>NC_135072.1:9375808-10625808 GCF_051401765.1 Calliopsis andreniformis
TATCGTATTTTATGCTTCAGGAGTTGACTTCTGAGGTCGTAGCTACTCGATGTGGTGGAAGAACGCCCTAGAGTGAAGCCTAGGTTGCCGGGAACATGGAAATGACAATTACTTTCACACTGTTTGCAAATATACATTATATACGATGGAAAAGCTGTTGTATTTATATTGTATTTTAGCTTCTGGCGTTGACTTCTTACGCCCTAACTATTTAATCTGGTAGAGCATCGCCCTAGAGAGAAGCATAGGTTGCCCGGAACGTAGAACATACCATTACCTTCACACTGGTTGCAATTATTCCTGTTATACGATGGAAAAACTGTTGCATCTTTATTGTATTTTATGCTTCTTGCGTCGACTTCTAAGGCGCTAACTATTCGATCTGGTGAAGCAACGCCCTAGAGTGAAGTCTAGGTTGCCCGGATCGTAGAAATGACCATAACTTTCCCACCGGTAGCAACTATTCGTTCTATACGATAGAAAAACTGTTCTATTTATTTTGTATTTTATATTTCGGGCGTTGACTTCTAAGGCCCTAACTATTCAATCTGTTGGTGCAACGCCCTAGGGTGAAGCCTAGGTTGCCTGGAACGTAGAAATGACCATAACTTTCACACTGGTTGCTATTATTCGTTTTATACGATGGAAAAACTGTTACATTTATATTGTATTTTATGCTTCTGGCATTGACTTCTTAGGCCCTAACTATTCAATCTGTTGGAGCAATACCCTAGGGTGAAGCCTAGGTCGCCCGGAAAGTAGAAATGGCCATAACTTTCATACTGGTTGCAATTATTCGTTTTATATGATGGAAAAACTGTTGTATTTATATTGTATTTTATGCTTCTGGCGTTCACTTCTTAGGCCCTAACTATTCGATCTGGTGGAACAACGCCCTAGAGTGAAGCCTAGGTTGCTCGATATGTAGAAATGACCATAACTTTCACACTGGTTGCAATTATTCATTTTATACTATGGAAAAACTGTTGTACTTATATTGTATTTTACTCTTCTGGCGTTGACTTCTTAGGCCCTAAGTATTCGATCTGGTGGAACAACGCCCTGGAGTGATGCCGAGGTTGCCCGGAACGTAGAAATGACCATTACTCCCACACTGTTTGCAATTATTCGTTTTATACGATGGAAAAACTGTTGCATCTTTATTGTATTTTATGCTTCCGTCATTTGACTTCTAAGGCCCTAAATATTCGATCAGGTGGAGCATCGCCATAGAGTGAAGCCTAGGTTGCTCGGAATGTAGAAATGACCATAACTTTCACACTGGTTGCAATTATTCATTTTATACGATGGAAAAACTGTTGTACTTATATTGTATTGTATTCTTATGGCGTAGAATTCTAAGTCCCTAGCTATTCCATCTGGCGGAGCAACGCCCTAGAGTGAAACCTATGTTACCCGGAACGTAGAAATGACCAGTACTTTCACACTGTTCGCAATTATTCCTGTTATATGATGGTAACACTGTTGTATTTTTTTTTGCATTTTACGGTTCGGGCGTTGACATCTACGGCCCTAGCTATTCAATCTGTTGGAGCAACGCCCTAGGGTGAAGCCTAGGATGCTCGGAAAGCAGAAATGACCATAAGTTTCATACTGGTTGCAATTATTCGTTTTATACGATGGAAAAACTGTTGTATTTATATAGTATTTTATGCTTCTGGCGTTGACTTCTAAGGCACTAACTATTCGATCTGGTGGAGCAACGCAATAGAGTGAGGCCTAGGTTGCCCGGAACTTGGAAATGACCATTACTTTCACACTGTTTGCAAATATACGTTATATACGATGGAAAGGCTGTTGTATTTATATTGTATTTTATGCTTCTGGCGTTGACTTCTTACGCCCTAACTATTTAATCTGGTAGAGCACCGCCCTAGAGAGGAGCATAGGTTGCCCGGAACGTAGAACATACCATTACCAACACACTGGTTGCAATTATTCCTGTTATACGATGGAAAAACTGTTGCATCTTTAATGTATTTTATGCTTCTGGCGTCGACTTCTAAGGCCCTAACTATTCGATCCGGTGGAGCAACGCCCTAGAGTGAAACCTATGTTACCCGGAACGTAGAAATGACCAGTACTTTCACACTGTTTGCAATTATTCCTGTTATATGATGGTAACACTGTTGTATTTTTTTTTGCATTTTATGGTCCGGGCGTTGACATCTACGGCCCTAACTATTCAATCTGTTGGAGCAACGCCCTAGGGTGAAGCCTAGGATGCTCGGAAAGCAGAAATGACCATAAGTTTCATACTGGTTGCAATTATTCGTTTTATACGATGGAAAAACTGTTGTATTTATATAGTATTTTATGCTTCTGGCGTTGACTTCTAAGGCACTAACTATTCAATCTGTTGGACCAACGCCCTAGAGTGAAGCCTAGGTTGCTCGGAATGTAGACATGACCATAACATTCACACTGGTTGAAATTATTCGTTTAATACGATGGAAATGCTGTTGCATCTTTATTGTATTTTATGATTCTGGCGTCGACTTCTAAGGCCCTAACTATTCGATCTGGTGGAGCAACGCCCTAGAGTGAGGCCTAGGTTGCCTGGAACGTACAAATGACCATCACTTTCACACGGGTTGCAATTATCCCTGTTATAGGACGGAAAGACTGTTGTATTTTTATTGTATTTTATGCTTCAGGCATTGACTTCTGAGGCAGCTGCTATTCGATGTAGTGGAAGAACGCCATAGAGTGAAGCCTAGGTTGCCCGGATCGCAGAAGTGACCATAAATTTCACACTGGTTGCTATTATTCTTTCTATACGGTGGAATAACTGTTATATTGATATTGTATGTTATGCTTCTGGCGTTGACTTCTTAGGCCCTAACAATTCGATCTGGTGGAACAACGCCCTAGAGTGATGCCTAGGTTGCCTGGAACGTACAAATGACCATCACTTTCACAAGGGTTGCAATTATTCCTGTTATAGGATGGAAAGACGGTTGTATTTTTATTGTATTTTATGCTTCATCCGTTGACTTCTGAGGCCGCAGCTATTCGATGTGGTGGAAGAACGCCATAGAGTGAAGCCTAAGTTGCCCGGAACGAAGAAATGACCATAACTTTCATACTGGTTGCAATTATTCGTTTTATACGATGCAAAAATTGTTGTATTTATATTGTATTTTATGCTTCTGGCGTTGACTTCTAAGGCACTAACTATTCGATCTGGTGGAGCAACGCTCTAGAGTGAAGCCTAGGTTGCCGGAACGTAGAAATGATGATCACTTTCAAACTGGTTGCTATTATTCCTGTTATATGATGGAAAGACTGTTGTATTTATATTGCATTTTATGCTTCGGGCGTTGACTGCTAAGGCCCTGACTATTCAATCTGTTGGATCAACGCCCTAGAGTGAGGCCTAGGTTACCCGGAACGTAGAAATGACCATCACTTCCATACTGGTAGCAATTATTCGTTTTATACGATGGAAAAACTGGTGTGTTTATATTGTATTTTATGTTTCTGGCGTTGACTTCTAAGGCACTAACTATTCGATCTGGTGGAGCAACGCCCTAGAGTGAAGCCTAGGTTCCCCGGAACGTAGAAATGACCATCACTTTCAAACCGGTTGCAATTATTCCTGTTATAGGATGGAAAGACTGTTGTATTTTTATTGTATTTTATGCTTCAGGCGCTGACTTCTGAGGCCGTAGCTATTCGATGAGGTGGAAGAACGCCACAGAGTGAAGCCTGGGTTGCCCGGAACGTAGAAATGACCATAACTTTCATACTGGTTGCAATTATTCGTTTTATATGATGGAAAAACTGTTGTATTTATATTGTATTTTATGCTTCTGGCGTTGACTTCTAAGTCACTAACTATTCGATCTGGTGCAGCAACGATGTAGAGTGAAGCCTAGGTTGCCCGGAACGTAGAAATGACCATCACCTTGAAACGGGTTGCAATTATTCCTGTTATATGACGGAAAGACTGTTGTATTTTTATTGTATTTTATGCTTCAGGCGTTGACTTCTGAGGCCGTTGCTATTCGATGTAGTGGAAGAACGCCATAGAGTGAAGCCTAGGTTGCCCGGAACGTATAAATGACCATAACTTTCATACTGGTTGCAATTATACGTTTTATATGATGGAAGAACTGTTGTATTTATATTGTATTTTATGCTGCTGGCGTTCACTTCTTAGGCCCTAACTATTCGATCTGGCGGAACAACGCCCTAGAGTGAGGCCTAGGTTGCCGGAACGTAGAAATGATCATCACTTCCATACTGGCAGCAATTATTCGTTTTATACGATGGAAAAACTGTTGTGTTTATATTGTATTTTATGCTTCTGGAGTTAACTTCTAAGGCACTAACTATTCGATCTGGTGGAACAACGCCCTAGGGTGTAGCCTAGGTTGCCCGGAAAGTAGAAATGACCACAACTTTCATACTGGTTGCATTTACTCGTTTTATATGATAGAAAGACTGTTGTATTTATATTGTATTTTATCCTTCTAGTGTTCACTTCTTAGGCCCTAACTATTCGATGTGGTGGAACAACGTCCTGGGGTGAAGCCTAGGTTGCCGGAACGTAGAAATGACGTTAACTTTCATACTGGATGCTATTATTCGTTCTATACGATGGAAAAACCGTTATATTTATATTGTATCTTATGCTTCTGGCGTTGACTTCTTAGGCCCTAACAATTCGATCTGGTGGAACAACGCCCTAGAGTGAAGCCTAGGTTTCCTGGAACGTACAAATGACCATCACTTTCACACGGGTTGCAATTATTCCTGTTATAGGATGGAGAGACTGTTGTATTTTTATTGTATTTTATGCTTCAGGCGTTGACTTCTGAGGCAGCTGCTATTCGATGTAGTGGAAGAACGCCATAGAGTGAAGCCTAGGTTGCCCGGAACGTAGAAATGACCACAAATTTCATACTGGTTGCAATTATTCGTTTTATACGTTGGAAAAACTGCTGTGTTTATATTGTATTTTATGCTTCTGGCGTTGACTTCTAAGGCACTAACTATTCGATCTGGTGGAGCAACGCCCTAGAGTGAAGCCTAGGTTGCCCGGAACGTAGAAATGACCATCACTTTCAAACTGGTTGCAATTATACCTGTTATATGATGGAAAAACTGTTGTAATTATGTTGTATTTTATGCTTCGAGCGTTGACTGCTAAGGCCCGAACTATTCAATCTGTTGGAGCAACGCCCTAGAGTGAGGCCTAGGTTGCCCGGAGCGTAGAAATGACCATCACATTCAAACTGGTTGCAATTATTCCTGTTATATGATGGAAAAACTGTTGTATTTATATTGTATCTTATGCTTCTGACGTTGACTTCTTAGGCCCTAACAATTCGATCTGGTGGAACAACGCCCTAGAGTGAAGCCTAGGTTGCCTGGAACGTACAAATGACCATCACTTTCACACGGGTTGCAATTATCCCTGTTATAGGACGGAAAGACTGTTGTATTTTTATTGCATTTTATGCTTCAGGCATTGACTTCTGAGGCAGCTGCTATTCGATGTAGTGGAAGAACGCCATAGAGTGAAGCCTAGGTTGCCCGGAACGTAGAAATGACCATAAATTTCATACTGGTTGCAATTATTCGTTTTATTCGTTGGAAAAACTGCTGTGTTTATATTGTATTTTATGCTTCTGGCGTTGACTTCTAAGGCACTAACTATTCGATCTCGTGGAGTAACGCCCTAGAGTGAAGCCTAGGTTGCCCGGAACGTAGAAATGACCATCACTTTCAAACTGGTTGCAATTATACCTCTTATATGATGGAAAAACTGTTGTAATTATATTGTATTTTATGCTTCGGGCGTTGGCTGCTAAGGCCCGAACTATTCAATCTGTTGGAGCAACGCCCTAGAGTGAAGCCTAGGTTGCCCGGAACGTAGAAATGACCATCACTTTCAAACTGGTTGCAATTATTCCTGTTATATGATGGAAAAACTGTTGTATTTATATTGTATCTTATGCTTCTGGCGTTGACTTCCTAGGCCCTAACAATTCGATCTGGTGGAACAACGCCCTAGAGTGAAGCCTACGTTGCCTGGAACGTACGAATGACCATCACTTTCACACGGGTTGCAATTATTCCTGTTATAGGATGGAAAGACTTTTGTATTTTTATTGTATTTTATGATTCAGGCGTTGACTTCTGAGGCCGTAGCTATTCGATGTGGTGGAAGAACGCCATAGAGTGAAGCATGGGTTGCCCGGAACGCAGAAATGACCATAACTTTCATACTGGTTGCAATTATTCGTTTTATATGATGGAAGAACTGTTGTACTTATATTGTATTTTATGCTGCTGGCGTTCACTTCTTAGGCCCTAACTATTCGATCTGGTGGAACAACGACCTGGGGTGAAGCCTAGGTTGCCCGGAACGTAGAAATGACCATAACTTTCACAATCGTTGCAATTATTTGTTTTATACGATGGAAAAGCTGTTTTATTTATATCGTATTTTATGCTTCTGGCGTTGACTTCTTAGGCCGTAACTATTCGATCTGGTGGAGCAACGCCCTGGAGTGAAGCCTAGGTTGCGCGGAACGTAGAAATGACCATCACTTTCAAACTGGTTGCAATTAATCCTTTTATACGATGGAAAAACTGTTGCATTTTTATTGCATTTTATGCTTTGGGCGTTGACTGCTAAGGCCCTAACTATTCAATCTGTTGGATCAACGCCCTAGAGTGAAGCCTAGGTTGCTCGGAATGTAGAAATGACCATAACATTCACACTGGTTGAAATTATTCGTTTAATACGATGGAAAAACTGTTGTATTTATATTGCATTTTATGCTTCTGGCGTTCACTTCTAAGGCCCTAACTATTCGATCTGGTGGAATAACGCCCCATGGTGAAGCCTAGGTTGACCGGAACGTAGAAGTGACCATAACTTTCACACCGGTAGCAATTATTCGTTTTACAGTATGGAAAAACTGTTCTATTTATTTTGTATTTTATGAATCGGGCGTTGACATCTAAGGCCCTAACTATTCAATATGTTGGAGCAACGCCCTAGAGTGAAGCCTAGGTTGCCCGGAACGTAGAAGTGACCATTACTTTCACACTGTTTGCAATTACTCCTTTTATACGATCGAAAAGCTGTTGTATTTATATCGTATTTTATGCTTCAGGAGTTGACTTCTGAGGTCGTAGCTACTCGATGTGGTGGAAGAACGCCCTAGAGTGAAGCCTAGGTTGCCGGGAACATGGAAATGACAATTACTTTCACACTGTTTGCAAATATACATTATATACGATGGAAAAGCTGTTGTATTTATATTGTATTTTAGCTTCTGGCGTTGACTTCTTACGCCCTAACTATTTAATCTGGTAGAGCATCGCCCTAGAGAGAAGCATAGGTTGCCCGGAACGTAGAACATACCATTACCTTCACACTGGTTGCAATTATTCCTGTTATACGATGGAAAAACTGTTGCATCTTTATTGTATTTTATGCTTCTTGCGTCGACTTCTAAGGCGCTAACTATTCGATCTGGTGAAGCAACGCCCTAGAGTGAAGTCTAGGTTGCCCGGATCGTAGAAATGACCATAACTTTCCCACCGGTAGCAACTATTCGTTCTATACGATAGAAAAACTGTTCTATTTATTTTGTATTTTATATTTCGGGCGTTGACTTCTAAGGCCCTAACTATTCAATCTGTTGGTGCAACGCCCTAGGGTGAAGCCTAGGTTGCCTGGAACGTAGAAATGACCATAACTTTCACACTGGTTGCTATTATTCGTTTTATACGATGGAAAAACTGTTACATTTATATTGTATTTTATGCTTCTGGCATTGACTTCTTAGGCCCTAACTATTCAATCTGTTGGAGCAATACCCTAGGGTGAAGCCTAGGTCGCCCGGAAAGTAGAAATGGCCATAACTTTCATACTGGTTGCAATTATTCGTTTTATATGATGGAAAAACTGTTGTATTTATATTGTATTTTATGCTTCTGGCGTTCACTTCTTAGGCCCTAACTATTCGATCTGGTGGAACAACGCCCTAGAGTGAAGCCTAGGTTGCTCGATATGTAGAAATGACCATAACTTTCACACTGGTTGCAATTATTCATTTTATACTATGGAAAAACTGTTGTACTTATATTGTATTTTACTCTTCTGGCGTTGACTTCTTAGGCCCTAAGTATTCGATCTGGTGGAACAACGCCCTGGAGTGATGCCGAGGTTGCCCGGAACGTAGAAATGACCATTACTCCCACACTGTTTGCAATTATTCGTTTTATACGATGGAAAAACTGTTGCATCTTTATTGTATTTTATGCTTCCGTCATTTGACTTCTAAGGCCCTAAATATTCGATCAGGTGGAGCATCGCCATAGAGTGAAGCCTAGGTTGCTCGGAATGTAGAAATGACCATAACTTTCACACTGGTTGCAATTATTCATTTTATACGATGGAAAAACTGTTGTACTTATATTGTATTGTATTCTTATGGCGTAGAATTCTAAGTCCCTAGCTATTCCATCTGGCGGAGCAACGCCCTAGAGTGAAACCTATGTTACCCGGAACGTAGAAATGACCAGTACTTTCACACTGTTCGCAATTATTCCTGTTATATGATGGTAACACTGTTGTATTTTTTTTTGCATTTTACGGTTCGGGCGTTGACATCTACGGCCCTAGCTATTCAATCTGTTGGAGCAACGCCCTAGGGTGAAGCCTAGGATGCTCGGAAAGCAGAAATGACCATAAGTTTCATACTGGTTGCAATTATTCGTTTTATACGATGGAAAAACTGTTGTATTTATATAGTATTTTATGCTTCTGGCGTTGACTTCTAAGGCACTAACTATTCGATCTGGTGGAGCAACGCAATAGAGTGAGGCCTAGGTTGCCCGGAACTTGGAAATGACCATTACTTTCACACTGTTTGCAAATATACGTTATATACGATGGAAAGGCTGTTGTATTTATATTGTATTTTATGCTTCTGGCGTTGACTTCTTACGCCCTAACTATTTAATCTGGTAGAGCACCGCCCTAGAGAGGAGCATAGGTTGCCCGGAACGTAGAACATACCATTACCAACACACTGGTTGCAATTATTCCTGTTATACGATGGAAAAACTGTTGCATCTTTAATGTATTTTATGCTTCTGGCGTCGACTTCTAAGGCCCTAACTATTCGATCCGGTGGAGCAACGCCCTAGAGTGAAACCTATGTTACCCGGAACGTAGAAATGACCAGTACTTTCACACTGTTTGCAATTATTCCTGTTATATGATGGTAACACTGTTGTATTTTTTTTTGCATTTTATGGTCCGGGCGTTGACATCTACGGCCCTAACTATTCAATCTGTTGGAGCAACGCCCTAGGGTGAAGCCTAGGATGCTCGGAAAGCAGAAATGACCATAAGTTTCATACTGGTTGCAATTATTCGTTTTATACGATGGAAAAACTGTTGTATTTATATAGTATTTTATGCTTCTGGCGTTGACTTCTAAGGCACTAACTATTCAATCTGTTGGACCAACGCCCTAGAGTGAAGCCTAGGTTGCTCGGAATGTAGACATGACCATAACATTCACACTGGTTGAAATTATTCGTTTAATACGATGGAAATGCTGTTGCATCTTTATTGTATTTTATGATTCTGGCGTCGACTTCTAAGGCCCTAACTATTCGATCTGGTGGAGCAACGCCCTAGAGTGAGGCCTAGGTTGCCTGGAACGTACAAATGACCATCACTTTCACACGGGTTGCAATTATCCCTGTTATAGGACGGAAAGACTGTTGTATTTTTATTGTATTTTATGCTTCAGGCATTGACTTCTGAGGCAGCTGCTATTCGATGTAGTGGAAGAACGCCATAGAGTGAAGCCTAGGTTGCCCGGATCGCAGAAGTGACCATAAATTTCACACTGGTTGCTATTATTCTTTCTATACGGTGGAATAACTGTTATATTGATATTGTATGTTATGCTTCTGGCGTTGACTTCTTAGGCCCTAACAATTCGATCTGGTGGAACAACGCCCTAGAGTGATGCCTAGGTTGCCTGGAACGTACAAATGACCATCACTTTCACAAGGGTTGCAATTATTCCTGTTATAGGATGGAAAGACGGTTGTATTTTTATTGTATTTTATGCTTCATCCGTTGACTTCTGAGGCCGCAGCTATTCGATGTGGTGGAAGAACGCCATAGAGTGAAGCCTAAGTTGCCCGGAACGAAGAAATGACCATAACTTTCATACTGGTTGCAATTATTCGTTTTATACGATGCAAAAATTGTTGTATTTATATTGTATTTTATGCTTCTGGCGTTGACTTCTAAGGCACTAACTATTCGATCTGGTGGAGCAACGCTCTAGAGTGAAGCCTAGGTTGCCGGAACGTAGAAATGATGATCACTTTCAAACTGGTTGCTATTATTCCTGTTATATGATGGAAAGACTGTTGTATTTATATTGCATTTTATGCTTCGGGCGTTGACTGCTAAGGCCCTGACTATTCAATCTGTTGGATCAACGCCCTAGAGTGAGGCCTAGGTTGCCCGGAACGTAGAAATGACCATCACTTCCATACTGGTAGCAATTATTCGTTTTATACGATGGAAAAACTGGTGTGTTTATATTGTATTTTATGTTTCTGGCGTTGACTTCTAAGGCACTAACTATTCGATCTGGTGGAGCAACGCCCTAGAGTGAAGCCTAGGTTCCCCGGAACGTAGAAATGACCATCACTTTCAAACCGGTTGCAATTATTCCTGTTATAGGATGGAAAGACTGTTGTATTTTTATTGTATTTTATGCTTCAGGCGCTGACTTCTGAGGCCGTAGCTATTCGATGAGGTGGAAGAACGCCACAGAGTGAAGCCTGGGTTGCCCGGAACGTAGAAATGACCATAACTTTCATACTGGTTGCAATTATTCGTTTTATATGATGGAAAAACTGTTGTATTTATATTGTATTTTATGCTTCTGGCGTTGACTTCTAAGTCACTAACTATTCGATCTGGTGCAGCAACGATGTAGAGTGAAGCCTAGGTTGCCCGGAACGTAGAAATGACCATCACCTTGAAACGGGTTGCAATTATTCCTGTTATATGACGGAAAGACTGTTGTATTTTTATTGTATTTTATGCTTCAGGCGTTGACTTCTGAGGCCGTTGCTATTCGATGTAGTGGAAGAACGCCATAGAGTGAAGCCTAGGTTGCCCGGAACGTATAAATGACCATAACTTTCATACTGGTTGCAATTATACGTTTTATATGATGGAAGAACTGTTGTATTTATATTGTATTTTATGCTGCTGGCGTTCACTTCTTAGGCCCTAACTATTCGATCTGGCGGAACAACGCCCTAGAGTGAGGCCTAGGTTGCCGGAACGTAGAAATGATCATCACTTCCATACTGGCAGCAATTATTCGTTTTATACGATGGAAAAACTGTTGTGTTTATATTGTATTTTATGCTTCTGGAGTTAACTTCTAAGGCACTAACTATTCGATCTGGTGGAACAACGCCCTAGGGTGTAGCCTAGGTTGCCCGGAAAGTAGAAATGACCACAACTTTCATACTGGTTGCATTTACTCGTTTTATATGATAGAAAGACTGTTGTATTTATATTGTATTTTATCCTTCTAGTGTTCACTTCTTAGGCCCTAACTATTCGATGTGGTGGAACAACGTCCTGGGGTGAAGCCTAGGTTGCCGGAACGTAGAAATGACGTTAACTTTCATACTGGATGCTATTATTCGTTCTATACGATGGAAAAACCGTTATATTTATATTGTATCTTATGCTTCTGGCGTTGACTTCTTAGGCCCTAACAATTCGATCTGGTGGAACAACGCCCTAGAGTGAAGCCTAGGTTTCCTGGAACGTACAAATGACCATCACTTTCACACGGGTTGCAATTATTCCTGTTATAGGATGGAGAGACTGTTGTATTTTTATTGTATTTTATGCTTCAGGCGTTGACTTCTGAGGCAGCTGCTATTCGATGTAGTGGAAGAACGCCATAGAGTGAAGCCTAGGTTGCCCGGAACGTAGAAATGACCACAAATTTCATACTGGTTGCAATTATTCGTTTTATACGTTGGAAAAACTGCTGTGTTTATATTGTATTTTATGCTTCTGGCGTTGACTTCTAAGGCACTAACTATTCGATCTGGTGGAGCAACGCCCTAGAGTGAAGCCTAGGTTGCCCGGAACGTAGAAATGACCATCACTTTCAAACTGGTTGCAATTATACCTGTTATATGATGGAAAAACTGTTGTAATTATGTTGTATTTTATGCTTCGAGCGTTGACTGCTAAGGCCCGAACTATTCAATCTGTTGGAGCAACGCCCTAGAGTGAGGCCTAGGTTGCCCGGAGCGTAGAAATGACCATCACATTCAAACTGGTTGCAATTATTCCTGTTATATGATGGAAAAACTGTTGTATTTATATTGTATCTTATGCTTCTGACGTTGACTTCTTAGGCCCTAACAATTCGATCTGGTGGAACAACGCCCTAGAGTGAAGCCTAGGTTGCCTGGAACGTACAAATGACCATCACTTTCACACGGGTTGCAATTATCCCTGTTATAGGACGGAAAGACTGTTGTATTTTTATTGCATTTTATGCTTCAGGCATTGACTTCTGAGGCAGCTGCTATTCGATGTAGTGGAAGAACGCCATAGAGTGAAGCCTAGGTTGCCCGGAACGTAGAAATGACCATAAATTTCATACTGGTTGCAATTATTCGTTTTATTCGTTGGAAAAACTGCTGTGTTTATATTGTATTTTATGCTTCTGGCGTTGACTTCTAAGGCACTAACTATTCGATCTCGTGGAGTAACGCCCTAGAGTGAAGCCTAGGTTGCCCGGAACGTAGAAATGACCATCACTTTCAAACTGGTTGCAATTATACCTCTTATATGATGGAAAAACTGTTGTAATTATATTGTATTTTATGCTTCGGGCGTTGGCTGCTAAGGCCCGAACTATTCAATCTGTTGGAGCAACGCCCTAGAGTGAAGCCTAGGTTGCCCGGAACGTAGAAATGACCATCACTTTCAAACTGGTTGCAATTATTCCTGTTATATGATGGAAAAACTGTTGTATTTATATTGTATCTTATGCTTCTGGCGTTGACTTCCTAGGCCCTAACAATTCGATCTGGTGGAACAACGCCCTAGAGTGAAGCCTACGTTGCCTGGAACGTACGAATGACCATCACTTTCACACGGGTTGCAATTATTCCTGTTATAGGATGGAAAGACTTTTGTATTTTTATTGTATTTTATGATTCAGGCGTTGACTTCTGAGGCCGTAGCTATTCGATGTGGTGGAAGAACGCCATAGAGTGAAGCATGGGTTGCCCGGAACGCAGAAATGACCATAACTTTCATACTGGTTGCAATTATTCGTTTTATATGATGGAAGAACTGTTGTACTTATATTGTATTTTATGCTGCTGGCGTTCACTTCTTAGGCCCTAACTATTCGATCTGGTGGAACAACGACCTGGGGTGAAGCCTAGGTTGCCCGGAACGTAGAAATGACCATAACTTTCACAATCGTTGCAATTATTTGTTTTATACGATGGAAAAGCTGTTTTATTTATATCGTATTTTATGCTTCTGGCGTTGACTTCTTAGGCCGTAACTATTCGATCTGGTGGAGCAACGCCCTGGAGTGAAGCCTAGGTTGCGCGGAACGTAGAAATGACCATCACTTTCAAACTGGTTGCAATTAATCCTTTTATACGATGGAAAAACTGTTGCATTTTTATTGCATTTTATGCTTTGGGCGTTGACTGCTAAGGCCCTAACTATTCAATCTGTTGGATCAACGCCCTAGAGTGAAGCCTAGGTTGCTCGGAATGTAGAAATGACCATAACATTCACACTGGTTGAAATTATTCGTTTAATACGATGGAAAAACTGTTGTATTTATATTGCATTTTATGCTTCTGGCGTTCACTTCTAAGGCCCTAACTATTCGATCTGGTGGAATAACGCCCCATGGTGAAGCCTAGGTTGACCGGAACGTAGAAGTGACCATAACTTTCACACCGGTAGCAATTATTCGTTTTACAGTATGGAAAAACTGTTCTATTTATTTTGTATTTTATGAATCGGGCGTTGACATCTAAGGCCCTAACTATTCAATATGTTGGAGCAACGCCCTAGAGTGAAGCCTAGGTTGCGCGGAACGTAGAAATGAACATCACTTTCAAACTGGTTGCAATTAATCCTTTTATATGATGGAAAAACTGTTGCATTTTTATTGCATTTTATGCTTCGGGCGTTTACTTCTAAGGCCCTAACTATTCAATCTGTTGGAGCAACGCCCTAGGGTGAAGCCTAGGTTGCCCGGAAAGTAGAAATGACCACAACTTTCATACTGGTTGCAATTACTCGTTTTATATGATGGAAAAACTGTTGTATTTATATTGTATTTTATGCTTCTGGCGTTCACTTCTTAGGCCCTAACTATTCGATCTGGTGGAACAACGCCCTAGGGTGAAGCCTAGGATGCCCGGAAAGTAGAAATGACCATAACTTTTACACTGGTAGCAATTATTCGTTTTATACAATGGAAAAACTATTCTATTAATTTTGTATTTTATGCTTCGGGCGTTGACTTCTAAGGCCCTAACAGTTTGATATGGTGGAGCAACGCCCTAGGCGTGAAGCCTAGGTTGCCCGGATCGTAGAAGTGACCATAAATTTCACACTGGTTGCTATTATTCTTTCTATACGGTGGAATAACTGTTATATTTATATTGTATGTTATGCTTCTGGCGTTGACTTCTTAGGCCCTAACAATTCGATCTGGTGGAACAACGCCCTAGAGTGATGCCTAGGTTGCCTGGAACGTACAAATGACCATCACTTTCACAAGGGTTGCAATTATTCCTGTTATAGGATGGAAAGACGGTTGTATTTTTATTGTATTTTATGCTTCATCCGTTGACTTCTGAGGCCGCAGCTATT
This sequence comes from Calliopsis andreniformis, assembly GCF_051401765.1. NCBI lineage: Eukaryota > Metazoa > Arthropoda > Insecta > Hymenoptera > Andrenidae > Calliopsis > Calliopsis andreniformis. The sequence goes on from NC_135072.1 coordinate 9,390,795, forward strand.
CGATGTGGTGGAAGAACGCCATAGAGTGAAGCCTAGGTTGCCCGGAACGAAGAAATGACCATAACTTTCATACTGGTTGCATTTACTCGTTTTATATGATAGAAAAACTGTTGTATTTATATTGTATTTTATCCTTCTAGTGTTCACTTCTTAGGCCCTAACTATTCGATGTGGTGGAGCAACGCCCTGGGGTGAAGCCTAGGTTGCCGGAACGTAGAAATGACGTTAACTTTCATACTGGATGCTATTATTCGTTCTATACGATGGAAAAACCGTTATATTTATATTGTATCTTATGCTTCTGGCGTTGACTTCTTAGGCCCTAACAATTCGATCTGGTGGAACAACGCCCTAGAGTGAAGCCTAGGTTGCCTGGAACGTACAAATGACCATCACTTTCACACGGGTTGCAATTATTCCTGTTATAGGATGGAAAGACGGTTGCATTTTTATTGCATTTTATGCTTCGGGCGTTTACTTCTAAGGCCCTAACTATTCAATCTGTTGGAGCAACGCCCTAGGGTGAAGCCTAGGTTGCCCGGAACTTAGAAATGACCATAAGTTTCATACTGGTTGCAATTATTCGTTTTATACAATGGAAAAACTGTTGTATTTATATTGTATTTTATGCTTCTGGCGTTGACTTCTAAGGCCCTAGCTATTCGACCTAGTGGAGCAACGCCCTAGAGTGAAGCCTAGGTTGCCCGGAAAGGAGAAATGACCATCACTTTCAAACTGGTTGCAATTAATCCTGTTATACGATGGAAAAACTGTTGTATTTTTATTGCATTTTACGCTTCTGGCGTTTACTTCTTAGGCCCTAACTATTCAATCTGTTGGAGCAACGCCCTAGGGTGAAGCCTAGTTTGCCCGGAAAGTAGAAATGACGTTAACTTTCACACTGGCTGCTATTATTCGTTCTATACGATGGAAAAACTGTTATATTTATATACTATCTTATGCTTCTGCCGTTGATTTCTTAGGCCCTAACAATTCGATCTGGTGGAACAACGCCCTAGTGTGAAGCCTAGGTTGCCTGGAACGTACAAATGACCATCACTGTCACACGGGTTGCAATTATTCCTGTTATAGGACGGAAAGACTGTTGTATTTTTATCGTATTTTATGCTTCAGGCGTTGAATTCTGAGGCCGTTGCTATTCGATGTAGTGGAAGAACGCCATAGAGTGAAGCCTAGGGTGCCCGGAACGCAGAAATGACCATAACTTTCATACTGGTTGCAATTATTCGTTTTATACGATGGAAAAACTGTTGTATTTATATTGTATTTTATGCTTCTGGCGTTGACTTCTAAGGCACTAACTATTCGATCTGGTGGAGCAACGGTCTAGAATGAAGCCTCGGTTGCCCGGAACGTAGAAATGACCATCACTTTCAAACTGGTTGCTATTATTCCTGTTATAGGACGGAAAGACTGTTGTATTTTTATCGTATTTTATGCTTCAGGCGTTGACTTCTGAGGCCGTTGCTATTCGATGTAGTGGAAGAACGCCATAGAGTGAAGCCTAGGGTGCCCGGAACGCAGAAATGACCATAACTTTCATACTGGTTGCAATTATTCGTTTTATACGATGGAAAAACTGTTGTATTTATATTGTATTTTATGCTTCTGGCGTTGACTTCTAAGGCACTAACTATTCGATCTGGTGGAGCAGCGGTCTAGAATGAAGCCTCGGTTGCCCGGAACGTTGAAATGACCATCACTTTCAAACTGGTTGCTATTATTCCTGTTATATGATGGAAAGACTGTTGTATTTATATTGTATTTTATGCTTCGGGCGTTGACTGCTAAGGCCCTAACTATTCAATCTGTTGGATCAACGCCCTAGAGTGAAGCCTAGGTTGCTCGGAATGTAGAAATGACCATAACATTCACACTGGTTGAAATTATTCGTTTAATACGATGGAAAAGCTGATGCATCTTTATTGTATTTTATGATTCTGGTGTTGACTTCTAAGGCCCTAACTATTCGATCTGGTGGAGCAACGCCCTAGAGTGAAGCCTAGGTTGCCCGGGACGTAGAAATGGCGTTAACTTTCATACTGGTTGCAATTATTCGTTTTATACGATGGAAAAACAGTTCTATTTATTTTGTATTTTATGCTTCGGCCGTTGACTTCTAAGGCACTAACTATTCGATCTGTTGGAGCAACGCCCTAGGGTGTAGCCTAGGTTGCCCGGAAAGTAGAAATGACCACAACTTTCATACTGGTTGCAATTACTCGTTTTATATGATGGAAAAACTGTTGTATTTATATTGTATTTTATGCTTCTGGCGTTCACTTCTTAGGCCCTAACTATTCGATCTGGTGGAACAACGCCCTAGGGTGAAGCCTAGGATGCCCGGAAAGTAGAAATGACCATAACTTTTACACTGGTAGCAATTATTCGTTTTATACAATGGAAAAACTATTCTATTAATTTTGTATTTTATGCTTCGGGCGTTGACTTCTAAGGCCCTAACAGTTTGATATGGTGGAGCAACGCCCTAGGCGTGAAGCCTAGGTTGCCCGGATCGTAGAAGTGACCATAAATTTCACACTGGTTGCTATTATTCTTTCTATACGGTGGAATAACTGTTATATTTATATTGTATGTTATGCTTCTGGCGTTGACTTCTTAGGCCCTAACAATTCGATCTGGTGGAACAACGCCCTAGAGTGATGCCTAGGTTGCCTGGAACGTACAAATGACCATCACTTTCACAAGGGTTGCAATTATTCCTGTTATAGGATGGAAAGACGGTTGTATTTTTATTGTATTTTATGCTTCATCCGTTGACTTCTGAGGCCGCAGCTATTCGATGTGGTGGAAGAACGCCATAGAGTGAAGCCTAGGTTGCCCGGAACGAAGAAATGACCATAACTTTCATACTGGTTGCATTTACTCGTTTTATATGATAGAAAAACTGTTGTATTTATATTGTATTTTATCCTTCTAGTGTTCACTTCTTAGGCCCTAACTATTCGATGTGGTGGAGCAACGCCCTGGGGTGAAGCCTAGGTTGCCGGAACGTAGAAATGACGTTAACTTTCATACTGGATGCTATTATTCGTTCTATACGATGGAAAAACCGTTATATTTATATTGTATCTTATGCTTCTGGCGTTGACTTCTTAGGCCCTAACAATTCGATCTGGTGGAACAACGCCCTAGAGTGAAGCCTAGGTTGCCTGGAACGTACAAATGACCATCACTTTCACACGGGTTGCAATTATTCCTGTTATAGGATGGAAAGACGGTTGCATTTTTATTGCATTTTATGCTTCGGGCGTTTACTTCTAAGGCCCTAACTATTCAATCTGTTGGAGCAACGCCCTAGGGTGAAGCCTAGGTTGCCCGGAACTTAGAAATGACCATAAGTTTCATACTGGTTGCAATTATTCGTTTTATACAATGGAAAAACTGTTGTATTTATATTGTATTTTATGCTTCTGGCGTTGACTTCTAAGGCCCTAGCTATTCGACCTAGTGGAGCAACGCCCTAGAGTGAAGCCTAGGTTGCCCGGAAAGGAGAAATGACCATCACTTTCAAACTGGTTGCAATTAATCCTGTTATACGATGGAAAAACTGTTGTATTTTTATTGCATTTTACGCTTCTGGCGTTTACTTCTTAGGCCCTAACTATTCAATCTGTTGGAGCAACGCCCTAGGGTGAAGCCTAGTTTGCCCGGAAAGTAGAAATGACGTTAACTTTCACACTGGCTGCTATTATTCGTTCTATACGATGGAAAAACTGTTATATTTATATACTATCTTATGCTTCTGCCGTTGATTTCTTAGGCCCTAACAATTCGATCTGGTGGAACAACGCCCTAGTGTGAAGCCTAGGTTGCCTGGAACGTACAAATGACCATCACTGTCACACGGGTTGCAATTATTCCTGTTATAGGACGGAAAGACTGTTGTATTTTTATCGTATTTTATGCTTCAGGCGTTGACTTCTGAGGCCGTTGCTATTCGATGTAGTGGAAGAACGCCATAGAGTGAAGCCTAGGTTGCCCGGAACGCAGAAATGACCATAACTTTCATACTGGTTGCAATTATTCGTTTTATACGATGGAAAAACTGTTGTATTTATATTGTATTTTATGCTTCTGGCGTTGACTTCTAAGGCACTAACTATTCGATCTGGTGGAGCAACGGTCTAGAATGAAGCCTCGGTTGCCCGGAACGTAGAAATGACCATCACTTTCAAACTGGTTGCTATTATTCCTGTTATAGGACGGAAAGACTGTTGTATTTTTATCGTATTTTATGCTTCAGGCGTTGACTTCTGAGGCCGTTGCTATTCGATGTAGTGGAAGAACGCCATAGAGTGAAGCCTAGGGTGCCCGGAACGCAGAAATGACCATAACTTTCATACTGGTTGCAATTATTCGTTTTATACGATGGAAAAACTGTTGTATTTATATTGTATTTTATGCTTCTGGCGTTGACTTCTAAGGCACTAACTATTCGATCTGGTGGAGCAGCGGTCTAGAATGAAGCCTCGGTTGCCCGGAACGTTGAAATGACCATCACTTTCAAACTGGTTGCTATTATTCCTGTTATATGATGGAAAGACTGTTGTATTTATATTGTATTTTATGCTTCGGGCGTTGACTGCTAAGGCCCTAACTATTCAATCTGTTGGATCAACGCCCTAGAGTGAAGCCTAGGTTGCTCGGAATGTAGAAATGACCATAACATTCACACTGGTTGAAATTATTCGTTTAATACGATGGAAAAGCTGATGCATCTTTATTGTATTTTATGATTCTGGTGTTGACTTCTAAGGCCCTAACTATTCGATCTGGTGGAGCAACGCCCTAGAGTGAAGCCTAGGTTGCCCGGGACGTAGAAATGGCGTTAACTTTCATACTGGTTGCAATTATTCGTTTTATACGATGGAAAAACAGTTCTATTTATTTTGTATTTTATGCTTCGGCCGTTGACTTCTAAGGCACTAACTATTCGATCTGTTGGAGCAACGCCCTAGGGTGTAGCCTAGGTTGCCCGGAAAGTAGAAATGACCACAACTTTCATACTGGTTGCAATTACTCGTTTTATATGATGGAAAAACTGTTGTATTTATATTGTATTTTATGCTTCTGGCGTTCACTTCTTAGGCCCTAACTATTCGATCTGGTGGAACAACGCCCTAGGGTGAAGCCTAGGATGCCCGGAAAGTAGAAATGACCATAACTTTTACACTGGTAGCAATTATTCGTTTTATACAATGGAAAAACTATTCTATTAATTTTGTATTTTATGCTTCGGGCGTTGACTTCTAAGGCCCTAACAGTTTGATATGGTGGAGCAACGCCCTAGGCGTGAAGCCTAGGTTGCCCGGATCGTAGAAGTGACCATAAATTTCACACTGGTTGCTATTATTCTTTCTATACGGTGGAATAACTGTTATATTTATATTGTATGTTATGCTTCTGGCGTTGACTTCTTAGGCCCTAACAATTCGATCTGGTGGAACAACGCCCTAGAGTGATGCCTAGGTTGCCTGGAACGTACAAATGACCATCACTTTCACAAGGGTTGCAATTATTCCTGTTATAGGATGGAAAGACGGTTGTATTTTTATTGTATTTTATGCTTCATCCGTTGACTTCTGAGGCCGCAGCTATTCGATGTGGTGGAAGAACGCCATAGAGTGAAGCCTAGGTTGCCCGGAACGAAGAAATGACCATAACTTTCATACTGGTTGCATTTACTCGTTTTATATGATAGAAAAACTGTTGTATTTATATTGTATTTTATCCTTCTAGTGTTCACTTCTTAGGCCCTAACTATTCGATGTGGTGGAGCAACGCCCTGGGGTGAAGCCTAGGTTGCCGGAACGTAGAAATGACGTTAACTTTCATACTGGATGCTATTATTCGTTCTATACGATGGAAAAACCGTTATATTTATATTGTATCTTATGCTTCTGGCGTTGACTTCTTAGGCCCTAACAATTCGATCTGGTGGAACAACGCCCTAGAGTGAAGCCTAGGTTGCCTGGAACGTACAAATGACCATCACTTTCACACGGGTTGCAATTATTCCTGTTATAGGATGGAAAGACGGTTGCATTTTTATTGCATTTTATGCTTCGGGCGTTTACTTCTAAGGCCCTAACTATTCAATCTGTTGGAGCAACGCCCTAGGGTGAAGCCTAGGTTGCCCGGAAAGTAGAAATGACGTTAACTTTCACACTGGCTGCTATTATTCGTTCTATACGATGGAAAAACTGTTATATTTATATACTATCTTATGCTTCTGCCGTTGATTTCTTAGGCCCTAACAATTCGATCTGGTGGAACAACGCCCTAGTGTGAAGCCTAGGTTGCCTGGAACGTACAAATGACCATCACTGTCACACGGGTTGCAATTATTCCTGTTATAGGACGGAAAGACTGTTGTATTTTTATCGTATTTTATGCTTCAGGCGTTGACTTCTGAGGCCGTTGCTATTCGATGTAGTGGAAGAACGCCATAGAGTGAAGCCTAGGGTGCCCGGAACGCAGAAATGACCATAACTTTCATACTGGTTGCAATTATTCGTTTTATACGATGGAAAAACTGTTGTATTTATATTGTATTTTATGCTTCTGGCGTTGACTTCTAAGGCACTAACTATTCGATCTGGTGGAGCAACGGTCTAGAATGAAGCCTCGGTTGCCCGGAACGTAGAAATGACCATCACTTTCAAACTGGTTGCTATTATTCCTGTTATAGGACGGAAAGACTGTTGTATTTTTATCGTATTTTATGCTTCAGGCGTTGACTTCTGAGGCCGTTGCTATTCGATGTAGTGGAAGAACGCCATAGAGTGAAGCCTAGGGTGCCCGGAACGCAGAAATGACCATAACTTTCATACTGGTTGCAATTATTCGTTTTATACGATGGAAAAACTGTTGTATTTATATTGTATTTTATGCTTCTGGCGTTGACTTCTAAGGCACTAACTATTCGATCTGGTGGAGCAACGGTCTAGAATGAAGCCTCGGTTGCCCGGAACGTAGAAATGACCATCACTTTCAAACTGGTTGCTATTATTCCTGTTATATGATGGAAAGACTGTTGTATTTATATTGTATTTTATGCTTCGGGCGTTGACTGCTAAGGCCCTAACTATTCAATCTGTTGGATCAACGCCCTAGAGTGAAGCCTAGGTTGCTCGGAATGTAGAAATGACCATAACATTCACACTGGTTGAAATTATTCGTTTAATACGATGGAAAAGCTGATGCATCTTTATTGTATTTTATGATTCTGGTGTTGACTTCTAAGGCCCTAACTATTCGATCTGGTGGAGCAACGCCCTAGGGTGAAGCCTAGGATGCCCGGAAAGTAGAAATGACCATAACTTTTACACTGGTAGCAATTATTCGTTTTATACAATGGAAAAACTATTCTATTAATTTTGTATTTTATGCTTCGGGCGTTGACTTCTAAGGCCCTAACAGTTTGATATGGTGGAGCAACGCCCTAGGCGTGAAGCCTAGGTTGCCCGGATCGTAGAAGTGACCATAAATTTCACACTGGTTGCTATTATTCTTTCTATACGGTGGAATAACTGTTATATTTATATTGTATGTTATGCTTCTGGCGTTGAGTTCTTAGGCCCTAACAATTCGATCTGGTGGAACAACGCCCTAGAGTGATGCCTAGGTTGCCTGGAACGTACAAATGACCATCACTTTCACAAGGGTTGCAATTATTCCTGTTATAGGATGGAAAGACGGTTGTATTTTTATTGTATTTTATGCTTCATCCGTTGACTTCTGAGGCCGCAGCTATTCGATGTGGTGGAAGAACGCCATAGAGTGAAGCCTAGGTTGCCCGGAACGAAGAAATGACCATAACTTTCATACTGGTTGCATTTACTCGTTTTATATGATAGAAAAACTGTTGTATTTATATTGTATTTTATCCTTCTAGTGTTCACTTCTTAGGCCCTAACTATTCGATGTGGTGGAGCAACGCCCTGGGGTGAAGCCTAGGTTGCCGGAACGTAGAAATGACGTTAACTTTCATACTGGATGCTATTATTCGTTCTATACGATGGAAAAACCGTTATATGTATATTGTATCTTATGCTTCTGGCGTTGACTTCTTAGGCCCTAACAATTCGATCTGGTGGAACAACGCCCTAGAGTGAAGCCTAGGTTGCCTGGAACGTACAAATGACCATCACTTTCACACGGGTTGCAATTATTCCTGTTATAGGATGGAAAGACGGTTGTATTTTTATTGTATTTTATGCTTCAGGCGTTGACTTCTGAGGCCGTAGCTATTCGATGTGGTGGAAGAACGCCATAGAGTGAAGCCTAGGTTGCCCGGAACGTAGAAATGACCATTACTTTCATACTGGTTGCAATTATTCGTTTTATACGATGGAAAAACTGTTGTATTTATATTGTATTTTATGCTTCTGGCGTTGACTTCTTACGCCCTAACTATTTAATCTGGTAGAGCACCGCCCTAGAGAGGAGCATATTTTGCCCGGAACGTAGAACATACCATTACCAACACACTGGTTGCAATTATTCCTGTTATACGATGGAACAACTGTTGCATCTTTATTGTATTTTATGCTTCTGGCGTCGACTTCTAAGGCCCTAACTATTCGATCCGGTGGAGCAACGCCCTAGAGTGAAACCTATGTTACCCGGAACGTAGAAATGACCAGTACTTTCACACTGTTTGCAATTATTCCTGTTATATGATGGTAACACTGTTGTATTTTTTTTTGCATTTTATGGTCCGGGCATTGACATCTACGGCCCTAACTATTCAATCTGTTGGAGCAACGCCCTAGGGTGAAGCCTAGGATGCTCGGAAAGTAGAAGTGACCATAAGTTTCATACTGGTTGCAATTATTCGTTTTATACGATGGAAAAACTGTTGTATTTATATTGTATTTTATGCTTCTGGCGTTGACTTCTAAGGCACTAACTATTCGATCTGGTGGAGCAACGCAATAGAGTGTGGCCTAGGTTGCCCGGAACGTACAATTGGCCATCACTTTCAAACTGGTTGCAATTATTCCTGTTATATGACGGAAACACTGTTGTATTTTTATTGCATTTTATGCTTCGGGCGTTGACTTCTAAGGCCCTAACTATTCAATCTGTTGGAGCAACGCCCTAGGGTGAAGCCTAGGTTGTTCGGAAAGTAGAAATGACCATAAGTTTCACACTGGTTGCAATTATTCATTTTATACTATGGAAAAACTGTTGTACTTATATTGTATTTTATTCTTCTGGCGTTGACTTCTTAGGCCCTAAGTATTCGATCTGGTGGAACAACGCCCTGGAGTGATGCCTAGGTTGCCCGGAACATGGAAATGACCATTACTTTCACACTGTTTGCAAATATACATTATATACGATGAAAAAGCTGTTGTATTTATATTGTATTTTATACTTCTGGCGTTGACTTCTTACGCCCTAACTATTTAATCTGGTAGAGCACCGCCCTAGAGAGGAGCATAGGTTGCCCGGAACGTAGAACATACCATTACCTTCACACTGGTTGCAATTATTCCTGTTATACGATGGAAAAACTGTTGCATCTTTATTGTATTTTATGCTTCTGGCGTCGACTCCTAAGGCCCTAACTACTCGATCTGGTGGAGCAACGCCCTAGAGTGAAGTCTAGGTTGCCCGGAACGTAGAAATGACCATAACTTTCCCACCGGTAGCAACTACTCGTTTTATACGATGGAAAAACTGTTCTATTTATTTTGTATTTTATGCTTCGGGCGTTGACTTCTAAGGCCCTAACTATTCAATCTGTTGGTGCAACGCCCTAGGGTGAAGCCTAGGTTGCCTGGAACGTAGAAATGACCATAACTTTCACACTGGTTGCTATTATTCGTTTTATACGATGGAAAATCTGTTACATTTATATTGTATTTTATGCTTCTGGCGTTGACTTCTTAGGCCCTAACTATTCGATCTGGTGGAACAACGCAATAGAGTGAAGCCAAGGTTGCCTGGAACGTAGAAATGACCATTACTCTCACACTGTTTGCAATTATTCGTTTTATACGATGGAAAAACTGTTGCATCTTTATTGTATTTTATGCTTCCGTCATTTGACTTCTAAGGCCCTAACTATTCGATCAGGTGGAGCATCGCCCTAGAGTGAAGCCTAGGTTGCTCGGAATGTAGAAATGACCATAAATTTCATACTGGTTGCAATTATTCGTTTTATACGTTGGAAAAACTGCTGTGTTTATATTGTATTTTATGCTTCTGGCGTTGACTTCTAAGGCACTAACTATTCGATCTCGTGGAGTAACGCCCTAGAGTGAAGCCTAGGTTGCCCGGAACGTAGAAATGACCATCACTTTCAAACTGGTTGCAATTATACCTGTTATATGATGGAAAAACTGTTGTATTTTTATTGCATTTTACGCTTCTGGCGTTTACTTCTTAGGCCCTAACTATTCAATCTGTTGGAGCAACGCCCTAGGGTGAAGCCTAGTTTGCCCGGAAAGTAGAAATGACGTTAACTTTCACACTGGCTGCTATTATTCGTTCTATACGATGGAAAAACTGTTATATTTATATACTATCTTATGCTTCTGCCGTTGATTTCTTAGGCCCTAACAATTCGATCTGGTGGAACAACGCCCTAGTGTGAAGCCTAGGTTGCCTGGAACGTACAAATGACCATCACTGTCACACGGGTTGCAATTATTCCTGTTATAGGACGGAAAGACTGTTGTATTTTTATCGTATTTTATGCTTCAGGCGTTGAATTCTGAGGCCGTTGCTATTCGATGTAGTGGAAGAACGCCATAGAGTGAAGCCTAGGGTGCCCGGAACGCAGAAATGACCATAACTTTCATACTGGTTGCAATTATTCGTTTTATACGATGGAAAAACTGTTGTATTTATATTGTATTTTATGCTTCTGGCGTTGACTTCTAAGGCACTAACTATTCGATCTGGTGGAGCAACGGTCTAGAATGAAGCCTCGGTTGCCCGGAACGTAGAAATGACCATCACTTTCAAACTGGTTGCTATTATTCCTGTTATAGGACGGAAAGACTGTTGTATTTTTATCGTATTTTATGCTTCAGGCGTTGACTTCTGAGGCCGTTGCTATTCGATGTAGTGGAAGAACGCCATAGAGTGAAGCCTAGGGTGCCCGGAACGCAGAAATGACCATAACTTTCATACTGGTTGCAATTATTCGTTTTATACGATGGAAAAACTGTTGTATTTATATTGTATTTTATGCTTCTGGCGTTGACTTCTAAGGCACTAACTATTCGATCTGGTGGAGCAGCGGTCTAGAATGAAGCCTCGGTTGCCCGGAACGTTGAAATGACCATCACTTTCAAACTGGTTGCTATTATTCCTGTTATATGATGGAAAGACTGTTGTATTTATATTGTATTTTATGCTTCGGGCGTTGACTGCTAAGGCCCTAACTATTCAATCTGTTGGATCAACGCCCTAGAGTGAAGCCTAGGTTGCTCGGAATGTAGAAATGACCATAACATTCACACTGGTTGAAATTATTCGTTTAATACGATGGAAAAGCTGATGCATCTTTATTGTATTTTATGATTCTGGTGTTGACTTCTAAGGCCCTAACTATTCGATCTGGTGGAGCAACGCCCTAGAGTGAAGCCTAGGTTGCCCGGGACGTAGAAATGGCGTTAACTTTCATACTGGTTGCAATTATTCGTTTTATACGATGGAAAAACAGTTCTATTTATTTTGTATTTTATGCTTCGGCCGTTGACTTCTAAGGCACTAACTATTCGATCTGTTGGAGCAACGCCCTAGGGTGTAGCCTAGGTTGCCCGGAAAGTAGAAATGACCACAACTTTCATACTGGTTGCAATTACTCGTTTTATATGATGGAAAAACTGTTGTATTTATATTGTATTTTATGCTTCTGGCGTTCACTTCTTAGGCCCTAACTATTCGATCTGGTGGAACAACGCCCTAGGGTGAAGCCTAGGATGCCCGGAAAGTAGAAATGACCATAACTTTTACACTGGTAGCAATTATTCGTTTTATACAATGGAAAAACTATTCTATTAATTTTGTATTTTATGCTTCGGGCGTTGACTTCTAAGGCCCTAACAGTTTGATATGGTGGAGCAACGCCCTAGGCGTGAAGCCTAGGTTGCCCGGATCGTAGAAGTGACCATAAATTTCACACTGGTTGCTATTATTCTTTCTATACGGTGGAATAACTGTTATATTTATATTGTATGTTATGCTTCTGGCGTTGACTTCTTAGGCCCTAACAATTCGATCTGGTGGAACAACGCCCTAGAGTGATGCCTAGGTTGCCTGGAACGTACAAATGACCATCACTTTCACAAGGGTTGCAATTATTCCTGTTATAGGATGGAAAGACGGTTGTATTTTTATTGTATTTTATGCTTCATCCGTTGACTTCTGAGGCCGCAGCTATTCGATGTGGTGGAAGAACGCCATAGAGTGAAGCCTAGGTTGCCCGGAACGAAGAAATGACCATAACTTTCATACTGGTTGCATTTACTCGTTTTATATGATAGAAAAACTGTTGTATTTATATTGTATTTTATCCTTCTAGTGTTCACTTCTTAGGCCCTAACTATTCGATGTGGTGGAGCAACGCCCTGGGGTGAAGCCTAGGTTGCCGGAACGTAGAAATGACGTTAACTTTCATACTGGATGCTATTATTCGTTCTATACGATGGAAAAACCGTTATATTTATATTGTATCTTATGCTTCTGGCGTTGACTTCTTAGGCCCTAACAATTCGATCTGGTGGAACAACGCCCTAGAGTGAAGCCTAGGTTGCCTGGAACGTACAAATGACCATCACTTTCACACGGGTTGCAATTATTCCTGTTATAGGATGGAAAGACGGTTGCATTTTTATTGCATTTTATGCTTCGGGCGTTTACTTCTAAGGCCCTAACTATTCAATCTGTTGGAGCAACGCCCTAGGGTGAAGCCTAGGTTGCCCGGAAAGTAGAAATGACGTTAACTTTCACACTGGCTGCTATTATTCGTTCTATACGATGGAAAAACTGTTATATTTATATACTATCTTATGCTTCTGCCGTTGATTTCTTAGGCCCTAACAATTCGATCTGGTGGAACAACGCCCTAGTGTGAAGCCTAGGTTGCCTGGAACGTACAAATGACCATCACTGTCACACGGGTTGCAATTATTCCTGTTATAGGACGGAAAGACTGTTGTATTTTTATCGTATTTTATGCTTCAGGCGTTGACTTCTGAGGCCGTTGCTATTCGATGTAGTGGAAGAACGCCATAGAGTGAAGCCTAGGGTGCCCGGAACGCAGAAATGACCATAACTTTCATACTGGTTGCAATTATTCGTTTTATACGATGGAAAAACTGTTGTATTTATATTGTATTTTATGCTTCTGGCGTTGACTTCTAAGGCACTAACTATTCGATCTGGTGGAGCAACGGTCTAGAATGAAGCCTCGGTTGCCCGGAACGTAGAAATGACCATCACTTTCAAACTGGTTGCTATTATTCCTGTTATAGGACGGAAAGACTGTTGTATTTTTATCGTATTTTATGCTTCAGGCGTTGACTTCTGAGGCCGTTGCTATTCGATGTAGTGGAAGAACGCCATAGAGTGAAGCCTAGGGTGCCCGGAACGCAGAAATGACCATAACTTTCATACTGGTTGCAATTATTCGTTTTATACGATGGAAAAACTGTTGTATTTATATTGTATTTTATGCTTCTGGCGTTGACTTCTAAGGCACTAACTATTCGATCTGGTGGAGCAACGGTCTAGAATGAAGCCTCGGTTGCCCGGAACGTAGAAATGACCATCACTTTCAAACTGGTTGCTATTATTCCTGTTATATGATGGAAAGACTGTTGTATTTATATTGTATTTTATGCTTCGGGCGTTGACTGCTAAGGCCCTAACTATTCAATCTGTTGGATCAACGCCCTAGAGTGAAGCCTAGGTTGCTCGGAATGTAGAAATGACCATAACATTCACACTGGTTGAAATTATTCGTTTAATACGATGGAAAAGCTGATGCATCTTTATTGTATTTTATGATTCTGGTGTTGACTTCTAAGGCCCTAACTATTCGATCTGGTGGAGCAACGCCCTAGGGTGAAGCCTAGGATGCCCGGAAAGTAGAAATGACCATAACTTTTACACTGGTAGCAATTATTCGTTTTATACAATGGAAAAACTATTCTATTAATTTTGTATTTTATGCTTCGGGCGTTGACTTCTAAGGCCCTAACAGTTTGATATGGTGGAGCAACGCCCTAGGCGTGAAGCCTAGGTTGCCCGGATCGTAGAAGTGACCATAAATTTCACACTGGTTGCTATTATTCTTTCTATACGGTGGAATAACTGTTATATTTATATTGTATGTTATGCTTCTGGCGTTGAGTTCTTAGGCCCTAACAATTCGATCTGGTGGAACAACGCCCTAGAGTGATGCCTAGGTTGCCTGGAACGTACAAATGACCATCACTTTCACAAGGGTTGCAATTATTCCTGTTATAGGATGGAAAGACGGTTGTATTTTTATTGTATTTTATGCTTCATCCGTTGACTTCTGAGGCCGCAGCTATTCGATGTGGTGGAAGAACGCCATAGAGTGAAGCCTAGGTTGCCCGGAACGAAGAAATGACCATAACTTTCATACTGGTTGCATTTACTCGTTTTATATGATAGAAAAACTGTTGTATTTATATTGTATTTTATCCTTCTAGTGTTCACTTCTTAGGCCCTAACTATTCGATGTGGTGGAGCAACGCCCTGGGGTGAAGCCTAGGTTGCCGGAACGTAGAAATGACGTTAACTTTCATACTGGATGCTATTATTCGTTCTATACGATGGAAAAACCGTTATATGTATATTGTATCTTATGCTTCTGGCGTTGACTTCTTAGGCCCTAACAATTCGATCTGGTGGAACAACGCCCTAGAGTGAAGCCTAGGTTGCCTGGAACGTACAAATGACCATCACTTTCACACGGGTTGCAATTATTCCTGTTATAGGATGGAAAGACGGTTGTATTTTTATTGTATTTTATGCTTCAGGCGTTGACTTCTGAGGCCGTAGCTATTCGATGTGGTGGAAGAACGCCATAGAGTGAAGCCTAGGTTGCCCGGAACGTAGAAATGACCATTACTTTCATACTGGTTGCAATTATTCGTTTTATACGATGGAAAAACTGTTGTATTTATATTGTATTTTATGCTTCTGGCGTTGACTTCTTACGCCCTAACTATTTAATCTGGTAGAGCACCGCCCTAGAGAGGAGCATATTTTGCCCGGAACGTAGAACATACCATTACCAACACACTGGTTGCAATTATTCCTGTTATACGATGGAACAACTGTTGCATCTTTATTGTATTTTATGCTTCTGGCGTCGACTTCTAAGGCCCTAACTATTCGATCCGGTGGAGCAACGCCCTAGAGTGAAACCTATGTTACCCGGAACGTAGAAATGACCAGTACTTTCACACTGTTTGCAATTATTCCTGTTATATGATGGTAACACTGTTGCATTTTTTTTTGCATTTTATGGTCCGGGCATTGACATCTACGGCCCTAACTATTCAATCTGTTGGAGCAACGCCCTAGGGTGAAGCCTAGGATGCTCGGAAAGTAGAAGTGACCATAAGTTTCATACTGGTTGCAATTATTCGTTTTATACGATGGAAAAACTGTTGTATTTATATTGTATTTTATGCTTCTGGCGTTGACTTCTAAGGCACTAACTATTCGATCTGGTGGAGCAACGCAATAGAGTGTGGCCTAGGTTGCCCGGAACGTACAATTGGCCATCACTTTCAAACTGGTTGCAATTATTCCTGTTATATGACGGAAACACTGTTGTATTTTTATTGCATTTTATGCTTCGGGCGTTGACTTCTAAGGCCCTAACTATTCAATCTGTTGGAGCAACGCCCTAGGGTGAAGCCTAGGTTGTTCGGAAAGTAGAAATGACCATAAGTTTCACACTGGTTGCAATTATTCATTTTATACTATGGAAAAACTGTTGTACTTATATTGTATTTTATTCTTCTGGCGTTGACTTCTTAGGCCCTAAGTATTCGATCTGGTGGAACAACGCCCTGGAGTGATGCCTAGGTTGCCCGGAACATGGAAATGACCATTACTTTCACACTGTTTGCAAATATACATTATATACGATGAAAAAGCTGTTGTATTTATATTGTATTTTATACTTCTGGCGTTGACTTCTTACGCCCTAACTATTTAATCTGGTAGAGCACCGCCCTAGAGAGGAGCATAGGTTGCCCGGAACGTAGAACATACCATTACCTTCACACTGGTTGCAATTATTCCTGTTATACGATGGAAAAACTGTTGCATCTTTATTGTATTTTATGCTTCTGGCGTCGACTCCTAAGGCCCTAACTACTCGATCTGGTGGAGCAACGCCCTAGAGTGAAGTCTAGGTTGCCCGGAACGTAGAAATGACCATAACTTTCCCACCGGTAGCAACTACTCGTTTTATACGATGGAAAAACTGTTCTATTTATTTTGTATTTTATGCTTCGGGCGTTGACTTCTAAGGCCCTAACTATTCAATCTGTTGGTGCAACGCCCTAGGGTGAAGCCTAGGTTGCCTGGAACGTAGAAATGACCATAACTTTCACACTGGTTGCTATTATTCGTTTTATACGATGGAAAATCTGTTACATTTATATTGTATTTTATGCTTCTGGCGTTGACTTCTTAGGCCCTAACTATTCGATCTGGTGGAACAACGCAATAGAGTGAAGCCAAGGTTGCCTGGAACGTAGAAATGACCATTACTCTCACACTGTTTGCAATTATTCGTTTTATACGATGGAAAAACTGTTGCATCTTTATTGTATTTTATGCTTCCGTCATTTGACTTCTAAGGCCCTAACTATTCGATCAGGTGGAGCATCGCCCTAGAGTGAAGCCTAGGTTGCTCGGAATGTAGAAATGACCATAAATTTCATACTGGTTGCAATTATTCGTTTTATACGTTGGAAAAACTGCTGTGTTTATATTGTATTTTATGCTTCTGGCGTTGACTTCTAAGGCACTAACTATTCGATCTCGTGGAGTAACGCCCTAGAGTGAAGCCTAGGTTGCCCGGAACGTAGAAATGACCATCACTTTCAAACTGGTTGCAATTATACCTGTTATATGATGGAAAAACTGTTGTAATTATATTGTATTTTATGCTTCGAGCGTTGGCTGCTAAGGCCCGAACTATTCAATCTGTTGGAGCAACGCCCTAGAGTGAAGCCTAGGTTGCCCGGAACGTAGAAATGACCATCACTTTCAAACTGGTTGCAATTATTCCTGTTATATGATGGAAAAACTGTTGTATTTATATTGTATCTTATGCTTCTGGCGTTGACTTCCTAGGCCCTAACAATTCGATCTGGTGGAACAACGCCCTAGAGTGAAGCCTACGTTGCCTGGAACGTACGAATGACCATCACTTTCACACGGGTTGCAATTATTCCTGTTATAGGATGGAAAGACTTTTGTATTTTTATTGTATTTTATGATTCAGGCGTTGACTTCTGAGGCCGTAGCTATTCGATGTGGTGGAAGAACGCCATAGAGTGAAGCATGGGTTGCCCGGAACGTAGAAATGACCATAACTTTCATACTGGTTGCAATTATTCGTTTTATATGATGGAAGAACTGTTGTACTTATATTGTATTTTATGCTGCTGGCGTTCACTTCTTAGGCCCTAACTATTCGATCTGGTGGAACAACGACCTGGGGTGAAGCCTAGGTTGCCCGGAACGTAGAAATGACCATAACTTTCACAATCGTTGCAATTATTCGTTTTATACGATGGAAAAGCTGTTTTATTTATATCGTATTTTATGCTTCTGGCGTTGACTTCTTAGGCCGTAACTATTCGATCTGGTGGAGCAACGCCCTGGAGTGAAGCCTAGGTTGCGCGGAACGTAGAAATGACCATCACTTTCAAACTGGTTGCAATTAATCCTTTTATACGATGGAAAAACTGTTGCATTTTTATTGCATTTTATGCTTGGGGCGTTGACTGCTAAGGCCCTAACTATTCAATCTGTTGGAGCAACGCCCTAGGGTGAAGCCTAGGTTGCCCGGAACTTAGAAATGACCATAAGTTTCATACTGGTTGCAATTATTCGTTTTATACAATGGAAAAACTGTTGTATTTATATTGTATTTTATGCTTCTGGCGTTGACTTCTAAGGCCCTAGCTATTCGACCTAGTGGAGCAACGCCCTAGAGTGAAGCCTAGGTTGCCCGGAAAGGAGAAATGACCATCACTTTCAAACTGGTTGCAATTAATCCTGTTATACGATGGAAAAACTGTTGTATTTTTATTGCATTTTACGCTTCTGGCGTTTACTTCTTAGGCCCTAACTATTCAATCTGTTGGAGCAACGCCCTAGGGTGAAGCCTAGTTTGCCCGGAAAGTAGAAATGACGTTAACTTTCACACTGGCTGCTATTATTCGTTCTATACGATGGAAAAACTGTTATATTTATATACTATCTTATGCTTCTGGCGTTGATTTCTTAGGCCCTAACAATTCGATCTGGTGGAACAACGCCCTAGTGTGAAGTCTAGGTTGCCTGGAACGTACAAATGACCATCACTGTCACACGGGTTGCAATTATTCCTGTTATAGGACGGAAAGACTGTTGTATTTTTATCGTACTTTATGCTTCAGGCGTTGACTTCTGAGGCCGTTGCTGTTCCATGTAGTGGAAGAACGCCATAGAGTGAAGCCTAGGGTGCCCGGAACGCAGAAATGACCATAACTTTCATACTGGTTGCAATTATTCGTTTTATACGATGGAAAAACTGTTGTATTTATATTGTATTTTATGCTTCTGGCGTTGACTTCTAAGGCACTAACTATTCGATCTGGTGGAGCAACGGTCTAGAATGAAGCCTCGGTTGCCCGGAACGTAGAAATGACCATCACTTTCAAACTGGTTGCTATTATTCCTGTTATATGATGGAAAGACTGTTGTATTTATATTGTATTTTATGCTTCGGGCGTTGACTGCTAAGGCCCTAACTATTCAATCTGTTGGATCAACGCCCTAGAGTGAAGCCTAGGTTGCTCGGAATGTAGAAATGACCATAACATTCACACTGGTTGAAATTATTCGTTTAATACGATGGAAAAGCTGTTGCATCTTTATTGTATTTTATGATTCTGGTGTTGACTTCTAAGGCCCTAACTATTCGATCTGGTGGAGCAACGCCCTAGGGTGAAGCCTAGGATGCCCGGAAAGTAGAAATGACCATAACTTTTACACTGGTAGCAATTATTCGTTTTATACAATGGAAAAACTATTCTATTAATTTTGTATTTTATGCTTCGGGCGTTGACTTCTAAGGCCCTAACAGTTTGATATGGTGGAGCAACGCCCTAGGCGTGAAGCCTAGGTTGCCCGGATCGTAGAAGTGACCATAAATTTCACACTGGTAGCAATTATTCGTTTTACAGGATGGAAAAACTGTTCTATTTATTTTGTATTTTATGAATCGGGCGTTGACTTCTAAGGCCCTAACTATTCAATCTGTTGGTGCAACGCCCTAGGGTGAAGCCTAGGTTGCCTGGAACGTAGAAATGACCATAACTTTCACACTGGTTGCTATTATTCGTTTTATAAGATGGAAAATCTGTTACATTTATATTGTATTTTATGCTTCTGGCGTTGACTTCTTAGGCCCTAACTATTCGATCTGGTGGAACAACGCAATAGAGTGAAGCCAAGGTTGCCTGGAACGTAGAAATAACCATTACTCTCACACTGTTTGCAATTATTCGTTTTATACGATGGAAAAACTGTTGCATCTTTATTGTATTTTATGCTTCCGTCATTTGACTTCTAAGGCCCTAACTATTCGATCAGGTGGAGCATCGCCCTAGAGTGAAGCCTAGGTTGCTCGGAATGTAGAAATGACCATAAATTTCATACTGGTTGCAATTATTCGTTTTATACGTTGGAAAAACTGCTGTGTTTATATTGTATTTTATGCTTCTGGCGTTGACTTCTAAGGCACTAACTATTCGATCTCGTGGAGTAACGCCCTAGAGTGAAGCCTAGGTTGCCCGGAACGTAGAAATGACCATCACTTTCAAACTGGTTGCAATTATACCTGTTATATGATGGAAAAACTGTTGTAATTATATTGTATTTTATGCTTCGAGCGTTGGCTGCTAAGGCCCGAACTATTCAATCTGTTGGAGCAACGCCCTAGAGTGAAGCCTAGGTTGCCCGGAACGTAGAAATGACCATCACTTTCAAACTGGTTGCAATTATTCCTGTTATATGATGGAAAAACTGTTGTATTTATATTGTATCTTATGCTTCTGGCGTTGACTTCCTAGGCCCTAACAATTCGATCTGGTGGAACAACGCCCTAGAGTGAAGCCTACGTTGCCTGGAACGTACGAATGACCATCACTTTCACACGGGTTGCAATTATTCCTGTTATAGGATGGAAAGACTTTTGTATTTTTATTGTATTTTATGATTCAGGCGTTGACTTCTGAGGCCGTAGCTATTCGATGTGGTGGAAGAACGCCATAGAGTGAAGCATGGGTTGCCCGGAACGTAGAAATGACCATAACTTTCATACTGGTTGCAATTATTCGTTTTATATGATGGAAGAACTGTTGTACTTATATTGTATTTTATGCTGCTGGCGTTCACTTCTTAGGCCCTAACTATTCGATCTGGTGGAACAACGACCTGGGGTGAAGCCTAGGTTGCCCGGAACGTAGAAATGACCATAACTTTCACAATCGTTGCAATTATTCGTTTTATACGATGGAAAAGCTGTTTTATTTATATCGTATTTTATGCTTCTGGCGTTGACTTCTTAGGCCGTAACTATTCGATCTGGTGGAGCAACGCCCTGGAGTGAAGCCTAGGTTGCGCGGAACGTAGAAATGACCATCACTTTCAAACTGGTTGCAATTAATCCTTTTATACGATGGAAAAACTGTTGCATTTTTATTGCATTTTATGCTTGGGGCGTTGACTGCTAAGGCCCTAACTATTCAATCAGTTGGATCAACGCCCTAGAGTGAAGCCTAGGTTGCTCGGAATGTAGAAATGACCATAACATTCACACTGGTTGAAATTATTCGTTTAATACGATGGAAAAGCTGTTGTATTTATATTGCATTTTATGCTTCTGGCGTTCACTTCTTAGGCCCTAACTATTCGATCTGGTGGAATAACGCCCCATGGTGAAGCCTAGGTTGACCGGAACGTAGAAGTGACCATAACTTTCACACCGGTAGCAATTATTCGTTTTACAGGATGGAAAAACTGTTCTATTTATTTTGTATTTTATGAATCGGGCGTTGACTTCTAAGGCCCTAACTATTCAATATGTTGGAGCAACGCCCTAGAGTGAAGCCTAGGTTTCCCGGAACGTAGAAATGACTATAACTTTCACACTGGTTGCTATTATTCGTTTTATAAAATGGAAAAACTGTTCTATTTATTTTGTATTTTATGCTTCGGGCGTTGACTTCTAAGGCCCTAACTGTTTGATCTGGTGGAGCAACGCCCTAGAGTGAAGCCTAGGTTGACCGGAACGTAGAAATGACCATAACTTTCACACCGGCAGCAATTATTCGTTTTACACGATGGAAAAACTGTTCTATTTATTTTGCATTTTATGCATCGGGCGTTGACTTCTTAGGCCCTAACAACTCGATCAGGTGGAACAACACCCTAGAGTGAAGCCTAGGTTGCCTGGAACGTACAAATGACCATCACTTTCACACGGCTTGCAATTATCCCTGTTATAGGACGGAAAGACTGTTGTATTTTTATTGTATTTTATGCTTCAGGCATTGACTTCTGAGGCCGCTGCTATTCGATGTAGTGGAAGAACGCCATAGAGTGAAGCCTAAGTTGCCCGGAACGTAGAAATGACCATAACTTTCATACTGGTTGCAATTATTCGTTTTATATGATGGAAAAACTGTTGTGTTTATATTGTATTTTATGCTTCTGGCGTTGACTTCTAAGGCACTAACTATTCGATCTGGTGGAGCAACGCCCTAGAGTGAAGCCTAGGTTGCCCGGAACGTAGAAATGATCATCACTTTCAAACTGGTTGCAATTATTCCTGTTATATGATGGAAAAACTGTTGTAATTATATTGTATTTTATGATTCTGGCGTTGACTTCTAAGGCCCTAACTATTCAATCTGGTGTAACAACGCCCTAGAGTGGGGCCTAGGTTGCCCGGTACGTAGAAATGACCATCACTTCCATACTGGTGGCAATTATTCGTTTTATACGATGGAAAAACTGTTGTGTTTATATTGTATTTTATGCTTCTGGCGCTGACTTCTAAGGCACTAACTATTCGATCTGGTGGAGCAACGCCCTAGAGTGAAGCCTAGGTTCCCCGGAACGTAGAACATACCATTACCTTCACACTGGTTGCAATTATTCCTGTTATACGATGGAAAAACTGTTGCATCTTTATTGTATTTTATGCTTCTGGCGTCGACTCCTAAGGCCCTAACTACTCGATCTGGTGGAGCAACGCCCTAGAGTGAAGTCTAGGTTGCCCGGAACGTAGAAATGACCATAACTTTCCCACCGGTAGCAACTACTCGTTTTATACGATGGAAAAACTGTTCTATTTATTTTGTATTTTATGCTTCGGGCGTTGACTTCTAAGGCCCTAACTATTCAATCTGTTGGTGCAACGCCCTAGGGTGAAGCCTAGGTTGCCTGGAACGTAGAAATGACCATAACTTTCACACTGGTTGCTATTATTCGTTTTATACGATGGAAAATCTGTTACATTTATATTGTATTTTATGCTTCTGGCGTTGACTTCTTAGGCCCTAACTATTCGATCTGGTGGAACAACGCAATAGAGTGAAGCCAAGGTTGCCTGGAACGTAGAAATGACCATTACTCTCACACTGTTTGCAATTATTCGTTTTATACGATGGAAAAACTGTTGCATCTTTATTGTATTTTATGCTTCCGTCATTTGACTTCTAAGGCCCTAACTATTCGATCAGGTGGAGCATCGCCCTAGAGTGAAGCCTAGGTTGCTCGGAATGTAGAAATGACCATAAATTTCATACTGGTTGCAATTATTCGTTTTATACGTTGGAAAAACTGCTGTGTTTATATTGTATTTTATGCTTCTGGCGTTGACTTCTAAGGCACTAACTATTCGATCTCGTGGAGTAACGCCCTAGAGTGAAGCCTAGGTTGCCCGGAACGTAGAAATGACCATCACTTTCAAACTGGTTGCAATTATACCTGTTATATGATGGAAAAACTGTTGTATTTATATTGTATTTTATGCTTCGAGCGTTGGCTGCTAAGGCCCGAACTATTCAATCTGTTGGAGCAACGCCCTAGAGTGAAGCCTAGGTTGCCCGGAACGTAGAAATGACCATCACTTTCAAACTGGTTGCAATTATTCCTGTTATATGATGGAAAAACTGTTGTATTTATATTGTATCTTATGCTTCTGGCGTTGACTTCCTAGGCCCTAACAATTCGATCTGGTGGAACAACGCCCTAGAGTGAAGCCTACGTTGCCTGGAACGTAAGAATGACCATCACTTTCACACGGGTTGCAATTATTCCTGTTATAGGATGGAAAGACTTTTGTATTTTTATTGTATTTTATGATTCAGGCGTTGACTTCTGAGGCCGTAGCTATTCGATGTGGTGGAAGAACGCCATAGAGTGAAGCATGGGTTGCCCGGAACGTAGAAATGACCATAACTTTCATACTGGTTGCAATTATTCGTTTTATATGATGGAAGAACTGTTGTACTTATATTGTATTTTATGCTGCTGGCGTTCACTTCTTAGGCCCTAACTATTCGATCTGGTGGAACAACGACCTGGGGTGAAGCCTAGGTTGCCCGGAACGTAGAAATGACCATAACTTTCACAATCGTTGCAATTATTCGTTTTATACGATGGAAAAGCTGTTTTATTTATATCGTATTTTATGCTTCTGGCGTTGACTTCTTAGGCCGTAACTATTCGATCTGGTGGAGCAACGCCCTGGAGTGAAGCCTAGGTTGCGCGGAACGTAGAAATGACCATCACTTTCAAACTGGTTGCAATTAATCCTTTTATACGATGGAAAAACTGTTGCATTTTTATTGCATTTTATGCTTGGGGCGTTGACTGCTAAGGCCCTAATTATTCAATCTGTTGGAGCAACGCCCTAGGGTGAAGCCTAGGTTGCCCGGAACTTAGAAATGACCATAAGTTTCATACTGGTTGCAATTATTCGTTTTATACAATGGAAAAACTGTTGTATTTATATTGTATTTTATGCTTCTGGCGTTGACTTCTAAGGCCCTAGCTATTCGACCTAGTGGAGCAACGCCCTAGAGTGAAGCCTAGGTTGCCCGGAAAGGAGAAATGACCATCACTTTCAAACTGGTTGCAATTAATCCTGTTATACGATGGAAAAACTGTTGTATTTTTATTGCATTTTACGCTTCTGGCGTTTACTTCTTAGGCCCTAACTATTCAATCTGTTGGAGCAACGCCCTAGGGTGAAGCCTAGTTTGCCCGGAAAGTAGAAATGACGTTAACTTTCACACTGGCTGCTATTATTCGTTCTATACGATGGAAAAACTGTTATATTTATATACTATCTTATGCTTCTGGCGTTGATTTCTTAGGCCCTAACAATTCGATCTGGTGGAACAACGCCCTAGTGTGAAGCCTAGGTTGCCTGGAACGTACAAATGACCATCACTGTCACACGGGTTGCAATTATTCCTGTTATAGGACGGAAAGACTGTTGTATTTTTATCGTACTTTATGCTTCAGGCGTTGACTTCTGAGGCCGTTGCTGTTCGATGTAGTGGAAGAACGCCATAGAGTGAAGCCTAGGGTGCCCGGAACGCAGAAATGACCATAACTTTCATACTGGTTGCAATTATTCGTTTTATACGATGGAAAAACTGTTGTATTTATATTGTATTTTATGCTTCTGGCGTTGACTTCTAAGGCACTAACTATTCGATCTGGTGGAGCAACGGTCTAGAATGAAGCCTCGGTTGCCCGGAACGTAGAAATGACCATCACTTTCAAACTGGTTGCTATTACTCCTGTTATATGATGGAAAGACTGTTGTATTTATATTGTATTTTATGCTTCGGGCGTTGACTGCTAAGGCCCTAACTATTCAATCTGTTGGATCAACGCCCTAGAGTGAAGCCTAGGTTGCTCGGAATGTAGAAATGACCATAACATTCACACTGGTTGAAATTATTCGTTTAATACGATGGAAAAGCTGTTGCATCTTTATTGTATTTTATGATTCTGGTGTTGACTTCTAAGGCCCTAACTATTCGATCTGGTGGAGCAACGCCCTAGGGTGAAGCCTAGGATGCCCGGAAAGTAGAAATGACCATAACTTTTACACTGGTAGCAATTATTCGTTTTATACAATGGAAAAACTATTCTATTAATTTTGTATTTTATGCTTCGGGCGTTGACTTCTAAGGCCCTAACAGTTTGATATGGTGGAGCAACGCCCTAGGCGTGAAGCCTAGGTTGCCCGGATCGTAGAAGTGACCATAAATTTCACACTGGTAGCAATTATTCGTTTTACAGGATGGAAAAACTGTTCTATTTATTTTGTATTTTATGAATCGGGCGTTGACTTCTAAGGCCCTAACTATTCAATCTGTTGGTGCAACGCCCTAGGGTGAAGCCTAGGTTGCCTGGAACGTAGAAATGACCATAACTTTCACACTGGTTGCTATTATTCGTTTTATACGATGGAAAATCTGTTACATTTATATTGTATTTTATGCTTCTGGCGTTGACTTCTTAGGCCCAAACTATTCGATCTGGTGGAACAACGCAATAGAGTGAAGCCAAGGTTGCCTGGAACGTAGAAATAACCATTACTCTCACACTGTTTGCAATTATTCGTTTTATACGATGGAAAAACTGTTGCATCTTTATTGTATTTTATGCTTCCGTCATTTGACTTCTAAGGCCCTAACTATTCGATCAGGTGGAGCATCGCCCTAGAGTGAAGCCTAGGTTGCTCGGAATGTAGAAATGACCATAAATTTCATACTGGTTGCAATTATTCGTTTTATACGTTGGAAAAACTGCTGTGTTTATATTGTATTTTATGCTTCTGGCGTTGACTTCTAAGGCACTAACTATTCGATCTCGTGGAGTAACGCCCTAGAGTGAAGCCTAGGTTGCCCGGAACGTAGAAATGACCATCACTTTCAAACTGGTTGCAATTATACCTGTTATATGATGGAAAAACTGTTGTAATTATATTGTATTTTATGCTTCGAGCGTTGGCTGCTAAGGCCCGAACTATTCAATCTGTTGGAGCAACGCCCTAGAGTGAAGCCTAGGTTGCCCGGAACGTAGAAATGACCATCACTTTCAAACTGGTTGCAATTATTCCTGTTATATGATGGAAAAACTGTTGTATTTATATTGTATCTTATGCTTCTGGCGTTGACTTCCTAGGCCCTAACAATTCGATCTGGTGGAACAACGCCCTAGAGTGAAGCCTACGTTGCCTGGAACGTACGAATGACCATCACTTTCACACGGGTTGCAATTATTCCTGTTATAGGATGGAAAGACTTTTGTATTTTTATTGTATTTTATGATTCAGGCGTTGACTTCTGAGGCCGTAGCTATTCGATGTGGTGGAAGAACGCCATAGAGTGAAGCATGGGTTGCCCGGAACGTAGAAATGACCATAACTTTCATACTGGTTGCAATTATTCGTTTTATATGATGGAAGAACTGTTGTACTTATATTGTATTTTATGCTGCTGGCGTTCACTTCTTAGGCCCTAACTATTCGATCTGGTGGAACAACGACCTGGGGTGAAGCCTAGGTTGCCCGGAACGTAGAAATGACCATAACTTTCACAATCGTTGCAATTATTCGTTTTTTACGATGGAAAAGCTGTTTTATTTATATCGTATTTTATGCTTCTGGCGTTGACTTCTTAGGCCGTAACTATTCGATCTGGTGGAGCAACGCCCTGGAGTGAAGCCTAGGTTGCGCGGAACGTAGAAATGACCATCACTTTCAAACTGGTTGCAATTAATCCTTTTATACGATGGAAAAACTGTTGCATTTTTATTGCATTTTATGCTTGGGGCGTTGACTGCTAAGGCCCTAACTATTCAATCTGTTGGATCAACGCCCTAGAGTGAAGCCTAGGTTGCTCGGAATGTAGAAATGACCATAACATTCACACTGGTTGAAATTATTCGTTTAATACGATGGAAAAGCTGTTGTATTTATATTGCATTTTATGCTTCTGGCGTTCACTTCTTAGGCCCTAACTATTCGATCTGGTGGAATAACGCCCCATGGTGAAGCCTAGGTTGTCCGGAACGTAGAAGTGACCATAACTTTCACACCGGTAGCAATTATTCGTTTTACAGGATGGAAAAACTGTTCTATTTATTTTGTATTTTATGAATCGGGCGTTGACTTCTAAGGCCCTAACTATTCAATATGTTGGAGCAACGCCCTAGAGTGAAGCCTAGGTTGACCGGAACGTAGAAGTGACCATAACTTTCACACCGGCAGCAATTATTCGTTTTACACGATGGAAAAACTGTTCTATTTATTTTGCATTTTATGCATCGGGCGTTGACTTCTTAGGCCCTAACAACTCGATCAGGTGGAACAACACCCTAGAGTGAAGCCTAGGTTGCCTGGAACGTACAAATGACCATCACTTTCACACGGCTTACAATTATCCCTGTTATAGGACGGAAAGACTGTTGTATTTTTATTGTATTTTATGCTTCAGGCATTGACTTCTGAGGCCGCTGCTATTCGATGTAGTGGAAGAACGCCATAGAGTGAAGCCTAAGTTGCCCGGAACGTAGAAATGACCATAACTTTCATACTGGTTGCAATTATTCGTTTTATATGATGGAAAAACTGTTGTGTTTATATTGTATTTTATGCTTCTGGCGTTGACTTCTAAGGCACTAACTACTCGATCTGGTGGAGCAACGCCCTAGAGTGAAGCCTAGGTTGCCCGGAACGTAGAAATGATCATCACTTTCAAACTGGTTGCAATTATTCCTGTTATATGATGGAAAAACTGTTGTAATTATATTGTATTTTATGATTCTGGCGTTGACTTCTAAGGCCCTAACTATTCAATCTGGTGGAACAACGCCCTAGAGTGGGGCCTAGGTTGCCCGGTACGTAGAAATGACCATCACTTCCATACTGGTGGCAATTATTCGTTTTATACGATGGAAAAACTGTTGTGTTTATATTGTATTTTATGCTTCTGGCGCTGACTTCTAAGGCACTAACTATTCGATCTGGTGGAGCAACGCCCTAGAGTGAAGCCTAGGTTCCCCGGAACGTAGAAATGACCATCACTTTCAAACTGGTTGCAATTATTCCTGTTATAGGATGGAAAGACTGTTGTATTTTTATTGTATTTTATGCTTCAGGCGTTGACTTCTGAGGCCGTAGCTATTCGATGTGGTGGAAGACCGCCATAGAGTGAAGCCTGGGTTGCCCGGAACGTAGAAATGACCATAACTTTCATACTGGTTGCAATTATTCGTTTTATACGATGCAGAAACTGTTGTATTTATATTCTATTTTATGCTTCTGGCATTGACTTCTAAGGCACTAACTATTCGATCTGGTGGAGCAACGACCTGGGGTGAAGCCTAGGTTGCGCGGAACGTAGAAATGAACATCACTTTCATACTGGTTGCAATTATGCGTTTTATATGATGGAAGAACTGTTGTATTTATATTGTATTTTATGCTGCTGGCGTTCACTTCTTAGGCCCTAACTATTCGATCTGGCGGAACAACGCCCTAGAGTGAGGCCTAGGTTGCGCGGAACGTAGAAATGACCATCACTTTCAAACTGGTTGCAATTAATCCTTTTATACGATGGAAAAACTGTTGCATTTTTATTGCATTTTATGCTTCGGGCGTTGACTGCTAAGGCCCTAACTATTCAATCTGTTGGATCAACGCCCTAGAGTGAAGCCTAGGTTGCTCGGAATGTAGAAATGACCATAACATTCACTCTGGTTGAAATTATTAGTTTAATACGATGGAAAAGCTGTTGTATTTATATTGCATTTTATGCTTCTGGCGTTCACTTCTTAGGCCCTAACTATTCGATCTGGTGGAATAACGCCCCATGGTGAAGCCTAGGTTGACCGGAACGTAGAAGTGACCATAACTTTCACACCGGTAGCAATTATTCGTTTTACAGGATGGAAAAACTGTTCTATTTATTTTGTATTTTATGAATCGGGCGTTGACTTCTAAGGCCCTAACTATTCAATATGTTGGAGCAACGCCCTAGAGTGAAGCCTAGGTTGCCCGGAACGTAGAAATGACCATCACTTCCATACTGGTGGCAATTATTCGTTTTATACGATGCAAAAACTGTTGTGTTTATATTGTATTTTATGCTTCTGGCGCTGACTTCTAAGGCACTAACTATTCGATCTGGTGGAGCAACGCCCTAGAGTGAAGCCTAGGTTCCCCGGAACGTAGAAATGACCATCACTTTCAAACTGGTTGCAATTATTCATGTTATAGGATGGAAAGACTGTTGTATTTTTATTGTATTTTATGCTTCAGGCGTTGACTTCTGAGGCCGTAGCTATTCGATGTGGTGGAAGAACGCCATAGAGTGAAGCCTGGGTGGCCCGGAACGTAGAAATGACCATAACTTTCATACTGGTTGCACTTATTCGTTTTATACGATGCAAAAACTGTTGTATTTATATTCTATTTTATGCTTCTGGCATTGACTTCTAAGGCACTAACTATTCGATCTGGTGGAGCAACGACCTGGGGTGAAGCCTAGGTTGCGCGGAACGTAGAAATGAACATCACTTTCATACTGGTTGCAATTATGCGTTTTATATGATGGAAGAACTGTTGTATTTATATTGCATTTTATGCTGCTGGCGTTCACTTCTTAGGCCCTAACTATTCGATCTGGCGGAACAACGCCCTAGAGTGAGGCCTAGGTTGCGCGGAACGTAGAAATGACCATCACTTTCAAACTGGTTGCAATTAATCCTTTTATACGATGGAAAAACTGTTGCATTTTTATTGCATTTTATGCTTCGGGCGTTGACTGCTAAGGCCCTAACTATTCAATCTGTTGGATCAACGCCCTGGAGTGAAGCCTAGGTTGCTCGGAATGTAGAAATGACCATAACATTCACACTGGTTGAAATTATTCGTTTAATACGATGGAAAAGCTGTTGTATTTATATTGCATTTTATGCTTCTGGCGTTCACTTCTTAGGCCCTAACTATTCGATCTGGTGGAGCAACGCCCTAGAGTGAAGCCTAGGTTGCCCGGAACGTAGAAATGGCGTTAACTTTCATACTGGTTGCAATTATTCGTTTTATACGATGGAAAAACAGTTCTATTTATTTTGTATTTTATGCTTCGGCCGTTGACTTCTAAGGCACTAACTATTCGATCTGTTGGAGCAACGCCCTAGGGTGTAGCCTAGGTTGCCCGGAAAGTAGAAATGACCACAACTTTCATACTGGTTGCAATTACTCGTTTTATATGATGGAAAAACTGTTGTATTTATATTGTATTTTATGCTTCTGGCGTTCACTTCTTAGGCCCTAACTATTCGATCTGGTGGAACAACGCCCTAGGGTGAAGCCTAGGATGCCCGGAAAGTAGAAATGACCATAACTTTTACACTGGTAGCAATTATTCGTTTTATACAATGGAAAAACTATTCTATTAATTTTGTATTTTATGCTTCGGGCGTTGACTTCTAAGGCCCTAACAGTTTGATATGGTGGAGCAACGCCCTAGGCGTGAAGCCTAGGTTGCCCGGATCGTAGAAGTGACCATAAATTTCACACTGGTTGCTATTATTCTTTCTATACGGTGGAATAACTGTTATATTTATATTGTATGTTATGCTTCTGGCGTTGACTTCTTAGGCCCTAACAATTCGATCTGGTGGAACAACGCCCTAGAGTGATGCCTAGGTTGCCTGGAACGTACAAATGACCATCACTTTCACAAGGGTTGCAATTATTCCTGTTATAGGATGGAAAGACGGTTGTATTTTTATTGTATTTTATGCTTCATCCGTTGACTTCTGAGGCCGCAGCTATTCGATGTGGTGGAAGAACGCCATAGAGTGAAGCCTAGGTTGCCCGGAACGAAGAAATGACCATAACTTTCATACTGGTTGCATTTACTCGTTTTATATGATAGAAAAACTGTTGTATTTATATTGTATTTTATCCTTCTAGTGTTCACTTCTTAGGCCCTAACTATTCGATGTGGTGGAGCAACGCCCTGGGGTGAAGCCTAGGTTGCCGGAACGTAGAAATGACGTTAACTTTCATACTGGATGCTATTATTCGTTCTATACGATGGAAAAACCGTTATATTTATATTGTATCTTATGCTTCTGGCGTTGACTTCTTAGGCCCTAACAATTCGATCTGGTGGAACAACGCCCTAGAGTGAAGCCTAGGTTGCCTGGAACGTACAAATGACCATCACTTTCACACGGGTTGCAATTATTCCTGTTATAGGATGGAAAGACGGTTGCATTTTTATTGCATTTTATGCTTCGGGCGTTTACTTCTAAGGCCCTAACTATTCAATCTGTTGGAGCAACGCCCTAGGGTGAAGCCTAGGTTGCCCGGAACTTAGAAATGACCATAAGTTTCATACTGGTTGCAATTATTCGTTTTATACAATGGAAAAACTGTTGTATTTATATTGTATTTTATGCTTCTGGCGTTGACTTCTAAGGCCCTAGCTATTCGACCTAGTGGAGCAACGCCCTAGAGTGAAGCCTAGGTTGCCCGGAAAGGAGAAATGACCATCACTTTCAAACTGGTTGCAATTAATCCTGTTATACGATGGAAAAACTGTTGTATTTTTATTGCATTTTACGCTTCTGGCGTTTACTTCTTAGGCCCTAACTATTCAATCTGTTGGAGCAACGCCCTAGGGTGAAGCCTAGTTTGCCCGGAAAGTAGAAATGACGTTAACTTTCACACTGGCTGCTATTATTCGTTCTATACGATGGAAAAACTGTTATATTTATATACTATCTTATGCTTCTGGCGTTGATTTCTTAGGCCCTAACAATTCGATCTGGTGGAACAACGCCCTAGTGTGAAGCCTAGGTTGCCTGGAACGTACAAATGACCATCACTGTCACACGGGTTGCAATTATTCCTGTTATAGGACGGATAGACTGTTGTATTTTTATCGTATTTTATGCTTCAGGCGTTGACTTCTGAGGCCGTTGCTATTCGATGTAGTGGAAGAACGCCATAGAGTGAAGCCTAGGGTGCCCGGAACGCAGAAATGACCATAACTTTCATACTGGTTGCAATTATTCGTTTTATACGATGGAAAAACTGTTGTATTTATATTGTATTTTATGCTTCTGGCGTTGACTTCTAAGGCACTAACTATTCGATCTGGTGGAGCAACGGTCTAGAATGAAGCCTCGGTTGCCCGGAACGTAGAAATGACCATCACTTTCAAACTGGTTGCTATTATTCCTGTTATAGGACGGAAAGACTGTTGTATTTTTATCGTATTTTATGCTTCAGGCGTTGACTTCTGAGGCCGTTGCTATTCGATGTAGTGGAAGAACGCCATAGAGTGAAGCCTAGGGTGCCCGGAACGCAGAAATGACCATAACTTTCATACTGGTTGCAATTATTCGTTTTATACGATGGAAAAACTGTTGTATTTATATTGTATTTTATGCTTCTGGCGTTGACTTCTAAGGCACTAACTATTCGATCTGGTGGAGCAACGGTCTAGAATGAAGCCTCGGTTGCCCGGAACGTAGAAATGACCATCACTTTCAAACTGGTTGCTATTATTCGTTTTATACGATGGAAAATCTGTTACATTTATATTGTATTTTATGCTTCTGGCGTTGACTTCTTAGGCCCTAACTATTCGATCTGGTGGAACAACGCAATAGAGTGAAGCCAAGGTTGCCTGGAACGTAGAAATGACCATTACTCTCACACTGTTTGCAATTATTCGTTTTATACGATGGAAAAACTGTTGCATCTTTATTGTATTTTATGCTTCCGTCATTTGACTTCTAAGGCCCTAACTATTCGATCAGGTGGAGCATCGCCCTAGAGTGAAGCCTAGGTTGCTCGGAATGTAGAAATGACCATAAATTTCATACTGGTTGCAATTATTCGTTTTATACGTTGGAAAAACTGCTGTGTTTATATTGTATTTTATGCTTCTGGCGTTGACTTCTAAGGCACTAACTATTCGATCTCGTGGAGTAACGCCCTAGAGTGAAGCCTAGGTTGCCCGGAACGTAGAAATGACCATCACTTTCAAACTGGTTGCAATTATACCTGTTATATGATGGAAAAACTGTTGTAATTATATTGTATTTTATGCTTCGAGCGTTGGCTGCTAAGGCCCGAACTATTCAATCTGTTGGAGCAACGCCCTAGAGTGAAGCCTAGGTTGCCCGGAACGTAGAAATGACCATCACTTTCAAACTGGTTGCAATTATTCCTGTTATATGATGGAAAAACTGTTGTATTTATATTGTATCTTATGCTTCTGGCGTTGACTTCCTAGGCCCTAACAATTCGATCTGGTGGAACAACGCCCTAGAGTGAAGCCTACGTTGCCTGGAACGTACGAATGACCATCACTTTCACACGGGTTGCAATTATTCCTGTTATAGGATGGAAAGACTTTTGTATTTTTATTGTATTTTATGATTCAGGCGTTGACTTCTGAGGCCGTAGCTATTCGATGTGGTGGAAGAACGCCATAGAGTGAAGCATGGGTTGCCCGGAACGTAGAAATGACCATAACTTTCATACTGGTTGCAATTATTCGTTTTATATGATGGAAGAACTGTTGTACTTATATTGTATTTTATGCTGCTGGCGTTCACTTCTTAGGCCCTAACTATTCGATCTGGTGGAACAACGACCTGGGGTGAAGCCTAGGTTGCCCGGAACGTAGAAATGACCATAACTTTCACAATCGTTGCAATTATTCGTTTTATACGATGGAAAAGCTGTTTTATTTATATCGTATTTTATGCTTCTGGCGTTGACTTCTTAGGCCGTAACTATTCGATCTGGTGGAGCAACGCCCTGGAGTGAAGCCTAGGTTGCGCGGAACGTAGAAATGACCATCACTTTCAAACTGGTTGCAATTAATCCTTTTATACGATGGAAAAACTGTTGCATTTTTATTGCATTTTATGCTTGGGGCGTTGACTGCTAAGGCCCTAACTATTCAATCTGTTGGATCAACGCCCTAGAGTGAAGCCTAGGTTGCTCGGAATGTAGAAATGACCATAACATTCACACTGGTTGAAATTATTCGTTTAATACGATGGAAAAGCTGTTGTATTTATATTGCATTTTATGCTTCTGGCGTTCACTTCTTAGGCCCTAACTATTCGATCTGGTGGAATAACGCCCCATGGTGAAGCCTAGGTTGACCGGAACGTAGAAGTGACCATAACTTTCACACCGGTAGCAATTATTCGTTTTACAGGATGGAAAAACTGTTCTATTTATTTTGTATTTTATGAATCGGGCGTTGACTTCTAAGGCCCTAACTATTCAATATGTTGGAGCAACGCCCTAGAGTGAAGCCTAGGTTTCCCGGAACGTAGAAATGACCATAACTTTCACACTGGTTGCTATTATTCGTTTTATAAAATGGAAAAACTGTTCTATTTATTTTGTATTTTATGCTTCGGGCGTTGACTTCTGAGGCCGTAGCTATTCGATGTGGTGGAAGAACGCCATAGAGTGAAGCCTGGGTTGCCTGGAACGTACAAATGACCATCACTTTCACACGGCTTGCAATTATCCCTGTTATAGGACGGAAAGACTGTTGTATTTTTATTGTATTTTATGCTTCAGGCATTGACTTCTGAGGCCGCTGCTATTCGATGTAGTGGAAGAACGCCATAGAGTGAAGCCTAAGTTGCCCGGAACGTAGAAATGACCATAACTTTCATACTGGTTGCAATTATTCGTTTTATATGATGGAAAAACTGTTGTGTTTATATTGTATTTTATGCTTCTGGCGTTGACTTCTAAGGCACTAACTATTCGATCTGGTGGAGCAACGCCCTAGAGTGAAGCCTAGGTTGCCCGGAACGTAGAAATGATCATCACTTTCAAACTGGTTGCAATTATTCCTGTTATATGATGGAAAAACTGTTGTAATTATATTGTATTTTATGCTTCTGGCGTTGACTTCTTAGGCCCTAACAATTCGATCTGGTGGAACAACGCCCTAGAGTGAAGCCTAGGTTGCCTGGAACGTACAAATGACCATCACTTTCACACGGGTTGCAATTATTCCTGTTATAGGATGGAAAGACGGTTGCATTTTTATTGCATTTTATGCTTCGGGCGTTTACTTCTAAGGCCCTAACTATTCAATCTGTTGGAGCAACGCCCTAGGGTGAAGCCTAGGTTGCCCGGAACTTAGAAATGACCATAAGTTTCATACTGGTTGCAATTATTCGTTTTATACAATGGAAAAACTGTTGTATTTATATTGTATTTTATGCTTCTGGCGTTGACTTCTAAGGCCCTAGCTATTCGACCTAGTGGAGCCACGCCCTAGAGTGAAGCCTAGGTTGCCCGGAAAGGAGAAATGACCATCACTTTCAAACTGGTTGCAATTAATCCTGTTATACGATGGAAAAACTGTTGTATTTTTATTGCATTTTACGCTTCTGGCGTTTACTTCTTAGGCCCTAACTATTCAATCTGTTGGAGCAACGCCCTAGGGTGAAGCCTAGTTTGCCCGGAAAGTAGAAATGACGTTAACTTTCACACTGGCTGCTATTATTCGTTCTATACGATGGAAAAACTGTTATATTTATATACTATCTTATGCTTCTGGCGTTGATTTCTTAGGCCCTAACAATTCGATCTGGTGGAACAACGCCCTAGTGTGAAGCCTAGGTTGCCTGGAACGTACAAATGACCATCACTGTCACACGGGTTGCAATTATTCCTGTTATAGGACGGAAAGACTGTTGTATTTTTATCGTATTTTATGCTTCAGGCGTTGACTTCTGAGGCCGTTGCTATTCGATGTAGTGGAAGAACGCCATAGAGTGAAGCCTAGGGTGCCCGGAACGCAGAAATGACCATAACTTTCATACTGGTTGCAATTATTCGTTTTATACGATGGAAAAACTGTTGTATTTATATTGTATTTTATGCTTCTGGCGTTGACTTCTAAGGCACTAACTATTCGATCTGGTGGAGCAACGGTCTAGAATGAAGCCTCGGTTGCCCGGAACGTAGAAATGACCATCACTTTCAAACTGGTTGCTATTATTCCTGTTATAGGACGGAAAGACTGTTGTATTTTTATCGTATTTTATGCTTCAGGCGTTGACTTCTGAGGCCGTTGCTATTCGATGTAGTGGAAGAACGCCATAGAGTGAAGCCTAGGGTGCCCGGAACGCAGAAATGACCATAACTTTCATACTGGTTGCAATTATTCGTTTTATACGATGGAAAAACTGTTGTATTTATATTGTATTTTATGCTTCTGGCGTTGACTTCTAAGGCACTAACTATTCGATCTGGTGGAGCAACGGTCTAGAATGAAGCCTCGGTTGCCCGGAACGTAGAAATGACCATCACTTTCAAACTGGTTGCTATTATTCGTTTTATACGATGGAAAATCTGTTACATTTATATTGTATTTTATGCTTCTGGCGTTGACTTCTTAGGCCCTAACTATTCGATCTGGTGGAACAACGCAATAGAGTGAAGCCAAGGTTGCCTGGAACGTAGAAATGACCATTACTCTCACACTGTTTGCAATTATTCGTTTTATACGATGGAAAAACTGTTGCATCTTTATTGTATTTTATGCTTCCGTCATTTGACTTCTAAGGCCCTAACTATTCGATCAGGTGGAGCATCGCCCTAGAGTGAAGCCTAGGTTGCTCGGAATGTAGAAATGACCATAAATTTCATACTGGTTGCAATTATTCGTTTTATACGTTGGAAAAACTGCTGTGTTTATATTGTATTTTATGCTTCTGGCGTTGACTTCTAAGGCACTAACTATTCGATCTCGTGGAGTAACGCCCTAGAGTGAAGCCTAGGTTGCCCGGAACGTAGAAATGACCATCACTTTCAAACTGGTTGCAATTATACCTGTTATATGATGGAAAAACTGTTGTAATTATATTGTATTTTATGCTTCGAGCGTTGGCTGCTAAGGCCCGAACTATTGAATCTGTTGGAGCAACGCCCTAGAGTGAAGCCTAGGTTGCCCGGAACGTAGAAATGACCATCACTTTCAAACTGGTTGCAATTATTCCTGTTATATGATGGAAAAACTGTTGTATTTATATTGTATCTTATGCTTCTGGCGTTGACTTCCTAGGCCCTAACAATTCGATCTGGTGGAACAACGCCCTAGAGTGAAGCCTACGTTGCCTGGAACGTACGAATGACCATCACTTTCACACGGGTTGCAATTATTCCTGTTATAGGATGGAAAGACTTTTGTATTTTTATTGTATTTTATGATTCAGGCGTTGACTTCTGAGGCCGTAGCTATTCGATGTGGTGGAAGAACGCCATAGAGTGAAGCATGGGTTGCCCGGAACGTAGAAATGACCATAACTTTCATACTGGTTGCAATTATTCGTTTTATATGATGGAAGAACTGTTGTACTTATATTGTATTTTATGCTGCTGGCGTTCACTTCTTAGGCCCTAACTATTCGATCTGGTGGAACAACGACCTGGGGTGAAGCCTAGGTTGCCCGGAACGTAGAAATGACCATAACTTTCACAATCGTTGCAATTATTCGTTTTATACGATGGAAAAGCTGTTTTATTTATATCGTATTTTATGCTTCTGGCGTTGACTTCTTAGGCCGTAACTATTCGATCTGGTGGAGCAACGCCCTGGAGTGAAGCCTAGGTTGCGCGGAACGTAGAAATGACCATCACTTTCAAACTGGTTGCAATTAATCCTTTTATACGATGGAAAAACTGTTGCATTTTTATTGCATTTTATGCTTGGGGCGTTGACTGCTAAGGCCCTAACTATTCAATCTGTTGGATCAACGCCCTAGAGTGAAGCCTAGGTTGCTCGGAATGTAGAAATGACCATAACATTCACACTGGTTGAAATTATTCGTTTAATACGATGGAAAAGCTGTTGTATTTATATTGCATTTTATGCTTCTGGCGTTCACTTCTTAGGCCCTAACTATTCGATCTGGTGGAATAACGCCCCATGGTGAAGCCTAGGTTGACCGGAACGTAGAAGTGACCATAACTTTCACACCGGTAGCAATTATTCGTTTTACAGGATGGAAAAACTGTTCTATTTATTTTGTATTTTATGAATCGGGCGTTGACTTCTAAGGCCCTAACTATTCAATATGTTGGAGCAACGCCCTAGAGTGAAGCCTAGGTTTCCCGGAACGTAGAAATGACCATAACTTTCACACTGGTTGCTATTATTCGTTTTATAAAATGGAAAAACTGTTCTATTTATTTTGTATTTTATGCTTCGGGCGTTGACTTCTGAGGCCGTAGCTATTCGATGTGGTGGAAGAACGCCATAGAGTGAAGCCTGGGTTGCCTGGAACGTACAAATGACCATCACTTTCACACGGCTTGCAATTATCCCTGTTATAGGACGGAAAGACTGTTGTATTTTTATTGTATTTTATGCTTCAGGCATTGACTTCTGAGGCCGCTGCTATTCGATGTAGTGGAAGAACGCCATAGAGTGAAGCCTAAGTTGCCCGGAACGTAGAAATGACCATAACTTTCATACTGGTTGCAATTATTCGTTTTATATGATGGAAAAACTGTTGTGTTTATATTGTATTTTATGCTTCTGGCGTTGACTTCTAAGGCACTAACTATTCGATCTGGTGGAGCAACGCCCTAGAGTGAAGCCTAGGTTGCCCGGAACGTAGAAATGATCATCACTTTCAAACTGGTTGCAATTATTCCTGTTATATGATGGAAAAACTGTTGTAATTATATTGTATTTTATGATTCTGGCGTTGACTTCTAAGGCCCTAACTATTCAATCTGGTGGAACAACGCCCTAGAGTGGGGCCTAGGTTGCCCGGTACGTAGAAATGACCATCACTTCCATACTGGTGGCAATTATTCGTTTTATACGATGGAAAAACTGTTGTGTTTATATTGTATTTTATGCTTCTGGCGCTGACTTCTAAGGCACTAACTATTCGATCTGGTGGAGCAACGCCCTAGAGTGAAGCCTAGGTTCCCCGGAACGTAGAAATGACCATCACTTTCAAACTGGTTGCAATTATTCCTGTTATAGGATGGAAAGACTGTTGTATTTTTATTGTATTTTATGCTTCAGGCGTTGACTTCTGAGGCCGTAGCTATTCGATGTGGTGGAAGAACGCCATAGAGTGAAGCCTGGGTTGCCCGGAACGTAGAAATGACCATAACTTTCATACTGGTTGCAATTATTCGTTTTATACGATGCAGAAACTGTTGTATTTATATTCTATTTTATGCTTCTGGCATTGACTTCTAAGGCACTAACTATTCGATCTGGTGGAGCAACGACCTGGGGTGAAGCCTAGGTTGCGCGGAACGTAGAAATGAACATCACTTTCATACTGGTTGCAATTATGCGTTTTATATGATGGAAGAACTGTTGTATTTATATTGTATTTTATGCTGCTGGCGTTCACTTCTTAGGCCCTAACTATTCGATCTGGCGGAACAACGCCCTAGAGTGAGGCCTAGGTTGCGCGGAACGTAGAAATGACCATCACTTTCAAACTGGTTGCAATTAATCCTTTTATACGATGGAAAAACTGTTGCATTTTTATTGCATTTTATGCTTCGGGCGTTGACTGCTAAGGCCCTAACTATTCAATCTGTTGGATCAACGCCCTAGAGTGAAGCCTAGGTTGCTCGGAATGTAGAAATGACCATAACATTCACACTGGTTGAAATTATTAGTTTAATACGATGGAAAAGCTGTTGTATTTATATTGCATTTTATGCTTCTGGCGTTCACTTCTTAGGCCCTAACTATTCGATCTGGTGGAATAACGCCCCATGGTGAAGCCTAGGTTGACCGGAACGTAGAAGTGACCATAACTTTCACACCGGTAGCAATTATTCGTTTTACAGGATGGAAAAACTGTTCTATTTATTTTGTATTTTATGAATCGGGCGTTGACTTCTAAGGCCCTAACTATTCAATATTTTGGAGCAACGCCCTAGAGTGAAGCCTAGGTTGCCCGGAACGTAGAAATGACCATCACTTCCATACTGGTGGCAATTATTCGTTTTATACGATGCAAAAACTGTTGTGTTTATATTGTATTTTATGCTTCTGGCGCTGACTTCTAAGGCACTAACTATTCGATCTGGTGGAGCAACGCCCTAGAGTGAAGCCTAGGTTCCCCGGAACGTAGAAATGACCATCACTTTCAAACTGGTTGCAATTATTCCTGTTATAGGATGGAAAGACTGTTGTATTTTTATTGTATTTTATGCTTCAGGCGTTGACTTCTGAGGCCGTAGCTATTCGATGTGGTGGAAGAACGCCATAGAGTGAAGCCTGGGTTGCCCGGAACGTAGAAATGACCATAACTTTCATACTGGTTGCAATTATTCGTTTTATACGATGCAGAAACTGTTGTATTTATATTCTATTTTATGCTTCTGGCATTGACTTCTAAGGCACTAACTATTCGATCTGGTGGAGCAACGACCTGGGGTGAAGCCTAGGTTGCGCGGAACGTAGAAATGAACATCACTTTCATACTGGTTGCAATTATGCGTTTTATATGATGGAAGAACTGTTGTATTTATATTGTATTTTATGCTGCTGGCGTTCACTTCTTAGGCCCTAACTATTCGATCTGGCGGAACAACGCCCTAGAGTGAGGCCTAGGTTGCGCGGAACGTAGAAATGACCATCACTTTCAAACTGGTTGCAATTAATCCTTTTATACGATGGAAAAACTGTTGCATTTTTATTGCATTTTATGCTTCGGGCGTTGACTGCTAAGGCCCTAACTATTCAATCTGTTGGATCAACGCCCTAGAGTGAAGCCTAGGTTGCTCGGAATGTAGAAATGACCATAACATTCACACTGGTTGAAATTATTAGTTTAATACGATGGAAAAGCTGTTGTATTTATATTGCATTTTATGCTTCTGGCGTTCACTTCTTAGGCCCTAACTATTCGATCTGGTGGAATAACGCCCCATGGTGAAGCCTAGGTTGACCGGAACGTAGAAGTGACCATAACTTTCACACCGGTAGCAATTATTCGTTTTACAGGATGGAAAAACTGTTCTATTTATTTTGTATTTTATGAATCGGGCGTTGACTTCTAAGGCCCTAACTATTCAATATGTTGGAGCAACGCCCTAGAGTGAAGCCTAGGTTGCCCGGAACGTAGAAATGACCATCACTTCCATACTGGTGGCAATTATTCGTTTTATACGATGCAAAAACTGTTGTGTTTATATTGTATTTTATGCTTCTGGCGCTGACTTCTAAGGCACTAACTATTCGATCTGGTGGAGCAACGCCCTAGAGTGAAGCCTAGGTTCCCCGGAACGTAGAAATGAACATCACTTTCATACTGGTTGCAATTATGCGTTTTATATGATGGAAGAACTGTTGTATTTATATTGCATTTTATGCTGCTGGCGTTCACTTCTTAGGCCCTAACTATTCGATCTGGCGGAACAACGCCCTAGAGTGAGGCCTAGGTTGCGCGGAACGTAGAAATGACCATCACTTTCAAACTGGTTGCAATTAATCCTTTTATACGATGGAAAAACTGTTGCATTTTTATTGCATTTTATGCTTCGGGCGTTGACTGCTAAGGCCCTAACTATTCAATCTGTTGGATCAACGCCCTGGAGTGAAGCCTAGGTTGCTCGGAATGTAGAAATGACCATAACATTCACACTGGTTGAAATTATTCGTTTAATACGATGGAAAAGCTGTTGTATTTATATTGCATTTTATGCTTCTGGCGTTCACTTCTTAGGCCCTAACTATTCGATCTGGTGGAATAACGCCCCATGGTGAAGCCTAGGTTGACCGGAACGTAGAAGTGACCATAACTTTCACACCGGTAGCAATTATTCGTTTTACAGGATGGAAAAACTGTTCTATTTATTTTGTATTTTATGAATCGGGCGTTGACTTCTAAGGCCCTAACTATTCAATATGTTGGAGCAACGCCCTAGAGTGAAGCCTAGGTTTCCCGGAACGTAGAAATGACCATAACTTTCTCACTGGTTGCTATTATTCGTTTTATAAAATGGAAAAACTGTTCTATTTATTTTGTATTTTATGCTTCGGGCGTTGACTTCTAAGGCCCTAACTGTTTGATCTGGTGGAGCAACGCCCTAGAGTGAAGACTAGGTTGACCGGAACGTAGAAATGACCATAACTTTCACACCGGCAGCAATTATTCGTTTTACACGATGGAAAAACTGTTCTATTTATTTTGTATTTTATGCATCGGGCGTTGACTTCTTAGGCCCTAACAACTCGATCTGGTGGAACAACACCCTAGAGTGAAGCCTAGGTTGCCTGGAACGTACAAATGACCATCACTTTCACACGGCTTGCAATTATCCCTGTTATAGGACGGAAAGACTGTTGTATTTTTATTGTATTTTATGCTTCAGGCATTGACTTCTGAGGCCGCTGCTATTCGATGTAGTGGAAGAA
The DNA here is from genome assembly GCF_051401765.1 of Calliopsis andreniformis. Classification (NCBI taxonomy): domain Eukaryota; kingdom Metazoa; phylum Arthropoda; class Insecta; order Hymenoptera; family Andrenidae; genus Calliopsis; species Calliopsis andreniformis. The sequence goes on from NC_135072.1 coordinate 9,433,649, forward strand.
CGCCATAGAGTGAAGCCTAGGTTGCCCGGAACGTAGAAATGACCATAACTTTCATAGTGGTTGCAATTATTCGTTTTATATGATTGAAAAACTGTTGTGTTTATATTGTATTTTATGCTTCTGGCGTTGACTTCTAAGGCACTAACTATTCGATCTGGTGGAGCAACGCCCTAGAGTGAAGCCTAGGTTGCCCGGAACGTAGAAATGATCGTCACTTTCAAACTGGTTGCAATTATTCCTGTTATATGATGGAAAAACTGTTGTAATTATATTGTATTTTATGATTCTGGCGTTGACTTCTAAGGCCCTAACTATTCAATCTGGTGGAACAACGCCCTAGAGTGAGGCCTAGGTTGCCCGGAACGTAGAAATGACCATCACTTCCATACTGGTGGCAATTATTCGTTCTATACGATGGAAAAACTGTTATATTTATATTGTATTTTATGCTCCTGGCGTTGACTTCTTAGGCCCTAACTAGTCGATCTGGTGGAACAACGCCGTAGAGTGAAGCCTAGGTTGCCCGGAACGTAGAAGTGACCATTACTTTCACACTGTTTGCAATTACTCCTTTTATACGATGGAAAAGCTGTTGTATTTATATCGTATTTTATGCTTCAGGAGTTGACTTCTGAGGTCGTAGCTATTCGATGTGGTGGAAGAACGCCCTAGAGTGAAGCCTAGGTTGCCGGGAACATGGAAATGACCATTACTTTCACACTGTTTGCAAATATACATTATATACGATGGAAAAGCTGTTGTATTTATATTGTATTTTAGCTTCTGGCGTTGACTTCTTACGCCCTAACTATTTAATCTGGTAGAGCATCGCCCTAGAGAGAAGCATAGGTTGCCCGGAACGTAGAACATACCATTACCTTCACACTGGTTGCAATTATTCCTGTTATACGATGGAAAAACTGTTGCATCTTTATTGTATTTTATGCTTCTGGCGTCGACTTCTAAGGCGCTAACTATTCGATCTGGTGAAGCAACGCCCTAGAGTGAAGCCTAGGTCGCCCGGAAAGTAGAAATGGCCATAACTTTCATACTGGTTGCAATTATTCGTTTTATATGATGGAAAAACTGTTGTATTTATATTGTATTTTATGCTTCTGGCGTTCACTTCTTAGGCCCTAACTATTCGATCTGGTGGAACAACGCCCTAGAGTGAAGCCTAGGTTGCTCGATATGTAGAAATGACCATAACTTTCACACTGGTTGCAATTATTCATTTTATACTATGGAAAAACTGTTGTACTTATATTGTATTTTACTCTTCTGGCGTTGACTTCTTAGGCCCTAAGTATTCGATCTGGTGGAACAACGCCCTGGAGTGATGCCGAGGTTGCCCGGAACGTAGAAATGACCATTACTCCCACACTGTTTGCAATTATTCGTTTTATACGATGGAAAAACTGTTGCATCTTTATTGTATTTTATGCTTCCGTCATTTGACTTCTAAGGCCCTAAATATTCGATCAGGTGGAGCATCGCCCTAGAGTGAAGCCTAGGTTGCTCGGAATGTAGAAATGACCATAACTTTCACACTGGTTGCAATTATTCATTTTATACGATGGAAAAACTGTTGTACTTATATTGTATTGTATTCTTATGGCGTAGAATTCTAAGTCCCTAGCTATTCCATCTGGCGGAGCAACGCCCTAGAGTGAAACCTATGTTACCCGGAACGTAGAAATGACCAGTACTTTCACACTGTTCGCAATTATTCCTGTTATATGATGGTAACACTGTTGTATTTTTTTTTGCATTTTACGGTTCGGGCGTTGACATCTACGGCCCTAGCTATTCAATCTGTTGGAGCAACGCCCTAGGGTGAAGCCTAGGATGCTCGGAAAGCAGAAATGACCATAAGTTTCATACTGGTTGCAATTATTCGTTTTATACGATGGAAAAACTGTTGTATTTATATAGTATTTTATGCTTCTGGCGTTGACTTCTAAGGCACTAACTATTCGATCTGGTGGAGCAACGCAATAGAGTGAGGCCTAGGTTGCCCGGAACTTGGAAATGACCATTACTTTCACACTGTTTGCAAATATACGTTATATACGATGGAAAAGCTGTTGTATTTATATTGTATTTTATGCTTCTGGCGTTGACTTCTTACGCCCTAACTATTTAATCTGGTAGAGCACCGCCCTAGAGAGGAGCATAGGTTGCCCGGAACGTAGAACATACCATTACCAACACACTGGTTGCAATTATTCCTGTTATACGATGGAAAAACTGTTGCACCTTTAATGTATTTTATGCTTCTGGCGTCGACTTCTAAGGCCCTAACTATTCGATCCGGTGGAGCAACGCCCTAGAGTGAAACCTATGTTACCCGGAACGTAGAAATGACCAGTACTTTCACACTGTTTGCAATTATTCCTGTTATATGATGGTAACACTGTTGTATTTTTTTTTGCATTTTATGGTCCGGGCGTTGACATCTACGGCCCTAACTATTCAATCTGTTGGAGCAACGCCCTAGGGTGAAGCCTAGGATGCTCGGAAAGTAGAAATGACCATAAGTTTCATACTGGTTGCAATTATTCGTTTTATACGATGGAAAAACTGTTGTATTTATATTGTATTTTATGCTTCTGGCGTTGACTTCTAAGGCACTAACTATTCCATCTGGTGGAGCAACGCAATAGAGTGTGGCCTAGGTTGCCCGGAACGTACAATTGGCCATCACTTTCAAACTGGTTGCAATTATTCCTGTTATATGACGGAAACACTGTTGTATTTTTATTGCATTTTATGCTTCGGGCGTTGACTTCTAAGGCCCTAACTGTTCGATCTGTTGGAGCAACGCCCTAGGGTGAAGCCTAGGTTGTTCGGAAAGTAGAAATGACCATAAGTTTCATACTGGTTGCAATTATTCGTTTTATACGATGGAAAAACTGTTGTATTTGTATTGTATTTTATGCTTCTGGCGTTGACTTCTAAGGCACTAACTATACGATCTGGTGGAGCAACGCAATAGAGTGAGGCCTAGGTTGCCCGGATCGTACAATTGGCCATCACTTTCAAACTGGTTGCAATTATTCCTGTAATATGACGGAAACACTGTTGTATTTTTATTGCATTTTATGCTTCGGGCGTTGACTTCTAAGGCCCTAACTATTCAATCTGTTGGAGCAACGCCCTAGGGTGAAGCCTAGGTTGTTCGGAAAGTAGAAATGACCATAAGTTTCATACTGGTTGCAATTATTCGTTTTATACGATGGAAAAACTGTTGTAATTATATTGTATTTTATGCTTCTGGCGTTCACTTCTTAGGCCGTATCCATTCGATCTGGTGGAGCAACGCCCTCGAGTGAAGCCTAGGTTGCGCGGAACGTAGAAATGACCATAACTTTACACTGGTAGCAATTATTCGTTTTAAACAATGGAAAAACTGTTCTGTTTATTTTGTATTTAATGCTTCGGACGTTGGCTTCTAAGGACCTAACTGTTTGATCTGGTGGAGCAACGCCCTAGAGTGAAGCCTAGGTTGCCCGGAACGTAGAAATGACCATAACTTTCACACTGGTTGCTATTATTCGTTTCATACGATGGAAAAACTGTTATATTTATATTGTATTTTATGCTCCTGGCGTTGACTTCTTAGGCCCTAACTAGTCGATCTGGTGGAACAACGCCGTAGAGTGAAGCCTAGGTTGCCCGGAACGTAGAAGTGACCATTACTTTCACACTGTTTGCAATTACTCCTTTTATACGATGGAAAAGCTGTTGTATTTATATCGTATTTTATGCTTCAGGAGTTGACTTCTGAGGTCGTAGCTATTCGATGTGGTGGAAGAACGCCATAGGGTGAAGCCTAGGTTGCCCGGAACGTAGAAATGACCATTACTTTCACAATGTTTGCAATTATTCATTTTATACGATGGAAAAACTGTTGTACTTATATTGTATTTTATTCTTCTGGCGTTGAGTTCTTAGGCCCTAAGTATTCGATCTGGTGGAACAACGCCCTAGAGTGAAGCCTAGTTTGCCGGGAACATGGAAATGACCATTACTTTCACACTGTTTGCAAATATACATTATATACGATGGAAAAGCTGTTGTATTTATATTGTATTTTATGCTTCTGGCGTTGACTTCTTACGCCCTAACTATTTAATCTGGTAGAGCACCGCCCTAGAGAGAAGCATAGGTTGCCCGGAACGTAGAACATACCATTACCTTCACACTGGTTGCAATTATTCCTGTTATACGATGGAAAAACTGTTGCATCTTTATTGTATTTTATGCTTCTGGCGTCGACTTCTAAGGCCCTAACTATTCGATCTGGTGAAGCAACGCCCTAGAGTGAAGTCTAGGTTACCCGGATCGTAGAAATGACCATAACTTTCCCACCGGTAGCAACTATTCGTTCTATACGATAGAAAAACTGTTCTATTTATTTTGTATTTTATGCTTCGGGCGTTGACTTCTAAGGCCCTAACTATTCAGTCTGTTGGAGCAATGCCCTAGGGTGAAGCCTAGGTCGCCCGGAAAGTAGAAATGGCCATAACTTTCATACTGGTTGCAATTATTCGTTTTATATGATGGAAAAACTGTTGTATTTATATTGTATTTTATGCTTCTGGCGTTCACTTCTTAGGCCCTAACTATTCGATCTGGTGGACCAACGCCCTAGAGTGAAGCCTAGGTTGCTCGATATGTAGAAATGACCATAACTTTCACACTGGTTGCAATTATTCATTTTATACTATGGAAAAACTGTTGTACTTATATTGTATTTTATTCTTAAGGCGTTGAATTCTAAGTCCATAGCTATTCGATCTGGTGGAGCAACGCCCTAGCGTGAAACCTAGGTTGCCCGGAACGTAGAACATACCATTACCTTCACACTGGTTGCAATTATTCCTGTTATACGATGGAAAAACTGTTGCATCTTTATTGTATTTTATGCTTCTGGCGTCGACTTCTAAGGCCCTAACTATTCGATCTGGTGGAGCAACGCCCTAGAGTGAAGCCTAGGTTTCCCGGAACGTAGAAATGACCATAACTATCACACTGGTTGCTATCATTCTTTTTATATGGTGGAAAAACTGTTGTATTTATATTGTATTTTATGCTTCTGGCGTTTACTTCTTAGGCCCTAACTATTCTATCTGGTGTGAACAACGGCCTAGGGTGAAGCCTAGGTTGCCCGGAACGTAGAAATGACCATAACTTTTACACTTGTAGCAATTATTCGTTTTATACAATGGAAAAACTGTTCTATTTGTTTTGTGTTTAATGCTTCGGGCGTAGACTTCTAAGGCCCTAACTGTTTGATGTGGTGGAGCATCGCCCTAGAGTGAAGCCTATGTTGCCCGGAACGTAGAAATGACCATAACTTTCACACTGGTTGCTATTATTCGTTTTAGACGATGGAAAAACTGTGGCACTTATATTGTATTTTATTCTTATGGCGTTGAATTCTAAGTCCCTAGCTATTCGATCTGGTGGAGCAACGCCCTAGAGTGAAACCTATGTTACCCGGAACGTAGAAATGACCACTACTATCACACTGGTTACAAATGATTCCTGCTATACGGTGGAAAAACTGTAGTATTTTTATTGCATTTTATGCTTCGGGCATTGACTTCTAAGGCCCTAACTATTCAATCTGTTGGTGCAACGCCCTAGGGTGAAGCCTAGGTTGCCCGGAACGTAGAAATGACCATAACTTTCACACTGGTTGCAATTATTCGTTTTATACGATGGAAAAGCTGTTGTACTTATATTGTATTTTATTCTTCTGGCGTTGACTTCTTAGGCCCTAAGTGTTCGATCTGGTGGAACAACGCCCTAGGGTGAAGCCTAGGTTGCCCGGAAAGTAGAAATGACAATAACTTTCACACTGGTTGCAATTATTCGTTTTATACGATGGAAAAGCTGTGACATCTTTATTGTATTTTATTCATCTGGGGTTGACTTCTAAGGCCGTAGCTATTAGGTGTGGTGGAGCATCGCCCTAGAGTGACGCCTAGGTTGCCCGGAACGTAGAAATGACCAATACTTTCACAATGTTTGCAATTATTCATTTTATACGATGGAAAAACCTTTGTACTTATATTGTATTTTATTCTTCTGGCGTTGACTTCTTAGGCCCTAGCTATTCGATCTGGTGGAGCAACGCCCTAGAGTGAAGACTGGGTTGCCCGGAACATGGAAATGACCATTACTTTCACACTGTTTGCAAATATACATTATATACGATGGAAAAGCTGTTGTATTTGTATTGTGTTTTATGCTTCTGGCGTTGACTTCCTAGGCCCTAACTATTTAATTTGGTGGAGCACCGCCCTAGAGTGAAGCATAGGTTGCCCGGAACGTAGAACATACCATTACCTTCACACTGGCTGCAATTATTCCTGTTATACGATGGAAAAACTGTTGCATCTTTATTGTATTTTATGCTTCTGGCGTTGACTTCTAAGTCCCAAACTATGCCATCTGGTGGAGCAACGCCCTAGAGTGAAGCCTAGGCTGCCCGGAACGTAGAAATGACCATTACTTTCACAATGTTTGCAATTATTCATTTTATACGATGGAAAAACTTTTGTACTTATATTGTATTTTATTCTTCTGGCGTTGACTTCTTAGGCCCTAAGTATTCGATCTGGTGGAACAACGCCCTAGAGTGAAGACTATGTTGCCCGGAACATGGAAATGACCACTACTTTCACACTGTTTGCAAATATACATTATATACGATGGAAAAGCTGTTGTATTTATATTGTGTTTTATGCTTCTTTCGTTGACTTCTTAGGCCTTAACTATTTAATCTGGTAGAGCACGGCCCTAGAGTGAAGCATAGGTTGACCGGAACGTAGAAATGACCATAACCTTCACACTGGATGCTATTATTCGTTCTATACGATGGAAAAACTGTTATATTTATTATGTATCTTATGCTTCTGGCGTTGACTTCTTAGGCCCTAACAATTCGATCTGGTGGAACAACGCCCTAGAGTGAAGCATAGGTTGCCTGGAACGTACAAATGACCATCACTTTCACGCGGGTTGCAATTATTCCTGTTATAGGATGGAAAGACTGTTGTATTTTTATTGTATTTTATGCTTCAGGCGTTGACTTCTGAGGCCGCAGCTATTCGATGTGGTGGAAGAACGCCATAGAGTGAAGCCTAGGTTGCCCGGAACGCAGAAATGACCATAAGTTTCATACTAGTTGCAATTATTTGTTTTATACGATGGAAAAACTGTTGTATTTATATTGTATTTTATGCTTCTGGCGTTGCCTTCTTAGGCCCTAACTATTCGATCTGGTGGAGCAATGCCTTAGGGTTAAGTCTAGGATGCCCGAAACGCCGAAATGATCATTACTTTCACGCTTGTTGAAATTATTCCTGTTATACGATGAAAAGGCTGTTGTATTTGTATTGTATTTTATGCTTGAGGCGTAGGCTTCTAAGGCCGTAGCTATTCGATATGGTGGAGCACCGCCCTAGAGTGAAGCCTAGGATGCTCGGAACGTAGAAATGACCATTACTTTCGCAATGTTTGCAATTATTCGTTTTATGCGATGGAAAAACTGTTGTATTTATATTGTATTTTATGCTTCTGGCGTTGACTTCTAATGCACTAACTATTCGATCTGGCGAAGCAACGCCCTAGAGTGAAGCCGAGGTTTCCCGGAACGTAGAAATGACAATAACTTACACACTCATTGCTATTATTCGTTTTATACGATGGAAAAACTGTTATATTTATATTGTATTTTATGCTTCTGGCGGTGCCTACTTAGGCCCTCAGTGTTCGATCTGGTGGAACAAAGCCCTAGAGTGAAGCCTACGTTGCCCGGAACGTAGAAATGACCATCACTTTCACACTGGTTGCAATTATTCCTGATATACGATGGAAAAACTCTTGTATATTTATTGTATTTTATGCTTCGGGCATAGACTTCTTAGGCCCTAACTATTCGGTCTGGTGGAACAACGCCCTAGGGTGATGCCTTGGTTGCCTGGAACGTAGAAATGACCATAACTTTTACACTGGTAGCAATTATTCGTTTTATACAATGGAAAAACTGTTCTGTTTATTTTGTATTTTATGCTTCGGGCGTTGACTTCTAAGGCCCTACCTATTCGATCTGGTGGAGCAACACCCTACAGTGAAGCCAAGGTTTCCCGGAACGTAGATATGACCACAACCTTCACACAGGTTGCAATTATTCGATTTCTACGATGGCAAAGCAGTTGTCTTTATATTGTATTTTAAGCTTCCGGTGTTGACTTCTTAGACCCTAACTCTTCGATCTGGTGGAGCAACGCCTCAGAGTTAAGTCTAGGATGCCCGAAACGTCGAAATGATCGTTACTTTCGCACTGGTTGCAATTGGACATGCTATACAATGGAAAAACTGTTGTATTTATACTGTATTTTATGCTTCTGGCGTTGACTTCTTAGGCCGTAGGTATTCGATGTGGTGGAGCAACGCCCTAGAGTGAAGCCTAGGTTGCCCGGAACGTAGAAATGACCATAACTTTCACACCGGTAGCAATTATACGTTTTATACAATGGAAAAACTGTACTATTTATTTTGTATTTTATGCTTCGGTCGTTGACTTCTAAGGCCCTAACTATTCAATCTGTTGGGGCAACGCCCTAGGGTGAAGCCTAGGTTGCCCGGAAAGTAGAAATGGCGTTAACTTTCATACTGGTTGCAATTACTCGTTTTATACGATTGAAAAACTGTTGTATTTATATTGTATTTTATGCTTCTGGCGTTGACTTCTTATGCCCTAACTATTCCATCTGGTGGAACAACGCCCTATGGTGAAGCCTAGGTTGCCCGGAACGTAGAAATGACCATAACTTTCACACCGGTAGCAATTATTCGTATTATACGATGGAAAAACTGTTCTATTTATTTTGTATTTTATGCTTCGGGTGTTGACTTCTAAGGCCCTAACTATTCAATCTGTTGGAGCAACGCCCTAGGGTGAAGCCTGGGTTGCCCGGAAAGTAGAAATAACGTTAACTTTCATACTGGTTGCAATTATCCGTTTTATACGATGGAAAAACTGTTGTGTTTATATTGTATTTTATGCTTCTGGCGTTGACTTCTAAGGCACTAACTATTCGATCTGGTGGAGCAACGCCCTAGAGTGAAGCCTAAGTTGCCCGGAACGTAGCAATTACCATCCCTTTCAAACTGGTTGCAAATATTCCTGTTATATGATGGAAAAACTGTTGTATTTTTATTGCATTTTATGCTTCGGGCATTGACTTCTAAGTCCCTAACTATTCAATCTGTAGGAGCAACGCTCTAGGGTGTAGCCTAGGTTGCCCGTAAAGTAGAAATGACCATAGCTTTCATACTGGTTGCAATTATTCGTTTTATATGATGGAAAGACTGTTGTATTTATATTGTATTTTATGCATCTGGCGTTGCCTTCTTAGGCCCTAGCTGTTCGATCTGGTGGAGCAACGCCCTAGAGTGGAGCCTAGGTTACCAGGAACGTAGAAATGACCAGTACTTTCACACTGTGTGCAGTTATTCCTGTTATACGATGGAAAGACTGTTGCATTTTTACTGAATTTTATGCTTCCGGCGTTGACTTCTAAGGCCCTCACTATTCTATCTGGTGGATCAACGCCCTAGAGTGAAGCCTAGGTTGCTCGGAATGTAGAAATGACCATAACATTCACACTGGTTGAAATTATTCGTTTTACACGATGGAAAAGCTGTTACATTTATATTGTATTTTATGCTTCTGCCGTTGATTTCTTAGGCCCTAACTATTCAATCTGGAGGAACAACGCCCTAGAGTGAGGCCTAGGTTGCCCGGAACGTAGAAATGACCATCACTTACATACTGGTAGCAATTATTCGTTTTATACGATGGAAACACTGTTGTATTTATATTGTATTTTATGCTTCTGGCGTCGACTTCTAAGGCACTAACTATTCGATCTGGTGGAGCAACGCCCTAGAGTGAAGCCTAGGTTGCCCGGAACGTAGAAATGACCATCACTTTCAATCTGGTAGCAATTATTCCTGTTATATGATGGAAAAACTGTTGTATTTATATTGTATTTTATGCTTCGGGCGTTGGCTTCTAAGGCCCTAACTATTCAATCTTTGGAGCAACGCCCTAGGGTGAAGCCTAGGTTGCCCGGAAAGTAGAAATGACCACAACTTTCGTACTGGTTGCAATTACTCGTTTTATATGATGGAAAAACTGTTGTATTTATATTGTATTTTATGCTTCTGGCGTTCACTTCTTAGGCCCTTACTACTCGTTCTGGTGGAACAACGGCCTAGGGTGAAGGCTAGGTTGCCCGGAACGTAGAAATGACCATAACTTTTACACTGGTAGCAATTATTCGTTTTATACAATGGAAAAACTGTTCTATTTATTTTGTATTTTATGCTTCTGGCGTTCACTTCTTAGGCCCTTACTACTCGTTCTGGTGGAACAACGGCCTAGGGTGAAGGCTAGGTTGCCCGGAACGTAGAAATGACCATAACTTTTACACTGGTAGCAATTATTCGTTTTATACAATGGAAAAACTGTTCTATTTATTTTGTATTTTATGCTTCGGGCGTTGACTTCTAAGGTCCTACCTGTTTGATCTGGTGGAGCAACGCCCTAGAGTGAAGCCTAGGTTGCCCGGAACGTAGAAATGACCATAACTTTCACACTGGTTGCTTTTATTCGTTTTATACGATGGAAAAACTGTTATATTTATATTGTATTTTATGCTCCTGGCGTTGACTTCTTAGGCCCTAGCTATTCGATCTGGTGGAGCAACGCCCTAGAGTGAAACCTATGTTACCCGGAACGTAGAAATGACCACTACTATCACACTGGTTACAAATGATTCCTGCTATACGGTGGAAAAACTGTAGTATTTTTATTGCATTTTATGCTTCGGGCATTGACTTCTAAGGCCCTAACTATTCAATCTGTTGGTGCAACGCCCTAGGGTGAAGCCTAGGTTGCCCGGAACGTAGAAATGACCATAACTTTCAGACTGCTTGCAATTATTCGCTTTATACGATGGAAAAGCTGTTGTACTTATATTGTATTTTATTCTTCTGGCGTTGACTTCTTAGGCCCTAAGTGTTCGATCTGGTGGAACATCGCCCTAGGGTGAAGCCTAGGTTGCCCGGAAAGTAGAAATGACAATAACTTTCACACTGGTTGCAATTATTCGTTTTATACGATGGAAAAGCTGTGACATCTTTATTGTATTTTATTCATCTGGGGTTGACTTCTAAGGCCGTAGCTATTAGGTGTGGTGGAGCAACGCCCTAGAGTGACGCCTAGGTTGCCCGGAACGTAGAAATGACCAATACTTTCACACTGTTTGCAAATATACATTATATACGATGGAAAAGCTGTTGTATTTATATTGTGTTTTATGCTTCTTTCGTTGACTTCTTAGGCCTTAACTATTTAATCTGGTAGAGCACGGCCCTAGAGTGAAGCATAGGTTGACCGGAACGTAGAACATACCATTACCTTCACACTGGCTGCAATTATTCCTGTTATACGATGGAAAAACTGTTGCATCTTTATTGTATTTTATGCTTCTGGCGTTGACTTCTAAGTCCCAAACTATGCCATCTGGTGGAGCAACGCCCTAGGGTGAAGCCTAGGTTGCCTGGAACGTAGAAATGACCATAACTTTCATACTGGTTGCAATTATTCGTTTTATATGATGGAAAAACTGTAGTATTTTTATTGCATTTTATGCTTCGGGCATTGACTTCTAAGGCCCTAACTATTCAATCTGTTGGTGCAACGCCCTAGGGTGAAGCCTAGGTTGCCCGGAACGTAGAAATGACCATAACCTTCGCACTGGATGCTATTATTCGTTCTATACGATGGAAAAACTGTTATATTTATAATGTATCTTATGCTTCTGGCGTTGACTTCTTAGGCCCTAACAATTCGATCTGGTGGAACAACGCCCTAGAGTGAAGCATAGGTTGCCTGGAACGTACAAATGACCATCACTTTCACGCGGGTTGCAATTATTCCTGTTATAGGATGGAAAGACTGTTGTATTTTTATTGTATTTTATGCTTCAGGCGTTGACTTCTGAGGCCGCAGCTATTCGATGTGGTGGAAGAACGCCATAGAGTGAAGCCTAGGTTGCCCGGAACGCAGAAATGACCATAAGTTTCATACTAGTTGCAATTATTTGTTTTATACGATGGAAAAACTGTTGTATTTATATTGTATTTTATGCTTCTGGCGTTGCCTTCTTAGGCCCTAACTATTCGATCTGGTGGAGCAATGCCTTAGGGTTAAGTCTAGGATGCCCGAAACGCCGAAATGATCATTACTTTCACGCTTGTTGAAATTATTCCTGTTATACGATGAAAAGGCTGTTGTATTTGTATTGTATTTTATGCTTGAGGCGTAGGCTTCTAAGGCCGTAGCTATTCGATATGGTGGAGCACCGCCCTAGAGTGAAGCCTAGGATGCTCGGAACGTAGAAATGACCATTACTTTCGCAATGTTTGCAATTATTCGTTTTATGCGATGGAAAAACTGTTGTATTTATATTGTATTTTATGCTTCTGGCGTTGACTTCTAATGCACTAACTATTCGATCTGGCGAAGCAACGCCCTAGAGTGAAGCCGAGGTTTCCCGGAACGTAGAAATGACAATAACTTACACACTCATTGCTATTATTCGCTTTATACGATGGAAAAGCTGTTGTACTTATATTGTATTTTATTCTTCTGGCGTTGACTTCTTAGGCCCTAAGTGTTCGATCTGGTGGAACATCGCCCTAGGGTGAAGCCTAGGTTGCCCGGAAAGTAGAAATGACAATAACTTTCACACGGGTTGCAATTATTCGTTTTATACGATGGAAAAGCTGTTGCATCTTTATTGTATTTTATGCTTCTGTCGTTGACGTCTAAGGCCGTAGCTATTAGATGTGGTGGAGCAACGCACTAGAGTGACGCCTAGGTAGCCCGGAACGTAGAAATGACCATTACTTTCGCAATGTTTGCAATTATTCATTTTATACGATGGAAAAACTGTTGTACTTATATCGTATTTTATGCTCCTGGCGTTGACTTCTTATTCCCTAACTATTCCGTCTGGTGGAACAACGCCCTAGGGTGAAGCCTAGGTTGCCCGGAACGTAGAAATGGAAATAACTTTCACACCGGTAGCAATTATTCGTTTTATACGATGGAAAAACAGTTCCATTTATTTTGTATTTTATGCTTCGGCCGTTGACTTCTAAGGCACTAACTATTCGATCTGTTGGAGCAACGCCCTAGGGTGAAGCCTAGGTTGCCCGGAAAGTAGAAATGACCATAACTTTCATACTGGTTGCAATTACTCGTTTTATACGATGGAAGAACTGTTGTATTTATATTGTATTTTATGCTTCGGGCGTTGACTTCTAAGGCCCTAAATATTCAATCTATTGGATCAACGCCCTAGAGTGAAGCCTAGGTTGCTCGGAATGTAGAAATGACAATAAGTTTCATACTGGCTAGAATTACTCGTTTTATGCAATGGAAAAACTGTTGTATTTATATTGTATTTTATGCCTCTGGCGTTGACTTCTAAGGCGCTAGCTATTCGATCTAGTGGAGCAACGCCCTAGAGTGAAGCCTAGGTTGCCCGGAAAGGAGAAATGACCATCACTTTCAAACTGGTTGCAATTATTCCTGTTATACGATGGAAAAACTGTTGTATTTTTATTGCATTTTATGCTTCTGGCGTTCACTTCTTAGGCCCTAACTATTCGATCTGGTGGAACAACGGCCTAGGGTGAAGCCTATGTTGCCCGGAACGTAGAAATGGCCAAAACTTTACACTGGCAGCAATTATTCGTTTTATACAATGGAAAAACTGTACTATTTATTTTGTATTTAATGCTTCGGGCGTTGGCTTCTAAGGCCCTAACTATTCAATCTGTTGGAGCAACGCCCTAGGGTGAAGCCTAGGTTGCTCGGAAAGTAGAAATGACCATAAGTTTGATACTGGTTGCAATTATTCGTTTTAAACGATGGAAATGATGTTGTATTTATATTGTATTTTATGCTTCTGGCGTTGACTTCTAAGGCACTAACTATTCGATCTGGTGGAGCAACGCCCTAGAGTAAAGCCTAGGTTGCCCGGAACGTAGAATTGGGAATCTCTTTCAAACTGGTTACAATTATTCCTGTTATATGATGGAAACACTGTTGTATTTTTATTGCATTTTATGCTTCGGGCGTTGACTTCTAAGGCCCTAACTATTCAGTCTGTTGGAGCAACGCCCTAGGGTGAAGCCTAGGTTGCCCGGAACGTAGAAATGACCATAACTTTTACACTGGTAGCAATTATTCGTTTTATACGATGGAAAAACTGTTATATTTATATTGTATTTTTTCTTATGGCGTTGAATTCTAAGTCCCCAGCTATTGGATCTGGTGGACCAACGCCCTAGAGTTAAACCTAGGTTACCCAGAACGTAGAAATGACCAGTACTTTCACACTGTTTGCAGGTATTCCTGTTATACGATGAAAAAACTTTTGCATCTTTATTGTATTTTATGCTTCTGGCGTTGACTTCTAAGGCCCTAGCTATTCGATTTGGTGGAGCAACGCCCTAGAGTGAAGCCTAGGTTGCCCGGAACGTAGAAATGACCATAACTTTCACACTGGTTGCTATCAGTCGTTTTATACGATGGAAGAACTGATATATTTATATTGTCTTTTATGCTTCTGGCTTTGTCTTCTTAGGCCCTAACTGTTCGATCTGGTTGAACAACGCCCTAGGGTGAAGCCTAGGTTGCCCGGAAAGTAGAAATGTCCATAACTTGCACACTGGTTGCTATCATTCGTTTTATACGATGGAAAAACTGTTATATTTAGATTGTATTTTATGCTTCTGGCGTTGACATCTTAGGCCCTAACTGTTCGATCTGGTGGAACAACGCCCTAGGGTGAAGCCTAGGTTGCCCGGAAAGTAGAAATGACTTTAACTTTCATACTGGTTGCAATTATTCGTTTTATACGATGGAAAAGCTGTGGCATCTTTATTGTATTTTATTCATCTGGGGTTGACTTCTAACGCCGTAGCTATTAGATGTGGTGGAGCAACGCCCTAGAGTGTCGCCTAGGTTGCCCGGAACGTAGAAAAGACCATTACCTTCACACTGGTTGCAATTATTCCTGTTTTACGATGGGAAAAATGTTGCATCTTTATTGTAATTTATGCTTCTGGCGTTGATTTCTAAGTCCCTAACTATTCCATCTGGTGGAGCAACGCCCTACAGTGAAGCCTAGGTCGCTCGGAACGTAGAAATGACCATTACATTCACACTGGTTGCAATTATTCGTTTTATACGATGGAAAAGCTGTTGTATTTATAACGTATTTTATGCTTCTGGCGTTGACTTCTTAGGCCCTAACTATTCCATCTGGTGGAACAACGCCCTACAGTGAAGCCTGGGTTGCCCGGAACGTAGAAATGACCATTACATTCACACTGGTTGCAATTAATCGTTTTATACGATGGAAAAGCTGTTGTATTTATATCCTATTTTATGCATCTGGCGTTGACTTCTTAGGCTCTAACTATTCCATCTGGTGGAACAACGCCCTTGGGTGAAGCCTAGGTTGCGCGGAACGTAGCAATGACCATAACTTTCACACGGGTAGCAATTATTCGTTTTATACGATGGAAAAAGTGTTTTATTTATTTTGTATTTTATGCTTCGGGCGTTGACTTCTATGGCCCTAACTATTCGATCTGGCGGAGCAACGCCCTAGAGTGAAGTCTAGGTTGCCCGGAACGTAGAAGTGACCATAACTTCCACACTGGTTGCTATCATTCGTTTTATACGATAGAAAAACTGTTATATTTATATTGTATTTTATGCTTCTGGCGTTGACTTCTTAGGCCCTAACTGTTCGATCTGGTGGAACAACGCCCTAGGGTGAAGCCTAGGTTGCCCGGAAAGTACAACTGACCATTACTTTCACAATGTTTGCAATTATTCGTTTTATACGATGGAAAAACTTTTGTACTTATATTGTATTTTATTCTTCTGGCGTTGACATCTTAGGGTCTAACTATTCGATCTGGTGGAACAACGCCCTAGAGTGAAGACTAGGTTGCCCGGAACATGGAAATGACCACTACTTTCACACTGTTTGCAAATATACATTATATACGATGGAAAAGCTGTTGTATTTATATTGTGTTTTATGCTTGTGGCGTTGACTTCTTAGGCCCTAACTATTTGATCTGGTAGAGCACCGCCCTAGAGTGAAGCATAGGTTGCCCGGAACGTAGAAGTGACCATAACTTTCAAACTGCTTGCAATTATTCGTTTTATATGATGGAAAAGCTGTTGTATTTATATTGTATTTTATGCTTCTGGCGTTCACTTCTTAGGCCCTAACTATTCGATCTGGTGGAACGACGGCCTAGGGTGAAGCCTAGGTTGCCCGGAACGTAGAAATGACCATAACTTTTACACTGGTAGCAATTATTCCTGTTTTACAATGGGAAAAATGTTGCATCTTTATTGTAACTTATGCTTCTGGCGTTGATTTCTAAGGCCCTAACTATTCCATCTGGTGCAGCAACGCCCTAGAGTGAAGCCTAGGTCGCCCGGAACGTAGAAATGACCATCACTTCCATACTGGTAGCAATTATTCGTTTTATACGATGGAAAAGCTGTTGCATCTTTATTGTATTTTATGCTTCTGTCGTTGACGTCTAAGGCCGTAGCTATTAGATGTGGTGGAGCAACGCACTAGAGTGACGCCTAGGTAGCCCGGAACGTAGAAATGACCATTACTTTCGCAATGTTTGCAATTATTCATTTTATACGATGGAAAAACTGTTGTACTTATATCGTATTTTATGCTTCTGGCGTTGACTTCTTATTCCCTAACTATTCCGTCTGGTGGAACAACGCCCTAGGGTGAAGCCTAGGTTGCCCGGAACGTAGAAATGGAAATAACTTTCACACCGGTAGCAATTATTCGTTTAATACGATGGAAAAACAGTTCCTTTTATTTTGTATTTTATGCTTCGGCCGTTGACTTCTAAGGCACTAACTATTCGATCTGTTGGAGCAACGCCCTAGGGTGAAGCCTAGGTTGCCCGGAAAGTAGAAATGACCATAACTTTCATACTGGTTGCAATTATTCGTTTTATACGATGGAAAAACTGTTGTATTTATATTGTATTTTATGCTTCGGGCGTTGACTTCTAAGGCCCTAAATATTCAATCTATTGGATCAACGCCCTAGAGTGAAGCCTAGGTTGCTCGGAATGTAGAAATGACCATAAGTTTCATACTGGTTGCAATTATTCGTTTTATGCAATGGAAAAACTGTTGTATTTATATTGTATTTTATGCTTCTGGCGTTGACTTCTAAGGCGCTAGCTATTCGATCTAGTGGAGCAACGCCCTAGAGTGAAGCCTAGGTCGCTCGGAACGTAGAAATGACCATTACATTCACACTGGTTGCAATTATTCGTTTTATACGATGGAAAAGCTGTTGTATTTATAACGTATTTTATGCTTCTGGCGTTGACTTCTTAGGCCCTAACTATTCCATCTGGTGGAACAACGCCCTACAGTGAAGCCTGGGTTGCCCGGAACGTAGAAATGACCATAACTTTCACACTGGTTGCTATTATTCGTTTTATACGATGGAAAATCTGTTATATTTATATTGTATTTTATGCTTCTGGCGTTGACTTCTTAAGCCCTAACTGTTCGATCTGGTGGAACAACGCCCTAGGGTGAAGCCTAGGTTGCCCGGAAAGTAGAAATGACCATTACTTTCACAATGTTTGCAATTATTCGTTTTATACGATGGAAAAACTTTTGTACTTATATTGTATTTTATTCTTCTGGCGTTGACTTCTTAGGCCCTAACTATTCGATCTGGTGGAACAACGCCCTAGAGTGAAGACTAGGTTGCCCGGAACATGGAAATGACCACTACTTTCACACTGTTTGCAAATATACATTATATACGATGGAAAAGCTGTTGTATTTATATTGTGTTTTATGCTTCTGGCGTTGACTACTTAGGCCCTAACTATTTAATCTGGTAGAGCACGGCCCTAGAGTGAAGCATAGGTTGCCCGGAACGTAGAACATACAATTACCTTCACACTGGTTGCAATTATTCCTGTTATACGATGGAAAAACTGTTGCATCTTTATTGTATTTTATGCTTCTGGCGTTGACTTCTAAGGCACTAACTATTCGATATGGTGGAGCAACGCCCTAGAGTGAAGCCTAGGTTGCCCGGAACGTAGAATTGGCCATCACTTTCAATCTGGTAGCAATTATTCCTGTTATACGATGGAAACACTGTTGTATTTTTTTTGCATTTTATGTCTCGGGCGTAGAGTCTAAGGCCCTAACTATTTAATCTGTTGGAGCAACGCCCTAGGGTGAGGCCTAGGTTGCTAGGAACGTAGAAATGACCATAAGTTTCATACTGGTTGCAATTATTCGTTTAATACGATGGAAAAACAGTTCCATTTATTTTGTATTTTATGCTTCGGCCGTTGACTTCTAAGGCACTAACTATTCGATCTGTTGGAGCAACGCCCTAGGGTGAAGCCTAGGTTGCCCGGAAAGTAGAAATGACCATAACTTTCATACTGGTTGCAATTACTCGTTTTATACGATGGAAAAACTGTTGTATTTATATTGTATTTTATGCTTCGGGCGTTGACTTCTAAGGCCCTAAATATTCAATCTATTGGATCAACGCCCTAGAGTGAAGCCTAGGTTGCTCGGAATGTAGAAATGACCATAAGTTTCATACTGGTTGCAATTATTCGTTTTATGCAATGGAAAAACTGTTGTATTTATATTGTATTTTATGCTTCTGGCGTTGACTTCTAAGGCGCTAGCTATTCGATCTAGTGGAGCAACGCCCTAGAGTGAAGCCTAGGTTGCCCGGAAAGGAGAAATGACCATCACTTTCAAACTGGTTGCAATTATTCCTGTTATACGATGGAAGAACTGTTATATTTATATTGTCTTTTATGCTTCTGGCTTTGACTTCTTAGGCCCTAACTGTTCGATCTGGTTGAACGACGCCCTAGGGTGAAGCCTAGGTTGCCCGGAAAGTAGAAATGTCCATAACTTTCACACTGGTTGCTATCATTCGTTTTATACGATGGAAAAACTGTTATATTTAGATTGTATTTTATGCTTCTGGCGTTGACATCTTAGGCCCTAACTGTTCGATCTGGTGGAACAACGCCCTAGGGTGAAGCCTAGGTTGCCCGGAAAGTAGAAATGACTTTAACTTTCATACTGGTTGCAATTATTCGTTTTATACGATGGAAAAGCTGTGGCATCTTTATTGTATTTTATTCATCTGGGGTTGACTTCTAAGGCCGTAGCTATTGGATGTGGTGGAGCAACGCCCTAGAGTGTCGCCTAGGTTGCCCGGAACGTAGAAAAGACCATTGCCTTCACACTGGTTGCAATTATGCCTGTTTTACGATGGGAAAAATGTTGCATCTTTATTGTAATTTATGCTTCTGGCGTTGATTTCTAAGGCCCTAACTATTCCATCTGGTGGAGCGACGCCCTAGAGTGAAGCCTAGGTCGCTCGGAACGTAGAAATGACCATTACATTCACACTGGTTGCAATTATTCGTTTTATACGATGGAAAAGCTGTTGTATTTATAACGTATTTTATGCTTCTGGCGTTGACTTCTTAGGCCCTAACTATTCCATCTGGTGGAACAACGCCCTACAGTGAAGCCTGGGTTGCCCGGAACGTAGAAATGACCATAACTTTCACACTGGTTGCTATTATTCGTTTTATACGATGGAAAATCTGTTATATTTATATTGTATTTTATGCTTCTGGCGTTGACTTCTTAGGCCCTAACTGTTCGATCTGGTGGAACAACGCCCTAGGGTGAAGCCTAGGTTGCCCGGAAAGTAGAAATGACCATTACTTTCACAATGTTTGCAATTATTCGTTTTATACGATGGAAAAACTTTTGTACTTATATTGTATTTTATTCTTCTGGCGTTGACTTCTTAGGCCCTAACTATTCGATCTGGTGGAACAACGCCCTAGAGTGAAGACTAGGTTGCCCGGTACATGGAAATGACCACTACTTTCACACTGTTTGCAAATATACATTATATACGATGGAAAAGCTGTTGTATTTATATTGTGTTTTATGCTTCTGGCGTTGACTTCTTAGGCCCTAACTATTTAATCTGGTAGAGCACGGCCCTAGAGTGAAGCATAGGTTGCCGGAACGTAGAACATACAATTACCTTCACACTGGTTGCAATTATTCCTGTTATACGATGGAAAAACTGTTGCATCTTTATTGTATTTTATGCTTCTGGCGTTGACTTCTAAGGCACTAACTATTCGATATGGTGGAGCAACGCCCTAGAGTGAAGCCTAGGTTGCCCGGAACGTAGAATTGGCCATCACTTTCAATCTGGTAGCAATTATTCCTGTTGTACGATGGAAACACTGTTGTATTTTTTTTGCATTTTATGTCTCGGGCGTAGAGTCTAAGGCCCTAACTATTTAATCTGTTGGAGCAACGCCCTAGGGTGAGGCCTAGGTTGCTAGGAACGTAGAAATGACCATAAGTTTCATACTGGTTGCAATTATTCGTTTTATACGATGGAAAAGCTGTTGTATTTATATTGTATTTTATGCTTCTGGCGTTGACTTCTAAGGCACTAACTATTCGATATGGTGGAGCAACGCCCTAGAGTGACGCCTAGGGTGCTCGGAACGTAGGAATGACCATTACTTTCACACTGGTTGCAATTATTCGTTCTATACGATGGAAAATCTGTTGTATTTATATCGTATTTTATGCTTCTGGCGTTGATTCCTAAGGCACTAACTATTCTATCTGGTGGAGCAACGCCCTAGAGTGAAGCCTAGGTTGCCCGGAACGTAGAATTGGCCATCACTTTCAAACTGGTCGAAATTATTCCTGTTATATGATGGAAACACTGTTGTATTTTTTTTGTATTTTATGGTTCGGGCGTAGACTTCTAAGGCCCTGACTATTCAATCTGTTGGAGCAAGGCCCTAGGGTGAAGCCTAGGTAGCTCGGAAAGTAGAAATGACCATAACTTTCACACTGGTTGCAATTATTCGTTTTATACGATGGAAACGCTGTTGTAGTTATATCGTATTTTATGCTTCTCGCGTTTACTTCTAAGGACCTAACTATTCGATCTGGTGGAGCAACGCCCTAGAGTGAATCCTAGGTTGCTCGGAATGTAGAAATGACCATAACTTTCACACTGGTTGCAATTATTCGTTTTATACGATGGAAACGCTGTCGTATTTATATTGTACTTTATGCCTCTGGCGTTGACTTCTAAGGCCGTAGCTATTAGATGTGGTGGAGCAACGCCCTAGAGTGACGCCTAGGGTGCTCGGAACGTAGGAATGACCATTACTTTCACACTGGTTGCAATTATTCGTTTTATACGATGGAAAATCTGTTGTATTTATATCGTATTTTAGGCTTCTGGCGTTGATTTCTAAGGCACTAACTATTCTATCTGGTGGAGCAACGCCCTAGAGTGAAGCCTAGGTTGCCCGGAACGTAGAATTGGCCATCACTTTCCAAATTGGTTGCAACTATTCCTGTTGCATGATGGAAACACTGTTGTATTTTTTTTGCATTTTATGGTTCGGTCGTTGACTTCTAAGGCCCTAACTATTCAATCTGTTGGAGCAAGGCCCTAGGGTGAAGCCTAGGTTGCTCGGAAAGTAGAAATGACCATAAGTTTCATACTGGTTGCAATTATTCGTTTTATACGATGGAAAAACTGTTGTATTTATATTTTATTTTATGCTTCTGGCGTTGACTTCTAAGGCCCTAACTATTCAATCTGTTGGAGCAACGCCCTAGGGTGAAGCCTAGGTTGCTGGGAAAGTAGAAATGACCATCAGTTTCATACTGGTTGCAATTATTCGTTTTATACGATGGAAAAACTGTTGTATTTATAATGTATTTTATGCTTCTGGCATTGACTTCTAAGGCCCTAGCTATTCGATCTAGTGGAGCAACGCCCTAGAGTGAAGCCTAGGTTGCCCGAAAAGGAGAAATGACCACTACTTTCAAACTTGTTCCAATTAATCTCGTTATACGATGGAAAAACTGTTGTACTTTTATTGCATTTTATGCTTCTGGCGTTCACTTCTTAGGCCCTAACTATTCGATCTGGTGGAACAACAGTCTAGGGTGAAGCCTAGTTTGCCCGGAACGTAGAAATGACCATTACTTTCACACTGTTTTGCAATTATTCCTTTTATACGATGGAAAAGCTGTTGTATTTATATCGTATTTTATGCTTTTGGCGTTTACTTCTAAGGACCTAACTATTCGATCTGGTGGAGCAACGCCCTAGAGTGAATCCTAGGTTGCTCGGAATGTAGAAATGACCATAACTTTCACACTTGCTGCAATTATTCGTTTTATACGATGGAAACGCTGTTGTATTTATATCGTATTTTATGCTTCTGGCGTTTACTTCTAAGGACCTAACTATTCGATCTGGTGGAGCAACGCCCTAGAGTGAATCCTAGGTTGCTCGGAATGTAGAAATGACCATAACTTTCACACTGGTTGCAATTATTCGTTTTATACGATGGAAACGCTGTTGTATTTATATTGTATTTTATGCTTCTGGCGTTGACTTCTAAGGCACTATCTATTCCATTTGTTGGAGCAACGCCCTAGAGTGAAGCCTAGGTTGCCCGCAACGTAGAATTGGCCATCACTTTCAAACTGGTCGCAATTATTCCTGTTATATGATGGAAACACTGTTGTATTTTTTTTTGCATTTTATGGCTCGGGCGTAGAGTTCTAAGGCCCTAACTATTCAAACTGTTGGAGCAACGCCCTAGGGTGAAGCCTAGGTTGCTAGGAAAGTAGAAATGACCATAAGTTTCATACTGGTTGCAATTATTCGTTTTATACAATGGAAAAGCTGTCGTATTTATATTGTATTTTATGCTGCTGGCGTAGACTGCTAAGGCACTAACTATTCGATATGGTGGAGCAACGCCCTATAGTGAATCCTAGGTTGCTCGGAATGTAGAAATGACCATAACTTTCACACTGGTTGCAATTATTCGTTTTATACGATGGAAACGCTGTTGTATTTATATCGTATTTTATGCTTCTGGCGTTGACTTCTTAGTCCGTAACTATTCGGTCTGGTGGAGCAACGCCCTGGAGTGGAACCTAGGTTGCCCGGAACGTACAATTGGCCATCACTTTCAAACTGGTTGCAATTATTCCTGTTATATGATGGAAACACTGTTGTATTTTTTTTGTATTTTATGGTTCGGTCGTAGACTTCTAAGGCCCTAACTATTCAATATGTTGGAGCAACGCCCTAGGGTGAAGCCTAGGTTGCTCGGAAAGTAGAAATGACCATAAGTTTCATACTGGTTGCAATTATTCGTTTTATACGATGGAAAAGCTTATGTATTTATATTGTATTTTATGCTTCTGGCGTTGACTTCTTAGTCCGTAACTATTCGGTCTGGTGGAGCAACGCCCTGGAGTGGAACCTAGGTTGCCCGGAACGTAGAATTGGCCATCACTTTCAAACTGGTTGCAATTATTCCTGTCATATGATGGAAACACTGTTGTATTTTTTTTGCATTTTATGGTTCGGGCGTTGACTTCTAAGGCCCTAACTGTTCAATCCGTTTGAGCATCGCCCTAGGGTGAAGCCTAGGTTGCTCGGAAAGTAGAAATGACCATAAGTTTCATACTGGTTGCAATTATTCGTTTTATACGATGGAAGAACTTTTGTATTTATATTGTATTTTATGCTTCTGGCGTTGACTTCTAAGGCCCTAGCTATTCGATCTAGTGGAGCAACGCCCTAGAGTGACGCCTAGGGTGCTCGGAACGTAGAAATGGCCATTACTTTCACACTGGTTGCTATTATTCGTTTTATACGATGGAAACGCTGCTGTATTTATATCGTATTTTATGCTTCTGGCGTTTACTTCTAAGGACCTAACTATTCGATCTGGTGGAGCAACGCCCTAGAGTGAATACTAGGTTGCTCGGAATGTAGAAATGACCATAACTTTCACACTGGTTGCAATTATTCGTTTTATACGATGGAAACGCTGTTGTATTTATATTGTACTTTATGCCTCTGGCGTTGACTTCTAAGGCCGTAGCTATTAGATGTGGTGGAGCAACGCCCTAGAGTGACGCCTAGGGTGCTCGGAACGTAGAAATGACCATTACTTTCACACTGGTTGCTATTATTCGTTTTATACGATGGAAAAGCTGTTGTATTTATATCGTATTTTATGCTTCTGGCGTTTACTTCTAAGGACTTAACTATTCGATCTGGTGGAGCAACGCCCTAGAGTGAATCCTAGGTTGCTCGGAATGTAGAAATGACCATAACTTTAACACTGGTTGCAATTATTCGTTTTATACGATGGAAACGCTGTTGTATTTATATCGTATTTTATGCTTCTGGCGTTGAGTTCTTAGGCCGTAACTATTCGGTCTGGTGGAGCAACGCCCTGGAGTGAAGCCTAGGTTGCCCGGAACGTAGAATTGGCCATCACTTTCAAACAGGTTGCAATTATTCCTGTTATATGATGGAAACATAGTTGTATTTTTATTGCACTTTATGCTTCGGGTGTTGACATCTATGGCCCTAACTACACAATCTGTTGGAGCAACGCCCTAGGGTGAAGCCTAGGTTGCTCGGAAAGTAGAAATGACCATAAGTTTCATACTGGTTGCAATTATTCGTTTTATACGATGGAAAAACTGTTGTATTTATATTGTATTTTATGCATCTGGCGTTGACTTCTGAGGCACTAACTATTCGATCTGGTGGAGCAACGCAATAGTGTGAAGCCAAGGCTGCCCGGAACGTAGAATTGGCCATCAATTTCAAAGTGGTTGCAATTATTCCTGTTATATGATGGAAGCACTGTTGTATTTGTATTGCATTTTATGCTTCGGGCGTTGACTTCTAAGGCCCTAACCATTCAATCTGTTGGAGCAACGCCCTAGGGTGAAGCCTAGGCTGCTCGGAAAGTAGAAATGACAATAAGTTTCATACTGGTTGCAATTATTCGTTTTATACGATGGAAAAGCTGTTGTATTTATATTGTATTTTATGCTTCTGGCGTTGACTTCTAAGGCACTAACTATTCGATCTGGTGGAGCAACGCCCTAGAGTGAAGCCTAGGTTTTTCGGCATGTAGAAATGACCATAACATTCACACTTGTTGCAATTATTCGTTTTATACGAAGGAAACGCTGTTGTATTTGTTTTGCATTTTATGGTTCGGGCGTTGACTTCTAAGGCCCTAACTATTCAATCCCTTGGAGCAACGCCCTAGGGTGAAGCCTAGGTTGCTCGGAAAGTAGAAATGACCATAAGTTTCATACTGGTTGCAATTATTTGTTTTATACGATGGAAAAACTGTTGTATTTATATTGTATTTTATGCATCTGGCGTTGACTTCTAAGGCACTAACTATTCGATCTGGTGGAGGAACGCCCTAGAGTGAAGCCTAGGTTGCCCGGAAAGGAGAAATTACCATCACTTTCAAACTGGTTGCAATTAATCTTGTTATACGATGGAAAAACTGTTGTATTTTTATTGCATTTTATGCTTCTGGCGTTCACTTCTTAGGCCCTAACTATTCGATCTGGTGGAACAACAGCCTAGGGTGAAGCCTAGCTTGCCCGGAACGTAGAAATGACCATTACTTTCACACTGTTTGCAATTATTCCTTTTATACGATGGAAAAGCTGTTGTATTTATATCGTATTTTATGCTGCTGGCGTTTACTTCTAAGGACCTAACTATTCGATTTGGTGGAGCAACGCCCTAGAGTGAATCCTAGGTTGCTCGGAATGTAGAAATGACCATAACTTTCACACTGGTTGCAATTATTCGTTTTATACGATGGAAACGCTGCTGTATTTATATCGTATTTTATGCTTCTGGCGTTTACTTCTAAGGACCTAACTATTCGATCTGGTGGAGCAGCGCCCTAGAGTGAATACCAGGTTGCTCGGAATGTAGAAATGACCATAACTTTCACACTTGTTGCAATTATTCGTTTTATACGATGGAAAAGCTGTTGTATTTATATCGTATTTTATGCTTCTGGCGTTTACTTCTAAGGACCTAACTATTCGATCTGGTGGAGCAACGCCCTAGAGTGAATCCTAGGTTGCTCGGAATGTAGAAATGACCATAACGTTCACACTGGTTGCAATTATTCGTTTTATACGATGGAAACGCTGTTGTATTTATATCGTATTTTATGATTCTGGCGTTTACTTCTAAGGACCTAACTACTCAATCCGTTGGAGCAACGCCCTAGGGTGAAGCCTAGGTTCCTCGGAATGTGGAAATGACCATAACTTTCACACTGGTTGCAATTATTCGTTTTATACGATGGAAAAGCTGTTGTATTTATATCGTATTTTATGCTTCTGGCGTTTACTTCTAAGGCACTAACTATTCGATCTGGTGGAGCACCGCCCTAGAGTGAAGCCTAGGTTGCCCGGAACGTAGAATTGGCCATCACTTTCAAACTGGTCGAAATTATTCCTGTTATATGATGGAAACACTGTTGCATTTTTTTTGTATTTTATGGTTCGGTCGTAGACTTCTAAGGCCCTAACTATTCAATATGTTGGACCAACGCCCTAGGGTGAAGCCTAGGCTGCTCGGAAAGTAGAAATGACAATAAGTTTCATACTGGTTGCAATTATTCGTTTTATACGATGGAAAAGCTGTTGTATTTATATTGTATTTTATGCTTCTGGCGTTGACTTCTAAGGCACTAACTATTCGATCTGGTGGAGCAACGCCCTAGAGTGAAGCCTAGGTTTTTCGGAATGTAGAAATGACCATAACATTCACACTTGTTGCAATTATTCGTTTTATACGATGGAAACGCTGTTGTATTTGTTTTGCATTTTATGGTTCGGGCGTTGACTTCTAAGGCCCTAACTATTCAATCCGTTGGAGCAACGCCCTAGGGTGAAGCCTAGGTTGCTCGGAAAGTAGAAATGACCATAAGTTTCATACTGGTTGCAATTATTCGTTTTATACGATGGAAACGCTGCTGTATTTATATCGTATTTTATGCTTCTGGCGTTTACTTCTAAGGACCTAACTATTCGATCTGGTGGAGCAGCGCCCTAGAGTGAATACCAGGTTGCTCGGAATGTAGAAATGACCATAACTTTCACACTTGTTGCAATTATTCGTTTTATACGATGGAAGAGCTGTTGTATTTATATCGTATTTTATGCTTCTGGCGTTTACTTCTAAGGACCTAACTATTCGATCTGGTGGAGCAACGCCCTAGAGTGAATCCTAGGTTGCTCGGAATGTAGAAATGACCATAACGTTCACACTGGTTGCAATTATTCGTTTTATACGATGGAAACGCTGTTGTATTTATATCGTATTTTATGATTCTGGCGTTTACTTCTAAGGACCTAACTACTCAATCCGTTTGAGCAACGCCCTAGGGTGAAGCCTAGGTTCCTCGGAATGTGGAAATGACCATAACTTTCACAGTGGTTGCAATTATTCGTTTTATACGATGGAAAAGCTGTTGTATTTATATCGTATTTTGTGCTTCTGGCGTTGCCTTCTTAGGCCCTAGCTATTCGATCTGGTGGAACAACGCCCTAGAGTCAAGCCTAGGATGCCCGGAACGTAGAATTGGCCATCACTTTCAAACTGGTTGCAATTATTCCTGTTATATGATGGAAACACTGTTGTATTTTTTTTGCATTTAATGGTTCGGGCGTTGACTTCTAAGGCCCTAACTATTCAATCTGTTGGAGCAACGCCCTAGGGTGAAGCTTAGGTTGCTCGCAAAGTAGAAATGTCCATAAGTTTCATACTGGTTGCAATTGTTCGTTTTATACGATGGAAAAGCTGTTGTATTTATATTGTATTTTATGCTTCTGGCGTTGACTTCTAAGGCACTAACTATTCGATATGGTGGAGCAACGCAATAGAGGGAAGCCGAGGTTGCCCGGAACGTAGAATTGGCCATCACTTTCAAACTGGTTGCAATTATTCCTGTTATATGATGGAAACACTGTTGTATTTTTTTTGCATTTGATGGTTCGGGCGTTGGCTTCTAAGGCCCGAACTATTCAAACTGTTGGAGCAACGCCCTAGGGTGAAGCCTAGGTTGTTCGGAAACTAGAAATGACCATAAGTTTCATACTGGTTGCAATTATTCGTTTTATACGATGGAAAAACTGTTGTATTTATATTGTATTTTATGCTTCTGGCGTTGACTTCTAAGGCCCTAGCTGCTCGATCTAGTGGAGCAACGCCCTAGAGTGACGCCTAGGGTGCCCGGAACGTAGAAATGACCATTACTTTCACACTGGTTGCAATTATTCGTTTTATACGATGGAAAAGCGGTTGTATTTATATCGTATTTTATGCTTCTGGCGTCGACTTCTAAGGCCCTAACTGTTTGATCTGGTGGAGCACCGTCCTTGAGTGAAGCCCAGGTTGCCCGGAACGTAGAAATGACCATAACTTTCACACTGGTTGCTAATATTCGCTTTATACGATGGAAAAACTGTTATATTTATATTGTATTTTATGCTTCTGGCGTTGACTTCTTAGGCCCTAACTATTCGATCTGGTGGAACAACGGCCTAGGGTGAAGCCTAGGTTGCCCGGAACGTAGAAATGACCTTAACTTTTACACTGGTAGCAATTATTCGTTTTATACAATGGAAAAACTGTTCTATTTATTTTGTATTTAATGCTTCGGGCGTTGACTTCTAAGGCCCTAACGGTTTGATCTGGTGGAGTAACGCCCTAGAGTGAAGCCTAGGTTGCCCGGAACGTAGAAATGACCATAACTTTCACACTGGTTGCTATTATTCGTTTTATACGATGGAAAAGCTGTAGCATCTTTATTGTATTTTATACATCTGGGGTTGACTTCTAAGGCCGTAGCTATTAGATCTGGTGGAGCAACGCCCTAGGGTGACGTCTAGGTTGCCCGGAACGTAGAAATGACCATTACTTTCACAATGTTTGCAATTATACAATTTATACGATGAAAAACTGTTGGACTTATATTGTATTTTATTCTTCTGGCGTTGACCTGTTAGGCCCTACACCATTCGATCTGGTGGAACAACGCCCTAGAGTGAAGCCTAGGTTGCCCGGAACATGGAAATGACCATTACTTTCACACTGTTTGCAAATATACATTATATACGATGGAAAAGCTGTTGTATTTATATTGTATTTTATGCTTCTGGCGTTGACTTCTTACGACCTAGCTATTTAATCTGGTAGAGCACCGCCCTAGAGTGGAGCATAGGTTGCCCGGAACGTAGAATATACGATTACCTTCACACTGGTTACAATTATTCCTGTTATACGATGGAAAAACTGTTGCATCTTTATTGTATTTTATGCTGCTGGCGTTGACTTCTAAGGCCCTAACTATTCAATCTGTTGGAGCAATGCCCTAGGGTGAATCCTAGGTTGCCCGGAACGTAGAAATGACCATAACTTTCACACTGGTTGCAATTATTCGTTTTATACGATGGAAAAGCTGTTGTATTTATATTGTATTTTATGTTTCTGGCGTTTACTTCAAAGGACCTAACTCTTCGATCTGGTGGAGCAACGCCCTAGAGTGAATCCTAGGTTGCTCGGAATGTAGAAATGACCATAACTTTCACACTGGTTGCAATTATTCGTTTTATACGATGGAAACGCTGTTGTATATATATTGTACTTTATGCCTCTGGCGTTGACTTCTAAGGCCGTAGCTATTAGATGTGGTGGAGCAACGCCCTAGAGTGACGCCTAGGGTGCTCGGAACGTAGGAATGACCATTACTTTCACACTGGTTGCAATTATTCGTTTTATACTATGGAAGAGCTGTTGTATTTACATCGTATTTTATGCTTCTGGCGTTGACTTCTAAGGCACTAACTATTCGATCTGGTGGAGCAACGCCCTAGAGTGAAGCCTAGGTTGCCCGGAACGTAGAATTGGCAATCACTTTCAAACTGGTCGAAATTATTCCTGTTATATGATGGAAACACTGTTGCATTTTTTTTGTATTTTATGGTTCGGTCGTAGACTTCTAAGGCCCTAACTATTCAATATGTTGGAGCAACGCCCTACGGTGAAGCCTAGGCTGCTCGGAAAGTAGAAATGACAATAAGTTTCATACTGGTTGCAATTTTTCGTTTTATACGATGGAAAAGCTGTTGTATTTATATTGTATTTTATGCTTCTGGCGTTGACTTCTAAGGCACTAACTATTCGATCTGGTGGAGCAACGCCCTAGAGTGAAGCCTAGGTTTTTCGGAATGTAGAATTGACCATAACATTCACACTTGTTGCAATTATTCGTTTTATACGAAGGAGACGCTGTTGTATTTGTTTTGCATTTTATGGTTCGGGCGTTGACTTCTAAGGCCCTAACTATTCAATCCGTTGGAGCAACGCCCTAGGGTGAAGCCTAGGTTGCTCGGAAAGTAGAAATGACCATAAGTTTCATACTGGTTGCAATTACTTGTTTTATACGATGGAAAAACTGTTGTATTTATATTGTATTTTATGCATCTGGCGTTGACTTCTAAGGCACTAACTATTCGATCTGGTGGAGCAACGCCCTAGAGTGAAGCCTAGGTTGCCCGGAAAGGAGAAATTACCATCACTTTCAAACTGGTTGCAATTAATCTTGTTATACGATGGAAAAACTGTTGTATTTTTATTGCATTTTATGCTTCTGGCGTTCACTTCTTAGGCCCTAACTATTCGATCTGGTGGAACAACAGCCTAGGGTGAATCCTAGCTTGCCCGGAACGTAGAAATGACCATTACTTTCACACTGTTTGCAATTATTCCTTTTATACGATGGAAAAGCTGTTGTATTTATATCGTATTTTATGCTTCTGGCGTTTACTTCTAAGGACCTAACTACTCGATCTGGTGGAGCAACGCCCTAGAGTGTATCCCAGGTTGCTCGGAATGTAGAAATGACCATAACGTTCACACTGGTTGCAATTATTCGTTTTATACGATGGAAACGCTGTTGTATTTATATCGTATTTTATGATTCTGGCGTTTACTTCTAAGGACCTAACTACTCAATCCGTTGGAGCAACGCCCTAGGGTGAAGCCTAGGTTCCTCGGAATGTGGAAATGACCATAACTTTCACACTGGTTGCAATTATTCGTTTTATACGATGGAAAAGCTGTTGTATTTATATCGTATTTTATGCTTCTGGCGTTTACTTCTAAGGCACTAACTATTCGATCTGGTGGAGCAACGCCCTAGAGTGAAGCCTAGGTTGCCCGGAACGTAGAATTGGCCATCACTTTCAAACTGGTCGAAATTATTCCTGTTATATGATGGAAACACTGTTGCATTTTTTTTGTATTTTATGGTTCGGTCGTAGACTTCTAAGGCCCTAACTATTCAATATGTTGGACCAACGCCCTAGGGTGAAGCCTAGGCTGCTCGGAAAGTAGAAATGACAATAAGTTTCATACTGGTTGCAATTATTCGTTTTATACGATGGAAAAGCTGTTGTATTTATATTGTATTTTATGCTTCTGGCGTTGACTTCTAAGGCACTAACTATTCGATCTGGTGGAGCAACGCCCTAGAGTGAAGCCTAGGTTTTTCGGAATGTAGAAATGACCATAACATTCACACTTGTTGCAATTATTCGTTTTATACGATGGAAACGCTGTTGTATTTGTTTTGCATTTAATGGTTCGGGCGTTGACTTCTAAGGCCCTAACTATTCAATCCGTTGGAGCAACGCCCTAGGGTGAAGCCTAGGTTGCTCGGAAAGTAGAAATGACCATAAGTTTCATACTGGTTGCAATTATTTGTTTTATACGATGGAAAAACTGTTGTATTTATATTGTATTTTATGCATCTGGCGTTGACTTCTAAGGCACTAACTATTCGATCTGGTGGAGCAACGCAATAGTGTGATGCCAAGGTTGCCCGGAAAGGATAAATTACCATCACTTTCAAACTGGTTGCAATTAATCTTGTTATACGATGGAAAAGCTGTTGTATTTTTATTGCATTTTATGCTTCTGGCGTTCACTTCTTAGGCCCTAACCATTCGATCTGGTGGAACAACAGCCTAGGGTGAAGCCTAGCTTGCCCGGAACGTAGAAATGACCATTACTTACACACTGTTTGCTATTATTCCTTTTATACGATGGAGAAGCTGTTGTATTTAAATCGTATTTTATGCTTCTGGCGTGTACTTCTAAGGACATAACTATTCGATCTGGTGGAGCAACGCCCTAGAGTGAATACTAGGATGCTCGGAATGTAGAAATGACCATAACTTTCACACTTGTTGCAATTACTCGTTTTATACGATGGAAAAGCTGTTGTATTTATATCGTATTTTATGCTTCTGGCGTTTACTTCTAAGGACCTAACTATTCGATCTGGTGGAGCAACGCCCTAGAGTGAATCCTAGGTTGCTCGGAATGTAGAAATGACCATAACGTTCACACTGGTTGCAATTATTCGTTTTATACGATGGAAACGCTGTTGTATTTATATCGTATTTTATGCTTCTGGCGTTTACTTCTAAGGACCTAACTATTCAATCCGTTGGAGCAACGCCCTAGGGTGAAGCCTAGGTTCCTCGGAATGTGGAAATGACCATAACTTTCACACTGGTTGCAATTATCCGTTTTATACGATGGAAACGCTG
This sequence comes from Calliopsis andreniformis, assembly GCF_051401765.1. Lineage (NCBI taxonomy): Eukaryota > Metazoa > Arthropoda > Insecta > Hymenoptera > Andrenidae > Calliopsis > Calliopsis andreniformis. Next base: position 9,466,446 of record NC_135072.1, read on the forward strand.
TTGTATTTATATTGTACTTTATGCTTCTGGCGCTGACTTCTAAGGCCGTAGCTATTAGATGTGGTGGAGCAACGCCCTAGAGTGACGCCTAGGGTGCTCGGAACGTAGAAATGACCATTACTTTCACACTGGTTGCAATTATTCGTTTTATACGATGGAAAAGCTGTTGTATTTATATCGTATTTTATGCTTCTGGCGTTTACTTCTTTAGACTTAACTATTCGATCTGGTGGAGCAACGCCCTAGAGTGAATCCTAGGTTGCTCGGAATGTAGAAATGACCATAACTTTCACACTGGTTGCAATTATTCGTTTTATACGATGGAAACGCTGTTGTATTTATATCGTATTTTATGCTTCTGGCGTTTACTTCTAAAGACCTAACTATTCAATCCGTTGGAGCAACGCCCTAGGGTGAAGCCTAGGTTCCTCAGAATGTGGAAATGACCATAACTTTCACACTGGTTGCAATTATTCGTTTTATACGATGGAAACGCTGTTGTATTTACTTTGTATTTTATGCCTGTGGCGTTGACTTCTAAGGCCGTAGCTATTAGATGTGGTGCAGCAACGCCCTAGAGTGACGCCTAGGGTGCTTGGAACGTAGAAATGACCATTACTTTCACACTGGTTGCAATTATTCGTTTTATACGATGGAAAAGCTGTTGTATTTATATCGTATTTTATGCTTCTGGCGTTGACTTCTTAGGCCCTAACTATTCCATCTGGTGGAACAACGCCCTAGAGTAAAGCCCCGGTTGCGCGGAACGTAGAAATGACCACAACTTTCACACTGGTAGCAATTATTCGTTTTATACAATGGAAAAACTGTTCTATTTATTTTGTATTTAATGCTTCGGGCGTTGACTTCTAAGGCCCTAACTATTCGATCAGGTGGAGCAACGCCCTAGAGTGAAGCCTAGGTTGCTCGAAATGTAGATGTGACCATAACGTTCACACTGGTTGCAATTATTCATTTTATACGATGGAAAAGCGGTTGTATTCATATCGTATTTTATGCTTCGGGCGATGACTTCTTAGGCCCTAACATTTCGATCTAGTGGAGCAACGCCCTACAGTGAAGCCTAGGTTGCCCGGAACGTAGATATGACCATAACCTTCACACAGGTTGCAATTATTCGTTTTTTACGGTGTAAAGGCTGTTGTATTTATTTTGTATTTTATTCTTCTGGTGTTGACTTCTTAGGCCCTGACTATTCGATCTGGTGGAACAACGCCGTAGAGTGAAGCTTAGGTTGTGCGGAACGTAGAAATGACCATTACTTTCTGACTGTATGCAATTATTCCTTTTATACGATGGAAAAGCTGTTGTATTTATATTGTATTTTATGCCTCTGGCGTTGACTTCTAAGGCCGTAGCTATTAGATGTGGTGGAGCAACGCCCTAGAGTGACGCCTACGGTGCTCGGAACGTAGAAATGTCCATTACTTTCACACTGGTTGCAATTATTCGTTTTATACGATGGAAAAGCAGTTGTATTTATATCGTATTTTATGCTGCTGGCGTTGACTTCTTAGGCCGTAACTATGCGGTCTGTTGGAGCAACGCCCTAGGGTGAAGCTTAGGTTGCTCGCAAAGTAGAAATGTCCATAAGTTTCATACTGGTTGCAATTGTTCGTTTTATGCGATGGAAAAACTGTTGTATTTATATCGTATTTTATGCTTCTGGCGTTGACTTCTTAGGCCCTAACTATTCCATCTGGTGGAGCAACGCCCTAGAGTGAAGCCTAGGTTGCTCGGAACGTAGAAGTGACCATAACTTTCAAACTGGTTGCTATTATTCGTTCTGTACGACGGAAAAACTGTTATATTTATATTGTATCTTATGATTCTGGCGTTGACTTCTAAGGACCTAACTATTCGATCTGGTGGAGCAACGCCCTAGAGTGAAGCCTAGGTTGCCCGGGACGTAGAAATGACCATAACTTTCACACTGGTTGCTATCATTCGTTGTATACGATGGAAAAACTGTTATATTTATATTGTATTTTATGCTTCTGGCGTTGACTTCTTAGGCCCCAACTGTTCGATCTGGTGGAACAACTCCCTAGAGTGAAGCCTAGGTTGCCCGGAACGTAGAATTGGCCATCACTTTCATACTGGTTGCAATTATTCCTGTTATATGATGGAAACACTGTTGTATTTTTTTTGCATTTTATGGTTCGGGCGTTGACTTCGAAGGCCCTAACTATTCAATCTGTTGGAGCAACGCCATAGGGTGAAGCCTAGGTTGCTCGGAAAGTAGAAATGTCCATAAGTTTCATACTGGTTGCAATTATTCGTTTTATACGATGGAAAAACTGTTGTATTTATATTGTATTTTATGCTTCTGGCGTTGACTTCTTAGGCCCTAAGTATTCGATATGGTGGAACAACGCCCTAGAGTGAAGCCTAGGTTGCCTGGAACGTAGAAATGACCATCACTTTCACACGGGTTGCAATTATTGCTGTTATAGGATGGAAAGACTGTTGTATTTTTATTGTATTTTATACTTCAGGTGTTGACTTCTGAGGCCGTAGCTATTCGATGTGGTGGAAGAATGCCATAGAGTGAAGCCTAGGTTGCCCGGAACGTAGAAATGACCATAAGTTTCATACTGGTTGCAATTATTCGTTTTATACGTTGGAAAAACTGTTGTATTTATATTGTATTTTATGCTTCGGGCGTTGACTTCTAAGTCCCTAACTATTCAATCTGTTGGGTCAACGCCCTAGAGTGAAGCCTAGGTTGCTCGGAATGTAGAAATGACCATAACATTCACACTGGTTGAAGTTATTCGTTTTATACGATGGAAAAGCTGTTCCATCTTTATTGTATTTTATGCTTCTGGCGTTGACTTCTAAGGCCCTAACTATTCCATCTGGTGGAGCAACGCCCTAGAGTGAAGCCTAGGTTGCTCGGAACGTAGAAGTGACCATAACTTTCAAACTGGTTGCTATTATTCGTTCTGTACGACGGAAAAACTGTTATATTTATATTGTATCTTATGCTTCTGGCGTTGACTTCTAAGGACCTAACTATTCGATCTGGTGGAGCAACGCCCTAGAGTGAAGCCTAGGTTGCCCTGAACGTAGAAATGACCATATCTTTAACACTGGTTGCTATTATTCGTTTTATACGATGGAAAAACTGTTATATTTATATTGTATTTTATGCTTCTGGCGTTCACTTCTTAGGCCCCAACTATTCGATCTGGTGGAACAACACCGTAGAGTGAAGCCTAGGTTGCCCGGAACGTAGAAATGACCATTACTTTCACACTGTTTGCAATTATTCCTTTTATACGATAGAAAAGCTGTTGTATTTATATCGTATTTTATGCTTCTGGCGTTTACTTCAAATGACCTAACTATTCGATCTGGTGGAGCAACGCCCTAGAGTGAAGCCTAGGTTGCTCGGAATGTAGAAATGACCATAAGTTTCATACTGGTTGCAATTATTCGTTTTATACGTTGGAAAAACTGTTGTATTTATATTGTATTTTATGCTTCGGGCGTTGACTTCTAAGGCCCTAACTATTCAATCTGTTGGGTCAACACCCTAGAGTGAAGCCTAGGTTGCTCGGAATGTAGAAATGACCATAACATTCACACTGGTTGAAGTTATTCGTTTTATACGATGGAAAAGCTGTTCCATCTTTATTGTATTTTATGCTTCTGGCGTTGACTTCTAAGGCCCTAACTATTCCATCTGGTGGAGCAACGCCCTAGAGTGAAGCCTAGGTTGCTCGGAACGTAGAAGTGACCATAACTTTCAAACTGGTTGCTATTATTCGTTCTGTACGACGGAAAAACTGTTATATTTATATTGTATCTTATGCTTCTGGCGTTGACTTCTAAGGACCTAACTATTCGATCTGGTGGAGCAACGCCCTAGAGTGAAGCCTAGGTTGCCCTGAACGTAGAAATGACCATATCTTTAACACTGGTTGCTATTATTCGTTTTATACGATGGAAAAACTGTTATATTTATATTGTATTTTATGCTTCTGGCGTTCACTTCTTAGGCCCCAACTATTCGATCTGGTGGAACAACGCCCTAGGGTAAAGCCCAGGTTGCGCGGAACGTAGAAATGACCATAACTTTCACTCTGGTAGCAATTATTCCTTTTATACGATAGAAAAGCTGTTGTATTTATATCGTATTTTATGCTTCTGGCGTTTACTTCAAATGACCTAACTATTCGATCTGGTGGAGCAACGCCCTAGAGTGAAGCCTAGGTTGCTCGGAATGTAGAAATGACCATAACTTTCACACTGGTTGCATTTATTCGTTTTATACGATGGAAACGCTGTTGTATTTATATTGTATTGTATGCCTCTGGCGTTGACTTCTAAGGCCGTAGCTATTAGATGTGGTGGAGCAACGCCCTAGAGTGACGCGTAGGGTACTCGGAACGTAGAAATGACCATTACTTTCACACTGGTTGCAATTATTCGTTTTATACGTTGGAAAAGCTGTTGTATTTATATCGTATTTTATGCTTCTGGCGTTGACTTCTTAGGCCGTAACTATTCGGTCTGGTGGAGCAACGCCCTAGAGTGAAGCCTAGGTTGCTCGGAATGTAGAAATGACCATAACTTTCACACTGGTTGCAATTATTCGTTTTATACGATGGAAACGCTGTTGTATTTATATTGTATCTTATGCTTCTGGCGTTGACTTCTAAGGACCTAACTATTCGATCTGGTGGAGCAACGCCCTAGAGTGAAGCCTAGGTTACTCGGAATGTAGAAATGAACCATAACTTTCACACTGGTTCTAATTATTCGCTTTATACAATGGTAAAACTGTTGCATCTTTATCGTATTTTATGCTTCTGGCGTTGACTTCTTAGGCCCTAACTGATTGATCTGGCGGAGCACCGCCCTTGAGTGAAGCCTACGTTGCCCGGAACGTAGAAATGACCATAACTTTTACACTGGTAGCAATTATTCGTTTTATACAATGGAAAAACTGTTCTATTTATTTTGTATTTAATGCTTCGAGCGTTGACTTCTAAGGCCCTAGCTATTCGATCAGGTGGAGCAACGCCCTAGAGTGAAGCCTAGGTTGCGCCGAAATGTAGATGTGACCATAACTTTACCACTGGTTGCAATTATTCATTTTATACGATTGAAAAACTGTTGTACTTATATTGTATTTTATTCCTATTGGGTTGAATTCTAAGTCCCTAGTTATTCGATCTGGTGGAGCAACGCCCTAGTGTGAAACCTAGGTTACCCGGAACGTAGAAATGACCAGTACTTTCATACTGTTTGCAGTTATTCCTGTTATACGATGGAAAATCTTTTGCAGCTTTATTGTATTTTATGCTTCTGGCGTTGACTTCTAAGGCACTAGCTATTCGATTTGGTGGAGCACCGCCCTAGAGTGAAGCCTAGGTTGCCCGGAATGTAGAAATGACCATAACTTCCACACTGGTTGCAATTATTCGTTTTATACGATGGAAAAGCTGTTGTATTTATATCGTTTTTTATGCTTCTGGCGTTGACTTCTTAGGCCCTAACTATTCCATCTGGTGGAACAACGCCCTCGGGTAAAGCACCGATTGCGCGGAACGTAGAAATGACCATAACTTTCACACTGGTAGCAATTTTTCGTTTTATACGATGGAAAAACTGTTTTATTCATTTTGTATTTTAAGCTTCGGGCGTTGACTTCTAAGGCCCTAACTATTCGATCTGGTGGAGCAACGCTCTAGAGTGAAGCCTAGGTTGCTCGGAATGTAGAAATGACCATCACTTTCACACTGGTTGCAATTATTCGTTTTATACGATGGAAAAACTGTTGCATCTTTATCGTATTTTATGCTTCTGGCGTTGACTTCTTAGGCCGTAACTATTCGACCTGGTGGAGCAACTCCCTGGAGTGAAACCTAGGTTGCCCGGAACGTAGAAATGACCACTACAATCACACTGGTTGCAAATTATTCCTGCTATACGATGGAAAAACTGTTGTATTTTTATTGCATTTTATGCTTCTGGTGTTCACTTCTAAGACCCTAACTATTCGATCTGGTGGAACAACGGCATAGGGTGAAGCCTAGGTTGCCCGGAACGTAGAAATGACCATACCTTTTACACTGGTAGCAATTATTCATTTTATACAATGGAAAAACTGTTGCATCTTTATCGTATTTTATGCTTCTGGCGTTGACTTCTTAGGCCGTAACTATTCGACCTGGTGGAGCAACTCCCTGGAGTGAAACCTAGGTTGCCCGGAACGTAGAAATGACCACTACAATCACACTGGTTGCAAATTATTCCTGCTATACGATGGAAAAACTGTTGTATTTTTATTGCATTTTATGCTTCTGGTGTTCACTTCTAAGACCCTAACTATTCGATCTGGTGGAACAACGGCATAGGGTGAAGCCTAGGTTGCCCGGAACGTAGAAATGACCATACCTTTTACACTGGTAGCAATTATTCATTTTATACAATGGAAAAACTGTTCTATTTATTTTGTATTTAATGCTTCGGGCGTTGACTTCTAAGGCCCTAACTGTTTGAGCTGGTGGAGCAACGCCCTAGAGGGAAGCCTAGGTTGCCCCGAACGTAGAAATGACCATAACTTTCACACTGGTTGCAATTATTTGTTTTATACGATGGAAAAGCTGTTGTATTTATATCGTATTTTATGCTTCTGGCGTTGACTTCTTAGGCCCTAACTACTCCATCTGGTGGAACAACGCCCTAGGGTAAAGCCCAGGTTGCGCGGAACGTAGAAATGACCATAACTTTCACTCTGGTAGCAATTATTCGTTTTATACGATGGAAGAACTGTTATATTTATATTGTATTTTATGCTTCGGGCATTGACTTCTAAGGCCCTAACTATTCAATCTGTTGGAGCAACGCCCTAGGGTGAAGCATATGTTGCCCGGAAAGTAGACATGACCATAGCTTTCATACTGGTTGCAATTATTCGTTTTATATGATGGAAAAACTGTTATATTTATATTGTATTTTATGCTTCTGGCGTTGACTTCTTAGGCCCTAACTATTAGATCTGGTGGAACAACGGCCTAGGGTGAAGCCTAGGTTGCCCGGAACGTAGAAATGACCTTAACTTTTACACTGGTAGCAATTATTCGTTTTATACAATGGAAAAGCTGTGGCATCTTTATTGTATTTTATTCATCTGGGGTTGACTTCTAAGGCCGTAGCTATTAGATGTGATGGAGCAACGCCCTAGGGTGACGCCTAGGTTGCCCGGAACGTAGAAATGACCATTACTTTCACAATGTTTGCAATTATACAATTTATACGATGAAAAACTGTTGGACTTATATTGTATTTTATTCTTCTGGCGTTGACCTGTTAGGCCCTACACCATTCGATCTGGTGGAACAACGCCCTAGAGTGAAGCCTAGGTTGCCCGGAACATGGAAATGACCATTACTTTCACACTGTTTGCAAATATACATTATATACGATGGAAAAGCTGTTGTATTTATATTGTATTTTATGCTTCTGGCGTTGACTTCTTACGACCTAGCTATTTAATCTGGTAGGGCACCGCCCTAGAGTGGAGCATAGGTTGCCCGGAACGTAGAATATACCATTACCTTCACACTGGTTACAATTATTCCTGTTATACGATGGAAAAACTGTTGCATCTTTATTGTATTTTATGCTTCTGGCGTTGACTTCTAAGGCCCTAACTATTCAATCTGTTGGAGCAATGCCCTAGGGTGAAGCCTAGGTTGCCCAGAACATAGAGATGACCATAACTTTCACACTGGTTGCAATTATTCGTTTTATACGATGGAAAAGCTGTTGTATTTATATCGTATTATATGCTTCTGGCGTTGACTTCTTAGGCCCTAACTATTCGATCTGGTGGAATAACGCCCTAGAGTGAAGCCTAGGTTGCCTGGAACGTAGAAATGACCATAACTTTCACACTGGTTGCAATTATTCGTTTTATACGATGGAAAAACTGTTGTATTTATATTGTATTTTATGCTTCTGGCGTTGACTTCTTAGGCCCTAAGTATTCGATATGGTGGAACAACGCCCTAGAGTGAAGCCTAGGTTGCCCGGAACGTAGAAATGACCATAAGTTTCATACTGGTTGCAATTATTCGTTTTATACGTTGGAAAAACTGTTGTATTTATATTGTATTTTATGCTTCGGGCGTTGACTTCTAAGGCCCTAACTATTCAATCTGTTGGGTCAACGCCCTAGAGTGAAGCCTAGGTTACTCGGAATGTAGAAATGACCATAACATTCACACTGGTTGAAGTTATTCGTTTTATACGATGGAAAAGCTGTTCCATCTTTATTGTATTTTATGCTTCTGGCGTTGACTTCTAAGGCCCTAACTATTCCATCTGGTGGAGCAACGCCCTAGAGTGAAGCCTAGGTTGCTCGGAACGTAGAAGTGACCATAACTTTCAAACTGGTTGCTATTATTCGTTCTGTACGACGGAAAAACTGTTATATTTATTTTGTATCTTATGCTTCTGGCGTTGACTTCTAAGGACCTAACTATTCGATCTGGTAGAGCAAGGCCCTAGAGTGAAGCCTAGGTTGCCCTGAACGTAGAAATGACCATATCTTTAACACTGGTTGCTATTATTCGTTTTATACGATGGAAAAGCTGTTGTATTTATATCGTATTTTATGCTTCTGGCGTTTACTTCAAATGACCTAACTATTCGATCTGGTGGAGCAACGCCCTAGAGTGAAGCCTAGGTTGCTCGGAATGTAGAAATGACCATAACTTTCACACTGGTTGCATTTATTCGTTTTATACGATGGAAACGCTGTTGTATTTATATTGTATTGTATGCCTCTGGCGTTGACTTCTAAGGCCGTAGCTATTAGATGTGGTGGAGCAACGCCCTAGAGTGACGCCTAGGGTACTCGGAAAATAGAAATGACCATTACTTTCACACTGGTTGCAATTATTCGTTTTATACGATGGAAAAGCTGTTGTATTTATATCGTGTTTTATGCTTCTGGCGTTGACTTCTTAGGCCGTAACTATTCGGTCTGGTGGAGCAACGCCCTAGAGTGAAGCCTAGGTTGCTCGGAATGTAGAAATGATCATAACTTTCATACTGGTTGCAATTATTCGTTTTATACGATGGAAACGCTGTTGTATTTATATTGTATCTTATGCTTCTGGCGTTGACTTCTAAGGACCTAACTATTCGATCTGGTGGAGCAACGCCCTAGAGTGAAGCCTAGGTTACTCGGAATGTAGAAATGAACCATAACTTTCACACTGGTTGTTATTATTCGCTTTATACAATGGTAAAACTGTTGCATCATTATCGTATTTTATGCTTCTGGCGTTGACTTCTTAGGCCCTAACTGATTGATCTGGCGGAGCACCGCCCTTGAGTGAAGCCTACGTTGCCCGGAACGTAGAAATGACCATAACTTTTACACTGGTAGCAATTATTCGTTTTATACAATGGAAAAACTGTTCTATTTATTTTGTATTTTATGCTTCGGGCGTTGACATCTAAGGCCCTAACTGTTTGATCTGGTGCAGCAACGCCCTAGAGTGAAGCGTAGGTTGCCCTGAACGTAGAAATGACCATAACTTTAACACTGGTTGCTATTATTCGTTTTATACGATGGAAAAACTGTTATATTTATATTGTATTTTATGCTTCTGGCGTTGACTTCTAAGGCCCTAACTATTCCATCTGGTGGAGCACCGCCCTAGAGTGAAGCCTAGGTTGCCCGGAATGTAGAAATGACCATAACTTCCACACTGGTTGCAATTATTCGTTTTATACGATGGAAAAGCTGTTGTATTTATATCGTTTTTTATGCCTCTGGCGTTGACTTCTTAGGCCCTAACTATTCCATCTGGTGGAACAACGCCCTAGGGTAAAGCACCGATTGCGCGGAACGTAGAAATGACCATAACTTTCACACTGGTAGCAATTTTTCGTTTTATACGATGGAAAAACTGTTTTATTTATTTTGTATTTTAAGCTTCGGGCGTTGACTTCTAAGGCCCTAACTATTCGATCTGGTGGAGCAACGCTCTAGAGTGAAGCCTAGGTTGCCCGGAACATGGAAATGACCATTACTTTCACACTGTTTGCAAATATACATTATATACGATGGAAAAGCTGTTGTATTTATATTGTATTTTATGCTTCTGGCGTTGACTTCTTACGACCTAGCTATTTAATCTGGTAGAGCACCGCCCTAGAGTGGAGCATAGGTTGCCCGGAACGTAGAATATACCATTACCTTCACACTGGTTACAATTATTCCTGTTATACGATGGAAAAACTGTTGCATCTTTATTGTATTTTATGCTTCTGGCGTTGACTTCTAAGGCCCTAACTATTCAATCTGTTGGAGCAATGCCCTAGGGTGAAGCCTAGGTTGCCCAGAACGTAGAAATGACCATAACTTTCACACTGGTTGCAATTATTCGTTTTATACGATGGAAAAGCTGTTGTATTTATATCGTATTTTATGCTTCTGGCGTTGACTTCTTAGGCCCTAACTATTCGATCTGGTGGAATAACGCCCTAGAGTGAAGCCTACGTTGCCCGGAACGTAGAAATGACCATAACTTTTACACTGGTAGCAATTATTCGTTTTATACAATGGAAAAACTGTTCTATTTATTTTGTATTTTATGCTTCGGGCGTTGACATCTAAGGCCCTAACTGTTTGATCTGGTGCAGCAACGCCCTAGAGTGAAGCGTAGGTTGCCCTGAACGTAGAAATGACCATAACTTTAACACTGGTTGCTATTATTCGTTTTATACGATGGAAAAACTGTTATATTTATATTGTATTTTATGCTTCTGGCGTTGACTTCTAAGGCCCTAACTATTCCATCTGGTGGAGCACCGCCCTAGAGTGAAGCCTAGGTTGCCCGGAATGTAGAAATGACCATAACTTCCACACTGGTTGCAATTATTCGTTTTATACGATGGAAAAGCTGTTGTATTTATATCGTTTTTTATGCCTCTGGCGTTGACTTCTTAGGCCCTAACTATTCCATCTGGTGGAACAACGCCATAGGGTAAAGCACCGATTGCGCGGAACGTAGAAATGACCATAACTTTCACACTGGTAGCAATTTTTCGTTTTATACGATGGAAAAACTGTTTTATTTATTTTGTATTTTAAGCTTCGGGCGTTGACTTCTAAGGCCCTAACTATTCGATCTGGTGGAGCAACGCTCTAGAGTGAAGCCTAGGTTGCTCGGAATGTAGAAATGACCATCACTTTCACACTGGTTGCAATTATTCGTTTTATACGATGGAAAAACTGTTGCATCTTTATCGTATTTTATGCTTCTGGCGTTGACTTCTTAGGCCGTAACTATTCGACCTGGTGGAGCAACTCCCTGGAGTGAAACCTAGGTTGCCCGGAACGTAGAAATGACCACTACAATCACACTGGTTGCAAATTATTCCTGCTATACGATGGAAAAACTGTTGTATTTTTATTGCATTTTATGCTTCTGGTGTTCACTTCTAAGACCCTAACTATTCGATCTGGTGGAACAACGGCATAGGGTGAAGCCTAGGTTGCCCGGAACGTAGTAATGACCATACCTTTTACACTGGTAGCAATTATTCATTTTATACAATGGAAAAACTGTTCTATTTATTTTGCATTTAATGCTTCGGGCGTTGACTTCTAAGGCCCTAACTGTTTGAGCTGGTGGAGCAACGCCCTAGAGGGAAGCCTAGGTTGCCCCGAACGTAGAAATGACCATAACTTTCACACTGGTTGCAATTATTTGTTTTATACGATGGAAAAGCTGTTGTATTTATATCGTATTTTATGCTTCTGGCGTTGACTTCTTAGGCCCTAAATGATTGATCTGGCGGAGCACCGCCCTTGAGTGAAGCCTACGTTGCCCGGAACGTAGAAATGACCATAACTTTTACACTGGTAGCAATTATTCGTTTTATACAATGGAAAAACTGTTCTATTTATTTTGTATTTTATGCTTCGGGCGTTGACATCTAAGGCCCTAACTGTTTGATCTGGTGCAGCAACGCCCTAGAGTGAAGCCTAGGTTGCCCTGAACGTAGAAATGACCATAACTTTAACACTGGTTGCTATTATTCGTTTTATACGATGGAAAAACTGTTATATTTATATTGTATTTTATGCTTCTGGCGTTCACTCCTTAGGCCCCAACTATTCGATCTGGTGGAACAACACCGTAGAGTGAAGCCTAGGTTGCCCGGAACGTAGAAATGACCATTACTTTCACACTGTTTGCAATTATTCCTTTTATACGATGGAAAAGCTGTTGTATTTATATCGTATTTTATGCTTCTGGCGTTTACTTCAAATGACCTAACTATTCGATCTGGTGGAGCAGCGCCCTAGAGTGAAGCCTAGGTAGCTCGGAATGTAGAAATGACCATAACTTTCACACTGGTTGCAATTATTCGTTTTATACGATGGAAACGCTGTTGTATTTATATCGTATTTTATGCTTCTGGCGTTGACTTCTAAGGCAGTAGCTATTAGATGTGGTGGAGCAACGCCCTAGAGGGACGCCTAGGGTACTCGGAACGTAGAAATGACCATTACTTTCACACTGGTTGCAATTATTCGTTTTATACGATGGAAAAGCTGTTGTATTTATATCGTATTTTATGCTTCTGGCGTTGACTTCTTAGGCCGTAATTATTCGGTCTGGTGGAGCAACGCCCTAGAGTGAAGCCTAGGTTGCTCGGAATGTAGAAATGACCATAACTTTCACACTGGTTGCAATTATTCGTTTTATACGATGGAAAAGCTGTTGTATTTATATTGTATCTTATGCTTCTGGCGTTGACTTCTAAGGACCTAACTATTCGATCTGGTGGAGCAACGCCCTAGAGTGAAGCCTAGGTTACTCGGAATGTAGAAATGAACCATAACTTTCACACTGGTTGTAATTATTCGCTTTATACAATGGTAAAACTGTTGCATCTTTATCGTATTTTATGCTTCTGGCGTTGACTTCTTAGGCCCTAACTGATTGATCTGGCGGAGCACCGCCCTTGAGTGAAGCCTACGTTGCCCGGAACGTAGAAATGACCATAACTTTTACACTGGTAGCAATTATTCGTTTTATACAATGGAAAAACTGTTCTATTTATTTTGTATTTTATGTTTCGGGCGTTGACATCTAAGGCCCTAACTGTTTGATCTGGTGCAGCAACGCCCTAGAGTGAAGCCTAGGTTGCCCTGAACGTAGAAATGACCATAACTTTGACACTGGTTGCTATTATTCGTTTTATACGATGGAAAAACTGTTATATTAATATTGTATTTTATGCTTCTGGCGTTCACTTCTTAGGCCCCAACTATTCGATCTGGTGGAACAACACCGTAGAGTGAAGCCTAGGTTGCCCGGAACGTAGAAATGACCATTACTTTCACACTGTTTGCAATTATTCCTTTTATACGATGGAAAAGCTGTTGTATTTATATCGTATTTTATGCTTCTGGCGTTTACTTCAAATGACCTAACTATTCGATCTGGTGGAGCAGCGCCCTAGAGTGAAGCCTAGGTAGCTCGGAATGTAGAAATGACCATAACTTTCACACTGGTTGCAATTATTCGTTTTATACGATGGAAACGCTGTTGTATTTATATTGTATTTTATGCCACTGGCGTTGACTTCTAAGGCCGTAGCTATTAGGTGCGGTGGAGCAACGCCCTAGAGTGACGCCTAGGGTACTCGGAACGTAGAAATGACCATTACTTTCACACTGGTTGCAATTATTCGTTTTATACGATGGAAAAACTGTTATATTTATATTGTATTTTATGCTTCTGGCGTTGACTTCTTAGGCCCTAACTATTCGATCTGGTGGAACAACGGCCTAGGGTGAAGCCTAGGTTGCCCGGAACGTAGAAATGACCTTAACATTTACACTGGTAGCAATTATTCGTTTTATACAATGGAAAAACTGTTCTATTTATTTTGTATTTAATGCCGCGGGCGTTGACTTCTAAGGCCCTAACGGTTTGATCTGGTGGAGTAACGCCCTAGAGTGAAGCCTAGGTTGCCCGGAACGTAGAAATGACCATAACTTTCACACTGGTTGCTATTATTCGTTTTATACGATGGAAAAGCTGTGGCATCTTTATTGTATTTTATTCATCTGGGGTTGACTTCTAAGGCCGTAGCTATTAGATGTGGTGGCGCAACGCCCTAGGGTGACGCCTAGGTTGCCCGGAACGTAGAAATGACCATTACTTTCACAATGTTTGCAATTATACAATTTATACGATGAAAAACTGTTGGACTTATATTGTATTTTATTCTTCTGGCGTTGACCTGTTAGGCCCTACACCATTCGATCTGGTGGAACAACGCCCTAGAGTGAAGCCTAGGTTGCCCGGAACATGGAAATGACCATTACCTTCACACTGTTTGCAGATATACATTATATACGATGGAAAAGCTGTTGTATTTATATTGTATTTTATGCTTCTGGCGTTGACTTCTTACGACCTAGCTATTTAATCTGGTAGAGCACCGCCCTAGAGTGGAGCATAGGTTGCCCGGAACGTAGAATATACCATTACCTTCACACTGGTTACAATTATTCCTGTTATACGATGGAAAAACTGTTGCATCTTTATTGTATTTTATGCTTCTGGCGTTGACTTCTAAGGCCCTAACTATTCAATCTGTTGGAGCAGTGCCCTAGGGTGAAGCCTAGGTTGCCCGGAACGTAGAAATGACCATAACTTTCACACTGGTTGCAATTATTCGTTTTATACGATGGAAAAGCTGTTGTATTTATATCGTATTTTATGCTTCTGGCGTTGACTTCTTAGGCCCTAACTATTCGATCTGGTGGAATAACGCCCTAGAGTGAAGCCTAGGTTGCCTGGAACGTAGAAATGACCATAACTTTCACACTGGTTGCAATTATTCGTTTTATACGATGGAAAAGCTGTTGTATTTATATCGTATTTTATGCTTCTGGCGTTGACTTCTTAGGCCCTAACTATTCCATCTGGTAGAGCAACGCCCTAGAGTAAAGCCCAGGTTGCGCGGAACGTAGAAATGACCATAACTTTCACACTGGTAGCAATTATTCGTTTTATACAATGGAAAAACTGTTCTATTTATTTTGTATTTAATGCTTCGGGCGTTGACTTCTAAGGCCCTAACTATTCGATCAGGTGGAGCAACGCCCTAGAGTGAAGCCTAGGTTGCTCGAAATGTAGATGTGACCATAACTTTACCACTGGTTGCAATTATTCATTTTATACGATTGAAAAACTGTTGTACTTATATTGTATTTTATTCCTATTGGGTTGAATTCTAAGTCCCTAGTTATTCGATCTGGTGGAGCAACGCCCTAGAGTGAAACCTAGGTTAACCGGAACGTAGAAATGACCAGTACTTTCATACTGTTTGCAGTTATTCCTGTTATACGATGGAAAATCTTTTGCAGCTTTATTGTATTTTATGCTTCTGGCGTTGACTTCTAAGGCACTAGCTATTCGATTTGGTGGAGCACCGCCCTAGAGTGAAGCCTAGGTTGCCCGGAATGTAGAAATGACCATAACTTCCACACTGGTTGCAATTATTCGTTTTATACGATGGAAAAGCTGTTGTATTTATATCGTTTTTTATGCTTCTGGCGTTGACTTCTTAGGCCCTAACTATTCCATCTGGTGGAACAACGCCCTCGGGTAAAGCACCGATTGCGCGGAACGTAGAAATGACCATAACTTTCACACTGGTAGCAATTTTTCGTTTTATACGATGGAAAAACTGTTTTACTCATTTTGTATTTTAAGCTTCGGGCGTTGACTTCTAAGGCCCTAACTATTCGATCTGGTGGAGCAACGCTCTAGAGTGAAGCCTAGGTTGCTCGGAATGTAGAAATGACCATCACTTTCACACTGGTTGCAATTATTCGTTTTATACGATGGAAAAACTGTTGCATCTTTATCGTATTTTATGCTTCTGGCGTTGACTTCTTAGGCCGTAACTATTCGACCTGGTGGAGCAACTCCCTGGAGTGAAACCTAGGTTGCCCGGAACGTAGAAATGACCACTACAATCACACTGGTTGCAAATTATTCCTGCTATACGATGGAAAAACTGTTGTATTTTTATTGCATTTTATGCTTCTGGTGTTCACTTCTAAGACCCTAACTATTCGATCTGGTGGAACAACGGCATAGGGTGAAGCCTAGGTTGCCCGGAACGTAGAAATGACCATACCTTTTACACTGGTAGCAATTATTCATTTTATACAATGGAAAAACTGTTCTATTTATTTTGTATTTAATGCTTCGGGCGTTGACTTCTAGGGCCCTAACTGTTTGAGCTGGTGGAGCAACGCCCTAGAGGGAAGCCTAGGTTGCCCCGAACGTAGAAATGACCATAACTTTCACACTGGTTGCAATTATTTGTTTTATACGATGGAAAAGCTGTTGTATTTATATCGTATTTTATGCTTCTGGCGTTGACGTCTTAGGCCCTAACTACTCCATCTGGTGGAACAACACCCTAGGGTAAAGCCCAGGTTGCGCGGAACGTAGAAATGACCATAACTTTCACTCTGGTAGCAATTATTCGTTTTATACGATGGAAGAACTGTTATATTTATATTGTATTTTATGCTTCGGGCATTGACTTCTAAGGCCCTAACTATTCAATCTGTTGGAGCAACGCCCTAGGGTGAAGCCTAGGTTGCTCGGAATGTAGAAATGACCATAACATTCACACTGGTTGAAAGTATTCGTTTAATACGATGGTAAAGCTGTTGCATCATTATTGTATTTTATGCTTCTGGCGTTGACTTCTAAGGC
This sequence comes from Calliopsis andreniformis, assembly GCF_051401765.1. Classification (NCBI taxonomy): domain Eukaryota; kingdom Metazoa; phylum Arthropoda; class Insecta; order Hymenoptera; family Andrenidae; genus Calliopsis; species Calliopsis andreniformis. Next base: position 9,483,266 of record NC_135072.1, read on the forward strand.
CCTAACTATTGGATCTGTTGGAGCAACGCCCTAGAGTGAAGCCTAGGTTGCCCGGAACGTAGAAATGACCATCACTTTCAAACTGGTTGCAATTATTCCTGTTATATGATGGAAAAACTGTTGTATTTATATTGTATTTTATGCTTCGGGCGTTGACTGCTAAGGCCCTGACTATTCAATCTGTTGGATCAACGCCCTAGAGTGAAGCCTAGGTTGCTCGGAATGTAGAAATGACCATAACATTCACACTGGTTGAAAGTATTCGTTTAATACGATGGTAAAGCTGTTGCATCATTATTGTATTTTATGATTCTGGCGTTGACTTCTAAGGCCCTAACTATTGGATCTGTTGGAGCAACGCCCTAGAATGAAGCCTAGGTTGCCCGGTACGTAGATATGACCATCACTTTCAAACTGGTTGCAATTATTCGTTTTATATGATGGAAAAGCTGTTGTATTTATATTGTATTTTATGCTTCTGGCGTTGACTTCTTAGACCCTAACTATTCCATCAGGTGGAACAACACCCTAGGGTGAAGCCTAGGTTGCCCGGAACGTAGAAATGACTATAACTTTTACACTGGCAGCAATTACTCGTTTTATACAATGGAAAAACTGTTCTATTTATTTTGCATTTTATGCTTCGGGCGTTGACGTCTAAGGCCCTAACTAATTGATCTGGTGGAGCAGCGCCCTAGAGTGAAGCCTAGGTTGCCTGGAACGTAGAAATGGCCTTCACTTTCACACGGGTTGCAATTATTCCTGTTATAGGATGGAAAGACTGTTGTATTTTTATTGTATTTTATGCTTCTGGCGTTGCCTTCTTAGGCCCTAACTATTGGTTCTTGTGGAACAACGGCCTAGAGTGAAGCCTAGGTTGCCTGGAACGTAGAAATGGCCATCACTTTCACACGGGTTGCAATTATTCCTGTTATAGGATGGAAAGACTGTTGTATTTTTATTGTATTTTATACTTCAGGCGTTGACTTCTGAGGCAGTACCTATTCGATGTGGTGGAAGAACGCCATACTGTGAAGCCTAGGTTGCCCGGAACGTAGAAATGAGCATATGTTTCATACTGGTTGCAATTACTCGTTTTATACGATGGAAAGACTGTTGTATTTATATTGTATTTTTGCTTCTGGCGTTCACTTCTTAGGCCCTAACTATTTGATCTGGTGGAACAACACCATAGGGTGAAGCCTAGGTTGCCCGGAACGTAGATATGACCATAACCTTCAAACAGGTTGCAATTATTCGTTTTATACGGTGTAAAGGCTGTTGTATTTATTTTGCATTTTATTCTTCTGGTGTTGACTTCTTAGGCCGTAACTATTCGATGTGGTGGAACAACGCCGTAGAGTGAAGCGTAGGTTGCCCGGAACGTAGAAATGACCATTACTTTCACACTGTTTGCAATTATTCCTTTTATACGATGGAAAAGCTGTTGTATTTATATCGTATTTTATACTTCTGGCGCTGACTTCTAAGGACCTAACTATTCGATCTGGCGGAGCAGCGCCCTAGAGTGAAGCCTAGGTTGCTCGGAATGTAGAAATGACCATAACTTTCACACTGGTTGCAAATATTCGTTTTATACGATGGAAAAACTGTTGCATCTTTATCGTACTTTATGCTTCTGGCGTTGACTTCTTAGGCCGTAACTATTCGATCTGGTGGAGCAACGCCCTGGAGTGAAACCTAGGTTGCCCAGCACGTAGAAATGACCACTACTATCACACTGGTTGCAAATTATTCCTGCTATACGATGGAAAAACTGTTGCATCTTTATTGTATTTTATGCTTCTGGCGTTGACTTCTAAGGCCCTAACTATTCGATCAGGTGGAGCAACGCCCTCGAGTGAAGCCTAGGTTGCTCGGAATGTAGAAATGACCATAACTTTCACACTGGTTGCAATTATTCGTTTTATACGATGGAAAAGCTGTTGCATCTTTATCGTATTTTATGCTTCTGGCGTTGACTTCTTAGGCCGTAACTATTCGATCTGGTGGAGCAACGCCCTGGTGCGAAACCTAGGTTGCCCGGTACGTAGAAATGACCACTACTATCACACTGGATGCAAATTATTCCTGCTATACGATGGAAAAATTGCTGCATCTTTATTGTATTTTATGCTCCTGGCGTTGACTTCTAAGGCCCTAACTATTCGATCAGGTGGAGCAACGCCCTCGAGTGAAGCCTAGGTTGCTCGGAATGTAGAAATGACCATAACTTTCACACTGGTTGCAATTATTCGTTTTATACGATGGAAAAGCTGTTGCATCTTTACCGTATTTTATGCTTCTGGCGTTGACTTCTTAGGCCGTAACCATTCGATCTGGTGGAGCAACGCCCTGGAGTGAAACCCAGGTTGCCCGGTACGTAGAAATGACCACTACTATCACACTGGATGCAAATTATTCCTGCTATACGATGGAAAAATTGCTGCATCTTTATTGTATTTTAAGCTCCTGGCGTTGACTTCTAAGGCCCTAACTATTCGATCAGGTGGAGCAACGCCCTAGAGTGAAGCCTAGGTTGCTCGGAATGTAGAAATGACCATATCTTACACACTGGTTGCAATTATTCCTGTTATACGATGGAAAATCTGTTGTATTTTTATTGTATTTTATACTTCAGGCGTTGACTTCTGAGGCCGTAGCCATTCAATGTGGTCGAAGAACGCCATACTGTGAAGCCTAGGTTGCCCGGAACGTAGAAATGAGCATAAGTTTCATACTGGTTGCAATTATTCGTTTTATACGATGGAAAAACTGTTGTATTTATATTGTATTTTATGCTTCTGGCGTTCACTTCTTAGGCCCTAACTATTCGATCTGGTGGAACAACGCCATAGGGTGAAGCCTAGGTTGCCCGGAACGTAGATATGACCATAACCTTCACAGAGGTTGCAATTATTCGTTTTATACGGTGTAAAGGCTGTTGTATTTATTTTGTATTTTATACTTCTGGCGTTGACTTCTAAGGACCTAACTATTCGATCTGGTGGAGCAACGCCCTAGAGTGAAGCCTAGGTTGCTCGGAATGTAGAAATGACCATAACTTTCACACTGGTTGCAATTATTCGTTTTATACGATGGAAAAGCTGTTGCATCTTTATCGTATTTTATGCTTCTGGCGTTGACTTCTTAGGCCGTAACTATTCGATCTGGTGGAGCAACGCCCTGGAGTGAAACCTAGGTTGCCCGGTACGTAGAAATGACCACTACTATGACACTAGTTGCAAATTATTCCTGCTATACGATGGAAAAACTGTTGCATCTTTATTGTATTTTATGCTTCTGGCGTTGACTTCTAAGGCCCTAACTATTCGATCAGGTGAAGCGACGCCCTCGAGTGAAGCCTAGGTTTCTCGGAATGTAGAAATGACCATAACTTTCACACTGTTTGCAATTATTCCTTTTATACGACGGAAAAGATGTTGTATTTATATCGTATTTTATGCTTCTGGCGTTGACTTCTAAGGACCTGACTATTCGATCTGGTGGAGCAACGCCCTAGAGTGAAGCCTAGGTTGCTCGGAATGTAGAAATGACCATAACTTTCACAGTGGTTGGAATTATTCGTTTTATACGATGGAAAAGCTGTTGCATCTTTATCGTATTTTATGCTTCTGGCGTTGACTTCTTAGGCCGTAACTATTCGATGTGGTGGAGCAACGCCCTGGAGTGAAACCTAGGTTGCCCGGTACGTAGAAATGACCACTAGAATCACACTGGTTGCAAATTATTCCTGCTATACGATGGAAAAACTGCTGCATCTTTATTGTATTTTATGCCTCTGGCGTTGACTTCTAAGGCCCTAACTATTCGATCAGGTGGAGCAACGCCCTAGAGTGAAGCCTAGGTTGCCCGGAACGTAGAAATGACCATCACTTTCAAACTGGTTGCAATTATTCCTGTTATAGGATGGAAAGACTGTTGTATTTTTATTGTATTATATACTTCAGGCGTTGACTTCTGAGGCCGTAGCTACTCGATGTGGTGGAAGAACGCCATACTGTGAAGCCTAGGTTGCCCGGAACGTAGAAATGAGCATAAGTTTCATACTGGTTGCAATTATTCGTTTTATATGATGGAAAAACTGTTGTATTTATATTGTATTTTATGCTTCTGGCGTTCACTTCTTAGGCCCTAACTATTCGATCTGGTGGAACAACGCCCTAGGGTGAAGCCTAGCTTGCCCGGAACGTAGATATGACCATAACCTTCACACAGGTTGCAATTATTCGTTTTATACGGTGTAAAGGCTGTTGTATTTATTTTGTATTTTATTCTTCTGGTGTTGACTTCTTAGGCCCTAACTATTCGATCTGGTGGAACAACGCCGTAGAGTGCAGCCTAGGTTGCCCGGAACGTTGAAATGACCATTACTTTCACACTGTTTGCAATTATTCCTTTTATACGATGGAAGAGCTGTTGTATTTATATCGTATTTTATACTTCTGGCGTTGACTTCCAAGGACCTAACTATTCGATCTGGTGGAGCAGCGCCCTAGAGTGAAGCCTAGGTTGCTCGGAATGTAGAAATGACCACAACTTTCCCACTGGTTGCAAATATTCGTTTTATACGATGGAAAAACTGTTGCATCTTTATCGTACTTTATGCTTCTGGCGTTGACTTCTTAGGCCGTAACTATTCGATCTGGTGGAGCAACGCCCTGGAGTGAAACCTAGGTTGCCCGGCACGTAGAAATGACCACTACTATCACACTGGTTGCAAATTATTCCTGCTATACGATGGAAAAACTGTTGCATCTTTATTGTATCTTATGCTGCTGGCGTTGACTTCTAAGGCCCTAACTATTCGATCAGGTGGAGCAACGCCCTCGAGTGAAGCCTAGGTTGCTCGGAATGTAGAAATGACCATAACTTTCACACTGGTTGCAATTATTCGTTTTATACGATGGAAAAGCTGTTGCATCTTTATCGTATTTTATGCTTCTGGCGTTGACTTCTTAGGCCGTAACTATTCCATCTGGTGGAGCAACGCCCTGGAGTGAAACCTAGGTTGCCCGGTACGTAGAGATGACCACTACTATCACACTGGATGCAAATTATTCCTGCTATACGATGGAAAAATTGCTGCATCTTTATTGTATTTTATGCTCCTGGCGTTGACTTCTAAGGCCCTAACTATTCGATCAGGTGGAGCAACGCCCTAGAGTGAAGCCTAGGTTGCTCGGAATGTAGAAATGACCATAACTTACACACTGGTTGCAATTATTCCTGTTATACGATGGAAAAACTGTTGTATTTTAATTGTATTTTATGCTTTTAGTGATGAATTATAAGTCCCTAGCTATTCGACCTGGAGGAGCAACGCCCTAGAGTGATGCCTAGGTTGCTCGGAACGTAGAAATGACCATTACTTTCACACTGGTTGCAATTATTCGTTTTATACGATGGTAAAGCTGTTGTATTTATATCGTATTTTATGCTTCTGGCGTTGACTTCTTAGGACATAACTATTCGATCTAGTCGAGCAACGCCCTGGAGTGAAACCTAGGTTGCCCGGAACGTAGAAATGAACATAAGTTTCATACTGGTTGCAATTATTCGTTTTATACGATGGCAAAACTGTTGTATTTATTTTGTATTTGGTGCTTCTGGCGTTGACTGCTTACGCCCTATCTATTCAATCTTTTGGAGCAACGCCCTAGAGTGAAGCCTAGGTTGCCTGGAACGGAGAAATGACCATCACTTTCAAACTGGTTGCAATTATTCCTGTTATAGGATGGAAAGACTGTTGTACTTTTATTGTATTATATACTTCAGGCGTTGACTTCTGAGGCCGTAGCTATTCGATGTGGTGGAAGAACGCCATACTGTGAAGCCTAGGTTGCCCGGAACGTAGGAGTGAGCATAACTATCACGCTGGTTGCAATTATTCGTTTTATACGATGGAAAAGCTGCTGTATTTATATCGTATTTTATGCCTCTGGCGTTGACTTCTTAGGCCCTAACTATTCCATCTGGTGGAACAACGACCTAGGGTGAAGCCTAGGCTGACCGGAAAGTAGAAATTTCCATAACTTCCACACTGGTAGAAATTATTCGTTTAATACGATGGAAAAGCTGTACTATTTATTTTGTATTTTATGCTTCGGGCGTTGACTGCTAAGGCCCTATCTATTCGATCTGGTGGAGCAACGCCCTAGAGTGATGCCTAGGTTGCCCGGAACGTAGAAATGACCATCACTTTCAAACTGGTTGCAATTATTCCTGTTATACGATGGAAAAACTGTTGCATCTTTATTGTATTTTATGCATCTGGCGTTGACTTCTAAGGCCCTAACTATTCCATCTGGTGGAGCAACGCCCTAGAGTGAAGCCTAGGCTGCCCGGAACGTAGAAATGACCATAACTTTCGCACTGGTTGCAAATATTCCTGTTCTACGACGGACAAACTGTTGTATTTATATCGTATTTTATGCTTCTGGCGTTGACTTCTAAGGACCTAACTATTCGATCTGGTGGAGCAACGCTCTAGAGTGATGTCTAGGTTGCTCGGAATGTAGGAATGACCATAAATTTCACACTGGTTTCAATTATTCGTTTTATACGATGGAAAAACTGTTGCATCTTTATCGTATTTTATGCTTCTGGCGTGGACTTCTAAGGCCCTAACTATTCGATCTGGTGGAACAACGCCCTAGGGTAAAGCCCAGATTGCGCGGAACGTAGAAATGACCATAACTTTCACACTGGTAGCAATTATTCGTTTTATACGATGGAAAAACTGTTTTATTTATTTTGTATTTTATGCTTCGGGCGTTGACTTCTAAAGCCCTAACTATTCTATCTGGTGGAGCAACGCCCTAGAGTGAAGCCTAGGTTGCCCGGAACGTAGAAATGACCATAACTTTCACACTGGTTGCTATCATTCGTTTTATACGATGGAAAAACTGTTGCATCTTTATCGTATTTTATGCTTCTGGCGTGGACTTCTAAGGCCCTAACTATTCGATCTGGTGGAGCAACGCCCTAGAGTGAAGCCTAGGTTGCCCGGAACGTAGAAATGACCATAACTTTTACACTGGTTGCAATTATTCCTTTTATACGATGGAAAAACTGTTGCATCTTTATCGTATTTTATGCTTCTGGCGTGGACTTCTAAGGCCCTAACTATTCGATCTGGTGGAGCAACGCCCTAGAGTGAATCCTAGGTTGCCCGGAACGTAGGAGTGAGCATAACTATCACGCTGGTTGCAATTATTCGTTTTATACGATGGAAAAGCTGCTGTATTTATATCGTATTTTATGCCTCTGGCGTTGACTTCTTAGGCCCTAACTATTCCATCTGGTGGAACAACGACCTAGGGTGAAGCCTAGGCTGACCGGAAAGTAGAAATGTCCATAACTTCCACACTGGTAGAAATTATTCGTTTAATACGATGGAAAAGCTGTACTATTTATTTTGTATTTTATGCTTCGGGCGTTGACTGCTAAGGCCCTATCTATTCGATCTGGTGGAGCAACGCCCTAGAGTGATGCCTAGGTTGCCCGGAACGTAGAAATGACCATCACTTTCACACGGGTTGCAATTATTCCTGTTATAGGATGGAAAGACTGTTGTATTTTTATTGTATTTTATACTTCAGGCGTTGACTTCTGAGGCCGTAGCTATTCGATGTGGAGGAAGAACACCATACTGTGAAGCCTAGGTTGCCCGGAACGTAGAAATGAGCATAAGTTTCATACTGGTTGCAATTACTCGTTTTATACGATGGAAAAACTGTTGTATTTATATCGTATTTTATACTTCTGGCGCTGACTTCTAAGGACCTAACTATTCGATCTGGCGGAGCAGCGCCCTAGAGTGAAGCCTAGGTTGCTCGGAATGTAGAAATGACCATAACTTTCACACTGGTTGCAAATATTCGTTTTATACGATGGAAAAACTGTTGCATCTTTATCGTACTTTATGCTTCTGGCGTTGACTTCTTAGGCCGTAACTATTCGATCTGGTGGAGCAACGCCCTGGAGCGAAACCTAGGTTGCCCGGTACGTAGAAATGACCACTACTATCACACTGGATGCAAATTATTCCTGCTATACGATGGAAAAATTGCTGCATCTTTATTGTATTTTATGCTCCTGGCGTTGACTTCTAAGGCCCTAACTATTCGATCAGGTGGAGCAACGCCCTCGAGTGAAGCCTAGGTTGCTCGGAATGTAGAAATGACCATAACTTTCACACTGGTTGCAATTATTCGTTTTATACGATGGAAAAGCTGTTGCATCTTTATCGTATTTTATGCTTCTGGCGTTGACTTCTTAGGCCGTAACCATTCGATCTGGTGGAGCACACGCCCTGGAGTGAAACCTAGGTTGCCCGGTACGTAGAAATGACCACTACTATCACACTGGATGCAAATTATTCCTGCTATACGATGGAAAAATTGCTGCATCTTTATTGTATTTTAAGCTCCTGGCGTTGACTTCTAAGGCCCTAACTATTCGATCAGGTGGAGCAACGCCCTAGAGTGAAGCCTAGGTTGCTCGGAATGTAGAAATGACCATATCTTACACACTGGTTGCAATTATTCCTGTTATACGATGGAAAAACTGTTGTATTTTAATTGTATTTTATGCTTTTAGCGATGAATTATAAGTCCCTAGCTATTCGATCTGGAGGAGCAACGCCCTAGAGTGACGCCTAGGTTGCTCGGAACGTAGAAATGACCATTACTTTCACACTGGTTGCAATTATTCGTTTTATACGATGGTAAAGCTGTTGTATTTATATCGTATTTTATGCTTCTGGCGTAGACTTCTTAGGACATAACTATTCGATCTAGTAGAGCAACGCCCTGGAGTGAAACCTAGGTTGCCCGGAACGTAGAAATGACCATAACTTTTACACTGGTAGCAATTATTCGTTTTATACAATGGAAAAACTGTTCTATTTATTTTGCATTTTATGCTTCGGGCGTTGACGTCTAAGGCCCTAACTAATTGATCTGGTGGAGCAACGCCCTAGAGTGAAGCCTAGATTTCCCGGAACGTTGAAATGACCATAACTTTCATACTGGTTGCAATTATTCGTTTTATACGATGAAAAAACTGTTGTATTTATATTGTATTTTATGCTTCTGGCGTTGCCTTCTTAGGCCCTAACTATTCGATCTTGTGGAACAACGGCCTAGAGTGAAGCCTAGGTTGCCTGGAAGGTAGAAATGACCATCACTTTCACACGGGTTGCAATTATTCCTGTTATAGGATGGAAAGACTGTTGTATTTTTATTGTATTTTATACTTCAGGCGTTGACTTCTGAGGCCGTAGCTATTCGATGTGGAGGAAGAACACCATACTGTGAAGCCTAGGTTGCCCGGAACGTAGAAATGAGCATAAGTTTCATACTGGTTGCAATTACTCGTTTTATACGATGGAAAAACTGTTGTATTTATATTGTATTTTTGCTTCTGGCGTTCACTTCTTAGGCCCTAACTATTCGATCTGGTGCGACAACGCCCTAGGGTGAAGCCTAGGTTGCCCGGAACGTAGATATGACCATAACCTTCACACAGGTTGCAATTATTCGTTTTATACGGTGTAAAGGCTGTTGTATTTATTTTGTATTTTATTCTTCTGGTCTTGACTTCTTAGGCCCTAACTATTCGATCTGGTGGAACAACTCCGTAGAGTGAAGCGTAGGTTGCCCGGAACGTAGAAATGACCATTACTTTCACACTGTTTGCAATTATTCCTTTTATACGATGGAAAAGCTGTTGTATTTATATCGTATTTTATACTTCTGGCGCTGACTTCTAAGGACCTAACTATTCGATCTGGCGGAGCAGCGCCCTAGAGTGAAGCCTAGGTTGCTCGGAATGTAGAAATGACCATAACTTTCACACTGGTTGCAAATATTCGTTTTATACGATGGAAAAACTGTTGCATCTTTATCGTACTTTATGCTTTTGGCGTTGACTTCTTAGGCCGTAACTATTCGATCTGGTGGAGCAACGCCCTGGAGTGAAACCTAGGTTGCCCGGCACGTAGAAATGACCACTACTATCACACTGGTTGCAAATTATTCCTGCTATACGATGGAAAAACTGTTGCATCTTTATTGTATTTTATGCTTCTGGCGTTGACTTCTAAGGCCCTAACTATTCGATCAGGTGGAGCAACGCCCTCGAGTGAAGCCTAGGTTGCTCGGAATGTAGAAATGACCATAACTTTCACACTGGTTGCAATTATTCGTTTTATACGATGGAAAAGCTGTTGCATCTTTATCGTATTTTATGCTTCTGGCGTTGACTTCTTAGGCCGTAACTATTCGATCTGGTGGAGCAACGCCCTGGAGCGAAACCTAGGTTGCCCGGTACGTAGAAATGACCACTACTATCACACTGGATGCAAATTATTCCTGCTATACGATGGAAAAATTGCTGCATCTTTATTGTATTTTAAGCTCCTGGCGTTGACTTCTAAGGCCCTAACTATTCGATCTGGTGGAGCAACGCCCTGGAGTGAAACCTAGGTTGCCCGGAACGTAGAAATGAGCATAAGTTTCATACTGGTTGCAATTATTCGTTTTATACGATGGAAAAACTGTTGTATTTATATTGTATTTTATGCTTCTGGCGTTCACTTCTTAGGCCCTAACTATTCGATCTGGTGGAACAACGCCCTAGGGTGAAGCCTAGGTTGCCCGGAACGTAGATATGACCATAACCTTCACACAGGTTGCAATTATTCGTTTTATACGGTGTAAAGGCTGTTGTATTTATTTTGTATTTTATACTTCTGGCGTTGACTTCTAAGGACCTAACTATTCGATCTGGTGGAGCAACGCTCTAAAGTGAAGCCTAGGTTGCTCGGAATGTAGAAATGACCATAACTTTCACACTGGTTGGAATTATTCGTTTTATACGATGGAAAAGCTGTTGCATCTTTATCGTATTTTATGCTTCTGGCGTTGACTTCTTAGGCCGTAACTATTCGATGTGGTGGAGCAACGCCCTGGAGTGAAACCTAGGTTGCCCGGTACGTAGAAATGACCACTAGTATCACACTGGTTGCAAATTATTCCTGCTATACGATGGAAAAACTGCTGCATCTTTATTGTATTTTATGCTTCTGGCGTTGACTTCTAAGGCCCTAACTATTCGATCAGGTGGAACAACGCCCTAGGGTGAAGCCTAGGTTGCCCGGAACGTAGATATGACCATAACCTTCACACAGGTTGCAATTATTCGTTTTATACGGTGTAAAGGCTGTTGTATTTATATCGTATTTTATGCTTCTGGCGTTGACTTCTAAGGACCTAACTATTCGATCTGGTGGAGCAACGCTCTAGAGTGAAGCCTAGGTTGCTCGGAATGTAGAAATGACCATAACTTTCACACTGGTTGGAATTATTCGTTTTATACGATGGAAAAGTTGTTGCATCTTTATCGTATTTTATGCTTCTGGCGTTGACTTCTTAGGCCGTAACTATTCGATGTGGTGGAGCAACGCCCTGGAGTGAAACCAAGGTTGCCCGGTACGTAGAAATGACCACTAGTATCACACTGGTTGCAAATTATTCCTGCTATACGATGGAAAAAATGCTGCATCTTTATTGTATTTTATGCTTCTGGCGTTGACTTCTAAGGCCCTAACTATTCGATCAGGTGGAACAACGCCCTAGGGTGAAGCCTAGGTTGCCCGGAACGTAGATATGACCATAACCTTCACACAGGTTGCAATTATTCGTTTTATACGGTGTAAAGGCTGTTGTATTTATTTTGTATTTTATTCTTCTGGTGTTGACTTCTTAGGCCCTAACTATTCGATCTGGTGGAACAACGCCGTAGAGTGCAGCGTAGGTTGCCCGGAACGTAGAAATGACCATTACTTTCACACTGTTTGCAATTATTCCTTTTATACGATGGAAAAGCTGTTGTATTTATATCGTATTTTATACTTCTGGCGTTGACTTCTAAGGACCTAACTATTCGATCTGGTGGAGCAGCGCCCTAGAGTGAAGCCTAGGTTGCTCGGAATGTAGAAATGACCATAACATTCACACTGGTTGCAAATATTCGTTTTATACGATGGAAAAACTGTTGCATCTTTATCGTACTTTATGCTTCTGGCGTTGACTTCTTAGGCCGTAACTATTCGATCTGGTGGAGCAACGCCCTGGAGTGAAACCTAGGTTGCCCGGCACGTAGAAATGACCACTACTATCACACTGGTTGCAAATTATTCCTGCTATACGATGGAAAAACTGTTGCATCTTTATTGTATTTTATGCTTCTGGCGTTGACTTCTAAGGCCCTAACTATTCGATCAGGTGGAGCCACGCCCTCGAGTGAAGCCTAGGTTGCTCGGAATGTAGAAATGACCATAACTTTCACACTGGTTGCAATTATTCGTTTTATACGATGGAAAAGCTGTTGCATCTTTATCGTATTTTATGCTTCTGGCGTTGACTTCTTAGGCCGTAACTATTCCATCTGGTGGAGCAACGCCCTGGAGTGAAACCTAGGTTGCCCGGTACGTAGAGATGACCACTACTATCACACTGGATGCAAATTATTCCTGCTATACGATGGAAAAATTGCTGCATCTTTATTGTATTTTATGCTCCTGGCGTTGACTTCTAAGGCCCTAACTATTCGATCAGGTGGAGCAACGCCCTAGAGTGAAGCCTAGGTTGCTCGGAATGTAGAAATGACCATAACTTACACACTGGTTGCAATTATTCCTGTTATACGATGGAAAAACTGTTGTATTTTAATTGTATTTTATGCTTTTAGTGATGAATTATAAGTCCCTAGCTATTCGACCTGGAGGAGCAACGCCCTAGAGTGACGCCTAGGTTGCTCGGAACGTAGAAATGACCATTACTTTCACACTGGTTGCAATTATTCGTTTTATACGATGGTAAAGCTGTTGTATTTATATCGTATTTTATGCTTCTGGCGTTGACTTCTTAGGACATAACTATTCGATCTAGTGGAGCAACGCCCTGGAGTGAAGCCTAGGTTGCCTGGAACGTAGAAATGACCATCTCTTTCACACGGGTTGCAATTATTCCTGTTATAGGATGGAAAGACTCTTGTATTTTTAATGTATTATATACTTCAGGCGTTGACTTCTGAGGCCGTAGCTATTCGATGTGGTGGAAGAACGCCATACTGTGAAGCCTAGGTTGCCCGGAACGTAGAAATGAGCATAAGTTTCATACTGGTTGCAATTATTCGTTTTATATGATGGAAAAACTGTTGTATTTATATTGTATTTTATGCTTCTGGCGTTCACTTCTTAGGCCCTAACTATTCGATCTGGTGGAACAACGCCCTAGGGTGAAGCCTAGGTTGCCCGGAACGTAGATATGACCATAACCTTCACACAGGTTGCAATTATTCGTTTTATACGGTGTAAAGGCTGTTGTATTTATTTTGTATTTTATACTACTGGCGTTGACTTCTAAGGACCTAACTATTCGATCTGGTGGAGCAACGCCCTCGAGTGAAGCCTAGGTTGCTCGGAATGTAGAAATGACCATAACTTTCACACTGGTTGCAATTATTCGTTTTATACGATGGAAAAACTGTTGCATCTTTATCGTACTTTATGCTTCTGGCGTTGACTTCTTAGGCCGTAACTATTCGATCTGGTGGAGCAACGCCCTGGAGTGAAACCTAGGTTCCCGGTACGTAGAAATGACCACTACTATCACACTGGTTGCAAATTATTCCTGCTATACGATGGAAAAACTGTTGCATCTTTATTGTATTTTATGCTTCTGGCGTTGACTTCTAACGCCCTAACTATTCAATCTGTTGGAGCAACGCCCTAGGGTGAAGCCTAGCTTGCCCGGAACGTAGAAATGACCATTACCTTCACACTGTTTGCAAATATACATTATATATAATGGAAACTCTGTTGTATTTATGTTGTATTTTAAGCTTCTGGCGTTGACTTCTTAGGCCCTAACTATTTGATCTTGTGGAGCACAGCCCTAGAGTGAAGCCTAGCTTGCCCGAAACGTAGAAATGACGATAACTTCCACACTGGTTGCAATTATTCGCTTTATACGATGCAAAAGCTGTTGTATTTATATCGTATTTTATGCTCCTGGCGTTGACTTCTTAGGCCCTAACTATTCCATCTGGTGGAACAACGCCCTAGGGTAAAGCCCAGATTGCGCGGAACGTAGAAATGACCATAACTTTCACACTGGTAGCAATTATTCGTTTTATACGATGGAAAAACTGTTTTATTTATTTTGTATTTTATGCTTCGGGCGTTGACTTCTAAGGCCCTAACTATTCGATCTGGTGGAGCAACGCCCTAGAGTGAAGCCTAGGTTGCCCGGAACGTAGATATGACCATAACCTTCACACAGGTTGCAATTATTCGTTTTATACGGTGTAAAGGCTGTTGTATTTATTTTGTATTTTGTACTTCTGGCGTTGACTTCTAAGGACCTAACTATTCGATCTGGTGGAGCAACGCTCTAGAGTGAAGCCTAGGTTGCTCGGATTGTAGAAATGACCATAACTTTCACACTGGTTGGAATTATTCGTTTTATACGATGGAAAAGCTGTTGCATCTTTATCGTAATTTATGCTTCTGGCGTTGACTTCTTAGGCCGTAACTATTCGATGTGGTGGAGCAACGCCCTGGAGTGAAACCTAGGTTGCCCGGTACGTAGAAATGACCACTAGTATCACACTGGTTGCAAATTATTCCTGCTATACGATGGAAAATCTGCTGCATCTTTATTGTATTTTATGCTTCTGGCGTTGACTTCTAAGGCCCTAACTATTCGATCAGGTGGAACAACGCCCTAGGGTGAAGCCTAGGTTGCCCGGAACGTAGATATGACCATAACCTTCACACAGGTTGCAATTATTCGTTTTATACGGCGTAAAGGCTGTTGTATTTATATCGTATTTTATGCTTTTAGCGATGAATTATAAGTCCCTAGATATTCGACCTGGAGGAGCAACGCCCTAGAGTGACGCCTAGGTTGCTCGGAACGTAGAAATGACCATTACTTTCACACTGGTTGCAATTATTCGTTTTATACGATGGTAAAGCTGTTGTATTTATATCGTATTTTATGCTTCTGGCGTTGACTTCTTAGGACATAACTATTCGATCTAGTGGAGCAACGCCCTGGAGTGAAGCCTAGGTTGCCTGGAACGTAGAAATGACCATCTCTTTCACACGGGTTGCAATTATTCCTGTTATAGGATGGAAAGACTGTTGTATTTTTATTGTATTATATACTTCAGGCGTTGACTTCTGAGGCCGTAGCTATTCGATGTGGTGGAAGAACGCCATACTGTGAAGCCTAGGTTGCCCGGAACGTAGAAATGAGCATAAGTTTCATACTGGTTGCAATTATTCGTTTTATATGATGGAAAAACTGTTGTATTTATATTGTATTTTATGCTTCTGGCGTTCACTTCTTAGGCCCTAACTATTCGATCTGGTGGAACAACGCCCTAGGGTGAAGCCTAGGTTGCCCGGAACGTAGATATGACCATAACCTTCACACAGGTTGCAATTATTCGTTTTATACGGTGTAAAGGCTGTTGTATTTATTTTGTATTTTATACTACTGGCGTTGACTTCTAAGGACCTAACTATTCGATCTGGTGGAGCAACGCCCTCGAGTGAAGCCTAGGTTGCTCGGAATGTAGAAATGACCATAACTTTCACACTGGTTGCAATTATTCGTTTTATACGATGGAAAAACTGTTGCATCTTTATCGTACTTTATGCTTCTGGCGTGGACTTCTAAGGCCCTAACTATTCGATCTGGTGGAGCAACGCCCTAGAGTGAAGCCTAGGTTGCCCGGAACGTAGAAATGACCATAACTTTTACACTGGTTGCAATTATTCCTTTTATACGATGGAAAAACTGTTGCATCTTTATCGTATTTTATGCTTCTGGCGTGGACTTCTAAGGCCCTAACTATTCGATCTGGTGGAGCAACGCCCCAGAGTGAATCCTAGGTTGCCCGGAACGTAGAAATGACCATCACTTTCACACGGGTTGCAATTATTCCTGTTATAGGATGGAAAGACTGTTGTATTTTTATTGTATTATATACTTCAGGCGTTGACTTCTGAGGCCGTAGCTATTCGATGTGGTGGATGAACGCCATACTGTGAAGCCTAGGTTGCCCGGTACGTAGAAATGACCACTAGTATTACACTGGTTGCAAATTATTCCTGCTATACGATGTAAAAACTGCTGCATCTTTATTGTATTTTATGCTTCTGGCGTTGACTTCTAAGGCCCTAACTATTCGATCAGGAGGAGCAACGCCCTAGAGTGAAGCCTAGGTTGCCCGGAACGTAGAAATGACCATCACTTTCAAACTGGTTGCAATTATTCCTGTTATAGGATGGAAAGACTGCTGTATTTTTATTGTATTATATACTTCAGGCGTTGACTTCTGAGGCCGTAGCTATTCGATGTGGTGGAAGAACGCCATACTGTGAAGCCTAGGTTGCCCGGAACGTAGAAATGAGCATAAGTTTCATACTGGTTGCAATTATTCGTTTTATATGATGGAAAAACTGTTGTATTTATATTGTATTTTATGCTTCTGGCGTTCACTTCTTAGGCCCTAACTATTCGATCTGGTGGAACAACGCCCTAGGGTGAAGCCTAGGTTGCCCGGAACGTAGATATGACCATAACCTTCACACAGGTTGCAATTATTCGTTTTATACGGTGTAAAGGCTGTTGTATTTATTTTGTATTTTATTCTTCTGGTGTTGACTTCTTAGGCCCTAACTATTCGATCTGGTGGAACAACGCCGTAGAGTACAGCGTAGGTTGCCCGGAACGTAGAAATGACCATTACTTTCACACTGTTTGCAATTATTCCTTTTATACGATGGAAAAGCTGTTGTATTTATATCGTATTTTATCCTTCTGGCGTTGACTTCTAAGGACCTAACTATTCGATCTGGTGGAGCAGCGCCCCAGAGTGAAGCCTAGGTTGCTCGGAATGTAGAAATGACCATAACATTCACACTGGTTGCAAATATTCGTTTTATACGATGGAAAAACTGTTGCATCTTTATCGTACTTTATGCTTCTGGCGTTGACTTCTTAGGCCGTAACTATTCGATCTGGTGGAGCAACGCCCTGGAGTGAAACCTAGGTTGCCCGGCACGTAGAAATGACCACTACTATCACACTGGTTGCAAATTATTCCTGCTATACGATGGAAAAACTGTTGCATCTTTATTGTATTTTATGCTTCTGGCGTTGACTTCTAAGGCCCTAACTATTCGATCAGGTGTCGCAACGCCCTCGAGTGAAGCCTAGATTGCTCGGAATGTAGAAATGACCATCTCTTTCACACGGGTTGCAATTATTCCTGTTATAGGATGGAAAGACTGTTGTATTTTTATTGTATTATATACTTCAGGCGTTGACTTCTGAGGCCGTAGCTATTCGATGTGGTGGAAGAACGCCATACTGTGAAGCCTAGGTTGCCCGGAACGTAGAAATGAGCATAAGTTTCATACTGGTTGCAATTATTCGTTTTATATGATGGAAAAACTGTTGTATTTATATTGTATTTTATGCTTCTGGCGTTCACTTCTTAGGCCCTAACTATTCGATCTGGTGGAACAACGCCCTAGGGTGAAGCCTAGGTTGCCCGGAACGTAGATATGACCATAACCTTCACACAGGTTGCAATTATTCGTTTTATACGGTGTAAAGGCTGTTGTATTTATTTTGTATTTTATACTACTGGCGTTGACTTCTAAGGACCTAACTATTCGATCTGGTGGAGCAACGCCCTCGAGTGAATCCTAGGTTGCTCGGAACGTAGAAATGACCATTACCTTCACACTGTTTGCAAATATACATTATATATAATGGAAACTCTGTTGTATTTATGTTGTATTTTAAGCTTCTGGCGTTGACTTCTTAGGCCCTAACTATTTGATCTTGTGGAGCACAGCCCTAGAGTGAAGCCTAGCTTGCCCGAAACGTAGAAATGACGATAACTTCCACACTGGTTGCAATTATTCGCTTTATACGATGCAAAAGCTGTTGTATTTATATCGTATTTTATGCTCCTGGCGTTGACTTCTTAGGCCCTAACTATTCCATGTGGTGGAACAACGCCCTAGGGTAAAGCCCAGATTGCGCGGAACGTAGAAATGACCATAACTTTCACACTGGTAGCAATTATTCGTTTTATACGATGGAAAAACTGTTTTATTTATTTTGTATTTTATGCTTCGGGCGTTGACTTCTAAGGCCCTAACTATTCGATCTGGTGGAGCAACGCCCTAGAGTGAATCCTAGGTTGCCCGGAACGTAGAAATGACCATCACTTTCACACGGGTTGCAATTATTCCTGTTATAGGTTGGAAAGACTGTTGTATTTTTATTGTATTATATACTTCAGGCGTTGACTTCTGAGGCCGTAGCTATTCGATGTGGTGGAAGAACGCCATACTGTGAAGCCTAGGTTGCCCGGAACGTAGAAATGAGCATAAGTTTCATACTGGTTGCAATTATTCGTTTTATATGATGGAAAAACTGTTGTATTTATATTGTATTTTATGCTTCTGGCGTTCACTTCTTAGGCCCTAACTATTCGATCTGGTGGAACAACGCCCTAGGGTGAAGCCTAGGTTGCCAGGAACGTAGATATGACCATAACCTTCACACTGGTAGCAATTATTCGTTTTATACGATGGAAAAACTGTTTTATTTATTTTGTATTTTATGCTTCGGGCGTTGACTTCTACGGCCCTAACTATTCGATATGGTGGAGCAACGCCCTAGAGTGAAGCCTAGGTTGCCCGGAACGTAGAAATGACCATAACTTTCACACTGGTTGCTATCATTCGTTTTATACGATGGAAAAACTGTTGCATCTTTATCGTATTTTATGCTTCTGGCGTGGACTTCTAAGGCCCTAACTATTCGATCTGGTGGAGCAACGCCCTAGAGTGAATCCTAGGTTGCCCGGAACGTAGGAATGACCATTACATTCACACTGGTTGCAATTATTCCTGTTATACGATGGAAAAGCTGTTGTATTTTTATTGTGTTCTATGCTTCTGGCGTTTAATTCTAAGTCGCTAGCTATTTCATCTGGCGGAGCAATGACCTAGAGTGAAGCCTAGGTTGCCCGGAACGTAGAAATGACCATTACTTTCACACTGTTTGCTATTATACATTTTGTACGATGGAAAAGCTGTTGTATTTATATTGTATTTTATGCCTCTGGCGTTTACTTCTAAGGCCGTAGCTATTAGATGTGATGGAGCAACGCCCTAGAGTGACGCCTAGGTTGCCCGGAACGTAGAAATGACCATTACTTTCGCAATGTTTGCAACTACTCATTTTATACGATGGAATAACTGTTGTACTTATGTTGTATTTTATCCTTCTGGCGTTGAATTCTAAGTCCCTAGCTACTCGATCTGGTAGGGCAACGCCCTAGAGTGAAACCTAGGTTATCCGGAACGTAGAAATGACCAGTACATTCACACTGGTTGCTATTATTCGTTTTATACAATGGAAAAACTGTTATACTTATATTGTATTTTATGCTTCTGGCGTTGACTTCTTTGGCCCTAACTGTCCGATATGGTGGAACAACGCCCTAGAGTGAAGCCTAGGATGCCCGGAACGAAGAAATGACCATCACTTTCAAACTGGTTGCAATTACTCCTGTTATATGATGGAAAAACTGTTGTATTTTTATTGCATTTTATGCTTCGGGCATTGACTTCTAAGGTCGTAACTATTCAATCTGTTGGAGCAACGACCTAGGGTGAAGCCTAGGTTGCCCGGAATGTAGAAATGACCGTAACTTTCACACTGGTTGCAATTATTCGTTTTATATGATGGAAAAACTTTTGTATTTATATTGTATTTAATGCTTCTGGCGTTGACTTCTAATGCCCTAACAATTAAATCTGGTGGATCAACGCCCTAGGGTGAAGCCTAGGTTGGCCGGAATGTAGAAATGTCCATAACTTTCACACTGGTTGCAATTATTCGTTTTATACGATTGAAAAGCTGTTGTATTTATATTGTATTTTATGCTTCTGGCGTTGACTTCTTAGGCCCTAACTATTCTCTCTGGTGGATCAACGCCCTAGAGTAAAACCTACGTTGCCGGGAACGTAGAAATGACCATTACTTTCACACTGGTTGCAATTATTCCTGTTATACGATGGAAAAACTGTTGTATTTTAATTGTATTTTATGCTTTTAGCGATGATTTCTAAGTCCCTAGCTATTCGATCTGGTGGAGCAACATCCTAGAGTGACGCCTAGGTTGCTCGGAACGTAGAAATGACCATTACTTTCACAATGGTTGCAATTATCCGTTTTATACGATGGAAAAGCTGTTGTATTTATATTGTATTTTATGCTTCTGGCGTTGACTTCTTATGACCAAACTATTCGATCTGGTGGAGCAACGCTCTGGAGTGAAACCTAGGTTGCCCGGAACGTAGAAATGACCATTACTTTCACACTGGTTGCAATTATTCCTGTTATACGGTGGAAAAACTGTTGCATTTTTATTGCATTTTATGCTTCGGGCATTGACTTTTAAGGCCCTAACTATTCAATCTGTTGAAGCAACGCCCTAGGGTGATGCCTAGGTTGCCCGGTACGTAGAAATGAGCATAACTATCACGCTGGTTGCAATTATTCGTTTTATACGATGGAAAAGCTGCTGTATTTATATCGTATTTTATGCCTCTGGCGTTGACTTCTTAGGCCCTAACTATTCCATCTGGTGGAACAACGACCTAGGGTGAAGCCTAGGCTGACCGGAAAGTAGAAATGTCCATAACTTCCACACTGGTAGAAATTATTCGTTTAATACGATGGAAAAGCTGTACTATTTATTTTGTATTTTATGCTTCGGGCGTTGACTTCTAAGGTCCTATCCATTCGACCTGGTTTAGCAACGCCCTGGAGTGAAGCCTAGGTTGCCCGGAACGTAGGACAGACCGTTACCTTCACACTGGTTGCTATTATTCCTGTTATACGATGGAAAAGCTGTTGCATCTTTATTGTACTTTATGCTTTTAGCGTTGAATTCTAAGTCCCTAGCTATTCGATCTGGTGGAGCAACGCCCTAGAGTGAAGCCGAGCTTGCCCGGAACGTAGAAATGACCATTACTTTCACACTGTTTGCAATTATTCATTTTATACGATGGAAAAGCTGTTGTATTTATATTGTATTTCATGCTTCTGGCGTTGACTTCTAAGGCCGTAGCTATTCGATGTGGTGGAGCAACGCCCTAGAGTGACGCCTAGGTTGCCCGAACCGTAGAAATGACCATTACTCTCACACTGGTTGCAATTATTCGTTTTATACAATGGAAAAACTGGTGTATTTATATTGTATTTTATGTTTCGGGCGTTGACTTCTATGGCCCTACCTATTCGATCTGGTGCAGCAACGCCCTACAGTGAAACCTATGTTGCCCGGAACGTAGATATGACCATAACCTTCACACAGGTTGCAATTATTCGTTTTATACGATGTAAAGGCTGTTGTATATATTTTGTAGTTTATGCTTCTGGCGTTGATTTCAAAGGCCCTAACTCTTCTATCTGGTGGAGCAACGCCTCAGAGTTAAGTCCAGGATGCCCAAAACGTCGAAATGATCATTACTTTCGCACTGGTTGCAATTAGCCATGCTATACGGTGGAAAAACTGTTGCATT
Source organism: Calliopsis andreniformis (assembly GCF_051401765.1). Taxonomy (NCBI): domain Eukaryota; kingdom Metazoa; phylum Arthropoda; class Insecta; order Hymenoptera; family Andrenidae; genus Calliopsis; species Calliopsis andreniformis. The sequence goes on from NC_135072.1 coordinate 9,504,990, forward strand.
TTTATTGTATCTTCTGCTTCTGGCTTTGACTTCTAAGGTCGTAGCTATTCCATCTGGAGGAGCAACGCCCTAGAGTGAAGCCTAGGTTGCCCGGAACGTAGAAATGACGATAACATTCACACTGGTTACAATTATTCGTTTTATACGTTGGAAAAACTGTTGCATTTTTATTGTATCTTCCGCTTCTGGCTTCGACTTCTAAGGTCCTAGCTATTCGATCTGGTGGGGCATCGTCCAAGAGTGAAGCCTATGTTGCCCGGAACGTAGAAATGACCATAACTTTCACACTGGTTGCAATTATTTGTTTTATACAATGGAAAGACGGTTGTATTTATATTGTATTTTATGCTTCTGGCGTTGACTTCTAAGGCTGTAGCTATTCGATGTGGTGGGGCAACGCCCTAGAGTGAACACTAGGTTGCCCGGAACGTAGAAATGACCATTACTTTCACACTGGTTGCTATTATTCGTTTTATACAATGGAAAATCTGTTCTATTTATTTTGTACTTTATGCTTCGGGCGTTGACTTCTAAGGTCCTATCCATTCGACCTGGTTTAGCAACGCCCTGGAGTGAAGCCTAGGTTGCCCGGAACGTAGGACAGACCGTTACCTTCACACTGGTTGCAATTATTCCTGTTATACAATGGAAAAGCTGTTGCATCTTTATTGTACTTTATGCTTTTAGCGTTGAATTCTAAGTCCCTAGCTATTCGATCTGGTGGAGCAACGCCCTAGAGTGAAGCCTGGGTTGCCCGGAACGTAGAAATGACCATTACTTTTACACTGTTTGCAATTATTCATTTTATACGATGGAAAAGCTGTTGTATTTATATTGTATTTTATGCTTCTGGCGTTGACTTCTAAGGCCGTAGCTATTCGATGTGGTGGAGCAACGCCCTAGAGTGACGCCTAGGTTGCCCGGAACGTAGAAATGACCATTACTCTCACACTGGTTGCAATTATTCGTTTTATACAATGGAAAAACTGGTGTATTTATATTGTATTTTATGTTTCGGGCGTTGACTTCTATGGCCCTACCTATTCGATCTGGTGCAGCAACGCCCTACAGTGAAGCCTATGTTGCCCGGAACGTAGATATGACCATAACCTTCACACAGGTTGCAATTATTCGTTTTATACGATGGAAAGGCTGTTGTATATATTTTGTAGTTTATGCTTCTGGCGTTGATTTCAAAGGCCCTAACTCTTCTATCTGGTGGAGCAACGCCTCAGAGTTAAGTCTAGGATGCCCGAAACGTCGAAATGATCATTACTTTCGCACTGGTTGCAATTAGCCATTCTATACGATGGAAAAACTGTTGCATTTTCATTGTATTTTCTGCTTCAGGCTTTGACTTCTAAGGTCGTAGCTATTCGAACTGGTGGAGCAACGCCCTAGAGTGAAGCCTAGGTTGCCCGGAACGTAGGAATGACCATAACATTCACACTGGCTACAATTTTTCGTTTTATACGTTGGAAAAACTGTTGCAATTTTATTGTATTTTCCGCTTCTGGCTTCGACTTCTAAGGGCCTAGCTATTCGATCTGGTGGGGCATCGTCCAAGAGTGAAGCCTATGTTGCCCGGAACGTAGAAGTGACCATATCTTTCACACTGGTTGCTATTATTCCTGTTATACGATGGAAAAGTTGTTGTATTTATATTGTGTTTTATGCTTCTGGCGTTGACTTCTAAGCCCCTAACTATTCGATCTGGTGGAGCAACGCCCTAGAGCGAAGCCTAGGTTGCTCTGAATGTAGAAATGACCATAACTATCACACTGGTTGCAATTACTCGTTTTACACGATGGAAAAACTGCTGTATTTATATTGAATTTTATGCTTCTGGCGTTCACCTCTTAGAACCTAACTATTCGATCTGGTGGTGCAACGCCCTAGAGTGAAGCCTAGGTTGCCCGGAACGTAGAAATGACCTTAACCTTCACACTGGTTGCTATTATTCGTTTTATACATTGGAAAATCTGTTCTATTTATTGTGTACTTTATGCTTCGGTCGTTGACTTCTAAGGTCCTATCTATTCGATCTGGTTTAGCAACGCCCTGGTGTGAAGCCTAGGTTGCCCGGAACGTAAGACAGACCGTTACCTTCACACTGGTTGCAATTATTCCTGTTATACGATGGAAAAACTGTTGCATCTTTATTGTATTTTATGATTTTAGCGTTGAAGTCTAAGTCCCTAGCTATTCGATCTGGTGGAGCAACGTCCTAGAGTGAAGCCTAGGTTGCCCGGAACGTAGAAATGACCACAACATTCACACTGGTTGCAATTATTCCTGTTATACGATGGAAAAACTGTTGTATTTTTATTGTCTTTATGCTCCTGGCGTTGACTTCTATGGCCCTAACTATTCAATCTGGTGGAGCAACGCCCTAGAGTGAGGCCTAGGTTGCCCGGAAAGTAGAAATGACCATAAGTTTCATACTGGTTGCAATTATTCGTTTTAAACGATGGAAACACTGTTGTATTTTTATTGCATTTTATGCCTCGGGCGTTGACTTCTAAGGCCCTAGCAATTCAATCTGTTCGAGCAACGCACTAGGGTGAAGCCTAGGTTGCTCGGAAAGCAGAAATGACCATCAGTTTCATACTGGTTGCAATTATTCGTTTTATACGATGGAAAAACTGTTGTGTTTATATTGTATTTTATGCTTCTGGCGTTGACTTCTGAGGCTGTAGCTATTCGATGTGGTGGGGCAACGCCCTAGAGTGAAGACTAGGTTGCCCGGAACGTAAAAATGACCATTACTTTCACACTGGTTGCAATTATTCGTTTTATACGATGGAAAAACTGTTGTATTTATTTTGTAATTGGTGCTTCTGGCGTTGACTGCTTACGCCCTATCTATTGGAGCTGGTGGACCAACGTCCTAGAGTGAACCCTAGGTTGCCCGGAACGTAGAAGTGACCATATCTTTCACACTGGTTGCTATTATTCCTGTTATACGATGGAAAAGTTGTTGTATTTATATTGTCTTTTATGCTTCTGGCGTTGACTTCTAAGGCCCTAACTCTTCTATCTGGTGGAGCAACGCCTCAGAGTTAAGTCTAGGATGCCCGAAACGTCGAAATGATCATTACTTTCGCACTGGTTGCAATTAGCCATGCTATGCGATGGAAAAACTGTTGCATTTTTATTGTATTTTCTGCTTCAGGCTTTGACTTCTAAGGTCGTAGCTATTCGATCTGGTGGAGCAACGCCCTAGAGTGAAGCCTAGGTTGCCCGGAACGTAGGAATGACCATAACATTCACACTGGCTACAATTTTTCGTTTTATACGTTGGAAAAACTGTTGCATTTTTATTGTATTTTCCGCTTCTGGCTTCGACTTCTAAGGTCCTAGCTATTCGATCTGGTGGGGCATCGTCCAAGAGTGAAGCCTATGTTGCCCGGAACGTAGAAATGACTATAACTTTCACACTGGTTGCAATTATTCGTTTTATACAATGGAAAAACGGTTGTATTTATATTGTATTTTATGCTTCTGGCGTTGACTTCTAAGGCTGTAGCTATTCGATGTGGTGGGGCAACGCCCTAGAGTGAAGACTAGGTTGCCCGGAACGTAGAAATGACCATTACTTTCACACTGGTTGCAATTATTCGTTTTATACGATGGCAAAACTGTTGTATTTATTTTGTAATTGGTGCTTCTGGCGTTGACTGCTTACGCCCTATCTATTGGAGCTGGTGGACCAACGTCCTAGAGTGAACCCTAGATTGCACGGAAGGTAGAAGTGACCATATCTTTCACACTGGTTGCTATTATTCCTGTTATACGATGGAAAAGTTGTTGTATTTATATTGTGTTTTATGCTTCTGGCGTTGACTTCTAAGGCCCTAACTATTCGATCTGGTGGAGCAACGCCCTAGAGTGAAGCCTAGGTTGCTCTGAATGTAGAAATGACCATAACTTTCACACTGGTTGCAATTATTCGTTTTATACGATGGAAAAACTGCTGTAATTATATTGAATTTTATGCTTCCGGCGTTCACTTCTTAGGCCCTAACTATTCGATCTGGTGGAGCAACGCCCTAGAGTGAAGCCTAGGTTGCTCTGAATGTAGAAATGACCATAACTTTCACACTGGTTGCAATTATTCCTGTTATACGATGGAAAAACTGTTGTATTTTTATTGTATTTTATGCTCCTGGCGTTGACTTCTAAGGCCCTAACTATTCAATCTGGTGGAACAACGCCCTTGAGTGAGGCCTAGGTTGCCCGGAAAGTAGAAATGACCATAAGTTTCATACTGGTTGCAATTATTCGTTTTATACGATGGAAACACTGTTGTATTTTTATTGCATTTTATGCTTCGGGCGTTGACTTCTAAGGCCCTAACAATTCAATCTGTTCGAGCAACGCCCTAGGGTGAACCCTAGGTTGCTCGGAAAGTAGAAATGACCATCAGTTTCATACTGGTTGCGATTATTCGTTTTATACGATGGAAAAACTGTTGTATTTATATTGTATTTTATGCTTCTGGCGTTGACTTCTAAGGCTGTAGCTATTCGATGTGGTGGGGCAACGCCCTAGAGTGAAGACGAGGTTGCCCGGAACGTAGAAATGACCATTACTTTCACACTGGTTGTAATTATTCGTTTTATACGATGGCAAAACTGTTGTATTTATTTTGTAATTGGTGCTTCTGGCGTTGACTGCTTACGCCCTATCTATTGGAGCTGGTGGACCAACGTCCTAGAGTGAACCCTAGATTGCCCGGAAGGTAGAAGTGACCATATCTTTCACACTGGTTGCTATTATTCCTGTTATACGATGGAAAAGTTGTTGTATTTATATTGTGTTTTATGCTTCTGGCGTTGACTTCTAAGGCCCTAACTATTCGATCTGGTGGAGCAACGCCCTAGAGTGAAGCCTAGGTTGCTCTGAATGTAGAAATGACCATAACTTCCACACTGGTTGCAATTATTCGTTTTATACTATGGAAAAGCTGTTGTATTTATATCGTATTTTATGCTTCTGACGTTGACTTCTAAGGCCCTAACTCTTCTATCTGGTGGAGCAACGCCTCAGAGTTAAGTCTAGGATGCCCGAAACGTCGAAATGATCATTACTTTCGCACTGGTTGCAATTAGCCATGCTATACGATGGAAAAACTGTTGCATTTTTATTGTATTTTCTGCTTCAGGCTTTGACTTCTAAGGTCGTAGCTATTCGATCTGGTGGAGCAACGCCCTAGAGTGAAGCCTAGGTTGCCCGGAACGTAGGAATGACCATAACATTCACACTGGCTACAATTTTTCGTTTTATACGTTGGAAAAACTGTTGCATTTTTATTGTATTTTCCGCTTCTGGCTTCGACTTCGAAGGTCCTAGCTATTCGATCTGGTGGGGCATCGTCCAAGAGTGAAGCCTATGTTGCCCGGAACGTAGAAATGACTATAACTTTCACACTGGTTGCAATTATTCGTTTTATACAATGGAAAAACGGTTGTATTTATATTGTATTTTATGCTTCTGGCGTTGACTTCTAAGGCTGTAGCTATTCGATGTGGTAGGGCAACGCCCTAGAGTGAAGACTAGGTTGCCCGGAACGTAGAAATGACCATTACTTTCACACTGGTTGCAATTATTCGTTTTATACGATGGCAAAACTGTTGTATTTATTTTGTAATTGGTGCTTCTGGCGTTGACTGCTTACGCCCTATCTATTGGAGCTGGTGGACCAACGTCATAGAGTGAACCCTAGATTGCCCGGAAGGTAGAAGTGACCATATCTTTCACACTGGTTGCTATTATTCCTGTTATACGATGGAAAAGTTGTTGTATTTATATTGTATTTTATGCTTCTGGCGTTGACTCCTAAGGCCCTAGCTATTCGATCTAGTGGAGCAACGCCCTGGAGCGAAATCTAGGTTGCCCGGTACGTAGAAATGACCACTACTATCACACTGGATGCAAATTATTCCTGCTATACGATGGAAAAATTGCTGCATCTTTATTGTATTTTATGCTCCTGGCGTTGACTTCTAAGGCCCTAACTATTCGATCTGGTGGAGCAACGCCCTAGAGTGAATCCTAGGTTGCTCGGAATGTAGAAATGACCATAACTTTCACACTGGTTGCAATTATTCGTTTTATACGATGCAAACGCTGTTGTATTTATATCGTATTTTATGCTTCTGGCGTTTACTTCTAAGGACCTAACTATTCGATCTGGTGGAGCAACGCCCTAGAGTGGATCCTAGGTTGCTCGGAATGTAGAAATGACCATAACTTTCACACTGGTTGCAATTATTCGTTTTATACGATGTAAAGGCTGTTGTATTTATTTTGTAGTTTATGCTTCTGGCGTTGATTTCAAAGGCCCTAACTCTTCTATCTGGTGGAGCAACGCCTCAGAGTTAAGTCTAGGATGCCCGAAACGTCGAAATGATCATTACTTTCGCACTGGTTGCAATTAGCCATGCTATACGATGGAAAAACTGTTGCATTTTTATTGTATTTTCTGCTTCAGGCTTTGACTTCTAAGGTCGTAGCTATTCGATCTGGTGTAGCAACGCCCTAGAGTGAAGCCTAGGTTGCCCGGAACGTAGGAATGACCATAACATTCACACTGGCTACAATTTTTCGTTTTATACGTTGGAAAAACTGTTGCATTTTTATTGTATTTTCCGCTTCTGGCTTCGACTTCTAAGGTCCTAGCTATTCGATCTGGTGGGGCATCGTCCAAGAGTGAAGCCTAGGTTGCTCTGAATGTAGAAATGACCATAACTTTCACACTGGTTGCAATTATTCCTGTTATACGATGGAAAAACTGTTGTATTTTTATTGTATTTTATGCTCCTGGCGCTGACTTCTAAGGCCCTAACTATTCAATCTGGTGGAGCAACGCCCTAGAGTGAGGCCTAGGTTGCCCGGAAAGTAGAAATGACCGTAAGTTTCATACTGGTTGCAATTATTCGTTTTATACGATGGAAACACTGTTGTATTTTTATTGCATTTTATGCTTCTCGCGTTGACTTCTAAGGCCCTAGCTATTCGATCTAGTGGAGCAACGCCCTAGAGTGAAGCCTAGGTTGCCCGGAAAGGAGAAATGACCATCACTTTCAAACTGGTTGCAATTATTCCTGTTATTTGATGGAAACACTGTTGTATTTTTTTTTGCATTTTATGGTTCGGGCGTTGACTTCTAAGGCCCTAACTATTCAATCTGTTGGAGCAACGCCCTAGGGTGAAGCCTAGGTTTCTCGGAAAGTAGAAATGATAATAAGTTTCATCCTGGTTGCAATTATTCGATTTATACGATGGAAAAGCTGTTGTATTTATATCGTATTTTATGCTTCTGGCGTTGACTTCCTAGGCCCTAGCTGTTCGATCCAGTGGAGCAACGCCCTAGAGTGAAGCCTAGGTTGCTCGGAAAGGAGAAATGACCATCACGTTCAAACTGGTTGCAATTAATCCTTTTATACGATGGAAAGGCTGTTGTATTTATATCGTATTTTATGCTTCTGGCGTTTACTTCTAAGGACCTAACTATTCGATCTGGTGGAGCAACGCCCTAGAGGGAAGCCTAGGTTGCTCGGAATGTGGAAGTGACCATAACTTTCACACTGGTTGCAATTATTCGTTTTATACGATGGAAACGCTGTTGTATTTATATTGTACTTTATGCCTCTGGCGTTGACTTCTAAGGCCGTAGCTATTAGATGTGGTGGAGCAACGCCCTAGAGTGACGCCTAGGGTGCTCGGAACGTAGAAATGACCATTACTTTCACACTGGTTGCAATTATTCATTTTATACGATGGAAAAGCTGTTGTATTTATATCGTATTTTATGCTTCTGGCGTTGACTTCTTAGGCCGTAACTATTCGTTCTGGTGCAGCAACGCCCTGGAGTGAAACCTAGGTTGCCCGGAACGTATAATTGGCCATCACTTTCAAACTGGTTGCAATTATTCCTGTTATATCATGGAAACACTGTTGTATTTTTTTTGCATGTTATGGTTCGGGCGTAGACTTCTAAGGCCCTAACTATTCAATCCGTTGGAGCAACGCCCTAGGGTGAAGCCTAGGTTCCTCGGAAAGTAGAAATGACCATAAGTTTCATACTGGTTGCAATTATTCGTTTTATGCGATGGAAAAACTGTTGTACTTATATTGTATTTTATGCTTCTGGCGTTGACTTCTTAGGCCCTAACTATTCAATCTGCTGGCACAACGCCCTAGAGTGAAGCATAGGTTGCCTGGAACGTAGAAATGACCATCAGTTTCACACGGGTTACAATTATTCCTGTTATAGGATGGAAAGACTGTTATATTTATATTGTATTTTATGCTTCTGGCGTTCACTTCTTAGGCCCTAACTATTCGATCAGGTGGAACAACGCCGTAGACTGAAGCCTAGGTTGCCCGGAACATAGAAATGACCATTACTTTCACACTGCTGGCAATTATTCCTTTTATACGACGGAAAAGCTGTTGTATTTATATCATATTTTATGCTTCTGGCGTTTACTTCTAAGGACCTAACTATTCGATCTGGGGGAGCAACGCCCTAGAGTGAAGCCTAGGTTGCTCGGAATGTAGAAATGACCATAACTTTCACACTGGTTGCAATTATTCGTTTTATACGATAGAAAAGCTGTTGTATTTATATTGTATTTTATGCTTCGGGCGTTCACTTCTTAGGCCCTAACTATTCGATCTGGTGGAGCAACGCCCTAGGGTGAAGCCTAGGTTGCCCGGAACGTAGAAATGACCATAACTTTTACACTAGTAGCAATTAATCCTTTTATACAATGGAAAAGCTGTTGTATTTATATCGTATTTTATGCTTCTGGCGTTGACTTCTTAGGCCGTAACTATTCGTTCTGGTGCAGCAACGCCCTGGAGTGAAACCTAGGTTGCCCGGAACGTAGAATTGGCCATCACTTTCAAACTGGTTGCAATTATTCCTGTTATATGATGGAAACACTGTTGTATTTTTTTTGCATTTTATGGTTCGGGCGTTGACTTCTAAGGCCCTAACTATTCAATCCGTTGGAGCAACGCCCTAGGGTGAAGCCTAGGTTGCTCGGAAAGTAGAAATGACCATAAGTTTCATACTGGTTGCAATTATTCGTTTTATACGATGGAAACACTGTTGTATTTTTATTGCATTTTATGCTTCGGGCGTTGACTTCTAAGGCCCTAACAGTTCAATCTGTTCGAGCAACGCCCTAGGGTGAAGCCTAGGTTGCTCGGAAAGTAGAAATGACCATCAGTTTCATACTGGTTGCAATTATTCCTTTTATACGATGGAATAACTGTTGGATTTATATTGTATTTTATGCTTCTGGCGTTGACGTCTAAGGCGCTAGCTGTTCGATCTAGTGGAGCAACGGCCTAGAGTGAAGCCTAGGTTGCTCGGAATGTGGAAATGACCATAACTTTCACACTGGTTGCAATTATTCGTTTTATACGATGGAAAAGCTGTTGTATTTATATCGAATTTTATGCTTCTGGAGTTGACTTCTTAGGCCGTAACTATTCCGTCTGGTGGAGCAACGCCCTGGTGTGAAACCTAGGTTGCCCGGAACGTAGAATTGGCCATCACTTTCAAACTGGTTGCAATTATTCCTGTTATATGATGGAAACACTGTTGTATTTTTTTTTGCATTTTATGGTTCGGGCGTTGACTTCTAAGGCCCTAACTATTCAATCTGTTGGAGCAACGCCCTAGGGTGAAGCCTAGGTTTCTCGGAAAGTAGAAATGATAATAAGTTTCATACTGGTTGCAATTATTCGCTTTATACGATGGAAAAGCTGTTGTATTTATATCGTATTTTATGCTTCTGGCGTTGACTTCCTAGGCCCTAGCTGTTCGATCCAGTGGAGCAACGCCCTAGAGCGAAGCCTAGGTTGCTCGGAAAGGTGAAATAACCATCACGTTCAAACTGGTTGCAATTAATCCTTTTATACGATGGAAAGGCTGTTGTATTTATATCGTATTTTATGCTTCTGGCGTTTACTTCTAAGGACCTAACTATTCGATCTGGTGGAGCAACGCCCTAGAGGGAAGCCTAGGTTGCTCGGAATGTGGAAGTGACCATAACTTTCACACTGGTTGCAATTATTCGTTTTATACGATGGAAACGCTGTTGTATTTATATTGTACTTTATGCCTCTGGCGTTGACTTCTAAGGCCGTAGCTATTAGATGTGGTGGAGCAACGCCCTAGAGTGACGCCTAGGTTGCCCGGAACATAGAAATGACCATTACTTTCACACTGCTGGCAATTATTCCTTTTATACGATGGAAAAGCTGTTGTATTTATATCATATTTTATGCTTCTGGCGTTTACTTCTAAGGACCTAACTATTCGATCTTGGGGAGCAACGCCCTAGAGTGAAGCCTAGGTTGCTCGGAATGTAGAAATGACCATAACTTTCACACTGGTTGCAATTATTCGTTTTATACGATAGAAAAGCTGTTGTATTTATATTGTATTTTATGCTTCGGGCGTTCACTTCTTATGCCCTAACTTTTCGATCTGGTGGAGCAACGCCCTAGGGTGAAGCCTAGGTTGCCCGGAACGTAGAAATGACCATAACTTTTACACTAGTAGCAATAATTCCTTTTATACAATGGAAAAGCTGTTGTATCTATATCGTATTTTATGCTTCTGGCGTTGACTTCTTAGGCCGTAACTATTCGTTCTGGTGCAGCAACGCCCTGGAGTGAAACCTAGGTTGCCTGGAACGTATAATTGGCCATCACTTTCAAACTGGTTGCAATTATTCCTGTTATATCATGGAAACACTGTTGTATTTTTTTTGCATGTTATGGTTCGGGCGTAGACTTCTAAGGCCCTAACTATTCAATCCGTTGGAGCAACGCCCTAGGGTGAAGCCTAGGTTGCTCGGAAAGTAGAAATGACCATAAGTTTCATACTGGTTGCAATTATTCGTTTTATGCGATGGAAATACTGTTGTACTTATATTGTATTTAAATGCTTCTGGCGTTGACTTCTTAGGCCCTAACTATTCAATCTGGTGGCACAACGCCCTAGAGTGAAGCATAGGTTGCCTGGAACGTAGAAATGACCATCACTTTCACACGGGTTGCAATTATTCCTGTTATAGGATGGAAAGACTGTTATATTTATATTGTATTTTATGCTTCTGGCGTTCACTTCTTAGGCCCTAACTATTCGATCAGGTGGAACAACGCCGTAGACTGAAGCCTAGGTTGCCCGGAACGTAGAAATGACCATTACTTTCACACTGGTTGCAATTATTCATTTTATACGATGGAAAAGCTGTTGTATTTATATCGTATTTTATGCTTCTGGCGTTGACTTCTTAGGCCGTAACTATTCGGTCTGGTGGAGCAACGCCCTGGAGTGAAACCTAGGTTGCCCGGAACGTATAATTGGCCATCACTTTCAAACTGGTTGCAATTATTCCTGTTATATCATGGAAACACTGTTGTATTTTTTTTGCATGTTATGGTTCGGGCGTAGACTTCTAAGGCCCTAACTATTCAATCCGATGGAGCAACGCCCTAGGGTGAAGCCTAGGTTGCTCGGAAAGTAGAAATGACCATAAGTTTCATACTGGTTGCAATTATTCGTTTTATGCGATGGAAAAACTGTTGTACTTATATTGTATTTTATGCTTCTGGCGTTGACTTCTTAGGCCCTAACTATTCAATCTGGTGGCACAACGCCCTAGAGTGAAGCATAGGTTGCCTGGAACGTAGAAATGACCATCACTTTCACACGGGTTGCAATTATTCCTGTTATAGGGTGGAAAGACTGTTATATTTATATTGTATTTTATGCTTCTGGCGTTCACTTCTTAGGCCCTAACTATTCGATCAGGTGGAACAACGCCGTACACTGAAGCCTAGGTTGCCCGGAACATAGAAATGACCATTACTTTCACACTGCTGGCAATTATTCCTTTTATACGACGGAAAAGCTGTTGTATTTATATCATATTTTATGCTTCTGGCGTTTACTTCTAAGGACCTAACTATTCGATCTGGGGGAGCAACGCCCTAGAGTGAAGCCTAGGTTGCTCGGAATGTAGAAATGACCATAACTTTCACACTGGTTGCAATTATTCGTTTTATACGATAGAAAAGCTGTTGTATTTATATTGTATTTTATGCTTCGGGCGTTCACTTCTTAGGCCCTAACTATTCGATCTGGTGGAGCAACGCCCTAGGGTGAAGCCTAGGTTGCCCGGAACGTAGAAATGACCATAACTTTTACACTAGTAGCAATTATTCCTTTTATACAATGGAAAAGCTGTTGTATTTATATCGTATTTTATGCTTCTGGCGTTGACTTCTTAGGCCGTAACTATTCGTTCTGGTGCAGCAACGCCCTGGAGTGAAACCTAGGTTGCCCGGAACGTAGAATTGGCCATCACTTTCAAACTGGTTGCAATTATTCCTGTAATATGATGGAAACACTGTTGTATTTTTTTTGCATTTTATGGTTCGGGCGTTGACTTCTAAGGCCCTAACTATTCAATCCGTTGGAGCAACGCCCTAGGGTGAAGCCTAGGTTGCTCGGAAAGTAGAAATGACCATAAGTTTCATACTGGTTGCAATTATTCGTTTTATACGATGGAAACACTGTTGTATTTTTATTGCATTTTATGCTTCGGGCGTTGACTTCTAAGGCCCTAACAGTTCAATCTGTTCGAGCAACGCCCTAGGGTGAAGCCTAGGTTGCTCGGAAAGTAGAAATGACCATCAGTTTCATACTGGTTGCAATTATTCCTTTTATACGATGGAATAACTGTTGGATTTATATTGTATTTTATGCTTCTGGCGTTGACGTCTAAGGCGCTAGCTGTTCGATCTAGTGGAGCAACGGCCTAGAGTGAAGCCTAGGTTGCTCGGAATGTGGAAATGACCATAACTTTCACACTGGTTGCAATTATTCGTTTTATACGATGGAAAAGCTGTTGTATTTATATCGAATTTTATGCTTCTGGAGTTGACTTCTTAGGCCGTAACTATTCCGTCTGGTGGAGCAACGCCCTGGTGTGAAACCTAGGTTGCCCGGAACGTAGAATTGGCCATCACTTTCAAACTGGTTGCAATTATTCCTGTTATATGATGGAAACACTGTTGTATTTTTTTTTGCATTTTATGGTTCGGGCGTTGACTTCCTAGGCCCTAGCTGTTCGATCCAGTGGAGCAACGCCCTAGAGTGAAGCCTAGGTTGCTCGGAAAGGTGAAATGACCATCACGTTCAAACTGGTTGCAATTAATCCTTTTATACGATGGAAAGGCTGTTGTATTTATATCGTATTTTATGCTTCTGGCGTTTACTTCTAAGGACCTAACTATTCGATCTGGTGGAGCAACGCCCTAGAGGGAAGCCTAGGTTGCTCGGAATGTGGAAGTGACCATAACTTTCACACTGGTTGCAATTATTCGTTTTATACGATGGAAACGCTGTTGTATTTATATTGTACTTTATGCCTCTGGCGTTGACTTCTAAGGCCGTAGCTATTAGATGTGGTGGAGCAACGCCCTAGAGTGACGCCTAGGTTGCCCGGAACATAGAAATGACCATTACTTTCACACTGCTTGCAATTATTCCTTTTATACGATGGAAAAGCTGTTGTATTTATATCATATTTTATGCTTCTGGCGTTTACTTCTAAGGACCTAACTATCCGATCTGGGGGAGCAACGCCCTAGAGTGAAGCCTAGGTTGCTCGGAATGTAGAAATGACCATAACTTTCACACTGGTTGCAATTATTCGTTTTATACGATAGAAAAGCTGTTGTATTTATATTGTATTTTATGCTTCGGGCGTTCACTTCTTAGGCCCTAACTATTCGATCTGGTGGAGCAACGCCCTAGGGTGAAGCCTAGGTTGCCCGGAACGTAGAAATGACCATAACTTTTACACTAGTAGCAATAATTCCTTTTATACAATGGAAAAGCTGTTGTATTTATATCGTATTTTATGCTTCTGGCGTTGACTTCTTAGGCCGTAACTATTCGTTCTGGTGCAGCAACGCCCTGGAGTGAAACCTAGGTTGCCTGGAACGTATAATTGGCCATCACTTTCAAACTGGTTGCAATTATTCCTGTTATATCATGGAAACACTGTTGTATTTTTTTTGCATGTTATGGTTCGGGCGTAGACTTCTAACGCCCTAACTATTCAATCCGTTGGAGCAACGCCCTAGGGTGAAGCCTAGGTTGCTCGGAAAGTAGAAATGACCATAAGTTTCATACTGGTTGCAATTATTCGTTTTATGCGATGGAAATACTGTTGTACTTATATTGTATTTTATGCTTCTGGCGTTGACTTCTTAGGCCCTAACTATTCAATCTGGTGGCACAACGCCCTAGAGTGAAGCATAGGTTGCCTGGAACGTAGAAATGACCATCACTTTCACACGGGTTGCAATTATTCCTGTTATAGGGTGGAAAGACTGTTATATTTATATTGTATTTTATGCTTCTGGCGTTCACTTCTTAGGCCCTAACTATTCGATCAGGTGGAACAACGCCGTAGACTGAAGCCTAGGTTGCCCGGAACGTAGAAATGACCATTACTTTCACACTGGTTGCAATTATTCATTTTATACGATGGAAAAGCTGTTGTATTTATATCGTATTTTATGCTTCTGGCGTTGACTTCTTAGGCCGTAACTATTCGGTCTGGTGGAGCAACGCCCTGGAGTGAAACCTAGGTTGCCCGGAACGTATAATTGGCCATCACTTTCAAACTGGTTGCAATTATTCCTGTTATATCATGGAAACACTGTTGTATTTTTTTTGCATGTTATGGTTCGGGCGTAGACTTCTAAGGCCCTAACTATTCAATCCGTTGGAGCAACGCCCTAGAGTGAAGCCTAGGTTGCTCGGAAAGTAGAAATGACCATAAGTTTCATACTGGTTGCAATTATTCGTTTTATGCGATGGAAAAACTGTTGTACTTATATTGTATTTTATGCTTCTGGCGTTGACTTCTTAGGCCCTAACTATTCAATCTGGTGGAACAACGCCGTAGACTGAAGCCTAGGTTGCCCGAAACATAGAAATGACCATTACTTTCACACTGCTGGCAATTATTCCTTTTATACGATGTAAAAGCTGTTGTATTTATATCATATTTTATGCTTCTGGCGTTTACTTCTAAGGACCTAACTATTCGATCTGGGGGAGCAACGCCCTAGAGTGAAGCCTAGGTTGCTCGGAATGTAGAAATGACCATAACTTTCACACTGGTTGCAATTATTCGTTTTATACGATAGAAAAGCTGTTGTATTTATATTGTATTTTATGCTTCGGGCGTTCACTTCTTAGGCCCTAACTATTCGATCTGGTGGAGCAACGCCCTAGGGTGAAGCCTAGGTTGCCCGGAACGTAGAAATGACCATAACTTTTACACTAGTAGCAATTATTCCTTTTATACAATGGAAAAGCTGTTGTATTTATATCGTATTTTATGCTTCTGGCGTTGACTTCTTAGGCCGTAACTATTCGTTCTGGTGCAGCAACGCCCTGGAGTGAAACCTAGGTTGCCCGGAACGTATAATTGGCCATCACCTTCAAACTGGTTGCAATTATTCCTGTTATATCATGGAAACACTGTTGTATTTTTTTTGCATGTTATGGTTCGGGCGTAGACTTCTAAGGCCCTAACCATTCAATCCGTTGGAGCAACGCCCTAGGGTGAAGCCTAGGTTGCTCGGAAAGTAGAAATGACCATAAGTTTCATACTGGTTGCAATTATTCGTTTTATGCGATGGAAAAACTGTTGTACTTATATTGTATTTTATGCTTCTGGCGTTGACTTCTTAGGCCCTAACTATTCAATCTGGTGGCACAACGCCCTAGAGTGAAGCATAGGTTGCCTGGAACGTAGAAATGACCATCACTTTCACACGGGTTGCAATTATTCCTGTTATAGGATGGAAAGACTGTTATATTTATATTGTATTTTATGCTTCTGGCGTTCACTTCTTAGGCCCTAACTATTCGATCAGGTGGAACAACGCCGTAGACTGAAGCCTAGGTTGCCCGCAACATAGAAATGACCATTACTTTCACACTGCTGGCAATTATTCCTTTTATACGATGGAAAAGCTGTTGTATTTATATCATATTTTATGCTTCTGGCGTTTACTTCTAAGGACCTAAATATTCGATCTGGGGGAGCAACGCCCTAGAGTGAAGCCTAGGTTGCTCGGAATGTAGAAATGACCATAACTTTCACACTGGTTGCAATTATTCGTTTTATACGATAGAAAAGCTGTTGTATTTATATTGTATTTTATGCTTCGGGCGTTCACTTCTTAGGCCCTAACTATTCTATCTGGTGGAGCAACGCCCTAGGGTGAAGCCTAGGTTGCCCGGAACGTAGAAATTACCATAACTTTTACACTAGTAGCAATTATTCCTTTTATACAATGGAAAAGCTGTTGTATTTATATCGTATTTTATGCTTCTGGCGTTGACTTCTTAGGCCGTAACTATTCGTTCTGGTGCAGCAACGCCCTGGAGTGAAACCTAGGTTGCCCGGAACGTAGAATTGGCCATCACTTTCAAACTGGTTGCAATTATTCCTGTTATATGATGGAAACACTGTTGTATTTTTTTTGCATTTTATGGTTCGGGCGTTGACTTCTAAGGCCCTAACTATTCAATCCGTTGGAGCAACGCCCTAGGGTGAAGCCTAGGTTGCTCGGAAAGTAGAAATGACCATAAGTTTCATACTGGTTGCAATTATTCGTTTTATACGATGGAAACACTGTTGTATTTTTATTGCATTTTATGCTTCGGGCGTTGACTTCTAAGGCCCTAACAGTTCAATCTGTTCGAGCAACGCCCTAGGGTGAAGCCTAGGTTGCTCGGAAAGTAGAAATGACCATCAGTTTCATACTGGTTGCAATTATTCCTATTATACGATGGAATAACTGTTGGATTTATATTGTATTTTATGCTTCTGGCGTTGACGTCTAAGGCGCTAGCTGTTCGATCTAGTGGAGCAACGGCCTTGAGTGAAGCCTAGGTTGCTCGGAATGTGGAAATGACCATAACTTTCACACTGGTTGCAATTATTCGTTTTATACGACGGAAAAGCTGTTGTATTTATATCGAATTTTATGCTTCTGGCGTTGACTTCTTAGGCCGTAACTATTCCGTCTGGTGGAGCAACGCCCTGGTGTGAAACCT
This sequence comes from Calliopsis andreniformis, assembly GCF_051401765.1. NCBI lineage: Eukaryota > Metazoa > Arthropoda > Insecta > Hymenoptera > Andrenidae > Calliopsis > Calliopsis andreniformis. The sequence continues at coordinate 9,522,175 of NC_135072.1, forward strand.
AGGTTGCCCGGAACGTAGAATTGGCCATCACTTTCAAACTGGTTGCAATTATTCCTGTTATATGATGGAAACACTGTTGTATTTTTTTTTGCATTTTATGGTTCGGGCGTTGACTTCTAAGGCCCTAACTATTCAATCTGTTGGAGCAACGCCCTAGGGTGAAGCCTAGGTTTCTCGGAAAGTAGAAATGATAATAAGTTTCATACTGGTTGCAATTATTCGCTTTATACGATGGAAAAGCTGTTGTATTTATATCGTATTTTATGCTTCTGGCGTTGACTTCCTAGGCCCTAGCTGTTCGATCCAGTGGAGCAACGCCCTAGAGTGAAGCCTAGGTTGCTCGGAAAGGAGAAATGACCATCACGTTCAAACTGGTTGCAATTAATCCTTTTATACAATGGAAGGGCTGTTGTATTTAAATCGTATTTTATGCTTCTGGCGTTTACTTCTAAGGACCTAACTATTCGATCTGGTGGAGCAACGCCCTAGAGGGAAGCCTAGGTTGCTCGGAATGTGGAAGTGACCATAACTTTCACACTGGTTGCAATTATTCGTTTTATACGATAGAAACACTGTTGTATTTATATTGTACTTTATGCCTCTGGCGTTGACTTCTAAGGCCGTAGCTATTAGATGTGGTGGAGCAACGCCCTAGAGTGACGCCTAGGGTGCTCGGAACGTAGAAATGACCATTACTTTCACACTGGTTGCAATTATTCAGTTTATACGATGGAAAAGCTGTTGTATTTATATCGTATTTTATGCTTCTGGCGTTGACTTCTTAGGCCGTAACTATTCGGTCTGGTGGAGCAACGCCCTGGAGTGAAACCTAGGTTGCCCGGAACGTATAATTGGCCATCACTTTCAAACTGGTTGCAATTATTCCTGTTATATCATGGAAACACTGTTGTATTTTTTTTGCATGTTATGGTTCGGGCGTAGACTTCTAAGGCCCTAACTATTCAATCCGTTGGAGCAACGCCCTAGGGTGAAGCCTAGGTTGCTCGGAAAGTAGAAATGACCATAAGTTTCATACTGGTTGCAATTATTCGTTTTATGCGATGGAAAGACTGTTGTACTTATATTGTATTTTATGCTTCTGGCGTTGACTTCTTAGGCCCTAACTATTCAATCTGGTGGCACAACGCCCTAGAGTGAAGCATAGGTTGCCTGGAACGAAGAATGACCATCACTTTCACACGGGTTGCAATTATTCCTGTTATAGGATGGAAAGACTGTTATATTTATATTGTATTTTATGCTTCTGGCGTTCACTTCTTAGGCCCTAACTATTCGATCAGGTGGAACAACGCCGTAGACTGAAGCCTAGGTTGCCCGGAACATAGAAATGACCATTACTTTCACACTGCTGGCAATTATTCCTTTTATACGATGGAAAAGCTGTTGTATTTATATCATATTTTATGCTTCTGGCGTTTACTTCTAAGGACCTAACTATTCGATCTGGGGGAGCAACGCCCTAGAGTGAAGCCTAGGTTGCTCGAAATGTAGAAATGACCATAACTTTCACACTGGTTGCAATTATTCGTTTTATACGATAGAATAGCTGTTGTATTTATATTGTATTTTATGCTTCGGGCGTTCACTTCTTAGGCCCTAACTATTCGATCTGGTGGAGCAACGCCCTAGGGTGAAGCCTAGGTTGCCCGGAACGTAGAAATGACCATAACTTTTACACTAGTAGCAATTATTCCTTTTATACAATGGAAAAGCTGTTGTATTTATATCGTATTTTATGCTTCTGGCGTTGACATCTTAGGCCGTAACTATTCGTTCTGGTGGAGCAACGCCCTGGAGTGAAACCTAGGTTGCCCGGAACGTAGAATTGGCCATCACTTTCAAACTGGTTGCAATTATTCCTGTTATATGATGGAAACACTGTTGTATTTTTTTTGCATTTTATGGTTCGGGCGTTGACTTCTAAGGCCCTAACTATTCAATCCGTTGGAGCAACGCCCTAGGGTGAAGCCTAGGTTGCTCGGAAAGTAGAAATGACCATAAGTTTCATACTGGTTGCAATTATTCGTTTTATACGATGGAAAAGCTGTTGTATTTATATTGTATTTTATGCTTCTGGCGTTGACTTCTAAGGCACTAACTATCCGATCTGGTGGAGCAACGCCCTAGAGTGAAGCCTAGGTTGCCCGGAACGTAGAATTGGCCATCAATTTCAAACTGGTTGCAATTATACCTGTTATATGATGGAAAAACTGTTGTATTTTTTGTGCATTTTATGGTTCGGGCGTAGACTTCTAAGGCCCTAACTATTCAATCTGTGGTAGCAACGTCCTAGGGAGAAGCCTAGGTTGCTCGGAAAGTAGAAATGACCATAAGTTTCATACTGGTTGCAATTATTCGTTTTATACGATGGAAAAGCTGTTGTATTTATATTGTATTTTATGCTTCTGGCGTTGACTTCTAAGGCACTAACTATTCGATCTGGTGGAGCAACGCCCTAGAGTGAAGCCTAGGTTGCCCGGAACGTAGAATTGGCCATCACTTTCCAAATTGGTTGCAATTATTCCTGTTATAAGAAGGAAACACTGTTGTATTTTTTTTTGCATTTTATGGTTCGGGCGTTGACTTCTAAGGCCCTAACTATTCGATCTGGTGGAGCAACGCCCTAGAGTGGATCCTAGGTTGCTCGGAATGTAGATATGACAATAACTTTCACACCGGTTGCAATTATTCGTTATATACGATGCAAACGCTGTTGTATTAATATCGTATTTTATGCTTCTGGCGTTTACTTCTAAGGACCTAACTATTCGATCTGGTGGAGCAACGCCTTAGAGTGGATCCTAGGTTGCTCGGAATGTAGAAATGATCATAACTTTCACACTGGTTGCAATTATTCGTTTTATTCGATGGAAACGCTGTTGTATTTATATTGTAGTTTATGCCTCTGGCGTTGACTTCTAAGGCCGTAGCTATTAGATGTGGTGGAGCAACGCCCTAGAGTGACGCCAAGGGTGCTCGGAACGTCGAAATGACCATTACTTTCACACTGGTTGCAAGTACTCGTTTTATACGATGGAAAAGCTGTTGTATTTATATCGTATTTTATGCTTCTGGCGTTGACTTCTTAGGCCGTAACTATGAGGTCTGGTGGAGCAACGCCCTAGAGTGAAGCCTAGGTTGCCCGGAAGGTAGAATTGGCCATCACTTTCAAACTGGTTGCAATTATTCGTTTTATACGATGGAAAAACTGTTGTATTTATATTGTATTTTATGCTTCTGGCGTTTACTTCTAAGGACCTAACTATTCGATCTGGTGGAGCAACGCCCCAGGGTGAAGCCTAGGTTGCTCGGACAGTAGAAATGACCATAAGTTTCATACTGGTTGGAATTATTCGTTTTATACTATGGAAAAGCTGTTGTATTTATATTGTATTTTATGCCTCTGGCGTTGACTCCTAAGGCCGTAGCTATTAGATGTGGTGGAGCAACGCCCTAGAGAGACGCCTAGGGTGCTCGGAGCGTAGAAATGACCATTACTTTCACACTGGTTGCAATTATTCGTTTTATACGATGGAAAAGCTGTTGTATTTATATCGTATTTTATGCTTCTGGCGTTGACTTCTTCGGCCGTAACTATTCGGTCTGGTGGAGCAACGCCCTGGAGTGAAACCTAGGTTGCCCGGAACGTAGAAGTGGCCATCACTTTCAAACTGGTTGCAATTATTGCTGTTATATGATGGGAACACTGTTGTATTTTTTTTGCATTTTATATTTCGGGCGTTGACTGCTAAGGCCCTAACTATTCAATCCGTTGGAGCAACGCCCTAGGGTGAAGCCTAGGTTGCTCGGAAAGTATAAATGACCATAACTTTTACACTAGTAGCAATTATTCCTTTTATACAATGGAAAAGCTGTTGTATTTATATCGTATTTTATGCTTCTGGCGTTGACTTCTTAGGCCGTAACTATTCGTTCTGGTGCAGCAACGCCCTGGAGTGAAACCTAGGTTGCCCGGAACGTAGAATTGGCCATCACTTTCAAACTGGTTGCAATTATTCCTGTTATATGATGGAAACACTGTTGTATTTTTTTTGCATTTTATGGTTCGGGCGTTGACTTCTAAGGCCCTAACTATTCAATCCGTTGGAGCAACGCCCTAGGGTGAAGCCTAGGTTGCTCGGAAAGTAGAAATGACCATAAGTTTCATACTGGTTGCAATTATTCGTTTTATACGATGGAAACACTGTTGTATTTTTATTGCATTTTATGCTTCGGGCGTTGACTTCTAAGGCCCTAACAGTTCAATCTGTTCGAGCAACGCCCTAGGGTGAAGCCTAGGTTGCTCGGAAAGTAGAAATGACCATCAGTTTCATACTGGTTGCAATTATTCCTATTATACGATGGAATAACTGTTGGATTTATATTGTATTTTATGCTTCTGGCGTTGACGTCTAAGGCGCTAGCTGTTCGATCTAGTGGAGCAACGGCCTTGAGTGAAGCCTAGGTTGCTCGGAATGTGGAAATGACCATAACTTTCACACTGGTTGCAATTATTCGTTTTATACGATGGAAAAGCTGTTGTATTTATATCGAATTTTATGCTTCTGGCGTTGACTTCTTAGGCCGTAACTATTCCGTCTGGTGGAGCAACGCCCTGGTGTGAAACCTAGGTTGCCCGGAACGTAGAATTGGCCATCACTTTCAAACTGGTTGCAATTATTCCTGTTATATGATGGAAACACTGTTGTATTTTTTTTTGCATTTTATGGTTCGGGCGTTGACTTCTAAGGCCCTAACTATTCAATCTGTTGGAGCAACGCCCTAGGGTGAAGCCTAGGTTTCTCGGAAAGTAGAAATGATAATAAGTTTCATACTGGTTGCAATTATTCGCTTTATACGATGGAAAAGCTGTTGTATTTATATCGTATTTTATGCTTCTGGCGTTGACTTCCTAGGCCCTAGCTGTTCGATCCAGTGGAGCAACGCCCTAGAGTGAAGCCTAGGTTGCTCGGAAAGGAGAAATGACCATCACGTTCAAACTGGTTGCAATTAATCCTTTTATACAATGGAAGGGCTGTTGTATTTAAATCGTATTTTATGCTTCTGGCGTTTACTTCTAAGGACCTAACTATTCGATCTGGTGGAGCAACGCCCTAGAGGGAAGCCTAGGTTGCTCGGAATGTGGAAGTGACCATAACTTTCACACTGGTTGCAATTATTCGTTTTATACGATGGAAACACTGTTGTATTTATATTGTACTTTATGCCTCTGGCGTTGACTTCTAAGGCCGTAGCTATTAGATGTGGTGGAGCAACGCCCTAGAGTGACGCCTAGGGTGCTCGGAACGTAGAAATGACCATTACTTTCACACTGGTTGCAATTATTCAGTTTATACGATGGAAAAGCTGTTGTATTTATATCGTATTTTATGCTTCTGGCGTTGACTTCTTAGGCCGTAACTATTCGGTCTGGTGGAGCAACGCCCTGGAGTGAAACCTAGGTTGCCCGGAACGTATAATTGGCCATCACTTTCAAACTGGTTGCAATTATTCCTGTTATATCATGGAAACACTGTTGTATTTTTTTTGCATGTTATGGTTCGGGCGTAGACTTCTAAGGCCCTAACTATTCAATCCGTTGGAGCGACGCCCTAGGGTGAAGCCTAGGTTGCTCGGAAAGTAGAAATGACCATAAGTTTCATACTGGTTGCAATTATTCGTTTTATGCGATGGAAAAACTGTTGTACTTATATTGTATTTTATGCTTCTGGCGTTGACTTCTTAGGCCCTATCTATTCAATCTGGTGGCACAACGCCCTAGAGTGAAGCATAGGTTGCCTGGAACGAAGAATGACCATCACTTTCACACGGGTTGCAATTATTCCTGTTATAGGATGGAAAGACTGTTATATTTATATTGTATTTTATGCTTCTGGCGTTCACTTCTTAGGCCCTAACTATTCGATCAGGTGGAACAACGCCGTAGACTGAAGCCTAGGTTGCCCGGAACATAGAAATGACCATTACTTTCACACTGCTGGCAATTATTCCTTTTATACGATGGAAAAGCTGTTGTATTTATATCATATTTTATGCTTCTGGCGTTTACTTCTAAGGACCTAACTATTCGATCTCGGGGAGCAACGCCCTAGAGTGAAGCCTAGGTTGCTCGAAATGTAGAAATGACCATAACTTTCACACTGGTTGCAATTATTCGTTTTATACGATGGAATAGCTGTTGTATTTATATTGTATTTTATGCTTCGGGCGTTCACTTCTTAGGCCCTAACTATTCGATCTGGTGGAGCAACGCCCTAGGGTGAAGCCTAGGTTGCCCGGAACGTAGAAATGACCATAACTTTTACACTAGTAGCAATTATTCCTTTTATACAATGGAAAAGCTGTTGTATTTATATCGTATTTTATGCTTCTGGCGTTGACTTCTTAGGCCGTAACTATTCGTTCTGGTGGAGCAACGCCCTGGAGTGAAACCTAGGTTGCCCGGAACGTAGAATTGGCCATCACTTTCAAACTGGTTGCAATTATTCCTGTTATATGATGGAAACACTGTTGTATTTTTTTTGCATTTTATGGTTCGGGCGTTGACTTCTAAGGCCCTAACTATTCAATCCGTTGGAGCAACGCCCTAGGGTGAAGCCTAGGTTGCTCGGAAAGTAGAAATGACCATAAGTTTCATACTGGTTGCAATTATTCGTTTTATACGATGGAAAAGCTGTTGTATTTATATTGTATTTTATGCTTCTGGCGTTGACTTCTAAGGCACTAACTATCCGATCTGGTGGAGCAACGCCCTAGAGTGAAGCCTAGGTTGCCCGGAACGTAGAATTGGCCATCAATTTCAAACTGGTTGCAATTATACCTGTTATATGATGGAAAAACTGTTGTATTTTTTGTGCATTTTATGGTTCGGGCGTAGACTTCTAAGGCCCTAACTATTCAATCTGTGGTAGCAACGTCCTAGGGAGAAGCCTAGGTTGCTCGGAAAGTAGAAATGACCATAAGTTTCATACTGGTTGCAATTATTCGTTTTATACGATGGAGAAGCTGTTGTATTTATATTGTATTTTATGCTTCTGGCGTTGACTTCTAAGGCACCAACTATTCGATCTGGTGGAGCAACGCCCTAGAGTGAAGCCTAGGTTGCCCGGAACGTAGAATTGGCCATCACTTTCCAAATTGGTTGCAATTATTCCTGTTATAAGAAGGAAACACTGTTGTATTTTTTTTTGCATTTTATGGTTCGGGCGTTGACTTCTAAGGCCCTAACTATTCGATCTGGTGGAGCAACGCCCTAGAGTGGATCCTAGGTTGCTCGGAATGTAGATATGACAATAACTTTCACACCGGTTGCAATTATTCGTTATATACGATGCAAACGCTGTTGTATTAATATCGTATTTTATGCTTCTGGCGTTTACTTCTAAGGACCTAACTATTCGATCTGGTGGAGCAACGCCTTAGAGTGGATCCTAGGTTGCTCGGAATGTAGAAATGATCATAACTTTCACACTGGTTGCAATTATTCGTTTTATTCGATGGAAACGCTGTTGTATTTATATTGTAGTTTATGCCTCTGGCGTTGACTTCTAAGGCCGTAGCTATTAGATGTGGTGGAGCAACGCCCTAGAGTGACGCCAAGGGTGCTCGGAACGTCGAAATGACCATTACTTTCACACTGGTTGCAAGTACTCGTTTTATACGATGGAAAAGCTGTTGTATTTATATCGTATTTTATGCTTCTGGCGTTGACTTCTTAGGCCGTAACTATGAGGTCTGGTGGAGCAACGCCCTAGAGTGAAGCCTAGGTTGCCCGGAAGGTAGAATTGGCCATCACTTTCAAACTGGTTGCAATTATTCGTTTTATACGATGGAAAAACTGTTGTATTTATATTGTATTTTATGCTTCTGGCGTTTACTTCTAAGGACCTAACTATTCGATCTGGTGGAGCAACGCCCCAGGGTGAAGCCTAGGTTGCTCGGACAGTAGAAATGACCATAAGTTTCATACTGGTTGGAATTATTCGTTTTATACTATGGAAAAGCTGTTGTATTTATATTGTATTTTATGCCTCTGGCGTTGACTCCTAAGGCCGTAGCTATTAGATGTGGTGGAGCAACGCCCTAGAGAGACGCCTAGGGTGCTCGGAGCGTAGAAATGACCATTACTTTCACAGTGGTTGCAATTATTCGTTTTATACGATGGAAAAGCTGTTGTATTTATATCGTATTTTATGCTTCTGGCGTTGACTTCTTCGGCCGTAACTATTCGGTCTGGTGGAGCAACGCCCTGGAGTGAAACCTAGGTTGCCCGGAACGTAGAAGTGGCCATCACTTTCAAACTGGTTGCAATTATTGCTGTTATATGATGGGAACACTGTTGTATTTTTTTTGCATTTTATATTTCGGGCGTTGACTGCTAAGGCCCTAACTATTCAATCCGTTGGAGCAACGCCCTAGGGTGAAGCCTAGGTTGCTCGGAAAGTATAAATGACCATAAGTTTCATACTGGTTGCAATTATTCGTTTTATACGATGGAAAAACTGTTGTATTCATATTGTATTTTATGCTTCTGGCGTTCACTTCTAAGGCACTAACTATTCGATCTGGTGGAGCAACGCCCTAGAGTGAAGCCTAGGTTGCCCGGAAGGTAGAATTGGCCATCACTTTCAAACTGGTTGCAATTATTCGTTTTATACGATGGAAAAACTGTTGTATTTATATTGTATTTTATGCTTCTGGCGTTTACTTCTAAGTACCTAACTATTCGATCTGGTGGAGCAACGCCCTAGAGTGAATCCTAGGTTGCTCGGAATGTATAAATGACCATTACTTTCACACTGGTTGCAATTATTCGTTTTATACGATGGAAAAGCTGTTGTAATTATATCGTATTTTATGCTTCTGGCGTTGACTTCTTAGGCCGTAACTATGAGGTCTGGTGGAGCAACGCCATGGAGTGAAATCTAGGTTGCACGGAACGTAGAATTGGCCATCAATTTCAAATTGGTTGCAATTATTCCTGTTATATGATGGAAACACTGTCGTATTTTTTTTGCATTTTATGGTTCGGGCGTTGACTTCTATGGGCAAAACTATTCAATCCGTTGAGCAACGCCCTAGACTGAAGCCTAGGATGCTCGGAAAGTAGAAATGACCATAAGTTTCATACTGGTTGGAATTATTCGTGTTATACGATGGAAAACCTGTTGTATTTATATTGTAATTTATGCCTCTGGCGTTGACTTCTAAGGCCGTAGCTATTAGATGTGGTGGAGCAACGCCCTAGAGTGATGCCTAGGTTGCCCGGAAGGTAGAATTGGCCATCACTTTCAAACTGGTTGCAATTATTCGTTTTATACGATGGAAAAACTGTTGTATTTATATTGTATTTTATGCTTCTGGCGTTTACTTCTAAGGACATAACTATTCGATCTGGTGGAGCAACGCCCCAGGGTGAAGCCTAGGTTGCTCGGAAAGTAGAAATGACCATAAGTTTCATACTGGTTGGAATTATTCGTTTTATACTATGGAAAAGCTGTTGTATTTATATTGTATTTTATGCCTCTGGCGTTGACTTCTAAGGCCGTAGCTATTAGATGTGGTGGAGCAACGCCCTAGAGAGACGCCTAGGGTGCTCGGAGCGTAGAAATGACCATTACTTTCACACTGGTTGCAATTATTCATTTTATACGATGGAAAAGCTGTTGTATTTATATCGTATTTTATGCTTCTGGCGTTGACTTCTTCGGCCGTAACTATTCGGTCTGGTGGAGCAACGCCCTGGAGTGAAACCTAGGTTGCCCGGAACGTAGAATTGGCCATCACTGTCAAACTGGTTGCAATTATTGCTGTTATATGATGGGAACACTGTTGTATTTTTTTTGCATTTTATATTTCAGGCGTTGACTTCTAAGGCCCTAACTATTCAATCCGTTGGAGCAACACCCTAGGGTGAAGCCTAGGTTGCTCGGAAAGTAGAAATGACCATAAGTTTCATACTGGTTGCAATTATTCGTTTTATACGATGGAAAAACTGTTGTATTCATATTGTATTTTATGCTTCTGGCGTTCGCTTCTAAGGCCCTAACTATTCGATCTGGTGGAGCAACGCCCTAGAGTGAAGCCTAGTTTGCCCGGAAGGTAGAATTGGCCATCACTTTCAAACTGGTTGCAATTATTCGTTTTATACGATGGAAAAACTGTTGTATTTATATTGTATTTTATGCTTCTGGCGTTTACTTCTAAGTACCTAACTATTCGATCTGGTGGAGCGACGCCCTAGAGTGAATCCTAGGTTGCTCGGAATGTATAAATGACCATTACTTTCACACTGGTTGCAATTATTCGTTTTATACGATGGAAAAGCTGTTGTAATTATATCGTATTTTATGCTTCTGGCGTTGACTTCTTAGGCCGTAACTATTCGGTCTGGTGGAGCAACGCCCTGGAGTGAAATCTAGGTTGCCCGGAACGTAGAATTGGCCATCACTTTCAAACTGGTTGCAATTGTTGCTGTTATATGATGGAAACACTGTTGTATTTTTTTTGCATTTTATGTTTCGGGCGTTGACTTCTAAGGCCCTAACTATTCAATCCGTTGGAACAACGCCCTAGGGTGAAGCCTAGGTTACTCGGAATGTAGAAATGACCATAACTTTCACACCGGTTGCAATTATTCGTTTTATACGATGCAAACGCTGTTGTATTTATATCGTATTTTATGCTTCTGGCGTTTACTTCTAAGGACCTAACTATTCGATCTGGTGGAGTAACGCCTTAGAGTGGATCCTAGGTTGCTCGGAATGTAGAAATGACCATAACTTTCACACTGGTTGCAATTATTCGTTCTATACGATGGAAACGCTGTTGTATTTATAATGTACTTTATGCCTCTGGCGTTGACTTCTAAGGCCGTAGCTATTAGATGTGGTGGAGCAACGCCCTAGAGTGACGCCTAGGGTGCTCGGAACGTAGAAATGACCATTACTTTCACACTGGTTGCAATTATTCGTTTTATACGATGGAAAAGCTGTTGTATTTATATCGTATTTTATGCTTCTGGCGTTGACTTATAAGGCCGTAACTATTCGGTCTGGTGGAGCAACGCCCTGGAGTGAAACCTAGCTTGCGCGGAACGTAGAATTGGCCATCACTTTCAAACTGGTTGCAATTATTCCTGTTATATGATGGAAACACTGTTGTATGTTTTTTGCATTTTATGGTTCGGGCGTTGACTTCTAAGGCCCTAACTATTCAATCCGTTGGAGCAACGCCGTAGGGTGTAGCCTAGGTTGCTCGGAAAGTAGAAATGACCATATGTTTCATACTGGTTGCAATTATTTGTTTCATACGATGGAAAAACTGTTGTATTTATATTGTATTTTATGCTTCTGGCGTTGACTTCGAAGGCACTAACTATTCGATCTGGTGGAGCAACGCCCTGGAGTGAAGCCTAGGTTGCCCGGAACGTAGAATTGGCCATCACTTTCAAACTGGTCGAAATTATTCCTGTTTTATGATGGAAACACTGTTGTATTTTTTTTGCATTTTATGGTTCCGGCGTAGACTTCTAAGGCCCTAACTATTCAATCTGTTGGAGCAACGCCCTAGGGTGAAGCCTAGGTTGCTCGGAAAGTAGAAATGACCATAAGTTTCATACTGGTTGCAATTATTCGTTTTATACGATGGAAAAGCTGTTGTATTTATATTGTATTTTATGCTTCTGGCGTTGACTTCTAAGGCGCTAGCTGTTCGATCTAGTGGAGCAACGCCCTAGAGTGAAGCCTAGGTTGCCCGGAAAGGAGAAATGACCATCACGTTCAAACTGGTTGCAATTAATCCTTTTATACGATGGAAAAGCTGTTGTATTTATATCGTATTTTATGCTTCTGGCGTTTACTTCTAAGGACCTAACTATTCGATCTGGTGGAGCAACGCCCTAGAGTGAAGCCTAGGTTGCTCGGAATGTGGAAATTACCATAACTTTCACACTGGTTGCAATTATTCGTTTTATACGATGGAAACGCTGTTGTATTTATATTGTATTTTATGCCTCTGGCGTTGACTTCTAAGGCCGTAGCTATTAGATGTGGTGGAGCAACGCCCTAGAGTGACGGCCAGGGTGCTCGGAACGTAGAAATGACCATTACTTTCACACTGGTTGCAATCATTCGTTTTATACGATGGAAAAGCTGTTGTATTTATATCGTATTTTATGCTTCTGGCGTTGACTTCTTAGGCCGTAACTATTCCGTCTGGTGGAGCAACGCCCTGGTGTGAAACCTAGGTTGCCCAGAACGTAGAATTGGCCATCACTTTCAAACTGGTTGCAATTATTCCTGTTATATGATGGAAACACTGTTGTATTTTTTTTTGCGTTTTATGGTTCGGTCGTTGACTTCTAAGGCGCTAGCTATTCAATCTGTTGGAGCAACGCCCTAGGGTGATGCCTAGGTTGCTCGGAAAGTAGAAATGACCATAAGTTTCATTATGGTTGCAATTATTTGTTTTATACGATGGAAAAACTGTTGAATTTATAATGTACTTTATGCCTCTGGCGTTGACTTCTAAGGCCGTAGCTATTAGATGTGGTGGAGCAACTCCCTAGAGTGACGCCTAGGGTGCTCGGAACGTAGAAATGGCCATTACTTTCACACTGGTTGCAATTATTCGTTTTATACGATGGAAAAGCTGTTGTGTTTATATCGTATTTTATGCTTCTGGCGTTTACTTCTAAGGAGCTAACTATTCAATCTGTTGGAGCAACGTCATGGGGTGAAGCCTAGGTTGCTCGGAAAGTAGAAATGACCATAAGTTTCATACTGGTTGCAATTATTCGTTTTATACGATGGAAAAGCTGTTGCATTTATATTATATTTTATGCTTCTGGCGTTGACTTCTACGGCACTAACTATTCGATCTGGTGGAGCAACGCCCTAGAGTGAAGGCTAGGTTGCCCGGAAAGTAGAATTGGCCATCACCTTCAAACTGGTTGCAATTATTCCTGTTGTATGATGGAAGCACTGTTGTATTTTTTTTGCGTTTTATGGTTCGGGCGTTGACTTCTAAGGCCCTAACTGTTCAATCTGTTGGAGCAACGCCATAGGGTGAAGCCTAGGTTGCTCGGAAAGTAGAAATGACCATAAGTTTCATACTGGTTGCAATTATTCGTTTTATACGATGGAAAAGCTGTTGTATTTATATTGTATTTTATGCTTCTGGCGTTGACTTCTAAGGCACTAACTATTCGATCTGGTGGAGCAACGCCCTAGAGTAAAGACTAGGTTGCCCGGAACGTAGAATTGGCCATCACTTTCAAACTGGTTGCAATTATTCCTGTTATATGATGGAAACACTGTTGGATTTTTTTTGCATTTTATGGTTCGGGCGTTGACTTCTAAGGCCCTAACTATTCAATCTGTTGGAGCAACGGCCTAGGGCGAAGCCTAGGTTGCTCGGAAAGTAGAAATGTCCATAAGGTTCATACTGGTTGCAATTATTCGTTTTATACGATGGAAAAACTGTTGTATTTCTATTGTGTTTTATGCTTTTGGCGTTGACTTCTAAGGCACTAACTATTCGATCTGGTGGAGCAACGCCCTAGAGTGAAGCCTAGGTTGCCCGGGACGTAGAATTGGCCATCACTTTCACACTGGTTGCAATTATTCGTTTTATACGATGGAAACGCTGTTGTATTTATATTGTACTTTATGCCTCTGGCGTTGACTTCTAAGGCCGAAGCTATTAGATGTGGTGGAGCAACGCCCTAGAGTGACGCCTAGAGTGCTCGGAACGTAGAAATGACCATTACTTTCACACTGGTTGCAATTATTCGTTTTATACGATGGAAAAACCGTTGTATTTATATTTTATTTTATGCTTCTGGCGTTGACTTCAACGGCACTAACTATTTGATCTGGTGGAGCAACGCCCTAGAGTGAAGCCTAGGTTGCCCGGAACGTAGAATTGGCCATCACTTTCGAACTGGTCGCAATTATTCCTGTTATATGATGGAAACACTGTTGTATTTTTTTTTGCATTTTATGGTTCGGGCGTTGACTTCTAAGGCCCTAGCTATTCAATCCGTTGGAACAACGCCCTTTGGTGAAGCCTAGGTTGCTCGGAAAGTAGAAATGACCATAAGTTTCATTATGGTTGCAAATATTTGTTTTATACGATGGAAAAACTGTTGAATTTATAATGTACTTTATGCCTCTGGCGTTGACTTCTAAGGCCGTAGCTATTAGATGTGGTGGAGCAACGCCCTAGAGTGACGCCTAGGGTGCTCGGAACGTAGAAATGACCATTACTTTCACACTGGTTGCAATTATTCGTTTTATACGATGGAAAAGCTGTTGTGTTTATATCGTATTTTATGCTTCTGGCGTTTACTTCTAAGGACCTAACTATTCAATCTGTTGGAGCAAGGTCATAGGGTGAAGCCTAGGGTGCTCGGAAAGTAGAAATGACCATAACTTTCATACTGGTTGCAATTATTCGTTTTATACGATGGAAAAGATGTTGTATTTATATTATATTTTATGCTTCTGGCGTTGACTTCTACGGCACTAACTATTCGATCTGGTGGAGCAACGCCCTAGAGTGAAGCCTAGGTTGCCCGGAACGTGGAATTGGCCATCACTTTCGAACTGGTCGCAATTATTCCTGTTATATGATGGAAACACTGTTGCATTTTTTTTGCATTTTATGTTTCGGGCGTAGACTTCTAAGCCCCTAACTATTCAATCTGTTGGAGCAACGCCCTAGGGTGAAGCCTAGGTAGCTCGGAAAGTAGAAATGACCATAAGTTTCATGCTGGTTGCAATTATTTGTTTTATACGATGGAAAAGCTGTTGTATTTATACCGTATTTTATGCTTCAGGCGTTGACTTCTAAGGCACTAACTATTCGATCTGGTGGAGCGACGCCCTAGAGTGAAGCCTAGGTTGCCCGGAACGTAGAATTGGCCATCACTTTCAAACTGGTTGCAATTATTCCTGTTATATGATGGAAACACTGTTGTATTTTTTTTGCGTTTTATGGTTCGGGCGTTGACTTCTAAGGCCCTAACTGTTCAATCTGTTGGAGCAACGCCATAGGGTGAAGCCTAGGTTGCTCGGAAAGTAGAAATGACCATAAGTTTCATACTGGTTCCAATTATTCGTTTTATACGATGGAAAAGCTGTTGTATTTATATTGTATTTTATGCTTCTGGCGTTGACTTCTAAGGCACTAACTATTCGATCTGGTGGAGCAACGCCCTAGAGTAAAGACTAGGTTGCCCGGAACGTAGAATTGGCCATCACTTTCAAACTGGTTGCAATTATTCCTGTTATATGATGGAAACACTGTTGTATTTTTTTTGCATTTTATGGTTCGGGCGTTGACTTCTAAGGCCCTAACTATTCAATCTGTTGGAGCAACGCCCTAGGGCGAAGCCTAGGTTGCTCGGAAAGTAGAAATGTCCATAAGGTTCATACTGGTTGCAATTATTCGTTTTATACGATGGAAAAACTGTTGTATTTCTATTGTGTTTTATGCTTTTGGCGTTGACTTCTAAGGCACTAACTATTCGATCTGGTGGAGCAACGCCCTAGAGTGAAGCCTAGGTTGCCCGGGACGTAGAATTGGCCATCACTTTCACACTGGTTGCAATTATTCGTTTTATACGATGGAAACGCTGTTGTATTTATATTGTACTTTATGCCCCTGGCGTTGACTTCTAAGGCCGAAGCTATTAGATGTGGTGGAGCAACGCCCTAGAGTGACGCCTAGAGTGCTCGGAACGTAGAAATGACCATTACTTTCACACTGGTTGCAATTATTCGTTTTATACGATGGAAAAACCGTTGTATTTATATTTTATTTTATGCTTCTGGCGTTGACTTCAACGGCACTAACTATTTGATCTGGTGGAGGAACGCCCTAGAGTGAAGCCTAGGTTGCCCGGAACGTAGAATTGGCCATCACTTTCGAACTGGTCGCAATTATTCCTGTTATATGGTGGAAACACTGTTGTATTTTTTTTTGCATTTTATGGTTCGGGCGTTGACTTCTAAGGCCCTAGCTATTCAATCAGTTGGAGCAACGCCCTTTGGTGAAGCCTAGGTTGCTCGGAAAGTAGAAATGACCATAAGTTTCATTATGGTTGCAATTATTTGTTTTATACGATGGAAAAACTGTTGAATTTATAATGTACTTTATGCCTCTGGCGTTGACTTCTAAGGCCGTAGCTATTAGATGTGGTGGAGCAACGCCCTAGAGTGACGCCTAGGGTGCTCGGAACGTAGAAATGACCATTACTTTCACACTGGTTGCAATTATTCGTTTTATACGATGGAAAAGCTGTTGTGTTTATATCGTATTTTATGCTTCTGGCGTTTACTTCTAAGGAGCTAACTATTCAATCTGTTGGAGCAAGGTCATAGGGTGAAGCCTAGGTTGCTCGGAAAGTAGAAAAGACCATAACTTTCATACTGGTTGCAATTATTCGTTTTATACGATGGAAAAGATGTTGTATTTATATTATATTTTATGCTTCTGGCGTTGACTTCTACGGCACTAACTATTCGATCTGGTGGAGCAACGCCCTAGAGTGAAGCCTAGGTTGCCCGGAACGTGGAATTGGCCATCACTTTCGAACTGGTCGCAATTATTCCTGTTATATGATGGAAACACTGTTGCATTTTTTTTGCATTTTATGGTTCGGGCGTAGACTTCTAAGCCCCTAACTATTCAATCTGTTGGAGCAACGCCCTAGGGTGAAGCCTAGGTAGCTCGGAAAGTAGAAATGACCATAAGTTTCATGCTGGTTGCAATTATTTGTTTTATACGATGGAAAAGCTGTTGTATTTATACCGTATTTTATGCTTCAGTCGTTGACTTCTAAGGCACTAACTATTCGATCTGGTGGAGCGACGCCCTAGAGTGAAGCCTAGGTTGCCCGGAACGTAGAATTGGCCATCACTTTCAAACTGGTTGCAATTATTCCTGTTATATGATGGAAACACTGTTGTATTTTTTTTGCGTTTTATGGTTCGGGCGTTGACTTCTAAGGCCCTAACTGTTCAATCTGTTGGAGCAACGCCATAGGGTGAAGCCTAGGTTGCTCGGAAAGTAGAAATGACCATAAGTTTCATACTGGTTGCAATTATTCGTTTTATACGATGGAAAAGCTGTTGTATTTATATTGTATTTTATGCTTCTGGCGTTGACTTCTAAGGCACTAACTATTCGATCTGGTGGAGCAACGCCCTAGAGTAAAGACTAGGTTGCCCGGAACGTAGAATTGGCCATCACTTTCAAACTGGTTGCAATTATTCCTGTTATATGATGGAAACACTGTTGTATTTTTTTTGCATTTTATGGTTCGGGCGTTGACTTCTAAGGCCCTAACTATTCAATCTGTTGGAGCAACGCCCTAGGGCGAAGCCTAGGTTGCTCGGAAAGTAGAAATGTCCATAAGGTTCATACTGGTTGCAATTATTCGTTTTATACGATGGAAAAACTGTTGTATTTCTATTGTGTTTTATGCTTTTGGCGTTGACTTCTAAGGCACTAACTATTCGATCTGGTGGAGCAACGCCCTAGAGTGAAGCCTAGGTTGCCCGGGACGTAGAATTGGCCATCACTTTCACACTGGTTGCAATTATTCGTTTTATACGATGGAAACGCTGTTGTATTTATATTGTACTTTATGCCCCTGGCGTTGACTTCTAAGGCCGAAGCTATTAGATGTGGTGGAGCAACGCCCTAGAGTGACGCCTAGAGTGCTCGGAACGTAGAAATGACCATTACTTTCACACTGGTTGCAATTATTCGTTTTATACGATGGAAAAACCGTTGTATTTATATTTTATTTTATGCTTCTGGCGTTGACTTCAACGGCACTAACTATTTGATCTGGTGGAGGAACGCCCTAGAGTGAAGCCTAGGTTGCCCGGAACGTAGAATTGGCCATCACTTTCGAACTGGTCGCAATTATTCCTGTTATATGATGGAAACACTGTTGTATTTTTTTTTGCATTTTATGGTTCGGGCGTTGACTTCTAAGGCCCTAGCTATTCAATCAGTTGGAGCAACGCCCTTTGGTGAAGCCTAGGTTGCTCGGAAAGTAGAAATGACCATAAGTTTCATTATGGTTGCAATTATTTGTTTTATACGATGGAAAAACTGTTGAATTTATAATGTACTTTATGCCTCTGGCGTTGACTTCTAAGGCCGTAGCTATTAGATGTGGTGGAGCAACGCCCTAGAGTGACGCCTAGGGTGCTCGGAACGTAGAAATGACCATTACTTTCACACTGGTTGCAATTATTCGTTTTATACGATGGAAAAGCTGTTGTATTTATATTGTATTTTATGCTTCTGGCGTTGACTTCTAAGGCACTAACTATTCGATCTGGTGGAGCAACGCCCTAGAGTAAAGACTAGGTTGCCCGGAACGTAGAATTGGCCATCACTTTCAAACTGGTTGCAATTATTCCTGTTATATGATGGAAACACTGTTGGATTTTTTTTGCATTTTATGGTTCGGGCGTTGACTTCTAAGGCACTAACTATTCAATCTGTTGGAGCAACGCCCTAGGGCGAAGCCTAGGTTGCTCGGAAAGTAGAAATGTCCATAAGGTTCATACTGGTTGCAATTATTCGTTTTATACGATGGAAAAACTGTTGTATTTCTATTGTGTTTTATGCTTTTGGCGTTGACTTCTAAGGCACTAACTATTCGATCTGGTGGAGCAACGCCCTAGAGTGAAGCCTAGGTTGCCCGGGACGTAGAATTGGCCATCACTTTCACACTGTTTGCAATTATTCGTTTTATACGATGGAAACGCTGTTGTATTTATATTGTACTTTATGCCCCTGGCGTTGACTTCTAAGGCCGAAGCTATTAGATGTGGTGGAGCAACGCCCTAGAGTGACGCCTAGAGTGCTCGGAACGTAGAAATGACCATTACTTTCACACTGGTTGCAATTATTCGTTTTATACGATGGAAAAACCGTTGTATTTATATTTTATTTTATGCTTCTGGCGTTGACTTCAACGGCACTAACTATTTGATCTGGTGGAGGAACGCCCTAGAGTGAAGCCTAGGTTGCCCGGAACGTAGAATTGGCCATCACTTTCGAACTGGTCGCAATTATTCCTGTTATATGATGGAAACACTGTTGTATTTTTTTTTTGCATTTTATGGTTCGGGCGTTGACTTCTAAGGCCCTAGCTATTCAATCAGTTGGAGCAACGCCCTTTGGTGAAGCCTAGGTTGCTCGGAAAGTAGAAATGACCATAAGTTTCATTATGGTTGCAATTATTTGTTTTATACGATCAAAAAACTGTTGAATTTATAATGTACTTTATGCCTCTGGCGTTGACTTCTAAGGCCGTAGCTATTAGATGTGGTGGAGCAACGCCCTAGAGTGACGCCTCGGGTGCTCGGAACGTAGAAATGACCATTACTTTCACACTGGTTGCAATTATTCGTTTTATACGATGGAAAAGCTGTTGTGTTTATATCGTATTTTATGCTTCTGGCGTTTACTTCTAAGGACCTAACTATTCAATCTGTTGGAGCAAGGTCATAGGGTGAAGCCTAGGTTGCTCGGAAAGTAGAAAAGACCATAACTTTCATACTGGTTGCAATTATTCGTTTTATACGATGGAAAAGCTGTTGTATTTATATTGTATTTTATGCTTCTGGCGTTGACTTCTAAGGCACTAACTATTCGATCTGGTGGAGCAACGCCCTAGAGTAAAGACTAGGTTGCCCGGAACGTAGAATTGGCCATCACTTTCAAACTGGTTGCAATTATTCCTGTTATATGATGGAAACACTGTTGGATTTTTTTTGCCTTTTATGGTTCGGGCGTTGACTTCTAAGGCCCTAACTATTCAATCTGTTGGAGCAACGCCCTAGGGCGAAGCCTAGGTTGCTCGGAAAGTAGAAATGTCCATAAGGTTCATACTGGTTGCAATTATTCGTTTTATACGATGGAAAAACTGTTGTATTTCTATTGTGTTTTATGCTTTTGGCGTTGACTTCTAAGGCACTAACTATTCGATCTGGTGGAGCAACGCCCTAGAGTGAAGCCTAGGTTGCCCGGGACGTAGAATTGGCCATCACTTTCACACTGGTTGCAATTATTCGTTTTATACGATGGAAACGCTGTTGTATTTATATTGTACTTTATGCCTCTGGCGTTGACTTCTAAGGCCGAAGCTATTAGATGTGGTGGAGCAACGCCCTATAGTGACGCCTAGAGTGCTCGGAACGTAGAAATGACCATTACTTTCACACTGGTTGCAATTATTCGTTTTATACGATGGAAAAACCGTTGTATTTATATTTTATTTTATGCTTCTGGCGTTGACTTCAACGGCACTAACTATTTGATCTGGTGGAGCAACGCCCTAGAGTGAAGCCTAGGTTGCCCGGAACGTAGAATTGGCCATCACTTTCGAACTGGTCGCAATTATTCCTGTTATATGATGGAAACACTGTTGTATTTTTTTTTGCATTTTATGGTTCGGGCGTTGACTTCTAAGGCCCTAGCTATTCAATCCGTTGGAACAACGCCCTTTGGTGAAGCCTAGGTTGCTCGGAAAGTAGAAATGACCATAAGTTTCATTATGGTTGCAATTATTTGTTTTATACGATGGAAAAACTGTTGAATTTATAATGTACTTTATGCCTCTGGCGTTGACTTCTAAGGCCGTAGCTATTAGATGTGGTGGAGCAACGCCCTAGAGTGACGCCTAGGGTGCTCGGAACGTAGAAATGACCATTACTTTCACACTGGTTGCAATTATTCGTTTTATACGATGGAAAAGCTGTTGTGTTTATATCGTATTTTATGCTTCTGGCGTTTACTTCTAAGGACCTAACTATTCAATCTGTTGGAGCAAGGTCATAGGGTGAAGCCTAGGCTGCTCGGAAAGTAGAAATGACCATAACTTTCATACTGGTTGCAATTATTCGTTTTATACGATGGAAAAGATGTTGTATTTATATTATATTTTATGCTTCTGGCGTTGACTTCTACGGCACTAACTATTCGATCTGGTGGAGCAACGCCCTAGAGTGAAGCCTAGGTTGCCCGGAACGTGGAATTGGCCATCACTTTCGAACTGGTCGCAATTATTCCTGTTATATGATGGAAACACTGTTGCATTTTTTTTGCATTTTATGGTTCGGGCGTAGACTTCTAAGCCCCTAACTATTCAATCTGTTGGAGCAACGCCCTAGGGTGAAGCCTAGGTAGCTCGGAAAGTAGAAATGACCATAAGTTTCATGCTGGTTGCAATTATTTGTTTTATACGATGGAAAAGCTGTTGTATTTATACCGTATTTTATGCTTCAGGCGTTGACTTCTAAGGCACTAACTATTCGATCTGGTGGAGCGACGCCCTAGAGTGAAGCCTAGGTTGCCTGGAACGTAGAATTGGCCATCACTTTCAAACTGGTTGCAATTATTCCTGTTATATGATGGAAACACTGTTGTATTTTTTTTGCGTTTTATGGTTCGGGCGTTGACTTCTAAGGCCCTAACTGTTCAATCTGTTGGAGCAACGCCATAGGGTGAAGCCTAGGTTGCTCGGAAAGTAGAAATGACCATAAGTTTCATACTGGTTGCAATTATTCGTTTTATACGATGGAAAAGCTGTTGTATTTATATTGTATTTTATGCTTCTGGCGTTGACTTCTAAGGCACTAACTATTCGATCTGGTGGAGCAACGCCCTAGAGTAAAGACTAGGTTGCCCGGAACGTAGAATTGGCCATCACTTTCAAACTGGTTGCAATTATTCCTGTTATATGATGGAATCACTGTTGTATTTTTTTTGCATTTTATGGTTCGGGCGTTGACTTCTAAGGCCCTAACTATTCAATCTGTTGGAGCAACGCCCTAGGGCGAAGCCTAGGTTGCTCGGAAAGTAGAAATGTCCATAAGGTTCATACTGGTTGCAATTATTCGTTTTATACGATGGAAAAACTGTTGTATTTCTATTGTGTTTTATGCTTTTGGCGTTGACTTCTAAGGCACTAACTATTCGATCTGGTGGAGCAACGCCCTAGAGTGAAGCCTAGGTTGCCCGGGACGTAGAATTGGCCATCACTTTCACACTGGTCGCAATTATTCGTTTTATACGATGGAAACGCTGTTGTATTTATATTGTACTTTATGCCCCTGGCGTTGACTTCTAAGGCCGAAGCTATTAGATGTGGTGGAGCAACGCCCTAGAGTGACGCCTAGAGTGCTCGGAACGTAGAAATGACCATTACTTTCACACTGGTTGCAATTATTCGTTTTATACGATGGAAAAACCGTTGTATTTATATTTTATTTTATGCTTCTGGCGTTGACTTCAACGGCACTAACTATTTGATCTGGTGGAGGAACGCCCTAGAGTGAAGCCTAGGTTGCCCGGAACGTAGAATTGGCCATCACTTTCGAACTGGTCGCAATTATTCCTGTTATATGATGGAAACACTGTTGCATTTTTTTTGCATTTTATGGTTCGGGCGTAGACTTCTAAGGCCCTAACTATTCAATCTGTTGGAGCAACGCCCTAGGGTGAAGCCTAGGTAGCTCGGAAAGTAGAAATGACCATAAGTTTCATGCTGGTTGCAATTATTTGTTTTATACGATGGAAAAGCTGTTGTATTTATACCGTATTTTATGCTTCAGGCGTTGAGTTCTAAGGCACTAACTATTCGATCTGGTGGAGCGACGCCCTAGAGTGAAGCCTAGGTTGCCCGGAACGTAGAATTGGCCATCACTTCCAAACTGGTTGCAATTATTCCTGTTATATGATGGAAACACTGTTGTGTTTTTTTTGCATTTTATGGTTCGGGCGTTGACTTCTAAGGCGCTAACTACTCAATCTGTTGGAGCAACGCCCTAGGGTGAAGCCTAGGTTGCTCGGAAAGTAGAAATGACCATAAGTATCATACTGGTTGCAATTATTCGTTTTATACGATGGAAAAACTGTTGTATTTATATTGTATTTTATGCTTCTGGCGTTGACTTCTAAGGCCCTAGCTGTTCGATCTAGTGGAGCAACGCCCTAGAGTGAAGCCTACGTTGCCCGGAAAGGAGAAATGACCATCACGTTCAAACTGGTTGCGATTAATCCTTTTATACGATGGAAAAGCTGTTGTATTTATATCGTATTTTATGCTTCTGGCGTTTACTTCTATGGACCTAACTATTCGATCTGGTGGAGCAACGCCCTAGAGTGAAGCCTAGGTTGCCCGGAACGTAGAATTGGCCATCACTTTCAAACTGGTTGCAATTAATCTTGTTATACGATGGAAAAACTGTTGTATTTTTATTGCATTTTATGCTTCTGGCATTCACATCTTAGGCCCTAACTATTCAATCTGTTGGAGCAACGCCCTAGGGTGAAGCCTAGGTTGCTCGGAAAGTAGAAATGACCATAAGTTTCATACTGGTTGCAATTATTCGTTTTATACGATGGAAAAACTGTTGTATTTATATTGTATTTTATGCTTCTGGCGTTGACTTCTAAGGCACTATCTATTCGATCTGGTGGAGCAACGCCCTAGAGCGAAGCCTAGGTTGCCCGGAACGTATAATTGGCCATCACTTCCAAACTGGTTGCAATTATTCCTGTTATATGATGGAAACACTGTTGTGTTTTTTTTGCATTTTATGGTTCGGGCGTTGACTTCTAAGGCCCTAACTATTCAATCTGTTGGAGCAACGCCCTAGGGTGAAGCCTAGGTTGCTCGGAAAGTAGAAATGACCATAAGTATCATACTGGTTGCAATTATTCGTTTTATACGATGGAAAAACTGTTGTATTTATATTGCATTTTATGCTTCTGGCGTTGACTTCTAAGGCCCTAGCTGTTCGATCTAGTGGAGCAACACCTTAGAGTGAAGCCTAGGTTGCCCGGAACGTAGAATTGGCCATCACTTTCTAACTGGTTACAATTATTCGTTTTATACGATGCAAACGCTGTTGTATTTATATCGTATTTTATGCTTCTGGCGTTTGCTTCTAAGGACCTAACTATTCGATCTGGTGGAGCAACGCCCTAGAGTGGATCCTAGGTTGCTCGGAATGTAGAAATGACCATAACTTTCACACTGGTTGCAATTATTCGTTTTATACGATGGAAAAGCTGTTGTATTTATATCGTATTTTATGCTTCTGGCGTTGACTTCTAAGGCACTAACTATTCGGTCTGGTGGAGCAGTGCCCTGGACTGAAACCTAAGTTGCCCGGAACGTAGAATTGGCCATCACTTTCAAACTGGTTGCAATTATTCCTGTTATATTATGGAAACACTGTTGCATTTTTATTGCATTTAATGCTTCGGGCGTTGACTTCTAAGGCCCTAACTACTCAATCTGTTGGAGCAACGCCCTAGGGTGAAGCCTAGGTTGCTCGGAAAGTAGAAATGACCATAAGTATCATACTGGTTGCAATTACTCCTTTTATACGATGGAAAAGCTGTTGTATTTATATCGTATTTTATGCTTCTGGCGTTTACTTCTATGGACCTAACTATTCGATCTGGTGGGGCAACGCCCTAGAGTGAAGCCTAGGTTGCCCGGAACGTAGAATTGGCCATCACTTTCAAACTGGTTGCAATTAATCTTGTTATACGATGGAAAAACTGTTGTATTTTTATTGCATTTTATGCTTCTGGCATTCACATCTTAGGCCCTAACTATTCGATCTGGTGGAACAACAGCCTAGGGTGAAGCCTAGCTTGCCCGGAACGTAGAAATCACCATTACTTTCACACTGTTTGCAATTATTCCTTTTATACGATGGAAGAGCTGTTGTATTTATATCGCATTTTATGCTTCTGGCGTTTACTTCTAAGGCCCTAACTATTCAATCTGTTGGAGCAACGCCCTAGGGTGAAGCCTAGGTTGCTCGGAAAGTAGAAATGACCATAAGTTTCTTACTGGTTGCAATTATTCGTTTTATACGATGGAAAAACTGTTGTATTTATATTGTATTTTATGCTTCTGGCGTTGACTTCTAAGGCACTAACTATTCGATCTGGTGGAGCAACCCCCTATAGTGAAGTCTAGGTTGCCCGGAAGGTAGAATTGGCCATCACTGTCAAACTGGTTGCAATTATTCGTTTTATACGATGGAAAAACTGTTGTATTTTTTTTGCATTTTATGGTTCGGGCGTTGACTTCTAAGGCCCTAACTATTCAATCTGTTGGAGCAACGCCCTAGGGTGAAGCCTAGGTTGCTCGGAAAGTAGAAATGACCATCAGTTTCATACAGGTTGCAATTATTCGTTTTATACGATGGAAAAACTGTTGTATTTATATTGTATTTTATGCTTCTGGCGTTGACTTCTAAGGCACTAACTATTCGATCTGGTGGAGCAACGCCCTAGAGTGAAGCCTAGGTTGCTCGGAAAGTAGAAATGACCATCAGTTTCATACTGGTAGCAATTATTCGTTTTATACGATGGAAGAACTGTTGTATTTATATTGTATTTTATGCCTCTGGCGTTGACTTCTAAGGCACTAACTATTCGATCTGATGGAACAACAGCCTAGGGAGAAGCCTAGCTTGCCCGGAATGTAGAAATGACCATTTCTATCATACTGGTTGCAATTATTCGTTCTATACGATGGAAATGCTGTTGTATTTATATCGTATTTTATGCTTCTGGCGTTGACTTCTTAGGTCGTAACTATTCGGTCTAGTGGAGCAACGCGCTGGAGTGAAACCTTGGTTGCCCGGAACGTAGAATTGGCCATCACTTTCAATCTGGTTGCAATTATTCCTGATATATGATGGAAACACTTTTGTATTTTTTTTGCATTTTATGGTTCTGGCGTTGACTTCTAAGGCCCTAACTATTCAATCTGTTGGAGCAACGCCCTAGGGTGGAGCCTAGGTTGCTCGGAAAGTAGAAATGACCATAAGTTTCATACTGGTTGCAATTATTCGTTTTATACGATGGAAAAACTGTTGTATTTATATTGTATTTTATGCTTCTGGCGTTGACTTCTAAGGCACTATCTATTCGATCTGGTGGAGCAACGCTCTAGAGCGAAGCCTAGGTTGCCCGGAACGTAGAATTGGCCATCACTTCCAAACTGGTTGCAAATATTCCTGTTATATGATGGAAACACTGTTGTGTTTTTTTTGCATTTTATGGTTCGGGCGTTGACTTCTAAGGCCCTAACTATTCAATCTGTTGGAGCAACGCCCTAGGGTGAAGCCTAGGTTGCTCGGAAAGTAGAAATGACCATAAGTATCATACTGGTTGCAATTATTCGTTTTATACGATGGAAAAACTGTTGTATTTATATTGCATTTTATGCTTCTGGCGTTGAGTTCTAAGGCCCTAGCTGTTCGATCTAGTGGAGCAACGCCCTAGAGTGAAGCCTACGTTGCCCGGAAAGGAGAAATGACCATCACGTTCAAACTGGTTGCAATTAATCCTTTTATACGAAGGAAAAGCTGTTGTATTTATATCGTATTTTATGCTTCTGGCGTTTACTTCTATGGACCTAACTATTCGATCTGGTGGAGCAACGCCCTAGAGTGAAGCCTAGGTTGCCCGGAACGTAGAATTGGCCATCACTTTCAAACTGGTTGCAATTATTCGTTTTATACGATGGAAATGCTGTTGTATTTATATCGTATTTTATGCTTCTGGCGTTGACTTCTTAGGACGTAACTATTCGCTCTGGTGGAGCAACGCGCTGGAGTGAAACCTTGGTTGCCCGGAACGTAGAATTGGTCATCACTTTCAAACTGGTTGCAATTATTCCTGATATATGATGGAAACACTGTTGTATTTTTTTTGCATTTTATGGTTCGGGCGTTGACTTCTAAGGCCCTAACTATTCAATCTGTTGGAGCAACGTCCTAGGGTGAAGCCTATGTTGCTCGGAAAGTAGAAATGACCATAAGTTTCATACTGGTTGCAATTATTCGTTTTATACGATGGAAAAACTGTTGTATTTATATTGTATCTTATGCTTCTGGCGTTGACTTCTAAGGCACTATCTATTCGATCTGGTGGAGCAACGCCCTAGAGCGAAGCCTAGATTGCCCGGAACGTAGAATTGGCCATCACTTCCAAACTGGTTGCAATTATTCCTGTTATATGATGGAAACACTGTTGTGTTTTTTTTGCATTTTATGGTTCGGGCGTTGACTTCTAAGGCCCTAACTATTCAATCTGTTGGAGCAACGCCCTAGGGTGAAGCCTAGGTTGCTCGGAAAGTAGAAATGACCATAAGTATCATACTGGTTGCAATTATTCGTTTTATACGATGGAAAAACTGTTGTATTTATATTGCATTTTATGCTTCTGGCGTTGACTTCTAAGGCCCTAGCTGTTCGATCTAGTGGAGCAACACCTTAGAGTGAAGCCTAGGTTGCCCGGAACGTAGAATTGGCCATCACTTTCAAACTGGTTACAATTATTCGTTTTATACGATGCAAACGCTGTTGTATTTATATCGTATTTTATGCTTCTGGCGTTTGCTTCTAAGGACCTAACTATTCGATCTGGTGGAGCAACGCCCTAGGGTGGATCCTAGGTTGCTCGGAATGTAGAAATGACCATAACTTTCACACTGGTTGCAATTATTCGTTTTATACGATGGAAAAGCTGTTGTATTTATATCGTATTTTATGCTTCTGGCGTTGACTTCTAAGGCACTAACTATTCGGTCTGGTGGAGCAATGCCCTGGAGTGAAACCTAAGTTGCCCGGAACGTAGAATTGGCCATCACTTTCAAACTGGTTGCAATTATTCCTGTTATATTATGGAAACACTGTTGCATTTTTATTGCATTTTATGCTTCGGGCGTTGACTTCTAAGGCCCTAACTATTCAATCTGTTGGAGCAACGCCCTAGGGAGAAGCCTAGGTTGCTCGGAAAGTAGAAATGACCATAAGTATCATACTGGTTGCAATTATTCGTTTTATACGATGGAAAAACTGTTGTATTTATATTGTATTTTATGCTTCTGGCGTTGACTTCTAAGGCCCTAGCTGTTCGATCTAGTGGAGCAACGCCCTAGAGTGAAGCCTACGTTGCCCGGAAAGGAGAAATGACCATCACGTTCAAACTGGTTGCAATTAATCCTTTTATACGATGGAAAAGCTGTTGTATTTATATCGTATTTTATGCTTCTGGCGTTTACTTCTATGGACCTAACTATTCGATCTGGTGGAGCAACGCCCTAAGGTGAAGCCTAGGTTGCTCGGAAAGTAGAAATGACCATAAGTTTCTTACTGGTTGCAATTATTCGTTTTATACGATGGAAAAACTGTTGTATTTATATTGTATTTTATGCTTCTGGCGTTGACTTCTAAGGCACTAACTATTCGATCTGGTGGAGCAACGCCCTATAGTGAAGTCTAGGTTGCTCGGAAAGTAGAAATGACCATCAGTTTCATACTGGTTGCAATTATTCGTTTTATACGATGGAAAAACTGTTGTATGTATATTGTATTTTATGCTTCTGGCGTTGGCTTCTAAGGCACTAACTATTCGATCTGGTGGAGCAACGCCCTAGAGTGAAGCCTAGGTTGCCCGGAAGGAAGAATTGGCCATCACTGTCAAACTGGTTGCAATTATTCGTTTTATACGATGGAAAAACTGTTGTATTTTTTTTGCATTTTATGGTTCGGGCGTTGACTTCTAAGGCCCTAACTATTCAATCTGTTGGAGCAACGCCCTAGGGTGAAGCCTAGGTTGCTCGGAAAGTAGAAGTGACCATCAGTTTCATACAGGTTGCAATTATTCGTTTTATACGATGGAAAAACTGTTGTATTTATATTGTATTTTATGCTTCTGGCGTTGACTTGTAAGGCACTAACTATTCGATCTGGTGGAGCAACGCCCTAGAGTGAAGCCTAGGTTGCTCGGAAAGTAGAAATGACCATCAGTTTCATACTGGTTGCAATTATTCGTTTTATACGATGGAAGATCTGTTGTATTTATATTGTATTTTATGCCTCTGGCGTTGACTTCTAAGGCACTAACTATTCGATCTGATGGAACAACAGCCTAGGGAGAAGCCTAGCTTGCCCGGAATGTAGAAATGACCATTACTATCATACTGGTTGCAATTATTCGTTCTATACGATGGAAATGCTGTTGTATTTATATCGTATTTTATGCTTCTGGCGTTGACTTCTTAGGACGTAACTATTCGGTCTGGTGGAGCAACGCGCTGGAGTGAAACCTTGGTTGCCCGGAACGTAGAATTGGCCATCACTTTCAATCTGGTTGCAATTATTCCTGATATATGATGGAAACACTGTTGTATTTTTTTTGCATTTTATGGTTCGGGCGTTGACTTCTAAGGCCCTAACTATTCAATCTGTTGGAGCAACGCCCTAGGGTGAAGCCTAGGTTGCTCGGAAAGTAGAAATGACCATAAGTTTCATACTGGTTGCAATTATTCGTTTTATACGATGGAAAAACTGTTGTATTTATATTGTATTTTATGCTTCTGGCGTTGACTTCTAAGGCACTATCTATTCGATCTGGTGGAGCAACGCCCTAGAGTGAAGCCTAGGTTGCCCGGAACGTAGAATTGGCCATCACTTTCAAACTGGTTGCAATTATTCCTGTTATGTGATGGAAACACTGTTGTATTTTAATTGCATTTTATGGTTCGGGCGTTGACTTCTAAGGCCCTAACTATTCAATCCGTTGGAGCAACGCCCTAGGGTGAAGCCTAGGTTGCTCGGAAAGTAGATGTGACCATAAGTTTCATACTGGTTGCAATTATTTGTTTTATACGATGGAAAAACTGTTGTACTTATATTGTATTTATGCTTCTGGCGTTCACTTCTAAGGCACTAACTATTCGATCTGGTGGAGCAACGCCCTAGAGTGAAGCCTAGGTTGCCCGGAACGTAGAATTGGCCATCACTTTCAAACTGGTTGCAATTATTCCTGTTACATGATGGAAACACTGTTGTATTTTTTTTGCATTTTATGGTTCGGGCGTTGACTTCTAAGGCCCTAACTATTCAATCTGTTGGAGCAACGCCCTAGGGTGCAGCCTAGGTTGCTCGGAAAGTAGAAATGTCCATAAGGTTCATACTGGTTGCAATTATTCGTTTTATGCGATGGAAAAACTGTTGTACTTATATTGTATTTATGCTTCTGGCGTTCACTTCTAAGGCACTAACTATTCGATCTGGTGGAGCAACGCCCTAGAGTGAAGCCTAGGTTGCCCGGAACGTAGAATTGGCCATCACTTTCAAACTGGTTGCAATTATTCCTGTTGTTTGATGGAAGCACTGTTCTATTTTTTTTGCGTTTTATGGTTCGGGCGTTGACTTCTAAGGCCCTAACTGTTCAGTCTGTTGGAGCAACGCCATAGGGTGAAGCCTAGGTTGCTCGGAAAGTAGAAATGACCATAAGTTTCATACTGGTTGCAATTATTCGTTTTATACGATGGAAAAGCTGTTGTATTTATATTGTATTTTATGCTTCTGGCGTTGACTTCTAAGGCACTAACTATTCGATCTGGTGGAGCAACGCCCTAGAGTAAAGTCTAGGTTGCCCGGAACGTAGAATTGGCCATCACTTTCAAAGTGGTTGCAATTATTCCTGTTATATGATGGAAACACAGTTGTATTTTTATTGCATTTTATGCTTCGGGCGTTGACATCTAAGGCCCTAACTACTCAATCTGTTGGAGCAACGCCCTAGGGTGAAGCCTAGGTTCCTCGGAAAGTAGAAATGACCATAAGTTTCCTACTGGTTGCAATTATTCGTTTTATACGATGGAAACGCTGTTGTATTTATATTGTACTTTATACCTCTGGCGTTGACTTCTAAGGCCGTAGCTATTAGATGTGGTGGAGCAACGCCATAGAGAGACGCCTAGGGTGCTCGGAACGTAGAAATGACCATTACTTTCACACTGGTTGCAATTATTCGTTTTATACGATGGAAAAGCTGTTGTATTTATATCGTATTTTATGCTTCTGGCGTTTGCTTCTAAGGACCTAACTATTCGATCTGGTGGAGCAACGCCCTAGGGTGGATCCTAGGTTGCTCGGAATGTAGAAATGACCATAACTTTCACACTGGTTGCAATTATTCGTTTTATACGATGGAAAAGCTGTTGTATTTATATCGTATTTTATGCTTCTGGCGTTGACTTCTAAGGCACTAACTATTCGGTCTGGTGGAGCAATGCCCTGGAGTGAAACCTAAGTTGCCCGGAACGTAGAATTGGCCATCACTTTCAAACTGGTTGCAATTATTCCTGTTATATTATGGAAACACTGTTGCATTTTTATTGCATTTTATGCTTCGGGCGTTGACTTCTAAGGCCCTAACTATTCAATCTGTTGGAGCAACGCCCTAGGGAGAAGCCTAGGTTGCTCGGAAAGTAGAAATGACCATAAGTATCATACTGGTTGCAATTATTCGTTTTATACGATGGAAAAACTGTTGTATTTATATTGTATTTTATGCTTCTGGCGTTGACTTCTAAGGCCCTAGCTGTTCGATCTAGTGGAGCAACGCCCTAGAGTGAAGCCTACGTTGCCCGGAAAGGAGAAATGACCATCACGTTCAAACTGGTTGCAATTAATCCTTTTATACGATGGAAAAGCTGTTGTATTTATATCGTATTTTATGCTTCTGGCGTTTACTTCTATGGACCTAACTATTCGATCTGGTGGAGCAACGCCCTAAGGTGAAGCCTAGGTTGCTCGGAAAGTAGAAATGACCATAAGTTTCTTACTGGTTGCAATTATTCGTTTTATACGATGGAAAAACTGTTGTATTTATATTGTATTTTATGCTTCTGGCGTTGACTTCTAAGGCACTAACTATTCGATCTGGTGGAGCAACGCCCTATAGTGAAGTCTAGGTTGCTCGGAAAGTAGAAATGACCATCAGTTTCATACTGGTTGCAATTATTCGTTTTATACGATGGAAAAACTGTTGTATGTATATTGTATTTTATGCTTCTGGCGTTGGCTTCTAAGGCACTAACTATTCGATCTGGTGGAGCAACGCCCTAGAGTGAAGCCTAGGTTGCCCGGAAGGAAGAATTGGCCATCACTGTCAAACTGGTTGCAATTATTCGTTTTATACGATGGAAAAACTGTTGTATTTTTTTTGCATTTTATGGTTCGGGCGTTGACTTCTAAGGCCCTAACTATTCAATCTGTTGGAGCAACGCCCTAGGGTGAAGCCTAGGTTGCTCGGAAAGTAGAAGTGACCATCAGTTTCATACAGGTTGCAATTATTCGTTTTATACGATGGAAAAACTGTTGTATTTATATTGTATTTTATGCTTCTGGCGTTGACTTGTAAGGCACTAACTATTCGATCTGGTGGAGCAACGCCCTAGAGTGAAGCCTAGGTTGCTCGGAAAGTAGAAATGACCATCAGTTTCATACTGGTTGCAATTATTCGTTTTATACGATGGAAGATCTGTTGTATTTATATTGTATTTTATGCCTCTGGCGTTGACTTCTAAGGCACTAACTATTCGATCTGATGGAACAACAGCCTAGGGAGAAGCCTAGCTTGCCCGGAATGTAGAAATGACCATTACTATCATACTGGTTGCAATTATTCGTTCTATACGATGGAAATGCTGTTGTATTTATATCGTATTTTATGCTTCTGGCGTTGACTTCTTAGGACGTAACTATTCGGTCTGGTGGAGCAACGCGCTGGAGTGAAACCTTGGTTGCCCGGAACGTAGAATTGGCCATCACTTTCAATCTGGTTGCAATTATTCCTGATATATGATGGAAACACTGTTGTATTTTTTTTGCATTTTATGGTTCGGGCGTTGACTTCTAAGGCCCTAACTATTCAATCTGTTGGAGCAACGCCCTAGGGTGAAGCCTAGGTTGCTCGGAAAGTAGAAATGACCATAAGTTTCATACTGGTTGCAATTATTCGTTTTATACGATGGAAAAACTGTTGTATTTATATTGTATTTTATGCTTCTGGCGTTGACTTCTAAGGCACTATCTATTCGATCTGGTGGAGCAACGCCCTAGAGTGAAGCCTAGGTTGCCCGGAACGTAGAATTGGCCATCACTTTCAAACTGGTTGCAATTATTCCTGTTATGTGATGGAAACACTGTTGTATTTTAATTGCATTTTATGGTTCGGGCGTTGACTTCTAAGGCCCTAACTATTCAATCCGTTGGAGCAACGCCCTAGGGTGAAGCCTAGGTTGCTCGGAAAGTAGATGTGACCATAAGTTTCATACTGGTTGCAATTATTTGTTTTATACGATGGAAAAACTGTTGTACTTATATTGTATTTATGCTTCTGGCGTTCACTTCTAAGGCACTAACTATTCGATCTGGTGGAGCAACGCCCTAGAGTGAAGCCTAGGTTGCCCGGAACGTAGAATTGGCCATCACTTTCAAACTGGTTGCAATTATTCCTGTTATATGATGGAAACACTGTTGTATTTTTTTTGCATTTTATGGTTCGGGCGTTGACTTCTAAGGCCCTAACTATTCAATCTGTGGGAGCAACGCCCTAGGGTGCAGCCTAGGTTGCTCGGAAAGTAGAAATGTCCATAAGGTTCATACTGGTTGCAATTATTCGTTTTATGCGATGGAAAAACTGTTGTATTTATATTGTATTTTATGCTTCTGGCGTTGACTTCTAAGGCACTAACTATTCGATCTGGTGGAGCAACGCAATAGAGTGAAGCCTAGGTTGCCCGGAACGTAGAATTGGCCATCACTTTCAAACTGGTTGCAATTATTCCTGTTATATGATGGAAACACTGTTGTATTTTTTTTGCATTTTATGATTCGGGCGTTGACTTCTAAGGCCCTAACTATTCAATCTGTTGGAGCAACGCCCTAGGGCGAAGCCTAGGTTGCTCGGAAAGTAGAAATGTCCATAAGGTTCATACTGGTTGCAATTATTCGTTTTATACGATGGAAAAACTGTTGTATTTATATTGTATTTTATGCTTCTGGCGTTGACTTCTAAGGCACTAACTATTCGATCTGGTGGAGCAACGCAATAGAGTGTAGCCTAGGTTGCCCGGAACGTAGAATTGGCCATCACCTTCAAACTGGTTGCAATTATTCCTGTTGTTTGATGGAAGCACTGTTCTATTTTTTTTGCGTTTTATGGTTCGGGCGTTGACTTCTAAGGCCCTAACTGTTCAGTCTGTTGGAGCAACGCCATAGGGTGAAGCCTAGGTTGCTCGGAAAGTAGAAATGACCATAAGTTTCATACTGGTTGCAATTATTCGTTTTATACGATGGAAAAGCTGTTGTATTTATATTGTATTTTATGCTTCTGGCGTTGACTTCTAAGGCACTAACTATTCGATCTGGTGGAGCAACGCCCTAGAGTAAAGTCTAGGTTGCCCGGAACGTAGAATTGGCCATCACTTTCAAAGTGGTTGCAATTATTCCTGTTATATGATGGAAACACAGTTGTATTTTTATTGCATTTTATGCTTCGGGCGTTGACATCTAAGGCCCTAACTACTCAATCTGTTGGAGCAACGCCCTAGGGTGAAGCCTAGGTTCCTCGGAAAGTAGAAATGACCATAAGTTTCCTACTGGTTGCAATTGTTCGTTTTATACGATGGAAAAACTGTTGTATTTATATTGTATTTTATGCTTCTGGCGTTGGCTTCTAAGGAACTAGCTGTTCGATCTAGTGGAGCAACGCCGTAGAGTGAAGCCTAGGTTGCCCGGAACGTAGAATTGGCCATCACTTTCAAACTGGTTACAATTATTCGTTTTATACAATGCAAACGCTGTTGTATTTATATCGTACTTTATGCTTATGGCGTTTACTTCTAAGGACCTAACTATTCGATCTGGTGGAGCAACGCGCTAGAGTGGATCCTAGGTTGCTCGGAATGTAGAAATGACCATAACTTTCACACTGGTTGCAATTATTCGTTTTATACGATGGAAACGCTGTTGTATTTATATTGTACTTTATACCTCTGGCGTTGACTTCTAAGGCCGTAGCTATTAGATGTGGTGGAGCAACGCCATAGAGAGACGCCTAGGGTGCTCGGAACGTAGAAATGACCATTACTTTCACACTGGTTGCAATTATTCGTTTTATACGATGGAAAAGCTGTTGTATTTATATCTTATTTTATGCTTCTGGCGTTTACTTCTAAGGACCTAACTATTCGGTCTGGTGGAGCAACGCCATAGGGTGAAGCCTAGGTTGCTCGGAGAGTAGAAATGTCCATAAGTTTCATACTGGTTGCAATTATTCGTTTTATACGATGGAAAAGCTGTTGTATTTATATTTTATTTTATGCTTCTGGCGTTGACTTCTAAGGCCCTAGCTGTTCGATCTAGTGGAGCAACGCCCTAGAGTGAAGCCTAGGTTGCCCGGAACGTAGAATTGGCCATCACTTTCAAACTGGTTGCAATTAATCCTTTTATACGATGGAAAAGCTGTTGTATTTATATCGTATTTTATGCTTCTGACGTTTACTTCTAAGGACCTAACTATTCGATCTGGTGAAGCAACGCACTAGAGTGAAGCCTAGGTTCCTCGGAATGTGGAAATGACCATAACTTTCACACTGGTTGCAATTATTCGTTTTATACGATGGAAAAACTGTTGTATTTATATTGTATTTTATGCCTCTGGCGTTGACTTCTAAGGCACTAACTATTCGATCTGGCGGAGCAACGCCCTAGAGTGAAGCCTAGGTTGCACGGAAGGTAGAATTGGCCATCACTGTCAAACTGGTTGCAATTATTCGCTTTATACGATGGAAAAACTGTTGTATTTATATTGTATTTTATGCTTCTGGCGTTTACTTCTAAGGACCTAACTATTCGATCTGGTGGAGCAACGCGCTAGAGTGGATCCTGGGTTGCTCGGAATGTAGAAATGACCATAACTTTCACACTGGTTGCAATTATTCGTTTTATACGATGGAAACGCTGTTGTATTTATATTGTACTTTATGCCTCTGGCGTTGACTTCTAAGGCCGTAGCTATTACATGTGGTGGAGCAACACCCTAGAGTGACGCCTAGGGTGCTCGGAACGTAGAAATGACCATTACTTTCACACTGGTTGCAATTATTCGTTTTATACGATGGAAACGCTGTTGTATTTATATCGTATTTTATGCTTCTGGCGTTTACTTCTAAGGACCTAACTATTCAATCTGTTGGAGCAACGCCATAGGGTGAAGCCTAGGTTGCTCGGAAAGTAGAAATGACCATAAGTTTCATACTGGTTGCAATTATTCGTTTTATACGATGGAAAAGCTGTTGTATTTCTATTGTGTTTTATGCTTTTGGCGTTGACTTCTAAGGCACTAACTATTCGATATGGTGGAGCAACGCCCTAGAGTGAAGCCTAGGTTGCCCGGGACGTAGAATTGGCCATCACTTTCAAACTGGTTGCAATTATTCCTGTTATATCATGGTAACACTGTTGTATTTTTATTGCATTTTATGCTTCGGGCGTTGACTTCTAAGGCCCTAACTATTCAATCTGGTGGAGCAACGCACTAGAGTGGATCCTAGGTTGCTCGGAATGTAGAAATGACCATAACTTTCACACTGGTTGCAATTATTCGTTTTATACGATGGAAACGTTGTTGTATTTATATTGTACTTTATGCCTCTGGCGTTGACTTCTAAGGCCGTAGCTATTACATGTGGTGGAGCAACACCCTAGAGTGACGCCTAGGGTGCTCGGAACGTAGAAATGACCATTACTTTCACACTGGTTGCAATTATTCGTTTTATACGATGGAAACGCTGTTGTATTTATATCGTATTTTATGCTTCTGGCGTTTACTTCTAAGGACCTAACTATTCAATCTGTTGGAGCAACGCCATAGGGTGAAGCCTAGGTTGCTCGGAAAGTAGAAATGACCATAAGTTTCATACTGGTTGCAATTATTCGTTTTATACGATGGAAAAGCTGTTGTATTTCTATTGTGTTTTATGCTTTTGGCGTTGACTTCTAAGGCACTAACTATTCGATATGGTGGAGCAACGCCCTAGAGTGAAGCCTAGGTTGCCCGGAACGTAGAATTGGCCATCACTTTCAAACTGGTTGCAATTATTCCTGTTATGTGATGGAAACACTGTTGTATTTTAAATGCATTTTTTGGTTCGGGCGTTGACTTCTAAGGCCCTAACTATTCAATCCGTTGGAGCAACGCCCTAGGGTGAAGCCTAGGTGGCTCGGAAAGTAGAAATGACCATAAGTTTCATACTGGTTGCAATTATTCGTTTTATACGATGGAAAAGCTGTTGTATTTCTATTGTGTTTTATGCTTTTGGCGTTGACTTCTAAGGCACTAACTATTCGATATGGTGGAGCAACGCCCTAGAGTGAAGCCTAGGTTGCCCGGGACGTAGAATTGGCCATCACTTTCAAACTGGTTGCAATTATTCCTGTTATATCATGGTAACACTGTTGTATTTTTATTGCATTTTATGCTTCGGGCGTTGACTTCTAAGGCCCTAACTATTCAATCTGGTGGAGCAACGCACTAGAGTGGATCCTAGGTTGCTCGGAATGTAGAAATGACCATAACTTTCACACTGGTTGCAATTATTCGTTTTATACGATGGAAACGTTGTTGTATTTATATTGTACTTTATGCCTCTGGCGTTGACTTCTAAGGCCGTAGCTATTACATGTGGTGGAGCAACACCCTAGAGTGACGCCTAGGGTGCTCGGAACGTAGAAATGACCATTACTTTCACACTGGTTGCAATTATTCGTTTTATACGATGGAAACGCTGTTGTATTTATATCGTATTTTATGCTTCTGGCGTTTACTTCTAAGGACCTAACTATTCAATCTGTTGGAGCAACGCCATAGGGTGAAGCCTAGGTTGCTCGGAAAGTAGAAATGACCATAAGTTTCATACTGGCTGCAATTATTCGTTTTATACGATGGAAAAGCTGTTGTATTTCTATTGTGTTTTATGCTTTTGGCGTTGACTTCTAAGGCACTAACTATTCGATATGGTGGAGCAACGCCCTAGAGTGAAGCCTAGGTTGCCCGGAACGTAGAATTGGCCATCACTTTCAAACTGGTTGCAATTATTCCTGTTATGTGATGGAAACACTGTTGTATTTTAAATGCATTTTTTGGTTCGGGCGTTGACTTCTAAGGCCCTAACTATTCAATCCGTTGGAGCAACGCCCTAGGGTGAAGCCTAGGTGGCTCGGAAAGTAGAAATGACCATAAGTTTCATACTGGTTGCAATTATTCGTTTTATACGATGGAAAAACTGTTGTATTTATATTGTATTTTATGCTTCTGGCGTTGACTTCTAAGGCACTAACTATTCCATCTGGTGGAGCAACGTCCTAGAGTGAATCCTAGGTTGCCCGGAAGGTAGAATTGGCCATAAGTTTCTTACTGGTTGCAATTATTCGTTTTATACGATGGAAAAACTGTTGTATTTATATTGTATTTTATGCTTCTGGCGTTGACTTCTAAGGCACTAACTATTCGATCTGGTGGAGCAACGCCCTAGAGTGAAGCCTAGGTTGCTCGGAAAGTAGAAATGACCATCAGTTTCATACTGGTTGCAATTATTCGTTTTATACGATGGAAAAACTGTTGTATTTATATTGTATATTATGCTTCTGGCGTTGACTTCTAAGTCACTAACTATTCGATCTGGTGGAGCAACGCCCTAGAGTGAAGCCCAGGTTGCTCGGAAAGTAGAATGACCATAAGTTTCATACTGGTTGCAATTATTCGTTTTATACGATGGAAAAACTGTTGTATTTATATTGTATTTTATGCTTCTGGCGTTGACTTCTAAGGCACCAACTATTCGATCTGGTGGAGCAACGCCCTAGAGTGAAGCCTAGGTTGCCCGGAAGGTAGAATTGGCCATCACTGTCAAACTGGTTGCAATTATTCGTTTTATACGATGGAAAAACTGTTGTATTTTTTTTGCATTTTATGGTTCGGGCGTTGACTTCTAAGGCCCTAACTATTCAATCTGTTGGAGCAACGCCCTAGGGTGAAGCCTAGGTTGCTCGGAAAGTAGAAATGACCATCAGTTTCATACAGGTTGCAATTATTCGTTTTATACGATGGAAAAACTGTTGTATTTATATTGTATTTTATGCTTCTGGCGTTGACTTCTAAGGCACTAACTATTCGATCTGGTGGAGCAACGCCCTAGAGTGAAGCCTAGGTTGCTCGGAAAGTAGAAATGACCATCAGTTTCATACTGGTTGCAATTATTCGTTTTATACGATGGAAGAACTGTTGTATTTATATTGTATTTTATGCTTCTGGCGTTGACTTCTAAGGCACTAACTATTCGACCTGGTGGAGCAACGCCCTAGTGTGAAGCCTAGGTTGCCCGGAACGTAGAATTGGCCATCACTTTCAAACTGGTTGCAATTAATCTTGTTATACGATGGAAAAACTGTTGTATTTTTATTGCATTTTATGCTTCTGGCGTTCACTTCTTAGGCCCTAACTATTCGATCTGGTGGAGCAACGCCCTAGAGTGAAGCCTAGGTTCCTCGGAATGTGGAAATGACCATAACTTTCACACTGGTTGCAATTATTCGTTTTATACGATGGAAACGCTGTTGCATTTATATTGTATTTTATGCCTCTGGCGTTGACTTCTAAGGCCGTAGCTATTAGATGTGGTGGTGCAACGCCCTAGAGTGACGCCTAGGGTGCTTGGAACGTAGAAATGACCATTACTTTCATACTGGTTGCAATTATTCGTTTTATACGATGGAAATGCTGTTGTATTTATATCGTATTTTATGCTTCTGGCGTTGACTTCTTAGGACGTAACTATTCGGTCTGGTGGAGTAACGCGCTGGAGTGAAACCTAGGTTGCCCGGAACGTAGAATTGGCCATCACTTTCAAACTGGTTGCAATTATTCCTGATATATGATGGAAACACTGTTGTATTTTTTTTGCATTTTATGGTTCGGGCGTTGACTTCTAAGGCCCTAACTATTCAATCTGTTGGAGCAACGCACTAGGGTGAAGCCTAGGTTGCTCGGAAAGCAGAAATGACCATCAGTTTCATACTGGTTGCAATTATTCGTTTTATAAGATGGAAAAACTGTTGTATTTTTTTTGCATTTTATGGTTCGGGCGTTGACTTCTAAGGCCCTAACTATTCAATCTGTTGGAGCAACGCCCTAGGGTGAAGCCTAGGTTGCTCGGAAAGTAGAAATGACCATCAGTTTCATACAGGTTGCATTTATTCGTTTTATACGATGGAAAAACTGTTGTATTTATATTGTATTTTATGCTTCTGGCGTTGACTTCTAAGGCACTAACTATTCGATCTGGTGGAGCAACGCCCTAGAGTGAAGCCTAGGTTGCTCGGAAAGTAGAAATGACCATCAGTTTCATACTGGTTGCAATTATTCGTTTTATACGATGGAAGAACTGTTGTATTTATATTGTATTTTATGCTTCTGGCGTTGACTTCTTAGGACGTAACTATTCGGTCTGGTGGAGTAACGCGCTGGAGTGAAATCTAGGTTGCCCGGAACGTAGAATTGGCCATCACTTTCAAACTGGTTGCAATTATTCCGGATATATGATGGAAACACTGTTGTGTTTTTTTTGCATTTTATGGTTCGGGCGTTGACTTCTAAGGCCCTAACTATTCAATCTGTTGGAGCAACGCCCTAGGGTGAAGCCTAGGTTGCTCGGAAAGTAGAAATGACCATAAGTATCATACTGGTTGCAATTATTCGTTTTATACGATGGAAAAACTGTTGTATTTATATTGCATTTTATGCTTCTGGCGTTGAGTTCTAAGGCCCTAGCTGCTCGATCTAGTGGAGCAACGCCTTAGAGTGAAGCCTAGCTTGCCCGGAACGTAGAATTGGCCATCACTTTCAAACTGGTTACAATTATTCGTTTTATACGATGGAAAAACTGTTGTATTTATATTGTATTTTATGCTTCTGGCGTTGACTTCTAAGGCACTAACTATTCGATCTGGTGGAGCAACGCCCTAGAGTGAAGCCTAGGTTGCTCGGAAAGTAGAAATGACCATCAGTTTCATACTGGTTGCAATTATTCGTTTTATACGATGGAAGAACTGTTGTATTTATATTGTATTTTATGCTTCTGGCGTTGACTTCTAAGGCACTAACTATTCGACCTGGTGGAGCAACGCCCTAGTGTGAAGCCTAGGTTGCCCGGAACGTAGAATTGGCCATCACTTTCAAACTGGTTGCAATTAATCTTGTTATACGATGGAAAAACTGTTGTATTTTTATTGCATTTTATGCTTCTGGCGTTCACTTCTTAGGCCCTAACTATTCGATCTGGTGGAGCAACGCCCTAGAGTGAAGCCTAGGTTCCTCGGAATGTGGAAATGACCATAACTTTCACACTGGTTGCAATTATTCGTTTTATACGATGGAAACGCTGTTGCATTTATATTGTATTTTATGCCTCTGGCGTTGACTTCTAAGGCCGTAGCTATTAGATGTGGTGGTGCAACGCCCTAGAGTGACGCCTAGGGTGCTTGGAACGTAGAAATGACCATTACTTTCATACTGGTTGCAATTATTCGTTTTATACGATGGAAATGCTGTTGTATTTATATCGTATTTTATGCTTCTGGCGTTGACTTCTTAGGACGTAACTATTCGGTCTGGTGGAGTAACGCGCTGGAGTGAAACCTAGGTTGCCCGGAACGTAGAATTGGCCATCACTTTCAAACTGGTTGCAATTATTCCTGATATATGATGGAAACACTGTTGTATTTTTTTTGCATTTTATGGTTCGGGCGTTGACTTCTAAGGCCCTAACTATTCAATCTGTTGGAGCAACTTCCTAGGGTGAAGCCTAGGTTGCTCGGAAAGTAGAAATGACCATAAGTATCATACTGGTTGCAATTATTCGTTTTATACGATGGAAAAACTGTTGTATTTGTATTGTATTTTATGCTTCTGGCGTTGACTTCTAAGGCCCTAGCTGTTCGATCTAGTGGAGCAACGCCTTAGAGTGAAGCCTAAGTTGCCCGGAACGTAGAATTGGCCATCACTTTCAAACTGGTTACAATTATTCGTTTTATACGATGCAAACGCTGTTGTATTTATATCGTATTTTATGCTTCTGACGTTTACTTCTAAGGACCTAACTATTCGATCTGGTTGAGCAACGCCCTAGAGTGAAGCGTAGGTTCCTCGGAATGTGGAAATGACCATAACTTTCACACTGGTTGCAATTATTCGTTTTATACGATGGAAACGCTGTTGTATTTATATTGTATTTTATGCCTCTGGCGTTGACTTCTGAGGCCGTAGCTATTAGATGTGGTGGAGCAACGCCCTAGAGTGACGCCTAGGGTGCTTGGAACGTAGAAATGACCATTACTTTCATACTGGTCGCAATTATTCGTTTTATACGATGGAAATGCTGTTGTATTTATATTGTATTTTATGCTTCTGGCGTCGACTTCTTGGGCCGTAACTATTCGGTCTGGTGGAGCACCGCCCTGGAGTGAAACCTAGGTTGCCCGGAACGTAGAATTGGCCATCACTTTCAAACTGGTTGCAATTATTCCTGTTATATGATGGAAACACTGTTGTATTTTTTTTGCATTTTATGGTTCGGGCGTTGACTTCTAAGGCCCTAACTATTCAATCCGTTGGAGCAACGCCCTAGGGTGAAGCCTAGGTTGCTCGGAAAGTAGAAATGACCATAAGTATCATACTGGTTGCAATTATTCGTTTTATACGATGGAAAAACTGTTGTATTTATATTGTATTTTATGCTTCTGGCATTGACTTCTAAGGCCCTAGCTGTTCGATCTAGTGGAGCAACGCCCTAGAGTGAAGCCTACGTTGCCCGGAAAGGAGAAATGACCATCACGTTCAAACTGGTTGCAATTAATCCTTTTATACGATGGAAAAGCTGTTGTATTTATATCGTATTTTATGCTTCTGGCGTTTACTTCTATGGACCTAACTATTCGATCTGGTGGAGCAACGCCCTAGAGTGAAGCCTAGGTTGCCCGGAACGTAGAATTGGCCATCACTTTCAAACTGGTTGCAATTAATCTTGTTATACGATGGAAAAACTGTTGTATTTTTATTGCATTTTATGCTTCTGGCATTCACTTCTTAGGCCCTAACTATTCGATCTGGTGGAACAACAGCCTAGGGTGAAGCCTAGCTTGCCCGGAACGTAGAAATCACCATTACTTTCACAGTGTTTGCAATTATTCCTTTTATACGATGGAAGAGCTGTTGTATTTATATCGCATTTTATGCTTCTGGCGTTTACTTCTAAGGCCCTAACTATTCAATCTGTTGGAGCAACGCCCTAGGGTGAAGCCTAGGTTGCTCGGAAAGTAGAAATGACCATAAGTTTCTTACTGGTTGCAATTATTCGTTTTATTCGATGGAAAAACTGTTGTATTTATATTGTATTTTATGCTTCTGGCGTTGACTTCTAAGGCACTAACTATTCGATCTGGTGGAGCAACGCCCTATAGTGAAGTCTAGGTTGCTCGGAAAGTAGAAATGACCATCAGTTTCATACTGGTTGCAATTATTCGTTTTATACGATGGAAACACTGTTGTATTTTTATTGCATTTTATGCTTCGGGCGTTGACTTCTAAGGCCCTAACAATTCAATCTGTTCGAGCAACGCACTAGGGTGAAGTCTAGGTTGCTCGGAAAGCAGAAATGACCATCAGTTTCATACTGGTTGCAATTATTCGTTTTATACGATGGAAAAACTGTTGTATTTTTTTTGCATTTTATGGTTCGGGCGTTGACTTCTAAGGCCCTAACTATTCAATCTGTTGGAGCAACGCCCTAGGGTGAAGCCTAGGTTGCTCGGAAAGTAGAAATGCCCATCAGTTTCATACAGGTTGCATTTATTCGTTTTATACGATGGAAAAACTGTTGTATTTATATTGTATTTTATGCTTCTGGCGTTGACTTCTAAGGCACTAACTATTCGATCTGGTGGAGCAACGCCCTAGAGTGAAGCCTAGGTTGCTCGGAAAGTAGAAATGACCATCAGTTTCATACTGGTTGCAATTATTCGTTTTATACGATGGAAGAACTGTTGTATTTATATTGTATTTTATGCTTCTGGCGTTGACTTCTAAGGCACTAACTATTCGATCTGATGGAACAACAGCCTAGGGAGAAGCCTAGCTTGCCCGGAATGTAGAAATGACCATTACTATCATACTGGTTGCAATTATTCTTTCTATACGATGGAAATGCTGTTGTATTTATATCGTATTTTATGCTTCTGGCGTTGACTTCTTAGGACGTAACTATTCGGTCTGGTGGAGCAACGCGCTGGAGTGAAACCTTGGTTGCCCGGAACGTAGAATTGGCCATCACTTTCAATCTGGTTGCAATTATTCCTGATATATGATGGAAACACTGTTGTATTTTTTTTGCATTTTATGGTTCGGGCGTTGACTTCTAAGGCCCTAACTATTCAATCTGTTGGAGCAACGCCCTAGGGTGAAGCCTAGGTTGCTCGGAAAGTAGAAATGACCATAAGTTCCATACTGGTTG
Source organism: Calliopsis andreniformis (assembly GCF_051401765.1). Lineage (NCBI taxonomy): Eukaryota > Metazoa > Arthropoda > Insecta > Hymenoptera > Andrenidae > Calliopsis > Calliopsis andreniformis. The sequence goes on from NC_135072.1 coordinate 9,566,714, forward strand.
CAATTATTCGTTTTATACGATGGAAAAACTGTTGTATTTATATTGTATTTTATGCTTCTGGCGTTGACTTCTAAGGCACTATCTATTCGATCTGGTGGAGCAACGCCCTAGAGCGAAGCCTAGGTTGCCCGGAACGTAGAATTGGCCATCACTTCCAAACTGGTTGCAATTATTCCTGTTATATGATGGAAACACTGTTATGTTTTTTTTGCATTTTATGGTTCGGGCGTTGACTTCTAAGGCCCTAACTATTCAATCTGTTGGAGCAACGCCCTAGGGTGAAGCCTAGGTTGCTCGGAAAGTAGAAATGACCATAAGTATCATACTGGTAGCAATTATTCGTTTTATACGATGGAAAAACTGTTGTATTTATATTGTATTTTATGCTTCTGGCGTTGACTTCTAAGGCACTAACTATTCGATCTGATGGAACAACAGCCTAGGGAGAAGCCTAGCTTGCCCGGAATGTAGAAATGACCATTACTATCATACTGGTTGCAATTATTCTTTCTATACGATGGAAATGCTGTTGTATTTATATCGTATTTTATGCTTCTGGCGTTGACTTCTTAGGACGTAACTATTCGGTCTGGTGGAGCAACGCGCTGGAGTGAAACCTTGGTTGCCCGGAACGTAGAATTGGCCATCACTTTCAATCTGGTTGCAATTATTCCTGATATATGATGGAAACACTGTTGTATTTTTTTTGCATTTTATGGTTCGGGCGTTGACTTCTAAGGCCCTAACTATTCAATCTGTTGGAGCAACGCCCTAGGGTGAAGCCTAGGTTGCTCGGAAAGTAGAAATGACCATAAGTTCCATACTGGTTGCAATTATTCGTTTTATACGATGGAAAAACTGTTGTATTTATATTGTATTTTATGCTTCTGGCGTTGACTTCTAAGGCACTATCTATTCGATCTGGTGGAGCAACGCCCTAGAGCGAAGCCTAGGTTGCCCGGAACGTAGAATTGGCCATCACTTCCAAACTGGTTGCAATTATTCCTGTTATATGATGGAAACACTGTTGTGTTTTTTTTGCATTTTATGGTTCGGGCGTTGACTTCTAAGGCCCTAACTATTCAATCTGTTGGAGCAACGCCCTAGGGTGAAGCCTAGGTTGCTCGGAAAGTAGAAATGACCATAAGTATCATACTGGTTGCAATTATTCGTTTTATACGATGGAAAAACTGTTGTATTTATATTGCATTTTATGCTTCTGGCGTTGACTTCTAAGGCCCTAGCTGTTCGATCTAGTGGAGCAACGCCTTAGAGTGAAGCCTAGCTTGATCGGAACGTAGAATTGGCCATCACTTTCAAACTGGTTACAATTATTCGTTTTATACGATGCAAACGCTGTTGTATTTATATCGTATTTTATGCTTCTGGCGTTTGCTTCTAAGGACCTAAGTATTCGATCTGGTGGAGCAACGCCCTAGAGTGGATCCTAGGTTGCTCGGAAAGTAGAAATGTCCATAAGGTTCATACTGGTTGCAATTATTCGTTTTATGCGATGGAAAAACTGTTGTATTTATATTGTATTTTATGCTTCTGGCGTTGACTTCTAAGGCACTAACTATTCGATCTGGTGGAGCAACGCAATAGAGTGAAGCCTAGGTTGCCCGGAACGTAGAATTGGCCATCACTTTCAAACTGGTTGCAATTATTCCTGCTATATGATGGAAACACTGTTGTATTTTTTTTGCATTTTATGGTTCGGGCGTTGACTTCTAAGGCCCTAACTATTCAATCTGTTGGAGCAAGGCGCTAGGGCGAAGCCTAGGTTGCTCGGAAAGTAGAAATGTCCATAACGTTCATACTGGTTGCAATTATTCGTTTTATACGATGGAAAAACTGTTGTATTTATATTGTATTTTATGCTTCTGGCGATGACTTCTAAGGCACTAACTATTCGATCTGGTGGAGCAACGCAATAGAGTGTAGCCTAGGTTGCCCGGAACGTTGAATTGGCCATCACCTTCAAACTGGTTGCAATTATTCCTGTTGTTTGATGGAAGCACTGTTCTATTTTTGTTGCGTTTTATGGTTCGGGCGTTGACTTCTAAGGCCCTAACTGTTCAGTCTGTTGGAGCAACGCCATAGGGTGAAGCCTAGGTTGCTCGGAAAGTAGAAATGACCATAAGTTTCATACTGGTTGCAATTATTCGTTTTATACGATAGAAAAGCTGTTGTATTTATATTGTATTTTATGCTTCTGGCGTTGACTTCTAAGGCACTAACTATTCGATCTGGTGGAGCAACGCCCTAGAGTAAAGTCTAGGTTGCCCGGAACGTAGAATTGGCCATCACTTTCAAACTGGTTGCAATTATTCCTGTTATATGATGGAAACACAGTTGTATTTTTATTGCATTTTATGCTTCGGGCGTTGACATCTAAGGCCCTAACTACTCAATCTGTTGGAGCAACGCCCTAGGGTGAAGCCTAGGTTCCTCGGAAAGTAGAAATGACCATAAGTTTCATACTGGTTGCAATTGTTCGTTTTATACGATGGAAAAACTGTTGTATTTATATTGTATTTTATGCTTCTGGCGTTGGCTTCTAAGGAACTAGCTGTTCGATCTAGTGGAGCAACGCCGTAGAGTGAAGCCTAGGTTGCCCGGAACGTAGAATTGGCCATCACTTTCAAACTGGTTACAATTATTCGTTTTATACAATGCAAACGCTGTTGTATTTAGATCGTACTTTATGCTTATGGCGTTTACTTCTAAGGACCTAACTATTCGATCTGGTGGAGCAACGCGCTAGAGTGGATCCTAGGTTGCTCGGAATGTAGAAATGACCATAACTTTCACACTGGTTGCAATTATTCGTTTTATACGATGGAAACGCTGTTGTATTTATATTGTACTTTATGCCTCTGGCGTTGACTTCTAAGGCCGTAGCTATTAGATGTGGTGGAGCAACGCCATAGAGAGACGCCTAGGGTGCTCGGAACGTAGAAATGACCATTACTTTCACACTGGTTGCAATTATTCGTTTTATACGATGGAAAAGCTGTTGTATTTATATCTTATTTTATGCTTCTGGCGTTTACTTCTAAGGACCTAACTATTCGGTCTGGTGGAGCAACGCCATAGGGTGAAGCCTAGGTTGCTCGGAAAGTAGAAATGTCCATAAGTTTCATACTGGTTGCAATTATTCGTTTTATACGATGGAAAAGCTGTTGTATTTATATTTTATTTTATGCTTCTGTCGTTGACTTCTAAGGCCCTAGCTGTTCGATCTAGTGGAGCAACGCCCTAGAGTGAAGCCTAGGTTGCCCGGAACGTAGAATTGGCCATCACTTTCAAACTGGTTGCAATTAATCCTTTTATACGATGGAAAAGCTGTTGTATTTATATCGTATTTTATGCTTCTGACGTTTACTTCTAAGGACCTAACTATTCGATCTGGTGAAGCAACGCACTAGAGTGAAGCCTAGGTTCCTCGGAATGTGGAAATGACCATAACTTTCACACAGGTTGCAATTATTCGTTTTATACGATGGAAAAACTGTTGTATTTATATTGTATTTTATGCCTCTGGCATTGACTTCTAAGGCACTAACTATTCGATCTGGCGGAGCAACGCCCTAGAGTGAAGCCTAGGTTGCACGGAAGGTATAATTGGCCATCACTGTCAAACTGGTTGCAATTATTCGCTTTATACGATGGAAAAACTGTTGTATTTATATTGTATTTTATGCTTCTGGCGTTGACTTCTAAGGCACTAACTATTCGATCTGGTGGAGCAACGCCCTAGAGTGAAGCCTAGGTTGCCCGGGACGTAGAATTGGCCATCACTTTCAAACTGGTTGCAATTATTCCTGTTATATCATGGTAACACTGTTGTATTTTTATTGCATTTTATGCTTCGGGCGTTGACTTCTAAGGCCCGAACTATTCAATCTGTTGGAGCAACGCCCTAGGGTGAAGCCTAGGTTGCTCGGAAAGTAGAAATGACCATAAGTATCATACTGGTTGCAATTAATCGTTTTATACGATGGAAAAACTGTTGTATTTATATTGTATTTTATGCTTCTGGCGTTGACTTCTAAGGCCCCAGCTGTTCGATCTAGTGGAGCAACGCCCTAGAGAGAAGCCTAGGTTGCCCGGAACGTAGAATTGGCCATCACTTTCAAACTGGTTACAATTATTCGTTTTATACGATGCAAACGCTGTTGTATTTATATCGTATTTTATGCTTCTGGCGTTTACTTCTAAGGACCTAACTATTCGATCTGGTGGAGCAACGCGCTAGAGTGGATCCTAGGTTGCTCGGAATGTAGAAATGACCATAACTTTCACACTGGTTGCAATTATTCGTTTTATACGATGGAAACGCTGTTGTATTTATATTGTACTTTATGCCTGTGGCGTTGACTTCTAAGGCCGTAGCTATTACATGTGGTGGAGCAACACCCTAGAGTGACGCCTAGGGTGCTCGGAACGTAGAAATGACCATTACTTTCACACTGGTTGCAATTATTCGTTTTATACGATGGAAACGCTGTTGTATTTATATCGTATTTTATGCTTCTGGCGTTGACTTCTAAGGCCCTAACTATTCAATCTGTTGGAGCAACGCCCTAGGGTGAAGCCTAGGTTGCTCGGAAAGTAGAAATGACCATAAGTATCATACTGGTTGCAATTATTCGTTTTATACGATGGAAACGCTGTTGTATTTATATTGTATTTTATGCTTCTGGCGTTGACTTCTAAGGCACTAACTATTCGACCTGGTGGAGCAACGCCCTAGTGTGAAGCCTAGCTTGCCCGGAACGTAGAAATGACCATTACTATCATACTGGTTGCAATTATTCTTTCTATACGATGGAAATGCTGTTGTATTTATATCGTATTTTATGCTTCTGGCGTTGACTTCTTAGGACGTAACTATTCGGTCTGGTGGAGCAACGCGCTGGAGTGAAACCTTGGTTGCCCGGAACGTAGAATTGGCCATCACTTTCAATCTGGTTGCAATTATTCCTGATATATGATGGAAACACTGTTGTATTTTTTTTGCATTTTATGGTTCGGGCGTTGACTTCTAAGGCCCTAACTATTCAATCTGTTGGAGCAACGCCCTAGGGTGAAGCCTAGGTTGCTCGGAAAGTAGAAATGACCATAAGTTCCATACTGGTTGCAATTATTCGTTTTATACGATGGAAAAACTGTTGTATTTATATTGTATTTTATGCTTCTGGCGTTGACTTCTAAGGCACTATCTATTCGATCTGGTGGAGCAACGCCCTAGAGCGAAGCCTAGGTTGCCCGGAACGTAGAATTGGCCATCACTTCCAAACTGGTTGCAATTATTCCTGTTATATGATGGAAACACTGTTGTGTTTTTTTTGCATTTTATGGTTCGGGCGTTGACTTCTAAGGCCCTAACTATTCAATCTGTTGGAGCAACGCCCTAGGGTGAAGCCTAGGTTGCTCGGAAAGTAGAAATGACCATAAGTATCATACTGGTTGCAATTATTCGTTTTATACGATGGAAAAACTGTTGTATTTATATTGCATTTTATGCTTCTGGCGTTGACTTCTAAGGCCCTAGCTGTTCGATCTAGTGGAGCAACGCCTTAGAGTGAAGCCTAGCTTGATCGGAACGTAGAATTGGCCATCACTTTCAAACTGGTTACAATTATTCGTTTTATACGATGCAAACGCTGTTGTATTTATATCGTATTTTATGCTTCTGGCGTTTGCTTCTAAGGACCTAACTATTCGATCTGGTGGAGCAACGCCCTAGAGTGGATCCTAGGTTGCTCGGAAAGTAGAAATGTCCATAAGGTTCATACTGGTTGCAATTATTCGTTTTATACGATGGAAAAACTGTTGTATTTATATTGTATTTTATGCTTCTGGCGATGACTTCTAAGGCACTAACTATTCGATCTGGTGGAGCAACGCAATAGAGTGTAGCCTAGGTTGCCCGGAACGTAGAATTGGCCATCACCTTCAAACTGGTTGCAATTATTCCTGTTGTTTGATGGAAGCACTGTTCTATTTTTGTTGCGTTTTATGGTTCGGGCGTTGACTTCTAAGGCCCTAACTGTTCAGTCTGTTGGAGCAACGCCATAGGGTGAAGCCTAGGTTGCTCGGAAAGTAGAAATGACCATAAGTTTCATACTGGTTGCAATTATTCGTTTTATACGATGGAAAAGCTGTTGTATTTATATTGTATTTTATGCTTCTGGCGTTGACTTCTAAGGCACTAACTATTCGATCTGGTGGAGCAACGCCCTAGAGTAATGTCTAGGTTGCCCGGAACGTAGAATTGGCCATCACTTTCAAACTGGTTGCAATTATTCCTGTTATATGATGGAAACACAGTTGTATTTTTATTGCATTTTATGCTTCGGGCGTTGACATCTAAGGCCCTAACTACTCAATCTGTTGGAGCAACGCCCTAGGGTGAAGCCTAGGTTCCTCGGAAAGTAGAAATGACCATAAGTTTCATACTGGTTGCAATTGTTCGTTTTATACGATGGAAAAACTGTTGTATTTATATTGTATTTTATGCTTCTGGCGTTGGCTTCTAAGGAACTAGCTGTTCGATCTAGTGGAGCAACGCCGTAGAGTGAAGCCTAGGTTGCCCGGAACGTAGAATTGGCCATCACTTTCAAACTGGTTACAATTATTCGTTTTATACAATGCAAACGCTGTTGTATTTATATCGTACTTTATGCTTATGGCGTTTACTTCTAAGGACCTAACTATTCGATCTGGTGGAGCAACGCGCTAGAGTGGATCCTAGGTTGCTCGGAATGTAGAAATGACCATAACTTTCACACTGGTTGCAATTATTCGTTTTATACGATGGAAACGCTGTTGTATTTATATTGTACTTTATGCCTCTGGCGTTGACTTCTAAGGCCGTAGCTATTAGATGTGGTGGAGCAACGCCATAGAGAGACGCCTAGGGTGCTCGGAACGTAGAAATGACCATTACTTTCACACTGGTTGCAATTATTCGTTTTATACGATGGAAAAGCTGTTGTATTTATATCTTATTTTATGCTTCTGGCGTTTACTTCTAAGGACCTAACTATTCGGTCTGGTGGAGCAACGCCATAGGGTGAAGCCTAGGTTGCTCGGAAAGTAGAAATGTCCATCACTTTCAAACTGGTTGCAATTAATCCTTTTATACGATGGAAAAGCTGTTGTATTTATATCGTATTTTATGCTTCTGACGTTTACTTCTAAGGACCTAACTATTCGATCTGGTGAAGCAACGCACTAGAGTGAAGCCTAGGTTCCTCGGAATGTGGAAATGACCATAACTTTCACACAGGTTGCAATTATTCGTTTTATACGATGGAAAAACTGTTGTATTTATATTGTATTTTATGCCTCTGGCATTGACTTCTAAGGCACTAACTATTCGATCTGGCGGAGCAACGCCCTAGAGTGAAGCCTAGGTTGCACGGAAGGTAGAATTGGCCATCACTGTCAAACTGGTTGCAATTATTCGCTTTATACGATGGAAAAACTGTTGTATTTATATTGTATTTTATGCTTCTGGCGTTGACTTCTAAGGCACTAACTATTCGATCTGGTGGAGCAACGCCCTAGAGTGAAGCCTAGGTTGCCCGGGACGTAGAATTGGCCATCACTTTCAAACTGGTTGCAATTATTCCTGTTATATCATGGTAACACTGTTGTATTTTTATTGCATTTTATGCTTCGGGCGTTGACTTCTAAGGCCCTAACTATTCAATCTGTTGGAGCAACGCCCTAGGGTGAAGCCTAGGTTGCTCGGAAAGTAGAAATGACCATAAGTATCATACTGGTTGCAATTAATCGTTTTATACGATGGAAAAACTGTTGTATTTATATTGTATTTTATGCTTCTGGCGTTGACTTCTAAGGCCCTAGCTGTTCGATCTAGTGGAGCAACGCCCTAGAGAGAAGCCTAGGTTGCCCGGAACGTAGAATTGGCCATCACTTTCAAACTGGTTACAATTATTCGTTTTATACGATGCAAACGCTGTTGTATTTATATCGTATTTTATGCTTCTGGCGTTTACTTCTAAGGACCTAACTATTCGATCTGGTGGAGCAACGCGCTAGAGTGGATCCTAGGTTGCTCGGAATGTAGAAATGACCATAACTTTCACACTGGTTGCAATTATTCGTTTTATACGATGGAAACGCTGTTGTATTTATATTGTACTTTATGCCTGTGGCGTTGACTTCTAAGGCCGTAGCTATTACATGTGGTGGAGCAACACCCTAGAGTGACGCCTAGGGTGCTCGGAACGTAGAAATGACCATTACTTTCACACTGGTTGCAATTATTCGTTTTATACGATGGAAACGCTGTTGTATTTATATCGTATTTTATGCTTCTGGCGTTGACTTCTAAGGCCCTAACTATTCAATCTGTTGGAGCAACGCCCTAGGGTGAAGCCTAGGTTGCTCGGAAAGTAGAAATGACCATAAGTATCATACTGGTTGCAATTATTCGTTTTATACGATGGAAAAACTGTTGTATTTATATTGCATTTTATGCTTCTGGCGTTGAGTTCTAAGGCCCTAGCTGCTCGATCTAGTGGAGCAACGCCTTAGAGTGAAGCCTAGCTTGCCCGGAACGTAGAATTGGCCATCACTTTCAAACTGGTTACAATTATTCGTTTTATACGATGGAAAAACTGTTGTATTTATATTGTATTTTATGCTTCTGGCGTTGACTTCTAAGGCACTAACTATTCGATCTGGTGGAGCAACGCCCTAGAGTGAAGCCTAGGTTGCTCGGAAAGTAGAAATGACCATCAGTTTCATACTGGTTGCAATTATTCGTTTTATACGATGGAAGAACTGTTGTATTTATATTGTATTTTATGCTTCTGGCGTTGACTTCTAAGGCACTAACTATTCGACCTGGTGGAGCAACGCCCTAGTGTGAAGCCTAGCTTGCCCGGAACGTAGAAATGACCATTACTATCATACTGGTTGCAATTATTCTTTCTATACGATGGAAATGCTGTTGTATTTATATCGTATTTTATGCTTCTGGCGTTGACTTCTTAGGACGTAACTATTCGGTCTGGTGGAGCAACGCGCTGGAGTGAAACCTTGGTTGCCCGGAACGTAGAATTGGCCATCACTTTCAATCTGGTTGCAATTATTCCTGATATATGATGGAAACACTGTTGTATTTCTTTTGCATTTTATGGTTCGGGCGTTGACTTCTAAGGCCCTAACTATTCAATCTGTTGGAGCAACGCCCTAGGGTGAAGCCTAGGTTGCTCGGAAAGTAGAAATGACCATAAGTTCCATACTGGTTGCAATTATTCGTTTTATACGATGGAAAAACTGTTGTATTTATATTGTATTTTATGCTTCTGGCGTTGACTTCTAAGGCACTATCTATTCGATCTGGTGGAGCAACGCCCTAGAGCGAAGCCTAGGTTGCCCGGAACGTAGAATTGGCCATCACTTCCAAACTGGTTGCAATTATTCCTGTTATATGATGGAAACACTGTTGTGTTTTTTTTGCATTTTATGGTTCGGGCGTTGACTTCTAAGGCCCTAACTATTCAATCTGTTGGAGCAACGCCCTAGGGTGAAGCCTAGGTTGCTCGGAAAGTAGAAATGACCATAAGTATCATACTGGTTGCAATTATTCGTTTTATACGATGGAAAAACTGTTGTATTTATATTGCATTTTATGCTTCTGGCGTTGACTTCTAAGGCCCTAGCTGTTCGATCTAGTGGAGCAACGCCTTAGAGTGAAGCCTAGCTTGATCGGAACGTAGAATTGGCCATCACTTTCAAACTGGTTACAATTATTCGTTTTATACGATGCAAACGCTGTTGTATTTATATCGTATTTTATGCTTCTGGCGTTTGCTTCTAAGGACCTAACTATTCGATCTGGTGGAGCAACGCCCTAGAGTGGATCCTAGGTTGCTCGGAAAGTAGAAATGTCCATAAGGTTCATACTGGTTGCAATTATTCGTTTTATGCGATGGAAAAACTGTTGTATTTATATTGTATTTTATGCTTCTGGCGTTGACTTCTAAGGCACTAACTATTCGATCTGGTGGAGCAACGCAATAGAGTGAAGCCTAGGTTGCCCGGAACGTAGAATTGGCCATCACTTTCAAACTGGTTGCAATTATTCCTGCTATATGATGGAAACACTGTTGTATTTTTTTTGCATTTTATGGTTCGGGCGTTGACTTCTAAGGCCCTAACTATTCAATCTGTTGGAGCAAGGCGCTAGGGCGAAGCCTAGGTTGCTCGGAAAGTAGAAATGTCCATAACGTTCATACTGGTTGCAATTATTCGTTTTATACGATGGAAAAACTGTTGTATTTATATTGTATTTTATGCTTCTGGCGATGACTTCTAAGGCACTAACTATTCGATCTGGTGGAGCAACGCAATAGAGTGTAGCCTAGGTTGCCCGGAACGTAGAATTGGCCATCACCTTCAAACTGGTTGCAATTATTCCTGTTGTTTGATGGAAGCACTGTTCTATTTTTGTTGCGTTTTATGGTTCGGGCGTTGACTTCTAAGGCCCTAACTGTTCAGTCTGTTGGAGCAACGCCATAGGGTGAAGCCTAGGTTGCTCGGAAAGTAGAAATGACCATAAGTTTCATACTGGTTGCAATTATTCGTTTTATACGATGGAAAAGCTGTTGTATTTATATTGTATTTTATGCTTCTGGCGTTGACTTCTAAGGCACTAACTATTCGATCTGGTGGAGCAACGCCCTAGAGTAAAGTCTAGGTTGCCCGGAACGTAGAATTGGCCATCACTTTCAAACTGGTTGCAATTATTCCTGTTATATGATGGAAACACAGTTGTATTTTTATTGCATTTTATGCTTCGGGCGTTGACATCTAAGGCCCTAACTACTCAATCTGTTGGAGCAACGCCCTAGGGTGAAGCCTAGGTTCCTCGGAAAGTAGAAATGACCATAAGTTTCATACTGGTTGCAATTGTTCGTTTTATACGATGGAAAAACTGTTGTATTTATATTGTATTTTATGCTTCTGGCGTTGGCTTCTAAGGAACTAGCTGTTCGATCTAGTGGAGCAACGCCGTAGAGTGAAGCCTAGGTTGCCCGGAACGTAGAATTGGCCATCACTTTCAAACTGGTTACAATTATTCGTTTTATACAATGCAAACGCTGTTGTATTTATATCGTACTTTATGCTTATGGCGTTTACTTCTAAGGACCTAACTATTCGATCTGGTGGAGCAACGCGCTAGAGTGGATCCTAGGTTGCTCGGAATGTAGAAATGACCATAACTTTCACACTGGTTGCAATTATTCGTTTTATACGATGGAAACGCTGTTGTATTTATATTGTACTTTATGCCTCTGGCGTTGACTTCTAAGGCCGTAGCTATTAGATGTGGTGGAGCAACGCCATAGAGAGACGCCTAGGGTGCTCGGAACGTAGAAATGACCATTACTTTCACACTGGTTGCAATTATTCGTTTTATACGATGGAAAAGCTGTTGTATTTATATCTTATTTTATGCTTCTGGCGTTTACTTCTAAGGACCTAACTATTCGGTCTGGTGGAGCAACGCCATAGGGTGAAGCCTAGGTTGCTCGGAAAGTAGAAATGTCCATAAGTTTCATACTGGTTGCAATTATTCGTTTTATACGATGGAAAAGCTGTTGTATTTATATTTTATTTTATGCTTCTGGCGTTGACTTCTAAGGCCCTAGCTGTTCGATCTAGTGGAGCAACGCCCTAGAGTGAAGCCTAGGTTGCCCGGAACGTAGAATTGGCCATCACTTTCAAACTGGTTGCAATTAATCCTTTTATACGATGGAAAAGCTGTTGTATTTATATCGTATTTTATGCTTCTGACGTTTACTTCTAAGGACCTAACTATTCGATCTGGTGAAGCAACGCACTAGAGTGAAGCCTAGGTTCCTCGGAATGTGGAAATGACCATAACTTTCACACAGGTTGCAATTATTCGTTTTATACGATGGAAAAACTGTTGTATTTATATTGTATTTTATGCCTCTGGCATTGACTTCTAAGGCACTAACTATTCGATCTGGCGGAGCAACGCCCTAGAGTGAAGCCTAGGTTGCACGGAAGGTAGAATTGGCCATCACTGTCAAACTGGTTGCAATTATTCGCTTTATACGATGGAAAAACTGTTGTATTTATATTGTATTTTATGCTTCTGGCGTTGACTTCTAAGGCACTAACTATTCGATCTGGTGGAGCAACGCCCTAGAGTGAAGCCTAGGTTGCCCGGGACGTAGAATTGGCCATCACTTTCAAACTGGTTGCAATTATTCCTGTTATATCATGGTAACACTGTTGTATTTTTATTGCATTTTATGCTTCGGGCGTTGACTTCTAAGGCCCTAACTATTCAATCTGTTGGAGCAACGCCCTAGGGTGAAGCCTAGGTTGCTCGGAAAGTAGAAATGACCATAAGTATCATACTGGTTGCAATTAATCGTTTTATACGATGGAAAAACTGTTGTATTTATATTGTATTTTATGCTTCTGGCGTTGACTTCTAAGGCCCTAGCTGTTCGATCTAGTGGAGCAACGCCCTAGAGAGAAGCCTAGGTTGCCCGGAACGTAGAATTGGCCATCACTTTCAAACTGGTTACAATTATTCGTTTTATACGATGCAAACGCTGTTGTATTTATATCGTATTTTATGCTTCTGGCGTTTACTTCTAAGGACCTAACTATTCAATCTGGTGGAGCAACGCGCTAGAGTGGATCCTAGGTTGCTCGGAATGTAGAAATGACCATAACTTTCACACTGGTTGCAATTATTCGTTTTATACGATGGAAACGCTGTTGTATTTATATTGTACTTTATGCCTCTGGCGTTGACTTCTAAGGCCGTAGCTATTACATGTGGTGGAGCAACACCCTGGAGTGACGCCTAGGGTGCTCGGAACGTAGAAATGACCATTACTTTCACACTGGTTGCAATTATTCGTTTTATACGATGGAAACGCTGTTGTATTTATATCGTATTTTATGCTTCTGGCGTTGACTTCTAAGGCCCTAACTATTCAATCTGTTGGAGCAACGCCCTAGGGTGAAGCCTAGGTTGCTCGGAAAGTAGAAATGACCATAAGTATCATACTGGTTGCAATTATTCGTTTTATACGATGGAAAAACTGTTGTATTTATATTGCATTTTATGCTTCTGGCGTTGAGTTCTAAGGCCCTAGCTGCTCGATCTAGTGGAGCAACGCCTTAGAGTGAAGCCTAGCTTGCCCGGAACGTAGAATTGGCCATCACTTTCAAACTGGTTACAATTATTCGTTTTATACGATGGAAAAACTGTTGTATTTATATTGTATTTTATGCTTCTGGCGTTGACTTCTAAGGCACTAACTATTCGATCTGGTGGAGCAACGCCCTAGAGTGAAGCCTAGGTTGCTCGGAAAGTAGAAATGACCATCAGTTTCATACTGGTTGCAATTATTCGTTTTATACGATGGAAGAACTGTTGTATTTATATTGTATTTTATGCTTCTGGCGTTGACTTCTAAGGCACTAACTATTCGACCTGGTGGAGCAACGCCCTAGTGTGAAGCCTAGGTTGCCCGGAACGTAGAATTGGCCATCACTTTCAAACTGGTTGCAATTAATCTTGTTATACGATGGAAAAACTGTTGTATTTTTATTGCATTTTATGCTTCTGGCGTTCACTTCTTAGGCCCTAACTATTCGATCTGGTGGAGCAACGCCCTAGAGTGAAGCCTAGGTTCCTCGGAATGTGGAAATGACCATAACTTTCACACTGGTTGCAATTATTCGTTTTATACGATGGAAACGCTGTTGCATTTATATTGTATTTTATGCCTCTGGCGTTGACTTCTAAGGCCGTAGCTATTAGATGTGGTGGTGCAACGCCCTAGAGTGACGCCTAGGGTGCTTGGAACGTAGAAATGACCATTACTTTCATACTGGTTGCAATTATTCGTTTTATACGATGGAAATGCTGTTGTATTTATATCGTATTTTATGCTTCTGGCGTTGACTTCTTAGGACGTAACTATTCGGTCTGGTGGAGTAACGCGCTGGAGTGAAACCTAGGTTGCCCGGAACGTAGAATTGGCCATCACTTTCAAACTGGTTGCAATTATTCCTGATATATGATGGAAACACTGTTGTATTTTTTTTGCATTTTATGGTTCGGGCGTTGACTTCTAAGGCCCTAACTATTCAATCTGTTGGAGCAACTTCCTAGGGTGAAGCATAGGTTGCTCGGAAAGTAGAAATGACCATAAGTATCATACTGGTTGCAATTATTCGTTTTATACGATGGAAAAACTGTTGTATTTGTATTGTATTTTATGCTTCTGGCGTTGACTTCTAAGGCCCTAGCTGTTCGATCTAGTGGAGCAACGCCTTAGAGTGAAGCCTAAGTTGCCCGGAACGTAGAATTGGCCATCACTTTCAAACTGGTTACAATTATTCGTTTTATACGATGCAAACGCTGTTGTATTTATATCGTATTTTATGCTTCTGACTTTTACTTCTAAGGACCTAACTATTCGATCTGGTTGAGCAACGCCCTAGAGTGAAGCGTAGGTTCCTCGGAATGTGGAAATGACCATAACTTTCACACTGGTTGCAATTATTCGTTTTATACGATGGAAACGCTGTTGTATTTATATTGTATTTTATGCCTCTGGCGTTGACTTCTGAGGCCGTAGCTATTAGATGTGGTGGAGCAACGCCCTAGAGTGACGCCTAGGGTGCTTGGAACGTAGAAATGACCATTACTTTCATACTGGTCGCAATTATTCGTTTTATACGATGGAAATGCTGTTGTATTTATATTGTATTTTATGCTTCTGGCGTTGACTTCTTGGGCCGTAACTATTCGGTCTGGTGGAGCACCGCCCTGGAGTGAAACCTAGGTTGCCCGGAACGTAGAATTGGCCATCACTTTCAAACTGGTTGCAATTATTCCTGTTATATGATGGAAACACTGTTGTATTTTTTTCGCATTTTATGGTTCGGGCGTTGACTTCTAAGGCCCTAACTATTCAATCCGTTGGAGCAACGCCCTAGGGTGAAGCCTAGGTTGCTCGGAAAGTAGAAATGACCATAAGTATCATACTGGTTGCAATTATTCGTTTTATACGATGGAAAAACTGTTGTATTTATATTGTATTTTATGCTTCTGGCGTTGACTTCTAAGGCCCTAGCTGTTCGATCTAGTGGAGCAACGCCCTAGAGTGAAGCCTACGTTGCCCGGAAAGGAGAAATGACCATCACGTTCAAACTGGTTGCAATTAATCCTTTTATACGATGGAAAAGCTGTTGTATTTATATCGTATTTTATGCTTCTGGCGTTTACTTCTATGGACCTAACTATTCGATCTGGTGGAGCAACGCCCTAGAGTGAAGCCTAGGTTGCCCGGAACGTAGAATTGGCCATCACTTTCAAACTGGTTGCAATTAATCTTGTTATACGATGGAAAAGCTGTTGTATTTTTATTGCATTTTATGCTTCTGGCATTCACTTCTTAGGCCCTAACTATTCGATCTGGTGGAACAACAGCCTAGGGTGAAGCCTAGCTTGCCCGGAACGTAGAAATCACCATTACTTTCACAGTGTTTGCAATTATTCCTTTTATACGATGGAAGAGCTGTTGTATTTATATCGCATTTTATGCTTCTGGCGTTTACTTCTAAGGCCCTAACTATTCAATCTGTTGGAGCAACGCCCTAGGGTGAAGCCTAGGTTGCTCGGAAAGTAGAAATGACCATAAGTTTCTTACTGGTTGCAATTATTCGTTTTATACGATGGAAAAACTGTTGTATTTATATTGTATTTTATGCTTCTGGCGTTGACTTCTAAGGCACTAACTATTCGATCTGGTGGAGCAACGCCCTATAGTGAAGTCTAGGTTGCTCGGAAAGTAGAAATGACCATCAGTTTCATACTGGTTGCAATTATTCGTTTTATACGATGCAACACTGTTGTATTTTTATTGCATTTTATGCTTCGGGCGTTGACTTCTAAGGCCCTAACAATTCAATCTGTTCGAGCAACGCACTAGGGTGAAGCCTAGGTTGCTCGGAAAGCAGAAATGACCATCAGTTTCATACTGGTTGCAATTATTCGTTTTATACGATGGAAAAACTGTTGTATTTTTTTTGCATTTTATGGTTCGGGCGTTGACTTCTAAGGCCCTAACTATTCAATCTGTTGGAGCAACGCCCTAGGGTGAAGCCTAGGTTGCTCGGAAAGTAGAAATGCCCATCAGTTTCATACAGGTTGCATTTATTCGTTTTATACGATGGAAAAACTGTTGTATTTATATTGTATTTTATGCTTCTGGCGTTGACTTCTAAGGCACTAACTATTCGATCTGGTGGAGCAACGCCCTAGAGTGAAGCCTAGGTTGCTCGGAAAGTAGAAATGACCATCAGTTTCATACTGGTTGCAATTATTCGTTTTATACGATGGAAGAACTGTTGTATTTATATTGTATTTTATGCTTCTGGCGTTGACTTCTAAGGCACTAGCTATTCGATCTGATGGAACAACAGCCTAGGGAGAAGCCTAGCTTGCCCGGAATGTAGAAATGACCATTACTATCATACTGGTTGCAATTATTCTTTCTATACGATGGAAATGCTGTTGTATTTATATCGTATTTTATGCTTCTGGCGTTGACTTCTTAGGACGTAACTATTCGGTCTGGTGGAGCAACGCGCTGGAGTGAAACCTTGGTTGCCCGGAACGTGGAATTGGCCATCACTTCCAAACTGGTTGCAATTATTCCTGTTATATGATGGAAACACTGTTGTGTTTTTTTTGCATTTTATGGTTCGGGCGTTGACTTCTAAGGCCCTAACTATTCAATCTGTTGGAGCAACGCCCTAGGGTGAAGCCTAGGTTGCTCGGAAAGTAGAAATGATCATAAGTATCATACTGGTTGCAATTATTCGTTTTATACGATGGAAAAACTGTTGTATTTATATTGCATTTTATGCTTCTGGCGTTGACTTCTAAGGCCCTAGCTGTTCGATCTAGTGGAGCAACGCCTTAGAGTGAAGCCTAGCTTGACCGGAACGTAGAATTGGCCATCACTTTCAAACTGGTTACAATTATTCGTTTTATACGATGCAAACGCTGTTGTATTTATATCGTATTTTATGCTTCTGGCGTTTGCTTCTAAGGACCTAACTATTCGATCTGGTGGAGCGACGCCCTAGAGTGGATCCTAGGTAGCTCGGAAAGTAGAAATGTCCATAAGGTTCATACTGGTTGCAATTATTCGTTTTATGCGATGGAAAAACTGTTGTATTTATATTGTATTTTATGCTTCTGGCGTTGACTTCTAAGGCACTAACTATTCGATCTGGTGGAGCAACGCAATAGAGTGAAGCCTAGGTTGCCCGGAACGTAGAATTGGCCATCACTTTCAAACTGGTTGCAATTATTCCTGCTATATGATGGAAACACTGTTGTATTTTTTTTGCATTTTATGGTTCGGGCGTTGACTTCTAAGGCCCTAACTATTCAATCTGTTGGAGCAAGGCGCTAGGGCGAAGCCTAGGTTGCTCGGAAAGTAGAAATGTCCATAAGGTTCATACTGGTTGCAATTATTCGTTTTATACGATGGAAAAACTGTTGTATTTATATTGTATTTTATGCTTCTGGCGATGACTTCTAAGGCACTAACTATTCGATCTGGTGGAGCAACGCAATAGAGTGTAGCCTAGGTTGCCCGGAACGTAGAATTGGCCATCACCTTCAAACTGGTTGCAATTATTCCTGTTGTTTGATGGAAGCACTGTTCTATTTTTTTTGCGTTTTATGGTTCGGGCGTTGACTTCTAAGGCCCTAACTGTTCAGTCTGTTGGAGCAACGCCATAGGGTGAAGCCTAGGTTGCTCGGAAAGTAGAAATGACCATAAGTTTCATACTGGTTGCAATTATTCGTTTTATACGATGGAAAAGCTGTTGTATTTATATTGTATTTTATGCTTCTGGCGTTGACTTCTAAGGCACTAACTATTCGATCTGGTGGAGCAACGCCCTAGAGTAAAGTCTAGGTTGCCCGGAACGTAGAATTGGCCATCACTTTCAAACTGGTTGCAATTATTCCTGTTATATGATGGAAACACAGTTGTATTTTTATTGCATTTTATGCTTCGGGCGTTGACATCTAAGGCCCTAACTACTCAATCTGTTGGAGCAACGCCCTAGGGTGAAGCCTAGGTTCCTCGGAAAGTAGAAATGACCATAAGTTTCATACTGGTTGCAATTGTTCGTTTTATACGATGGAAAAACTGTTGTATTTATATTGTATTTTATGCTTCTGGCGTTGGCTTCTAAGGAACTAGCTGTTCGATCTAGTGGAGCAACGCCGTAGAGTGAAGCCTAGGTTGCCCGGAACGTAGAATTGGCCATCACTTTCAAACTGGTTACAATTATTCGTTTTATACAATGCAAACGCTGTTGTATTTATATCGTACTTTATGCTTATGGCGTTTACTTCTAAGGACCTAACTATTCGATCTGGTGGAGCAACGCGCTAGAGTGGATCCTAGGTTGCTCGGAATGTAGAAATGACCATAACTTTCACACTGGTTGCAATTATTCGTTTTATACGATGGAAACGCTGTTGTATTTATATTGTACTTTATGCCTCTGGCGTTGACTTCTAAGGCCGTAGCTATTAGATGTGGTGGAGCAACGCCATAGAGAGACGCCTAGGGTGCTCGGAACGTAGAAATGACCATTACTTTCGCACTGGTTGCAATTATTCGTTTTATACGATGGAAAAGCTGTTGTATTTATATCTTATTTTATGCTTCTGGCGTTTACTTCTAAGGACCTAACTATTCGGTCTGGTGGAGCAACGCCATAGGGTGAAGCCTAGGTTGCTCGGAAAGTAGAAATGTCCATAAGTTTCATACTGGTTGCAATTATTCGTTTTATACGATGGAAAAGCTGTTGTATTTATATTTTATTTTATGCTTCTGGCGTTGACTTCTAAGGCCCTAGCTGTTCGATCTAGTGGAGCAACGCCCTAGAGTGAAGCCTAGGTTGCCCGGAACGTAGAATTGGCCATCACTTTCAAACTGGTTGCAATTAATCCTTTTATACGATGGAAAAGCTGTTGTATTTATATCGTATTTTATGCTTCTGACGTTTACTTCTAAGGACCTAACTATTCGATCTGGTGAAGCAACGCACTAGAGTGAAGCCTAGGTTCCTCGGAATGTGGAACTGACCATAACTTTCACACAGGTTGCAATTATTCGTTTTATACGATGGAAAAACTGTTGTATTTATATTGTATTTTATGCCTCTGGCGTTGACTTCTAAGGCACTAACTATTCGATCTGGCGGAGCAACGCCCTAGAGTGAAGCCTAGGTTGCACGGAAGGTAGAATTGGCCATCACTGTCAAACTGGTTGCAATTATTCGCTTTATACGATGGAAAAACTGTTGTATTTATATTGTATTTTATGCTTCTGGCGTTGACTTCTAAGGCACTAACTATTCGATCTGGTGGAGCAACGCCCTAGAGTGAAGCCTAGGTTGCCCGGGACGTAGAATTGGCCATCACTTTCAAACTGGTTGCAATTATTCCTGTTATATCATGGTAACACTGTTGTATTTTTATTGCATTTTATGCTTCGGGCGTTGACTTCTAAGGCCCTAACTATTCAATCTGTTGGAGCAACGCCCTAGGGTGAAGCCTAGGTTGCTCGGAAAGTAGAAATGACCATAAGTATCATACTGGTTGCAATTAATCGTTTTATACGATGGAAAAACTGTTGTATTTATATTGTATTTTATGCTTCTGGCGTTGACTTTTAAGGCCCTAGCTGTTCGATCTAGCGGAGCAACGCCCTAGAGAGAAGCCTAGGTTGCCCGGAACGTAGAATTGGCCATCACTTTCAAACTGGTTACAATTATTCGTTTTATACGATGCAAACGCTGTTGTATTTATATCGTATTTTATGCTTCTGGCGTTTACTTCTAAGGACCTAACTATTCGATCTGGTGGAGCAACGCGCTAGAGTGGATCCTAGGTTGCTCGGAATGTAGAAATGACCATAACTTTCACACTGGTTGCAATTATTCGTTTTATACGATGGAAACGCTGTTGTATTTATATTGTACTTTATGCCTCTGGCGTTGACTTCTAAGGCCGTAGCTATTACATGTGGTGGAGCAACACCCTAGAGTGACGCCTAGGGTGCTCGGAACGTAGAAATGACCATTACTTTCACACTGGTTGCAATTATTCGTTTTATACGATGGAAACGCTGTTGTATTTATATCGTATTTTATGCTTCTGGCGTTTACTTCTAAGGACCTAACTATTCAATCTGTTGGAGCAACGCCATAGGGTGAAGCCTAGGTTGCTCGGAAAGTAGAAATGACCATAAGTTTCATACTGGTTGCAATTATTCGTTTTATACGATGGAAAAGCTGTTGTATTTCTATTGTGTTTTATGCTTTTGGCGTTGACTTCTAAGGCACTAACTATTCGATATGGTGGAGCAACGCCCTAGAGTGAAGCCTAGGTTGCCCGGGACGTAGAATTGGCCATCACTTTCAAACTGGTTGCAATTATTCCTGTTATATCATGGTAACACTGTTGTATTTTTATTGCATTTTATGCTTCGGGCGTTGACTTCTAAGGCCCTAACTATTCAATCTGTTGGAGCAACGCCCTAGGGTGAAGCCTAGGTTGCTCGGAAAGTAGAAATGACCATAAGTATCATACTGGTTGCAATTATTCGTTTTATACCATGGAAAAACTGTTGTATTTATATTGTATTTTATGCTTCTGGCGTTGACTTCTAAGGCCCTAGCTGTTCGATCTAGTGGAGCAACGCCCTAGAGAGAAGCCTAGGTTGCCCGGAACGTAGAATTGGCCATCACTTTCAAACTGGTTACAATTATTCGTTTTATACGATGCAAACGCTGTTGTATTTATATCGTATTTTATGCTTCTGGCGTTTACTTCTGAGGACCTAACTATTCGATCTGGTGGAGCAACGCGCTAGAGTGGATCCTAGGTTGCTCGGAATGTAGAAATGACCATAACTTTCACACTGGTTGCAATTATTCGTTTTATACGATGGAAACGTTGTTGTATTTATATTGTACTTTATGCCTCTGGCGTTGACTTCTAAGGCCGTAGCTATTACATGTGGTGGAGCAACACCCTAGAGTGACGCCTAGGGTGCTCGGAACGTAGAAATGACCATTACTTTCACACTGGTTGCAATTATTCGTTTTATACGATGGAAACGCTGTTGTATTTATATCGTATTTTATGCTACTGGCGTTTACTTCTAAGGACCTAACTATTCAATCTGTTGGAGCAACGCCATAGGGTGAAGCCTAGGTTGCTCGGAAAGTAGAAATGACCATAAGTTTCATACTGGTTGCAATTATTCGTTTTATACGATGGAAAAGCTGTTGTATTTCTATTGTGTTTTATGCTTTTGGCGTTGACTTCTAAGGCACTAACTATTCGATATGGTGGAGCAACGCCCTAGAGTGAAGCCTAGGTTGCCCGGAACGTAGAATTGGCCATCACTTTCAAACTGGTTGCAATTATTCCTGTTATGTGATGGAAACACTGTTGTATTTTAAATGCATTTTATGCTTCTGGCGTTGACTTCTAAGGCCCTAGCTGTTCGATCTAGTGGAGCAACGCCTTAGAGTGAATCCTAGGTTGCCCGGAACGTAGAATTGGCCATCACTTTCAAACTGGTTACAATTATTCGTTTTATACGATGCAAACGCTGTTGTATTTATATCGTATTTTATGCTTCTGACGTATACTTCTAAGGACCTAACTATTCGATCTGGTTGAGCAACGCCCTAGAGTGAAGCCTAGGTTCCTCGGAATGTGGAAATGACCATAACTTTCACACTGGTTGCAATTATTCGTTTTATACGATGGAAACGCTGTTGTATTTATATTATATTTTATGCCTCTGGCGTTGACTTCTGAGGCCGTAGCTATTAGATGTGGTGGAGCAACGCCCTAGAGTGACGCCTAGGGTGCTTGGAACGTAGAAATGACCATTACTTTCATACTGGTTGCAATTATTCGTTTTATACGATGGAAATGCTGTTGTATTTATATCGTATTTTATGCTTCTGGCGTTGACTTCTTAGGACGTAACTATTCGGTCTGGTGGAGTAACGCGCTGGAGTGAAATCTAGGTTGCCCGGAACGTAGAATTGGCCATCACTTTCAAACTGGTTGCAATTATTCCTGATATATGATGGAAACACTGTTGTATTTTTGTTGCATTTTATGGTTCGGGCGTTGACTTCTAAGGCCCTAACTATTCAATCTGTTGGAGCAACGCCCTAGGGTGAAGCCTAGGTTGCTCGGAAAGTAGAAATGACCATAAGTATCATACTGGTTGCAATTATTCGTTTTATACGATGGAAAAACTGTTGTATTTGTATTGTATTTTATGCTTCTGGCGTTGACTTCTAAGGCCCTAGCTGTTCGATCTAGTGGAGCAACGCCTTAGAGTGAAGCCTAGGTTGCCCGGAACATAGAATTGGCCATCACTTTCAAACTGGTTACAATTATTCGTTTTATACGATGCAAACGCTGTTGTATTTATATCGTATTTTATGCTTCTGGCGTTTACTTCTAAGGACCTAGCTATTCGATCTGGTGGAGCAACGCCCTAGAGTGGATCCTAGGTTGCTCGGAATGTAGAAATGACCATAACTTTCACACTGGTTGCAATTATTCCTTTTATACGTTGGAAGAGCTGTTGTATTTATATCGCATTTTATGCTTCTGGCGTTGACTTCTAAGGCACTAACTATTCGATCTGGTGGAGCAACGCCCTAGAGTGAAGCCTAGGTTGCTCGGAAAGTAGAAATGACCATCAGTTTCATACTGGTTGCAATTATTCGTTTTATACGATGGAAAAACTGTTGTATTTATATTGTATTTTATGCTTCTGGCGTTGACTTCTAAGGCACTAACTATTCGATCTGGTGGAGCAACGCCCTAGACTGAAGCCTAGGTTGCCCGGAACGTAGAATTGGCCATCACTCTCAAACTGGTTGCAGTTAATCTTGTTATACGATGGAAAAACTGTTGTATTTTTATTGCATTTTACGCTTCTGGCGTTCAGTTCTTAGGCCCTAACTATTCGATCTGATGGAACAACAGCCTAGGATGAAGCCTAGCTTGCCCGGAATGTAGAAATGATCATTACTATCATACTGGTTGCAATTATTCGTTCTATACGATGGAAATGCTGTTGTATTTATATCGTATTTTATGCTTCTGGCGTTGACTTCTTAGGACGTAACTATTCGGTCTGGTGGAGCAACGCGCTGGAGTGAAACCTTGGTTGCCCGGAACGTAGAATTGGCCATCACTTTCAAACTGGTTGCAATTATTCCTGATATATGATGGAAACACTGTTGTATTTTTTTTGCATTTTATGGTTCGGGCGTTGACTTCTAAGGCCCTAACTATTCAATCTGTTGGAGCAACGCCCTAGGGTGAAGCCTAGGTTGCTCGGAAAGTAGAAATGACCATAAGTTTCTTACTGGTTGCAATTATTCGTTTTATACGATGGAAAAACTGTTGTATTTATATTGTATTTTATGCTTCTGGCGTTGACTTCTAAGGCACTAGCTATTCGATCTGGTGGAGCGACGCCCTAGAGTGAAGCCTAGGTTGCTCGGAAAGTAGAAATGACCATCAGTTTCATACTGGTTGCAATTATTCGTTTTATACGATGGAAGAACTGTTGTATTTATATTGTATTTTATGCTTCTGCCGTTGACTTCTAAGGCACTAACTATTCGACCTGGTGGAGCAACGCCCTAGTGTGAAGCCTAGGTTGCCCGGAACGTAGAATTGGCCATCACTTTCAAACTGGTTGCAATTAATCTTGTTATACGATGGAAAAACTGTTGTATTTTTATTGCATTTTATGCTTCTGGCGTTCACTTCTTAGGCCCTAACTATTCGATCTGGTGGAGCAACGCCCTAGAGTGAAGCCTAGGTTCCTCGGAATGTGGAAATGACCATAACTTTCACACTGGTTGCAATTATTCGTTTTATACGATGGAAACGCTGTTGTATTTATATTGTATTTTATGCCTCTGGCGTTGACTTCTAAGGCCGTAGCTATTAGATGTGGTGGAGCAACGCCCTAGAGTGACGCCTAGGGTGCTTGGAACGTAGAAATGACCATTACTTTCATACTGGTTGCAATTATTCGTTTTATACGATGGAAATTCTGCTGTATTTATATCGTATTTTATGCTTCTGGCGTTGGCTTCTTAGGACGTAACTATTCGGTCTGGTGGAGTAACGCGCTGGAGTGAAACCCAGGTTGCCCGGAACGTAGAATTGGCCATCACTTTCAAACTGGTTGCAATTATTCCTGATATATGATGGAAACACTGTTGTATTTTTTTTGCATTTTATGGTTCGGGCGTTGACTTCTAAGGCCCTAACTATTCAATCTGTTGGAGCAACTCCCTAGGGTGAAGCCTAGGTTGCTCGGAAAGTAGAAATGACCATAAGTATCATACTGGTTGCAATTATTCGTTTTATACGATGGAAAAACTGTTGTATTTGTATTGTATTTTATGCTTCTGGCGCTGACTTCTAAGGCCCTAGCTGTTCGATCTAGTGGAGCAACGCCCTAGAGAGAAGCCTAGGTTGACCGGAACGTAGAATTGGCCATCACTTTCAAACTGGTTACAATTATTCGTTTTATACGATGCAAACGCTGTTGTATTTATATCGTATTTTATGCTTCTGGCGTTTACTTCTAAGGACCTAACTATTCGATCTGGTGGAGTAACGCGCTAGAGTGGATCCTAGGTTGCTCGGAATGTAGAAATGACCATAACTTTCACACTGGTTGCAATTATTCGTTTTATACGATGGAAACGTTGTTGTATTTATATTGTACTTTATGCCTCTGGCGTTGACTTCTAAGGCCGTAGCTATTACATGTGGTGGAGCAACACCCTAGAGTGACGCCTAGGGTGCTCGGAACGTAGAAATGACCATTACTTTCACACTGGTTGCAATTATTCGTTTTATACGATGGAAACGCTGTTGTATTTATATCGTATTTTATGCTACTGGCGTTTACTTCTAAGGACCTAACTATTCAATCTGTTGGAGCAACGCCATAGGGTGAAGCCTAGGTTGCTCGGAAAGTAGAAATGACCATAAGTTTCATACTGGTTGCAATTATTCGTTTTATACGATGGAAAAGCTGTTGTATTTCTATTGTGTTTTATGCTTTTGGCGTTGACTTCTAAGGCACTAACTATTCGATATGGTGGAGCAACGCCCTAGAGTGAAGCCTAGGTTGCCCGGAACGTAGAATTGGCCATCACTTTCAAACTGGTTGCAATTATTCCTGTTATGTGATGGAAACACTGTTGTATTTTAAATGCATTTTTTGGTTCGGGCGTTGACTTCTAAGGCCCTAACTATTCAATCCGTTGGAGCAACGCCCTAGGGTGAAGCCTAGGTGGCTCGGAAAGTAGAAATGACCATAAGTTTCATACTGGTTGCAATTATTCGTTTTATACGATGGAAAAACTGTTGTATTTCTATTGTATTTTATGCTTCTGGCGTTGACTTCTAAGGCACTAGCTATTCGATCTGGTGGAGCAACGCCCTAGAGTGAATCCTAGGTTGCCCGGAAGGTAGAATTGGCCATAAGTTTCTTACTGGTTGCAATTATTCGTTTTATACGATGGAAAAACTGTTGTATTTATATTGTATTTTATGCTTCTGGCGTTGACTTCTAAGGCACTAACTATTCGATCTGGTGGAGCAACGCCCTAGAGTGAAGCCTAGGTTGCTCGGAAAGTAGAAATGACCATCAGTTTCATACTGGTTGCAATTATTCGTTTTATACGATGGAAAAACTGTTGTATTTATATTGTATTTTATGCTTCTGGCGTTGACTTCTAAGGCACTAACTATTCGAACTGGTGGAGCAACGCCCTAGAGTGAAGCCTAGGTTGCTCGGAAAGTAGAAATGACCATGAGTTTCATACTGGTTGCAATTATTCGTTTTATACGATGGAAGAACTGTTGTATTTATATTGTATTTTATGCTTCTGGCGTTGACTTCTAAGGCACTAACTATTCGACCTGGTGGAGCAACGCCCTAGAGTGAAGCCTAGGTTGCTCGGAAAGTAGAAATGACCATCACTTTCAAACTGGTTGCAATTAATCTTATTATACGATGGAAAAACTGTTGTATTTTTATTGCATTTTATGCTTCTGGCGTTCACTTCTATGGACCTAACTATTCGATCTGGTGGAGCAACGCCCTAGAGTGAAGCCTAGGTTGCCCGGAACGTAGAATTGGCCATCACTTTCAAACTGGTTGCAATTAATCTTGTTGTACGATGGAAAAACTGTTGTATTTTTATTGCATTTTATGCTTCTGGCATTCACTTCTTAGGCCCTAACTATTCGATCTGGTGGAACAACAGCCTAGGGTGAAGCCTAGCTTGCCCGGAACGTAGAAATCACCATTACTTTCACACTGTTTGCAATTATTCCTTTTATACGATGGAAGAGCTGTTGTATTTATATCGCATTTTATGCTTCTGGCGTTTACTTCTAAGGCCCTAACTATTCAATCTGTTGGAGCAACGCCCTAGGGTGAAGCCTAGGTTGCTCGGAAAGTAGAAATGACCATAAGTTTCTTACTGGTTGCAATTATTCGTTTTATACGATGGAAAAACTGTTGTATTTATATTGTATTTTATGCTTCTGGCGTTGACTTCTAAGGCACTAGCTATTCGATCTGGTGGAGCAACGCCCTAGAGTGAAGCCTAGGTTGCTCGGAAAGTAGAAATGACCATCAGTTTCATACTGGTTGCAATTATTCGTTTTATACGATGGAAGAACTGTTGTATTTATATTGTATTTTATGCTTCTGGCGTCGACTTCTAAGGCACTAACTATTCGACCTGGTGGAGCAACGCCCTAGTGTGAAGCCTAGGTTGCCCGGAACGTAGAATTGGCCATCACTTTCAAACTGGTTGCAATTAATCTTGTCATACGATGGAAAAACTGTTGTATTTTTATTGCATTTTATGCTTCTGTCGTTCACTTCTTAGGCCCTAACTATTCGATCTGGTGGAGCAACGCCCTAGAGTGAAGCCTAGGTTCCTCGGAATGTGGAAATGACCATAACTTTCACACTGGTTGCAATTATTCGTTTTATACGATGGAAACGCTCTTGTATTTATATTGTATTTTATGCCTCTGGCGTTGACTTCTAAGGCCGTAGCTATTAGATGTGGTGGAGCAACGCCTTAGAGTGAATCCTAGGTTGCCCGGAACGTAGAATTGGCCATCACTTTCAAACTGGTTACAATTATTCGTTTTATACGATGCAAACGCTGTTGTATTTATATCGTATTTTATGCTTCTGACGTTTACTTCTAAGGACCTAACTATTCGATCTGGTTGAGCAACGCCCTAGAGTGAAGCCTAGGTTCCTCGGAATGTGGAAATGACCATAACTTTCACACTGGTTGCAATTATTCGTTTTATACGATGGAAACGCTGTTGTATTTATATTATATTTTATGCCTCTGGCGTTGACTTCTGAGGCCGTAGCTATTAGATGTGGTGGAGCAACGCCCTAGAGTGACGCCTAGGGTGCTTGGAACGTAGAAATGACCATTACTTTCATACTGGTTGCAATTATTCGTTTTATACGATGGAAATGCTGTTGTATTTATATCGTATTTTATGCTTCTGGCGTTGACTTCTTAGGACGTAACTATTCGGTCTGGTGGAGTAACGCGCTGGAGTGAAATCTAGGTTGCCCGGAACGTAGAATTGGCCATCACTTTCAAACTGGTTGCAATTATTCCTGATATATGATGGAAACACTGTTGTATTTTTGTTGCATTTTATGGTTCGGGCGTTGACTTCTAAGGCCCTAACTATTCAATCTGTTGGAGCAACGCCCTAGGGTGAAGCCTAGGTTGCTCGGAAAGTAGAAATGACCATAAGTATCATACTGGTTGCAATTATTCGTTTTATACGATGGAAAAACTGTTGTATTTGTATTGTATTTTATGCTTCTGGCGTTGACTTCTAAGGCCCTAGCTGTTCGATCTAGTGGAGCAACGCCTTAGAGTGAAGCCTAGGTTGCCCGGAACATAGAATTGGCCATCACTTTCAAACTGGTTACAATTATTCGTTTTATACGATGCAAACGCTGTTGTATTTATATCGTATTTTATGCTTCTGGCGTTTACTTCTAAGGACCTAGCTATTCGACCTGGTGGAGCAACGCCCTAGAGTGGATCCTAGGTTGCTCGGAATGTAGAAATGACCATAACTTTCACACTGGTTGCAATTATTCGTTTTATACGATGGAATAGCTGTTGTATTTATATTGTATTTTATGCTTCTGGCGTTGACATCTAAGGCACTAACTATTCGATCTGGTGGAGCAACGCCCTAGAGTGAAGCCTAGGTTGCCCGGGACGTAGAATTGGCCATCACTTTCAAACTGGTTGCAACTAATCCTTTTATACGATGGAAAAGCTGTTGTATTTATATCGTATTTTATGCTTCTGGCGTCTACTTCTATGGACCTAACTATTCGATCTGGTGGAGCAACGCCCTAGAGTGAAGCCTAGGTTGCCTGGAACGTAGAATTGGCCATCACTTTCAAACTGGTTGCAATTAATCTTGTTATACGATGGAAAAACTGTTGTATTTTTATTGCATTTTATGCTTCTGGCGTTCACTTCGTAGGCCATAACTATTCGATCTGGTGGAACAACAGCCTAGGGTGAAGCCTAGCTTGCCCGGAAGGTAGAAATGACCATTACTTTCACACTGTTTGCAATTATTCCTTTTATACGATGGAAGAGCTGTTGTATTTATATCGCATTTTATGCTTCTGGCGTTGACTTCTAAGGCACTAACTATTCGATCTGGTGGAGCAACGCCCCAGAGTGAAGCCTAGGTTGCTCGGAAAGTAGAAATGACCATCAGTTTCATACTGGTTGCAATTATTCGTTTTATACGATGGAAAAACTGTTGTATTTATATTGTATTTTATGCTTCTGGCGTTGACTTCTAAGGCACTAACTATTGGATCTGGTGGAGCAACGCCCTAGACTGAAGCCTAGGTTGCCCGGAACGTAGAATTGGCCATCACTCTCAAACTGGTTGCAGTTAATCTTGTTATACGATGGAAAAACTGTTGTATTTTTATTGCATTTTACGCTTCTGGCGTTCAGTTCTTAGGCCCTAACTATTCGATCTGATGGAACAACAGCCTAGGGTGAAGCCTAGCTTGCCCGGAATGTAGAAATGATCATTACTATCATACTGGTTGCAATTATTCGTTCTATACGATGGAAATGCTGTTGTATTTATATCGTATTTTATGCTTCTGGCGTTGACTTCTTAGGACGTAACTATTCGGTCTGGTGGAGCAACGCGCTGGAGTGAAACCTTGGTTGCCCGGAACGTAGAATTGGCCATCACTTTCAAACTGGTTGCAATTATTCCTGATATATGATGGAAACACTGTTGTATTTTTTTTGCATTTTATGGTTCGGGCGTTGACTTCTAAGGCCCTAACTATTCAATCTGTTGGAGCAACGCCCTAGGGTGAAGCCTAGGTTGCTCGGAAAGTAGAAATGACCATAAGTTTCTTACTGGTTGCAATTATTCGTTTTATACGATGGAAAAACTGTTGTATTTATATTGTATTTTATGCCTCTGGCGTTGACTTCTAAGGCACTAGCTATTCGATCTGGTGGAGCAACGCCCTAGAGTGAAGCCTAGGTTGCTCGGAAAGTAGAAATGACCATCAGTTTCATACTGGTTGCAATTATTCGTTTTATACGATGGAAGAACTGTTGTATTTATATTGTATTTTATGCTTCTGGCGTTGACTTCTAAGGCACTAACTATTCGACCGGGTGGAGCAACGCCCTAGTGTGAAGCCTAGGTTGCCCGGAACGTAGAATTGGCCATCACTTTCAAACTGGTTGCAATTAATCTTGTTATACGATGGAAAAACTGTTGTATTTTTATTGCATTTTATGCTTCTGGCGTTCACTTCTTAGGCCCTAACTATTCGATCTGGTGGAGCAACGCCCTAGAGTGAAGCCTAGGTTCCTCGGAATGTGGAAATGACCATAACTTTCACACTGGTTGCAATTATTCGTTTTATACGATGGAAACGCTGTTGTATTTATATTGTATTTTATGCCTCTGGCGTTGACTTCTAAGGCCGTAGCTATTAGATGTGGTGGAGCAACGCCCTAGAGTGACGCCTAGGGTGCTTGGAACGTAGAAATGACCATTACTTTCATACTGGTTGCAATTATTCGTTTTATACGATGGAAATTCTGTTGTATTTATATCGTATTTTATGCTTCTGGCGTTGGCTTCTTAGGACGTAACTATTCGGTCTGGTGGAGTAACGCGCTGGAGTGAAACCCAGGTTGCCCGGAACGTAGAATTGGCCATCACTTTCAAACTGGTTGCAATTATTCCTGATATATGATGGAAACACTGTTGTATTTTTTTTGCATTTTATGGTTCGGGCGTTGACTTCTAAGGCCCTAACTATTCAATCTGTTGGAGCAACTCCCTAGGGTGAAGCCTAGGTTGCTCGGAAAGTAGAAATGACCATAAGTATCATACTGGTTGCAATTATTCGTTTTATACGATGGAAAAACTGTTGTATTTGTATTGTATTTTATGCTTCTGGCGTTGACTTCTAAGGCCCTAGCTGTTCGATCTAGTGGAGCAACGCCCTAGAGAGAAGCCTAGGTTGCCCGGAACGTAGAATTGGCCATCACTTTCAAACTGGTTACAATTATTCGTTTTATACGATGCAAACGCTGTTGTATTTATATCGTATTTTATGCTTCTGGCGTTTACTTCTAAGGACCTAACTATTCGATCTGGTGGAGCAACGCGCTAGAGTGGATCCTAGGTTGCTCGGAATGTAGAAATGACCATAACTTTCACACTGGTTGCAATTATTCGTTTTATACGATGGAAACGCTGTTGTATTTATATTGTACTTTATGCCTCTGGCGTTGACTTCTAAGGCCGTAGCTATTACATGTGGTGGAGCAACACCCTAGAGTGACGCCTAGGGTGCTCGGAACGTAGAAATGACCATTACTTTCACACTGGTTGCAATTATTCGTTTTATACGATGGAAACGCTGTTGTATTTATATCGTATTTCATGCTTCTGGCGTTTACTTCTAAGGACCTAACTATTCAATCTGTTGGAGCAACGCCATAGGGTGAAGCCTAGGTTGTTCGGAAAGTAGAAATGACCATAAGTTTCATACTGGTTGCAATTATTCGTTTTATACGATGGAAAAGCTGTTGTATTTCTATTGTGTTTTATGCTTTTGGCGTTGACTTCTAAGGCACTAACTATTCGATATGGTGGAGCAACGCCCTAGAGTGAAGCCTAGGTTGCCCGGGACGTAGAATTGGCCATCACTTTCAAACTGGTTGCAATTATTCCTGTTATATCATGGTAACACTGTTGTATTTTTATTGCATTTTATGCTTCGGGCGTTGACTTCTAAGGCCCTAACTATTCAATCTGTTGGAGCAACGCCCTAGGGTGAAGCCCAGGTTGCTCGGAAAGTAGAAATGACCATAAGTATCATACTGGTTGCAATTATTCGTTTTATACGATGGAAAAACTGTTGTATTTATATTGTATTTTATGGTTCTGGCGTTGACTTCTAAGGCCCTAGCTGTTCGATCTAGTGGAGCAACGCCCTAGAGTGGATCCTAGGTTGCTCGGAACGTAGAAATGACCATAGCTTTCACACTGGTTGCAATTATTCGTTTTATACGATGGAAACGTTGTTGTATTTATATTGTACTTTATGCCTCTGGCGTTGACTTCTAAGGCCGTAGCTATTACATGTGGTGGAGCAACACCCTAGAGTGACGGCTAGGGTGCTCGGAACGTAGAAATGACCATTACTTTCACACTGGTTGCAATTATTCGTTTTATACGATGGAAACGCTGTTGTATTTATATCGTATTTTATGCTTCTGGCGTTTACTTCTAAGGACCTAACTATTCAATCTGTTGGAGCAACGCCATAGGGTGAAGCCTAGGTTGCTCGGAAAGTAGAAATGACCATAAGTTTCATACTGGTTGCAATTATTCGTTTTATACGATGGAAAAGCTGTTGTATTTCTATTGTGTTTTATGCTTTTGGCGTTGACTTCTAAGGCACTAACTATTCGATCTGGTGGAGCAACGCCCTAGAGTGAATCCTAGGTTGCCCGGAAGGTAGAATTGGCCATAAGTTTCTTACTGGTTGCAATTATTCGTTTTATACGATGGAAAAACTGTTGTATTTATATTGTATTTTATGCTTCTGGCGTTGACTTCTAAGGCACTAACTATTCGATCTGGTGGAGCAACGCCCTAGAGTGAATCCTAGGTTGCCCGGAAGGTAGAATTGGCCATAAGTTTCTTACTGGTTGCAATTATTCGTTTTATACGATGGAAAAACTGTTGTATTTATATTGTATTTTATGCTTCTGGCGTAGACTTCTAAGGCACTAACTATTCGATCTGGTGGAGCAACGCCCTAGAGTGAAGCCTAGGTTGCTCGGAAAGTAGAAATGACCATCAGTTTCATACTGGTTGCAATTATTCGTTTTATACGATGGAAAAACTGTTATATTTATATTGTATTTTATGCTTCTGGCGTTGACTTCTAAGGCACTAACTATTCGATCTGGTGGAGCAACGCCCTAGAGTGAAGCCTAGGTTGCTCGGAAAGTAGAATGACCATAAGTTTCATACTGGTTGCAATTATTCGTTTTATACGATGGAAAAACTGTTGTATTTATATTGTATTTTATGCTTCTGGCGTTGACTTCTAAGGCCCTAACTATTCAATCTGTTGGAGCAACGCCCTAGGGTGAAGCCTAGGTTGCTCGTAAAGTAGAAATGACCATAAGTATCATACTGGTTGCAATTATTCGTTTTATACGATGGAAAAACTGTTGTATTTCTATTGTATTTTATGCTTCTGGCGTTGACTTCTAAGGCCCTAGCTGTTCGATCTAGTGGAGCAACGCCCTAGAGTGAAGCCTACGTTGCCCGGGAAGGAGAAATGACCATCACGATCAAACTGGTTGCAATTAATCCATTTATACGATGGAAAAGCTGTTGTATTTATATCGTATTTTATGCTTCTGGCGTTTACTTCTATGGACCTAACTATTCGATCTGGTGGAGCAACGCCCTAGAGTGGATCCTAGGTTGCTCGGAATGTAGAAATGACCATAACTTTCACACTGGTTGCAATTATTCGTTTTATACGATGGAAAAGCTGTTGTATTTATATTGTATTTTATGCTTCTGGCGTTGACTTCTAAGGCACTAACTATTCGATCTGGTGGAGCAACGCCCTAGAGTGAAGCCTAGGTTGCCCGGGACGTAGAATTGGCCATCACTTTCAAACTGGTTGCAATTATTCCTGTTATATTATGGACACACTGTTGCATTTTTATTGCATTTTATGCTTCGGGCGTTGACTTCTAAGGCCCTAACTATTCAATCTGTTGGAGCAACGCCCTAGGGTGAAGCCTAGGTTGCTCGGAAAGTAGAAATGACCATAAGTATCATACTGGTTGCAATTATTCGTTCTATACGATGGAAAAACTGTGTATTTATATTGTATTTTATGCTTCTGGCGTTGACTTCTAAGGCCCTAGCTGTTCGATCTAGTGGAGCAACGCCCTAGAGTGAAGCCTACGTTGCCCGGAATCGAGAAATGACCATCACGTTCAAACTGGTTGCAATTAATCCTTTTATACGATGGAAAAGCTGTTGTATTTATATCGTATTTTATGCTTCTGGCGTTTACTTCTATGGTCCTAACTATTCGATGTGGTGGAGCAACGGCCTAGAGTGAAGCCTAGGTTGCCCGGAACGTAGAATTGGCCATCACTTTCAAACTGGTTGCAATTATTCCTGTTATATTATGGAAACACTGTTGCATTTTTATTGCATTTTATGTTTCGGGCGTTGACTTCTAAGGCCCTAACTACTCAATCTGTTGGAGCAACGCCCTAGGGTGAAGCCTAGGTTGCTCGGAAAGTAGAAATGACCATAAGTATCATACTGGTTGCAATTATTCGTTTTATACGATGGAAAAACTGTTGTATTTATATTGTATTTTATGCTTCTGGCGTTGACTTCTAAGGCCCTAGCTGTTCGATCTAGTGGAGCAACGCCCTAGGGTGAAGCCTACGTTGCCCGGAAAGGAGAAATGACCATCACGTTCAAACTGGTTGCAATTAATCCTTTTATACGATGGAAAAGCTGTTGTATTTATATCGTATTTTATGCTTCTGGCGTTTACTTCTATGGACCTAACTATTCGATCTGGTGGAGCAACGCCCTAGAGTGAAGCCTAGGTTGCCCGGAACGTAGAGTTGGCCATCACTTTCAAACTGGTTGCAATTAATCTTGTTATACGATGGAAAAACTGTTGTATTTTTATTGCATTTTATGCTTCTGGCATTCACTTCTTAGGCCCTAACTATTCGATCTGGTGGAACAACAGCCTAGGGTGAAGCCTAGCTTGCCCGGAACGTAGAAATCACCATTACTTTCACACTGTTTGCAATTATTCCTTTTATACGATGGAAGAGCTGTTGTATTTATATCGCATTTTATGCTTCTGGCGTTTACTTCTAAGGCCCTAACTATTCAATCTGTTGGAGCAACGCCCTAGGGTGAAGCCTAGGTTGCTCGGAAAGTAGAAATGACCATAAGTTTCTTACTGGTTGCAATTATTCGTTTTATACGATGGAAAAACTGTTGTATTTATATTGTATTTTATGCTTCTGGCGTTGACTTCTAAGGCACTAGCTATTCGATCTGGTGGAGCAACGCCCTGGAGTGAAGCCTAGGTTGCTCGGAAAGTAGAAATGACCATCAGTTTCATACTGGTTGCAATTATTCGTTTTATACGATGGAAGAACTGTTGTATTTATATTGTATTTTATGCTTCTGGCGTTGACTTCTAAGGCACTAACTATTCGACCTGGTGGAGCAACGCCCTAGTGTGAAGCCTAGGTTGCCCGGAACGTAGAATTGGCCATCACTTTCAAACTGGTTGCAATTAATCTTGTTATACGATGGAAAAACTGTTGTATTTTTATTGCATTTTATGCTTCTGGCGTTCACTTCTTAGGCCCTAACTATTCGATCTGGTGGAGCAACGTCCTAGAGTGAAGCCTAGGTTCCTCGGAATGTGGAAATGACCATAACTTTCACACTGGTTGCAATTATTCGTTTTATACGATGGAAACGCTGTTGTATTTATATTGTATTTTATGCCTCTGGCGTTGACTTCTAAGGCCGTAGCTATTAGATGTGGTGGAGCAACGCCCTAGAGTGACGCCTAGGGTGCTTGGAACGTAGAAATGACAATTACTTTCATACTGGTTGCAATTATTCGTTTTATACGATGGAAATTCTGTTGTATTTATATCGTATTTTATGCTTCTGGCGTTGGCTTCTTAGGACGTAACTATTCGGTCTGGTGGAGTAACGCGCTGGAGTGAAACCCAGGTTGCCCGGAACGTAGAATTGGCCATCACTTTCAAACTGGTTGCAATTATTCCTGTTATATGATGGAAACACTGTTGTATTTTTTTTGCATTTTATGGTTCGGGCGTTGACTCCTAAGGCCCTAACTATTCAATCTGTTGGAGCAACGCCCGAGGGTGAAGCCTAGGTTGCTCGGAAAGTAGAAATGACCATAAGTTTCTTACTGGTTGCAATTATTCGTTTTATACGATGCAAACGCTGTTGTATTTATATCGTATTTTGTGCTTCTGGCGTTTACTTCTAAGGACCTAACTATTCGATCTGGTGGAGCAACGCCCTAGAGTGGATCCTAGGTGGCTCGGAATGTAGAAATGACCATAAGTTTCACACTGGTTGCAATTATTCGTTTTATACGATGGAAAAGCTGTTGTATTTATATCGTATTTTATGCTTCTGGCGTTGACTTCTAAGGCACTAACTATTCGGTCTGGTGGAGCAATGCCCTGGAGTGAAACCTAAGTTTCCCGGAACGTAGAATTGGCCATCACTTTCAAACTGGTTGCAATTATTCCTGTTATATGATGGAAACACTGTTGTATTTTTTTTGCATTTTATGGTTCGGGCGTTGACTCCTAAGGCCCTAACTATTCAATCTGTTGGAGCAACGCCCGAGGGTGAAGCCTAGGTTGCTCGGAAAGTAGAAATGACCATAAGTTTCATACTGGTTGCAATTATTCGTTTTATACGATGGAAAAACTGTTGTATTTATATTGTATTTTATGCTTCTGGCGTTGACTTCTAAGGCACTAACTATTCGATCTGGTGGAGCAACGCCCTAGAGTGAAGCCTAGGTTGCCCGGAAGGTAGAATTGGCCATCACTGTCAAACTGGTTGCAATTATTCGTTTTATACGATGGAAAAACTGTTGTATTTTTTTTGCATTTTATGGCTCGGGCGTTGACTTCTAAGGCCCTAACTATTCAATCTGTTGGAGCAACGCCCTAGGGTGAAGCCTAGGTTGCTCGGAAAGTAGAAATGACCATCAGTTTCATACAGGTTGCAATTATTCGTTTTATACGATGGAAAAACTGTTGTATTTATATTGTATTTTATGCTTCTGGCGTTGACTTCTAAGGCACTAACTATTCGATCTGGTGGAGCAACGCCCTAGAGTGAAGCCTAGGTTGCTCGGAAAGTAGAAATGACCATCAGTTTCATACTGGTTGCAATTATTCGTTTTATACGATGGAAGAACTGTTGTATTTATATTGTATTTTATGCTTCTGGCGTTGACTTCTAAGACACTAACTATTCGACCTGGTGGAGCAACGCCCTAGTGTGAAGCCTAGGTTGCCCGGAACGTAGAATTGGCCATCACTTTCAAACTGGTTGCAATTAATCTTGTTATACGATGGAAAAACTGCTGTATTTTTATTGCATTTTATGCTTCTGGCGTTCACTTCTTAGCCCCTAACTATTCGATCTGGTGGAACAACAGCCTAGGGTGAAGCCTAGCTTGCCCGGAACGTAGAAATGACCATTACTTTCACACTGTTTGCAATTATTCCTTTTATACGATGGAAAAGCTGTTGTATTTATATCGCATTTTATGCTTCTGGCGTTTACTTCTAAGGCCCTAACTATTCAATCTGTTGGAGCAACGCCCTAGGGTGAACCCTAGGTTGTTCGGAAAGTAGAAATGACCATAAGTTTCTTACTGGTTGCAATTATTCGTTTTATACGATGGAAAAACTGTTGTATTTATATTGTATTTTATGCTTCTGGCGTTGACTTCTAAGGCACTAACCATTCGATCTGGTGGAGCAACGCCCTAGAGTGAAGCCTAGGTTGCTCGGAAAGTAGAAATGACCATCAGCTTCATACTGGTTGCAATTATTCGTTTTATACGATGGAAAAACTGTTGTATTTATATTGTATTTTATGCTTCTTGCGTTGACTTCTAAGGCTCTAACTATTCGATCTGGTGGAGCAACGCCCTAGAGTGAAGCCTAGGTTGCCCGGAACGTAGAATTGGCAATCACTTTCAAATTGGTTGCAATTAATCTTGTTATACGATGGAAAAACTGTTGTATTTTTATTGCATTTTATGCTTCTGGCGTTCACTTCTTAGGCCCTAACTATTCGATCTGATGGAACAACAGCCTAGGGTGAAGCCTAGCTTGCCCGGAACGTAGAAATGACCATAAGTTTCATACTGGTAGCAATTATTCGTTTTATACGATGGAAACGCTGTTGTATTTATATTGTATTTTATGCCTCTGGCGTTGACTTCTAAGGCCGTAGCTATTAGATGTGGTGGAGCAACGCCCTAGAGTGACGCCTAGGGTGCTTGGAACGTAGAAATGACCATTACTTTCATACTGGTTGCAATTATTCGTTTTATACGATGGAAATGCTGTTGTATTTATATCGTATTTTATGCTTCTGGCGTTGACTTCTAAGGCACTATCTATTCGGTCTGGTGGCGTAACGCGCTGGAGTGAAACCTAGGTTGCCCGGAACGTAGAATTGGCCATCACTCTCAAACTGGTTGCAATTATTCCTGATATATGATGGAAACACTGTTGTATTTTTTTTGCAATTTATGGTTCGGGCGTTGACTTCTAAGGCCCTAACTATTCAATCTGTTGGAGCAACGCCCTAGGGTGAAGCCTAGGTTGCTCGGAAAGTAGAAATGACCATAAGTATCATACTGGTTGCAATTATTCGTTTTATACGATGGAAAAACTGTTGTATTTATATTGTATTTTATGCTTCTGGCGTTGACTTCTAAGGCCCTAGCTGTTCGATCTAGTGGAGCAACGCCTTAGAGTGAAGCCTAGGTTGCCCGGAACGTAGAATTGGCCATCACTTTCAAACTGGTTACAATTATTCGTTTTATACGATGCAAACGCTGTTGTATTTATATCGTATTTTGTGCTTCTGGCGTTTACTTCTAAGGACCTAACTATTCGATCTGGTGGAGCAACGCCCTAGAGTGGATCCTAGGTGGCTCGGAATGTAGAAATGACCATAAGTTTCACACTGGTTGCAATTATTCGTTTTATACGATGGAAAAGCTGTTGTATTTATATTGTATTTTATGCTTCTGGCGTTGACTTCTAAGGTACTAACTATTCGATCTGGTGGAGCCACGCCCTAGAGGGAAGCCTAGGTTGCCCGGGACGTAGAATTGGCCATCACTTTCAAACTGGTTGCAATTATTCCTGTTATATTATGGAAACACTGTTGTATTTTTATTGCATTTTATGCTTCGGGCGTTGACTTCTAAGGCCCTAAGTATTCAATCTGTTGGAGCAACGCCCTAGGGTGGAGCCTAGGTTGCTCGGAAATTAGAAATGACCATAAGTATCATACTGGTTGCAATTATTCGTTTTATACGATGGAAAAACTGTTGTATTTATATTGTATTTTATGCTTCTGGCGTTGACTTCTAAGGCCCTAGCTGTTCGATCTAGTGGAGCAACGCCCTAGAGTGAAGCCTACGTTGCCCGGAAAGGAGAAATGACCATCACGTTCAAACTGGTTGCAATTAATCCTTTTATACGATGGAAAAGCTGTTGTATTTATATCGCATTTTATGCTTCTGGCGTTTACTTCTAAGGCCCTAACTATTCAATCTGTTGGAGCAACGCCCTAGGGTGAAGCCTAGGTTGCTCGGAAAGTAGAAATGACCATAAGTTTCTTACTGGTTGCAATTATTCGTTTTATACGATGGAAAAACTGTTGTATTTATATTGTATTTTATGCTTCTGGCGTTGACTTCTAAGGCACTAACTATTCGATCTGGTGGAGCAACGCCCTATAGTGAAGCCTGGGTTGCTCGGAAAGTAGAAATGACCATCAGTTTCATACTGGTTGCAATTATTCGTTTTATACGATGGAAAAACTGTTGTATTTATATTGCATTTTATGCTTCTGGCGTTGACTTCTAAGGCCCTAGCTGTTCGATCTAGTGGAGCAACACCTTAGAGTGAAGCCTAGCTTGCCCGGAACGTAGAATTGGCCATCACTTTCAAACTGGTTGCAATTATTCCTGTTATATGATGGAAACACTGTTGTATTTTTTTTGCATTTTATGGTTCGGGCGTTGACTTCTAAGTCCCTAACTATTCAATCTGTTGGAGCAACGCCCTAGGGTGAAGCCTAGGTTGCTCGGAAAGTAGAAATGACCATAAGTTTCATACTGGTTGCAATTATTCGTTTTATACGATGGAAAAACTGTTGTATTTATATTGTATTTTATGCTTCTGGCGTTGACTTCTAAGGCACTATCTATTCGATCTGGTGGAGCAACGCCCTAGGGTGAACCCTAGGTTGTTCGGAAAGTAGAAATGACCATAAGTTTCTTACTGGTTGCAATTATTCGTTTTATACGATGGAAAAACTGTTGTATTTATATTGTATTTTATGCTTCTGGCGTTGACTTCTAAGGCACTAACCATTCGATCTGGTGGAGCAACGCCCTAGAGTGAAGCCTAGGTTGCTCGGAAAGTAGAAATGACCATCAGCTTCATACTGGTTGCAATTATTCGTTTTATACGATGGAAACGCTGTTGTATTTATATTGTATTTTATGCCTCTGGCGTTGACTTCTAAGGCCGTAGCTATTAGATGTGGTGGAGCAACGCCCTAGAGTGACGCCTAGGGTGCTTGGAACGTAGAAATGACCATTGCTTTCATACTGGTTGCAATTATTCGTTTTATACGATGGAAATGCTGTTGTATTTATATCGTATTTTATGCTTCTGGCGTTGACTTCTAAGGCACTATCTATTCGGTCTGGTGGCGTAACGCGCTGGAGTGAAACCTAGGTTGCCCGGAACGTAGAATTGGCCATCACTCTCAAACTGGTTGCAATTATTCCTGATATATGATGGAAACACTGTTGTATTTTTTTTGCAATTTATGGTTCGGGCGTTGACTTCTAAGGCCCTAACTATTCAATCTGTTGGAGCAACGCCCTAGGGTGAAGCCTAGGTTGCTCGGAAAGTAGAAATGACCATAAGTATCATACTGGTTGCAATTATTCGTTTTATACGATGGAAAAACTGTTGTATTTATATTGTATTTTATGCTTCTGGCGTTGACTTCTAAGGCCCTAGCTGTTCGATCTAGTGGAGCAACGCCTTAGAGTGAAGCCTAGGTTGCCCGGAACGTAGAATTGGCCATCACTTTCAAACTGGTTACAATTATTCGTTTTATACGATGCAAACGCTGTTGTATTTATATCGTATTTTGTGCTTCTGGCGTTTACTTCTAAGGACCTAACTATTCGATCTGGTGGAGCAACGCCCTAGAGTGGATCCTAGGTGGCTCGGAATGTAGAAATGACCATAAGTTTCACACTGGTTGCAATTATTCGTTTTATACGATGGAAAAGCTGTTGTATTTATATTGTATTTTATGCTTCTGGCGTTGACTTCTAAGGCACTAACTATTCGATCTGGTGGAGCAACGCCCTAGAGCGAAGCCTAGGTTGCCCGGAACGTAGAATTGGCCATCACTTCCAAACTGGTTGCAATTATTCCTGTTATATGATGGAAACACTGTTGTGTTTTTTTTGCATTTTATGGTTCGGGCGTTGACTTCTAAGGCCCTAACTATTCAATCTGTTGGAGCAACGCCCTAGGGTGAAGCCTAGGTTGCTCGGAAAGTAGAAATGACCATAAGTATCATACTGGTTGCAATTATTCGTTTCATACGATGGAAAAACTGTTGTATTGATATTGTATTTTATGCTTCTGGCGTTGACTTCTAAGGCACTAACTATTCGATCTGGTGGAGCAACGCCCTAGAGTGAAGCCTAGGTTGCCCGGAACGTAGAATTGGCCATCACTCTCAAACTGGTTGCAATTAATCTTGTTATACGATGGAAAAACTGTTGTATTTTTATTGCATTTTATGCTTCTGGCGTTCACTTCTTAGGCCCTAACTATTCGATCTGATGGAACAACAGCCTAGGGTGAAGCCTAGCTTGCCCGGAATGTAGAAATGACCATTACTATCATACTGGTTGCAATTATTCGTTCTATACGATGGAAATGCTGTTGTATTTATATCGTATTTTATGCTTCTGGCGTTGACTTCTAAGGCACTATCTATTCGGTCTGGTGGAGCAACGCCCTAGAGGGAAGCCTAGGTTGCCCGGGACGTAGAATTGGCCATCACTTTCAAACTGGTTGCAATTATTCCTGTTATATTATGGAAACACTGTTGTATTTTTATTGCATTTTATGGTTCGGGCGTTGACTTCTAAGGCCCTAAGTATTCAATCTGTTGGAGCAACGCCCTAGGGTGGAGCCTAGGTTGCTCGGAAAGTAGAAATGACCATAAGTATCATACTGGTTGCAATCATTCGTTTTATACGATGGAAAAACTGTTGTATTTATATTGTATTTTATGCTTCTGGCGTTGACTTCTAAGGCCCTAGCTGTTCGATCTAGTGGAGCAACGCCCTAGAGTGAAGCCTACGTTGCCCGGAAAGGAGAAATGACCATCACGTTCAAACTGGTTGCAATTAATCCTTTTATACGATGGAAAAGCTGTTGTATTTATATCGTATTTTATGCTTCTGGCGTTTACTTCTATGGACCTAACTATTCGATCTGGTGGAGCAACGCCCTAGAGTGAAGCCTAGGTTGCCCGGAACGTAGAATTGGCCATCACTTTCAAACTGGTTGCAATTATTCCTTTTATACGATGGAAGAGCTGTTGTATTTATATCGCATTTTATGCTTCTGGCGTTTACTTCAAAGGCCCTAACTATTCAATCTGTTGGAGCAACGCCCTAGGGTGAAGCCTAGGTTGCTCGGAAAGTAGAAATGACCATAAGTTTCTTACTGGTTGCAATTATTCGCTTTATACGATGGAAAAACTGTTGTATTTATATTGTATTTTATGCTTCTGGCGTTTACTTCTAAGGACCTAACTATTCGATCTGGTGGAGCAACGCCCTAGAGTGAAGCCTAGGTTCCTCGGAATGTGGAAATGACCATAACTTTCACACTGGTTGCAATTATTCGTTTTATACGATGGAAAAGCTGTTGTATTTATATCGTATTTTATGCTTCTGGCGTTGACTTCTTAGGCCGTAACTATTCGGTCTGGTGGAGCAACGCCCTGGAGTGAAACCTAGGTTGCACGGAACGTAGAATTGGCCATCACTTTCAAACTGGTTGCAATTATTCCTGTTATATGATGGAAACACTGTTGTATTTTTTTTGCATTTTATGGTTCGGGCGTTGACTTCTAAGGCCCTAGCTATTCAATCTGTTGGAGCAACGCCCTAGTGTGAAGCCTAGGTTGCTCGGAAAGTAGAAATGACCATAAGTTTCATACTGGTTGCAATTATTCGTTTTATACGATGGAAAAACTGTTGTATTTATATTGTATTTTATGCTTCTGGCGTTGACTTCTAAGGCACTAA
This sequence comes from Calliopsis andreniformis, assembly GCF_051401765.1. NCBI lineage: Eukaryota > Metazoa > Arthropoda > Insecta > Hymenoptera > Andrenidae > Calliopsis > Calliopsis andreniformis. The sequence continues at coordinate 9,609,787 of NC_135072.1, forward strand.
CTATTCGATCTGGTGGAGCAACGCCCTAGAGTGAAGCCTAGGTTGCCCGGAAAGTAGAATTGGCCATCACTGTCAAACTGGTTGCAATTATTCGTTTTATACGATGGAAAATCTGTTGTATTTATATTGTATTTTATGCTTCTGGCGTTGACTTATAAGGCACTAACTATCCGATCTGGTGGCACAACAGCCTAGGGTGAAGCCTAGCTTGCCCGGAACGTAGAAATGACCATTACCTTCACACTGTTTGCAATTATTCCTTTTATACGATGGAAAAGCTGTTGTATTTATATCGCATTTTATGCTTCTGGCGTTTACTCCTAAGGCCCTAACTATTCAATCTGTTGGAGCAACGCCCTAGGGTGAAGCCTAGGTTGCTCGGAAAGTAGAAATGACCAGAAGTTTCATACTGGTTGCAATTATTCGTTTTATACGGTGGAACAGCTATTGTATTTATATCGTATTTTATGCTTCTGGCGTTGATTTCTAAGGCACTAACTATTCGATCTGGTGGAGCAACGCCCTAGAGTGAAGCCTAGGTTGCTCGGAAAGTAGAAATGACCATCAGTTTCATACTGGTTGCAATTATTCGTTTTATACGATGGAAAAACTGTTGTATTTATATTGTATTTTATGCTTCTGGCGTTGACTTCTAAGGCACTAACTATTCGATCTGGTGGAGCAACGCCTTAGAGTGAAGCCTAGGTTGCCCGGAACGTAGAATTGGCCATCACGTTCAAACTGGTTGCAATTAATCCTTATATACGATGGAAGAGCTGTTGTATTTATATCGTATTTTATGCTTCTGACGTTTACTTCTAAGGACCTAACTATTCGGTCTGGTGGAGCAACGCCCTGGAGTGAAACCTAGGTTGCACGGAACGTAGAATTGGCCATCACTTTCAAACTGGTTGCAATTATTTCTGTTATATGATGGAAACACTGTTGTATTTTTTTTGCATTTTATGGTTCGGGCGTTGACTTCTAAGGCCCTAACTATTCAATCTGTTGGAGCAACGCCCTAGGGTGAAGCCTAGGTTGCTCGGAAAGTAGAAATGACCATAAGTTTCATACTGGTTGCAATTATTCGTTTTATACGATGGAAAAACTGTTGTATTTATATTGTATTTTATGCTTCTGGCGTTGACTTCTAAGGCACTAACTATCCGATCTGGTGGAGCAACGCCCTAGAGTGAAGCCTAGGTTGCCCGGAACGTAGAATTGGCCATCACTTTCAAACTGGTTGCAATTATTCCTGTTATTCGATGGAAACACTGTTGTATTTTAATTGCATTTTATGGTTCGCTCGTTGACTTCTAAGGCCCTAACTATTCAATCTGTTGGAGCAACACCCTAGGGTGAAGCCTAGCTTGCTCCGAAAGTAGAAATGACCATAAGTTTCATACTGGTTGCAATTATTCGTTTTATACGGTGGAACAGCTATTGTATTTATATCGTATTTTATGCTTCTGGCGTTGATTTCTAAGGCACTAACTATTCGATCAGGTGGAGCAACGCCCTAGAGTGAAGCCTAGGTTGCCCGGAACGTAGAATTGGCCATCACTTTCAAACTGGTTGCAATTAATCTTGTTATACGATGGAAAAACTGTTGTATTTTTATTGCATTTTATGCTTCTGGCGTTCACTTCTTAGGCCCTAACTATTCGATCTGGTGGAACAACAGCCTAGGGTGAAGCCTAGCTTGCCCGGAACGTAGAAATGACCATTACCTTCAAACTGGTTGCAATTAATCCTTATAGACGATGGAAGAGCTGTTGTATTTATATCGTATTTTATGCTTCTGACGTTTACTTCTAAGGACCTAACTATTCGGTCTGGTGGAGCAACGCCCTAGAGTGAAGCCTAGGTTCCTCGGAATGTGGAAATGACCCTAACTTTCACACTGGTTGCAATTATTCGTTTTATACGATGGAAACGCTGTTGTATTTATATTGTATTTTATGCCTCTGGCGTTGGCTTCTAAGGCCGTAGCTATTAGATGTGGTGGAGCAACGCCGTAGAGTGACGCCTAGGGTGCTTGGAACGTAGAAATGACCATTACTTTCATACTGGTTGGAATTATTCGTTTTATACGATGGAAAAACTGTTGTATTTATATTGTATTTTATGCTTCTGGCGTTGACTTCTAAGGCACTATCTATTCGATCTGGTGGAGCAACGCCCTAGAGCGAAGCCTAAGTTGCCCGGAACGTAGAATTGGCCATCACTTCCAAACTGGTTGCAATTATTCCTGATATATGATGGAAACACTGTTGTATTTTTTTGCATTTTATGGTTCGGGCGTTGAGTTCTAAGGCCTTAACTATTCAATCTGTTGGAGCAACGCCCTAGGGTGAAGCCTAGGTTGCGCGGAAAGTAGAAATGACCATAAGTTTCTTACTGGTTGCAATTATTCGTTATATACGATGGAAAAACTGTTGTATTTATATTGTATTTTATGCTTCTGGCGTTGACTTCTAAGGCACTAACTATTCGATCTGGTGGAGCAACGCCCTAGAGCGAAGCCTAGGTTGCCCGGAAGGTAGAATTGGCCATCACTGTCAAACTGGTTGCAATTATTCGTTTTATACGATGGAAAAACTGTTGTATTTATATTGTATTTTATGCTTCTGGCGTTGACTTCTAAGGCACTAACTATTCGATCTGGTGGAGCAACGCCCTAGAGTGAAGCCTAGGTTGCCTGGAACGTAGAATTGGCCATCACTTTCAAACTGGTTGCAATTATTCCTGTTATATGATAGATACACTGTTGTATTTTTATTGCATTTTATGCTTCGGGCGTTGACTTCTAAGGCCCTAACTATTCAATCTGTTGGAGCAACGCCATAGGGTCAAGCCTAGCTTGCTCGGAAAGTAGAAATGACCATAAGTTTCATACTGGTTGCAATTATTCGTTTTATACGATGGAAATGCTGTTGTATTTATATCGTATTTTATGCTTCTGGCGTTGACTTCTTAGGCCGTAACTATTCGGTGGGGTGGAGCAACGCGCTGGAGTGAAACCTAGGTTGCCCCGAACGTAGAATTGGCCATCACTTTCAAACTGGTTGCAATTATTCCTGATATATGATGGAAACACTGTTGTATTTTTTTTGCATTTTATGCTTCGGGCGTTGACTTCTAAGGCCCTAACTATTCAATCTGTTGGAGCAACGCCGTAGGGTGAAGCCTAGGTTGCTCGGAAAGTAGAAATGACCATAAGTTTCATACTGGTTGCAATTATTCGTTTTATACGATGGAAAAACTGTTGTATTTATATTGTATTTTATGCTTCTGGCGTTGACTTCTAAGGCACTATCTATTCGATCTGGTGGAGCAACGCCCTAGAGCGAAGCCTAGGTTGCCCGGAACGTAGAATTGGCCATCACTTCCAAACTGGTTGCAATTATTCCTGATATATGATGGAAACACTGTTGTATTTTTTTGCATTTTATGGTTCGGGCGTTGAGTTCTAAGGCCTTAACTATTCAATCTGTTGGAGCAACGCCCTAGGGTGAAGCCTAGGTTGCGCGGAAAGTAGAAATGACCATAAGTTTCTTACTGGTTGCAATTATTCGTTATATACGATGGAAAAACTGTTGTATTTATATTGTATTTTATGCTTCTGGCGTTGACTTCTAAGGCAATAACTATTCGATCTGGTGGAGCAACGCCCTAGAGCGAAGCCTAGGTTGCCCGGAAGGTAGAATTGGCCATCACTGTCAAACTGGTTGCAATTATTCGTTTTATACGATGGAAAAACTGTTGTATTTATATTGTATTTTATGCTTCTGGCGTTGACTTCTAAGGCACTAACTATCCGATCTGGTGGTGCAACGCCCTAGAGTGAAGCCTAGGTTGCCCGGAACGTAGAATTGGCCATCACTTTCAAACTGGTTGCAATTATTCCCGTTATGTGATGGAAACACTGTTGTATTTTAATTGCATTTTATGGTTCGGGCGTTGACTTCTAAGGCCCTAACTATTCAATCTGTTGGAGCAACACCCTAGGGTGAAGCCTAGCTTGCTCGGAAAGTAGAAATGACCATAAGTTTCATACTGGTTGCAATTATTCGTTTTATACGGTGGAACAGCTATTGTATTTATATCGTATTTTATGCTTCTGGCGTTGATTTATAAGGCACTAACTATTCGATCTGGTGGAGCAACGCCCTAGAGTGAGGCCTAGGTTGCCCGGAACGTAGAATTGGCCATCACTTTCAAACTGGTTGCAATTAATCTTGTTATACGATGGAAAAACTGTTGTATTTTTATTGCATTTTATGCTTCTGGCGTTCACTTCTTACTCCCTAACTATTCGATCTGGTGGAACAACAGCCTAGGGTGAAGCCTAGCTTGCCCGGAACGTAGAAATGACCATTACCTTCACACTGTTTGCAATTATTCCTTTTATACGATGGAAAAGCTGTTGTATTTATATCGCATTTTATGCTTCTGGCGTTTACTCCTAAGGCCCTAACTATTCAATCTGTTGGAGCAACGCCCTAGGGTGAAGCCTAGGGTGCTCGGAAAGTAGAAATGACCATCAGTTTCATACTGGTTGCAATTATTCGTTTTATACGATGGAAAAACTGTTGTATTTATATTGTATTTTATGCTTCTGGCGTTGACTTCTAAGGCACTAACTATTCGATCTGGTGGAGCAACGCCCTAGAGTGAAGCCTAGGTTGCCTGGAACGTAGAATTGGCCATCACTTTCAAACTGGTTGCAATTATTCCTGTTATATGATAGATACACTGTTGTATTTTTATTGCATTTTATGCTTCGGGCGTTGACTTCTAAGGCCCTAACTATTCAATCTGTTGGAGCAACGCCATAGGGTCAAGCCTAGCTTGCTCGGAAAGTAGAAATGACCATAAGTTTCATACTGGTTGCAATTATTCGTTTTATACGATGGAAATGCTGTTGTATTTATATCGTATTTTATGCTTCTGGCGTTGACTTCTTAGGCCGTAACTATTCGGTGGGGTGGAGCAACGCGCTGGAGTGAAACCTAGGTTGCCCCGAACGTAGAATTGGCCATCACTTTCAAACTGGTTGCAATTATTCCTGATATATGATGGAAACACTGTTGTATTTTTTTTGCATTTTATGCTTCGGGCGTTGACTTCTAAGGCCCTAACTATTCAATCGGTTGGAGCAACGCCGTAGGGTGAAGCCTAGGTTGCTCGGAAAGTAGAAATGACCATAAGTTTCATACTGGTTGCAATTATTCGTTTTATACGATGGAAAAACTGTTGTATTTATATTGTATTTTATGCTTCTGGCGTTGACTTCTAAGGCACTATCTATTCGATCTGGTGGAGCAACGCCCTAGAGCGAAGCCTAGGTTGCCCGGAACGTAGAATTGGCCATCACTTCCAAACTGGTTGCAATTATTCCTGATATATGATGGAAACACTGTTGTATTTTTTTGCATTTTATGGTTCGGGCGTTGAGTTCTAAGGCCTTAACTATTCAATCTGTTGGAGCAACGCCCTAGGGTGAAGCCTAGGTTGCGCGGAAAGTAGAAATGACCATAAGTTTCTTACTGGTTGCAATTATTCGTTATATACGATGGAAAAACTGTTGTATTTATATTGTATTTTATGCTTCTGGCGTTGACTTCTAAGGCACTAATTATTCGATCTGGTGGAGCAACGCCCTAGAGCGAAGCCTAGGTTGCCCGGAAGGTAGAATTGGCCATCACTGTCAAACTGGTTGCAATTATTCGTTTTATACGATGGAAAAACTGTTGTATTTATATTGTATTTTATGCTTCTGGCGTTGACTTCTAAGGCACTAACTATCCGATCTGGTGGTGCAACGCCCTAGAGTGAAGCCTAGGTTGCCCGGAACGTAGAATTGGCCATCACTTTCAAACTGGTTGCAATTATTCCCGTTATGTGATGGAAACACTGTTGTATTTTAATTGCATTTTATGGTTCGGGCGTTGACTTCTAAGGCCCTAACTATTCAATCTGTTGGAGCAACACCCTAGGGTGAAGCCTAGCTTGCTCGGAAAGTAGAAATGACCATAAGTTTCATACTGGTTGCAATTATTCGTTTTATACGGTGGAACAGCTATTGTATTTATATCGTATTTTATGCTTCTGGCGTTGATTTATAAGGCACTAACTATTCGATCTGGTGGAGCAACGCCCTAGAGTGAGGCCTAGGTTGCCCGGAACGTAGAATTGGCCATCACTTTCAAACTGGTTGCAATTAATCTTGTTATACGATGGAAAAACTGTTGTATTTTTATTGCATTTTATGCTTCTGGCGTTCACTTCTTACTCCCTAACTATTCGATCTGGTGGAACAACAGCCTAGGGTGAAGCCTAGCTTGCCCGGAACGTAGAAATGACCATTACCTTCACACTGTTTGCAATTATTCCTTTTATACGATGGAAAAGCTGTTGTATTTATATCGCATTTTATGCTTCTGGCGTTTACTCCTAAGGCCCTAACTATTCAATCTGTTGGAGCAACGCCCTAGGGTGAAGCCTAGGGTGCTCGGAAAGTAGAAATGACCATCAGTTTCATACTGGTTGCAATTATTCGTTTTATACGATGGAAAAACTGTTGTATTTATATTGTATTTTATGCTTCTGGCGTTGACTTCTAAGGCACTAACTATTCGATCTGGTGGAGCAACGCCCTAGAGTGAAGCCTAGGTTGCCTGGAACGTAGAATTGGCCATCACTTTCAAACTGGTTGCAATTATTCCTGTTATATGATAGATACACTGTTGTATTTTTATTGCATTTTATGCTTCGGGCGTTGACTTCTAAGGCCCTAACTATTCAATCTGTTGGAGCAACGCCATAGGGTCAAGCCTAGCTTGCTCGGAAAGTAGAAATGACCATAAGTTTCATACTGGTTGCAATTATTCGTTTTATACGATGGAAATGCTGTTGTATTTATATCGTATTTTATGCTTCTGGCGTTGACTTCTTAGGCCGTAACTATTCGGTGGGGTGGAGCAACGCGCTGGAGTGAAACCTAGGTTGCCCCGAACGTAGAATTGGCCATCACTTTCACACTGGTTGCAATTATTCCTGATATATGATGGAAACACTGTTGTATTTTTTTTGCATTTTATGGTTCGGGCGTTGACTTCTAAGGCCCTAACTATTCAATCTGTTGGAGCAACGCCGTAGGGTGAAGCCTAGGTTGCTCGGAAAGTAGAAATGACCATAAGTTTCATACTGGTTGCAATTATTCGTTTTATACGATGGAAAAACTGTTGTATTTATATTGTATTTTATGCTTCTGGCGTTGACTTCTAAGGCACTATCTATTCGATCTGGTGGAGCAACGCCCTAGAGCGAAGCCTAGGTTGCCCGGAACGTAGAATTGGCCATCACTTCCAAACTGGTTGCAATTATTCCTGATATATGATGGAAACACTGTTGTATTTTTTTGCATTTTATGGTTCGGGCGTTGAGTTCTAAGGCCTTAACTATTCAATCTGTTGGAGCAACGCCCTAGGGTGAAGCCTAGGTTGCGCGGAAAGTAGAAATGACCATAAGTTTCTTACTGGTTGCAATTATTCGTTATATACGATGGAAAAACTGTTGTATTTATATTGTATTTTATGCTTCTGGCGTTGACTTCTAAGGCACTAACTATTCGATCTGGTGGAGCAACGCCCTAGAGCGAAGCCTAGGTTGCCCGGCAGGTAGAATTGGCCATCACTGTCAAACTGGTTGCAATTATTCGTTTTATACGATGGAAAAACTGTTGTATTTATATTGTATTTTATGCTTCTGGCGTTGACTTCTAAGGCACTAACTATCCGATCTGGTGGAGCAACGCCCTAGAGTGAAGCCTAGGTTGCCCGGAACGTAGAATTGGCCTTCACTTCGAAACTGGTTGCAATTATTCCTGTTATATGATGGAAACACTGTTGTGTTTTTTTTGCATTTTATGGTTCGGGCGTTGACTTCTAAGGCCCTAACTATTCAATCTGTTGGAGCAACGCCCTCGGGTGAAGCCTAGGTTGCTCGGAAAGTAGAAATGACCATAAGTATCATACTGGTTGCAATTATTCGTTTTATACGATGGAAAAACTGTTGTATTTGTATTGTACTTTATGCTTCTGGCGTTGACTTCTAAGGCCCTAGCTGTTCGATCAAGTGGAGCAACGCCTTAGAGTGAAGCCTAGGTTGCCCGGAACGTAGAATTGGCCATCACTTTCAAACTGGTTACAATTATTCGTTTTATACGATGCAAACGCTGTTGTATTTATATCGTATTTTATGCTTCTGGCGTTTACTTCTAAGGACCTAACTATTCGATCTGGTGGAGCAACGCCCTAGAGTGGATCCTAGGTTGCTCAGAATGTAGAAATGACCATAACTTTCACACTGGTTGCAATTATTCGTTTTATACGATGGAAAAGCTGTTGTATTTATATTGTATTTTATGCTTCTGGCGTTGACTTCTAAGGCACTAACTATTCGATCTGGTGGAGCAACGCCCTAGAGTGAAGCCTAGGTTGCCCGGGACGTAGAATTGGCCATCACTATCAAACTGGTTGCAATTATTCCTGTTATATTATGGAAACACTGTTGTATTTTTATTGCAATTTATGCTTCGGGCGTTGACTTCTAAGGCCCTAACTATTGAATCTGTTGGAGCAACGCCCTAGGGTGAAGCCTAGGTTGCTCGGATGTAGAAATGACCATAAATTTCATACTGGTTGCAATTATTCGTTTTATACGATGGAAAAACTGTTGTATTTATATTGTATTTTATGCTTCTGGCGTTGACTTCTAAGGCACTATCTATTCGATCTGGTGGAGCAACGCCCTAGAGCGAAGCGTAGGTTGCCCGGAACGTAGAATAGGCCATCACTTCCAAACTGGTTGCAATTATTCCTGTTATATGATGGAAACACTGTTGTATTTTTCTTGCATTTTATGGTTCGGGCGTTGACTTCTAAGGCCCTAACTATTCAATCTGTTGGAGCAACGCCCTAGAGTGAAGCCTAGGTTGCTCAGAAAGTAGAACTGATCATAAGTTTCTTACTGGTTGCAATTGTTCGTTTTATACGATGGAAAAACTGTTGTATTTATATTGTATTTTATGCTTCTGGCGTTGGCTTCTAAGGCACTAACTATTCGATCTGGTGGAGCAACGCCCTAGAGTGAAGCGTAGGTTGCTCGGAAAGTAGAAATGACCTTCAGTTTCATACTGGTTGCAATTATTCGTTTTATACGATGGAAAAACTGTTGTATTTATATTGTATTTTATGCTTCTGGCGTTGACTTCTAAGGCACTAACTATTCGACCTGGTGGAGCAACGCCCTAGAGTGAAGCCTAGGTTGCCCGGAACGTAGAATTGGCCATCACTTTCAAACTGGTTGCAATTAATCTTGTTATACGATGGAAAAACTGTTGTATGTTCATTGCATTTTATGCTTCCGGCGTTCACTTCTTAGGCCCTAACTATTCGATCTGGTGGAACAACAGCCTAGGGTGAAGCCTAGCTTGCCCGGAACGTAGAAATGTCCATTACTTTCACACTGTTTGCAATTATTCCTTTTATACGATGGAAAAGCTGTTGTATTTATATCGCATTTTATGCTTCTGGCGTTTACTTCTAAGGCCCTAACTATTCAATCTGTTGGAGCAACGCCCTAGGGTGAAGCCTAGGTTGCTCGGAAAGTAGAAATGACCATAACTTTCACACTGGTTGCAATTATTCGTTTTATACGATGGAAACGCTGTTGTATTTATATCGTATTTTTGCTTCTGGCGTTTACTTCTAAGGTCCTAACTATTCGATCTGGTGGAGCAACGCCCTGGAGTGAAACCTAGGTTGCCCGGAACGTAGAATTGGCCATCACTTTCAAAATGGTTGCAATTATTCCTGTTATATGATGGAAACACAGTTGTATTTTTTTTGCATTTTATGGTTCGGGCGTCGACTTCTAAGGCCCTGACAATTCAATCCGTTGGAACAACGCCCTAGCGTGAAGCCTAGATTGGTCGGAAAGTAGAAATGACCATAAGTTTCATACTGGTTGCAATTACTTGTTTCATACGATGGAAAAACTGTTGTATTTATATTGTATTTTATGCTTCTGGCATTGACTTTTACGGCACTAACTATTCGATCTGGTGGAGCAACGCCCTAGAGTGAAGCCTAGGTTGCCCGGAACGTAGAATTGGCCATCACTTTCAAACTGGTCGCAATTACTCCTGTTATATGGTGGAAACACTGTTGTATTTTTTTTGCATTTTATGGCTCGGGCGTAGACTTCTAAGGCCCTAACTATTCAATCTGTTGGAGCATCTCCCTAGGGTGAAGCCTAGGTTGCTCGGAAAGTAGAAATGACCATAAGTTTCATACTGGTTGCAATTATTCGTTTTATACGATGGAAAAGCTGTTGTATTTATATTGTGTTTTATGCTTCTGGCGTTGATCTCTAAGGCACTAACTATTCGATCTGGTGGAGCAACGCCCTAGAGTGAAGCCTAGGTTGCCCGGGACGTAGAATTGGCAATCACTTTCAAACTGGTTGCAATTATTCCTGTTATATTATGGAAACACTGTTGTATTTTTATTGCGTTTTATGCTTCGGGCGTTGACTTCTAAGGACCTAACTATTCGATCTGGTGGAGCAACGCCCTAGAGTGAATCCCAGGTTGCACGGAAAGTAGAAATGACCATAAGTATCATACTGGTTGCAATTATTCTTTTTATACGATGGAAAAACTGTTGTATTTATATTGTATTTTATGCTTCTGGCGTTGACTTCTAAGGCCCTAGCTGTTCGATCTAGTGGAGCAACGCCCTAAAGTGAAGCCTAGGTTGCCCGGAAAGGAGAAATGACCATCACGTTCAAACTGGTTGCAATTAATCCTTTTATACGATGGAAAAGCTGTTGTATTTATATCGTATTTTATGCTTCTGGCGTTTACTTCTAAGGACCTAACTATTCGATCTGGTGGAGTAACGCCCTAGAGTGAAGCCTAGGTTCCTCGGAATGTGGAAATGACCATAACTTTCACACTGGTTGCAATTATTCGTTTTATACGATGGAAACGTTGTTGTATTTATATTGTATTTTATGCCTCTGGCGCTGACTTGTAAGGCCGTAGCTATTAGATGTGGTGGAGCAACGCCCTAGAGTGGCGCCTAGGGTGCTTGGAACGTAGAAATGTCCATTACTTTCACACTGGTTGCAATTATTCGTTTTATACGATGGAAAAGCTATAGTATTTATATCGTATTTTATGCTTCTGGCGTTGACTTCTTAGGCCGTAACTATACGGTCTGGTGGAGCAACGCCCTGGAGTGAAACCTAGGTTGCCCGGAACGTAGAATTGGCCATCACTTTCAAACTGGTTGCAATTATTCCTGTTATATGATGGAAACACTGTTGTATTTTTTTTGCATTTTATGGTTCGGGCGTTGACTTCTAAGACCCTAACTACTCAATCTGTTGGAGCAACGCCCTAGGGTGAAGCCTAGGTTGCTCGGAAAGTAGAAATGACCATAAGTTTCATACTGGTTGCAATTATTCGTTTTATACGATGGAAAAACTGTTGTATTTATATTGTATTTTAAGCTTCTGGCGTTGACTTCTAAGGCACTAACTATTCGGTCTGGTGGAGCAACGCCCTAGAGTGAAGCCTAGGTTGCCCGGAACGTAGAATTGGCCATCACTTTCAAACTGGTTACAATTATTCGTTTTATACGATGCAAACGCTGTTGTATTTATATCGTATTTTATGCTTCTGGCGTTTACTTCTAAGGACCTAACTATTCGATCTGGTGGAGCAACGCCCTAGAGTGGATCCTAGGTTGCTCAGAATGTAGAAATGACCATAACTTTCACACTGGTTGCAATTATTCGTTTTATACGATGGAAAAGCTGTTGTATTTATATTGTATTTTATGCTTCTGGCGTTGACTTCTAAGGCACTAACTATTCGATCTGGTGGAGCAACGCCCTAGAGTGAAGCCTAGGTTGCCCGGGACGTAGAATTGGCCATCACTATCAAACTGGTTGCAATTATTCCTGTTATATTATGGAAACACTGTTGTATTTTTATTGCAATTTATGCTTCGGGCGTTGACTTCTAAGGCCCTAACTATTCAATCTGTTGGAGCAACGCCCTAGGGTGAAGCCTAGGTTGCTCGGATGTAGAAATGACCATAAATTTCATACTGGTTGCAATTATTCGTTTTATACGATGGAAAAACTGTTGTATTTATATTGTATTTTATGCTTCTGGCGTTGACTTCTAAGGCACTATCTATTCGATCTGGTGGAGCAACGCCCTAGAGCGAAGCGTAGGTTGCCCGGAACGTAGAATTGGCCATCACTTCCAAACTGGTTGCAATTATTCCTGTTATATGATGGAAACGCTGTTGTATTTTTCTTGCATTTTATGGTTCGGGCGTTGACTTCTAAGGCCCTAACTATTCAATCTGTTGGAGCAACGCCCTAGAGTGAAGCCTAGGTTGCTCGGAAAGTAGAACTGATCATAAGTTTCTTACTGGTTGCAATTATTCGTTTTATACGATGGAAAAACTGTTGTATTTATATTGTATTTTATGCTTCTGGCGTTGGCTTCTAAGGCACTAACTATTCGATCTGGTGGAGCAACGCCCTAGAGTGAAGCGTAGGTTGCTCGGAAAGTAGAAATGACCATCAGTTTCATACTGGTTGCAATTATTCGTTTTATGCGATGGAAAAACTGTTGTATTTATATTGTATTTTATGCTTCTGGCGTTGACTTCTAAGGCACTAACTATTCGACCTGGTGGAGCAACGCCCTAGAGTGAAGCCTAGGTTGCCCGGAACGTAGAATTGGCCATCACTTTCAAACTGGTTGCAATTAATCTTGTTATACGATGGAAAAGCTGTTGTATGTTCATTGCATTTTATGCTTCCGGCGTTCACTTCTTAGGCCCTAACTATTCGATCTGGTGGAACAACAGCCTAGGGTGAAGCCTAGCTTGCCCGGAACGTAGAAATGACCATTACTTTCACACTGTTTGCAATTATTCCTTTTATACGATGGAAAAGCTGTTGTATTTATATCGCATTTTATGCTTCTGGCGTTTACTTCTAAGGCCCTAACTATTCAATCTGTTGGAGCAACGCCCTAGGGTGAAGCCTAGGTTGCTCGGAAAGTAGAAATGACCATAACTTTCACACTGGTTGCAATTATTCGTTTTATACGATGGAAACGCTGTTGTATTTATATCGTATTTTTGCTTCTGGCGTTTACTTCTAAGGTCCTAACTATTCGATCTGGTGGAGCAACGCCCTGGAGTGAAACCTAGGTTGCCCGGAACGTAGAATTGGCCATCACTTTCAAAATGGTTGCAATTATTCCTGTTATATGATGGAAACACAGTTGTATTTTTTTTGCATTTTATGGTTCGGGCGTTGACTTCTAAGGCCCTGACAATTCAATCCGTTGGAACAACGCCCTAGCGTGAAGCCTAGATTGGTCGGAAAGTAGAAATGACCATAAGTTTCATACTGGTTGCAATTACTTGTTTCATACGATGGAAAAACTGTTGTATTTATATTGTATTTTATGCTTCTGGCATTGACTTTTACGGCACTAACTATTCGATCTGGTGGAGCAACGCCCTAGAGTGAAGCCTAGGTTGCCCGGAACGTAGAATTGGCCATCACTTTCAAACTGGTCGCAATTACTCCTGTTATATGGTGGAAACACTGTTGTATTTTTTTTGCATTTTATGGCTCGGGCGTAGACTTCTAAGGCCCTAACTATTCAATCTGTTGGAGCATCTCCCTAGGGTGAAGCCTAGGTTGCTCGGAAAGTAGAAATGACCATAAGTTTCATACTGGTTGCAATTATTCGTTTTATACGATGGAAAAGCTGTTGTATTTATATTGTGTTTTATGCTTCTGGCGTTGATCTCTAAGGCACTAACTATTCGATCTGGTGGAGCAACGCCCTAGAGTGAAGCCTAGGTTGCCCGGGACGTAGAATTGGCCATCACTTTCAAACTGGTTGCAATTATTCCTGTTATATTATGGAAACACTGTTGTATTTTTATTGCGTTTTATGCTTCGGGCGTTGACTTCTAAGGACCTAACTATTCGATCTGGTGGAGCAACGCCCTAGAGTGAATCCCAGGTTGCACGGAAAGTAGAAATGACCATAAGTATCATACTGGTTGCAATTATTCTTTTTATACGATGGAAAAACTGTTGTATTTATATTGTATTTTATGCTTCTGGCGTTGACTTCTAAGGCCCTAGCTGTTCGATCTAGTGGAGCAACGCCCTAAAGTGAAGCCTAGGTTGCCCGGAAAGGAGAAATGACCATCACGTTCAAACTGGTTGCAATTATTCGTTTTATACGATGGAAATGCTGTTGTATTTATATCGTATTTTATGCTTCTGGCGTTGACTTCTAAGGCACTATCTATTCGGTCTGGTGGAGTAACGCGCTGGAGTGAAACCTAGGTTGCCCGGAACGTAGAATTGGCCATCACTCTCAAACTGGTTGCAATTATTCCTGATATATGATGGAAACACTGTTGTATTTTTTTTGCATTTTATGGTTCGGGCGTTGACTTCTAAGGCCCTAACTATTCAGTCTGTTGGAGCAACGCCCTAGGGTGAAGCCTAGGTTGCGCGGAAGGTAGAAATGACCATAAGTTTCTTACTGGTTGCAATTATTCGTTTTATACGATGGAAAAACTGTTGTATTTATATTGTATTTTATGCTTCTGGCGTTGGCTTCTAAGGCACTAACTATTCGATCTGGTGGAGCAACGCCCTAGAGTGAAGCGAAGGTTGCTCGGAAAGTAGAAGTGACCATCAGTTTCATACTGGTTGCAATATTTCGTTTTATACGATGGAAAAACTGTTGTATTTATATTGTATTTTATGCTTCTGGCGTTGACTTCTAAGGCACTAACTATTCGACCTGGTGGAGCAACGCCCTAGAGTGAAGCCTAGGTTGCCCGGAACGTAGAATTGGCCATCACTTTCAAACTGGTTGCAATTAATCTTGTTATACGATGGAAAAACTGTTGTATGTTCATTGCATTTTATGCTTCCGGCGTTCACTTCTTAGGCCCTAACTATTCGATCTGGTGGAACAACAGCCTAGGGTGAAGCCTAGCTTGCCCGGAACGTAGAAATGACCATTACTTGCACACTGTTTGCAATTATTCCTTTTATACGATGGAAAAGCTGTTGTATTTATATCGCATTTTATGCTTCTGGCGTTTACTTCTAAGGCCCTAACTATTCAATCTGTTGGAGCAACGCCCTAGGGTGAAGCCTAGGTTGCGCGGAAAGTAGAAATGACCATAAGTTTATTACTGGTTGCAATTATTCGTTTTATACGATGGAAAAACTGTTGTATTTATATTGTATTTTATGCTTCTGGCGTTGACTTCTAAGGCCCTAGCTGTTCGATCTAGTGGAGCAACGCCCTAGAGTGAAGCCTACGTTGCCCGGAAAGGAGAAATGACCATCACGATCAAACAGGTTGCAATTAATCCTTTTATACGATGGAAAAGCTGTTGTATTTATATCGTATTTTATGCTTCTGGCGTTTACTTCTAAGGACCTAACTATTCGATCTGGTGGAGCAACGCCCTAGAGTGAAGCCTAGGTTCCTCGGAATGTGGAAATGACCATAACTTTCACACTGGTTGCAATTATTCGTTTTATACGATGGAAAAGCTGTTGTATTTATATCGTATTTTATGCTTCTGGCGTTGACTTCTTAGGCCGTTACTATTCGGTCTGGTGGAGCAACGCCCTGGAGTGAAACCTAGGTAGCACGGAACGTAGAATTGGCCATCACTTTCAAACTGGTTGCAATTATTCCTGTTATATGATGGAAACACTGTTGTATTTTTTTTGCATTTTATGGTTCGGGCGTTGACTTCTAAGGCCCTAACTATTCAATCTGTTGGAGCAACGCCCTAGGGTGAAGCCTAGGTTGCTCGGAAAGTAGAAATGACCATAAGTTTCATACTGGTTGCAATTATTCGTTTTATACGATGGAAAAACTGTTGTATTTATATTGTATTTTATGCTTCTGGCGTTGACTTCTAAGGCACTAACTATTCGATCTGGTGGAGCAACGCCCTAGAGTGAAGCCTAGGTTGCCCGGAAGGTAGAATTGGCCATCACTGTCAAACTGGTTGCAATTATTCGTTTTATACGATGGAAAAACTGTTGTATTTATATTGTATTTTATGCTTCTGGCGTTGACTTCTAAGGCACTAACTATCCGATCTGGTGGTGCAACGCCCTAGAGTGAAGCCTAGGTTGCCCGGAACGTAGAATTGGCCATCACTTTCAAACTGGTTGCAATTATTCCCGTTATGTGATGGAAACACTGTTGTATTTTAATTGCATTTTATGGTTCGGGCGTTGACTTCTAAGGCCCTAACTATTCAATCTGTTGGAGCAACACCCTAGGGTGAAGCCTAGCTTGCTCGGAAAGTAGAAATGACCATAAGTTTCATACTGGTTGCAATTATTCGTTTTATACGGTGGAACAGCTATTGTATTTATATCGTATTTTATGCTTCTGGCGTTGATTTATAAGGCACTAACTATTCGATCTGGTGGAGCAACGCCCTAGAGTGAGGCCTAGGTTGCCCGGAACGTAGAATTGGCCATCACTTTCAAACTGGTTGCAATTAATCTTGTTATACGATGGAAAAACTGTTGTATTTTTATTGCATTTTATGCTTCTGGCGTTCACTTCTTACTCCCTAACTATTCGATCTGGTGGAACAACAGCCTAGGGTGAAGCCTAGCTTGCCCGGAACGTAGAAATGACCATTACCTTCACACTGTTTGCAATTATTCCTTTTATACGATGGAAAAGCTGTTGTATTTATATCGCATTTTATGCTTCTGGCGTTTACTCCTAAGGCCCTAACTATTCAATCTGTTGGAGCAACGCCCTAGGGTGAAGCCTAGGTTGCTCGGAAAGTAGAAATGACCATCAGTTTCATACTGGTTGCAATTATTCGTTTTATACGATGGAAAAACTGTTGTATTTATATTGTATTTTATGCTTCTGGCGTTGACTTCTAAGGCACTAACTATTCGATCTGGTGGAGCAACGCCTTAGAGTGAAGCCTAGGTTGCCCGGAACGTAGAATTGGCCATCACGTTCAAACTGGTTGCAATTAATCCTTATATACGATGGAAGAGCTGTTGTATTTATATCGTATTTTATGCTTCTGACGTTTACTTCTAAGGACCTAACTATTCGGTCTGGTGGAGCAACGCCCTAGAGTGAAGCCTAGGTTCCTCGGAATGTGGAAATGACCATAACTTTCACAGTGGTTGCAATTATTCGTTTTATACGATGGAAACGCTGTTGTATTTATATTGTATTTTATGCCTCTGGCGTTGACTTCTAAGGCCGTAGCTATTAGATGTGGTGGAGCAACGCCCTAGAGTGACGCCTAGGGTGCTTGCAACGTAGAAATGACCATTACTTTCATACTGGTTGCAATTATTCGTTTTATACGATGTAAAAACTGTTGTATTTATATTGTATTTTATGCTTCTGGCGTTGACTTCTAAGGCACTAACTATTCGATCTGGTGGAGCAACGCCCTGGAGTGAAGCCTAGGTTGCCTGGAACGTAGAATTGGCCATCACTTTCAAACTGGTTGCAATTATTCCTGTTATATGATAGATACACTGTTGTATTTTTATTGCATTTTATGCTTCGGGCGTTGACTTCTAAGGCCCTAACTATTCAATCTGTTGGAGCAACGCCATAGGGTCAATCCTAGCTTGCTCGGAAAGTAGAAATGACCATAAGTTTCATACTGGTTGCAATTATTCGTTTTATACGATGGAAATCCTGTTGTATTTATATCGTATTTTATGCTTCTGGCGTTGACTTCTTAGGCCGTAACTATTCGGTGGGGTGGAGCAACGCGCTGGAGTGAAGCCTAGGTTGCCCGGAACGTAGAATTGGCCATCACTTTCAAACTGGTTGCAATTATTCCTGATATATGATGGAAACAATGTTGTATTTTTTTTGCATTTTATGGTTCGGGCGTTGACTTCTAAGGCCCTAACTATTCAATCTGTTGGAGCAACGCCGTAGGGTGAAGCCTAGGGTACTCGGAAAGTAGAAATGACCATAATTTTCATACTGGTTGCAATTATTCGTTTTATACGATGGAAAAACTGTTGTATTTATATTGTATTTTATGCTTCTGGCGTTGACTTCTAAGGCACTATCTATTCGATCTGGTGGAGCAACGCCCTAGAGCGAAGCCTAAGTTGCCCGGAACGTAGAATTGGCCATCACTTCCAAACTGGTTGCAATTATTCCTGATATATGATGGAAACACTGTTGTATTTTTTTGCATTTTATGGTTCGGGCGTTGAGTTCTAAGGCCTTAACTATTCAATCTGTTGGAGCAACGCCCTAGGGTGAAGCCTAGGTTGCGCGGAAAGTAGAAATGACCATAAGTTTCTTACTGGTTGCAATTATTCGTTATATACGATGGAAAAACTGTTGTATTTATATTGTATTTTATGCTTCTGGCGTTGACTTCTAAGGCACTAACTATTCGATCTGGTGGAGCAACGCCCTAGAGCGAAGCCTAGGTTGCCCGGAAGGTAGAATTGGCCATCACTGTCAAACTGGTTGCAATTATTCGTTTTATACGATGGAAAAACTGTTGTATTTATATTGTATTTTATGCTTCTGGCGTTGACTTCTAAGGCACTAACTATCCGATCTGGTGGAGCAACGCCCTAGAGTGAAGCCTAGGTTGCCCGGAACGTAGAATTGGCCTTCACTTCCAAACTGGTTGCAATTATTCCTGTTATATGATGGAAACACTGTTGTGTTTTTTTTGCATTTTATGGTTCGGGCGTTGACTTCTAAGGCCCTAACTATTCAATCTGTTGGAGCAACGCCCTCGGGTGAAGCCTAGGTTGCTCGGAAAGTAGAAATGACCATAAGTATCATACTGGTTGCAATTATTCGTTTTATACGATGGAAAAACTGTTGTATTTGTATTGTACTTTATGCTTCTGGCGTTGACTTCTAAGGCCCTAGCTGTTCGATCAAGTGGAGCAACGCCTTAGAGTGAAGCCTAGGTTGCCCGGAACGTAGAATTGGCCATCACTTTCAAACTGGTTACAATTATTCGTTTTATACGATGCAAACGCTGTTGTATTTATATCGTATTTTATGCTTCTGGCGTTTACTTCTAAGGACCTAACTATTCGATCTGGTGGAGCAACGCCCTAGAGCGAAGCCTAAGTTGCCCGGAATGTAGAATTGGCCATCACTTCCAAACTGGTTGCAATTATTCCTGATATATGATGGAAACACTGTTGTATTTTTTTGCATTTTATGGTTCGGGCGTTGACTTCTAAGGCCCTAACTATTCAATCTGTTGGAGCAACGCCCTAGAGTGAAGCCTAGGTTGCTCGGAAAGTAGAACTGATCATAAGTTTCTTACTGGTTGCAATTATTCGTTTTATACGATGGAAAAACTGTTGTATTTATATTGTATTTTATGCTTCTGGCGTTGGCTTCTAAGGCACTAACTATTCGATCTGGTGGAGCAACGCCCTAGAGTGAAGCGTAGGTTGCTCGGAAAGTAGAAATGACCATCAGTTTCATACTGGTTGCAATTATCCGTTTTATACGATGGAAAAACTGTTGTATTTATATTGTATTTTATGCTTCTGGCATTGACTTCTAAGGCACTAACTATTCGACCTGGTGGAGCAACGCCCTAGAGTGAAGCCTAGGTTGCCCGGAACGTAGAATTGGCCATCACTTTCAAACTGGCTGCAATTAATCTTGTTATACGATGGAAAAACTGTTGTATGTTCATTGCATTTTATGCTTCCGGCGTTCACTTCTTAGGCCCTAACTATTCGATCTGGTGGAACAACAGCCTAGGGTGAAGCCTAGCTTGCCCGGAACGTAGAAATGACCATTACTTTCACACTGTTTGCAATTATTCCTTTTATACGATGGAAAAGCTGTTGTATTTATATCGCATTTTATGCTTCTGGCGTTTACTTCTAAGGCCCTAACTATTCAATCTGTTGGAGCAACGCCCTAGGGTGAAGCCTAGGTTGCTCGGAAAGTAGAAATGACCATAACTTTCACACTGGTTGCAATTATTCGTTTTATACGATGGAAACGCTGTTGTATTTATATCGTATTTTTGCTTCTGGCGTTTACTTCTAAGGTCCTAACTATTCGATCTGGTGGAGCAACGCCCTGGAGTGAAACCTAGGTTGCCCGGAACGTAGAATTGGCCATCACTTTCAAAATGGTTGCAATTATTCCTGTTATATGATGGAAACACAGTTGTATTTTTTTTGCATTTTATGGTTCGGGCGTTGACTTCTAAGGCCCTGACAATTCAATCCGTTGGAACAACGCCCTAGCGTGAAGCCTAGATTGGTCGGAAAGTAGAAATGACCATAAGTTTCATACTGGTTGCAATTACTTGTTTCATACGATGGAAAAACTGTTGTATTTATATTGTATTTTATGCTTCTGGCATTGACTTTTACGGCACTAACTATTCGATCTGGTGGAGCAACGCCCTAGAGTGAAGCCTAGGTTGCCCGGAACGTAGAATTGGCCATCACTTTCAAAGTGGTCGCAATTACTCCTGTTATATGGTGGAAACACTGTTGTATTTTTTTTGCATTTTATGGCTCGGGCGTAGACTTCTAAGGCCCTAACTATTCAATCTGTTGGAGCATCTCCCTAGGGTGAAGCCTAGGTTGCTCGGAAAGTAGAAATGACCATAAGTTTCATACTGGTTGCAATTATTCGTTTTATACGATGGAAAAGCTGTTGTATTTATATTGTGTTTTATGCTTCTGGCGTTGACCTCTAAGGCACTAACTATTCGATCTGGTGGAGCAACGCCCTAGAGTGAAGCCTAGGTTGCCCGGGACGTAGAATTGGCCATCACTTTCTAACTGGTTGCAATTATTCCTGTTATATTATGGAAACACTGTTGTATTTTTATTGCGTTTTATGCTTCGGGCGTTGACTTCTAAGGACCTAACTATTCGATCTGGTGGAGCAACGCCCTAGAGTGAATCCCAGGTTGCACGGAAAGTAGAAATGACCATAAGTATCATACTGGTTGCAATTATTCTTTTTATACGATGGAAAAACTGTTGTATTTATATTGTATTTTATGCTTCTGGCGTTGACTTCTAAGGCCCTAGCTGTTCGATCTAGTGGAGCAACGCCCTAAAGTGAAGCCTAGGTTGCCCGGAAAGGAGAAATGACCATCACGTTCAAACTGGTTGCAATTAATCCTTTTATACGATGGAAAAGCTGTTGTATTTATATCGTATTTTATGCTTCTGGCGTTTACTTCTAAGGACCTAACTATTCGATCTGGTGGAGCAACGCCCTGGAGTGAATCTTAGGTTGCTCGGAATGTAGAAATGACCATAACTTTCACACTGGTTGCAATTATTCGTTTTATACGACGGAAACGCTGTTGTATTTATATTGTACTTTTTGCCTCTGGCGTTGACTTCTAAGGCCGTCGCTATTAGATGTGGTGGAGCAACGCCCTAGAGTGACGCCTACGGTGCTCGGAAAGTAGAAATGACCATTACTTTCACACTGGTTGCAATTATTCCTTTTATACGATGGAAAAGCTGTTGTATTTATATCGTATTTTATGCTTCTGGCGTTTACTTCTAAGGACCTAACTATTCGATCTGGTGGAGCAACGCCCTAGAGTGAATCCTAGGTTGCTCGGAATGTAGAAATGACCATAACTTTCACACTGGTTGCAATTATTCGTTTTATACGATGGAAACGCTGTTGTATTTATATTGTACTTTATGCCTCTGGCGTTGACTTCTAAGGCCGTAGCTATCAGATGTGGTGGAGCAACGCCCTAGAGTGACGCCTAGGGTGCTCGGAAAGTAGAAATGACCATTACTTTCACACTGGTTGCAATTATTCGTTTTATACGATGGAAAAGCTGTTGTATTTATATCGTATTTTATGCTTCTGGCGTTGACTTCTTAGGCCGTAACTATACGGTCTGGTGGAGCAACGCCCTGGAGTGAAACCTAGGTTGCCCGGAACGTAGAATTGGCCATCACTTTCAAACTGGTTGCAATTATTCCTGTTATATGATGGAAACACTGTTGTATTTTTTTTGCATTTTATGGTTCGGGCGTTGACTTCTAAGACCCTAACTATTCAATCTGTTGGAGCAACGCCCTAGGCTGAAGCCTAGGTTGCTCTGAAAGTAGAAATGTCCATAAGGTTCACACTGGTTGCAATTATTCGTTTTATACGATGGAAAAACTGTTGTATTTATATTGTATGTTATGCTTCTGGCGTTGACTTCTGAGGCACTAACTATTCGATCTGGTGGAGCAACGCAATAGAGTGAAGCATAGGTTGCCCGGAACGTAGAATTGGCCATCACTTTCAAACTGGTTGCAATTATTCCTGTTATATGATGGAAGCACTGTTGCATTTTTTTTGCATTTTATGGTTCGGGCGTTGACTTCTAAGGCCCTAACTATTCAATCTGTTGGAGCAACGCCCTAGGGTGAAGCCTAGGTTGCTCGGAAAGTAGAAATGACGATAAGTTTCATTCTGGTTGCAATTATTCGTTTTATACGATGGAAACGCTGTTGTATTTATATCGTATTTTATGCTTCTGGCGTTTACTTCTAAGGACCTAACTATTCGATCTGGTGGAGCAACGCCCTAGAGTGAATCCTAGGTTGCTCGGAATGTAGAAATTACCATAACTTTCACACTTGTTGCAATTATTCGTTTTATACGATGGAAACGCTGTTGTATTTATATCGTATTTTATGCTTCTGGCGTTTACTTCTAAGGACCTAACTATTCGATCTGGTGGAGCAACGCCCTGGAGTGAATCTTAGGTTGCTCGGAATGTAGAAATGACCATAACTTTCACACTGGTTGCAATTATTCGTTTTATACGACGGAAACGCTGTTGTATTTATATTGTACTTTTTGCCTCTGGCGTTGACTTCTAAGGCCGTAGCTATTAGATGTGGTGGAGCAACGCCCTAGAGTGACGCCTACGGTGCTCGGAAAGTAGAAATGACCATTACTTTCACACTGGTTGCAATTATTCCTTTTATACGATGGAAAAGCTGTTGTATTTATATCGTATTTTATGCTTCTGGCGTTTACTTCTAAGGACCTAACTATTCGATCTGGTGGAGCAACGCCCTAGAGTGAATCCTAGGTTGCTCGGAATGTAGAAATGACCATAACTTTCACACTGGTTGCAATTATTCGTTTTATACGATGGAAACGCTGTTGTATTTATATTGTACTTTATGCCTCTGGCGTTGACTTCTAAGGCCGTAGCTATTAGATGTGGTGGAGCAATGCCCTAGAGTGACGCCTAGGGTGCTCGGAACGTAGAAATGACCATTACTTTCACACTGGTTGCAATTATTCGTTTTATACGATGGAAAAGCTGTCGTATTTATATCGTATTTTATGCTTCTGGCGTTTACTTCTAAGGACCTAACTATTCGATCTGGTGGAGCAACGCCCTAGAGTGAATCTTAGGTTGCTCGAAATGTAGAAATGACCATAACTTTCACACTGGTTGCAATTATTCGTTTTATACGTCGGAAACGCTGTTGTATTTATATTGTACTTTTTGATTCTGGCGTTGACTTCTAAGGCCGTAGCTATCAGATGTGGTGGAGCAACGCCCTAGAGTGACGCCTAGGGTGCTCGGAAAGTAGAAATGACCATTACTTTCACACTGGTTGCAATTATTCGTTTTATACGATGGAAAAGCTGTTGTATTTATATCGTATTTTATGCTTCTGGCGTTGACATCTTAGGCCGTAACTATACGGTCTGGTGGAGCAACGCCCTGGAGTGAAACCTAGGTTGCCCGGAACGTAGAATTGGCCATCACTTTCAAACTGGTTGCAATTATTCCTGTTATATGATGGAAACACTGTTGTATTTTTTTTGCATTTTATGGTTCGGGCGTTGACTTCTAAGACCCTAACTATTCAATCTGTTGGAGCAACGCCCTAGGCTGAAGCCTAGGTTGCTCTGAAAGTAGAAATGTCCATAAGGTTCACACTGGTTGCAATTATTCGTTTTATACGATGGAAAAACTGTTGTATTTATATTGTATGTTATGCTTCTGGCGTTGACTTCTGAGGCACTAACTATTCGATCTGGTGGAGCAACGCAATAGAGTGAAGCATAGGTTGCCCGGAACGTAGAATTGGCCATCACTTTCAAACTGGTTGCAATTATTCCTGTTATATGATGGAAGCACTGTTGCATTTTTTTTGCATTTTATGGTTCGGGCGTTGACTTCTAAGGCCCTAACTATTCAATCTGTTGGAGCAACGCCCTAGGGTGAAGCCTAGGTTGCTCGGAAAGTAGAAATGACGATAAGTTTCATTCTGGTTGCAATTATTCGTTTTATACGATGGAAACGCTGTTGTATTTATATCGTATTTTATGCTTCTGGCGTTTACTTCTAAGGACCTAACTATTCGATCTGGTGGAGCAACGCCCTAGAGTGACTCCTAGGTTGCTCGGAATGTAGAAATGACCATAACTTTCACACTGGTTGCAATTATTCGTTTTATACGATGGAAACGCTGTTGTATTTATATTGTACTTTATGCCTCTGGCGTTGACTTCTAAGGCCGTAGCTATTAGATGTGGTGGAGCAATGCCCTAGAGTGACGCCTAGGGTGCTCGGAACGTAGAAATGACCATTACTTTCACACTGGTTGCAATTATTCGTTTTATACGATGGAAAAGCTGTCGTATTTATATCGTATTTTATGCTTCTGGCGTTTACTTCTAAGGACCTAACTATTCGATCTGGTGGAGCAACGCCCTAGAGTGAATCTTAGGTTGCTCGAAATGTAGAAATAACCATAACTTTCACACTGGTTGCAATTATTCGTTTTATACGTCGGAAACGCTGTTGTATTTATATTGTACTTTTTGATTCTGGCGTTGACTTCTAAGGCCGCAGCTATCAGATGTGGTGGAGCAACGGCCTAGAGTGAATCCTAGGTTGCTCGGAATGTAGAAATGACCATAACTTTCACACTGGTTGCAATTATTCGTTTTATACGATGGAAACGCTGTTGTATTTATATTGTACTTTATGTCTCTGGCGTTGCGTTCTAAGGCCGTAGCTCTTAGATGTGGTGGAGCAACGCCCTAGCGTGACGCCTAGGGTGCTCGGAACGTAGAAATGACCATTACTTTCACACTGGTTGCAATTATTCGTCTTATACGATGGAAAAGCTGTTGCATTTATATCGTATTTTATGCTTCTGGCGTTGACTTCTTAGTCCGTAACTATTCGGTCTGGTGGAGCAACGCCCTGGAGTGAAACCTAGGTTGCCCGGAACGTAGAATTGGCCATCACTTTCAAACTGGTTGCAATTATTCCTGTTATATGATGGAAACACTGTTGTATTTTTTTTGCATTTTATGGTTCGGGCGTTGATTTCTAAGGCCCTAACTATTCAATCCGTTGGAGCAACGCCCTAGCGTGAAGCCTAGGTTGCTCGGAAAGTAGAAATGACCATAAGTTTCATACTGGTTGCAATTATTTGTTTCATACGATGGAAAAACTGTTGTATTTATATTGTATTTTATGATTCTGGCGTTGACTTCTACGGCACTAACTATTCGATCTGGTGGAGCAACGCCCTAGCGTGACGCCTAGGGTGCTCGGAACGTAGAAATGACCATTACTTTCACACTGGTTGCAATTATTCGTCTTATACGATGGAAAAGCTGTTGCATTTATATCGTATTTTATGCTTCTGGCGTTGACTTCTTAGTCCGTAACTATTCGGTCTGGTGGAGCAACGCCCTGGAGTGAAACCTAGGTTGCCCGGAACGTAGAATTGGCCATCACTTTCAAACTGGTTGCAATTATTCCTGTTATATGATGGAAACACTGTTGTATTTTTTTTGCATTTTATGGTTCGGGCGTTGATTTCTAAGGCCCTAACTATTCAATCCGTTGGAGCAACGCCCTAGCGTGAAGCCTAGGTTGCTCGGAAAGTAGAAATGACCATAAGTTTCATACTGGTTGCAATTATTTGTTTCATACGATGGAAAAACTGTTGTATTTATATTGTATTTTATGATTCTGGCGTTGACTTCTACGGCACTAACTATTCGATCTGGTGGAGCAACGCCCTAGGGTGAAGCCTAGGTTGCTCGGAAAGTAGAAATGACCATTAGTTTCATACTGGTTGCAATTATTCGTTTTATACGATGGAAAAACTGTTGTATTCATATTGTATTTTATGCTTCTGGCGTTGACTTCTAAGGCCCTAGCTGTTTGATCTAGTGGAGCAACGCCGTAGAGTGAAGCCTAGGCTGCCCGGAAGGTAGAATTGGCCATCACTTTCAAACTGGTTGCAATTATTCGTTTTATACGATGGAAAAACTGTTGTATTTATATTGTATTTTATGCTCTGGAGTTGTCTTCTAAGGCACTAACTATTCGATCTGGTGGAGCAACGCCCTAGAGTGAAGCCTAGGTTGCCCGGGACGCAGAATTGGCCATCACTTTCAAACTGGTTGCAATTATTCCTGTTATATTATGGAAACACTGTTGTATTGTTATTGCATTTTATGCTTCGGGCGTTGACTTCTAAGGACCTAACTATTCTATCTGGTGGAGCAACGCCCTAGAGTGAATCCTAGGTTGCTCGGAATGTAGAAATGACCATAACTTTCACACTGGTTGCAATTATTCGTTTTACACGATGGAAACGCTGTTGTATTTATATTGTACTTTATGCCTCTGGCGTTGACTTCTAAGGCCGTAGCTATTAGATGTGGTGGAGCAAAGCCCTAGAGTGACGCCTAGGGTGCTCGGAACGTAGAAATGACCATTACTTTCACACTGGTTGCAATTATTCGTTTTATACGATGGAAAAGCTGTCGTATTTATATCGTATTTTATGCTTCTGGCGTTTACTTCTAAGGACCTAACTATTCGATCTGGTGGAGCAACGCCCTAGAGTGAATCTTAGGTTGCTCGGAATGTTGAAATGACCATAACTTTCACACTGGTTGCAATTATTCGTTTTATACGACGGAAACGCTGTTGTATTTATATTGTACTTTATGCCTCTGGCGTTGACTTCTAAGGCCGTAGCTCTTAGATGTGGTGGAGCAACGCCCTAGAGTGACGCCTAGGGTGCTCGGAACGTAGAAATGACCATTACTTTCACACTGGTTGCAATTATTCGTCTTATACGATGGAAAAGCTGTTGTATTTATATCGTATTTTATGCTTCTGGCGTTGACTTCTTAGGCCGTAACTATACGGTCTGGTGGAGCAACGCCCTGGAGTGAAACCTAGGTTGCCCGGAACGTAGAATTGGCCATCACTTTCAAACTGGTTGCAATTATTCCTGTTATATGATGGAAACACTGTTGTATTTTTTTTGCATTTTATGGTTCGGGCGTTGACTTCTAAGACCCTAACTACTCAATCTGTTGGAGCAACGCCCTAGGGTGAAGCCTAGGTTGCTCGGAAAGTAGAAATGACCATAAGTTTCATACTGGTTGCAATTATTCGTTTTATACGATGGAAAAACTGTTGTATTTATATTGTATTTTATGCTTCTGGCGTTGACTTCTAAGGCCCTAGCTGTTTGATCTAGTGGAGCAACGCCGTAGAGTGAAGCCTAGGCTGCCTGGAAGGTAGAGTTGGCCATCACTTTCAAACTGGTTGCAATTATTCGTTTTATACGATGGAAAAACTGTTGTATTTATATTGTATTTTATGCTTCTGGCGTTGACTTCTAAGGCACTAACTATTCGGTCTGGTGGAGCAACGCCCTAGAGTGAAGCCTAGGTTGCCCGGAACGTAGAATTGGCCATCACTTTCAAACTGGTTGCAATTATTCCTGTTATATGATGGATACACTGTTGTATTTTTTTTGCATTTTATGGTTCGGGCGTTGACTTCTAAGGCCCTAACTATTCAATCTGTTGGAGCAACGCCCTAGGCTGAAGCCTAGGTTGCTCTGAAAGTAGAAATGTCCATAAGGTTCATACTGGTTGCAATTATTCGTTTTATACGATGGAAAAACTGTTGTATTTATATTGTATGTTATGCTTCTGGCGTTGACTTCTGAGGCACTAGCTATACGATCTGGTGGAGCAACGCAATAGAGTGAAGCATAGGTTGCCCGGAACGTAGAATTGGCCATCACTTTCAAACTGGTTGCAATTATTCCTGTTATATGATGGAAGCACTGTTGCATTTTTTTTTGCATTTTATGGTTCGGGCGTTGACTTCTAAGGCCCTAACTATTCAATCTGTTGGAGTAACGCCCTAGGGTGAAGCCTAGGTTGCTCGGAAAGTAGAAATGACCATAAGTTTCATTCTGGTTGCAATTATTCGTTTTATACGATGGAAACGTTGTTGTATTTATATCGTATTTTATGCTTCTGGCGTTTACTTCTAAGGACCTAACTATTCGATCTGGTGGAGCAACGCCCTAGAGTGAATCCTAGGTTGCTCGGAATGTAGAAATGACCATAACTTTCACACTGGTTGCAATTATTCGTTTTATACGATGGAAACGCTGTTGTATTTATATTGTACTTTATGCCTCTGGCGTTGACTTCTAAGGCCGTAGCTATTAGATGTGGTGGAGCAATGCCCTAGAGTAACGCCTAGGGTGCTCGGAACGTAGAAATGACCATTACTTTCACACTGGTTGCAATTATTCGTTTTATACGATGGAAAAGCTGTCGTATTTATATCGTATGTTATGCTTCTGGCGTTTACTTCTAAGGACCTAACTATTCGATCTGGTGGAGCAACGCCCTAGAGTGAATCTTAGGTTGCTCGAAATGTAGAAATAACCATAACTTTCACACTGGTTGCAATTATTCGTTTTATACGTCGGAAACGCTGTTGTATTTATATTGTACTTTATGTCTCTGGCGTTGACTTCTAAGGCCGTAGCTCTTAGATGTGGTGGAGCAACGCCCTAGAGTGACGCCTAGGGTGCTCGGAACGTAGAAATGACCATTACTTTCACACTGGTTGCAATTATTCGTCTTATACGATGGAAAAGCTGTTGCATTTATATCGTATTTTATGCTTCTGGCGTTGACTTCTTAGTCCGTAACTATTCGGTCTGGTGGAGCGACGCCCTGGAGTGAAACCTAGGTTGCCCGGAACGTAGAATTGGCCATCACTTTCAAACTGGTTGCAATTATTCCTGTTATATGATGGAAACACTGTTGTATTTTTTTTGCATTTTATGGTTCGGGCGTTGATTTCTAAGGCCCTAACTATTCAATCCGTTGGAGCAACGCCCTAGCGTGAAGCCTAGGTTGCTCGGAAAGTAGAAATGACCATAAGTTTCATACTGGTTGCAATTATTTGTTTCATACGATGGAAAAACTGTTGTATTTATATTGTATTTTATGATTCTGGCGTTGACTTCTACGGCACTAACTATTCGATCTGGTGGAGCAACGCCCTAGGGTGAAGCCTAGGTTGCTCGGAAAGTAGAAATGACCATTAGTTTCATACTGGTTGCAATTATTCGTTTTATACGATGGAAAAACTGTTGTATTCATATTGTATTTTATGCTTCTGGCGTTGACTTCTAAGGCCCTAGCTGTTTGATCTAGTGGAGCAACGCCGTAGAGTGAAGCCTAGGCTGCCCGGAAGGTAGAATTGGCCATCACTTTCAAACTGGTTGCAATTATTCGTTTTATACGATGGAAAAACTGTTGTATTTATATTGTATTTTATGCTTCTGGAGTTGTCTTCTAAGGCACTAACTATTCGATCTGGTGGAGCAACGCCCTACAGTGAAGCCTAGGTTGCCCGGGACGCAGAATTGGCCATCACTTTCAAACTGGTTGCAATTATTCCTGTTATATTATGGAAACACTGTTGTATTGTTATTGCATTTTATGCTTCGGGCGTTGACTTCTAAGGACCTAACTATTCTATCTGGTGGAGCAACGCCCTAGAGTGAATCCTAGGTTGCTCGGAATGTAGAAATGACCATAACTTTCACACTGGTTGCAATTATTCGTTTTACACGATGGAAACGCTGTTGTATTTATATTGTACTTTATGCCTCTGGCGTTGACTTCTAAGGCCGTAGCTATTAGATGTGGTGGAGCAAAGCCCTAGAGTGACGCCTAGGGTGCTCGGAACGTAGAAATGACCATTACTTTCACACTGGTTGCAATTATTCGTTTTATACGATGGAAAAGCTGTCGTATTTATATCGTATTTTATGCTTCTGGCGTTTACTTCTAAGGACCTAACTATTCGAACTGGTGGAGCAACGACCTAGAGTGAATCTTAGGTTGCTCGGAATGTTGAAATGACCATAACTTTCACACTGGTTGCAATTATTCGTTTTATACGACGGAAACGCTGTTGTATTTATATTGTACTTTATGCCTCTGGCGTTGACTTCTAAGGCCGTAGCTATTAGGAATGGTGGAGCAACGCCCTAGAGTGTCGCCTAGTGTGCTCGGAACGTAGAAATGACCATTACTTTCACACTGGTTGCAATTATTCGTTTTATACGATGGAAAAGCTGCTGTATTTATATCGTATTTTATGCTTCTGGCGTTGACTTCTTAGTCCGTAACTATTCGGTCTGGTGGAGCAACGCGCTGGAGTGAAACCTAGATTGCCCGGAACGTAGAATTGGCCATCACTTTCAAACTGGTTGGAATTATTCCTGTTATATTATGGAAACACTGTTGTATTTTTATTGCATTTTATGCTTCGGGCGTTGACTTCTAAGGACCTAACTATTCTATCTGGTGGAGCAACGCCCTAGAGTGAATCCTAGGTTGCTCGGAATGTAGAAATGACCATAACTTTCACACTGGTTGCAATTATTCGTTTTATACGATGGAAACGCTGTTGTATTTATATTGTACTTTATGCCTCTGGCGTTGACTTCTAAGGCCGTAGCTATTAGATGTGGTGGAGCAACGCCCTAGAGGGACGCCTAGGGTGCTCGGAACGTAGAAATGACCATTACTTTCACACTGGTTGCAATTATTCGTTTTATACGATGGAAAAGCTGTCGTATTTATATCGTATTTTATGCTTCTGGCGTTTACTTCTAAGGACCTAACTATTCGATCTGGTAGAGCAACGCCCTAGAGTGAATCTTAGGTTGCTCGGAATGTTGAAATGACCATAACTTTCACACTGGTTGCAATTATTCGTTTTATACGACGGAAACGCTGTTGTATTTATATTGTACTTTATGCCTCTGGCGTTGTCTTCTAAGGCCGTAGCTCTTAGATGTGGTGGAGCAACGCCCTAGAGTGACGCCTAGGGTGCTCGGAACGTAGAAATGACCATTACTTTCACACTGGTTGCAATTATTCGTCTTATACGATGGAAAAGCTGTTGCATTTATATCGTATTTTATGCTTCTGGCGTTGACTTCTTAGGCCGTAACTATACGGTCTGGTGGAGCAACGCCCTGGAGTGAAACCTAGGTTGCCCGGAACGTAGAATTGGCCATCACTTTCAAACTGGTTGCAATTATTCCTGTTATATGATGGAAACACTGTTGTATTTTTTTTGCATTTTATGGTTCGGGCGTTGACTTCTAAGACCCTAACTACTCAATCTGTTGGAGCAACGCCCTAGGGTGAAGCCTAGGTTGCTCGGAAAGTAGAAATGACCATAAGTTTCATGCTGGTTGCAATTATTCGTTTTATACGATGGAAAAACTGTTGTATTTATATTGTATTTTATGCTTCTGGCGTTGACTTCTAAGGCCCTAGCTGTTTGATGTAGTGGAGCAACGCCGTAGAGTGAAGCCTAGGCTGCCTGGAAGGTAGAGTTGGCCATCACTTTCAAACTGGTTGCAATTATTCGTTTTATACGATGGAAAAACTGTTGTATTTATATTGTATTTTATGCTTCTGGCGTTGACTTCTAAGGCACTAACTATTCGGTCTGGTGGAGCAACGCCCTAGAGTGAAGCCTAGGTTGCCCGGAACGTAGAATTGGCCATCACTTTCAAACTGGTTGCAATTATTCCTGTTATATGATGGATACACTGTTGTATTTTTTTTGCATTTTATGGTTCGGGCGTTGACTTCTAAGGCCCTAACTATTCAATCTGTTGGAGCAACGCCCTAGGCTGAAGCCTAGGTTGCTCTGACAGTAGAAATGTCCATAAGGTTCATACTGGTTGCAATTATTCGTTTTATACGATGGAAAAACTGTTGTATTTATATTGTATGTTATGCTTCTGGCGTTGACTTCTGAGGCACTAACTATACGATCTGGTGGAGCAACGCAATAGAGTGAAGCATAGGTTGCCCGGAACGTAGAATTGGCCATCACTTTCAAACTGGTTGCAATTATTCCTGTTATATGATGGAAGCACTGTTGCATTTTTTTTGCATTTTATGGTTCGGGCGTTGACTTCTAAGGCCCTAACTATTCAATCTGTTGGAGTAACGCCCTAGGGTGAAGCCTAGGTTGCTCGGAAAGTAGAAATGACCATAAGTTTCATTCTGGTTGCAATTATTCGTTTTATACGATGGAAACGCTGTTGTATTTATATCGTATTTTATGCTTCTGGCGTTTACTTCTATGGACCTAACTATTCGATCTGGTGGAGCAACGCCCTAGAGTGAATCCTAGGTTGCTCGGAATGTAGAAATGACCATAACTTTCACACTGGTTGCAATTATTCGTTTTATACGATGGAAACGCTGTTGTATTTATATTGTACTTTATGCCTCTGGCGTTGACTTCTAAGGCCGTAGCTATTAGATGTGGTGGAGCAAAGCCCTAGAGGGACGCCTAGGGTGCTCGGAACGTAGAAATGACCATTACTTTCACACTGGTTGCAATTATTCGTTTTATACGATGGAAAAGCTGTCGTATTTATATCGTATTTTATGCTTCTGGCGTTGACTTCTTAGGCCGTAACTATACGGTCTGGTGGAGCAACGCCCTGGAGTGAAACCTAGGTTGCCCGGAACGTAGAATTGGCCATCACTTTCAAACTGGTTGCAATTATTCCTGTTATATGATGGAAACACTGTTGTATTTTTTTTGCATTTTATGGTTCGGGCGTTGACTTCTAAGACCCTAACTACTCAATCTGTTGGAGCAACGCCCTAGGGTGAAGCCTAGGTTGCTCGGAAAGTAGAAATGACCATAAGTTTCATACTGGTTGCAATTATTCGTTTTATACGATGGAAAAACTGTTGTATTTATATTGTATTTTATGCTTCTGGCGTTGACTTCTAAGGCCCTAGCTGTTTGATCTAGTGGAGCAACGCCGTAGAGTGAAGCCTAGGCTGCCTGGAAGGTAGAGTTGGCCATCACTTTCAAACTGGTTGCAATTATTCGTTTTATACGATGGAAAAACTGTTGTATTTATATTGTATTTTATGCTTCTGGCGTTGACTTCTAAGGCACTAACTATTCGGTCTGGTGGAGCAACGCCCTAGAGTGAAGCCTAGGTTGCCCGGAACGTAGAATTGGCCATCACTTTCAAACTGGTTGCAATTATTCCTGTTATATGATGGATACACTGTTGTATTTTTTTTGCATTTTATGGTTCGGGCGTTGACTTCTAAGGCCCTAACTATTCAATCTGTTGGAGCAACGCCCTAGGCTGAAGCCTAGGTTGCTCTGAAAGTAGAAATGTCCATAAGGTTCATACTGGTTGCAATTATTCGTTTTATACGATGGAAAAACTGTTGTATTTATATTGTATGTTATGCTTCTGGCGTTGACTTCTGAGGCACTAACTATACGATCTGGTGGAGCAACGCAATAGAGTGAAGCATAGGTTGCCCGGAACGTAGAATTGGCCATCACTTTCAAACTGGTTGCAATTATTCCTGTTATATGATGGAAGCACTGTTGCATTTTTTTTGCATTTTATGGTTCGGGCGTTGACTTCTAAGGCCCTAACTATTCAATCTGTTGGAGTAACGCCCTAGGGTGAAGCCTAGGTTGCTCGGAAAGTAGAAATGACCATAAGTTTCATTCTGGTTGCAATTATTCGTTTTATACGATGGAAACGCTGTTGTATTTATATCGTATTTTATGCTTCTGGCGTTGACTTCTTAGTCCGTAACTATTCGATCTGGTGGAGCAACGCCCTAGAGTGAATCCTAGGTTGCTCGGAATGTAGAAATGACCATAACTTTCACACTGGTTGCAATTATTCGTTTTATACGATGGAAACGCTGTTGTATTTATATTGTACTTTATGCCTCTGGCGTTGACTTCTAAGGCCGTAGCTATTAGATGTGGTGGAGCAATGCCCTAGAGTGACGCCTAGGGTGCTCGGAACGTAGAAATGACCATTACTTTCACACTGGTTGCAATTATTCGTTTTATACGATGGAAAAGCTGTCGTATTTATATCGTATTTTATGCTTCTGGCGTTTACTTCTCAGGACCTAACTATTCGATCTGGTGGAGCAACGCCCTAGAGTGAATCTTAGGTTGCTCGAAATGTAGAAATAACCATAACTTTCACACTGGTTGCAATTATTCGTTTTATACGTCGGAAACGCTGTTGTATTTATATTGTACTTTTTGATTCTGGCGTTGACTTCTAAGGCCGCAGCTATCAGATGTGGTGGAGCAACGCCCTAGAGTGACGCCTAGGGTGCTCGGAAAGTAGAAATGACCATTACTTTCACACTGGTTGCAATTATTCGTTTTATACGACGGAAAAGCTGTTGTATTTATATCGTATTTTATGCTTCTGGCGTTTACTTCTAAGGACCTAACTATTCGATCTGGTGGAGCAACGGCCTAGAGTGAATCCTAGGTTGCTCGGAATGTAGAAATGACCATAACTTTCACACTGGTTGCAATTATTCGTTTTATACGATGGAAACGCTGCTGTATTTATATTGTACTTTATGTCTCTGGCGTTGACTTCTAAGGCCGTAGCTCTTAGATGTGGTGGAGCAACGCCCTAGAGTGACGCCTAGGGAGCTCGGAACGTAGAAATGACCATTACTTTCACACTGGTTGCAATTATTCGTCTTATACGATGGAAAAGCTGTTGCATTTATATCGTATTTTATGCTTCTGGCGTTGACTTCTTAGTCCGTAACTATTCGGTCTGGTGGAGCAACGCCCTGGAGTGAAACCTAGGTTGCCCGGAACGTAGAATTGGCCATCACTTTCAAACTGGTTGCAATTATTCCTGTTATATGATGGAAACACTGTTGTATTTTTTTTGCATTTTATGGTTCGGGCGTTGATTTCTAAGGCCCTAACTATTCAATCCGTTGGAGCAACGCCCTAGCGTGAAGCCTAGGTTGCTCGGAAAGTAGAAATGACCATAAGTTTCATACTGGTTGCAATTATTTGTTTCATACGATGGAAAAACTGTTGTATTTATATTGTATTTTATGATTCTGGCGTTGACTTCTACGGCACTAACTATTCGATCTGGTGGAGCAACGCCCTAGGGTGAAGCCTAGGTTGCTCGGAAAGTAGAAATGACCATTAGTTTCATACTGGTTGCAATTATTCGTTTTATACGATGGAAAAACTGTTGTATTCATATTGTATTTTATGCTTCTGGCGTTGACTTCTAAGGCCCTAGCTGTTTGATCTAGTGGAGCAACGCCGTAGAGTGAAGCCTAGGCTGCCCGGAAGGTAGAATTGGCCATCACTTTCAAACTGGTTGCAATTATTCGTTTTATACGATGGAAAAACTGTTGTATTTATATTGTATTTTATGCTTCTGGAGTTGTCTTCTAAGGCACTAACTATTCGATCTGGTGGAGCAACGCCCTAGAGTGAAGCCTAGGTTGCCCGGGACGCAGAATTGGCCATCACTTTCAAACTGGTTGCAATTATTCCTGTTATATTATGGAAACACTGTTGTATTGTTATTGCATTTTATGCTTCGGGCGTTGACTTCTAAGGACCTAACTATTCTATCTGGTGGAGCAACGCCCTAGAGTGAATCCTAGGTTGCTCGGAATGTAGAAACGACCATAACTTTCACACTGGTTGCAATTATTCGTTTTATACGATGGAAACGCTGTTGTATTTATATTGTACTTTATGCCTCTGGCGTTGACTTCTAAGGCAGTAGCTATTAGATGTGGTGGAGCAAAGCCCTAGAGGGACGCCTAGGGTGCTCGGAACGTAGAAATGACCATTACTTTCACACTGGTTGCAATTATTCGTTTTATACGATGGAAAAGCTGTCGTATTTATATCGTATTTTATGCTTCTGGCGTTTACTTCTAAGGACCTAACTATTCGATCTGGTAGAGCAACGCCCTAGAGTGAATCTTAGGTTGCTCGGAATGTTGAAATGACCATAACTTTCACACTGGTTGCAATTATTCGTTTTATACGACGGAAACGCTGTTGTATTTATATTGTACTTTATGCCTCTGGCGTTGACTTCTAAGGCCGTAGCTCTTAGATGTGGTGGAGCAACGCCCTAGAGTTACGCCTAGGGTGCTCGGAACGTAGAAATGACCATTACTTTCACACTGGTTGCAATTATTCGTCTTATACGATGGAAAAGCTGTTGTATTTATATCGTATTTTATGCTTCTGGCGTTGACTTCTTAGTCCGTAACTATTCGGTCTGGTGGAGCAACACCCTGGAGTGAAACCTAGGTTGCCCGGAATGTAGAATTGGCCATCACTTTCAAACTGGTTGCAATTATTCCTGTTATATTATGGAAACACTGTTGTATTTTTATTGCATTTTATGCTTCGGGCGTTGACTTCTAAGGACCTAACTATTCTATCTGGTGGAGCAACGCCCTAGAGTGAATCCTAGGTTGCTCGGAATGTAGAAATGACCATAACTTTCACACTGGTTGCAATTATTCGTTTTATACGATGGAAACGCTGTTGTATTTATATTGTACTTTATGCCTCTGGCGTTGACTTCTAAGGCCGTAGCTATTAGATGTGGTGGAGCAATGCCCTAGAGTGACGCCTAGGGTGCTCGGAACGTAGAAATGACCATTACTTTCACACTGGTTGCAATTATTCGTTTTATACGATGGAAAAGCTGTCGTATTTATATCGTATTTTATGCTTCTGGCGTTTACTTCTAAGGACCTAACTATTCGATCTGGTAGAGCAAGGCCCTAGAGTGAATCTTAGGTTGCTCGGAATGTTGAAATGACCATAACTTTCACACTGGTTGCAATTATTCGTTTTATACGACGGAAACGCTGTTGTATTTATATTGTACTTTATGCCTCTGGCGTTGACTTCTAAGGCCGTAGCTATTAGATATGGTGGAGCAACGCCCTAGAGTGACGCCTAGTGTGCTCGGAACGTAGAAATGACCATTACTTTCACACTGGTTGCAATTATTCGTTTTATACGATGGAAAAGCTGCTGTATTTATATCGTATTTTATGCTTCTCGCGTTGACTTCTTAGTCCGTAACTATTCGGTCTGGTGGAGCAACGCGCTGGAGTGAAACCTAGGTTGCCCGGAACGTAGAATTGGCCATCACTTTCAAACTGGTTGCAATTATTCCTGTTATATGATGGAAACACTGTTGTATTTTTTTTGCATTTTATGGTTCGGGTGTTGACTTCTAAGGCCCTAACTATTCAATCCGTTTGAGCAACGCCCTAGCCTGAAGCCTAGGTTGCTCGGAAAGTAGAAATGACCATAAGTTTCATACTGGTTGCAATTATTTGTTTCATACGATGGAAAAACTGTTGTATTTATATTGTACTTTATGCTTCTGGCGTCGACTTCTATGGCACTAACTCTTCGATCTGGTGGAGCAACGCCCTAGAGTGAAGCCTAGGTTGCCCGGAACGCAGAATTGGCCATCACTTTCAAACTGGTCGCAATTATTCCTGCTATATGATGGAAACACTGTTGTATTTTTTTTGCATTTTATGGTTCGGGCGTAGACTTCTAAGGCCCTAACTATTCAATCTGTTGGAGCAACGCCCTAGGGTGAAGCCTAGGTTGCTCGGAAAGTAGAAATGACCATAACTTTCACACTGGTTGCAATTATTCGTTTTATACGATGGAAACGCTGTTGTATTTATATTGTACTTTTTGCCTCTGGCGTTGACTTCTAAGGCCGTAGCTATTAGAAGTGGTGGAGCAACGCCCTAGAGTGACGCCTAGGGTTCTCGGAAAGTAGAAATGACCATTACTTTCACACTGGTTGCAATTATTCGTTTTATACGTTGGAAAAGCTGTTGTATTTATATCGTATTTTATGCTTCTGGCGTTTACTTCTAAGGACCTAACTATTCGATCTGGTGGAGCAACGCCCTAGAGTGAATCCTAGGTAGCTCGGAATGTAGAAATGACCATAACTTTCACACGGGTTGCAATTATTCGTTTTATACGATGGAAACGCTGTTGTATTTATATTGCACTTTATGTCTCTGGCGTTGACTTCTAAGGCCGTAGCTCTTAGATGTGGTGGAGCAACGCCCTAGAGTGACGCCTAGGGTGCTCGGAACGTAGAAATGACCATTACTTTCACACTGGTTGCAATTATTCGTCCTATACGATGGGAAAGCTGTTGTATTTATATCGTATTTTATGCTTCTGGCGTTGACTTCTTAGTCCGTAACTATTCGGTCTGGTGGAGCAACGCCCTGTAGTGAAACCTAGGTTGCCCGGAACGTAGAATTGGCCATCACTTTCAAACTGGTTGCAATTATTCTTGTTATATGATGGAAACACTGTTGTATTTTTTTTGCATTTTATGGTTCGGGCGTTGACTTCTAAGGCCCTAACTATTCAACCCGTTGGAGCAACGCCCTAGCGTGAAGCCTAGGTTGCTCGGAAAGTAGAAATGACCATAAGTTTCATACTGGTTGCAATTATTTGTTTCATACGATGGAAAAACTGTTGTATTTATATTGTATTTTATGATTCTGGCGTTGACTTCTACGGCACTAACTATTCGATCTGGTGGAGCAACGCCCTAGAGTGAAGCCTAGGTTGCCCGGAACGTAGAATTGGCCATCACTTTCAAACTGGTCGCAACTATTCCTGTTATATGATGGAAACACTGTTGTATTTTTTTTGCATTTTATGGTTCGGGCGTAGACTTCTAAGGCCCTAACTATTCAATCTGTTGGAGCAACGCCCTAGGGTGAAGCCTAGGTTGCTCGGGACGCAGAAGTGGCCATCACTTTCAGACTGGTTGCAATTATTCCTGTTATATTCTGGAAACACTGTTGTATTTTTATTGCATTTTATGCTTCGGGCGTTGACTTCTAAGGACCTAACTATTCTATCTGGTGGAGCAGCGCCCTAGAGTGAATCCTAGGTTGCTCGGAATGTAGAAATGACCATAACTTTCACACTGGTTGCAATTATTCGTTTTATACGATGGAAACGCTGTTGTATTTATATTGTACTTTATGCCTCTGGCGTTGACTTCTAAGGCCGTTGCTATTAGATGTGGTGGAGCAAAGCCCTAGAGTGACGCCTAGGGTGCTCGGAACGTAGAAATGACCATTACTTTCACACTGGTTGCAATTATTCGTTTTATACGATGGAAAAGCTGTCGTATTTATATCGTATTTTATGCTTCTGGCGTTTACTTCTAAGGACCTAACTATTCGATCTGGTAGAGCAACGCCCTAGAGTGAATCTTAGCTTGCTCGGAATGTTGAAATGACCATAACTTTCACACTGGTTGCAATTATTCGTCTTATACGATGGAAACGCTGTTGTATTTATATCGTATTTTATGCTTCTGGCGTTTACTTCTAAGGACCTAACTATTCGATCTGGTGGAGCAACGCCCTAGAGTGAATCCTAGGTTGCTCGGAATGTAGAAATGACCATAACTTTCACACTTGTTGCAATTATTCGTTTTATACGATGGAAACGCTGTTGTATTTATATCGTATTTTATGCTTCTGGCGTTTACTTCTAAGGACCTAACTATTCGATCTGGTGGAGCAACGCCCTAGAGTGAATCCTAGGTTGCTCGGAATGTAGAAATGACCATAACTTTCACACTGGTTGCAATTATTCGTTTTATACGATGGAAACGCTGTTGTATTTATATTGTACTTTTTGCCTCTGGCGTTGACTTCTAAGGCCGTAGCTATTAGATGTGGTGGAGCAACGCCCTAGAGTGACGCCTAGGGTTCTCGGAAAGTAGAAATGACCATTAATTTCACACTGGTTGCAATTATTCGTTTTATACGATGGAAAAGCTGTTGTATTTATATCGTATTTTATGCTTCTGGCGTTTACTTCTAAGGACCTAACTATTCGATCTGGTCTAGCAACGCCCTAGAGTGAATCCTAGGTAGCTCGGAATGTAGAAATGACCATAACTTTCACACTGGTTGCAATTATTCGTTTTATACGATGGAAACGCTGTTGTATTTATATTGCACTTTATGTCTCTGGCGTTGACTTCTAAGGCCGTAGCTCTTAGATGTGGTGGAGCAACGCCCTAGAGTGACGCCTAGGGTGCTCGGAACGTAGAAATGACCATTACTTTCACACTGGTTGCAATTATTCGTCCTATACGATGGGAAAGCTGTTGTATTTATATCGTATTTTATGCTTCTCGCGTTGACTTCTTAGTCCGTAACTATTCGGTCTGGTGGAGCAACGCCCTGGAGTGAAACCTAGGTTGCCCGGAACGTAAAATTGGCCATCACTTTCAAACTGGTTGCAATTATTCTTGTTATATGATGGAAACACTGTTGTATTTTTTTTGCATTTTATGGTTCGGGCGTTGACTTCTAAGGCCCTAACTATTCAACCCGTTGGAGCAACGCCCTAGCGTGA
Source organism: Calliopsis andreniformis (assembly GCF_051401765.1). Classification (NCBI taxonomy): domain Eukaryota; kingdom Metazoa; phylum Arthropoda; class Insecta; order Hymenoptera; family Andrenidae; genus Calliopsis; species Calliopsis andreniformis. Next base: position 9,650,646 of record NC_135072.1, read on the forward strand.
AGCCTAGGTTGCTCGGAAAGTAGAAATGACCATAAGTTTCATACTGGTTGCAATTATTTGTTTCATACGATGGAAAAACTGTTGTATTTATATTGTATTTTATGATTCTGGCGTTGACTTCTACGGCACTAACTATTCGATCTGGTGGAGCAACGCCCTAGAGTGAAGCCTAGGTTGCCCGGAACGTAGAATTGGCCATCACTTTCAAACTGGTCGCAACTATTCCTGTTATATGATGGAAACACTGTTGTATTTTTTTTGCATTTTATGGTTCGGGCGTAGACTTCTAAGGCCCTAACTATTCAATCTGTTGGAGCAACGCCCTAGGGTGAAGCCTAGGTTGCTCGGAAAGTAGAAATGACCATAAGTTTCATACTGGTTGCAATTATTCGTTTTATACGATGGAAAAGCTGTTGTATTTATATTGTATTTTATGCTTCTGGAGTTGTCTTCTAAGGCACTAACTATTCGATCTGGTGGAGCAACGCCCTAGAGTGAAGCCTAGGTTGCCCGGGACGCAGAAGTGGACATCACTTTCAGACTGGTTGCAATTATTCCTGTTATATTCTGGAAACACTGTTGTATTTTTATTGCATTTTATGCTTCGGGCGTTGACTTCTAAGGACCTAACTATTCTATCTGGTGGAGCAGCGCCCTAGAGTGAATCCTAGGTTGCTCGGAATGTAGTAATGACCATAACTTTCACACTGGTTGCAATTATTCGTTTTATACGATGGAAACGCTGTTGTATTTATATTGTACTTTATGCCTCTGGCGTTGACTTCTAAGGCCGTTGCTATTAGATGTGGTGGAGCAAAGCCCTAGAGTGACGCCTAGGGTGCTCGGAACGTAGAAATGACCATTACTTTCACACTGGTTGCAATTATTCGTTTTATACGATGGAAAAGCTGTCGTATTTATATCGTATTTTATGCTTCTGGCGTTTACTTCTAAGGACCTAACTATTCGATCTGGTGGAGCAACGCCCTAGAGTGAATCTTAGGTTGCTCGGAATGTAGAAATGACCATAACTTTCACACTGGTTGCAATTATTCGTTTTATACGAGGGAAACGCTGTTGTATTTATATTGTACTTTTTGCCTCTGGCGTTGACTTCTAAGGCCGTAGCTATTAGATGTGGTGGAGCAACGCCCTAGAGTGACGCCTAGGGTGCTCGGAAAGTAGAAATGACCATTACTTTCACACTGGTTGCAATTATTCCTTTTATACGATGGAAAAGCTGTTGTATTTATATCGTATTTTATGCTTCTGGCGTTTACTTCTAAGGACCTAACTATTCGATCTGGTCGAGCAACGCCCTAGAGTGAATCCTAGGTTGCTCGGAATGTAGAAATAACCATAACTTTCACACTGGTTGCAATTATTCGTTTTATACGATGGAAACGCTGTTGTATTTATATTGTACTTTATGCCTCTGGCGTTGACTTCTAAGGCCGTAGCTCTTAGATGTGGTGGAGCAACGCCCTAGAGTGACGCCTATGGTGCTCGGAACGTAGAAATGACCATTACTTTCACACTGGTTGCAATTACTCGTCTTATACGATGGAAAAGCTGTTGTATTTATATCGTATTTTATGCTTCTGGCGTTGACTTCTTAGTCCGTAACTATTCGGTCTGGTAGAGCAACACCCTGGAGTGAAACCTAGGTTGCCCGGAATGTAGAATTGGCCATCACTTTCAAACTGGTTGCAACTATTCCTGTTATATTATGGAAACACTGTTGTATTTTTATTGCATTTTATGCTTCGGGCGTTGACTTCTAAGGACCTAACTATTCTATCTGGTGGAGCAACGCCCTAGAGTGAATCCTAGGTTGCTCGGAATGTAGAAATGACCATAACTTTCACACTGGTTGCAATTATTCGTTTTATACGATGGAAACGCTGTTGTATTTATATTGTACTTTATGCCTCTGGCGTTGACTTCTAAGGCCGTAGCTATTAGATGTGGTGGAGCAATGCCCTAGAGTGACGCCTAGGGTGCTCGGAACGTAGAAATGACCATTACTTTCACACTGGTTGCAATTATTCGTTTTATACGATGGAAAAGCTGTCGTATTTATATCGTATTTTATGCTTCTGGCGTTTACTTCTAAGGACCTAACTATTCGATCTGGTAGAGCAACGCCCTAGAGTGAATCTTAGGTTGCTCGGAATGTTGAAATGACCATAACTTTCACACTGGTTGCAATTATTCGTTTTATACGACGGAAACGCTGTTGTATTTATATTGTACTTTATGCCTCTGGCGTTGACTTCTAAGGCCGTAGCTATTAGATATGGTGGAGCAACGCCCTAGAGTGACGCCTAGTGTGCTCGGAACGTAGAAATGACCATTACTTTCACACTGGTTGCAATTATTCGTTTTATACGATGGAAAAGCTGCTGTATTTATATCGTATTTTATGCTTCTGGCGTTGACTTCTTAGTCCGTAACTATTCGGTCTGGTGGAGCAACGCGCTGGAGTGAAACCTAGGTTGCCCGGAACGTAGAATTGGCCATCACTTTCAAACTGGTTGCAATTATTCCTGTTATATGATGGAAACACTGTTGTATTTTTTTTGCATTTTATGGTTCGGGTGTTGACTTCTAAGGCCCTAACTATTCAATCCGTTTGAGCAACGCCCTAGTCTGAAGCCTAGGTTGCTCGGAAAGTAGAAATGACCATAAGTTTCATACTGGTTGCAATTATTTGTTTCATACGATGGAAAAACTGTTGTATTTATATGGTACTTTATGCTTCTGGCGTCGACTTCTATGGCACTAACTCTTCGATCTGGTGGAGCAACGCCCTAGAGTGAAGCCTAGGTTGCCCGGAACGTAGAATTGGCCATCACTTTCAAACTGGTCGCAATTATTCCTGCTATATGATGGAAACACTGTTGTATTTTTTTTGCATTTTATGGTTCGGGCGTTGACTTCTAAGGCCCTAACTATTCAATCTGTTGGAGCAACGCCCTAGGGTGAAGCCTAGGTTGCTCGGAAAGTAGAAATGACCATAAGTTTCATACTGGTTGCAATTATTCGTTTTATACGATGGAAAAACTGTTGTATTCATATTGTATTTTATGCTTCTGGCGTTGACTTCTAAGGCCCTAGCTGTTTGATCTAGTGGAGCAACGCCGTAGAGTGAAGCCTAGGCTGCCCGGAAGGTAGAATTGGCCATCACTTTCAAACTGGTTGCAATTATTCCTGTTATATTATGGAAACACTGTTGTATTTTTATTGCATTTTATGCTTCGGGCGTTGACTTCTAAGGACCTAACTATTCTATCTGGTGGAGCAACGCCCTAGAGTGAATCCTAGGTTGCTCGGAATGTAGAAATGACCATAACTTTCACACTGGTTGCAATTATTCGTTTTATACGATGGAAACGCTGTTGTATTTATATTGTACTTTATGCCTCTGGCGTTGACTTCTAAGGCCGTAGCTATTAGATGTGGTGGAGCAATGCCCTAGAGTGACGCCTAGGGTGCTCGGAACGTAGAAATGACCATTACTTTCACACTGGTTGCAATTATTCGTTTTATACGATGGAAAAGCTGTCGTATTTATATCGTATTTTATGCTTCTGGCGTTTACTTCTAAGGACCTAACTATTCGATCTGGTCGAGCAACGCCCTAGAGTGAATCCTAGGTTGCTCGGAATGTAGAAATGACCATAACTTTCACACTGGTTGCAATTATTCGTTTTATACGATGGAAACGCTGTTCTATTTATATTGTACTTTATGTCTCTGGCGTTGACTTCTAAGGCCGTAGCTCTTAGATGTGGTGGAGCAACGCCCTAGAGTGACGCCTAGGGTGCTCGGAACGTAGAAATGACCATTACTTTCACACTGGTTGCAATTATTCGTCTTATACGATGGAAAAGCTGTTGTATTTATATCGTATTTTATGCTTCTGGCGTTGACTTCTTAGTCCGTAACTATTCGGTCTGGTGGAGCAACACCCTGGAGTGAAACCTAGGTTGCCCGGAATGTAGAATTGGCCATCACTTTCAAACTGGTTGCAATTATTCCTGTTATATTATGGAAACACTGTTGTATTTTTATTGCATTTTATGCTTCGGGCGTTGACTTCTAAGGACCTAACTATTCTATCTGGTGGAGCAACGCCCTAGAGTGAATCCTAGGTTGCTCGGAATGTAGAAATGACCATAACTTTCACACTGGTTGCAATTATTCGTTTTATACGATGGAAACGCTGTTGTATTTATATTGTACTTTATGCCTCTGGCGTTGACTTCTAAGGCCGTAGCTATTAGATGTGGTGGAGCAATGCCCTAGAGTGACGCCTAGGGTGCTCGGAACGTAGAAATGACCATTACTTTCACACTGGTTGCAATTATTCGTTTTATACGATGTAAAAGCTGTCGTATTTATATCGTATTTTATGCTTCTGGCGTTTACTTCTAAGGACCTAACTATTCGATCTGGTCGAGCAACGCCCTAGAGTGAATCCTAGGTAGCTCGGAATGTAGAAATGACCATAACTTTCACACTGGTTGCAATTATTCGTTTTATACGATGGAAACGCTGTTGTACTTATATTGCACTTTATGTCTCTGGCGTTGACTTCTAAGGCCGTAGCTCTTAGATGTGGTGGAGCAACGCCCTAGAGTGACGCCTAGGGTGCTCGGAACGTAGAAATGACCATTACTTTCACACTGGTTGCAATTATTCGTCCTATACGATGGGAAAGCTGTTGTATTTATATCGTATTTTATGCTTCTGGCGTTGACTTCTTAGTCCGTAACTATTCGGTCTGGTGGAGCAACGCCCTGGAGTGAAACCTAGGTTGCCCGGAACGTAAAATTGGCCATCACTTTCAAACTGGTTGCAATTATTCTTGTTATATGATGGAAACACTGTTGTATTTTTTTTGCATTTTATGGCTCGGGCGTTGACTTCTAAGGCCCTAACTATTCAACCCGTTGGAGCAACGCCCTAGCGTGAAGCCTAGGTTGCTCGGAAAGTAGAAATGACCATAAGTTTCATACTGGTTGCAATTATTTGTTTCATACGATGGAAAAACTGTTGTATTTATATTGTATTTTATGATTCTGGCGTTGACTTCTACGGCACTAACTATTCGATCTGGTGGAGCAACGCCCTAGAGTGAAGCCTAGGTTGCCCGGAACGTAGAATTGGCCGTCACTTTCAAACTGGTTGCAATTATTCCTGTTATATGATGGAAGCACTGTTGTATTTTTTTTGCATTTTATGGTTCGGGCGTTGACTTCTAAGGCCCTAACTATTCAATCTGTTGGAGCAACGCCCTAGGGTGAAGCCTAGGTTGCTCGGAATGTAGAAATGACCATAAGTTTCATACTGGTCGCAATTATTCGTTTTATACGATGGAAAAGCTGTTGTATTTATATTGTATTTTATGCTTCTGGCGTTGACGTCTAAGGCACTAACTATTCGATCTGGTGGAGCAACGCCCTAGAGTGAATCCTAGGTTGCTCGGAATGTAGAAATGACCATAACTTTCACACTGGTTGCAATTATTCGTTTTATACGATGGAAAAACTGTTGTATCTATATTGTATTTTATGCTTCTGGCGTTGACTTCTAAGGTACTAACTATTCGATCTGGTGGAGCAACGCAATAGAGTGAAGCATAGGTTGCCCGGAACGTAGAATTGGCCGTCACTTTCAAACTGGTTGCATTTATTCCTGTTATATGATGGAAGCACTGTTGTATTTTTTTTGCATTTTATGGTTCGGGCGTTGACTTCTAAGGCCCTAACTATTCAATCTGTTGGAGCAACGCCCTAGGGTGAAGCCTAGGTTGCTCGGAAAGTAGAAATGACCATAAGTTTCATACTGGTCGCAATTATTCGTTTTATACGATGGAAAAGCTGTTGTATTTATATTGTATTTTATGCTTCTGGCGTTGACGTCTAAGGCACTAACTATTCGATCTGGTGGAGCAACGCCCTAGAGTGAGGTCTAGGTTGCCCGGAACGTAGAATTGGCCATCACTTTCAAACTGGTTGCAATTATTCCTGTTATATGATGGAAACACAGTTGTATTTTTATTGCATTTTATGCTTCGGGCGTTGACATCTAAGGCCCTAACTACTCAATCTGTTGGAGCAACGCCCTAGGGTGAAGCCTAGGTTGCTCGGAAAGTAGAAATGACCATAAGTTTCATACTGGTTGCAATTATTCGTTTTATACGATGGAAAGACTGTTGTATTTATATTGTATTTTATGCTTCTGGCGTTGACTTCTAAGGCCCTAGCAGTTCGATCTAGTGGAGCAACGCCGTAGAGTGAAGCCTAGGTTGCCCGGAAGGTAGAATTGGCCATCACTTCCAAACTGGTTGCAATTATTCGTTTTATACGATGGAAAAACTGTTGCATTCATATTGTATTTTATGCTTCTGGCGTTGACTTCTAAGGCACTAACTATTCGATCTGGTGGAGCAACGCCCTAGAGTGAAGCCTAGGTTGCCCGGTAGGTAGAATTGGCCATCACTTTCAAACTGGTTGCAATTATTCGTTTTATACGATGGAAAAGCTGTTGTATTTATATCGTATTTTATGCTTCTGGCGTTTACTTCTAAGGACCTAACTTTTCGATCTGGTGGAGCAACGCCCTAGAGTGAAGCCTAGGTTCCTCGGAATGTGGAAATGACCATAACTTTCACACTGGTTGCAATTATTCGTTCTATACGATGGAAACGCTGTTGTATTTATATCGTATTTTATGCTTCTGGCGTTGACTTCTTAGGCCGTAACTATTCGGTCTGGTGGAGCAACGCCCTGTAGTGAAACGGAGGTTGCCCGGAACGTAGAATTGGCCATCACTTTCAAACTGGTTGCAATTATTCCTGTTATATGATGGAAGCACTGTTGTATTTTTTTTGCATTTTATGGTTCGGGCGTTGACTTCTAAGGCCCTAACTATTCAATCTGTTGGAGCAACGCCCTAGGGTGAAGCCTAGGTTGCTCGGAAAGTAGAAATGACCATAAGTTTCATACTGGTTGCAATTATTCGTTTTATACGATGGAAAAATTGTTGTATTTATATTGTATTTTATGCTTCTGGCGTTGACTTCTAAGGCACTAACTATTCGATCTGGTGGAGCAACGCCCTAGAGTGAAGCCTAGGTTGCCCGGTAGGTAGAATTGGCCATCACTTTCAAACTGGTTGCAATTATTCGTTTTATACGATGGAAAAACTGTTGTATTTATACTGTATTTTATGCTTCTGGCGTTGACTTCTAAGGCACTAACTATTCGATCTGGTGGAGCAACGCCCTAGAGTGAAGCCTAGGTTGCTCGAAACATAGAATTGGCCATCACTTTCAAACTGGTTGCAATTATTCCTGTTATGTGATGGAAACACTGTTGTATTTTAATTGCATTTTATGGGTCGGGCGTTGACTTCTAAGGCCCTAACTATTCAATCCGTTGGAGCAACGCCCTAGGGTGAAGCCTAGGTTGCTCGGAAAGTAGAAATGACCATAAGTTTCATACTGGTTGCAATTATTTGTTTTATACGATGGTAAAACTGTTGTATTTATATTGTATTTTATGCTTCTGGCGTTGACTTCTAAGGCACTAACTATTCGATCTGGTGGAGCAACGCCCTAGAGTGAAGCCTAGGTTGCCCGGGACGCAGAATTGGCCATCACTTTCAAACTGGTTGCAATTATTCCTGTTATATTATGGAAACACTGTTGTCTTTTTATTGCACTTTATGCTTCGGGCGTTGACTTCTAAGGACCTAACTATTCGATCTGGTGGAGCAACGCCCTAGAGTGAATCCTAGGTTGCTCGGAATGTAGAAATGACCATAACTTTCACACTGGTTGCAATTATTCGTTTTATACGATGGAAACGCTGTTGTATTTATATTGTACTTTATGCCTCTGGCGTTGACTTCTAAGGCCATAGCTATTAGATGTGGTGGAGCAAAGCCCTAGAGTGACGCCTAGGGTGCTCGGAACGTAGAAATGTCCATTACTTTCACACTGGTTGCAATTATTCGTTTTATGCGATGGAAAAGCTGTCGTATTTATATCGTATTTTATGCTTCTGGCGTTTACTTCTAAGGACCTAACTATTCGATCTGGTGGAGCAACGCCCTAGAGTGAATCCTAGGTTGCTCGGAATGTAGAAATGACCATAACTTTCACACTGGTTGCAATTATTCGTTTTATACGATGGAAACGCTGTTGTATTTATATTGTACTTTATGCCTCTGGCGTTGACTTCTAAGGCCGTAGCTATTAGATGTGGTGGAGCAAAGCCCTAGAGTGACGTCTAGGGTGCTCGGAACGTAGAAATGACCATTACTTTCACACTGGTTGCAATTATTCGTTTTATACGATGGAAAAGCTGTCGTATTTATATCGTATTTTATGCTTCTGGCGTTTACTTCTAAGGACCTAACTATTCGATCTGGTGGAGCAACGCCCTAGGGTGAAGCCTAGGTTGCTCGGAAAGTAGAAATGACCATAAGTTTCATACTGGTTGCAATTATTCGTTTTATACGGTGGAACAGCTGTTGTATTTATATCGTATTTTATGCTTCTGGCGTTGACTTCTAAGGCACTAACTATTCCATCTGGTGGAGCAACGCCCTGGAGTGAAGCCTAGGTTGCCCGGACCGTAGAATTGGCCATCACTTTCAAACTGGTTGCAATTATTCCTGTTATATGATGGATACACTGTTGTATTTTTATTGCATTTTATGCTTCGGGCGTTGACTTCTAAGGCCCTAACTATTCAATCTGTTGGAGCAACGCCATAGGGTGAAGCCTAGCTTGCTCGGAAAGTAGAAATGACCATAAGTTTCATACTGGTTGCAATTATTCGTTTTATACGATGGAAATGCTGTTGTATTTATATCGTATTTTATGCTTCTGGCGTTGACTTCTTAGGCCGTATCTATTCGGTCTGGTGGAGCAACGCGCTAGAGTGAAACCGAGGTTGCCCGGAACGTAGAACTGGCCATCACTTTCACACTGGTTGCAATTATTCCTGATATATGATGGAAACACTGTTGTATTTTTTTTGCATTTTATGGTTCGGGCGTTGACTTCTAAGGCCCTAAATATTCAATCTGTTGGAGCAACGCCCTAGGGTGAAGCCTAGGTTGCTCGGTAAGTAGAAATGACCATAAGTTCCATACTGGTTGCAATTATTCGTTTTATACGGTGGAAAAACTGTTGTATTTATATTGTATTTTATGCTTCTGGCGTTGACTTCTAAGGCACTATCTATTCGATCTGGTGGAGCAACGCCCTAGAGCGAAGCCTAGGTTGCCCGGAACGTAGAATTGGCCATCACTTCCAAACTGGTTGCAATTATTCCTGTTATAGATGGAAACACTGTTGTATTTTTTTTGCATTTTATGGTTCGGGCGTTGACTTCTAAGGCCCTAACTATTCAATCTGTAGGAGCAACGCCCTAGGGTGAAGCCTAGGTTGCTCGGAAAGTAGAAATGACCATAAGTTTCATACTGGTTGCAATTATTTGTTTTATACGATGGTAAAACTGTTGTATTTATATTGTATTTTATGCTTCTGGCGTTGACTTCTAAGGCACTAACTATTCGATCTGGTGGAGCAACGCCCTAGAGTGAAGCCTAGGTTGCCCGGGACGCAGAATTGGCCATCACTTTCAAACTGGTTGCAATTATTCCTGTTATATTATGGAAACACTGTTGTATTTTTATTGCATTTTATGCTTCGGGCGTTGACTTCTAAGGACCTAACTATTCGATCTGGTGGAGCAACGCCCTAGAGTGAATCCTAGGTTTCTCGGAATGTAGAAATGACCATAACTTTCACACTGGTTGCAATTATTCGTTTTATACGATGGAAACGCTGTTGTATTTATATTGTACTTTATGCCTCTGGCGTTGACTTCTAAGGCCATAGCTATTAGATGTGGTGGAGCAAAGCCCTAGAGTGACGCCTAGGGTGCTCGGAACGTAGAAATGACCATTACTTTCACACTGGTTGCAATTATTCGTTTTATACGATGGAAAAGCTGTCGTATTTATATCGTATTTTATGCTTCTGGCGTTTACTTCTAAGGACCTAACTATTCGATCTGGTGGAGCAACGCCCTAGAGTGAATCCTAGGTTGCTCGGAATGTAGAAATGACCATAACTTTCACACTGGTTGCAATTATTCGTTTTATACGATGGAAACGCTGTTGTATTTATATTGTACTTTATGCCTCTGGCGTTGACTTCTAAGGCCGTAGCTATTAGATGTGGTGGAGCAAAGCCCTAGAGTGACGCCTAGGGTGCTCGGAACGTAGAAATGACCATTACTTTCACACTGGTTGCAATTATTCGTTTTATACGATGGAAAAGCTGTCGTATTTATATCGTATTTTATGCTTCTGGCGTTTACTTCTAAGGACCTAACTATTCGATCTGGTGGAGCAACGCCCTAGGGTGAAGCCTAGGTTGCTCGGAAAGTAGAAATGACCATAAGTTTCATACTGGTTGCAATTATTCGTTTTATACGGTGGAACAGCTGTTGTATTTATATCGTATTTTATGCTTCTGGCGTTGACTTCTAAGGCACTAACTATTCCATCTGGTGGAGCAACGCCCTGGAGTGAAGCCTAGGTTGCCCGGAACGTAGAATTGGCCATCACTTTCAAACTGGTTGCAATTATTCCTGTTATATGATGGATACACTGTTGTATTTTTACTGCATTTTATGCTTCGGGCGTTGACTTCTAAGGCCCTAACTATTCAATCTGTTGGAGCAACGCCATAGGGTGAAGCCTAGCTTGCTCGGAAAGTAGAAATGACCATAAGTTTCATACTGGTTGCAATTATTCGTTTTATACGATGGAAATGCTGTTGTATTTATATCGTATTTTATGCTTCTGGCGTTGACTTCTTAGGCCGTATCTATTCGGTCTGGTGGAGCAACGCGCTAGAGTGAAACCGAGGTTGCCCGGAACGTAGAACTGGCCATCACTTTCACACTGGTTGCAATTATTCCTGATATATGATGGAAACACTGTTGTATTTTTTTTGCATTTTATGGTTCGGGCGTTGACTTCTAAGGCCCTAAATATTCAATCTGTTGGAGCAACGCCCTAGGGTGAAGCCTAGGTTGCTCGGAAAGTAGAAATGACCATAAGTTTTATACTGGTTGCAATTATTCGTTTTATACGATGGAAAAACTGTAGTATTTATATTGTATTTTATGCTTCTGGCGTTGACTTCTAAGGCACTAACTATTCGATCTGGTGGAGCAACGCCCTAGAGTGAAGCCTACGTTGCTCGGAAAGCAGAATTGGCCATCACTTTCAAACTGGTCGCAATTATTCCTGCTATATGATGGAAACACTGTTGTATTTTTTTTGTATTTTATGGTTCGGGCGTAGACTTCTAAGGCCCTAACTATTCAATCTGTTGGAGCAACGCCGTAGGGTGAAGCCTAGGTTGCTCGGAAAGTAGAAATGACCATAAGTTTCATACTGGTTGCAATCATTCGTTTTATACGATGGAAAAACTGTTGTATTTATATTGTATTTTATGCTTCTGGCGTTGACTTCTAAGGCACTAACTATTCGATCTGGTGGAGCAACGCCCAAGAGTGAAGCCTAGGTTGCTCGGAAAGTAGAAATGACCATCAGTTTCATACTGGTTGCAATTATTCGTTTTATACGATGGAAAAACTGTTGTATTTATATTGTATTTTATGCTTCTGGCGTTGACTTCTAAGGCACTAACTATTCGATCTGGTGGAGCAACGCCCTAGAGTGAAGCCTAGGTTGCCCGGAACGTGGAATTGGCCATCACTTTCAAACTGGTTGCAATTAATCTTGTTATACGATGGAAAGACTGTTGTATTTTTATTGCATTTTATGCTTCTGGCGTTCACTTCTTAGGCCCTAACTATTCGATCTGGTGGAACAGCTGCCTAGGGTGAAGCCTAGCTTGCCCGGAACGTAGAAATGACCATTACTTTCACACTGTTTGCAATTATTCATTTTATACGATGGAAAAGCTGTTGTATTTATATCGTATTTTATGCTGCTGGCGTTTACTTCTAAGGACCTAACTATTCGATCTGGTGGAGCAACGCCCTAGAGTGAATCCTAGGTTGCTCGGAATGTAGAAATGACCATAACTTTCACACTGGTTGCAATTATTCGTTTTATACGATGGAAACGCTGTTGTATTTATATCGTATTTTATGCTTCTGGCGTTGACTTCTAAGGCCCTAACTATTCAATCTGTTGGAGCAACGCCCTAGGGTGAAGCCTAGGTTGCTCGGAAAGTAGAAATGACCATAACTTTCACACTGGTTGCAATTATTCGTTCTATACGATGGAAACGCTGTTGTATTTATATTGTATTTTATGCCTCTGGCGTTGAGTTCTAAGGCCGCAGCTATTAGATGTGGTGGAGCAGCGCCCTAGAGTGACGCCTAGGGTGCTTGGAACGTAGAAGTGACCATTACTTTCACACTGGTTGAAATTATTCGTTTTATACGATGGAAAAGCTGTTGTATTTATATCGTATTTTATGCTTCTGGCGTTGACTTCTTAGGCCGTAACTATTCGGTCTGGTGGAGCAAGGCCCTGTAGTGAAACCTAGGTTGCCCGGAACGTAGAATTGGCCATCACTTTCAAACTGGTTGCAATTATTCCTGTTATATGATCGAAACACTGTTGTATTTTTTTTGCATTTTATGGTTCGGGCGTTGACTTCTAAGGCCCTAACTATTCAATCCGTTGGAGCAACGCCCTAGGGTGAAGCCTAGGTTGCTCGGAAAGTAGAAATGACCATAAGTTTCATACTGGTTGCAATTATTCGTTTTATACGATGGAAAAACTGTTGTATTTATATTGTATTTTATGCTTCTGGCGTTGACTTCTAAAGCACTAACTATTCGATCTGGTGGAGCAACGCCCTAGAGTGAAGCCTAGGTTGCTCGGAAAGTAGAAATGACCATCAGTTTCATACTGGTTGCAATTATTCGTTTTATACGATGGAAAAACTGTTGTATTTATATTGTATTTTATGCTTCTGGCGTTGACTTCTAAGGCACTAACAATTCGATCTGGTGGAGCAACGCCCTAGAGTGAAGCCTAGGTTGCCCGGAACGTAGAATTGGCCATCACTTTCAAACTGGTTGCAATTAATCTTGTTATACGATGGAAAAACTGTTGTATTTATTTTGTATTTTATGCTACGGGCGTTGACTTCTAAGGCCCTAACTATTCGATCTGGTGGAGCAACGCCCTAGAGTGAAGCCTAGGTTGCCCGGTACGTAGAAATGACCATCACTATCAAACTGGTTGCAATTATTTGTTTTATACGATGGAAAAGCTGTTGTATTTATATTGTATTTTATGCTTCTGGCGTTCACTTCTTAGGCCCTAACTATTCGATCTGGTGGTACAACGCCCTAGGGTGAAGCCTAGGTTGCTCGGAAAGTAGAAATGACCATAACTTTCACACTGGTGGCAATTACTCGTTATATACGATGGAAAAACTGTTCTATTTTTATTGCATTTTATGCTTCGGGCGTTGTCTTCTAAGGCCCTAACTATTCAATCTGTTGGAGCAACGCCCTAGAGTGAAGCCTAGGTTGCCCGGAACGTAGAAGTGACCATAACTTTCACACTGGTAGCAATTATTAGTTTTATACGATGGGAAAACTGTTCTATTTATTTTATATTTTATGCTTCGGGCGTTGACTTCTAAGGCCCTAACTATTCGATCTGGTGGAGCAACGCCCTAGAGTGAAGCCTAGGTTGCCCGGTACGTAGAAGTGACCATCACTATCAAACAGGTTGCAATTATTTGTTTCGTACGATGGAAAAGCTGTTGTATTTATATCGTATTTTATGCTTCTGGCGTTGACTTCTTAGGCCCTAACTATTCCATCTGGTGGAACAACGCCCTAGAGTGAATCCTAGGTTGCTCGGAATGTAGAAATGACCATAACTTTCACACTGGTTGCAATTATTCGTTTTATACGATGGAAACGCTGTTGTATGTATATCGTATTTTATGTCTCTAGCGTTTACTTCTAAGGACCTAACTATTAGATCTGGTGGAGCAACGCCCTAGAGTGAATCCTAGGTTGCTCGGAATGCAGAAATGACCATAACTTTCACACCTGTTGCAATTATTCGTTTTATACGTTGGAAACGCTGTTGTATTTATATCGTATTTTATGCTTCTGGCGTTGACTTCTTAGGCCCTAACTATTCCATCTGGTGGAACAACGCCCTAGGGTGAAGCCTAGGTTGCCCGGAAAGTAGAAATGACCATAACTTTCACACTGGTTGCTATTATTCGTTTTATACGATGGAAAAACTGTTATATTTATATTGTATTTTATGCTTCTGGCGTTGACTTCTAAGGCACTAACTATTCGATCTGGTGGAGCAACGCCCTAGAGTGAAGCCTAGGTCGCCCGGAACGTAGATATGACCATAACTTTCACACTGGTTACAATTATTCGTTTTATACGATGGAAAAACTGTTGCATTTATATTGTATTGTATGCTTCTGGCGTTCACTTCTTAGGCCCTAACTATTCAATCTGGTGGAACAACGCCCTAGGGTGAAGCCTAGGTTGCCCGGAACGTAGACATGACCATAACTTTTACACTGGTAGCAATTATTCGTTTTATACAATGGAAAAACTGTTGTATTTATATGGTATTTTATGCTTCTGGCGTTGACTTCTTAGGCCCTAACTATTCGATCTGGTGGAGCAATGCCTCAGAGTTAAGTCTGGGATGCCCGAAACGCCGAAATGATCATTACTTTCACGCTTGTTGCAATTATTCCTGTTATACGATGAAAAGACCGTTGTATTTTTATTGTATTTTATGCTTCAGGCGTAGGCTTCTAAGGCCGTAGCTATTCGATATGGTGGAGCACAGCCCTAGAGTGAAGCCTAGGTTGCCCGGAACGTAGAAATGACCATAACTTTTACACTGGTAGCAATTATTCGTTTTATAGGATGGAAAAGCTGTTGTATTTATATTGTATTTTATGCTTCTGGCGTTCACTTCTTAGGCCCTAACTGTTTGATCTGGTGGAGCAACGCCCTAGAGTGAAGCCTAGGTTGCCCGGAACGTAGAAATGACCATTACTTTCACACTGTTTGCAATTATTCCTTTTATACAATGGAAAAGCTGTTGTATTTATATTGTATTTTATGCCTCTGGCGTTGACTTCTAAGGCACTAGCTATTCAATCTGTTGGAGCAACGCCCTAGGGTGAAGCCTAGGTTGCTCGGAAAGTAGAAATGTCCATAAGGTTCATACTGGTTGCAATTATTCGTTTTATACGATGGAAAAACTGTTGTATTTATATTGTATATTATGCCTCTAGCGTTGACTTCTAAGGTACTAACTATTCGATCTGGTGGAGCAAAGCAATAGAGTGAAGCATAGGTTGCCCGGAACGTAGAATTGGCCGTCACTTTCAAACTGGTTGCAATTATTCCTGTTATATGATGGAAACACTGTTGTATTTTTTTTGCATTTTATGGTTCGGGCGTTGACTTCTAAGGCCCTAACTATTCAATCTGTTGGAGCAACGCCCTAGGGTGAAGCCTAGGTTGCTCGGAAAGTAGAAATGACCATAAGTTTCATACTGGTCGCAATTATTCGTTTTATACGATGGAAAAGCTGTTGTATTTATATTGTATTTTATGCTTCTGGCGTTGACGTCTAAGGCACTAACTATTTGATCTGGTGGCGCAACGCCCTAGAGTGAGGTCTAGGTTGCCCGGAACGTAGAATTGGCCATCACTTTCAAACTGGTTGCAATTATTGCTGTCATATGATGGAAACACAGTTGTATTTTTATTGCATTTTATGCCTCGGGCGTTGACTTCTAAGGCCCTAACTATTCAATCTGTTTGAGCAACGCCCTAGGGTGAAGCCTAGCTTGCTCGGGAAGTAGAAATGAAGATAAGTTTCATACTGGTTGCAATTATTCGTTTTATACGATGGAAATGCTGTTGTATTTATATCGTATTTTATGCTTCTGGCGTTGACTTCTTAGGCCGTAACTATTCGGTCTGGTGGAGCAACGCGCTGGAGTGAAACCTAGGTTGCCCGGAACGTAGAATTGGCCATCACTTTCAAACTGGTTGCAATTATTCCTGATATATGATGGAAACACTGTTGTATTTTTTTTGCATTTTATGGTTGGGGCGTTGACTTCTAAGGCCCTAACTATTCAATCTGTTGGAGCAACGCCCTAGCGTGAAGCCTAGGTTGCTCGGAAAGTAGAAATGACCATAAGTTTCATACTGGTTGCAATTAATCGTTTTATACGATGGAAAAACTGTTGTATTTATATTGTATTTTATGATTCTGGCGTTGACTTCTAAGGCACTAACTATTCGATCTGGTGGAGCAACGCCCTAGAGTGAAGCCTAGGTTGCCCGGAACGTAGATATGACCATAACCTTCACACAGGTTGCAATTATTCGTTTTATACGGTGTAGAGGCTGTTGTATTTATTTTGTATTTTATTCTTCTGGTGTTGACTTCTTAGGCCCTAACTATTCGATCTGGTGGAACAACGCCGTAGCGTGAAGCATAGGTTGCCCGGAACGTAGAAATGACCATTACTTTCACACTGTTTGCAATTATTCCTTTTATACGATGGAAAAGCTGCTGTATTTATATCGTATTTTATGCTTCTGGCGTTGACTTCTAAGGCCCTAACCATTCAATCTGTTGGTGTAACGCCCTAGAGTGAAGCCTAGGTTGCTCGGAATGTAGAAATGACCATAACTTTCACACTGGTTGCAATTATTCGTTTTATACGATGGAAAAACTGTTGTATTTATATTGTATTGTATGCTTCTGGCGTTCACTTCTTAGGCCCTAACTATTCAATCTGGTGGAACAACGCCCTAGGGTGAAGCCTAGGTTGCCCGGAACGTAGAAATGACCATAACTTTTACACTGGTAGCAATTATTCGTTTTATACAATGGAAAAACTGTTGTATTTATATGGTATTTTATGCTTCTGGCGTTGACTTCTTAGTCCGTAACTATTCGGTCTGGTGGAGCAACGCCCTGGAGTGAAACCTAGGTTGCCCGGAACGTAGAATTGGCCATCACTTTCAAACTGGTTGCAATTATTCCTATTATATGATGGAAACACTGTTGTATTTTTTTTGCATTTTATGGTTCGGGTATTGACTTCTAAGGCCCTAACTATTCAATCCGTTGGAGCAACGCCCTATCCTGAAGCCTAGGTTGCTCGGAAAGTAGAAATGACCATAAGTTTCATACTAGTTGCAATTATTCGTTTTATACGATGGAAAAGCTGTTGTATTTATATTGTATTTTATGCTTCTGGAGTTGTCTTCTAAGGCACTAACTATTCGATCTGCTGGAGCAACGCCCTAGAGTGAAGCCTAGGTTGCCCGGGACGCAGAATTGGCCATCACTTTCAAACTGGTTGCAATTATTCCTGTTATATGATGGAAACACTGTTGTATTTTTTTTGCATTTTATGGTTCGGGCGTTGACTTCTAAGGCCCTAACTATTCAATCCGTTGGAGCAACGCCCTAGCGTGAAGCCCAGGTTGCTCGGAAAGTAGAAATGACCATAAGTTTCATACTGGTTGCAATTATTCGTTTTATACGATGGAAAAGCTGTTGTATTTATATTGTATTTTATGCTTCTGGAGTTGTCTTCTAAGGCACTAACTATTCGATCTGGTGGAGCAACGCCCTAGAGCGAAGCCTAGGTTGCCCGGAACGTAGAATTGGCCATCACTTCCAAACTGGTTGCAATTATTCCTGTTATATGATGGAAACACTGTTGTATTTTTTTTGCATTTTATGGTTCGGGCGTTGACTTCTAAGCCCCTAACTATTCAATCTGTAGGAGCAACGCCCTAGGGTGAAGCCTAGGTTGCTCGGAATGTAGAAATGACCATAAGTTTTATACTGGTTGCAATTATTCGTTTTAAACGATGGAAAAACTGTTGTATTTATATTGTATTTTATGTTTCTGGCGTTGACTTCTAAGGCACTAACTATTCGATCTGGTGGAGCAACGCCCTAGAGTGAAGCCTAGGTTGCTCGGAAAGCAGAATTGGCCATCACTTTCAAACTGGTTGCAATTATTCCTGTTATATTATGGAAACACTGTTGTATTTTTATTGCATTTTATGCTTCGGGCGTTGACTTCTAAGGCCCTAACTATTCAATCTGTTGGAGCAACGCTCTAGGGTGAAGCCTAGGTTGCTCGGAAAGTAGAAATGACCATAAGTTTCATACTGGTTGCAATTATTCGTTTTATACGATGGAAAAACAGTTGTATTTATATTGTATTTTATGCTTCTGGCGTTGACTTCTAAGGCCCTAGCTGTTCGATCTAGTGGAGCAACACCCTAGAGTGAAGCCTAGGTTGCCCGGAAAGGAGAAATGACCATCACGTTCAAACTGGTTGCAATTAATCCTTTTATACGATGGAAAAGCTGTTGTATTTATATCGTATTTTATGCTTCTGGCGTTTACTTCTAAGGACCTGACTTTTCGATCTGGTGGAGCAACGCCCTAGAGTGAAGCCTAGGTTCCTCGGAATGTGGAAATGACCATAACTTTCACACTGGTTGCAATTATTCGTTCTATACGATGGAAACGCTGTTGTATTTATATTGTATTTTATGCCTCTGGCGTTGACTTCTAAGGCCGCAGCTATCAGATGTGGTGGAGCAACGCCCTAGAGTGACGCCTAGGGTGCTTGGAACGTAGAAATGACCATTACTTTCACACTGGTTGAAATTATTCGTTTTATACGATGGAAAAGCTGTTGTATTTATATCGTATTTTATGCTTCTGGCGTTGACTTCTTAGGCCGTAACTATTCGGTCTGGTGGAGCAACGCCCTGTAGTGAAACGGAGGTTGCCCGGAACGTAGAATTGGCCATCACTTTCAAACTGGTTGCAATTATTCCTGTTATATGATGGAAACACTGTTGTATTTTTTTTGCATTTTATGGTTCGGGCGTTGACTTCTAAGGCCCTAACTATTCAATCTGTTGGAGCAACGCCCTAGGGTGAAGCCTAGGTTGCTCGGAAAGTAGAAATGACCATAAGTTTCATACTGGTTGCAATTATTCGTTTTATACGATGGAAAAATTGTTGTATTTATATTGTATTTTATGCTTCTGGCGTTGACTTCTAAGGCACTAACTATTCGATCTGGTGGAGCAACGCCCTAGAGTGAAGCCTAGGTTGCCCGGTAGGTAGAATTGGCCATCACTTTCAAACTGGTTGCAATTATTCGTTTTATACGATGGAAAAACTGTTGTATTTATATTGTATTTTATGCTTCTGGCGTTGACTTCTAAGGCACTAACTATTCGATCTGGTGGAGCAACGCCCTAGAGTGAAGCCTAGGTTGCTCGAAACATAGAATTGGCCATCACTTTCAAACTGGTTGCAATTATTCCTGTTATGTGATGGAAACACTGTTGTATTTTAATTGCATTTTATGGGTCGGGCGTTGACTTCTAAGGCCCTAACTATTCAATCCGTTGGAGCAACGCCCTAGGGTGAAGCCTAGGTTGCTCGGAAAGTAGAAATGACCATAAGTTTCATACTGGTTGCAATTATTTGTTTTATACGATGGTAAAACTGTTGTATTTATATTGTATTTTATGCTTCTGGCGTTGACTTCTAAGGCACTAACTATTCGATCTGGTGGAGCAACGCCCTAGAGTGAAGCCTAGGTTGCCCGGGACGCAGAATTGGCCATCACTTTCAAACTGGTTGCAATTATTCCTGTTATATTATGGAAACACTGTTGTATTTTTATTGCATTTTATGCTTCGGGCGTTGACTTCTAAGGACCTAACTATTCGATCTGGTGGAGCAACGCCCTAGAGTGAATCCTAGGTTGCTCGGAATGTAGAAATGACCATAACTTTCACACTGGTTGCAATTATTCGTTTTATACGATGGAAACGCTGTTGTATTTATATTGTACTTTATGCCTCTGGCGTTGACTTCTAAGGCCATAGCTATTAGATGTGGTGGAGCAAAGCCCTAGAGTGACGCCTAGGGTGCTCGGAACGTAGAAATGACCATTACTTTCACACTGGTTGCAATTATTCGTTTTATGCGATGGAAAAGCTGTCGTATTTATATCGTATTTTATGCTTCTGGCGTTTACTTCTAAGGACCTAACTATTCGATCTGGTGGAGCAACGCCCTAGAGTGAATCCTAGGTTGCTCGGAATGTAGAAATGACCATAACTTTCACACTGGTTGCAATTATTCGTTTTATACGATGGAAACGCTGTTGTATTTATATTGTACTTTATGCCTCTGGCGTTGACTTCTAAGGCCGTAGCTATTAGATGTGGTGGAGCAAAGCCCTAGAGTGACGTCTAGGGTGCTCGGAACGTAGAAATGACCATTACTTTCACACTGGTTGCAATTATTCGTTTTATACGATGGAAAAGCTGTCGTATTTATATCGTATTTTATGCTTCTGGCGTTTACTTCTAAGGACCTAACTATTCGATCTGGTGGAGCAACGCCCTAGGGTGAAGCCTAGGTTGCTCGGAAAGTAGAAATGACCATAAGTTTCATACTGGTTGCAATTATTCGTTTTATACGGTGGAACAGCTGTTGTATTTATATCGTATTTTATGCTTCTGGCGTTGACTTCTAAGGCACTAACTATTCCATCTGGTGGAGCAACGCCCTGGAGTGAAGCCTAGGTTGCCCGGACCGTAGAATTGGCCATCACTTTCAAACTGGTTGCAATTATTCCTGTTATATGATGGATACACTGTTGTATTTTTATTGCATTTTATGCTTCGGGCGTTGACTTCTAAGGCCCTAACTATTCAATCTGTTGGAGCAACGCCATAGGGTGAAGCCTAGCTTGCTCGGAAAGTAGAAATGACCATAAGTTTCATACTGGTTGCAATTATTCGTTTTATACGATGGAAATGCTGTTGTATTTATATCGTATTTTATGCTTCTGGCGTTGACTTCTTAGGCCGTATCTATTCGGTCTGGTGGAGCAACGCGCTAGAGTGAAACCGAGGTTGCCCGGAACGTAGAACTGGCCATCACTTTCACACTGGTTGCAATTATTCCTGATATATGATGGAAACACTGTTGTATTTTTTTTGCATTTTATGGTTCGGGCGTTGACTTCTAAGGCCCTAAATATTCAATCTGTTGGAGCAACGCCCTAGGGTGAAGCCTAGGTTGCTCGGTAAGTAGAAATGACCATAAGTTCCATACTGGTTGCAATTATTCGTTTTATACGGTGGAAAAACTGTTGTATTTATATTGTATTTTATGCTTCTGGCGTTGACTTCTAAGGCACTATCTATTCGATCTGGTGGAGCAACGCCCTAGAGCGAAGCCTAGGTTGCCCGGAACGTAGAATTGGCCATCACTTCCAAACTGGTTGCAATTATTCCTGTTATAGATGGAAACACTGTTGTATTTTTTTTGCATTTTATGGTTCGGGCGTTGACTTCTAAGGCCCTAACTATTCAATCTGTAGGAGCAACGCCCTAGGGTGAAGCCTAGGTTGCTCGGAAAGTAGAAATGACCATAAGTTTCATACTGGTTGCAATTATTTGTTTTATACGATGGTAAAACTGTTGTATTTATATTGTATTTTATGCTTCTGGCGTTGACTTCTAAGGCACTAACTATTCGATCTGGTGGAGCAACGCCCTAGAGTGAAGCCTAGGTTGCCCGGGACGCAGAATTGGCCATCACTTTCAAACTGGTTGCAATTATTCCTGTTATATTATGGAAACACTGTTGTATTTTTATTGCATTTTATGCTTCGGGCGTTGACTTCTAAGGACCTAACTATTCGATCTGGTGGAGCAACGCCCTAGAGTGAATCCTAGGTTTCTCGGAATGTAGAAATGACCATAACTTTCACACTGGTTGCAATTATTCGTTTTATACGATGGAAACGCTGTTGTATTTATATTGTACTTTATGCCTCTGGCGTTGACTTCTAAGGCCATAGCTATTAGATGTGGTGGAGCAAAGCCCTAGAGTGACGCCTAGGGTGCTCGGAACGTAGAAATGACCATTACTTTCACACTGGTTGCAATTATTCGTTTTATACGATGGAAAAGCTGTCGTATTTATATCGTATTTTATGCTTCTGGCGTTTACTTCTAAGGACCTAACTATTCGATCTGGTGGAGCAACGCCCTAGAGTGAATCCTAGGTTGCTCGGAATGTAGAAATGACCATAACTTTCACACTGGTTGCAATTATTCGTTTTATACGATGGAAACGCTGTTGTATTTATATTGTACTTTATGCCTCTGGCGTTGACTTCTAAGGCCGTAGCTATTAGATGTGGTGGAGCAAAGCCCTAGAGTGACGCCTAGGGTGCTCGGAACGTAGAAATGACCATTACTTTCACACTGGTTGCAATTATTCGTTTTATACGATGGAAAAGCTGTCGTATTTATATCGTATTTTATGCTTCTGGCGTTTACTTCTAAGGACCTAACTATTCGATCTGGTGGAGCAACGCCCTAGGGTGAAGCCTAGGTTGCTCGGAAAGTAGAAATGACCATAAGTTTCATACTGGTTGCAATTATTCGTTTTATACGGTGGAACAGCTGTTGTATTTATATCGTATTTTATGCTTCTGGCGTTGACTTCTAAGGCACTAACTATTCCATCTGGTGGAGCAACGCCCTGGAGTGAAGCCTAGGTTGCCCGGAACGTAGAATTGGCCATCACTTTCAAACTGGTTGCAATTATTCCTGTTATATGATGGATACACTGTTGTATTTTTACTGCATTTTATGCTTCGGGCGTTGACTTCTAAGGCCCAAACTATTCAATCTGTTGGAGCAACGCCATAGGGTGAAGCCTAGCTTGCTCGGAAAGTAGAAATGACCATAAGTTTCATACTGGTTGCAATTATTCGTTTTATACGATGGAAATGCTGTTGTATTTATATCGTATTTTATGCTTCTGGCGTTGACTTCTTAGGCCGTATCTATTCGGTCTGGTGGAGCAACGCGCTAGAGTGAAACCGAGGTTGCCCGGAACGTAGAACTGGCCATCACTTTCACACTGGTTGCAATTATTCCTGATATATGATGGAAACACTGTTGTATTTTTTTTGCATTTTATGGTTCGGGCGTTGACTTCTAAGGCCCTAAATATTCAATCTGTTGGAGCAACGCCCTAGGGTGAAGCCTAGGTTGCTCGGAAAGTAGAAATGACCATAAGTTCCATACTGGTTGCAATTATTCGTTTTATACGGTGGAAAAACTGTTGTATTTATATTGTATTTTATGCTTCTGGCGTTGACTTCTAAGGCACTATCTATTCGATCTGGTGGAGCAACGCCCTAGAGCGGAGCCTAGGTTGCCCGGAACGTAGAATTGGCCATCACTTCCAAACTGGTTGCAATTATTCCTGTTATAGATGGAAACACTGTTGTATTTTTTTTGCATTTTATGGTTCGGGCGTTGACTTCTAAGGCCCTAACTATTCAATCTGTAGGAGCAACGCCCTAGGGTGAAGCCTAGGTTGCTCGGAAAGTAGAAATGACCATAAGTTTTATACTGGTTGCAATTATTCGTTTTATACGATGGAAAAACTGTTGTATTTATATTGTATTTTATGCTTCTGGTGTTGACTTCTAAGGCACTAACTATTCGATCTGGTGGAGCAACGCCCTAGAGTGAAGCCTAGGTTGCTCGGAAAGCAGAATTGGCCATCACTTTCAAACTGGTCGCAATTATTCCTGCTATATGATGGAAACACTGTTGTATTTTTTTTGTATTTTATGGTTCGGGCGTAGACTTCTAAGGCCCTAACTATTCAATCTGTTGGAGCAACGCCCTAGGGTGAAGCCTAGGTTGCTCGGAAAGTAGAAATGACCACAAGTTTCATACTGGTTGCAATTATTCGTTTTATACGGTGGAAAAACTGTTGTATTTATATTGTATTTTATGCTTCTGGCGTTGACTTCTAAGGCACTATCTATTCGATCTGGTGGAGCAACGTCCTAGAGCGAAGCCTAGGATGCCCGGAACGTAGAATTGGCCATCACTTCCAAACTGGTTGCAATTATTCCTGTTATAGATGGAAACACTGTTGTATTTTTTTTGCATTTTATGGTTCGGGCGTTGACTTCTAAGGCCCTAACTATTCAATCTGTAGGAGCAACGCCCTAGGGTGAAGCCTAGGTTGCTCGGAAAGTAGAAATGACCATAAGTTTTATACTGGTTGCAATTATTCGTTTTATACGATGGAAAAACTGTTGTATTTATATTGTATTTTATGCTTCTGGCGTTGACTTCTAAGGCACTAACTATTCGATCTGGTGGAGCAACGCCCTAGAGTGAAGCCTACGTTGCTCGGAAAGCAGAATTGGCCATCACTTTCAAACTGGTCGCAATTATTCCTGTTATATGATGGAAACACTGTTGTATTTTTTTTGCATTTTATGGTTCGGGCGTTGACTTCTAAGGCCCTAACTATTCAATCTGTTGGAGCAACGCCCTAGGGTGAAGCCTAGGTTGCTCGGAAAGTAGAAATGACCATAAGTTTCATACTGGTCGCAATTATTCGTTTTATACGATGGAAAAGCTGTTGTATTTATATTGTATTTTATGCTTCTGGCGCTGACGTCTAAGGCACTAACTATTTGATCTGATGGCGCAACGCCCTAGAGTGAGGTCTAGGTTGCCCGGAACGTAGAATTGGCCATCACTTTCAAACTGGTTGCAATTATTAGTGTCATATGATGGAAACACAGTTGTATTTTTATTGCATTTTATGCTTCGGGCGTTGACATCTAAGGCCCCAACTACTCAATCTGTTGGAGCAACGCCCTAGGGTGAAGCCTAGGTTGCTCGGAAAGTAGAAATGACCATAAGTTTCATACTGGTTGCAATTATTCGTTTTATACGATGGAAAAACTGTTGTATTTATATTGTATTTTATGCTTCTGGCGTTGAATTCTAAGGCACTATCTATTCGATCTGGTGGAGCAACGCCCTAGAGCGAAGCCTAGGTTGCCCGGAACGTAGAATTGGCCATCACTTTCAAACTGGTTGCAATTATTCCTGATATATGATGGAAACACTGTTGTATTTTTTTTGCATTTTATGGTTGGGGCGTTGACTTCTAAGGCCCTAACTATTGAATCTGTTGGAGCAACGCCCTAGGGTGAAGCCTAGGTTGCTCGGAAAGTAGAAATGACCATAAGTTTCATACTGGTTGCAATTAATCGTTTTATACGATGGAAAAACTGTTGTATTTATATTGTATTTTATGCTTCTGGCGTTGACTTCTAAGGCACTAACTATTCGATCTGGTGGAGCAACGCCCTAGAGTGAAGCCTAGGTCGCCCGGAACGTAGATATGACCATAACTTTCACACTGGTTGCAATTATTCGTTTTATACGATGGAAAAACTGTTGCATTTATATTGTATTGTATGCTTCTGGCGTTCACTTCTTAGGCCCTAACTATTCAATCTGGTGGAACAACGCCCTAGGGTGAAGCCTAGGTTGCCCGGAACGTAGACATGACCATAACTTTTACACTGGTAGCAATTATTCGTTTTATACAATGGAAAAACTGTTGTATTTATATGGTATTTTATGCTTCTGGCGTTGACTTCTTAGGCCCTAACTATTCGATCTGGTGGAGCAATGCCTCAGAGTTAAGTCTGGGATGCCCGAAACGCCGAAATGATCATTACTTTCACGCTTGTTGCAATTATTCCTGTTATACGATGAAAAGACCGTTGTATTTTTATTGTATTTTATGCTTCAGGCGTAGGCTTCTAAGGCCGTAGCTATTCGATATGGTGGAGCACAGCCCTAGAGTGAAGCCTAGGTTGCCCGGAACGTAGAAATGACCATAACTTTTACACTGGTAGCAATTATTCGTTTTATAGGATGGAAAAGCTGTTGTATTTATATTGTATTTTATGCTTCTGGCGTTCACTTCTTAGGCCCTAACTGTTTGATCTGGTGGAGCAACGCCCTAGAGTGAAGCCTAGGTTGCCCGGAACGTAGAAATGACCATTACTTTCACACTGTTTGCAATTATTCCTTTTATACAATGGAAAAGCTGTTGTATTTATATTGTATTTTATGCCTCTGGCGTTGACTTCTAAGGCACTAGCTATTCAATCTGTTGGAGCAACGCCCTAGGGTGAAGCCTAGGTTGCTCGGAAAGTAGAAATGTCCATAAGGTTCATACTGGTTGCAATTATTCGTTTTATACGATGGAAAAACTGTTGTATTTATATTGTATATTATGCCTCTAGCGTTGACTTCTAAGGTACTAACTATTCGATCTGGTGGAGCAAAGCAATAGAGTGAAGCATAGGTTGCCCGGAACGTAGAATTGGCCGTCACTTTCAAACTGGTTGCAATTATTCCTGTTATATGATGGAAGCACTGTTGTATTTTTTTTGCATTTTATGGTTCGGGCGTTGACTTCTAAGGCCCTAACTATTCAATCTGTTGGAGCAACGCCCTAGGGTGAAGCCTAGGCTGCTCGGAAAGTAGAAATGACCATAAGTTTCATACTGGTCGCAATTATTCGTTTTATACGATGGAAAAGCTGTTGTAGTTATATTGTATTTTATGCTTCTGGCGTTGACGTCTAAGGCACTAACTATTCGATCTGGTGGAACAACGCCCTAGAGTGAGGTCTAGGTTGCCCGGAACGTAGAATTGGCCATCACTTTCAAACTGGTTGCAATTATTCCTGTCATATGATGGAAACACAGTTGTATTTTTATTGCATTTTATGCTTCGGGCGTTGACATCTAAGGCCCTAACTACTCAATCTGTTGGAGCAACGTCCTAGGGTGGAGCCTAGGTTGCTCGGAAAGTAGAAATGTCCATAAGGTTCATACTGGTTGCAATTATTCGTTTTATACGATGGAAAAACTGTTGTATTTATATTGTATATTATGCTTCTGGCGTTGACTTCTAAGGTTCTAACTATTCGATCTGGTGGAGCAAAGCAATAGAGTGAACCATAGGTTGCCCGGAACGTAGAATTGGCCGTCACTTTCAAACTGGTTGCAATTATTCCTGTTATATGATGGAAGCACTGTTGTATTTTTTTTGCATTTTATGGTTCGGGCGTTGACTTCTAAGGCCCTAACTATGCTATCTGTTGGAGCAACGCCCTAGGGTGAAGCCTAGGTTGCTCGGAAAGTAGAAATGACCATAAGTTTCATACTGGTTGCAATTATTCGTTTTATACGATGGAAAAACTGTTGTATTTATATTGTATTTTATGCTTCTGGCGTTGAATTCTAAGGCACTATCTATTCGATCTGGTGGAGCAACGCCCTAGAGCGAAGCCTAGCTTGCCCGGAACGTAGAATTGGCCATCACTTCCAAACTGGTTGCAATTATTCCTGTTATATGATGGAAACACTGTTGTATTTTTTTTGCATTTTATGGTTCGGGCGTTGACTTCTAAGGCCCTAACTATTCAATCTGTTGGAGCAACGCCCTAGGGTGAAGCCTAGGTTGCTCGGAAAGTAGAAATGACCATAAGTTTCATACTGGTCGCAATTATTCGTTTTATACGATGGAAAAGCTGTTGTATTTATATTGTATTTTATGCTTCTGGCGTTGACGTCTAAGGCACTAACTATTTGATCTGGTGGCGCAACGCCCTAGAGTGAGGTCTAGGTTGCCCGGAACGTAGAATTGGCCATCACTTTCAAACTGGTTGCAATTATTCGTTTTATACGTTGGAAACGCTGTTGTATTTATATCGTATTTTATGCTTCTGGCGTTTACTTCTAAGGACCTAACTATTCGATCTGGTGGAGCAACGCCCTACAGTGATGCCTAGGTTGCCCGGAACGTAGATATGACCATAACCTTCACACTGGTTGCAAATTATTCCTGCTATACGATGGAAAAACTGTTGTATTTTTATTGCATTTTATGCTTCGGGCATTGACTTCTAAGGCCCTAACTATTCGATCTGGTGGAAGAACGCCCTAGGGTGAAGCCTAGGTTGCCCGGAACGTAGAAATGACCATAACTTTTACACTGGTAGCAATTATTCGTTTTATACAATGGAAAAACTGTTCTATTTATTTTGTATTTTATGCTTCGGGCGTTGACTTCTAAGGCCCTAACTGTTTGATCTGGTGGAGGAACGCCCTAGAGTGAAGTCTAGGTTGCCCGGAACGTAGAAATGACCATAACTTTCACACTGGTTGCTATTATTCGTTTTATACAATGGAAAAACTGATCTACTTATTTTGTATTCTATGCTTCTGACGTTCACTTCTTAGGCCCTAACTATTCGGTCTTTTGGAAAAACGCCCTAGGGTGAAGCCTAGGTTGTCCGGAACGTAGAAGTGACCATAACTTTCACACTGGTAGCAATTATTCGTTTTATACGATGGAAAAACTGTTCTACTTATTTTATATTCTATGCTGCGGGCGTTGACTTCTAAGGCCCTAACTATTCGATCTGGTGGAGCAACGCCCTAGAGTGAAGCCTAGGTTGCCCGGTACGTAGAAATGACCATCACTATCAAACTGGTTGCAATTATTTGTTTTATACGATGGAAAAGCTGTTGTATTTATATCGTATTTTATGCTGCTGGCATTTACTTCTAAGGACCTAACTATTCGATCTGGTGGAGCAACGCCCTAGAGTGAATCCTAGGTTGCTCGGAATGTAGAAATGACCATAACTTTCACACTGGTTGCAATTATTCGTTTTATACGATGGAAACGCTGTTGTATTTATATCGTATTTTATGCCTCTGGCGTTTACTTCTAAGGACCTAACTATTAGATCTGGTGGAGCAACGCCCTAGAGTGAATCCTAGGTTGCTCGGAATGTAGAAATGACCATAACTTTCACACCTGTTGCAATTATTCGTTTTATACGTTGGAAACGCTGTTGTATTTATATCGTATTTTATGCTTCTGGCGTTTACTTCTAAGGACCTAACTATTCGATCTGGTGGAGCAACGCCCTACAGTGATGCCTAGGTTGCCCGGAACGTAGATATGACCATAACCTTCACACTGGTTGCAAATTATTCCTGCTATACGATGGAAAAACTGTTGTATTTTTATTGCATTTTATGCTTCGGGCATTGACTTCTAAGGCCCTAACTATTCGATCTGGTGGAAGAACGCCCTAGGGTGAAGCCTAGGTTGCCCGGAACGTAGAAATGACCATAACTTTTACACTGGTAGCAATTATTCGTTTTATACAATGGAAAAACTGTTCTATTTATTTTGTATTTTATGCTTCGGGCGTTGACTTCTAAGGCCCTAACTGTTTGATCTGGTGGAGGAACGCCCTAGAGTGAAGTCTAGGTTGCCCGGAACGTAGAAATGACCATAACTTTCACACTGGTTGCTATTATTCGTTTTATACAATGGAAAAACTGATCTACTTATTTTGTATTCTATGCTTCTGACGTTCACTTCTTAGGCCCTAACTATTCGGTCTTTTGGAAAAACGCCCTAGGGTGAAGCCTAGGTTGTCCGGAACGTAGAAGTGACCATAACTTTCACACTGGTAGCAATTATTCGTTTTATACGATGGAAAAACTGTTCTACTTATTTTATATTCTATGCTGCGGGCGTTGACTTCTAAGGCCCTAACTATTCGATCTGGTGGAGCAACGCCCTAGAGTGAACCCTAGGTTGCCCGGTACGTAGAAATGACCATCACTATCAAACTGGTTGCAATTATTTGTTTTATACGATGGAAAAGCTGTTGTATTTATATCGTATTTTATGCTTCTGGCGTTCACTTCTTAGGCCCTAACTATTCGATCTGGTGGTACAACGCCCTAGGGTGAAGCCTAGGTTGCTCGGAAAGTAGAAATGACCATAACTTTCACACTGGTAGCAATTATTCGTTATATACGATGGAAAAACTGTTCTATTTTTATTGCATTTTATGCTTCGGGCGTTGTCTTCTAAGGCCCTAACTATTCAATCTGTTGGAGCAACGCCCTAGAGTGAAGCCTAGGTTGCTCGGAATGTAGAAATTACCATAACTTTCACACTGGTTGCAATTATTCGTTTTATACGATGGAAAAACTGTTGTATTTATATTGTATTTTATGCTTCTGGCGTTCACTTCTTAGGCCCTAACTATTCAATCTGGTGGAACAACGCCCTAGGGTGTAGCCTAGGTTGCCCGGAACGTAGAAATGACGTTAACTTTCATACTGGATGCTATTATTCGTTCTATACGAAGGAAAAACCGTTATACTTATATTGTATCTTATGCTTCTGGCGTTGACTTCTTAGGCCCTAACAATTCGATCTGGTGGAACAACGCCCTAGAGTGAAGCCTAGGTTGCCTGGAACGTACAAATGACCATCACTTTCACACGGGTTGCAATTATTCCTGTTATAGGATGGAAAGACTGTTGTATTTTTATTGTATTTTATGCTTCAGGCGTTGACTTCTGAGGCCGTAGCTATTCGATGTGGTGGAAGAACGCCATAGAGTGAAGCCTAGGTTGCCCGGAACGTAGAAATGACCATAACTTTCATACTGGTTGCAATTATTCGTTTTATACGATGGAAAAACTGTTGTATTTATATAGTATTTTATGCTTCTGGCGTTGACTTCTAAGGCACTAACTATTCGATCTGGTGGAGCAACGCAATAGAGTGAGGCCTAGGTTGCCCGGAACATGGAAATGACCATTACTTTCACACTGTTTGCAAATATACGTTATATACGATGGAAAAGCTGTTGTATTTATATTGTATTTTATGCTTCTGGCGTTGACTTCTTACGCCCTAACTATTTAATCTGGTAGAGCACCGCCCTAGAGAGGAGCATAGGTTGCCCGGAACGTAGAACATACCATTACCAACACACTGGTTGCAATTATTCCTGTTATACGATGGAACAACTGTTGCATCTTTATTGTATTTTATGCTTCTGGCGTCGACTTCTAAGGCCCTAACTATTCGATCCGGTGGAGCAACGCCCTAGAGTGAAACCTATGTTACCCGGAACGTAGAAATGACCAGTACTTTCACACTGTTTGCAATTATTCCTGTTATATGATGGTAACACTGTTGTATTTTTTTTTGCATTTTATGGTCCGGGCATTGACATCTACGGCCCTAACTATTCAATCTGTTGGAGCAACGCCCTAGGGTGAAGCCTAGGATGCTCGGAAAGTAGAAGTGACCATAAGTTTCATACTGGTTGCAATTATTCGTTTTATACGATGGAAAAACTGTTGTATTTATATTGTATTTTATGCTTCTGGCGTTGACTTCTAAGGCACTAACTATTCGATCTGGTGGAGCAACGCAATAGAGTGTGGCCTAGGTTGCCCGGAACGTACAATTGGCCATCACTTTCAAACTGGTTGCAATTATTCCTGTTATATGACGGAAACACTGTTGTATTTTTATTGCATTTTATGCTTCGGGCGTTGACTTCTAAGGCCCTAACTATTCAATCTGTTGGAGCAACGCCCTAGGGTGAAGCCTAGGTTGTTCGGAAAGTAGAAATGACCATAAGTTTCATACTGGTTGCAATTATTCGTTTTATACGATGGAAAAACTGTTGTATTTATATTGTATTTTATGCTTCTGGCGTTGACTTCTAAGGCACTAACTATACGATCTGGTGGAGCAACGCAATAGAGTGAGGCCTAGGTTGCCCGGATCGTACAATTGGCCATCACTTTCAAACTGGTTGCAATTATTCCTGTAATATGACGGAAACACTGTTGTATTTTTATTGCATTTTATGCTTCGGGCGTTGACTTCTTAGGCCCTAACTATTCAATCTGTTGGAGCAATGCCCTAGGGTGAAGCCTAGGTCGCCCGGAAAGTAGAAATGGCCATAACTTTCATACTGGTTGCAATTATTCGTTTTATATGATGGAAAAACTGTTGTATTTATATTGTATTTTATGCTTCTGGCGTTCACTTCTTAGGCCCTAACTATTCGATCTGGTGGAACAACGCCCTAGAGTGAAGCCTAGGTTGCTCGATATGTAGAAATGACCATAACTTTCACACTGGTTGCAATTATTCATTTTATACTATGGAAAAACTGTTGTACTTATATTGTATTTTATTCTTCTGGCGTTGACTTCTTAGGCCCTAAGTATTCGATCTGGTGGAACAACGCCCTGGAGTGATGCCTAGGTTGCCCGGAACATGGAAATGACCATTACTTTCACACTGTTTGCAAATATACATTATATACGATGAAAAAGCTGTTGTATTTATATTGTATTTTATACTTCTGGCGTTGACTTCTTACGCCCTAACTATTTAATCTGGTAGAGCACCGCCCTAGAGAGGAGCATAGGTTGCCCGGAACGTAGAACATACCATTACCTTCACACTGGTTGCAATTATTCCTGTTATACGATGGAAAAACTGTTGCATCTTTATTGTATTTTATGCTTCTGGCGTCGACTCCTAAGGCCCTAACTACTCGATCTGGTGGAGCAACGCCCTAGAGTGAAGTCTAGGTTGCCCGGAACGTAGAAATGACCATAACTTTCCCACCGGTAGCAACTACTCGTTTTATACGATGGAAAAACTGTTCTATTTATTTTGTATTTTATGCTTCGGGCGTTGACTTCTAAGGCCCTAACTATTCAATCTGTTGGTGCAACGCCCTAGGGTGAAGCCTAGGTTGCCTGGAACGTAGAAATGACCATAACTTTCACACTGGTTGCTATTATTCGTCTTATACGATGGAAAAACTGTTACATTTATATTGTATTTTATGCTTCTGGCGTTGACTTCTTAGGCCCTAACTATTCAATCTGGTGGAACAACGCCCTAGAGTCAAGCCAAGGTTGCCTGGAACGTAGAAATGACCATTACTCTCACACTGTTTGCAATTATTCGTTTTATACGATGGAAAAACTGTTGCATCTTTATTGTATTTTATGCTTCCGTCATTTGACTTCTAAGGCCCTAACTATTCGATCAGGTGGAGCATCGGCCTAGAGTGAAGCCTAGGTTGCTCGGAATGTAGAAATGACCATAACTTTCACACTGGTTGCAATTATTCATTTTATACGATGGAAAAACTGTTGTACTTATATTGTATTGTATTCTTATGGCGTTGAATTCTAAGTCCCTAGCTATTCCATCTGGTGGAGCAACGCCCTAGAGTGAAACCTATGTTACCCGGAACGTAGAAATGACCAGTACTTTCACACTGTTCGCAATTATTCCTGTTATATGATGGTAACACTGTTGTATTTTTTTTTGCATTTTACGGTTCGGGCGTTGACATCTACGGCCCTAGCTATTCAATATGTTGGAGCAACGCCCTAGGGTGAAGCCTAGGATGCTCGGAAATTAGAAATGACCATAAGTTTCATACTGGTTGCAATTATTCGTTTTATACGATGGAAAAACTGTTGTATTTATATTGTATTTTATGCTTCTGGCGTTGACTTCTAAGGCACTAACTATTCGATCTGGTGGAGCAACGCAACAGAGTGTGGCCTAGGTTGCCCGGAACGTACAATTGGCCATCACTTTCAAACTGGTTGCAATTATTCCTGTTATATGACGGAAAGACTGTTGCATTTTTATTGCATTTTATGCTTCGGGCGTTGACTTCTAAGGCCCTAACTATTCAATCTGTTGGAGCAACGCCCTAGGGTGAAGCCTAGGTTGTTCGGAAAGTAGAAATGTCCATAAGTTTCATACTGGTTGCAATTATTCGTTTTATACGATGGAAAAACTGTTGTATTTATATTGTATTTTATGCTTCTGGCGTTCACTTCTTAGGCCGTATCTATTCGATCTGGTGGAGCAACGCCCTCGAGTGAAGCCTAGGTTGCGCGGAACGTAGAAATGACCATAACTTTACACTGGTAGCAATTATTCGTTTTAAACAATGGAAAAACTGTTCTATTTATTTTGTATTTAATGCTTCGGGCGTTGGCTTCTAAGGACCTAACTGTTTGATCTGGTGGAGCAACGCCCTAGAGTGAAGCCTAGGTTGCCCGGAACGTAGAAATGACCATAACTTTCACACTGGTTGCTATTATTCGCTTTATACGATGGAAAAACTGTTATATTTATATTGTATTTTATGCTCCTGGCGTTGACTTCTTAGGCCCTAACTAGTCGATCTGGTGGAACAACACCGTAGAGTGAAGCCTAGGTTGCCCGGAACGTAGAAGTGACCATTACTTTCACACTGTTTGCAATTACTCCTTTTATACGATGGAAAAGCTGTTGTATTTATATCGTATTTTATGCTTCAGGAGTTGACTTCTGAGGTCGTAGCTATTCCATGTGGTGGAAGAACGCCATAGAGTGAAGCCTAGGTTGCCCGGAACGTAGAAATGACCATTACTTTCACACTGTTTGCAATTATTCATTTTATACGATGGAAAAACTGTTGTACTTATATTGTATTTTATTCTTCTGGCGTTGAGTTCTTAGGCCCTAAGTATTCGATCTGGTGGAACAACGCCCTAGAGTGAAGCCTAGGTTGCCGGGAACATGGAAATGACCATTACTTTCACACTGTTTGCAAATATACATTATATACGATGGAAAAGCTGTTGTATTTATATTGTATTTTATGCTTCTGGCGTTGACTTCTTACGCCCTAACTATTTAATCTGGTAGAGCATCGCCCTAGAGAGAAGCATAGGTTGCCCGGAACGTAGAACATACCATTACCTTCACACTGGTTGCAATTATTCCTGTTATACGATGGAAAAACTGTTGCATCTTTATTGTATTTTATGCTTCTGGCGTCGACTTCCAAGGCCCTAACTATTCGATCTGGTGAAGCAACGCCCTAGAGTGAAGTCTAGGTTGCCCGGATCGTAGAAATGACCATAACTTTGCCACCGGTAGCAACTATTCGTTCTATACGATAGAAAAACTGTTCCATTTATTTTGTATTTTATGCTTCGGGCGTTGACTTCTAAGGCCCTAACTATTCAATCTGTTGGTACAACGCCCTAGGGTGAAGCCTAGCTCGCCTGGAACGTAGAAATGACCATAACTTTCACACTGGTTGCTATTATTCGTTTTATACGATGGAAAAACTGTTACATTTATATTGTATTTTATGCTTCTGGCGTTGACTTCTTAGGCCCTAACTATTCAATCTGTTGGAGCAATGCCCTAGGGTGAAGCCTAGGTCGCCCGGAAAGTAGAAATGGCCATAACTTTCATACTGGTTGCAATTATTCGTTTTATATGATGGAAAAACTGTTGTATTTATATTGTATTTTATGCTTCTGGCGTTCACTTCTTAGGCCCTAACTATTCGATCTGGTGGAACAACGCCCTAGAGTGAAGCCTAGGTTGCTCGATATGTTGAAATGACCATAACTTTCACACTGGTTGCAATTATTCATTTTATACTATGGAAAAACTGTTGTACTTATATTGTATTTTATTCTTCTGGCGTTGACTTCTTAGGCCCTAAGTATTCGATCTGGTGGAACAACGCCCTGGAGTGATGCCTAGGTTGCCCGGAACATGGAAATGACCATTACTTTCACACTGTTTGCAAATATACATTATATACGATGAAAAAGCTGTTGTATTTATATTGTATTTTATACTTCTGGCGTTGACTTCTTACGCCCTAACTATTTAATCTGGTAGAGCACCGCCCTAGAGAGGAGCATAGGTTGCCCGGAACGTAGAACATACCATTACCTTCACACTGGTTGCAATTATTCCTGTTATTCGATGGAAAAACTGTTGCATCTTTATTGTATTTTATGCTTCTGGCGTCGACTCCTAAGGCCCTAACTACTCGATCTGGTGGAGCAACGCCCTAGAGTGAAGTCTAGGTTGCCCGGAACGTAGAAATGACCATAACTTTCCCACCGGTAGCAACTACTCGTTTTATACGATGGAAAAACTGTTCGATTTATTTTGTATTTTATGCTTCGGGCGTTGACTTCTAAGGCCCTAACTATTCAATCTGTTGGTGCAACGCCCTAGGGTGAAGCCTAGGTTGCCTGGAACGTAGAAATGACCATAACTTTCACACTGGTTGCTATTATTCGTTTTATACGATGGAAAAACTGTTACATTTATATTGTATTTTATGCTTCTGGCGTTGACTTCTAAGGCACTAACTATTCGATCTGGTGGAGCAACGCAATAGAGTGAGGCCTAGGTTGCCGGGAACATGGAAATGACCATTACTTTCACACTGTTTGCAAATATACGTTATATACGATGGAAAAGCTGTTGTATTTATATTGTATTTTATGCTTCTGGCGTTGACTTCTTACGCCCTAACTATTTAATCTGGTAGAGCACCGCCCTAGAGAGGAGCATAGGTTGCCCGGAACGTAGAACATACCATTACCAACACACTGGTTGCAATTATTCCTGTTATACGATGGAAAAACTGTTGCATCTTTATTGTATTTTATGCTTCTGGCGTCGACTTCTAAGGCCCTAACTATTCGATCCGGTGGAGCAACGCCCTAGAGTGAAGCCGAGGTTTCCCGGAACGTAGAAATGACCATCACTTTCAAACTGGTTGCAATTATTCCTGTTATGTGATGGAAAAACTGTTGTATTTTTAATGCAATTTATGCGTCGGGCATTGACTTCTAAGGCCCTAACTATTCAATCTGTTGGAGCAACGCCCTAGGGTGTAGCCTAGGTTGCCCGGAAAGTAGAAATGACCATAAGTTTCATACTGGTTGCAATTATTCGTTTTATACAATGGAAAAACCATTCTATTTATTTTGTGTTTTATGCTTCGGGCGTTGACTTCTAAGGCCCTAACTATTCGATCTCGTGGAACAACGCCCTGGGGTGTAGCCTAGGTTGCCGGAACGTAGAAATGACCATAACTTTCACACTGGTTGTTATTATTCGTTTTATACGATGGAAAAACTGTTCTATTTATTTTGTATTTTATGCTTCGGGCGTTGACTTCTAAGGCCCTAACTATTCGATCTGGTGGAACAGCGCCCTAGAGTGAAGCCGAGGTTTCCCGGAACGTAGAAATGACCATTACTTTCACACTGTTTGCAGTTATTCCTGTTATACGATGGAAAAACTTTTGCATCTTTATTGCATTTTATGCTTCTGGCTTTCACTCCTTATGCCCTAGCTATTCGATTTGGTGGAGCAACGCCCTAGAGTGGAGCCTAGGTTGCCGGGACGTAGAAATGACCATTACTTTCACACTGGTTGCAATTACTCGTTTTATACGATGGAAAAGCTGTTGCATCTTTATTGTATTTTATTCATCTGGGGTTGACTTCTAAGGCCGTAGCTATTAGATCTGGTGGAGCAACGCCCTAGACTGACGCCTAGGTTGCCCGGGACGTAGAAATGACCATTACTTTCACATTGTTTGCAATTATTCATTTTATACGATGAAAAAACTGTTGTACTTATATTGTATTTTATTCTTCTGGCGTTGATTTCTTAGGCCCTAAGTATTCGATCTGGTGGAACAACGCCCTGGAGTGATGCCTAGGTTGCCCGGAACATGGAAATGACCATTACTTTCACACTGTTTGCAAATATACATTATATACGATGAAAAAGCTGTTGTATTTATATTGTATTTTATACTTCTGGCGTTGACTTCTTACGCCCTAACTATTTAATCTGGTAGAGCACCGCCCTAGAGAGGAGCATAGGTTGCCCCGAATGTAGAACATACCATTACCTTCACACTGGTTGCAATTATTCCTGTTATACGATGGAAAAACTGTTGCATCTTTATTGCATTTTATGCTTCTGGCGTCGACTCCTAAGGCCCTAACTACTCGATCTGGTGGAGCAACGCCCTAGAGTGAAGTCTAGGTTGCCCGGAACGTAGAAATGACCATAACTTTCCCACCGGTAGCAACTACTCGTTTTATACGATGGAAAAACTGTTCTATTTATTTTGTATTTTATGCTTCGGGCGTTGACTTCTAAGGCCCTAACTATTCAATCTGTTGGTGCAACGCCGTAGGGTGAAGCCTAGGTTGCCTGGAACGTAGAAATGACCATAACCTTCCCACCGGTAGCAACTATTCGTTCTATACGATAGAAAAACTGTTCTATTTATTTTGTATTTTATGCTTCGGGCGTTGACTTCTAAGGCCCTAACTATTCAATCTGTTGGTGCAACGCCCTAGGGTGAAGCCTAGGTTGCCTGGAACGTAGAAATGACCATAACTTTCACACTGGTTGCAATTATTCGTTTTATATGATGGAAAAACTGTTGTATTTATATTGTATTTTATGCTTCTGGCGTTCACTTCTTAGGCCCTAACTATTCGATCTGGTGGAACAACGCCCTAGAGTGAAGCCTAGGTTGCTCGATATGTAGAAATGACCATAACTTTCACACTGGTTGCAATTATTCATTTTATACTATGGAAAAACTGTTGTACTTATATTGTATTTTATTCTTCTGGCGTTGACTTCTTAGGCCCTAAGTATTCGATCTGGTGGAACAACGCCCTGGAGTGATGCCGAGGTTGCCCGGAACGTAGAAATGACCATTACTCTCACACTGTTTGCAATTATTCGTTTTATACGATGGAAAAACTGTTGCATCTTTATTGTATTTTATGCTTCCGTCATTTGACTTCTAAGGCACTAAATATTCGATCAGGTGGAGCATCGCCCTAGAGTGAAGCCTAGGTTGCTCGGAATGTAGAAATGACCATAACTTTCACACTGGTTGCAATTATTCATTTTATACGATGGAAAAACTGTTGTATTTATATAGTATTTTATGCTTCTGGCGTTGACTTCTAAGGCACTAACTATTCGATCTGGTGGAGCAACGCAATAGAGTGAGGCCTAGGTTGCCCGGAACTTGGAAATGACCATTACTTTCACACTGTTTGCAATTATTCCTGTTATATGATGGTAACACTGTTGTATTTTTTTTTGCATTTTATGGTCCGGGCGTTGACATCTACGGCCCTAACTATTCAATCTGTTGGAGCAACGCCCTGGGGTGAAGCCTAGGATGCTCGGAAAGTAGAAATGACCATAAGTTTCATACTAGTTGCAATTATTCGTTTTATACGATGGAAAAACTGTTGTATTTATATTGTATTTTATGCTTCTGGCGTTGATTTCTAAGGCACTAACTATTCGATGTGGTGGAGCAACGCAATAGAGTGTGGCCTAGGTTGCCCGGAACGTACAATTGGCCATCACTTTCAAACTGGTTGCAATTATTCCTGTTATATGACGGAAAGACTGTTGTATTTTTATTGCATTTTATGCTTAGGGCGTTGACTTCTAAGGCCCTAACTATTCAATCTGTTGGAGCAACGCCCTAGGGTGAAGCCTAGGTTGTTCGGAAAGTAGAAATGACCATAAGTTTCATACTGGTTGCAATTATTCGTTTTATACAATGGAAAAACTGTTGTATTTATATTGTATTTTATGCTTCTGGCGTTGACTTCTAAGGCACTAACTATACGATCTGGTGGAGCAACGCAATAGAGTGAGGCCTAGGTTGCCCGGATCGTACAATTGGCCATCACTTTCAAACTGGTTGCAATTATTCCTGTAGTATGACGGAAACACTGTTGTATTTTTATTGCATTTTATGCTTCGGGCGTTGACTTCTAAGGCCCTAACTATTCAATCTGTTGGAGCAACGCCCTAGGGTGAAGCCTAGGTTGTTCGGAAAGTAGAAATGACCATAAGTTTCATACTGGTTGCAATTATTCGTTTTATACAATGGAAAAACTGTTGTTTTTATATTGTATTTTATGCTTCTGGCGTTCACTTCTTAGGCCGTATCTATTCGATCTGGTGGAGCAACGCCCTCGAGTGAAGCCTAGGTTGCGCGGAACGTAGAAATGACCATAACTTTACACTGGTAGCAATTATTCGTTTTAAACAATGGAAAAACTGTTCTATTTATTTTGTATTTAATGCTTCGGGCGTTGGCTTCTAAGGACCTAACTGTTTGATCTGGTGGAGCAACGCCCTAGAGTGAAGCCTAGGTTGCCCGGAACGTAGAAATGACCATAACTTTCACACTGGTTGCTATTATTCGTTTTATACGATGGAAAAACTGTTATATTTATATTGTATTTTATGCTCCTGGCGTTGACTTCTTAGGCCCTAACTAGTCGATCTGGTGGAACAACGCCGTAGAGTGAAGCCTAGGTTGCCCGGAACGTAGAAGTGACCATTACTTTCACACTGTTTGCAATTACTCCTTTTATACGATGGAAAAGCTGTTGTATTTATATCGTATTTTATGCTTCAGGAGTTGACTTCTGAGGTCGTAGCTATTCGATGTGGTGGAAGAACGCCATAGAGTGAAGCCTAGGTTGCCCGGAACGTAGAAATGACCATTACTTTCACAATGTTTGCAATTATTCATTTTATACGATGGAAAAACTGTTGTACTTATATTGTATTTTATTCTTCTGGCGTTGAGTTCTTAGGCCCTAAGTATTCGATCTGGTGGAACAACGCCCTAGAGTGAAGCCTAGGTTGCCGGGCACATGGAAATGACCATTACTTTCACACTGTTTGCAAATATACATTATATACGATGGAAAAGCTGTTGTATTTATATTGTATTTTAGCTTCTGGCGTTGACTTCTTACGCCCTAACTATTTAATCTGGTAGAGCATCGCCCTAGAGAGAAGCATAGGTTGCCCGGAACGTAGAACATACCATTACCTTCACACTGGTTGCAATTATTCCTGTTATACGATGGAAAAACTGTTGCATCTTTATTGTATTTTATGCTTCTGGCGTCGACTTCTAAGGCCCTAACTATTCGATCTTGTGAAGCAACGCCCTAGAGTGAAGTCTAGGTTGCCCGGATCGTAGAAATGACCATAACTTTCCCACCGGTAGCAACTATTCGTTCTATACGATAGAAAAACTGTTCTATTTATTTTGTATTTTATGCTTCGGGCGTTGACTTCTAAGGCCCTAGCTATTCCATCTGGCGGAGCAACGCCCTAGAGTGAAACCTGTGTTACCCGGAACGTAGAAATGACCAGTACTTTCACACTGTTCGCAATTATTCCTGTTATATGATGGTAACACTGTTGTATTTTTTTTTGCACTTTACGGTTCGGGCGTTGACATCTACGGCCCTAGCTATTCAATCTGTTGGAGCAACGCAATAGGGTGAAGCCTAGGATGCTCGGAAAGCAGAAATGACCATAAGTTTCATACTGGTTGCAATTATTCGTTTTATACGATGGAAAAACTGTTGTATTTATATAGTATTTTATGCTTCTGGCGTTGACTTCTAAGGCACTAACTATTCGATCTGGTGGAGCAACGCAATAGAGTGAGGCCTAGGTTGCCCGGAACTTGGAAATGACCATTACTTTCACACTGTTTGCAAATATACGTTATATACGATGGAAAAGCTGTTGTATTTATATTGTATTTTATGCTTCTGGCGTTGACTTCTTACGCCCTAACTATTTAATCTGGTAGAGCACCGCCCTAGAGAGGAGCATAGGTTGCCCGGAACGTAGAACATACCATTACCAACACACTGGTTGCAATTATTCCTGTTATACGATGGAAAAACTGTTGCAACTTTAATGTATTTTATGCTTCTGGCGTCGACTTCTAAGGCCCTAACTATTCGATCCGGTGGAGCAACGCCCTAGAGTGAAACCTACGTTACCCGGAACGTAGAAATGACCAGTACTTTCACACTGTCTGCAAATATACATTATATACGATGGAAAAGCTGTTGTATTTATATCGTATTTTATGCTCCTGGCGTTGACTTCTTCCAAACCCTAACTATTCCATCTGGTGGAACAACGCCCTAGGGTAAAGCCCAGGTTGCGCGGAACGTAGAAATGACCATAACTTTCACGATGGTAGCAATTATTCGTTTTATACGATGGAAAAACTGTTTTATATATATCGTATTTTATGCTTCTGGCGTTGACTTCTTAGGCCCTAACTATTCCATCTGGTGGAACAACGCCCTAGGGTAAAGCCCAGATTGCGCGGAACGTAGAAATGACCATAACTTTCACACTGGTAGCAATTATTCGTTTTGTACGATGGAAAAACTGTTTTATTTATTTTGTATTTAATGCTTCGGGCGTTGACTTCTAAGGCCCTAACTGTTTGATCTGGTGGAGCAACGCCCTAGAGTGAAGCCTATGTTACCCGGAACGTAGAAATGACCATTACTTTCACACTGGTTGCAATTATTCGTTTTATACGATGGAAAAGCTGTTGCATCTTTATTGTATTTTATTCATCTGGGGTTGACTTCTAAGGCCGTAGCTATTAGATCTGGTGGAGCAACGCCCTAGACTGACGCCTAGGTTGCCCGGAACGTAGAAATGACCATTACTTTCACAATGTTTGCAATTATTCATTTTATACGATGGAAAAACTGTTCTACTTATATTGTATTTTATTCTTCTGGCGTTGACTTAATAGGCCCTAAGTATTCGATCTGGTGGAACAACGCCCTAGAGTGAAGCCTAGGTTGCCCGGAACATGGAAATGACCATTACTTTCATACTGTTTGCAAATATACATTATATACGATGGAAAGGCTGTTGTATTTATATTGTATTTTATGCTTCTGGCGATGACATCTTACGCCCTAACTATTTAATCTGGTAGAGCACCGCCCTAGAGAGAAGCATAGGTTGCCCGGAACGTAGAACATACCATTACCTTCACACTGGTTGCAATCATTCCTGTTATACGATGGAAAAACTGTTGCATCTTTATTGTATTTTATGCTTCTGGCGTCGAGTTCTACGGCCCTAACTATTCGATCTGGTGGAGCAACGCCCTAGAGTGAAGTCTAGGTTGCCCGGAACGTAGAAATGACCACAACTTTCCCACCGGTAGCAACTATTCGTTTTATACGATGGAAAAACTGTTCTATTTATTTTGTATTTTATGCTTCGGGCGTTGGCTTCTAAGGCCCTAACTATTCAATCTGTTGGTGCAACGCCCTAGGGTGAAGCCTAGGTTGCCTGGAACGTAGAAATGGCCATAACTTTCACACTGGTTGCTATTATTCGTTTTATACGATGGAAAAACTGTTACATTTATATTGTATTTTATGCTTCTGGCGTTGACTTCTTAGGCCCTAACTATTACATCTGGTGGAACAACGCCGTCGAGTGAAGCCTAGGTTGCCTGGACCGTAGAAATGACCAGTACTTTCACACTGTTTGCAGTTATTCCTGTTATACGATGGAAAAACTTTTGCATCTTTATTGCATTTTATGCTTTTGGCGTTGACTCCTTATGCCCTAGCTATTCGATTTGGTGGAGCAACGCCCTAGAGTGGAGCCTAGGCTGCCCGGTACGTAGAAATGACAATTACTTTCACACTGTTTGCAATTATTCGTTTTATACGATGGAAAAACTGTTGTATCTTTATTGCATTTTATGCTTCGGGCATTGACTTCTTAGGCCCTAACTATTCCATCTGGTGGAACAACGCCCTTGGGTGAAGCCTACGTTGCGCGGAACGTAGCAATGACCATAACTTTCACACTGGTAGCAATTATTCGTTTTATACGATGGACAAACTGTTGTATTTATATTGTATTTTATGATTCTGGCGTTGACTTCAAAGGCACTAACTATTCGATCTG
Organism: Calliopsis andreniformis; assembly: GCF_051401765.1. Lineage (NCBI taxonomy): Eukaryota > Metazoa > Arthropoda > Insecta > Hymenoptera > Andrenidae > Calliopsis > Calliopsis andreniformis. The sequence goes on from NC_135072.1 coordinate 9,694,283, forward strand.
GTGGAGCAACACCCTAGAGTGAAGCCTAGGTTGCCCGGAAAGTAGAAATGACAATAACTTTCACACGGGTTGCAATTATTCGTTTTATACGATGGAAAAGCTGTTGCATCTTTATTGTATTTTATGCTTCTGTCGTTGACGTCTAAGGCCGTAGCTATTAGATGTGGTGGAGCAACGCACTAGAGTGACGCCTAGGTAGCCCGGAACGTAGAAATGACCATTACTTTCGCAATGTTTGCAATTATTCCTGTTATATGATGGCAACACTGTTGTATTTTTTTTGCATTTTATGGTTCGGGCGTTGACATCTACGGCCCTAACTATTCAATCTGTTGGAGCAACGCCCTAGGGTGAAGCCTAGGATGCTCGGAAGGTAGAAATGACCATAAGTTTCATACTGGTTGCAATTATTCGTTTTATACGATGGAAAAACTGTTGTATTTATATTGTATTTTATGCTTCTGGCGTTGACTTCTAAGGCACTAACTATTCGATCTGGTGGAGCAACGCAATAAAGTGAGGCCTAGGTTGCCCGGAACGTACAATTGGCCATCACTTTCAACCTGGTTGCAATTATTCGTTTTATACGATGGAAAAACTGTTGTATTTATATTGTATTTTATGCTTCTGGCGTTCACTTCTTAGGCCCTTACTATTCGTTCTGGTGGAACAACGGCCTAGGGTGAAGGCTAGGTTGCCCGGAACGTAGAAATGACCATAACTTTTACACTGGTAGCAATTATTCGTTTTATACGATGGAAAAACTGTTATATTTATATGGTATTTTTTCTTATGGCGTTGAATTCTAAGTCCCTAGCTATTGGATCTGGTGGAGCAACGCCCTAGAGTGAAACCTAGGTTACCCGGAACGTAGAAATGACCAGTACTTTCACACTGTTTGCAGTTATTCCTGTTATACGATGGAAAAACTGTTGTATTTTTATTGCATTTTATGCTTCGGGCATTGACTTCTAAGGCCCTACCTATTCAATCTGTTGGAGCAACGCCCTAGGGAGAAGCCTAGGTTGCCCGGTTCGTAGAAATGACCATCACTTTCAAACTGCTTGCAATTATTCCTGTTAAATGATGGAATAACTGTTGCATTTTTATTGCATTTTATGCATCGGGCATTGACTTCTTAGGCCCTAACTATTCCATCTGGTGGAACAACGCCCTAGGGTAAAGCCCAGGTTGCGCGGAACGTAGAAATGACCATAACTTTCACGATGGTAGCAATTATTCGTTTTATACGATGGAAAAACTGTTTTATATATATCGTATTTTATGCTTCTGGCGTTGACTTCTTAGGTCCTAACTATTCCATCTGGTGGAACAACGCCCTAGGGTAAAGCCCAGATTGCGCGGAACGTAGAAATGACCATAACTTTCACACTGGTAGCAATTATTCGTTTTATACGATGGAAAAACTGTTTTATTTATTTTGTATTTAATGCTTCGGGCGTTGACTTCTAAGGCCCTAACTGTTTGATCTGGTGGAGCAACGCCCTAGAGTGAAGCCTATGTTACCCGGAACGTAGAAATGACCATTACTTTCACACTGGTTGCAATTATTCGTTTTATACGAAGGAAAAGCTGTTGCATCTTTATTGTATTTTATTCATCTGGGGTTGACTTCTAAGGCCGTAGCTATTAGATCTGGTGGAGCAACGCCCTAGACTGACGCCTAGGTTGCCCGGAACCTAGAAATGACCATTACTTTCACAATGTTTGCAATTATTCATTTTATACGATGGAAAAACTGTTCTACTTATATTGTATTTTATTCTTCTGGCGTTGACTTCATAGGCCCTAAGTATTCGATCTGGTGGAACAACGCCCTAGAGTGAAGCCTAGGTTGCCCGGAACATGGAAATGACCATTACTTTCACACTGTTTGCAAATATACATTATATACGATGGAAAGGCTGTTGTATTTATATTGTATTTTATGCTTCTGGCGATGACATCTTACGCCCTAACTATTTAATCTGGTAGAGCACCGCCCTAGAGAGAAGCATTGGTTGCCCGGAACGTAGAACATACCATTACCTTCACACTGGTTGCAATCATTCCTGTTATACGATGGAAAAACTGTTGCATCTTTATTGTATTTTATGCTTCTGGCGTCGACTTCTACGGCCCTAACTATTCGATCTGGTGGAGCAACGCCCTAGAGTGAAGTCTAGGTTGCCCGGAACGTAGAAATGACCACAACTTTCCCACCGGTAGCAACTATTCGTTTTATACGATGGAATAACTGTTCTATTTATTTTGTATTTTATGCTTCGGGCGTTGACTTCTAAGGCCCTAACTATTCAATCTGTTGGTGCAACGCCCTAGGGTGAAGCCTAGGTTGCCTGGAACGTAGAAATGGCCATAACTTTCACACTGGTTGCTATTATTCGTTTTATACGATGGAAAAACTGTTACATTTATATTGTATTTTATGCTTCTGGCGTTGACTTCTTAGGCCCTAACTATTCGATCTGGTGGAACAACGCCGTCGAGTGAAGCCTAGGTTGCCTGGACCGTAGAAATGACCAGTACTTTCACACTGTTTGCAGTTATTCCTGTTATACGATGGAAAAACTTTTGCATCTTTATTGCATTTTATGCTTTTGGCGTTGACTCCTTATGCCCTAGCTATTCGATTTGGTGGAGCAACGCCCTAGAGTGGAGCCTAGGCTGCCCGGTACGTAGAAATGACAATTACTTTCACACTGTTCGCAATTATTCGTTTTATACGATGGAAAAACTGTTGTATTTTTATTGCATTTTATGCTTCGGGCATTGACTTCTTAGGCCCTAACTATTCCATCTGGTGGAACAACGCCCTTGGGTGAAGCCTACGTTGCGCGGAACGTAGCAATGACCATAACTTTCACACTGGTAGCAATTATTCGTTTTATACGATGGACAAACTGTTGTATTTATATTGTATTTTATGATTCTGGCGTTGACTTCAAAGGCACTAACTATTCGATCTGGTGGAGCAACACCCTAGAGTGAAGCCTAGGTTGCCCGGAAAGTAGAAATGACAATAACTTTCACACGGGTTGCAATTATTCGTTTTATACGATGGAAAAGCTGTTGCATCTTTATTGTATTTTATGCTTCTGTCGTTGACGTCTAAGGCCGTAGCTATTAGATGTGGTGGAGCAACGCACTAGAGTGACGCCTAGGTAGCCCGGAACGTAGAAATGACCATTACTTTCGCAATGTTTGCAATTATTCATTTTATACGATGGAAAAACTGTTGTACTTATATCGTATTTTATGCTTCTGGCGTTGACTTCTTATTCCCTAACTATTCCCTCTGGTGGAACAACGCCCTAGGGTGAAGCCTAGGTTGCCCGGAACGTAGAAATGGAAATAACTTTCACACCGGTAGCAATTATTCGTTTTATACGATGGAAAAACAGTTCCATTTATTTTGTATTTTATGCTTCGGCCGTTGACTTCTAAGGCACTAACTATTCGATCTGTTGGAGCAACGCCCTAGAGTGAAGCCTAGGTTGCTCGGAATGTAGAAATGACAATAAGTTTCATACTGGTTGCAATTACTCGTTTTATGCAATGGAAAAACTGTTGTATTTATATTGTATTTTATGCTTCTGGCGTTGACTTCTAAGGCGCTAGCTATTCGATCTAGTGGAGCAACGCCCTAGAGTGAAGCCTAGGTTGCCCGGAAAGGAGAAATGACCATCACTTTCAAACTGGTTGCAATTATTCCTGTTATACGATGGAAAAACTGTTGTATTTATATTGTATTTTATGCTTCTGGCGTTCACTTCTTAGGCCCTAACTATTCAATCTGGTGGAACAACGCCCTAGGGTGTAGCCTAGGTTGCCCGGAACGTAGAAATGACCATAACTTTTACACTGGTAGCAATTATTCGTTTTAGACAATGGAAAAACTGTTGTATTTATATGGTATTTTATGCTTCTGGCGTTGTCTTCTTAGGCCCTAACTATTCGATCTGGTGGAGCAATGCCTCAGAGTTAAGTCTAGGATGCCCGAAACGCCGAAATGATCATTACTTTCACGCTTGTTGCAATTATTCCTGTTATACGATGAAAAGACCGCTGTATTTTTATTGTATTTTATGCTTCAGGCGTAGGCTTCTAAGGCCGTAGCTATTCGATATTGTGGAGCACCGCCCTAGAGTGAAGCCTAGGCTGCCCGGAACGTAGAAATGACCATAACTTTTACACTGGTAGCAATTATTCGTTTTATACGATGGAAAAGCTGTTGTATTTATGTTGTATTTTATGCTTCTGGCGTTCACTTCTTAGGCCCTAACTGTTTGATCTGGTGTAGCAACGCCCTAGAGTGAAGCCTAGGTTGCCCGGAACGTAGAAATGACCATTACTTTCAAACTGTTTGCAATTATTCCTTTATACGATGGAAAGACTGTTGTACTTTTATTGTATTTTATACTTCAGGCGTTGACTTCTGAGGCCGTAGCTATTCGGTGTGGTGGAAGAACGCCATACAGTGAAGCCTAGGTTGCCCGGAACGTAGAAATGGCCATAAGTTTCATACTGGTTGCAATTATTCGTTTTATACGATGGAAAAACTGTTGTATTTATTATGTATTTTATGCTTCTGGCGTTCACTTCTTAGGCCCTAACTATTCGATCTGGTGGAACAACGCCCTAGAGTGAAACCTATGTTGCCCGGAACGTAGAAATGACAATTACTTTCACACTGTTTGCAATTATTCGTTTTATACGATGGAAAAACTGTTGTATTTTTATTGCATTTTATGCTTCGGGCATTGACTTCTTAGGCCCTAACTATTCCATCTGGTGGAACAACGCCCTTGGGTGAAGCCTACGTTGCGCGGAACGTAGCAATGACCATAACTTTCACACTGGTAGCAATTATTCGTTTTATACGATGGACAAACTGTTGTATTTATATTGTATTTTATGATTCTGGCGTTGACTTCAAAGGCACTAACTATTCGATCTGGTGGAGCAACACCCTAGATTGAAGCCTAGGTTGCCCGGAAAGTAGAAATGACAATAACTTTCACACGGGTTGCAATTATTCGTTTTATACGATGGAAAAGCTGTTGCATCTTTATTGTATTTTATGCTTCTGTCGTTGACGTCTAAGGCCGTAGCTATTAGATGTGGTGGAGCAACGCACTAGAGTGACGCCTAGGTAGCCCGGAACGTAGAAATGACCATTACTTTCGCAATGTTTGCAATTATTCCTGTTATATGATGGCAACACTGTTGTATTTTTTTTGCATTTTATGGTTCGGGCGTTGACATCTACGGCCCTAACTATTCAATCTGTTGGAGCAACGCCCTAGGGTGAAGCCTAGGATGCTCGGAAGGTAGAAATGACCATAAGTTTCATACTGGTTGCAATTATTCGTTTTATACGATGGAAAAACTGTTGTATTTATATTGTATTTTATGCTTCTGGCGTTGACTTCTAAGGCACTAACTATTCGATCTGGTGGAGCAACGCAATAAAGTGAGGCCTAGGTTGCCCGGAACGTACAATTGGCCATCACTTTCAAACTGGTTGCAATTAATCGTTTTATACGATGGAAAAACTGTTGTATTTATATTGTATTTTATGCTTCTGGCGTTCACTTCTTAGGCCCTTACTATTCGTTCTGGTGGAACAACGGTCTAGGGTGAAGGCTAGGTTGCCCGGAACGTAGAAATGACCATAACTTTTACACTGGTAGCAATTATTCGTTTTATACGATGGAAAAACTGTTATATTTATATTGTATTTTTTCTTATGGCGTTGAATTCTAAGTCCCCAGCTATTGGATCTGGTGGACCAACGCCCTAGAGTTAAACCTAGGTTACCCAGAACGTAGAAATGACCAGTACTTTCACACTGTTTGCAGGTATTCCTGTTATACGATGAAAAAACTTTTGCATCTTTATTGTATTTTATGCTTCTGGCGTTGACTTCTAAGGCCCTAGCTATTCGATTTGGTGGAGCAACGCCCTAGAGTGAAGCCTAGGTTGCCCGGAACGTAGAAATGACCATAACTTTCACACTGGTTGCTATCAGTCGTTTTATACGATGGAAGAACTGTTATATTTATATTGTCTTTTATGCTTCTGGCTTTGACTTCTTAGGCCCTAACTGTTCGATCTGGTTGAACAACGCCCTAGGGTGAAGCCTAGGTTGCCCGGAAAGTAGAAATGTCCATAACTTGCACACTGGTTGCTATCATTCGTTTTATACGATGGAAAAACTGTTATATTTAGATTGTATTTTATGCTTCTGGCGTTGACATCTTAGGCCCTAACTGTTCGATCTGGTGGAACAACGCCCTAGGGTGAAGCCTAGGTTGCCCGGAAAGTAGAAATGACTTTAACTTTCATACTGGTTGCAATTATTCGTTTTATACGATGGAAAAGCTGTGGCATCTTTATTGTATTTTATTCATCTGGGGTTGACTTCTAACGCCGTAGCTATTAGATGAGGTGGAGCAACGCCCTAGAGTGTCGCCTAGGTTGCCCGGAACGTAGAAAAGACCATTACCTTCACACTGTTTGCAGTTATTCCTGTTATACGATGGAAAAACTGTTGTATTTTTATTGCATTTTATGCTTCGGGCATTGACTTCTAAGGCCCTACCTACTCAATCTGTTGGAGCAACGCCCTAGGGAGAAGCCTAGGTTGCCCGGTTCGTAGAAATGACCATCACTTTCAAACTGCTTGCAATTATTCCTGTTATATGATGGAATAACTGTTGCATTTTTATTGCATTTTATGCATCGGGCATTGACTTCTTAGGCCCTAACTATTCCATCTGGTGGAACAACGCCCTTGGGTGAAGCCTAGGTTGCGCTGAACGTAGAAATGACCATTACTTTCACACTGTCTGCAAATATACATTATATACGATGGAAAAGCTGTTGTATTTATATCGTATTTTATGCTCCTGGCGTTGACTTCTTCCAAACCCTAACTATTGCATCTGGTGGAACAACGCCCTAGGGTAAAGCCCAGGTTGCGCGGAACGTAGAAATGACCATTACTTTCGCAATGTTTGCAATTATTCCTGTTATATGATGGCAACACTGTTGTATTTTTTTTGCATTTTATGGTTCGGGCGTTGACATCTACGGCCCTAACTATTCAATCTGTTGGAGCAACGCCCTAGGGTGAAGCCTAGGATGCTCGGAAGGTAGAAATGACCATAAGTTTCATACTGGTTGCAATTATTCGTTTTATACGATGGAAAAACTGTTGTATTTATATTGTATTTTATGCTTCTGGCGTTGACTTCTAAGGCACTAACTATTCGATCTGGTGGAGCAACGCAATAAAGTGAGGCCTAGGTTGCCCGGAACGTACAATTGGCCATCACTTTCAAACTGGTTGCAATTAATCGTTTTATACGATGGAAAAACTGTTGTATTTATATTGTATTTTATGCTTCTGGCGTTCACTTCTTAGGCCCTTACTATTCGTTCTGGTGGAACAACGGTCTAGGGTGAAGGCTAGGTTGCCCGGAACGTAGAAATGACCATAACTTTTACACTGGTAGCAATTATTCGTTTTATACGATGGAAAAACTGTTATATTTATATTGTATTTTTTCTTATGGCGTTGAATTCTAAGTCCCCAGCTATTGGATCTGGTGGACCAACGCCCTAGAGTTAAACCTAGGTTACCCAGAACGTAGAAATGACCAGTACTTTCACACTGTTTGCAGGTATTCCTGTTATACGATGAAAAAACTTTTGCATCTTTATTGTATTTTATGCTTCTGGCGTTGACTTCTAAGGCCCTAGCTATTCGATTTGGTGGAGCAACGCCCTAGAGTGAAGCCTAGGTTGCCCGGAACGTAGAAATGACCATAACTTTCACACTGGTTGCTATCAGTCGTTTTATACGATGGAAGAACTGTTATATTTATATTGTCTTTTATGCTTCTGGCTTTGACTTCTTAGGCCCTAACTGTTCGATCTGGTTGAACAACGCCCTAGGGTGAAGCCTAGGTTGCCCGGAAAGTAGAAATGTCCATAACTTGCACACTGGTTGCTATCATTCGTTTTATACGATGGAAAAACTGTTATATTTAGATTGTATTTTATGCTTCTGGCGTTGACATCTTAGGCCCTAACTGTTCGATCTGGTGGAACAACGCCCTAGGGTGAAGCCTAGGTTGCCCGGAAAGTAGAAATGACTTTAACTTTCATACTGGTTGCAATTATTCGTTTTATACGATGGAAAAGCTGTGGCATCTTTATTGTATTTTATTCATCTGGGGTTGACTTCTAACGCCGTAGCTATTAGATGAGGTGGAGCAACGCCCTAGAGTGTCGCCTAGGTTGCCCGGAACGTAGAAAAGACCATTACCTTCACACTGTTTGCAGTTATTCCTGTTATACGATGGAAAAACTGTTGTATTTTTATTGCATTTTATGCTTCGGGCATTGACTTCTAAGGCCCTACCTACTCAATCTGTTGGAGCAACGCCCTAGGGAGAAGCCTAGGTTGCCCGGTTCGTAGAAATGACCATCACTTTCAAACTGCTTGCAATTATTCCTGTTATATGATGGAATAACTGTTGCATTTTTATTGCATTTTATGCATCGGGCATTGACTTCTTAGGCCCTAACTATTCCATCTGGTGGAACAACGCCCTTGGGTGAAGCCTAGGTTGCGCTGAACGTAGAAATGACCATTACTTTCACACTGTCTGCAAATATACATTATATACGATGGAAAAGCTGTTGTATTTATATCGTATTTTATGCTCCTGGCGTTGACTTCTTCCAAACCCTAACTATTGCATCTGGTGGAACAACGCCCTAGGGTAAAGCCCAGGTTGCGCGGAACGTAGAAATGACCATAACTTTCACGATGGTAGCAATTATTCGTTTTATACGATGGAAAAACTGTTTTATATATATCGTATTTTATGCTTCTGGCGTTGACTTCTTAGGCCCTAACTATTCCATCTGGTGGAACAACGCCCTAGGGTAAAGCCCAGATTGCGCGGAACGTAGAAATGACCATAACTTTCACACTGGTAGCAATTATTCGTTTTGTACGATGGAAAAACTGTTGTATTTTAATTGCATTTTATGCTTCGGGCATTGACTTCTTAGGCCCTAACTATTCCATCTGGTGGAACAACGCCCTTGGGTGAAGCCTACGTTGCGCGGAACGTAGCAATGACCATAACTTTCACACTGGTAGCAATTATTCGTTTTATACGATGGACAAACTGTTGTATTTATATTGTATTTTATGATTCTGGCGTTGACTTCAAAGGCACTAACTATTCGATCTGGTGGAGCAACACCCTAGAGTGAAGCCTAGGTTGCCCGGAAAGTAGAAATGACAATAACTTTCACACGGGTTGCAATTATTCGTTTTATACGATGGAAAAGCTGTTGCATCTTTATTGTATTTTATGCTTCTGTCGTTGACGTCTAAGGCCGTAGCTATTAGATGTGGTGGAGCAACGCACTAGAGTGACGCCTAGGTAGCCCGGAACGTAGAAATGACCATTACTTTCGCAATGTTTGCAATTATTCATTTTATACGATGGAAAAACTGTTGTACTTATATCGTATTTTATGCTTCTGGCGTTGACTTCTTATTCCCTAACTATTCCGTCTGGTGGAACAACGCCCTAGGGTGAAGCCTAGGTTGCCCGGAACGTAGAAATGGAAATAACTTTCACACCGGTAGCAATTATTCGTTTTATACGATGGAAAAACAGTTCCATTTATTTTGTATTTTATGCTTCGGCCGTTGACTTCTAAGGCACTAACTATTCGATCTGTTGGAGCAACGCCCTAGGGTGAAGCCTAGGTTGCCCGGAAAGTAGAAATGACCATAACTTTCATACTGGTAGCAATTATTCGTTTTATACGATGGAAAAACTGTTGTATTTATATTGTATTTTATGCTTCGGGCGTTGACTTCTAAGGCCCTAAATATTCAATCTATTGGATCAACGCCCTAGAGTGAAGCCTAGGTTGCTCGGAATGTAGAAATGACAATAAGTTTCATACTGGTTGCAATTACTCGTTTTATGCAATGGAAAAACTGTTGTATTTATATTGTATTTTATGCTTCTGGCGTTGACTTCTAAGGCGCTAGCTATTCGATCTAGTGGAGCAACGCCCTAGAGTGAAGCCTAGGTTGCCCGGAAAGGAGAAATGACCATCACTTTCAAACTGGTTGCAATTATTCCTGTTATACGATGGAAAAACTGTTGTATTTTTATTGCATTTTATGCTTCTGGCGTTCACTTCTTAGGCCCTAACTATTCGATCTGGTGGAACAACGGCCTAGGGTGAAGCCTAGGTTGCCCGGAACGTAGAAATGGCCATAACTTTACACTGGCAGCAATTATTCGTTTTATACAATGGAAAAACTGTACTATTTATTTTGTATTTAATGCTTCGGGCGTTGGCTTCTAAGGCCCTAACTATTCAATCTGTTGGAGCAACGCCCAAGGGTGAAGCCTAGGTTGCTCGGAAAGTAGAAATGACCATAAGTTTCATACTGGTTGCAATTATTCGTTTTATACGATGGAAATGATGTTGTATTTATATTGTATTTTATGCTTCTGGCGTTGACTTCTAAGGCACTAACTATTCGATCTGGTGGAGCAACGCCCTAGAGTGAAGCCTAGGTTGCCCGGAACGTAGAATTGGGAATCTCTTTCAAACTGGTTACAATTATTCCTGTTATATGATGGAAACACTGTTGTATTTTTATTGCATTTTATGCTTCGGGCGTTGACTTCTAAGGCCCTAACTATTCAGTCTGTTGGAGCAACGCCCTAGGGTGAAGCCTAGGTTGCCCGGAACGTAGAAATGACCATAACTTTTACACTGGTAGCAATTATTCGTTTTATACGATGGAAAAACTGTTATATTTATATTGTATTTTTTCTTATGGCGTTGAATTCTAAGTCCCCAGCTATTGGATCTGGTGGACCAACGCCCTAGAGTTAAACCTAGGTTACCCAGAACGTAGAAATGACCAGTACTTTCACACTGTTTGCAGGTATTCCTGTTATACGATGAAAAAACTTTTGCATCTTTATTGTATTTTATGCTTCTGGCGTTGACTTCTAAGGCCCTAGCTATTCGATTTGGTGGAGCAACGCCCTAGAGTGAAGCCTAGGTTGCCCGGAACGTAGAAATGACCATAACTTTTACACTGGTTGCTATCAGTCGTTTTATACGATGGAAGAACTGTTATATTTATATTGTCTTTTATGCTTCTGGCTTTGACTTCTTAGGCCCTAACTGTTCGATCTGGTTGAACAACGCCCTAGGGTGAAGCCTAGGTTGCCCGGAAAGTAGAAATGTCCATAACTTGCACACTGGTTGCTATCATTCGTTTTATACGATGGAAAAACTGTTATATTTAGATTGTATTTTATGCTTCTGGCGTTGACATCTTAGGCCCTAACTGTTCGATCTGGTGGAACAACGCCCTAGGGTGAAGCCTAGGTTGCCCGGAAAGTAGAAATGACTTTAACTTTCATACTGGTTGCAATTATTCGTTTTATACGATGGAAAAGCTGTGGCATCTTTATTGTATTTTATTCATCTGGGGTTGACTTCTAACGCCGTAGCTATTAGATGAGGTGGAGCAACGCCCTAGAGTGTCGCCTAGGTTGCCCGGAACGTAGAAAAGACCATTACCTTCACACTGGTTGCAATTATTCCTGTTTTACGATGGGAAAAATGTTGCATCTTTATTGTAATTTATGCTTCTGGCGTTGATTTCTAAGTCCCTAACTATTCCATCTGGTGGAGCAACGCCCTAGAGTGAAGCCTAGGTCGCTCGGAACGTAGAAATGACCATTACATTCACACTGGTTGCAATTATTCGTTTTATACGATGGAAAAGCTGTTGTATTTATATCGTATTTTATGCTTCTGGCGTTGACTTCTTAGGCCCTAACTATTCCATCTGGTGGAACAACGCCCTAGGGTGAAGCCTAGGTTGCGCGGAACGTAGAAATGACCACAACTTTCCCACCGGTAGCAACTATTCGTTTTATACGATGGAAAAACTGTTCTATTTATTTTGTATTTTATGCTTCGGGCGTTGACTTCTAAGGCCCTAACTATTCAATCTGTTGGTGCAACGCCCTAGGGTGAAGCCTAGGTTGCCTGGAACGTAGAAATGACCATAACTTTCACACTGGTTGCTATTATTCGTTTTATACGATGGAAAAACTGTTACATTTATATTGTATTTTATGCTTCTGGCGTTGACTTCTTAGGCCCTAACTATTCGATCTGGTGGAACAACGCCGTCGAGTGAAGCCTAGGTTGCCTGGAACGTAGAAATGACCAGTACTTTCACACTGTTTGCAGTTATTCCTGTTATACGATGGAAAAACTTTTGCATCTTTATTGCATTTTATGCTTCTGGCGTTGACTCCTTATGCCCTAGCCATTCGATTTGGTGGAGCAACGCCCTAGAGTGGAGCCTAGGCTGCCCGGTACGTAGAAATGACAATTACTTTCACACTGTTTGCAATTATTCGTTTTATACGATGGAAAAACTGTTGTATTTTTATTGCATTTTATGCTTCGGGCATTGACTTCTAAGGCCCTACCTATTCAATCTGTTGGAGCAACGCCCTAGGGTGAAGCCTAGGTTGCCCGGAAAGTAGACATGAACATAACTTTCACACTGGTAGCAATTATTCGTTTTATAGGATGGAAAAACTGTTCTATTTATTTTGTATTTTATGTTTGGGGCGTTGATTTCTAAGGCCCTAACTATTCGATCTGGTGGAGCAACGCCCTAGAGTGAAGCCTAGGTTGCCCGGTTCGTAGAAATGACCATCACTTTCAAACTGCTTGCAATTATTCGTTTTATACGATGGAAAAACTGTTGTATTTTTATTGCATTTTATGCTTCGGGCATTGACTTCTTAGGCCCTAACTATTCCATCTGGTGGAACAACGCCCTTGGGTGAAGCCTACGTTGCGCGGAACGTAGCAATGACCATAACTTTCACACTGGTAGCAATTATTCGTTTTATACGATGGACAAACTGTTGTACTTATATTGTATTTTATGATTCTGGCGTTGACTTCAAAGGCACTAACTATTCGATCTGGTGGAGAAACACCCTAGAGTGAAGCCTAGGTTGCCCGGAAAGTAGAAATGACAATAACTTTCACACGGGTTGCAATTATTCGTTTTATACGATGGAAAAGCTGTTGCATCTTTATTGTATTTTATGCTTCTGTCGTTGACGTCTAAGGCCGTAGCTATTAGATGTGGTGGAGCAACGCACTAGAGTGACGCCTAGGTAGCCCGGAACGTAGAAATGACCATTACTTTCGCAATGTTTGCAATTATTCATTTTATACGATGGAAAAACTGTTGTACTTATATCGTATTTTATGCTTCTGGCGTTGACTTCTTATTCCCTAACTATTCCGTCTGGTGGAACAACGCCCTAGGGTGAAGCCTAGGTTGCCCGGAACGTAGAAATGGAAATAACTTTCACACCGGTAGCAATTATTCGTTTTACACGATGGAAAAACAGTTCCATTTATTTTGTATTTTATGCTTCGGCCGTTGACTTCTAAGGCACTAACTATTCGATATGTTGGAGCAACGCCCTAGGGTGAAGCCTAGGTTTCCCGGAAAGTAGAAATGACCATAACTTTCATACTGGTAGCAATTATTCGTTTTATACGATGGAAAAACTGTTGTATTTATATTGTATTTTATGCTTCGGGCGTTGACTTCTAAGGCCCTAAATATTCAATCTATTGGATCAACGCCCTAGAGTGAAGCCTAGGTTGCTCGGAATGTAGAAATGACAATAAGTTTCATACTGGTTGCAATTACTCGTTTTATGCAATGGAAAAACTGTTGTATTTATATTGTATTTTATGCTTCTGGCGTTGACTTCTAAGGCGCTAGCTATTCGATCTAGTGGAGCAACGCCCTAGAGTGAAGCCTAGGTTGCCCGGAAAGGAGAAATGACCATCACTTTCAAACTGGTTGCAATTATTCCTGTTATACGATGGAAAAACTGTTGTATTTTTATTGCATTTTATGCTTCTGGCGTTGACTTCTTAGGCCCTAACTATTCCATCTGGTGGAACAACGCCCTACAGTGAAGCCTGGGTTGCCCGGAACGTAGAAATGACCATTACATTCACACTGGTTGCAATTAATCGTTTTATACGATGGAAAAGCTGTTGTATTTATATCCTATTTTATGCATCTGGCGTTGACTTCTTAGGCCCTAACTATTCCATCTGGTGGAACAACGCCCTTGGGTGAAGCCTAGGTTGCGCGGAACGTAGCAATGACCATAACTTTCACACGGGTAGCAATTATTCGTTTTATACGATGGAAAAAGTGTTTTATTTATTTTGTATTTTATGCTTCGGGCGTTGACTTCTATGGCCCTAACTTTTCGATCTGGCGGAGCAACGCCCTAGAGTGAAGTCTAGGTTGCCCGGAACGTAGAAGTGACCATAACTTCCACACTGGTTGCTATCATTCGTTTTATACGATAGAAAAACTGTTATATTTATATTGTATTTTATGCTTCTGGCGTTGACTTCTTAGGCCCTAACTGTTCGATCTGGTGGAACAACGCCCTAGGGTGAAGCCTAGGTTGCCCGGAAAGTACAACTGACCATTACTTTCACAATGTTTGCAATTATTCGTTTTATACGATGGAAAAACTTTTGTACTTATATTGTATTTTATTCTTCTGGCGTTGACATCTTAGGGTCTAACTATTCAATCTGTTGGAGCAACGCCCAAGGGTGAAGCCTAGGTTGCCCGGAACGTAGAATTGGGAATCTCTTTCAAACTGGTTACAATTATTCCTGTTATATGATGGAAACACTGTTGTATTTTTATTGCATTTTATGCTTCGGGCGTTGACTTCTAAGGCCCTAACTATTCAGTCTGTTGGAGCAACGCCCTAGGGTGAAGCCTAGGTTGCCCGGAACGTAGAAATGACCATAACTTTTACACTGGTAGCAATTATTCGTTTTATACGATGGAAAAACTGTTATATTTATATTGTATTTTTTCTTATGGTGTTGAATTCTAAGTCCCCAGCTATTGGATCTGGTGGACCAACGCCCTAGAGTTAAACCTAGGTTACCCAGAATGTAGAAATGACCAGTACTTTCACACTGTTTGCAGGTATTCCTGTTATACGATGAAAAAACTTTTGCATCTTTATTGTATTTTATGCTTCTGGCGTTGACTTCTAAGGCCCTAGCTATTCGATTTGGTGGAGCAACGCCCTAGAGTGAAGCCTAGGTTGCCCGGAACGTAGAAATGACCATAACTTTCACACTGGTTGCTATCAGTCGTTTTATACGATGGAAGAACTGTTATATTTATATTGTCTTTTATGCTTCTGGCTTTGACTTCTTAGGCCCTAACTGTTCGATCTGGTTGAACAACGCCCTAGGGTGAAGCCTAGGTTGCCCGGAAAGTAGAAATGTCCATAACTTGCACACTGGTTGCTATCATTCGTTTTATACGATGGAAAAACTGTTATATTTAGATTGTATTTTATGCTTCTGGCGTTGACATCTTAGGCCCTAACTGTTCGATCTGGTGGAACAACGCCCTAGGGTGAAGCCTAGGTTGCCCGGAAAGTAGAAATGACTTTAACTTTCATACTGGTTGCAATTATTCGTTTTATACGATGGAAAAGCTGTGGCATCTTTATTGTATTTTATTCATCTGGGGTTGACTTCTAACGCCGTAGCTATTAGATGAGGTGGAGCAACGCCCTAGAGTGTCGCCTAGGTTGCCCGGAACGTAGAAAAGACCATTACCTTCACACTGGTTGCAATTATTCCTGTTTTACGATGGGAAAAATGTTGCATCTTTATTGTAATTTATGCTTCTGGCGTTGATTTCTAAGTCCCTAACTATTCCATCTGGTGGAGCAACGCCCTAGAGTGAAGCCTAGGTCGCTCGGAACGTAGAAATGACCATTACATTCACACTGGTTGCAATTATTCGTTTTATACGATGGAAAAGCTGTTGTATTTATAACGTATTTTATGCTTCTGGCGTTGACTTCTTAGGCCCTAACTATTCCATCTGGTGGAACAACGCCCTACAGTGAAGCCTGGGTTGCCCGGAACGTAGAAATGACCATTACATTCACACTGGTTGCAATTAATCGTTTTATACGATGGAAAAGCTGTTGTATTTATATCCTATTTTATGCATCTGGCGTTGACTTCTTAGGCCCTAACTATTCCATCTGGTGGAACAACGCCCTTGGGTGAAGCCTAGGTTGCGCGGAACGTAGCAATGACCATAACTTTCACACGGGTAGCAATTATTCGTTTTATACGATGGAAAAAGTGCTTTATTTATT
This sequence comes from Calliopsis andreniformis, assembly GCF_051401765.1. Taxonomy (NCBI): domain Eukaryota; kingdom Metazoa; phylum Arthropoda; class Insecta; order Hymenoptera; family Andrenidae; genus Calliopsis; species Calliopsis andreniformis. The sequence goes on from NC_135072.1 coordinate 9,710,662, forward strand.
TTGTATTTTATGCTTCGGGCGTTGACTTCTATGGCCCTAACTATTCGATCTGGCGGAGCAACGCCCTAGAGTGAAGTCTAGGTTGCCCGGAACGTAGAAGTGACCATAACTTCCACACTGGTTGCTATCATTCGTTTTATACGATAGAAAAACTGTTATATTTATATTGTATTTTATGCTTCTGGCGTTGACTTCTTAGGCCCTAACTGTTCGATCTGGTGGAACAACGCCCTAGGGTGAAGCCTAGGTTGCCCGGAAAGTACAACTGACCATTACTTTCACAATGTTTGCAATTATTCGTTTTATACGATGGAAAAACTTTTGTACTTATATTGTATTTTATTCTTCTGGCGTTGACATCTTAGGGTCTAACTATTCGATCTGGTGGAACAACGCCCTAGAGTGAAGCCTAGGTTGCCCGGAACGTAGAAATGACCATAACTTTTACACTGGTAGCAATTATTCCTGTTTTACAATGGGAAAAATGTTGCATCTTTATTGTAATTTATGCTTCTGGCGTTGATTTCTAAGGCCCTAACTATTCCATCTGGTGGAGCAACGCCCTAGAGTGAAGCCTAGGTCGCCCGGAACGTAGAAATGATCATTACATTCACACTGGTTGCAATTATTCGTTTTATACGATGGAAAAGCTGTTGTATTTATATCGTATTTTATGCTTCTGGCGTTGACTTCTTAGGCCCTAACTATTCCATCTGGTGGAACAACGCCCTAGGGTGAAGCCTAGGTTGCGCGGAACGTAGAAATGACCACAACTTTCCCACCGGTAGCAACTATTCGTTTTATACGATGGAAAAACTGTTCTATTTATTTTGTATTTTATGCTTCGGGCGTTGACTTCTAAGGCCCTAACTATTCAATCTGTTGGTGCAACGCCCTAGGGTGAAGCCTAGGTTGCCTGGAACGTAGAAATGACCATAACTTTCACACTGGTTGCTATTATTCGTTTTATACGATGGAAAAACTGTTACATTTATATTGTATTTTATGCTTCTGGCGTTGACTTCTTAGGCCCTAACTATTCGATCTGGTGGAACAACGCCGTCGAGTGAAGCCTAGGTTGCCTGGAACGTAGAAATGACCAGTACTTTCACACTGTTTGCAGTTATTCCTGTTATACGATGGAAAAGCTTTTGCATCTTTATTGCATTTTATGCTTCTGGCGTTGACTCCTTATGCCCTAGCCATTCGATTTGGTGGAGCAACGCCCTAGAGTGGAGCCTAGGCTGCCCGGTACGTAGAAATGACAATTACTTTCACACTGTTTGCAATTATTCGTTTTATACGATGGAAAAACTGTTGTATTTTTATTGCATTTTATGCTTCGGGCATTGACTTCTAAGGCCCTACCTATTCAATCTGTTGGAGCAACGCCCTAGGGTGAAGCCTAGGTTGCCCGGAAAGTAGACATGAACATAACTTTCACACTGGTAGCAATTATTCGTTTTATAGGATGGAAAAACTGTTCTATTTATTTTGTATTTTATGTTTGGGGCGTTGATTTCTAAGGCCCTAACTATTCGATCTGGTGGAGCAACGCCCTAGAGTGAAGCCTAGGTTGCCCGGTTCGTAGAAATGACCATCACTTTCAAACTGCTTGCAATTATTCGTTTTATACGATGGAAAAACTGTTGTATTTTTATTGCATTTTATGCTTCGGGCATTGACTTCTTAGGCCCTAACTATTCCATCTGGTGGAACAACGCCCTTGGGTGAAGCCTACGTTGCGCGGAACGTAGCAATGACCATAACTTTCACACTGGTAGCAATTATTCGTTTTATACGCTGGACAAACTGTTGTACTTATATTGTATTTTATGATTCTGGCGTTGACTTCAAAGGCACTAACTATTCGATCTGGTGGAGCAACACCCTAGAGTGAAGCCTAGGTTGCCCGGAAAGTAGAAATGACAATAACTTTCACACGGGTTGCAATTATTCGTTTTATACGATGGAAAAGCTGTTGCATCTTTATTGTATTTTATGCTTCTGTCGTTGACGTCTAAGGCCGTAGCTATTAGATGTGGTGGAGCAACGCACTAGAGTGACGCCTAGGTAGCCCGGAACGTAGAAATGACCATTACTTTCGCAATGTTTGCAATTATTCATTTTATACGATGGAAAAACTGTTGTACTTATATCGTATTTTATGCTTCTGGCGTTGACTTCTTATTCCCTAACTATTCCGTCTGGTGGAACAACGCCCTAGGGTGAAGCCTAGGTTGCCCGGAACGTAGAAATGGAAATAACTTTCACACCGGTAGCAATTATTCGTTTTATACGATGGAAAAACAGTTCCATTTATTTTGTATTTTATGCTTCGGCCGTTGACTTCTAAGGCACTAACTATTCGATATGTTGGAGCAACGCCCTAGGGTGAAGCCTAGGTTTCCCGGAAAGTAGAAATGACCATAACTTTCATACTGGTAGCAATTATTCGTTTTATACGATGGAAAAACTGTTGTATTTATATTGTATTTTATGCTTCGGGCGTTGACTTCTAAGGCCCTAAATATTCAATCTATTGGATCAACGCCCTAGAGTGAAGCCTAGGTTGCTCGGAATGTAGAAATGACAATAAGTTTCATACTGGTTGCAATTACTCGTTTTATGCAATGGAAAAACTGTTGTATTTATATTGTATTTTATGCTTCTGGCGTTGACTTCTAAGGCGCTAGCTATTCGATCTAGTGGAGCAACGCCCTAGAGTGAAGCCTAGGTTGCCCGGAAAGGAGAAATGACCATCACTTTCAAACTGGTTGCAATTATTCCTGTTATACGATGGAAAAACTGTTGTATTTTTATTGCATTTTATGCTTCTGGCGTTGACTTCTTAGGCCCTAACTATTCCATCTGGTGGAACAACGCCCTACAGTGAAGCCTGGGTTGCCCGGAACGTAGAAATGACCATTACATTCACACTGGTTGCAATTAATCGTTTTATACGATGGAAAAGCTGTTGTATTTATATCCTATTTTATGCATCTGGCGTTGACTTCTTAGGCCCTAACTATTCCATCTGGTGGAACAACGCCCTTGGGTGAAGCCTAGGTTGCGCGGAACGTAGCAATGACCATAACTTTCACACGGGTAGCAATTATTCGTTTTATACGATGGAAAAAGTGTTTTATTTATTTTGTATTTTATGCTTCGGGCGTTGACTTCTATGGCCCTAACTTTTCGATCTGGCGGAGCAACGCCCTAGAGTGAAGTCTAGGTTGCCCGGAACGTAGAAGTGACCATAACTTCCACACTGGTTGCTATCATTCGTTTTATACGATAGAAAAACTGTTATATTTATATTGTATTTTATGCTTCTGGCGTTGACTTCTTAGGCCCTAACTGTTCGATCTGGTGGAACAACGCCCTAGGGTGAAGCCTAGGTTGCCCGGAAAGTACAACTGACCATTACTTTCACAATGTTTGCAATTATTCGTTTTATACGATGGAAAAACTTTTGTACTTATATTGTATTTTATTCTTCTGGCGTTGACATCTTAGGGTCTAACTATTCGATCTGGTGGAACAACGCCCTAGTGTGAAGCCTAGGTTGCCCGGAACGTAGAAATGACCATAACTTTTACACTGGTAGCAATTATTCCTGTTTTACAATGGGAAAAATGTTGCATCTTTATTGTAATTTATGCTTCTGGCGTTGATTTCTAAGGCCCTAACTATTCCATCTGGTGGAGCAACGCCCTAGAGTGAAGCCTAGGTCGCCCGGAACGTAGAAATGATCATTACATTCACACTGGTTGCAATTATTCGTTTTATACGATGGAAAAGCTGTTGTATTTATATCGTATTTTATGCTTCTGGCGTTGACTTCTTAGGCCCTAACTATTCCATCTGGTGGAACAACGCCCTAGGGTGAAGCCTAGGTTGCGCGGAACGTAGAAATGACCACAACTTTCCCTCCGGTAGCAACTATTCGTTTTATACGATGGAAAAACTGTTCTATTTATTTTGTATTTTATGCTTCGGGCGTTGACTTCTAAGGCCCTAACTATTCAATCTGTTGGTGCAACGCCCTAGGGTGAAGCCTAGGTTGCCTGGAACGTAGAAATGACCATAACTTTTACACTGGTAGCAATTATTCCTGTTTTACAATGGGAAAAATGTTGCATCTTTATTGTAATTTATGCTTCTGGCGTTGATTTCTAAGGCCCTAACTATTCCATCTGGTGGAGCAACGCCCTAGAGTGAAGCCTAGGTCGCCCGGAACGTAGAAATGATCATTACATTCACACTGGTTGCAATTATTCGTTTTATACGATGGAATAACTGTTGCATTTTTATTGCATTTTATGCATCGGGCACTGACTTCTTAGGCCCTAACTATTCCATCTTGGTGGAACAACGCCCTTGGGTGAAGCCTAGGTTGCGCGGAACGTAGCAATGACCATAACTTTCACACTGCTAGCAATTATTCGTTTTATACGATGGACAAACTGTTGTATTTATATTGTATTTTATGATTCTGGCGTTGACTTCAAAGGCACTAACTATTCGATCTGGTGGAGCAACACCCTAGAGTGAAGCCTAGGTTGCCCGGAAAGTAGAAATGACAATAACTTTCACACGGGTTGCAATTATTCGTTTTATACGATGGAAAAGCTGTTGCATCTTTATTGTATTTTATGCTTCTGTCGTTGACGTCTAAGGCCGTAGCTATTAGATGTGGTGGAGCAACGCACTAGAGTGACGCCTAGGTAGCCCGGAACGTAGAAATGACCATTACTTTCGCAATGTTTGCAATTATTCATTTTATACGATGGAAAAACTGTTGTACTTATATCGTATTTTATGCTTCTGGCGTTGACTTCTTATTCCCTAACTATTCCGTCTGGTGGAACAACGCCCTAGGGTGAAGCCTAGGTTGCCCGGAACGTAGAAATGGCCATAACTTTACACTGGCAGCAATTATTCGTTTTATACAATGGAAAAACTGTACTATTTATTTTGTATTTAATGCTTCGGGCGTTGGCTTCTAAGGCCCTAACTATTCAATCTGTTGGAGCAACGCCCTAGGGTGAAGCCTAGGTTGCTCGGAAAGTAGAAATGACCATAAGTTTCATACTGGTTGCAATTATTCGTTTTATACGATGGAAATGATGTTGTATTTATATTGTATTTTATGCTTCTGGCGTTGACTTCTAAGGCACTAACTATTCGATCTGGTGGAGCAACGCCCTAGAGTGAAGCCTAGGTTGCCCGGAACGTAGAATTGGGAATCTCTTTCAAACTGGTTACAATTATTCCTGTTATATGATGGAAACACTGTTGTATTTTTATTGCATTTTATGCTTCGGGCGTTGACTTCTAAGGCCCTAACTATTCAGTCTGTTGGAGCAACGCCCTAGGGTGAAGCCTAGGTTGCCCGGAACGTAGAAATGACCATAACTTTTACACTGGTAGCAATTATTCGTTTTATACGATGGAAAAACTGTTATATTTATATTGTATTTTTTCTTATGGCGTTTAATTCTAAGTCCCCAGCTATTGGATCTGGTGGACCAACGCCCTAGAGTTAAACCTAGGTTACCCAGAACGTAGAAATGACCAGTACTTTCACACTGTTTGCAGGTATTCCTGTTATACGATGAAAAAACTTTTGCATCTTTATTGTATTTTATGCTTCTGGCGTTGACTTCTAAGGCCCTAGCTATTCGATTTGGTGGAGCAACGCCCTAGAGTGAAGCCTAGGTTGCCCGGAACGTAGAAATGACCATAACTTTCACACTGGTTGCTATCAGTCGTTTTATACGATGGAAGAACTGTTATATTTATATTGTCTTTTAAGCTTCTGGCTTTGACTTCTTAGGCCCTAACTGTTCGATCTGGTTGAACAACGCCCTAGGGTGAAGCCTAGGTTGCCCGGAAAGTAGAAATGTCCATAACTTGCACACTGGTTGCTATCATTCGTTTTATACGATGGAAAAACTGTTATATTTAGATTGTATTTTATGCTTCTGGCGTTGACATCTTAGGCCCTAACTGTTCGATCTGGTGGAACAACGCCCTAGGGTGAAGCCTAGGTTGCCCGGAAAGTAGAAATGACTTTAACTTTCATACTGGTTGCAATTATTCGTTTTATACGATGGAAAAGCTGTGGCATCTTTATTGTATTTTATTCATCTGGGGTTGACTTCTAACGCCGTAGCTATTAGATGTGGTGGAGCAACGCCCTAGAGTGTCGCCTAGGTTGCCCGGAACGTAGAAAAGACCATTACCTTCACACTGGTTGCAATTATTCCTGTTTTACGATGGGAAAAATGTTGCATCTTTATTGTAATTTATGCTTCTGGCGTTGATTTCTAAGTCCCTAACTATTCCATCTGGTGGAGCAACGCCCTAGAGTGAAGCCTAGGTCGCTCGGAACGTAGAAATGACCATTACATTCACACTGGTTGCAATTATTCGTTTTATACGATGGAAAAGCTGTTGTATTTATAACGTATTTTATGCTTCTGGCGTTGACTTCTTAGGCCCTAACTATTCCATCTGGTGGAACAACGCCCTACAGTGAAGCCTGGGTTGCCCGGAACGTAGAAATGACCATTACATTCACACTGGTTGCAATTAATCGTTTTATACGTAGGAAAAGCTGTTGTATTTATATCCTATTTTATGCATCTGGCGTTGACTTCTTAGGCCCTAACTATTCCATCTGGTGGAACAACGCCCTTGGGTGAAGCCTAGGTTGCGCGGAACGTAGCAATGACCATAACTTTCACACGGGTAGCAATTATTCGTTTTATACGATGGAAAAAGTGTTTTATTTATTTTGTATTTTATGCTTCGGGCGTTGACTTCTATGGCCCTAACTATTCGATCTGGCGGAGCAACGCCCTAGAGTGAAGTCTAGGTTGCCCGGAACGTAGAAGTGACCATAACTTCCACACTGGTTGCTATCATTCGTTTTATACGATAGAAAAACTGTTATATTTATATTGTATTTTATGCTTCTGGCGTTGACTTCTTAGGCCTTAACTGTTCGATCTGGTGGAACAACGCCCTAGGGTGAAGCCTAGGTTGCCCGGAAAGTACAACTGACCATTACTTTCACAGTGTTTGCAATTATTCGTTTTATACGATGGAAAAACTTTTGTACTTATATTGTATTTTATTCTTCTGGCGTTGACATCTTAGGGTCTAACTATTCGATCTGGTGGAACAACGCCCTAGAGTGAAGCCTAGGTTGCCCGGAACCTAGAAATGACCATAACTTTTACACTGGTAGCAATTATTCCTGTTTTACAATGGGAAAAATGTTGCATCTTTATTGTAATTTATGCTTCTGGCGTTGATTTCTAAGGCCCTAACTATTCCATCTGGTGGAGCAACGCCCTAGAGTGAAGCCTAGGTCGCCCGGAACGTAGAAATGATCATTACATTCACACTGGTTGCAATTGTTCGTTTTATACGATGGAAAAGCTGTTGTATTTATATCGTATTTTATGCTTGTGGCGTTGACTTCTTAGGCCCTAACTATTCCATCTGGTGGAACAACGCCCTAGGGTGAAACCTAGGTTGCGCCGAACGTAGAAATGACCACAACTTTCCCACCGGTAGCAACTATTCGTTTTATACGATGGAAAAACTGTTCTATTTATTTTGTATTTTATGCTTCGGGCGTTGACTTCTAAGGCCCTAACTATTCAATCTGTTGGTGCAACGCCCTAGGGTGAAGCCTAGGTTGCCTGGAACGTAGAAATGACCATAACTTTCACACTGGTTGCTATTATTCGTTTTATACGATGGAAAAACTGTTACATTTATATTGTATTTTATGCTTCTGGCGTTGACTTCTTAGGCCCTAACTATTCGATCTGGTGGAACAACGCCGTCGAGTGAAGCCTAGGTTGCCTGGAACGTAGAAATGACCAGTACTTTCACACTGTTTGCAGTTATTCCTGTTATACGATGGAAAAACTTTTGCATCTTTATTGCATTTTATGCTTCTGGCGTTGACTCCTTATGCCCTAGCTATTCGATTTGGTGGAGCAACGCCCTAGAGTGGAGCCTAGGCTGCCCGGTACGTAGAAATGACAATTACTTTCACACTGTTTGCAATTATTCGTTTTATACGATGGAAAAACTGTTGTATTTTTATTGCATTTTATGCTTCGGGCATTGACTTCTAAGGCCCTACCTATTCAATCTGTTGGAGCAACGCCCTAGGGTGAAGCCTAGGTTGCCCGGAAAGTAGAAATGAACATAACTTTCACACTGGTAGCAATTATTCGTTTTATAGGATGGAAAAACTGTTCTATTTATTTTGTATTTTATGTTTGGGGCGTTGATTTCTAAGGCCCTAACTATTCGATCTGGTGGAGCAACGCCCTAGAGTGAAGCCTAGGTTGCCCGGTTCGTAGAAATGACCATCACTTTCAAACTGCTTGCAATTATTCCTGTTATATGATGGAATAACTGTTGCATTTTTATTGCATTTTATGCATCGGGCACCGACTTCTTAGGCCCTAACTATTCCATCTTGGTGGAACAACGCCCTTGGGTGAAGCCTAGGTTGCGCGGAACGTAGCAATGACCATAACTTTCACACTGGTAGCAATTATTCGTTTTATACGATGGAAAAACTGTTCTATTTATTTTGTATTTTATGCTTCTGGCGTTGATTTCTTAGGCCCTATCTATTCAATCTGGTGGAACAACGTCCTAGAGTGAGGCCTAGGTTGCCCGGAACGTAGAAATGACCATCACTTCCATACTGGTAGCAATTATTCGTTTTATACGATGGACAAACTGTTGTATTTATATTGTGTTTTATGCTTCTGGCGTTGACTTCTAAGGCACTAACTATTCGATCTGGTGGAGCAACACCCTAGAGTGAAGCCTAGGTTGCCCGGAAAGTAGAAATGACAATAACTTTCACACGGGTTGCAATTATTCGTTTTATACGATGGAAAAGCTGTTGCATCTTTATTGTATTTTATGCTTCTGTCGTTGACGTCTAAGGCCGTAGCTATTAGATGTGGTGGAGCAACGCACTAGAGTGACGCCTAGGTAGCCCGGAACGTAGAAATGACCATTACTTTCGCAATGTTTGCAATTATTCATTTTATACGATGGAAAAACTGTTGTACTTATATCGTATTTTATGCTTCTGGCGTTGACTTCTTATTCCCTAACTATTCCGTCTGGTGGAACAACGCCCTAGGGTGAAGCCTAGGTTGCCCGGAACGTGGAAATGGAAATAACTTTCACACCGGTAGCAATTATTCGTTTAATACGATGGAAAAACAGTTCCATTTATTTTGTATTTTATGCTTCGGCCGTTGACTTCTAAGGCACTAACTATTCGATCTGTTGGAGCAACGCCCTAGGGTGAAGCCTAGGTTGCCCGGAAAGTAGAAATGACCATAACTTTCATACTGGTTGCAATTATTCGTTTTATACGATGGAAAAACTGTTGTATTTATATTGTATTTTATGCTTCGGGCGTTGACTTCTAAGGCCCTAAATATTCAATCTATTGGATCAACGCCCTAGAGTGAAGCCTAGGTTGCTCGGAATGTAGAAATGACCATAAGTTTCATACTGGTTGCAATTATTCGTTTTATGCAATGGAAAAACTGTTGTATTTATATTGTATTTTATGCTTCTGGCGTTGACTTCTAAGGCGCTAGCTATTCGATCTAGTGGAGCAACGCCCTAGAGTGAAGCCTAGGTTGCCCGGAAAGGAGAAATGACCATCACTTTCAAACTGGTTGCAATTATTCCTGTTATACGATGGAAGAACTGTTATATTTATATTGTCTTTTATGCTTCTGGCTTTGACTTCTTAGGCCCTAACTGTTCGATCTGGTTGAACAACGCCCTAGGGTGAAGCCTAGGTTGCCCGGGAAGTAGAAATGTCCATAACTTTCACACTGGTTGCTATCATTCGTTTTATACGATGGAAAAACTGTTATATTTAGATTGTATTTTATGCTTCTGGCGTTGACATCTTAGGCCCTAACTGTTCGATCTGGTGAAACAACGCCCTAGGGTGAAGCCTAGGTTGCCCGGAAAGTAGAAATGACTTTAACTTTCATACTGGTTGCAATTATTCGTTTTATACGATGGAAAAGCTGTGGCATCTTTATTGTATTTTATTCATCTGGGGTTGACTTCTAAGGCCGTAGCTATTGGATGTGGTGGAGCAACGCCCTAGAGTGTCGCCTAGGTTGCCCGGAACGTAGAAAAGACCATTGCCTTCACACTGGTTGCAATTATTCCTGTTTTACGATGGGAAAAATGTTGCATCTTTATTGTAATTTATGCTTCTGGCGTTGATTTCTAAGGCCCTAACTATTCCATCTGGTGGAGCAACGCCCTAGAGTGAAGCCTAGGTCGCTCGGAACGTAGAAATGACCATTACATTCACACTGGTTGCAATTATTCGTTTTATACGATGGAAAAGCTGTTGTATTTATAACGTATTTTATGCTTCTGGCGTTGACTTCTTAGGCCCTAACTATTCCATCTGGTGGAACAACGCCCTACAGTGAAGCCTGGGTTGCCCGGAACGTAGAAATGACCATAACTTTCACACTGGTTGCTATTATTCGTTTTATACGATGGAAAATCTGTTATATTTATATTGTATTTTATGCTTCTGGCGTTGACTTCTTAGGCCCTAACTGTTCGATCTGGTGGAACAACGCCCTAGGGTGAAGCCTAGGTTGCCCGGAAAGTAGAAATGACCATTACTTTCACAATGTTTGCAATTATTCGTTTTATACGATGGAAAAACTTTTGTACTTATATTGTATTTTATTCTTCTGGCGTTGACTTCTTAGGCCCTAACTATTCGATCAGGTGGAACAACGCCCTAGTGTGAAGACTAGGTTGCCCGGAACATGGAAATGACCACTACTTTCACACTGTTTGCAAATATACATTATATACGATGGAAAAGCTGTTGTATTTATATTGTGTTTTATGCTTCTGGCGTTGACTTCTTAGGCCCTAACTAGTTAATCTGGTAGAGCACGGCCCTAGAGTGAAGCATAGGTTGCCCGGAACGTAGAACATACAATTACCTTCACACTGGTTGCAATTATTCCTGTTATACGATGGAAAAACTGTTGCATCTTTATTGTATTTTATGCTTCTGGCGTTGACTTCTAAGGCACTAACTATTCGATATGGTGGAGCAACGCCCTAGAGTGAAGCCTAGGTTGCCCGGAACGTAGAATTGGCCATCACTTTCAATCTGGTAGTAATTATTCCTGTTATACGATGGAAACACTGTTGTATTTTTTTTGCATTTTATGTCTCGGGCGTAGAGTCTAAGGCCCTAACTATTTAATCTGTTGGAGCAACGCCCTAGGGTGAGGCCTAGGTTGCTAGGAACGTAGAAATGACCATAAGTTTCATACTGGTTGCAATTATTCGTTTAATACGATGAAAAAACAGTTCCATTTATTTTGTATTTTATGCTTCGGCCGTTGACTTCTAAGGCACTAACTATTCGATCTGTTGGAGCAACGCCCTAGGGTGAAGCCTAGGTTGCCCGGAAAGTAGAAATGACCATAACTTTCATACTGGTTGCAATTATTCGTTTTATACGATGGAAAAACTGTTGTATTTATATTGTATTTTATGCTTCGGGCGTTGACTTCTAAGGCCCTAAATATTCAATCTATTGGATCAACGCCCTAGAGTGAAGCCTAGGTTGCTCGGAATGTAGAAATGACCATAAGTTTCATACTGGTTGCAATTATTCGTTTTATGCAATGGAAAAACTGTTGTATTTATATTGTATTTTATGCTTCTGGCGTTGACTTCTAAGGCGCTAGCTATTCGATCTAGTGGAGCAACGCCCTAGAGTGAAGCCTAGGTTGCCCGGAAAGGAGAAATGACCATCACTTTCAAACTGGTTGCAATTATTCCTGTTATACGATGGAAGAACTGTTATATTTATATTGTCTTTTATGCTTCTGGCTTTGACTTCTTAGGCCCTAACTGTTCGATCTGGTTGAACAACGCCCTAGGGTGAAGCCTAGGTTGCCCGGAAAGTAGAAATGTCCATAACTTTCACACTGGTTGCTATCATTCGTTTTATACGATGGAAAAACTGTTATATTTAGATTGTATTTTATGCTTCTGGCGTTGACATCTTAGGCCCTAACTGTTCGATCTGGTGGAACAACGCCCTAGGGTGAAGCCTAGGTTGCCCGGAAAGTAGAAATGACTTTAACTTTCATACTGGTTGCAATTATTCGTTTTATACGATGGAAAAGCTGTGGCATCTTTATTGTATTTTATTCATCTGGGGTTGACTTCTAAGGCCGTAGCTATTGGATATGGTGGAGCAACGCCCTAGAGTGTCGCCTAGGTTGCCCGGAACGTAGAAAAGACCATTGCCTTCACACTGGTTGCAATTATTCCTGTTTTACGATGGGAAAAATGTTGCATCTTTATTGTAATTTATGCTTCTGGCGTTGATTTCTAAGGCCCTAACTATTCCATCTGGTGGAGCAACGCCCTAGAGTGAAGCCTAGGTCGCTCGGAACGTAGAAATGACCATTACATTCACACTGGTTGCAATTATTCGTTTTATACGATGGAAAAGCTGTTGTATTTATAACGTATTTTATGCTTCTGGCGTTGACTTCTTAGGCCCTAACTATTCCATCTGGTGGAACAACGCCCTACAGTGAAGCCTGGGTTGCCCGGAACGTAGAAATGACCATAACTTTCACACTGGTTGCTATTATTCGTTTTATACGATGGAAAATCTGTTATATTTATATTGTATTTTATGCTTCTGGCGTTGACTTCTTAGGCCCTAACTGTTCGATCTGGTGGAACAACGCCCTAGGGTGAAGCCTAGTTTGCTCGGAAAGTAGAAATGACCATTACTTTCACAATGTTTGCAATTATTCGTTTTATACGATGGAAAAACTTTTGTACTTATATTGTATTTTATTCTTCTGGCGTTGACTTCTTAGGCCCTAACTATTCGATCTGGTGGAACAACGCCCTAGAGTGAAGACTAGGTTGCCCGGAACGTAGAACATACAATTACCTTCACACTGGTTGCAATTATTCCTGTTATACGATGGAAAAACTGTTGCATCTTTATTGTATTTTATGCTTCTGGCGTTGACTTCTAAGGCACTAACTATTCGATATGGTGGAGCAACGCCCTAGAGTGAAGCCTAGGTTGCCCGGAACGTAGAATTGGCCATCACTTTCAATCTGGTAGCAATTATTCCTGTTATACGATGGAAACACTGTTGTATTTTTTTTGCATTTTATGTCTCGGGCGTAGAGTCTAAGGCCCTAACTATTTAATCTGTTGGAGCAACGCCCTAGGGTGAGGCCTAGGTTGCTAGGAACGTAGAAATGACCATAAGTTTCATACTGGTTGCAATTATTCGTTTTATACGATGGAAAAGCTGTTGTATTTATATTGTATTTTATGCTTCTGGCGTTGACTTCTAAGGCACTAACTATTCGATATGGTGGAGCAACGCCCTAGAGTGACGCCTAGGGTGCTCGGAACGTAGGAATGACCATTACTTTCACACTGGTTGCAATTATTCGTTCTATACGATGGAAAATCTGTTGTATTTATATCGTATTTTATGCTTCTGGCGTTGATTCCTAAGGCACTAACTATTCTATCTGGTGGAGCAACGCCCTAGAGTGAAGCCTAGGTTGCCCGGAACGTAGAATTGGCCATCACTTTCAAACTGGTCGAAATTATTCCTGTTATATGATGGAAACACTGTTGTATTTTTTTTGTATTTTATGGTTCGGGCGTAGACTTCTAAGGCCCTGACTATTCAATCTGTTGGAGCAACGCCCTAGGGTGAAGCCTAGGTAGCTCGGAAAGTAGAAATGACCATAACTTTCACACTGGTTGCAATTATTCGTTTTATACGATGGAAACGCTGTTGTAGTTATATCGTATTTTATGCTTCTCGCGTTTACTTCTAAGGACCTAACTATTCGATCTGGTGGAGCAACGCCCTAGAGTGAATCCTAGGTTGCTCGGAATGTAGAAATGACCATAACTTTCACACTGGTTGCAATTATTCGTTTTATACGATGGAAACGCTGTCGTATTTATATTGTACTTTATGCCTCTGGCGTTGACTTCTAAGGCCGTAGCTATTAGATGTGGTGGAGCAACGCCCTAGAGTGACGCCTAGGGTGCTCGGAACGTAGGAATGACCATTACTTTCACACTGGTTGCAATTATTCGTTCTATACGATGGAAAATCTGTTGTATTTATATCGTATTTTAGGCTTCTGGCGTTGATTTCTAAGGCACTAACTATTCTATCTGGTGGAGCAACGCCCTAGAGTGAAGCCTAGGTTGCCCGGAACGTAGAATTGGCCATCACTTTCAAACTGGTCGAAATTATTCCTGTTATATGATGGAAACACTGTTGTATTTTTTTTGTATTTTATGGTTCGGGTGTAGACTTCTAAGGCCCTAACTATTCAATCTGTTGGAGCAACGCCCTAGGGTGAAGCCTAGGTAGCTCGGAAAGTAGAAATAACCATGAGTTTCATACTGGTTGCAATTATTCGTTTTATACGATGGAAAAGCTGTTGTATTTATATTGTATTTTATGCTTCTGGCGTTGACTTCTGAGGCACTAACTATTCGATCTGGTGGAGCAACGCCCTAGAGTGAAGCCTAGGTTTCTCGGAATGTAGAAATGACCATAACTTTCACACTTGTTGCAATTATTCGTTTTATACGATGGAAACGCTGTTGTATTTTTCTTGCATTTTATGGTTCGGGCGTTGACTTCTAAGGCCCTAACTATTCAATCCGTTGGAGCAACGCCCTAGGGTGAAGCCTAGGTAGCTCGGAAAGTAGAAATGACCATAACTTTCACACTGGTTGCAATTATTCGTTTTATACGATGGAAACGCTGTTGTAGTTATATCGTATTTTATGCTTCTCGCGTTTACTTCTAAGGACCTAACTATTCGATCTGGTGGAGCAACGCCCTAGAGTGAATCCTAGGTTGCTCGGAATGTAGAAATGACCATAACTTTCACACTGGTTGCAATTATTCGTTTTATACGATGGAAACGCTGTCGTATTTATATTGTACTTTATGCCTCTGGCGTTGACTTCTAAGGCCGTAGCTATTAGATGTGGTGGAGCAACGCCCTAGAGTGACGCCTAGGGTGCTCGGAACGTAGGAATGACCATTACTTTCACACTGGTTGCAATTATTCGTTTTATACGATGGAAAATCTGTTGTATTTATATCGTATTTTAGGCTTCTGGCGTTGATTTCTAAGGCACTAACTATTCTATCTGGTGGAGCAACGCCCTAGAGTGAAGCCTAGGTTGCCCGGAACGTAGAATTGGCCATCACTTTCAAACTGGTCGAAATTATTCCTGTTATATGATGGAAACACTGTTGTATTTTTTTTGTATTTTATGGTTCGGGTGTAGACTTCTAAGGCCCTAACTATTCAATCTGTTGGAGCAACGCCCTAGGGTGAAGCCTAGGTAGCTCGGAAAGTAGAAATAACCATGAGTTTCATACTGGTTGCAATTATTCGTTTTATACGATGGAAAAGCTGTTGTATTTATATTGTATTTTATGCTTCTGGCGTTGACTTCTGAGGCACTAACTATTCGATCTGGTGGAGCAACGCCCTAGAGTGAAGCCTAGGTTTCTCGGAATGTAGAAATGACCATAACTTTCACACTTGTTGCAATTATTCGTTTTATACGATGGAAACGCTGTTGTATTTTTCTTGCATTTTATGGTTCGGGCGTTGACTTCTAAGGCCCTAACTATTCAATCCGTTGGAGCAACGCCCTAGGGTGAAGTCTAGGTTGCTCGGAAAGTAGAAATGACCATAAGTTTCATACTGGTTGCAGTTATTCGTTTTATACGATGGAAAAGATGTTGTATTTATATCGTATTTTATGCTTCTCGCGTTTACTTCTAAGGACCTAACTATTCGATCTGGTGGAGCAACGCCCTAGAGTGAATCCTAGGCTGCTCGGAATGTAGAAATGACCATAACTTTCACACTTGTTGCAATTATTCGTTTTATACGATGGAAACGCGGTTGTATTTATATCGTATTTTATGCTTCTGGCGATTACTTCTAAGGACCTAACTATTCGATCTGGTGGAGCAACGCCCTAGAGCGAATGCTAGGCTGCTCGGATTGTAGAAACGACCATAACTTTCACACTGGTTGCAATTATTCGTTTTATACGATGAAAAAGCTGTTGTATTTATATTGTATTTTATGCTTCTGGCGTTGACTTCTAAGGCACTAACTATCCGATCTGGTGGAACAACACCGTAGAGTGAAGCCTAGGTTGCCCGGAACGTAGAAATGACGATTACTTTCACACTGTTTGCAATTATTCCTTTTATACAATGGAAAAGCTGTTGTATTTATACCGTATTTTATGCTTCTGGCGTTGACATCTAAGGACCTAACTATTCGATCTGGTGGAGCAGCGCCCTAGAGTGAATCCTAGGTTGCCCGGAACGTAGAAATGACCATTACATTCAAACTGGTTGCAATTATTCCTGTTATACGATGGAAAAACTGTTGTATTTTTATTGTGTTCTATGCTTCTGGCGTTTAATTCTAATTCGCTAGCTATTTTATCTGGTGGAGCAACGACCTAGAGTGAAGCCTAGGCTGCCCGGAACGTAGAAATGACCATAACTTCCACACTGGTAACAATGATTCGTTTTATACGATGGTAAAACTGTACTATTTATTTTGTATTTTATGCTCCGGGCGTTGACCTCTAAGGCCCTAGCTATTCGATCTGGTGGAGCAACGCCCTAGAGTGAAGCCCAGGTTGCCCGGAACGTAGAAATGAACATCGCTTTCACACTGGTTGCAATTATTCGTTTTATACGATGGAAACGCTGTTGTATTTATATCGTATTTTATGCTTCTGGCGTTTACTTCTAAGGACCTAACTATTCGATCTGGTGGAGCAACGCCCTAGAGTGAATCCTAGGTTGCTCGGAATGTAGAAATGACCATAACTTTCACACTGGTTGCAATTATTCGTTTTATACGATGGAAACGCTGTTGTATTTATATTGTACTTTATGCATCTGGCGTTGACCTCTAAGGCCGTAGCTATTAGATGTGGTGGAGCAACGCACTAGAGTGACGCCTAGGTAGCCCGGAACGTAGAAGTGACCATTACTTTCACACTGGTTGCAATTATTCATTTTATACGATGGAAAAACTGTTGTACTTATATCGTATTTTATGCTTCTGGCGTTGACTTCTTATTCCCTAACTATTCCGTCTGGGGGAACAACGCCCTAGGGTGAAGCCCAGGTTGCCCGGAACGTAGAAATGGAAATAACTTTTACACCGGTAGCAATTATTCGTTTTATACGATGGAAAAACAGTTCCATTTATTTTGTATTTTATGCTTCGGCCGTTGACTTCTAAGGCACTAACTATTCGATCTGTTGGAGCAACGCCCTAGGGTGAAGCCTAGGTTGCCCGGAAAGTAGAAATGACCATAACTTTCATACTGGTAGCAATTATTCGTTTTATACGATGGAAAAACTGTTGTATTTATATTGTATTTTATGCTTCGGGCGTTGACTTCTAAGGCCCTAAATATTCAATCTATTGGATCAACGCCCTAGAGTGAAGCCTAGGTTGCTCGGAATGTAGAAATGACAATAAGTTTCATACTGGTTGCAATTACTCGTTTTATGCAATGGAAAAACTGTTGTATTTATATTGTATTTTATGCTTCTGGCGTTGACTTCTAAGGCGCTAGCTATTCGATCTAGTGGAGCAACGCCCTAGAGTGAAGCCTAGGTTGCCCGGAAAGGAGAAATGACCATCACTTTCAAACTGGTTGCAATTATTCCTGTTATACGATGGAAAAACTGTTGTATTTTTATTGCATTTTATGCTTCTGGCGTTCACTTCTTAGGCCCTAACTATTCGATCTGGTGGAACAACGGCCTAGGGTGAAGCCTAGGTTGCCCGGAACGTAGAAATGGCCATAACTTTACACTGGCAGCAATTATTCGTTTTATACAATGGAAAAACTGTACTATTTATTCTGTATTTAATGCTTCGGGCGTTGGCTTCTAAGGCCCTAACTATTCAATCTGTTGGAGCAACGCCCAAGGGTGAAGCCTAGGTTGCTCGGAAAGTAGAAATGACCATAAGTTTCATACTGGTTGCAATTATTCGTTTTATACGATGGAAATGATGTTGTATTTATATTGTATTTTATGCTTCTGGCGTTGACTTCTAAGGCACTAACTATTCGATCTGGTGGAGCAACGACCTAGAGTGAAGCCTAGGTTGCCCGGAACGTAGAATTGGGAATCTCTTTCAAACTGGTTACAATTATTCCTGTTATATGATGGAAACACTGTTGTATTTTTATTGCATTTTATGCTTCGGGCGTTGGTACTTCTAAGGCCCTAACTATTCAGTCTGTTGGAGCAACGCCCTAGGGTGAAGCCTAGGTTGCCCGGAACGTAGAAATGACCATAACTTTTACACTGGTAGCAATTATTCGTTTTATACGATGGAAAAACTGTTATATTTATATTGTATTTTTTCTTATGGCGTTTAATTCTAAGTCCCCAGCTATTGGATCTGGTGGACCAACGCCCTAGAGTTAAACCTAGGTTACCCAGAACGTAGAAATGACCAGTACTTTCACACTGTTTGCAGGTAATCCTGTTATACGATGAAAAAACTTTTGCACCTTTATTGTATTTTATGCTTCTGGCGTTGACTTCTAAGGCCCTAGCTATTCGATTTGGTGGAGCAACGCCCTAGAGTGAAGCCTAGGTTGCCCGGAACGTAGAAATGACCATAACTTTCACACTGGTTGCTATCAGTCGTTTTATACGATGGAAGAACTGTTATATTTATATTGTCTTTTAAGCTTCTGGCTTTGACTTCTTAGGCCCTAACTGTTCGATCTGGTTGAACAACGCCCTAGGGTGAAGCCTAGGTTGCCCGGAAAGTAGAAATGTCCATAACTTGCACACTGGTTGCTATCATTCGTTTTATACGATGGAAAAACTGTTATATTTAGATTGTATTTTATGCTTCTGGCGTTGACATCTTAGGCCCTAACTGTTCGATCTGGTGGAACAACGCCCTAGGGTGAAGCCTAGGTTGCCCGGAAAGTAGAAATGACTTTAACTTTCATACTGGTTGCAATTATTCGTTTTATACGATGGAAAAGCTGTGGCATCTTTATTGTATTTTATTCAGCTGGGGTTGACTTCTAACGCCGTAGCTATTAGATGTGGTGGAGCAACGCCCTAGAGTGTCGCCTAGGTTGCCCGGAACGTAGAAAAGACCATTACCTTCACACTGGTTGCAATTATTCCTGTTTTACGATGGGAAAAATGTTGCATCTTTATTGTAATTTATGCTTCTGGCGTTGATTTCTAAGTCCCTAACTATTCCATCTGGTGGAGCAACGCCCTAGAGTGAAGCCTAGGTCGCTCGGAACGTAGAAATGACCATTACATTCACACTGGTTGCAATTATTCGTTTTGTACGATGGAAAGGCTGTTGTATTTATAACGTATTTTATGCTTCTGGCGTTGACTTCTTAGGCCCTAACTATTCCATCTGGTGGAACAACGCCCTACAGTGAAGCCTGGGTTGCCCGGAACGTAGAAATGACCATTACATTCACACTGGTTGCAATTAATCGTTTTATACGATGGAAAAGCTGTTGTATTTATATCCTATTATATGCATCTGGCGTTGACTTCTTAGGCCCTAACTATTCCATCTGGTGGAACAACGCCCTTGGGTGAAGCCTAGGTTGCGCGGAACGTAGCAATGACCATAACTTTCACACGGGTAGCAATTATTCGTTTTATACGATGGAAAAAGTGTTTTATTTATTTTGTATTTTATGCTTCGGGCGTTGACTTCTATGGCCCTAACTATTCGATCTGGCGGAGCAACGCCCTAGAGTGAAGTCTAGGTTGCCCGGAACGTAGAAGTGACCATAACTTCCACACTGGTTGCTATCATTCGTTTTATACGATAGAAAAACTGTTATATTTATATTGTATTTTATGCTTCTGGCGTTGACTTCTTAGGCCCTAACTGTTCGATCTGGTGGAACAACGCCCTAGGGTGAAGCCTAGGTTGCCCGGAAAGTACAACTGACCATTACTTTCACAATGTTTGCAATTATTCGTTTTATACGATGGAAAAACTTTTGTACTTATATTGTATTTTATTCTTCTGGCGTTGACATCTTAGGGTATAACTATTCGATCTGGTGGAACAACGCCCTAGAGTGAAGCCTAGGTTGCCCGGAACGTAGAAATGACCATAACTTTTACACTGGTAGCAATTATTCCTGTTTTACAATGGGAAAAATGTTGCATCTTTATTGTAATTTATGCTTCTGGCGTTGATTTCTAAGGCCCTAACTATTCCATCTGGTGGAGCAACGCCCTAGAGTGAAGCCTAGGTCGCCCGGAACGTAGAAATGATCATTACATTCACAATGATTGCAATTATTCGTTTTATACGATGGAAAAGCTGTTGTATTTATATCGTATTTTATGCTTCTGGCGTTGACTTCTTAGGCCCTAACTATTCCATCTGGTGGAACAACGCCCTAGGGTGAAGCCTAGGTTGCGCGGAACGTAGAAATGACCACAACTTTCCCACCCGTAGCAAGTATTCGTTTTATACGATGGAAAAACTGTTCTATTTATTTTGTATTTTATGCTTCGGGCGTTGACTTCTAAGGCCCTACCTATTCAATCTGTTGGAGCAACGCCCTAGGGTGAAGCCTAGGTTGCCCGGAAAGTAGAAATGAACATAACTTTCACACTGGTAGCAATTATTCGTTTTATAGGATGGAAAAACTGTTCTATTTATTTTGTATTTTATGTTTGGGGCGTTGATTTCTAAGGCCCTAACTATTCGATCTGGTGGAGCAACGCCCTAGAGTGAAGCCTAGGTTGCCCGGTTCGTAGAAATGACCATCACTTTCAAACTGCTTGCAATTATTCCTGTTATATGATGGAATAACTGTTGCATTTTTATTGCATTTTATGCATCGGGCACTGACTTCTTAGGCCCTAACTATTCCATCTTGGTGGAACAACGCCCTTGGGTGAAGCCTAGATTGCGCGGAACGTAGCAATGACCATAACTTTCACACTGGTAGCAATTATTCGTTTTATACGATGGAAAAACTGTTCTATTTATTTTGTATTTTATGCTTCCGGCGTTGATTTCTTAGGCCCTAACTATTCAATCTGGTGGAACAACGTCCTAGAGTGAGGCCTAGGTTGCCCGGAACGTAGAAATGACCATCACTTCCATACTGGTAGCAATTATTCGTTTTATACGATGGACAAACTGTTGTATTTATATTGTATTTTATGCTTCTGGCGTTGACTTCTAAGGCACTAACTATTCGATCTGGTGGAGCAACACCCTAGAGTGAAGCCTAGGTTGCCCGGAAAGGAGAAATGACAATAACTTTCACACGGGTTGCAATTATTCGTTTTATACGATGGAAAAGCTGTTGCATCTTTATTGTATTTTATGCTTCTGTCGTTGACGTCTAAGGCCGTAGCTATTAGATGTGGTGGAGCAACGCACTAGAGTGACGCCTAGGTAGCCCGGAACGTAGAAATGACCATTACTTTCGCAATGTTTGCAATTATTCATTTTATACGATGGAAAAACTGTTGTACTTATATCGTATTTTATGCTTCTGGCGTTGACTTCTTATTCCCTAACTATTCCGTCTGGTGGAACAACGCCCTAGGGTGAAGCCTAGGTTGCCCGGAACGTGGAAATGGAAATAACTTTCACACCGGTAGCAATTATTCGTTTAATACGATGGAAAAACAGTTCCATTTATTTTGTATTTTATGCTTCGGCCGTTGACTTCTAAGGCACTAACTATTCGATCTGTTGGAGCAACGCCCTAGGGTGAAGCCTAGGTTGCCCGGAAAGTAGAAATGACCATAACTTTCATACTGGTTGCAATTATTCGTTTTATACGATGGAAAAACTGTTGTATTTATATTGTATTTTATGCTTCGGGCGTTGACTTCTAAGGCCCTAAATATTCAATCTATTGGATCAACGCCCTAGGGTGAAGCCTAGGTTGCTCGGAATGTAGAAATGACCATAAGTTTCATACTGGTTGCAATTATTCGTTTTATGCAATGGAAAAACTGTTGTATTTATATTGTATTTTATGCTTCTGGCGTTGACTTCTAAGGCGCTAGCTATTCGATCTAGTGGAGCAACGCCCTAGAGTGAAGCCTAGGTTGCCCGGAAAGGAGAAATGACCATCACTTTCAAACTGGTTGCAATTATTCCTGTTATACGATGGAAGAACTGTTATATTTATATTGTCTTTTATGCTTCTGGCTTTGACTTCTTAGGCCCTAACTGTTCGATCTGGTTGAACAACGCCCTAGGGTGAAGCCTAGGTTGCCCGGGAAGTAGAAATGTCCATAACTTTCACACTGGTTGCTATCATTCGTTTTATACGATGGAAAAACTGTTATATTTAGATTGTATTTTATGCTTCTGGCGTTGACATCTTAGGCCCTAACTGTTCGATCTGGTGGAACAACGCCCTAGGGTGAAGCCTAGGTTGCCCGGAAAGTAGAAATGACTTTAACTTTCATACTGGTTGCAATTATTCGTTTTATACGATGGAAAAGCTGTGGCATCTTTATTGTATTTTATTCATCTGGGGTTGACTTCTAAGGCCGTAGCTGTTGGATGTGGTGGAGCAACGCCCTAGAGTGTCGCCTAGGTTGCCCGGAACGTAGAAAAGACCATTGCCTTCACACTGGTTGCAATTATTCCTGTTTTACGATGGGAAAAATGTTGCATCTTTATTGTAATTTATGCTTCTGGCGTTGATTTCTAAGGCCCTAACTATTCCATCTGGTGGAGCAACGCCCTAGAGTGAAGCCTAGGTCGCTCGGAACGTAGAAATGACCATTACATTCACACTGGTTGCAATTATTCGTTTTATACGATGGAAAAGCTGTTGTATTTATAACGTATTTTATGCTTCTGGCGTTGACTTCTTAGGCCCTAACTATTCCATCTGGTGGAACAACGCCCTACAGTGAAGCCTGGGTTGCCCGGAACGTAGAAATGACCATAACTTTCACACTGGTTGCTATTATTCGTTTTATACGATGGAAAATCTGTTATATTTATATTGTATTTTATGCTTCTGGCGTTGACTTCTTAGGCCCTAACTGTTCGATCTGGTGGAACAACGCCCTAGGGTGAAGCCTAGGTTGCCCGGAAAGTAGAAATGACCATTACTTTCACAATGTTTGCAATTATTCGTTTTATACGATGGAAAAACTTTTGTACTTATATTGTATTTTATTCTTCTGGCGTTGACTTCTTTGGCCCTAACTATTCGATCAGGTGGAACAACGCCCTAGAGTGAAGACTAGGTTGCCCGGAACATGGAAATGACCACTACTTTCACACTGTTTGCAAATATACATTATATACGATGGAAAAGCTGTTGTATTTATATTGTGTTTTATGCTTCTGGCGTTGACTTCTTAGGCCCTAACTATTTAATCTGGTAGAGCACGGCCCTAGAGTGAAGCATAGGTTGCCCGGAACGTAGAACATACAATTACCTTCACACTGGTTGCAATTATTCCTGTTATACGATGGAAAAACTGTTGCATCTTTATTGTATTTTATGCTTCTGGCGTTGACTTCTAAGGCACTAACTATTCGATATGGTGGAGCAACGCCCTAGAGTGAAGCCTAGGTTGCCCGGAACGTAGAATTGGCCATCACTTTCAATCTGGTAGTAATTATTCCTGTTATACGATGGAAACACTGTTGTATTTTTTTTGCATTTTATGTCTCGGGCGTAGAGTCTAAGGCCCTAACTATTTAATCTGTTGGAGCAACGCCCTAGGGTGAGGCCTAGGTTGCTAGGAACGTAGAAATGACCATAAGTTTCATACTGGTTGCAATTATTCGTTTAATACGATGAAAAAACAGTTCCATTTATTTTGTATTTTATGCTTCGGCCGTTGACTTCTAAGGCACTAACTATTCGATCTGTTGGAGCAACGCCCTAGGGTGAAGCCTAGGTTGCCCGGAAAGTAGAAATGACCATAACTTTCATACTGGTTGCAATTATTCGTTTTATACGATGGAAAAACTGTTGTATTTATATTGTATTTTATGCTTCGGGCGTTGACTTCTAAGGCCCTAAATATTCAATCTATTGGATCAACGCCCTAGAGTGAAGCCTAGGTTGCTCGGAATGTAGAAATGACCATAAGTTTCATACTGGTTGCAATTATTCGTTTTATGCAATGGAAAAACTGTTGTATTTATATTGTATTTTATGCTTCTGGCGTTGACTTCTAAGGCGCTAGCTATTCGATCTAGTGGAGCAACGCCCTAGAGTGAAGCCTAGGTTGCCCGGAAAGGAGAAATGACCATCACTTTCAAACTGGTTGCAATTATTCCTGTTATACGATGGAAGAACTGTTATATTTATATTGTCTTTTATGCTTCTGGCTTTGACTTCTTAGGCCCTAACTGTTCGATCTGGTTGAACAACGCCCTAGGGTGAAGCCTAGGTTGCCCGGAAAGTAGAAATGTCCATAACTTTCACACTGGTTGCTATCATTCGTTTTATACGAT
The DNA here is from genome assembly GCF_051401765.1 of Calliopsis andreniformis. Taxonomy (NCBI): domain Eukaryota; kingdom Metazoa; phylum Arthropoda; class Insecta; order Hymenoptera; family Andrenidae; genus Calliopsis; species Calliopsis andreniformis. The sequence continues at coordinate 9,735,373 of NC_135072.1, forward strand.
GGAAAAACTGTTATATTTAGATTGTATTTTATGCTTCTGGCGTTGACATCTTAGGCCCTAACTGTTCGATCTGGTGGAACAACGCCCTAGGGTGAAGTCTAGGTTGCCCGGAAAGTAGAAATGACTTTAACTTTCATACTGGTTGCAATTATTCGTTTTATACGATGGAAAAGCTGTGGCATCTTTATTGTATTTTATTCATCTGGGGTTGACTTCTAAGGCCGTAGCTATTGGATGTGGTGGAGCAACGCCCTAGAGTGTCGCCTAGGTTGCCCGGAACGTAGAAAAGACCATTGCCTTCACACTGGTTGCAATTATTCCTGTTTTACGATGGGAAAAATGTTGCATCTTTATTGTAATTTATGCTTCTGGCGTTGATTTCTAAGGCCCTAACTATTCCATCTGGTGGAGCAACGCCCTAGAGTGAAGCCTAGGTCGCTCGGAACGTAGAAATGACCATTACATTCACACTGGTTGCAATTATTCGTTTTATACGATGGAAAAGCTGTTGTATTTATAACGTATTTTATGCTTCTGGCGTTGACTTCTTAGGCCCTAACTATTCCATCTGGTGGAACAACGCCCTACAGTGAAGCCTGGGTTGCCCGGAACGTAGAAATGACCATAACTTTCACACTGGTTGCTATTATTCGTTTTATACGATGGAAAATCTGTTATATTTATATTGTATTTTATGCTTCTGGCGTTGACTTCTTAGGCCCTAACTGTTCGATCTGGTGGAACAACGCCCTAGGGTGAAGCCTAGTTTGCTCGGAAAGTAGAAATGACCATTACTTTCACAATGTTTGCAATTATTCGTTTTATACGATGGAAAAACTTTTGTACTTATATTGTATTTTATTCTTCTGGCGTTGACTTCTTAGGCCCTAACTATTCGATCTGGTGGAACAACGCCCTAGAGTGAAGACTAGGTTGCCCGGAACATGGAAATGACCACTACTTTCACACTGTTTGCAAATATACATTATATACGATGGAAAAGCTGTTGTATTTATATTGTGTTTTATGCTTCTGGCGTTGACTTCTTAGGCCCTAACTATTTAATCTGGTAGAGCACGGCCCTAGAGTGAAGCATAGGTTGCCCGGAACGTAGAACATACAATTACCTTCACACTGGTTGCAATTATTCCTGTTATACGATGGAAAAACTGTTGCATCTTTATTGTATTTTATGCTTCTGGCGTTGACTTCTAAGGCACTAACTATTCGATATGGTGGAGCAACGCCCTAGAGTGAAGCCTAGGTTGCCCGGAACGTAGAATTGGCCATCACTTTCAATCTGGTAGCAATTATTCCTGTTATACGATGGAAACACTGTTGTATTTTTTTTGCATTTTATGTCTCGGGCGTAGAGTCTAAGGCCCTAACTATTTAATCTGTTGGAGCAACGCCCTAGGGTGAGGCCTAGGTTGCTAGGAACGTAGAAATGACCATAAGTTTCATACTGGTTGCAATTATTAGTTTTATACGATGGAAAAGCTGTTGTATTTATATTGTATTTTATGCTTCTGGCGTTGACTTCTAAGGCACTAACTATTCGATATGGTGGAGCAACGCCCTAGGGTGAAGCCTAGGTTGCCCGGAAAGTAGAAATGACCATAACTTTCATACTGGTTGCAATTATTCGTTTTATACGATGGAAAAACTGTTGTATTTATATTGTATTTTATGCTTCGGGCGTTGACTTCTAAGGCCCTAAATATTCAATCTATTGGATCAACGCCCTAGAGTGAAGCCTAGGTTGCTCGGAATGTAGAAATGACCATAAGTTTCATACTGGTTGCAATTATTCGTTTTATGCAATGGAAAAACTGTTGTATTTATATTGTATTTTATGCTTCTGGCGTTGACTTCTAAGGCGCTAGCTATTCGATCTAGTGGAGCAACGCCCTAGAGTGAAGCCTAGGTTGCCCGGAAAGGAGAAATGACCATCACTTTCAAACTGGTTGCAATTATTCCTGTTATACGATGGAAGAACTGTTATATTTATATTGTCTTTTATGCTTCTGGCTTTGACTTCTTAGGCCCTAACTGTTCGATCTGGTTGAACAACGCCCTAGGGTGAAGCCTAGGTTGCCCGGAAAGTAGAAATGTCCATAACTTTCACACTGGTTGCTATCATTCGTTTTATACGATGGAAAAACTGTTATATTTAGATTGTATTTTATGCTTCTGGCGTTGACATCTTAGGCCCTAACTGTTCGATCTGGTGGAACAACGCCCTAGGGTGAAGCCTAGGTTGCCCGGAAAGTAGAAATGACTTTAACTTTCATACTGGTTGCAATTATTCGTTTTATACGATGGAAAAGCTGTGGCATCTTTATTGTATTTTATTCATCTGGGGTTGACTTCTAAGGCCGTAGCTATTGGATGTGGTGGAGCAACGCCCTAGAGTGTCGCCTAGGTTGCCCGGAACGTAGAAAAGACCATTGCCTTCACACTGGTTGCAATTATTCCTGTTTTACGATGGGAAAAATGTTGCATCTTTATTGTAATTTATGCTTCTGGCGTTGATTTCTAAGGCCCTAACTATTCCATCTGGTGGAGCAACGCCCTAGAGTGAAGCCTAGGTCGCTCGGAACGTAGAAATGACCATTACATTCACACTGGTTGCAATTATTCGTTTTATACGATGGAAAAGCTGTTGTATTTATAACGTATTTTATGCTTCTGGCGTTGACTTCTTAGGCCCTAACTATTCCATCTGGTGGAACAACGCCCTACAGTGAAGCCTGGGTTGCCCGGAACGTAGAAATGACCATAACTTTCACACTGGTTGCTATTATTCGTTTTATACGATGGAAAATCTGTTATATTTATATTGTATTTTATGCTTCTGGCGTTGACTTCTTAGGCCCTAACTGTTCGATCTGGTGGAACAACGCCCTAGGGTGAAGCCTAGTTTGCTCGGAAAGTAGAAATGACCATTACTTTCACAATGTTTGCAATTATTCGTTTTATACGATGGAAAAACTTTTGTACTTATATTGTATTTTATTCTTCTGGCGTTGACTTCTTAGGCCCTAACTATTCGATCTGGTGGAACAACGCCCTAGAGTGAAGACTAGGTTGCCCGGAACATGGAAATGACCACTACTTTCACACTGTTTGCAAATATACATTATATACGATGGACAAGCTGTTGTATTTATATTGTGTTTTATGCTTCTGGCGTTGACTTCTTAGGCCCTAACTATTTAATCTGGTAGAGCACGGCCCTAGAGTGAAGCATAGGTTGCCCGGAACGTAGAACATACAATTACCTTCACACTGGTTGCAATTATTCCTGTTATACGATGGAAAAACTGTTGCATCTTTATTGTATTTTATGCTTCTGGCGTTGACTTCTAAGGCACTAACTATTCGATATGGTGGAGCAACGCCCTAGAGTGAAGCCTAGGTAGCCCGGAACGTAGAATTGGCCATCACTTTCAATCTGGTAGCAATTATTCCTGTTATACGATGGAAACACTGTTGTATTTTTATTGTGTTCTATGCTTCTGGCGTTTAATTCTAATTCGCTAGCTATTTTATCTGGTGGAGCAACGACCTAGAGTGAAGCCTAGGCTGCCCGGAACGTAGAAATGACCATAACTTCCACACTGGTAACAATGATTCGTTTTATACGATGGTAAAACTGTACTATTTATTTTGTATTTTATGCTCCGGGCGTTGACCTCTAAGGCCCTAGCTATGCGATCTGGTGGAGCAACGCCCTAGAGTGAAGCCAAGGTTGCCCGGAACGTAGAAATGAACATCGCTTTCACACTGGTTGCAATTATTCGTTTTATACGATGGAAACGCTGTTGTATTTATATCGTATTTTATGCTTCTGGCGTTTGCTTCTAAGGACCTAACTATTCGATCTGGTGGAGCAACGCCCTAGAGTGAATCCTAGGTTGCTCGGAATGTAGAAATGACCATAACTTTCACACTGGTTGCAATTATTCGTTTTATACGATGGAAACGCTGTTGTATTTATATTGTACTTTATGCCTGTGCCGTTGACTTCTAAGGCCGTAGCTATTAGATGTGGTGGAGCACCGCCCTAGAGTGACGCCTAGGTTGCTCGGAACGTAGGAATGACCATTACTTTCACACTGGTTGCAATTATTCGTTTTATACGATGGAAAATCTGTTGTATTTATATCGTATTTTATGCTTCTGGCGTTGATTTCTAAGGCACTAACTATTCTATGTGGTGGAGCAACGCCCTAGAGTGAAGCCTAGGTTGCCCAGAACGTAGAATTGGCCATCACTTTCAAACTGGTCGAAATTATTCCTGTTATATGATGGAAACACTGTTGTATTTTTTTTGTATTTTATGGTTCGGGCGTAGACTTCTAAGGCCCTAACTATTCAATCTGTTGGAGCAACGCCCTAGGGTGAAGCCTAGGTAGCTCGGAAAGTAGAAATAACCATGAGTTTCATACTGGTTGCAATTATTCGTTTTATACGATGGAAAAGCTGTTGTATTTATATTGTATTTTATGCTTCTGGCGTTGACTTCTGAGGCACTAACTATTCGATCTGGTGGAGCAACGCCCTAGAGTGAAGCCTAGGTTTCTCGGAATGTAGAAATGACCATAACTTTCACACTTGTTGCAATTATTCGTTTTATACGATGGAAACGCTGTTGTATTTTTCTTGCATTTTATGGTTCGGGCGCTGACTTCTAAGGCCCTAACTATTCAATCCGTTGGAGCAACGCCCTAGGGTGAAGTCTAGGTTGCTCGGAAAGTAGAAATGACCATAAGTTTCATACTGGTTGCAGTTATTCGTTTTATACGATGGAAAAGATGTTGTATTTATATCGTATTTTATGCTTCTGGCGTTGACTTCTAAGGACCTAACTATTCGATCTGGTGGAGCAACGCCCTAGAGTGAATGCTAGGCTGCTCGGATTGTAGAAACGACCATAACTTTCACACTGGTTGCAATTATTCGTTTTATACGATGGAAAAGCTGTTGTATTTATATTGTATTTTATGCTTCTGGCGTTGACTTCTAAGGCACTAACTATCCGATCTGGTGGAACAACACCGTAGAGTGAAGCCTAGGTTGCCCGGAACGTAGAAATGACGATTACTTTCACACTGTTTGCAATTATTCCTTTTATACAATGGAAAAGCTGTTGTATTTATACCGTATTTTATGCTTCTGGCGTTGACATCTAAGGACCTAACTATTCGATCTGGTGGAGCAGCGCCCTAGAGTGAATCCTAGGTTGCCCGGAACGTAGAAATGACCATTACATTCAAACTGGTTGCAATTATTCCTGTTATACGATGGAAAAACTGTTGTATTTTTATTGTGTTCTATGCTTCTGGCGTTTAATTCTAATTCGCTAGCTATTTTATCTGGTGGAGCAACGACCTAGAGTGAAGCCTAGGCTGCCCGGAACGTAGAAATGACCATAACTTCCACACTGGTAACAATGATTCGTTTTATACGATGGTAAAACTGTACTATTTATTTTGTATTTTATGCTCCGGGCGTTGACCTCTAAGGCCCTAGCTATTCGATCTGGTGGAGCAACGCCCTAGAGTGAAGCCCAGGTTGCCCGGAACGTAGAAATGAACATCGCTTTCACACTGGTTGCAATTATTCGTTTTATACGATGGAAACGCTGTTGTATTTATATCGCATTTTATGCTTCTGGCGTTTACTTCTAAGGACCTAACTATTCGATCTGGTGGAGCAACGCCCTAGAGTGAATCCTAGGTTGCTCGGAATGTAGAAATGACCATAACTTTCACACTGGTTGCAATTATTCGTTTTATACGATGGAAACGCTGTTGTATTTATATTGTACTTTATGCATCTGGCGTTGACCTCTAAGGCCGTAGCTATTAGATGTGGTGGAGCAACGCCCTAGAGTGACGCCTAGGGTGCTCGGAACGTAGAAATGACCATTACTTTCACACTGGTTGCAATTATTCGTTTTATGCGATGGAAACGCTGTTGTATTTATATCGTATTTTATGCTTCTGGCGTTTACTTCTAAGGACCTAACAATTCGATCTGGTGGAGCAATGCCCTAGAGTGAATCCTAGGTTGCTCGGAATGTAGAAATGACCATAACTTTCACACTGGTTGCAATTATTCGTTTTATACGATGGAAACGCTGTTGTATTTATATCGTATTTTATGCTTCTGGCGTTTACTTCTAAGGACCTAACTATTCGATATGGTGGAGCAACGCCCTAGAGTGAATCCTAGGTTGCCCGGAATGTAGAAATGACCATAACTTCCACACTGGTTGCAATTATTCGTTTTATACGATGGAAAGGCTGTTGTATTTTTTTTGCATTTTATGGTTCGGGCGTTGACTTCTAAGGCCCTAACTATTCAATCCGTTGGACGAACGCCCTAGGGTGAAGCCTAGGTTGCTCGGAAAGTAGAAATGACCATATGTTTCATTCTGGTTGCAATTATTTGTTTCATACGATGGAAAGACTGTTGTATTTATATTGTATTTTATGCTTCTGGCGTTGACTTCTAAGGCCCTAACTATTCAATCTGTTGGAGCAAGGCCCTAGGGTGAAGCCTAGGTTGCTCGGAAAGTAGAAATGACCATAAGTTTCATACTGGTTGCAATTATTCGTTTTATACGATGGAAAAACTGTTGTATTTATATTTTATTTTATGCTTCTGGCGTTGACTTCTAAGGCACTAACTATCCGATCTGTTGGAGCAACGCCCTAGAGTGAAGCCTAGGTTGCCCGGAACGTAGAATTGGCCATCACTTTCAAACTGGTCGCAATTATTCCTGTTATATGATGGAAACACTGTTGTATTTTTATTGCATTTTATGCTTCGTGCGTTGACTTATAAGGCCCTAACTATTCAATCTGTTGGAGCAACGCCCTAGGGTGAAGCCTAGGTTGCTGGGAAAGTAGAAATGACCATCAGTTTCATACTGGTTGCAATTATTCGTTTTATACGATGGAAAAACTGTTGTATTTATAATGTATTTTATGCTTCTGGCATTGACTTCTAAGGCCCTAGCTATTCGATCTAGTGGAGCAACGCCCTAGAGTGAAGCCTAGGTTGCCCGAAAAGGAGAAATGACCATTACTTTCAAACTTGTTGCAATTAATCTCGTTATACGATGGAAAAACTGTTGTACTTATATTGCATTTTATGCTTCTGGCGTTCACTTCTTAGGCCCTAACTATTCGATCTGGTGGAACAACAGCCTAGGGTGAAGCCTAGTTTGCCCAGAACGTAGAAATGACCATTACTTTCACACTGTTTTGCAATTATTCCTTTTATACGATGGAAAACCTGTTGTATTTATATCGTATTTTATGCTTCTGGCGTTTACTTCTAAGGACCTAACTATTCGATCTGGTGGAGCAACGCCCTAGAGTGAATCCTAGGTTGCTCGGAATGTAGAAATGACCATAACTTTCACACTGGTTGCAATTATTCGTTTTATACGATGGAAACGCTGTTGTATTTATATTGTACTTTATGCCTGTGGCGTTGACTTCTAAGGCCGTAGCTATTAGATGTGGTGGAGCGCCGCCCTAGAGTGACGCCTAGGTTGCTCGGAACGTAGGAATGACCATTACTTTCACACTGGTTGCAATTATTCGTTTTATACGATGGAAAATCTGTTGTATTTATATCGTATTTTATGCTTCTGGCGTAGATTTCTAAGGCACTAACTATTCTATCTGGTGGAGCAACGCCCTAGAGTGAAGCCTAGGTTGCCCAGAACGTAGAATTGGCCATCACTTTCAAACTGGTCGAAATTATTCCTGTTATATGATGGAAACACTGTTGTATTTTTCTTGTATTTTATGGTTCGGGCGTAGACTTCTAAGGCCCTAACTATTCAATCTGTTGGAGCAACGCCCTAGGGTGAAGCCTAGGTAGCTCCGAAAGTAGAAATGACCATGAGTTTCATACTGGTTGCAATTATTCGTTTTATACGATGGAAAAGCTGTTGTATTTATATTGTATTTTATGCTTCTGGCGTTGACTTCTGAGGCACTAACTATTCGATCTGGTGGAGCAACGCCCTAGAGTGAAGCCTAGGTTTCTCGGAATGTAGAAATGACCATAACTTTCACACTTGTTGCAATTATTCGTTTTATACGATGGAAACGCTGTTGTATTTTTCTTGCATTTTATGGTTCGGGCGTTGACTTCTAAGGCCCTAACTATTCAATCCGTTCGAGCAACGCCCTAGGGTGAAGTCTAGGTTGCTCGGAATGTAGAAATGACCATAACTTTCACACTTGTTGCAATTATTCGTTTTATACGATGGAAACGCTGTTGTATTTATATCGTATTTTATGCTTCTGGCGTTTACTTCTAAGGACCTAACTATTCGATCTGGTGGAGCAACGCCCTAGAGTGAATGCTAGGCTGCTCGGAATGTAGAAACGACCATAACTTTCACACTGGTTGCAATTATTCGTTTTATACGATGGAAAAGCTGTTGTATTTATATTGTATTTTATGCTTCTGGCGTTGACTTCTAAGGCACTAACTATCCGATCTGGTGGAACAACACCGTAGAGTGAAGCCTAGGTTGCCCGGAACGTAGAAATGACGATTACTTTCACACTGTTTGCAATTATTCCTTTTATACAATGGAAAAGCTGTTGTATTTATACCGTATTTTATGCTTCTGGCGTTGACATCTAAGGACCTAACTATTCGATCTGGTGGAGCAGCGCCCTAGAGTGAATCCTAGGTTGCCCGGAACGTAGAAATGACCATTACATTCAAACTGGTTGCAATTATTCCTGTTATACGATGGAAAAACTGTTGTATTTTTATTGTGTTCTATGCTTCTGGCGTTTAATTCTAATTCGCTAGCTATTTTATCTGGTGGAGCAACGACCTAGAGTGAAGCCTAGGCTGCCCGGAACGTAGAAATGACCATAACTTCCACACTGGTAACAATGATTCGTTTTATACGATGGTAAAACTGTACTATTTATTTTGTATTTTATGCTCCGGGCGTTGACCTCTAAGGCCCTAGCTATTCGATCTGGTGGAGCAACGCCCTAGAGTGAAGCCCAGGTTGCCCGGAACGTAGAAATGAACATCGCTTTCACACTGGTTGCAATTATTCGTTTTATACGATGGAAACGCTGTTGTATTTATATCGTATTTTATGCTTCTGGCGTTTACTTCTAAGGACCTAACTATTCGATCTGGTGGAGCAACGCCCTAGAGTGAATCCTAGGTTGCTCGGAATGTAGAAATGACCATAACTTTCACACTGGTTGCAATTATTCGTTTTATACGATGGAAACGCTGTTGTATTTATATTGTACTTTATGCATCTGGCGTTGACCTCTAAGGCCGTAGCTATTAGATGTGGTGGAGCAACGCCCTAGAGTGACGCCTAGGGTGCTCGGAACGTAGAAATGACCATTACTTTCACACTGGTTGCAATTATTCGTTTTATGCGATGGAAACGCTGTTGTATTTATATCGTATTTTATGCTTCTGGCGTTTACTTCTAAGGACCTAACAATTCGATCTGGTGGAGCAATGCCCTAGAGTGAATCCTAGGTTGCTCGGAATGTAGAAATGACCATAACTTTCACACTGGTTGCAATTATTCGTTTTATACGATGGAAACGCTGTTGTATTTATATCGTATTTTATGCTTCTTGCGTTGACTTCTAAGGCCCTAACTATTCAATCTGTTTGAGCAACGCCCTAGGGTGAAGCCTAGGTTGCTCGGAAAGTAGAAATGACCATCAGTTTCACACTGGTTGCAATTATTCGTTTTATACGAAGGAAAAACTGTTGTATTTATAATGTATTTTATGCTTCTGGCGTTGACTTCTAAGGCCCTAGCTATTCGATCTAGTGGAGCAACGCCCTAGAGTGAAGCCTAGGTTGCCCGGAAAGGAGAAATGACCATTACTTTCAAACTTGTTGCAATTAATCTCGTTATACGATGGAAAAACTGTTGTATTTTTATTGCATTTTATGCTTCTGGCGTTCACTTATTAGGCCCTAACTATTCGATCTGGTGGAACAACAGCCTAGGGTGAAGCCTAGCTTGCCCGGAACGTAGAAATGACCATTACTTTCATACTGTTTTGCAATTATTCCTTTTATACGATGGAAAAGCTGTTGTATTTATATCGTATTTTATGCTTCTGGCGTTTACTTCTAAGGACCTAACTATTCGATCTGGTGGAGCAACGCCCTAGAGTGAATCCTAGGTTGCTCGGAATGTAGAAATGACCATAACTTTCACACTGGTTGCAATTATTCGTTTTATACGATGGAAACGCTGTTGTATTTATATTGTATTTTATGCTTCTGGCGTTGACTTCTAAGGCACTATCTATTCCATTTGTTGGAGCAACGCCCTAGAGTGAAGCCTAGGTTGCCCGGAACGTACAATTGGCCATCACTTTCAAACTGGTTGCAATTATTCCTGTTATATGATGGAAACACTGTTGTATTTTTTTTGTATTTTATGGTTCGGTCGTAGACTTCTAAGGCCCTAACTATTCAATATGTTGGAGCAACGCCCTAGGGTGAAGCCTAGGTTGCTCGGAAAGTAGAAATGACCATAAGTTTCATACTGGTTGCAATTATTCGTTTTATACGATGGAAAAGCTGTTGTATTTATATTGTATTTTATGCTTCTGGCGTTGACTTCTTAGTCCGTAACTATTCGGTCTGGTGGAGCAACGCCCTGGAGTGGAACCTAGGTTGCCCGGAACGTAGAATTGGCCATCACTTTCAAACTGGTTGCAATTATTCCTGTCATATGATGGAAACACTGTTGTATTTTTTTTGCATTTTATGGTTCGGGCGTTGACTTCTAAGGCCCTAACTGTTCAATCCGTTTGAGCATCGCCCTAGGGTGAAGCCTAGGTTGCTCGGAAAGTAGAAATGACCATAAGTTTCATACTGGTTGCAATTATTCGTTTTATACGATGGAAGAACTTTTGTATTTATATTGTATTTTATGCTTCTGGCGTTGACTTCTAAGGCACTAACTATTCGATCTGGTGGAGCAACGCCCTAGAGTGAAGCCTAGGTTGCCCGGAAGGTAGAATTGGCCATCACTTTCAAACTGGTTGCAATTATTCGTTTTATGCGATGGAAAAGCTGTTGTATTCTTATTGCATTTTATGCTTCGGGCGTTGACTTCTAAGGCCCTAACCATTCAATCTGTTGGAGCAACGCCCTAGGGTGAAGCCTAACATGCTCGGAAAGTAGAAATGACCATAAGTTTCATACTGGTTGCAATTATTCGTTTTATACGATGGAAAAACTGTTGTATTTATATTGTATTTCATGCTTCTGGCGTTGACTTCTAAGGCCCTAGCTATTCGATCTAGTGGAGCAACGCCCTAGAGTGAAGCCTAGGTTGCCCGGAAAGGAGAAATGACCATTACTTTCAAACTTGTTGCAATTAATCTCGTTATACGATGGAAAAACTGTTGTATTTTTATTGCATTTTATGCTTCTGGCGTTCACTTCTTAGGCCCTAACTATTCGATCTGGTGGAACAACAGCCTAGGGTGTAGCCTAGCTTGCCCGGAACGTAGAAATGACCATTACTTTCATACTGTTTTGCAATTATTCCTTTTATACGATGGAAAAGCTGTAGTATTTATATCGTATTTTATGCTTTTGGCGTTTACTTCTAAGGACCTAACTATTCGATCTGGTGGAGCAACGCCCTGGAGTGAATCCTAGGTTGCTCGGAATGTAGAAATGACCATAATTTTCACACTGGTTGCAATTATTCGTTTTATACGATGGAAACGCTGTTGTATTTATATCGTATTTTATGCTTCTGGCGTTTACTTCTAAGGACGTAACTATTCGATCTGGTGGAGCAATGCCCTAGAGTGAATCATAGGTTGCTCGGAATGTAGAAATGACCATAACTTTCACACTTGCTGCAATTATTCGTTTTATACGATGGAAACGCTGTTGTATTTATATCGTATTTTATGCTTCTGGCGTTTACTTCTAAGGACCTAACTATTCGATCTGGTGGAGCAACGCCCTAGAGTGAATCCTAGGTTGCTCGGAATGTAGAAATGACCATAACTTTCACACTGGTTGCAATTATTCGTTTTATACGATGGAAACGCTGTTGTATTTATATTGTATTTTATGCTTCTGGCGTTGACTTCTAAGGCACTATCTATTCCATTTGTTGGAGCAACGCCCTAGAGTGAAGCCTAGGTTGCCCGCAACGTAGAATTGGCCATCATTTTCAAACTGGTCGCAATTATTCCTGTTATATGATGGAAACACTGTTGTATTTTTTTTTGCATTTTATGGCTCGGGCGTAGAGTTCTAAGGCCCTAACTATTCAAACTGTTGGAGCAACGCCCTAGGGTGAAGCCTAGGTTGCTAGGAAAGTAGAAATGACCATAAGTTTCATACTGGTTGCAATTATTCGTTTTATACAATGGAAAAGCTGTTGTATTTATATTGTATTTTATGCTGCTGGCGTAGACTGCTAAGGCACTAACTATTCGATATGGTGGAGCAACGCCCTATAGTGAATCCTAGGTTGCTCGGAATGTAGAATTGACCATAACTTTCACACTGGTTGCAATTATTCGTTTTATACGATGGAAACGCTGTTGTATTTATATCGTATTTTATGCTTCTGGCGTTGACTTCTTAGTCCGTAACTATTCGGTCTGGTGGAGCAACGCCCTGGAGTGGAACCTAGGTTGCCCGGAACGTACAATTGGCCATCACTTTCAAACTGGTTGCAATTATTCCTGTTATATGATGGAAACACTGTTGTATTTTTTTTGTATTTTATGGTTCGGTCGTAGACTTCTAAGGCCCTAACTATTCAATATGTTGGAGCAACGCCCTAGGGTGAAGCCTAGGTTGCTCGGAAAGTAGAAATGACCATAAGTTTCATACTGGTTGCAATTATTCGTTTTATACGATGGAAAAGCTGTTGTATTTATATCGTATTTTATGCTTCTGGCGTTGACTTCTTAGTCCGTAACTATTCGGTCTGGTGGAGCAACGCCCTGGAGTGGAACCTAGGTTGCCCGGAACGTACAATTGGCCATCACTTTCAAACTGGTTGCAATTATTCCTGTTATATGATGGAAACACTGTTGTATTTTTTTTGTATTTTATGGTTCGGTCGTAGACTTCTAAGGCCCTAACTGTTCAATCCGTTTGAGCATCGCCCTAGGGTGAAGCCTAGCTTGCTCCGAAAGTAGAAATGACCATAAGTTTCATACTGGTTGCAATTATTCGTTTTATACGATGGAAGAACTTTTGTATTTATATTGTATTTTATGCTTCTGGCGTTGACTCCTAAGGCACTAACTATTCTATCTGGTGGAGCAACACCCTATGGTGAAGCCTAGCTTGCTCGGAAAGTAGAAATGACCGTAAGTTTCATACTGGTTGCAATTATTCGTTTTATACGATGGAAACACTGTTGTATTCTTATTGCATTTTATGCTTCGGGCGTTGACTTCAAAGGCCCTAACCATTCAAACTGTTGGAGCAACGCCCTAGGGTGAAGCCTAACATGCTCGGAAAGTAGAAATGACCATAAGTTTCATACTGGTTGCAATTATTCGTTTTATACGATGGAAAAACTGTTGTATTTATATTGTATTTCATGCTTCTGGCGTTGACTTCTAAGGCCCTAGCTATTCGATCTAGTGGAGCAACGCCCTAGAGTGAAGCCTAGGTTGCCCGGAAAGGACAAATTACCATCACTTTCAGACTGGTTGCAATTAATCTTGTTATACGATGGAAAAACTGTTGTATTTTTATTGCATTTTATGCTTCTGGCGTTCACTTCTTAGGCCCTAACTATTCGATCTGGTGGAACAACAGCCTAGGGTGAAGCCTAGCTTGCCCGGAACGTAGAAATGACCATTACTTTCACGCTGTTTGCAATTATTCCTTTTCTACGATGGAAAAGCTGTTGTATTTATATCGTATTTTATGCTGCTGGCGTTTACTTCTAAGGACCTAACTATTCGATCTGGTGGAGCAACGCCCTAGAGTGAATCCTAGGTTGCTCGGAATGTAGAAATGACCATAACTTTCACACTGGTTGCAATTATTCGTTTTATACGATGGAAACGCTGTTGTATTTATATTGTACTTTATGCTTCTGGCGTTGACTTCTATGGCCGTAGCTATTAGATGTGGTGGATCAACGCCCTAGAGTGACGCCTAGGGTGCTCGGAACGTAGGAATGACCATTACTTTCACACTGGTTGCAATTATTCGTTTTATACGATGGAAAAGCTGTTGTATTTATATTGTATTTTATGCTTCTGGCGTTGACTTCTAAGGCACTAACTATTCGATCTGGTGGAGCAACGCCCTAGAGTGAAGCCTAGGTTGCTCGGAATGTAGAAATGACCATAACATTCACACTTGTTGCAATTATTCGTTTTATACGATGGAAACGCTGTTGTATTTTTTTTGCAATTTATGTTTCGGGCGTTGACTTCTAAGGCCCTAACTATTCAATCCGTTGGAGCAACGCCCTAGGGTGAATCCTAGGTCGCTCGGAAAGTAGAAATCACCATAAGTTTCATACTGGTTGCAATTATTTGTTTTATACGATGGAAAAACTGTTGTATTTATATTGTATTTTATGCATCTGGCGTTGACTTCTAAGGCACTAACTATTCGATCTGGTGGAGCAACGCAATAGTGTGAAGCCTAGGTTGCCCGGAACGTAGAATTGGCCATCACTTTCAAAGTGGTTGCAATTATTCCTGTTATATGATGGAAGCACTGTTGTATTTTTTTTGCATTTTATGGTTCGGGCGTTGACTTCTAAGGCCCTAACTATTCAATCTGTTGGAGCAGCGCCCTAGGGTGAAGCCTAGGTTGCTCGGAAAGTAGAAATGACCATTACTTTCACACTGGTTGCAATTATTCCTTTTATACGATGGAAGAGCTGTTGTATTTACATCGTATTTTATGCTTCTGGCGTTGACTTCTAAGGCACTAACTATTCGATCTGGTGGAGCAACGCCCTAGAGTGAAGCCTAGGTTGCCCGGAACGTAGAATTGGCCATCACTTGCAAACTGGTCGAAATTATTCCTGTTTTATTATGGAATCACTGTTGCATTTTTTTTGTATTTTATGGTTCGGTCGTAGACTTCTAAGGCCCTAACTATTCAATATGTTGGAGCAACGCCCTAGGGTGAAGCCTAGGCTGCTCGGAAAGTAGAAATGACAATAAGTTTCATACTGGTTGCAATTATTCGTTTTATACGATGGAAAAGGTGTTGTATTTATATTGTATTTTATGCTTCTGGCGTTGACTTCTAAGGCACTAACTATTCGATCTGGTGGAGCAACGCCCTAGAGTGAAGCCTAGGTTTTTCGGAATGTAGAAATGACCATAACATTCGCACTTGTTGCAATTATTCGTTTTATACGATGGAAACGCTGCTGTATTTATATCGTATTTTATGCTTCTGGCGTTTACTTCTAAGGACCTAACTATTCGATCTGGTAGAGCAACGCCCTAGAGTGAATACTAGGTTGCTCGGAATGTAGAAATGACCATAACTTTCACACTTGTTGCAATTATTCGTTTTATACGATGGAAAAGCTGTTGTATTTATATCGTATTTTATGCTTCTGGCGTTTACTTCTAAGGACCTAACTATTCGATCTGGTGGAGCAACGCCCTAGAGTGAATCCTAGGTTGCTCGGAATGTAGAAATGACCATAACGTTCACACTGGTTGCAATTATTCGTTTTATACGATGGAAACGCTGTTGTATTTATATCGTATTTTATGCTTCTGGCGTTTACTTCTAAGGACCTAACTATTCAATCCGTTGGAGCAACGCCCTAGGGTGAAGCCTAGGTTCCTCGGAATGTGGAAATGACCATAACTTTCACACTGGTTGCAATTATTCGTTTTATACGATGGAAAAGCTGTTGTATTTATATCGTATTTTATGCTTCTGCCGTTTACTTCTAAGGACCTAACTATTCGATCTGGTTGAGCAACGCCCTAGAGTGAATCCTAGGTTGCTCGGAATGTAGAAATGACCATAACGTTCACACCGGTTGCAATTATTCGTTTTATACGATGGAAACGCTGTTGTATTTATACCGTATTTTACGCTTCTGGCGTTTACTTCTAAGGACCTAACTATTCAATCCGTTGGAGCAACGCCCTAGGGTGAAGCCTAGGTTCCTCGGAATGTGGAAATGACCATAACTTTCACACCGGTTGCAATTATTCGTTTTATCCGATGGAAACGCTGTTGTATTTATATTGTACTTTATGCCTCTGGCGTTGACTTCTAAGGCCGTAGCTATTAGATGTGGTGGAGCAACACCCTAGAGTGACGCCTAGGGTGCTCGGAACGTAGAAATGACCATTACTTTCACACTGGTTGCAATTATTTGTTTTATACGATGGAAAAGCTGTTGTATTTATATCGTATTTTATGCTTCTGGCGTTTACTTCTAAGGACCTAACTATTCATTCCGTTGGAGCAACGCCCTAGGGTGAAGCCTAGGTTCCTCGGAATGTGGAAATGACCATAACTTTCACACTGGTTGCAATTATTCGTTTTATACGATGGAAACGCTGTTGTATTTACATTGTATTTTATGCCTTTGGCGTTGACTTCTAAGGCCGTAGCTATTAGATGTGGTGGAGCAACGCCCTAGAGTGACGCCTAGGGTGCTTGGAACGTAGAAATGACCATTACTTTCACACTGGTTGCAACTATTCGTTTTATACGATGGAAAAGCTGTTGTATTTATATCGTATTTTATGCTTCTGGCGTTGTGTCTTAGGCCGTAACTATTCGGTCTGGTGGAGCAACGCCCTGGAGTGAAACCTAGGTTGCCCGGAACGTAGAATTGGCCATCACTTTCAAACAGGTTGCAATTATTCCTGTTATATCATGGAAACATAGTTGTATTTTTATTGCACTTTATGCTTCGGGTGTTGACATCTATGGCCCTAACTACACAATCTGTTGGAGCAACGCCCTAGGGTGAAGCCTAGGTTGCGCGGAAAGTAGAAATGACCATAAGTTTCATACTGGTTGCAATTATTCGTTTTATACGATGGAAAAACTGTTGTATTTATATTGTATTTTATGCATCTGGCGCTGACTTCTAAGGCACTAACTATTCGATCTGGTGGAGCAACGCAATAGTGTGATGCCAAGGCTGCCCGGAACGTAGAATTGGCCATCACTTTCAAAGTGGTTGCAATTATTCCTGTTATATGATGGAAGCAGTGTTGTATTTTTTTTGCATTTTATGGTACGGGCGTTGACTTCTAAGGCCCTAACTATTCAATCTGTTGGAGCAGCGCCCTAGGGTGAAGCCTAGGTTGCTCGGAGAGTAGAAATGACCATAAGTTTCATACTGGTTGCAGTTATCCGTTTTATACGATGGAAAAGCTGTTGTATTTATATTGTATTTTATGCTTCTGGCGTTGACTTCTAAGGACCTAACTATTCGATCTGGTGGAGCAACGCACTAGAGTGAATCCTAGGTTGCTCGGAATGTAGAAATGACCATAACTTTCACACTGGTTGCAATTATTCGTTTTAGACGATGGAAACGCTGTTGTATTTATATTGTACTTTATGCCTCTGGCGTTGACTTCTAAGGCACTAACTATTCTATCTGGTGGAGCAACGCCCTATGGTGAAGCCTAGCTTGCTCGGAAAGTAGAAATGACCATAAGTTTCATACTGGTTGCAATTATTCGTTTTATACGATCGAAACACTGTTGTATTTTTATTGCATTTTATGCTTCGGGCGTTGACATCTAAGGCCCTAACCATTCAATCTGTTGGAGCAACGCCCTAGGGTGAAGCCTAACTTGCTCGGAAAGTAGAAATGACCATAAGTTTCATACTGGTTGCAATTATTCGTTTTATACGATGGAAAAACTGTTGTATTTATATTGTATTTTATGTTTCTGGCGTTTACTTCTAACGACCTAACTATTCGATCTGGTGGAGCAACGCCCTAGAGTGAATCCTAGGTTGCTCGGAATGTAGAAATGACCATAACTTTCACACTGGTTGCAATTATTCGTTTTATACGATGGAAACGCTGTTGTACATATATTGTACTTTATGCCTCTGGCGTTGACTTCTAAGGCCGTAGCTATTAGATGTGGTGGAGCAACGCCCTAGAGTGACGCCTAGGGTGCTCGGAACGTAGGAATGACCATTACTATCACACTGGTTGCAATTATTCGTTTTATACTATGGAAGAGCTGTTGTATTTACATCGTATTTTATGCTTCTGGCGTTGACTTCTAAGGCACTAACTATTCGATCTGGTGGAGCAACGCCCTAGAGTGAAGCCTAGGTTGCCCGGAACGTAGAATTGGCCATCACTTTCAAACTGGTCGAAATTATTCCTGTTATATGATGGAAACACTGTTGCATTTTTTTTGTATTTTATGGTTCGGTCGTAGACTTCTAAGGCCCTAACTATTCAATATGTTGGACCAACGCCCTAGGGTGAAGCCTAGGCTGCTCGGAAAGTAGAAATGACAATAAGTTTCATACTGGTTGCAATTATTCGTTTTATACGATGGAAAAGCTGTTGTATTTATATTGTATTTTATGTTTCTGGCGTTGACTTCTAAGGCACTAACTATTCGATCTGGTGGAGCAACGCCCTAGAGTGAAGCCTAGGTTTTTCGGAATGTAGAAATGACCATAACATTCACACTTGTTGCAATTATTCGTTTTATACGATGGAAACGCTGTTGTATTTGTTTTGCATTTTATGGTTCGGGCGTTGACTTCTAAGGCCCTAACTATTCAATCCGTTGGAGCAACGCCCTAGGGTGAAGCCTAGGTTGCTCGGAAAGTAGAAATGACCATAAGTTTCATACTGGTTGCAATTATTTGTTTTATACGATGGAAAAACTGTTGTATTTATATTGTATTTTATGCATCTGGCGTTGACTTCTAAGGCACTAACTATTCGATCTGGTGGAGCAACGCAATAGTGTGATGCCAAGGTTGCCCGGAAAGGATAAATTACCATCACTTTCTAACTGGTTGCAATTAATCTTGTTATACGATGGAAAAACTGTTGTATTTTTATTGCATTTTATGCTTCTGGCGTTCACTTCTTAGGCCCTAACTATTCGATCTGGTGGAACAACAGCCTAGGGTGAAGCCTAGCTTGCCCGGAACGTAGAAATGACCATTACTTACACACTGTTTGCTATTATTCCTTTTACACGATGGAAAAGCTGTTGTATTTAAATCGTATTTTATGCTTCTGGCGTGTACTTCTAAGGACATAACTATTCGATCTGGTGGAGCAACGCCCTAGAGTGAATACTAGGTTGCTCGGAATGTAGAAATGACCATAACTTTCACACTTGTTGCAATTACTCGTTTTATACGATGGAAAAGCTGTTGTATTTATATCGTATTTTATGCTTCTGGCGTTTACTTCTAAGGACCTAACTATTCGATCTGGTGGAGCAACGCCCTAGAGTGAATCCTAGGTTGCTCGGAATGTAGAAATGACCATAACGTTCACACTGGTTGCAATTATTCGTTTTATACGATGGAAACGCTGTTGTATTTATATCGTATTTTATGCTTCTGGCGTTTACTTCTAAGGACCTAACTATTCAATCCGTTGGAGCAACGCCCTAGGGTGAAGCCTAGGTTCCTCGGAATGTGGAAATGACCATAACTTTCACACTGGTTGCAATTATCCGTTTTATACGATGGAAACGCTGTTGTATTTATATTGTACTTTATGCTTCTGGCGCTGACTTCTAAGGCCGTAGCTATTAGATGTGGTGGAGCAACGCCCTAGAGTGACGCCTAGGGTGCTCGGAACGTAGAAATGACCATTACTTTCACACTGGTTGCAATTATTCGTTTTATACGATGGAAAAGCTGTTGTATTTATATCGTATTTTATGCTTCTGGCGTTTACTTCTTTAGACTTAACTATTCGATCTGGTGGAGCAACGCCCTAGAGTGAATCCTAGGTTGCTCGGAAT
Organism: Calliopsis andreniformis; assembly: GCF_051401765.1. Taxonomy (NCBI): domain Eukaryota; kingdom Metazoa; phylum Arthropoda; class Insecta; order Hymenoptera; family Andrenidae; genus Calliopsis; species Calliopsis andreniformis. The sequence goes on from NC_135072.1 coordinate 9,755,409, forward strand.
GTAGAAATGACCATAACTTTCACACTGGTTGCAATTATTCGTTTTATACGATGGAAACGCTGTTGTATTTATATCGTATTTTATGCTTCTGGCGTTTACTTCTAAGGACCTAACTATTCAATCCGTTGGAGCAACGCCCTAGGGTGAAGCCTAGGCTGCTCGGAAAGTAGAAATGACAATAAGTTTCATACTGGTTGCAATTATTCGTTTTATACGATGGAAAAGGTGTTGTATTTATATTGTATTTTATGCTTCTGGCGTTGACTTCTAAGGCACTAACTATTCGATCTGGTGGAGCAACGCCCTAGAGTGAAGCCTAGGTTTTTCGGAATGTAGAAATGACCATAACATTCGCACTTGTTGCAATTATTCGTTTTATACGATGGAAACGCTGTTGTATTTGTTTTGCATTTTATGGTTCGGGCGTTTACTTCTAAGGCCCTAACTATTCAATCCGTTGGAGCAACGCCCTAGGGTGAAGCCTAGGTTGCTCGGAAAGTAGAAATGACCATAAGTTTCATACTGGTTGCAATTATTTGTTTTATACGATGGAAAAACTGTTGTATTTATATTGAATTTTATGCATCTGGCGTTGACTTCTAAGGCACTAACGATTCGATCTGGTGGAGCAACGCAATAGTGTGAAGCCAAGGTTGCCCGGAACGTAGAATTGGCCATCACTTTCAAAGTGGTTGCAATTATTCCTGGTATATGATGGAAGCAGTGTTGTATTTTTTTTGCATTTTATGCTGCTGGCGTTTACTTCTAAGGACCTAATTATTCGATCTGGTGGAGCAACGCCCTAGAGTGAATCCTAGGTTGCTCGGAATGTAGAAATGACCATAACTTTCACACTGGTTGCAATTATTCGTTTTATACGATGGAAACGCTGCTGTATTTATATCGTATTTTATGCTTCTGGCGTTTACTTCTAAGGACCTAACTATTCGATCTGGTGGAGCAACGCCCTAGAGTGAATACTAGGTTGCTCGGAATGTAGAAATGACCATAACTTTCACACTTGTTGCAATTATTCGTTTTATACGATGGAAAAGCTGTTGTATTTATATCGTATTTTATGCTTCTGGCGTTTACTTCTAAGGACCTAACTATTCGATCTGGTGGAGCAACGCCCTAGAGTGAATCCTAGGTTGCTCGGAATGTAGAAATGACCATAACGTTCACACTGGTTGCAATTATTCGTTTTATACGATGGAAACGCTGTTGTATTTATATCGTATTTTATGCTTCTGGCGTTTACTTCTAAGGACCTAACTATTCAATCCGTTGGAGCAACGCCCTAGGGTGAAGCCTAGGTTCCTCGGAATGTGGAAATGACCATAACTTTCACACTGGTTGCAATTATTCGTTTTATACGATGGAAAAGCTGTTGTATTTATATCGTATTTTATGCTTCTGGCGTTTACTTCTAAGGACCTAACTATTCGATCTGGTTGAGCAACGCCCTAGAGTGAATCCTAGGTTGCTCGGAATGTAGAAATGACCATAACGTTCACACCGGTTGCAATTATTCGTTTTATACGATGGAAACGCTGTTGTATTTATACCGTATTTTATGCTTCTGGCGTTTACTTCTAAGGACCTAACTATTCAATCCGTTGGAGCAACGCCCTAGGGTGAAGCCTAGGTTCCTCGGAATGTGGAAATGACCATAACTTTCACACTGGTTGCAATTATTCGTTTTATCCGATGGAAACGCTGTTGTATTTATATTGTACTTTATGCCTCTGGCGTTGACTTCTAAGGCCGTAGCTATTAGATGTGGTGGAGCAACACCCTAGAGTGACGCCTAGGGTGCTCGGAACGTAGAAATGACCATTACTTTCACACTGGTTGCAATTATTTGTTTTATACGATGGAAAAGCTGTTGTATTTATATCGTATTTTATGCTTCTGGCGTTTACTTCTAAGGACTTAACTATTCGATCTGGTGGAGCAACGCCCTAGAGTGAATCCTAGGTTGCTCGGAATGTAGAAATGACCATAACTTTAACACTGGTTGCAATTATTCGTTTTATACGATGGAAACGCTGTTGTATCTATATCGTATTTTATGCTTCTGGCGTTTACTTCTAAGGACCTAACTATTCATTCCGTTGGAGCAACGCCCTAGGGTGAAGCCTAGGTTCCTCGGAATGTGGAAATGACCATAACTTTCACACTGGTTGCAATTATTCGTTTTATACGATGGAAACGCTGTTGTATTTACATTGTATTTTATGCCTTTGGCGCTGACTTCTAAGGCCGTAGCTATTAGATGTGGTGGAGCAACGCCCTAGAGTGACGCCTAGGGTGCTTGGAACGTAGAAATGACCATTACTTTCACACTGGTTGCAACTATTCGTTTTATACGATGGAAAAGCTGTTGTATTTATATCGTATTTTATGCTTCTGGCGTTGAGTTCTTAGGCCGTAACTATTCGGTCTGGTGGAGCAACGCCCTGGAGTGAAACCTAGGTTGCCCGGAACGTAGAATTGGCCATCACTTTCAAACAGGTTGCAATTATTCCTGTTATATCATGGAAACATAGTTGTATTTTTATTGCACTTTATGCTTCGGGTGTTGACATCTATGGCCCTAACTACACAATCTGTTGGAGCAACGCCCTAGGGTGAAGCCTAGGTTGCTCGGAAAGTAGAAATGACCATAAGTTTCATACTGGTTGCAATTATTCGTTTTATACGATGGAAAAACTGTTGTATTTATATTGTATTTTATGCATCTGGCGTTGACTTCTAAGGCACTAACTATTCGATCTGGTGGAGCAACGCAATAGTGTGAAGCCAAGGCTGCCCGGAACGTAGAATTGGCCATCACTTTCAAAGTGGTTGCAATTATTCCTGTTATATGATGGAAGCAGTGTTGTATTTTTTTTGCATTTTATGGTTCGGGCGTTGACTTCTAAGGCCCTAACTATTCAATCTGTTGGAGCAGCGCCCTAGGGTGAAGCCTGGGTTGCTCGGAGAGTAGAAATGACCATAAGTTTCATACTGGTTGCAGTTATCCGTTTTATACGATGGAAAAGCTGTTGTATTTATATTGTATTTTATGCTTCTGGCGTTGACTTCTAAGGACCTAACTATTCGATCTGGTGGAGCAACGCACTAGAGTGAAACCTAGGTTGCTCGGAATGTAGAAATGACCATAACTTTCACACTGGTTGCAATTATTCGTTTTAGACGATGGAAACGCTGTTGTATTTATATTGTACTTTATGCCTCTGGCGTTGACTTCTAAGGCACTAACTATTCTATCTGGTGGAGCAACGCCCTATGGTGAAGCCTAGCTTGCTCGGAAAGTAGAAATGACCATATGTTTCATACTGGTTGCAATTATTCGTTTTATACGATCGAAACACTGTTGTATTTTTATTGCATTTTATGCTTCGGGCGTTGACTTCTAAGGCCCTAACCATTCAATCTGTTGGAGCAACGCCCTAGGGTGAAGCCTAACTTGCTCGGAAAGTAGAAATGACCATAAGTTTCATACTGGTTGCAATTATTCGTTTTATACGATGGAAAAACTGTTGTATTTATATTGTATTTTATGTTTCTGGCGTTTACTTCTAAGGACCTAACTATTCGATCTGGTGGAGCAACGCCCTAGAGTGAATCCTAGGTTGCTCGGAATGTAGAAATGACCATAACTTTCACACTGGTTGCAATTATTCGTTTTATACGATGGAAACGCTGTTGTATATATATTGTACTTTATGCCTCTGGCGTTGACTTCTAAGGCCGTAGCTATTAGATGTGGTGGAGCAACGCCCTAGAGTGACGCCTAGGGTGCTCGGAACGTAGGAATGACCATTACTTTCACACTGGTTGCAATTATTCGTTTTATACGATGGAAAAGCTGTTGTATTTATATCGTATTTTATGCTTCTGGCGTTGCCTTCTTAGGCCCTAGCTATTCGATCTGGTGGAACAACGCCCTAGAGTCAAGCCTAGGATGCCCGGAACGTAGAATTGGCCATCACTTTCAAACTGGTTGCAATTATTCCTGTTATATGATGGAAACACTGTTGTATTTTTTTTGCATTTAATGGTTCGGGCGTTGACTTCTAAGGCCCTAACTATTCAATCTGTTGGAGCAACGCCCTAGGGTGAAGCTTAGGTTGCTCGCAAAGTAGAAATGTCCATAAGTTTCATACTGGTTGCAATTGTTCGTTTTATGCGATGGAAAAACTGTTGTATTTATATTGTATTTTATGCTTCTGGCGTTGACTTCTAAGGCACTAACTATTCGATATGGTGGAGCAACGCAATAGAGGGAAGCCTAGGTTGCCCGGAACGTAGAATTGGCCATCACTTTCAAACTGGTTGCAATTATTCCTGTTATATGATGGAAACACTGTTGTATTTTTTTTGCATTTGATGGTTCGGGCGTTGGCTTCTAAGGCCCGAACTATTCAAACTGTTGGAGCAACGCCCTAGGGTGAAGCCTAGGCTGTTCGGAAACTAGAAATGACCATAAGTTTCATACTGGTTGCAATTATTCGTTTTATACGATGGAAAAACTGTTGTATTTATATTGTATTTTATGCTTCTGGCGTTGACTTCTAAGGCCCTAGCTGCTCGATCTAGTGGAGCAACGCCCTAGAGTGACGCCTAGGGTGCCCGGAACGTAGAAATGACCATTACTTTCACACTGGTTGCAATTATTCGTTTTATACGATGGAAAAGCGGTTGTATTTATATCGTATTTTATGCTTCTGGCGTCGACTTCTAAGGCCCTAACTGTTTGATCTGGTGGAGCACCGCCCTAGAGTGAAGCCCAGGTTGCCCGGAACGTAGAAATGACCATAACTTTCACACTGGTTGCTAATATTCGTTTTATACGATGGAAAAACTGTTATATTTATATTGTATTTTATGCTTCTGGCGTTGACTTCTTAGGCCCTAACTATTCGATCTGGTGGAACAACGGCCTAGGGTGAAGCCTAGGTTGCCCGGAACGTAGAAATGACCTTAACTTTTACACTGGTAGCAATTATTCGTTTTATACAATGGAAAAACTGTTCTATTTATTTTGTATTTAATGCTTCGGGCGTTGACTTCTAAGGCCCTAACGGTTTGATCTGGTGGAGTAACGCCCTAGAGTGAAGCCTAGGTTGCCCGGAACGTAGAAATGACCATAACTTTCACACTGGTTGCTATTATTCGTTTTATACGATGGAAAAGCTGTGGCATCTTTATTGTATTTTATACATCTGGGGTTGACTTCTAAGGCCGTAGCTATTAGATCTGGTGGAGCAACGCCCTAGGGTGACGCCTAGGTTGCCCGGAACGTAGAAATGACCATTACTTTCACAATGTTTGCAATTATACAATTTATACGATGAAAAACTGTTGGACTTATATTGTATTTTATTCTTCTGGCGTTGACCTGTTAGGCCCTACACCATTCGATCTGGTGGAACAACGCCCTAGAGTGAAGCCTAGGTTGCCCGGAACATGGAAATGACCATTACTTTCACACTGTTTGCAAATATACATTATATACGATGGAAAAGCTGTTGTATTTATATTGTATTTTATGCTTCTGGCGTTGACTTCGTACGACCTAGCTATTTAATCTGGTAGAGCACCGCCCTAGAGTGGAGCATAGGTTGCCGGAACGTAGAATATACCATTACCTTCACACTGGTTACAATTATTCCTGTTATACGATGGAAAAACTGTTGCATCTTTATTGTATTTTATGCTTCTGGCGTTGACTTCTAAGGCCCTAACTATTCAATCTGTTGGAGCAATGCCCTAGGGTGAATCCTAGGTTGCCCGGAACGTAGAAATGACCATAACTTTCACACTGGTTGCAATTATTCGTTTTATACGATGGAAAAGCTGTTGTATTTATATCGTATTTTATGCTTCTGGCGTTGACTTCTTAGGCCCTAACTATTCGATCTGGTGGAATAACGCCCTAGAGTGAAGCCTAGGTTGCCTGGAACGTAGAAATGACCATAACTTTCACACTGGTTGCAATTATTCGTTTTATACGATGGAAAAGCTGTTGTATTTATATCGTATTTTATGCTTCTGGCGTTGACTTCTTAGGCCCTAACTATTCGATCTGGTGGAATAACGCCCTAGAGTGAAGCCTAGGTTGCCTGGAACGTAGAAATGACCATAACTTTCACACTGGTTGCAATTATTCGTTTTATACGATGGAAAAGCTGTTGTATTTATATCGTATTTTATGCTTCTGGCGTTGACTTCTTAGGCCCTAACTATTCCATCTGGTGGAACAACGCCCTAGAGTAAAGCCCAGGTTGCGCGGAACGTAGAAATGACCACAACTTTCACACTGGTAGCAATTATTCGTTTTATACAATGGAAAAACTGTTCTATTTATTTTGTATTTAATGCTTCGGGCGTTGACTTCTAAGGCCCTAACTATTCGATCAGGTGGAGCAACGCCCTAGAGTGAAGCCTAGGTTGCTCGAAATGTAGATGTGACCATAACGTTCACACTGGTTGCAATTATTCATTTTATACGATTGAAAAACTGTTGTACTTATATTGTATTTTATTCCTATTGGGTTGAATTCTATGTCCCTAGTTATTCGATCTGGTGGAGCAACGCCCTAGAGTGAAACCTAGGTTACCCGGAACGTAGAAATGACCAGTACTTTCATACTGTTTGCAGTTATTCCTGTTATACGATGGAAAATCTTTTGCATCTTTATTGTATTTTATGCTTCTGGCGTTGACTTCTAAGGCACTAGCTATTCGATTTGGTGGAGCACCGCCTTAGAGTGAAGCCTAGGTTGCCCGGAATGTAGAAATGACCATAACTTCCACACTGGTTGCAATTATTCATTTAATACGATGGAAAAGCGGTTGTATTCATATCGTATTTTATGCTTCGGGCGATGACTTCTTAGGCCCTAACATTTCGATCTAGTGGAGCAACGCCCTACAGTGAAGCCTAGGTTGCCCTGAACGTAGATATGACCATAACCTTCACACAGGTTGCAATTATTCGTTTTTTACGGTGTAAAGGCTGTTGTATTTATTTTGTATTTTATTCTTCTGGTGTTGACTTCTTAGGCCCTAACTATTCGATCTGGTGGAACAACGCCGTAGAGTGAAGCTTAGGTTGTGCGGAACGTAGAAATGACCATTACTTTCTGACTGTATGCAATTATTCCTTTTATACGATGGAAAAGCTGTTGTATTTATATTGTATTTTATGCCTCTGGCGTTGACTTCTAAGGCCGTAGCTATTAGATGTGGTGGAGCAACGCCCTAGAGTGACGCCTACGGTGCTCGGAACGTAGAAATGTCCATTACTTTCACACTGGTTGCAATTATTCGTTTTATACGATGGAAAAGCAGTTGTATTTATATCGTATTTTATGCTGCTGGCGTTGACTTCTTAGGCCGTAACTATGCGGTCTGGTGGAGCAACGCCCTCGAGTGAAACCTAGGTTGCCCGGAACGTAGAATTGGCCATCACTTTCAAACTGGTTGCAATTATTCCTGTTATATGATGGAAACACTGTTGTATTTTTTTTGCATTTAATGGTTCGGGCGTTGACGTCTAAGGCCCTAACTATTCAATCTGTTGGAGCAACGCCCTAGGCTGAAGCTTAGGTTGCTCGCAAAGTAGAAATGTCCATAAGTTTCATACTGGTTGCAATTGTTCGTTTTATGCGATGGAAAAACTGTTGTATTTATATTGTATTTTATGCTTCTGGCGTTGACTTCTAAGGCACTAACTATTCGATATGGTGGAGCAACGCAATAGAGGGAAGCCTAGGTTGCCCGGAACGTAGAATTGGCCATCACTTTCAAACTGGTTGCAATTATTCCTGTTATATGATGGAAACACTGTTGTATTTTTTTTGCATTTGATGGTTCGGGCGTTGGCTTCTAAGGCCCGAACTATTCAAACTGTTGGAGCAACGCCCTAGGGTGAAGCCTAGGTTGTTCGGAAACTAGAAATGACCATAAGTTTCATACTGGTTGCAATTATTCGTTTTATACGATGGAAAAACTGTTGTATTTATATTGTATTTTATGCTTCTGGCGTTGACTTCTAAGGACCTAGCTGCTCGATCTAGTAGAGCAACGCCCTAGAGTGACGCCTAGGGTGCCCGGAACGTAGAAATGACCATTACTTTCACACTGGTTGCAATTATTCGTTTTATACGATGGAAAAGCGGTTGTATTTATATCGTATTTTATGCTTCTGGCGTCGACTTCTAAGGCCCTAACTGTTTGATCTGGTGGAGCACCGCCCTAGAGTGAAGCCCAGGTTGCCCGGAACGTAGAAATTACCATAACTTTCACACTGGTTGCTAATATTCGTTTTATACGATGGAAAAACTGTTATATTTATATTGTATTTTATGCTTCTGGCGTTGACTTCTTAGGCCCTAACTATTCGATCTGGTGGAACAACGGCCTAGGGTGAAGCCTAGGTTGCCCGGAACGTAGAAATGACCTTAACTTTTACACTGGTAGCAATTATTCGTTTTATACAATGGAAAAACTGTTCTATTTATTTTGTATTTTATGCTTCTGGCGTTGACTTCTTAGGCCCTAACTATTCGATCTGGTGGAATAACGCCCTAGAGTGAAGCCTAGGTTGCCTGGAACGTAGAAATGACCATAACTTTCACACTGGTTGCAATTATTCGTTTTATACGATGGAAAAGCTGTTGTATTTATATCGTATTTTACGCTTCTGGCGTTGACTTCTTAGGCCCTAACTATTCCATCTGGTGGAACAACGCCCTAGAGTAAAGCCCAGGTTGCGCGGATGGTAGAAATGACCACAACTTTCACACTGGTAGCAATTATTCGTTTTATACAATGGAAAAACTGTTCTATTTATTTTGTATTTAATGCTTCGGGCGTTGACTTCTAAGGCCCTAACTATTCGATCAGGTGGAGCAACGCCCTAGAGTGAAGCCTAGGTTGCTCGGAATGTAGAAATGACCATCACTTTCACACTGGTTGCAATTATTCGTTTTATACGATGGAAAAACTGTTGCATCTTTATCGTATTTTATGCTTCTGGCGTTGACTTCTTAGGCCGTAACTATTCGACCTGGTGGAGCAACTCCCTGGAGTGAAACCTAGGTTGCCCGGAACGTAGAAATGACCACTACAATCACACTGGTTGCAAATTATTCCTGCTATACGATGGAAAAACTGTTGTATTTTTATTGCATTTTATGCTTCTGGTGTTCACTTCTAAGACCCTAACTATTCGATCTGGTGGAACAACGGCATAGGGTGAAGCCTAGGTTGCCCGGAACGTAGAAATGACCATACCTTTTACACTGGTAGCAATTATTCATTTTATACAATGGAAAAACTGTTCTATTTATTTTGTATTTAATGCTTCGGGCGTTGACTTCTAAGGCCCTAACTGTTTGAGCTGGTGGAGTAACGCCCTAGAGGGAAGCCTAGGTTGCCCCGAACGTAGAAATGACCATAACTTTCACACTGGTTGCAATTATTTGTTTTATACGATGGAAAAGCTGTTGTATTTATATCGTATTTTATGCTTCTGGCGTTGACTTCTTAGGCCCTAACTACTCCATCTGGTGGAACAACGCCCTAGGGTAAAGCCCAGGTTGCGCGGAACGTAGAAATGACCATAGCTTTCACTCTGGTAGCAATTATTCGTTTTATACGATGGAAAAGCTGTTGTATCTATATCGTATTTTATGCTTCTGGCGTTTACTTCTAAGGACCTAACTATTCATTCCGTTGGAGCAACGCCCTAGGGTGAAGCCTAGGTTCCTCGGAATGTGGAAATGACCATAACTTTCACACTGGTTGCAATTATTCGTTTTATACGATGGAAACGCTGTTGTATTTACATTGTATTTTATGCCTTTGGCGCTGACTTCTAAGGCCGTAGCTATTAGATGTGGTGGAGCAACGCCCTAGAGTGACGCCTAGGGTGCTTGGAACGTAGAAATGACCATTACTTTCACACTGGTTGCAACTATTCGTTTTATACGATGGAAAAGCTGTTGTATTTATATCGTATTTTATGCTTCTGGCGTTGAGTTCTTAGGCCGTAACTATTCGGTCTGGTGGAGCAACGCCCTGGAGTGAAACCTAGGTTGCCCGGAACGTAGAATTGGCCATCACTTTCAAACAGGTTGCAATTATTCCTGTTATATCATGGAAACATAGTTGTATTTTTATTGCACTTTATGCTTCGGGTGTTGACATCTATGGCCCTAACTACACAATCTGTTGGAGCAACGCCCTAGGGTGAAGCCTAGGTTGCTCGGAAAGTAGAAATGACCATAAGTTTCATACTGGTTGCAATTATTCGTTTTATACGATGGAAAAACTGTTGTATTTATATTGTATTTTATGCATCTGGCGTTGACTTCTAAGGCACTAACTATTCGATCTGGTGGAGCAACGCAATAGTGTGAAGCCAAGGCTGCCCGGAACGTAGAATTGGCCATCACTTTCAAAGTGGTTGCAATTATTCCTGTTATATGATGGAAGCAGTGTTGTATTTTTTTTGCATTTTATGGTTCGGGCGTTGACTTCTAAGGCCCTAACTATTCAATCTGTTGGAGCAGCGCCCTAGGGTGAAGCCTGGGTTGCTCGGAGAGTAGAAATGACCATAAGTTTCATACTGGTTGCAGTTATCCGTTTTATACGATGGAAAAGCTGTTGTATTTATATTGTATTTTATGCTTCTGGCGTTGACTTCTAAGGACCTAACTATTCGATCTGGTGGAGCAACGCACTAGAGTGAAACCTAGGTTGCTCGGAATGTAGAAATGACCATAACTTTCACACTGGTTGCAATTATTCGTTTTAGACGATGGAAACGCTGTTGTATTTATATTGTACTTTATGCCTCTGGCGTTGACTTCTAAGGCACTAACTATTCTATCTGGTGGAGCAACGCCCTATGGTGAAGCCTAGCTTGCTCGGAAAGTAGAAATGACCATATGTTTCATACTGGTTGCAATTATTCGTTTTATACGATCGAAACACTGTTGTATTTTTATTGCATTTTATGCTTCGGGCGTTGACTTCTAAGGCCCTAACCATTCAATCTGTTGGAGCAACGCCCTAGGGTGAAGCCTAACTTGCTCGGAAAGTAGAAATGACCATAAGTTTCATACTGGTTGCAATTATTCGTTTTATACGATGGAAAAACTGTTGTATTTATATTGAATTTTATGTTTCTGGCGTTTACTTCTAAGGACCTAACTATTCGATCTGGTGGAGCAACGCCCTAGAGTGAATCCTAGGTTGCTCGGAATGTAGAAATGACCATAACTTTCACACTGGTTGCAATTATTCGTTTTATACGATGGAAACGCTGTTGTATATATATTGTACTTTATGCCTCTGGCGTTGACTTCTAAGGCCGTAGCTATTAGATGTGGTGGAGCAACGCCCTAGAGTGACGCCTAGGGTGCTCGGAACGTAGGAATGACCATTACTTTCACACTGGTTGCAATTATTCGTTTTATACGATGGAAAAGCTGTTGTATTTATATCGTATTTTATGCTTCTGGCGTTGCCTTCTTAGGCCCTAGCTATTCGATCTGGTGGAACAACGCCCTAGAGTCAAGCCTAGGATGCCCGGAACGTAGAATTGGCCATCACTTTCAAACTGGTTGCAATTATTCCTGTTATATGATGGAAACACTGTTGTATTTTTTTTGCATTTAATGGTTCGGGCGTTGACTTCTAAGGCCCTAACTATTCAATCTGTTGGAGCAACGCCCTAGGGTGAAGCTTAGGTTGCTCGCAAAGTAGAAATGTCCATAAGTTTCATACTGGTTGCAATTGTTCGTTTTATGCGATGGAAAAACTGTTGTATTTATATTGTATTTTATGCTTCTGGCGTTGACTTCTAAGGCACTAACTATTCGATATGGTGGAGCAACGCAATAGAGGGAAGCCTAGGTTGCCCGGAACGTAGAATTGGCCATCACTTTCAAACTGGTTGCAATTATTCCTGTTATATGATGGAAACACTGTTGTATTTTTTTTGCATTTGATGGTTCGGGCGTTGGCTTCTAAGGCCCGAACTATTCAAACTGTTGGAGCAACGCCCTAGGGTGAAGCCTAGGCTGTTCGGAAACTAGAAATGACCATAAGTTTCATACTGGTTGCAATTATTCGTTTTATACGATGGAAAAACTGTTGTATTTATATTGTATTTTATGCTTCTGGCGTTGACTTCTAAGGCCCTAGCTGCTCGATCTAGTGGAGCAACGCCCTAGAGTGACGCCTAGGGTGCCCGGAACGTAGAAATGACCATTACTTTCACACTGGTTGCAATTATTCGTTTTATACGATGGAAAAGCGGTTGTATTTATATCGTATTTTATGCTTCTGGCGTCGACTTCTAAGGCCCTAACTGTTTGATCTGGTGGAGCACCGCCCTAGAGTGAAGCCCAGGTTGCCCGGAACGTAGAAATGACCATAACTTTCACACTGGTTGCTAATATTCGTTTTATACGATGGAAAAACTGTTATATTTATATTGTATTTTATGCTTCTGGCGTTGACTTCTTAGGCCCTAACTATTCGATCTGGTGGAACAACGGCCTAGGGTGAAGCCTAGGTTGCCCGGAACGTAGAAATGACCTTAACTTTTACACTGGTAGCAATTATTCGTTTTATACAATGGAAAAACTGTTCTATTTATTTTGTATTTAATGCTTCGGGCGTTGACTTCTAAGGCCCTAACGGTTTGATCTGGTGGAGTAACGCCCTAGAGTGAAGCCTAGGTTGCCCGGAACGTAGAAATGACCATAACTTTCACACTGGTTGCTATTATTCGTTTTATACGATGGAAAAGCTGTGGCATCTTTATTGTATTTTATACATCTGGGGTTGACTTCTAAGGCCGTAGCTATTAGATCTGGTGGAGCAACGCCCTAGGGTGACGCCTAGGTTGCCCGGAACGTAGAAATGACCATTACTTTCACAATGTTTGCAATTATACAATTTATACGATGAAAAACTGTTGGACTTATATTGTATTTTATTCTTCTGGCGTTGACCTGTTAGGCCCTACACCATTCGATCTGGTGGAACAACGCCCTAGAGTGAAGCCTAGGTTGCCCGGAACATGGAAATGACCATTACTTTCACACTGTTTGCAAATATACATTATATACGATGGAAAAGCTGTTGTATTTATATTGTATTTTATGCTTCTGGCGTTGACTTCGTACGACCTAGCTATTTAATCTGGTAGAGCACCGCCCTAGAGTGGAGCATAGGTTGCCGGAACGTAGAATATACCATTACCTTCACACTGGTTACAATTATTCCTGTTATACGATGGAAAAACTGTTGCATCTTTATTGTATTTTATGCTTCTGGCGTTGACTTCTAAGGCCCTAACTATTCAATCTGTTGGAGCAATGCCCTAGGGTGAATCCTAGGTTGCCCGGAACGTAGAAATGACCATAACTTTCACACTGGTTGCAATTATTCGTTTTATACGATGGAAAAGCTGTTGTATTTATATCGTATTTTATGCTTCTGGCGTTGACTTCTTAGGCCCTAACTATTCGATCTGGTGGAATAACGCCCTAGAGTGAAGCCTAGGTTGCCTGGAACGTAGAAATGACCATAACTTTCACACTGGTTGCAATTATTCGTTTTATACGATGGAAAAGCTGTTCTATTTATATCGTATTTTATGCTTCTGGCGTTGACTTCTTAGGCCCTAACTATTCGATCTGGTGGAACAACGCCCTAGAGTAAAGCCCAGGTTGCGCGGAACGTAGAAATGACCACAACTTTCACACTGGTAGCAATTATTCGTTTTATACAATGGAAAAACTGTTCTATTTATTTTGTATTTAATGCTTCGGGCGTTGACTTCTAAGGCCCTAACTATTCGATCAGGTGGAGCAACGCCCTAGAGTGAAGCCTAGGTTGCTCGAAATGTAGATGTGACCATAACGTTCACACTGGTTGCAATTATTCATTTTATACGATTGAAAAACTGTTGTACTTATATTGTATTTTATTCCTATTGGGTTGAATTCTATGTCCCTAGTTATTCGATCTGGTGGAGCAACGCCATAGAGTGAAACCTAGGTTACCCGGAACGTAGAAATGACCAGTACTTTCATACTGTTTGCAGTTATTCCTGTTATACGATGGAAAATCTTTTGCATCTTTATTGTATTTTATGCTTCTGGCGTTGACTTCTAAGGCACTAGCTATTCGATTTGGTGGAGCACCGCCTTAGAGTGAAGCCTAGGTTGCCCGGAATGTAGAAATGACCATAACTTCCACACTGGTTGCAATTATTCATTTAATACGATGGAAAAGCGGTTGTATTCATATCGTATTTTATGCTTCGGGCGATGACTTCTTAGGCCCTAACATTTCGATCTAGTGGAGCAACGCCCTACAGTGAAGCCTAGGTTGCCCTGAACGTAGATATGACCATAACCTTCACACAGGTTGCAATTATTCGTTTTTTACGGTGTAAAGGCTGTTGTATTTATTTTGTATTTTATTCTTCTGGTGTTGACTTCTTAGGCCCTAACTATTCGATCTGGTGGAACAACGCCGTAGAGTGAAGCTTAGGTTGTGCGGAACGTAGAAATGACCATTACTTTCTGACTGTATGCAATTATTCCTTTTATACGATGGAAAAGCTGTTGTATTTATATTGTATTTTATGCCTCTGGCGTTGACTTCTAAGGCCGTAGCTATTAGATGTGGTGGAGCAACGCCCTAGAGTGACGCCTACGGTGCTCGGAACGTAGAAATGTCCATTACTTTCACACTGGTTGCAATTATTCGTTTTATACGATGGAAAAGCAGTTGTATTTATATCGTATTTTATGCTGCTGGCGTTGACTTCTTAGGCCGTAACTATGCGGTCTGGTGGAGCAACGCCCTCGAGTGAAACCTAGGTTGCCCGGAACGTAGAATTGGCCATCACTTTCAAACTGGTTCCAATTATTCCTGTTATATGATGGAAACACTGTTGTATTTTTTTTGCATTTAATGGTTCGGGCGTTGACGTCTAAGGCCCTAACTATTCAATCTGTTGGAGCAACGCCCTAGGCTGAAGCTTAGGTTGCTCGCAAAGTAGAAATGTCCATAAGTTTCATACTGGTTGCAATTGTTCGTTTTATGCGATGGAAAAACTGTTGTATTTATATTGTATTTTATGCTTCTGGCGTTGACTTCTAAGGCACTAACTATTCGATATGGTGGAGCAACGCAATAGAGGGAAGCCTAGGTTGCCCGGAACGTAGAATTGGCCATCACTTTCAAACTGGTTGCAATTATTCCTGTTATATGATGGAAACACTGTTGTATTTTTTTTGCATTTGATGGTTCGGGCGTTGGCTTCTAAGGCCCGAACTATTCAAACTGTTGGAGCAACGCCCTAGGGTGAAGCCTAGGTTGTTCGGAAACTAGAAATGACCATAAGTTTCATACTGGTTGCAATTATTCGTTTTATACGATGGAAAAACTGTTGTATTTATATTGTATTTTATGCTTCTGGCGTTGATTTCTAAGGACCTAGCTGCTCGATCTAGTAGAGCAACGCCCTAGAGTGACGCCTAGGGTGCCCGGAACGTAGAAATGACCATTACTTTCACACTGGTTGCAATTATTCGTTTTATACGATGGAAAAGCGGTTGTATTTATATCGTATTTTATGCTTCTGGCGTCGACTTCTAAGGCCCTAACTGTTTGATCTGGTGGAGCACCGCCCTAGAGTGAAGCCCAGGTTGCCCGGAACGTAGAAATTACCATAACTTTCACACTGGTTGCTAATATTCGTTTTATACGATGGAAAAACTGTTATATTTATATTGTATTTTATGCTTCTGGCGTTGACTTCTTAGGCCCTAACTATTCGATCTGGTGGAACAACGGCCTAGGGTGAAGCCTAGGTTGCCCGGAACGTAGAAATGACCTTAACTTTTACACTGGTAGCAATTATTCGTTTTATACAATGGAAAAACTGTTCTATTTATTTTGTATTTTATGCTTCTGGCGTTGACTTCTTAGGCCCTAACTATTCGATCTGGTGGAATAACGCCCTAGAGTGAAGCCTAGGTTGCCTGGAACGTAGAAATGACCATAACTTTCACACTGGTTGCAATTATTCGTTTTATACGATGGAAAAGCTGTTGTATTTATATCGTATTTTACGCTTCTGGCGTTGACTTCTTAGGCCCTAACTATTCCATCTGGTGGAACAACGCCCTAGAGTAAAGCCCAGGTTGCGCGGATGGTAGAAATGACCACAACTTTCACACTGGTAGCAATTATTCGTTTTATACAATGGAAAAACTGTTCTATTTATTTTGTATTTAATGCTTCGGGCGTTGACTTCTAAGGCCCTAACTATTCGATCAGGTGGAGCAACGCCCTAGAGTGAAGCCTAGGTTGCTCGGAATGTAGAAATGACCATCACTTTCACACTGGTTGCAATTATTCGTTTTATACGATGGAAAAACTGTTGCATCTTTATCGTATTTTATGCTTCTGGCGTTGACTTCTTAGGCCGTAACTATTCGACCTGGTGGAGCAACTCCCTGGAGTGAAACCTAGGTTGCCCGGAACGTAGAAATGACCACTACAATCACACTGGTTGCAAATTATTCCTGCTATACGATGGAAAAACTGTTGTATTTTTATTGCATTTTATGCTTCTGGTGTTCACTTCTAAGACCCTAACTATTCGATCTGGTGGAACAACGGCATAGGGTGAAGCCTAGGTTGCCCGGAACGTAGAAATGACCATACCTTTTACACTGGTAGCAATTATTCATTTTATACAATGGAAAAACTGTTCTATTTATTTTGTATTTAATGCTTCGGGCGTTGACTTCTAAGGCCCTAACTGTTTGAGCTGGTGGAGCAACGCCCTAGAGGGAAGCCTAGGTTGCCCCGAACGTAGAAATGACCATAACTTTCACACTGGTTGCAATTATTTGTTTTATACGATGGAAAAGCTGTTGTATTTATATCGTATTTTATGCTTCTGGCGTTGACTTCTTAGGCCCTAACTACTCCATCTGGTGGAACAACGCCCTAGGGTAAAGCCCAGGTTGCGCGGAACGTAGAAATGACCATAACTTTCACTCTGGTAGCAATTATTCGTTTTATACGATGGAAAAGCTGTTGTATTTATATCGTATTTTATGCTTCTGGCGTTGACTTCTAAGGCCCTAACTATTCGATCTGGTGGAGCAACGCCCTAGAGTGAAGCCTAGGTTGCCCGGGACGTAGAAATGACCATAACTTTCACACTGGTTGCTATCATTCGTTGTATACGATGGAAAAACTGTTATATTTATATTGTATTTTATGCTTCTGGCGTTGACTTCTTAGGCCCCAACTGTTCGATCTGGTGTAACAACTCCCTAGAGTGAAGCCTAGGTTGCCCGGAACGTAGAATTGGCCATCACTTTCATACTGGTTGCAATTATTCCTGTTATATGATGGAAACACTGTTGTATTTTTTTTGCATTTTATGGTTCGGGCGTTGACTTCGAAGGCCCTAACTATTCAATCTGTTGGAGCAACGCCATAGGGTGAAGCCTAGGTTGCTCGGAAAGTAGAAATGTCCATAAGTTTCATACTGGTTGCAATTATTCGTTTTATACGATGGAAAAACTGTTGTATTTATATTGTATTTTATGCTTCTGGCGTTGACTTCTTAGGCCCTAAGTATTCGATATGGTGGAACAACGCCCTAGAGTGAAGCCTAGGTTGCCTGGAACGTAGAAATGACCATCACTTTCACACGGGTTGCAATTATTGCTGTTATAGGATGGAAAGACTGTTGTATTTTTATTGTATTTTATACTTCAGGTGTTGACTTCTGAGGCCGTAGCTATTCGATGTGGTGGAAGAATGCCATAGAGTGAAGCCTAGGTTGCCCGGAACGTAGAAATGACCATAAGTTTCATACTGGTTGCAATTATTCGTTTTATACGTTGGAAAAACTGTTGTATTTATATTGTATTTTATGCTTCGGGCGTTGACTTCTAAGGCCCTAACTATTCAATCTGTTGGGTCAACGCCCTAGAGTGAAGCCTAGGTTGCTCGGAATGTAGAAATGACCATAACATTCACACTGGTTGAAGTTATTCGTTTTATACGATGGAAAAGCTGTTCCATCTTTATTGTATTTTATGCTTCTGGCGTTGACTTCTAAGGCCCTAACTATTCCATCTGGTGGAGCAACGCCCTAGAGTGAAGCCTAGGTTGCTCGGAACGTAGAAGTGACCATAACTTTCAAACTGGTTGCTATTATTCGTTCTGTACGACGGAAAAACTGTTATATTTATATTGTATCTTATGCTTCTGGCGTTGACTTCTAAGGACCTAACTATTCGATCTGGTGGAGCAACGCCCTAGAGTTAAGCCTAGGTTGCCCTGAACGTAGAAATGACCATATCTTTAACACTGGTTGCTATTATTCGTTTTATACAATGGAAAAACTGTTATATTTATATTGTATTTTATGCTTCTGGCGTTCACTTCTTAGGCCCCAACTATTCGATCTGGTGGAACAACACCGTAGAGTGAAGCCTAGGTTGCCCGGAACGTAGAAATGACCATTACTTTCACACTGTTTGCAATTATTCCTTTTATACGATAGAAAAGCTGTTGTATTTATATCGTATTTTATGCTTCTGGCGTTGACTTCTTAGGCCGTAACTATTCGATCTGGTGGAGCAACGCCCTAGAGTGAAGCCTAGGATGCTCGGAATGTAGAAATGACCATAACTTTCACACTGGTTGCATTTATTCGTTTTATACGATGGAAACGCTGTTGCATTTATATTGTATTGTATGCCTCTGGCGTTGACTTCTAAGGCCGTAGCTATTAGATGTGGTGGAGCAACGCCCTAGAGTGACGCGTAGGGTACTCGGAACGTAGAAATGACCATTACTTTCACACTGGTTGCAATTATTCGTTTTATACGATGGAAAAGCTGTTGTATTTATATCGTATTTTATGCTTCTGGCGTTGACTTCTTAGGCCGTAACTATTCGGTCTGGTGGAGCAACGCCCTAGAGTGAAGCCTAGGTTGCTCGGAATGTAGAAATGACCATAACTTTCACACTGGTTGCAATTATTCGTTTTATACGATGGAAACGCTGTTGTATTTATATTGTATCTTATGCTTCTGGCGTTGACTTCTAAGGACCTAACTATTCGATCTGGTGGAGCAACGCCCTAGAGTGAAGCCTAGGTTCCTCGGAATGTAGAAATGAACCATAGCTTTCACACTGGTTGTAATTATTCGCTTTATACAATGGTAAAACTGTTGCATCTTTATCGTATTTTATGCTTCTGGCGTTGACTTCTTAGGCCCTAACTGATTGATCTGGCGGAGCACCGCCCTAGAGTGAAGCCTAGGTTGCCCTGAACGTAGAAATGACCATATCTTTAACACTGGTTGCTATTATTCGTTTTATACGATGGAAAAACTGTTATATTTATATCGTATTTTATGCTTCTGGCGTTGACTTCTTAGGCCCTAACTATTCCATCTGGTGGAGCAACGCCCTAGAGTAAAGCCCAGGTTGCGCGGAACGTAGAAATGACCATAACTTTCACACTGGTAGCAATTATTCGTTTTATACAATGGAAAAACTGTTCTATTTATTTTGTATTTAATGCTTCGGGCGTTGACTTCTAAGGCCCTAACTATTCGATCAGGTGGAGCAACGCCCTAGAGTGAAGCCTAGGTTGCTCGAAATGTAGACGTGACCATAACTTTACCACTGGTTGCAATTATTCATTTTATACGATTGAAAAACTGTTGTACTTATATTGTATTTTATTCCTATTGGGTTGAATTCTAAGTCCCTAGTTATTCGATCTGGTGGAGCAACGCCCTAGAGTGAAACCTAGGTTACCCGGAACGTAGAAATGACCAGTACTTTCATACTGTTTGCAGTTATTCCTGTTATACGATGGAAAATCTTTTGCAGCTTTATTGTATTTTATGCTTCTGGCGTTGACTTCTAAGGCACTAGCTATTCGATTTGGTGGAGCACCGCCCTAGAGTGAAGCCTAGGTTGCCCGGAATGTAGAAATGACCATAACTTCCACACTGGTTGCAATTATTCGTTTTATACGATGGAAAAGCTGTTGTATTTATATCGTTTTTTATGCTTCTGGCGTTGACTTCTTAGGCCCTAACTATTCCATCTGGTGGAACAACGCCCTCGGGTAAAGCACCGATTGCGCGGAACGTAGAAATGACCATAACTTTCACACTGGTAGCAATTTTTCGTTTTATACGATGGAAAAACTGTTTTATTCATTTTGTATTTTAAGCTTCGGGCGTTGACTTCTAAGGCCCTAACTATTCGATCTGGTGGAGCAACGCTCTAGAGTGAAGCCTACGTTGCTCGGAATGTAGAAATGACCATCACTTTCACACTGGTTGCAATTATTCGTTTTATACGATGGAAAAACTGTTGCATCTTTATCGTATTTTATGCTTCTGGCGTTGACTTCTTAGGCCGTAACTATTCGACCTGGTGGAGCAACTCCCTGGAGTGAAACCTAGGTTGCCCGGAACGTACAAATGACCACTACAATCACACTGGTTGCAAATTATTCCTGCTATACGATGGAAAAACTGTTGTATTTTTATTGCATTTTATGCTTCTGGTGTTCACTTCTAAGACCCTAACTATTCGATCTGGTGGAACAACGGCATAGGGTGAAGCCTAGGTTGCCCGGAACGTAGAAATGACCATACCTTTTACACTGGTAGCAATTATTCATTTTATACAATGGAAAAACTGTTCTATTTATTTTGTATTTAATGCTTCGGGCGTTGACTTCTAAGGCCCTAACTGTTTGAGCTGGTGGAGCAACGCCCTAGAGGGAAGCCTAGGTTGCCCCGAACGTAGAAATGACCATAACTTTCACACTGGTTGCAATTATTTGTTTTATACGATGGAAAAGCTGTTGTATTTATATCGTATTTTATGCTTCTGGCGTTGACTTCTTAGGCCCTAACTACTCCATCTGGTGGAACAACGCCCTAGGGTAAAGCCCAGGTTGCGCGGAACGTAGAAATGACCATAACTTTCACTCTGGTAGCAATTATTCGTTTTATACGATGGAAGAACTGTTATATTTATATTGTATTTTATGCTTCGGGCATTGACTTCTAAGGCCCTAACTATTCAATCTGTTGGAGCAACGCCCTAGGGTGAAGCATATGTTGCCCGGAAAGTAGACATGACCATAACTTTCATACTGGTTGCAATTATTCGTTTTATATGATGGAAAAACTGTTATATTTATATTGTATTTTATGCTTCTGGCGTTGACTTCTTAGGCCCTAACTATTCGATCTGGTGGAACAACGGCCTAGGGTGAAGCCTAGGTTGCCCGGAACGTAGAAATGACCTTAACTTTTACACTGGTAGCAATTATTCGTTTTATACAATGGAAAAGCTGTGGCATCTTTATTGTATTTTATTCATCTGGGGTTGAGTTCTAAGGCCGTAGCTATTAGATGTGGTGGAGCAACGCCCTAGGGTGACGCCTAGGTTGCCCGGAACGTAGAAATGACCATTACTTTCACAATGTTTGCAATTATACAATTTATACGATGAAAAACTGTTAGACTTATATTGTATTTTATTCTTCTGGCGTTGACCTGTTAGGCCCTACACCATTCGATCTGGTGGAACAACGCCCTAGAGTGAAGCCTAGGTTGCCCGGAACATGGAAATGACCATTACTTTCACACTGTTTGCAAATATACATTATATACGATGGAAAAGCTGTTGTATTTATATTGTATTTTATGCTTCTGGCGTTGACTTCTTACGACCTAGCTATTTAATCTGGTAGAGCACCGCCCTAGAGTGGAGCATAGGTTGCCCGGAACGTAGAATATACCATTACCTTCACACTGGTTACAATTATTCCTGTTATACGATGGAAAAACTGTTGCATCTTTATTGTATTTTATGCTTCTGGCGTTGACTTCTAAGTCCCTGACTATTCAATCTGTTGGAGCAATGCCCTAGGGTGAAGCCTAGGTTGCCCAGAACGTAGAAATGACCATAACTTTCACACTGGTTGCAATTATTCGTTTTATACGATGGAAAAGCTGTTGTATTTATATCGTATTTTATGCTTCTGGCGTTGACTTCTTAGGCCCTAACTATTCGATCTGGTGGAATAACGCCCTAGAGTGAAGCCTAGGTTGCCTGGAACGTAGAAATGACCATAACTTTCACACTGGTTGCAATTATTCGTTTTATACGATGGAAAAACTGTTGTATTTATATTGTATTTTATGCTTCTGGCGTTGACTTCTTAGGCCCTAAGTATTCGATATGGTGGAACAACGCCCTAGAGTGAAGCCTAGGTTGCCGGGAACGTAGAAATGACCATAAGTTTCATACTGGTTGCAATTATTCGTTTTATACGTTGGAAAAACTGTTGTATTTATATTGTATTTTATGCTTCGGGCGTTGACTTCTAAGGCCCTAACTATTCAATCTGTTGGGTCAACGCCCTAGAGTGAAGCCTAGGTTGCTCGGAATGTAGAAATGACCATAACATTCACACTGGTTGAAGTTATTCGTTTTATACGATGGAAAAGCTGTTCCATCTTTATTGTATTTTATGCTTCTGGCGTTGACTTCTAAGGCCCTAACTATTCCATCTGGTGGAGCAACGCCCTAGAGTGAAGCCTAGGTTGCTCGGAACGTAGAAGTGACCATAACTTTCAAACTGGTTGCTATTATTCGTTCTGTACGACGGAAAAACTGTTATATTTATATTGTATCTTATGCTTCTGGCGTTGACTTCTAAGGACCTAACTATTCGATCTGGTGGAGCAAGGCCCTAGAGTGAAGCCTAGGTTGCCCTGAACGTAGAAATGACCATATCTTTAACACTGGTTGCTATTATTCGTTTTATACGATGGAAAAGCTGTTGTATTTATATCGTATTTTATGCTTCTGGCGTTTACTTCAAATGACCTAACTATTCGATCTGGTGGAGCAACGCCCTAGAGTGAAGCCTAGGTTGCTCGGAATGCAGAAATGACCATAACTTTCACACTGGTTGCATTTATTCGTTTTATACGATGGAAACGCTGTTGTATTTATATTGTATTGTATGCCTCTGGCGTTGACTTCTAAGGCCGTAGCTATTAGATGTGGTGGAGCAACGTCCTAGAGTGACGCCTAGGGTACTCTGAAAATAGAAATGACCATTACTTTCACACTGGTTGCAATTATTCGTTTTATACGATGGAAAAGCTGTTGTATTTATATCGTATTTTATGCTTCTGGCGTTGACTTCTTAGGCCGTAACTATTCGGTCTGGTGGAGCAACGCCCTAGAGTGAAGCCTAGGTTGCTCGGAATGTAGAAATGACCATAACTTTCACACTGGTTGCAATTATTCGTTTTATACGATGGAAACGCTGTTGTATTTATATTGTATCTTATGCTTCTGGCGTTGACTTCTAAGGACCTAACTATTCGATCTGGTGGAGCAACGCCCTAGAGTGAAGCCTAGGTTACTCGGAATGTAGAAATGAACCATAACTTTCACACTGGTTGTTATTATTCGCTTTATACAATGGTAAAACTGTTGCATCTTTATCGTATTTTATGCTTCTGGCGTTGACTTCTTAGGCCCTAACTGATTGATCTGGCGGAGCACCGCCCTTGAGTGAAGCCTACGTTGCCCGGAACGTAGAAATGACCATAACTTTTACACTGGTAGCAATTATTCGTTTTATACAATGGAAAAACTGTTCTATTTATTTTGTGTTTTATGCTTCGGGCGTTGACATCTAAGGCCCTAACTGTTTGATCTGGTGCAGCAACGCCCTAGAGTGAAGCGTAGGTTGCCCTGAACGTAGAAATGACCATAACTTTAACACTGGTTGCTATTATTCGTTTTATACGATGGAAAAACTGTTATATTTATATTGTATTTTATGCTTCTGGCGTTGACTTCTAAGGCCCTAACTATTCCATCTGGTGGAGCACCGCCCTAGAGTGAAGCCTAGGTTGCCCGGAATGTAGAAATGACCATAACTTCCACACTGGTTGCAATTATTCGTTTTATACGATGGAAAAGCTGTTGTATTTATATCGTTTTTTATGCCTCTGGCGTTGACTTCTTAGGCCCTAACTATTCCATCTGGTGGAACAACGCCCTAGGGTAAAGCACCGATTGCGCGGAACGTAGAAATGACCATAACTTTCACACTGGTAGCAATTTTTCGTTTTATACGATGGAAAAACTGTTTTATTTATTTTGTATTTTAAGCTTCGGGCGTTGACTTCTAAGGCCCTAACTATTCGATCTGGTGGAGCAACGCTCTAGAGTGAAGCCTAGGTTGCTCGGAATGTAGAAATGACCATCACCTTCACACTGGTTGCAATTATTCGTTTTATACGATGGAAAAACTGTTGCATCTTTATCGTATTTTATGCTTCTGGCGTTGACTTCTTAGGCCGTAACTATTCGACCTGGTGGAGCAACTCCCTGGAGTGAAACCTAGGTTGTCCGGAACGTAGAAATGACCACTACAATCACACTGGTTGCAAATTATTCCTGCTATACGATGGAAAAACTGTTGTATTTTTATTGCATTTTATGCTTCTGGTGTTCACTTCTAAGACCCTAACTATTCGATCTGGTGGAACAACGGCATAGGGTGAAGCCTAGGTTGCCCGGAACGTAGTAATGACCATACCTTTTACACTGGTAGCAATTATTCATTTTATACAATGGACAAACTGTTCTATTTATTTTGCATTTAATGCTTCGGGCGTTGACTTCTAAGGCCCTAACTGTTTGAGCTGGTGGAGCAACGCCCTAGAGGGAAGCCTAGGTTGCCCCGAACGTAGAAATGACCATAACTTTCACACTGGTTGCAATTATTTGTTTTATACGATGGAAAAGCTGTTGTATTTATATCGTATTTTATGCTTCTGGCGTTGACTTCTTAGGCCCTAACTACTCCATCTGGTGGAACAACGCCCTAGGGTAAAGCCCAGGTTGCGCGGAACGTAGAAATGACCATAACTTTCACTCTGGTAGCAATTATTCGTTTTATACGATGGAAGAACTGTTATATTTATATTGCATTTTATGCTTCGGGCATTGACTTCTAAGGCCCTAACTATTCAATCTGTTGGAGCAACGCCCTAGGGTGGAGCATATGTTGCCCGGAACGTAGAAATGACCATAACTTTCACACTGGTTGCAATTATTCGTTTTATACGATGGAAAAGCTGTTGTATTTATATCGTATTTTATGCTTCTGGCGTTGACTTCTTAGGCCCTAACTATTCGATCTGGTGGAATAACGCCCTAGAGTGAAGCCTAGGTTGCCTGGAACGTAGAAATGACCATAACTTTCACACTGGTTGCAATTATTCGTTTTATACGATGGAAAAGCTGTTGTATTTATATCGTATTTTATGCTTCTGGCGTTGACTTCTTAGGCCCTAACTATTCCATCTGGTGGAGCAACGCCCTAGAGTAAAGCCCAGGTTGCGCGGAACGTAGAAATGACCATAACTTTCACACTGGTAGCAATTATTCGTTTTATACAATGGAAAAACTGTTCTATTTATTTTGTATTTAATGCTTCGGGCGTTGACTTCTAAGGCCCTAACTATTCGATCAGGTGGAGCAACGCCCTACAGTGAAGCCTAGGTTGCTCGAAATGTAGATGTGACCATAACTTTACCACTGGCTGCAATTATTCATTTTATACGATTGAAAAACTGTTGTACTTATATTGTATTTTATTCCTATTGGGTTGAATTCTAAGTCCCTAGTTATTCGATCTGGTGGAGCAACGCCCTAGAGTGAAACCTAGGTTACCCGGAACGTAGAAATGACCAGTACTTTCATACTGTTTGCAGTTATTCCTGTTATACGATGGAAAATCTTTTGCAGCTTTATTGTATTTTATGCTTCTGGCGTTGACTTCTAAGGCACTAGCTATTCGATTTGGTGGAGCACCGCCCTAGAGTGAAGCCTAGGTTGCCCGGAATGTAGAAATGACCATAACTTCCACACTGGTTGCAATTATTCGTTTTATACGATGGAAAAGCTGTTGTATTTATATCGTTTTTTATGCTTCTGGCGTTGACTTCTTAGGCCCTAACTATTCGATCTGGTGGAACAACGGCCTAGGGTGAAGCCTAGGTTGCCCGGAACGTAGAAATGACCTTAACTTTTACACTGGTAGCAATTATTCGTTTTATACAATGGAAAAGCTGTGGCATCTTTATTGTATTTTATTCATCTGGGGTTGACTTCTAAGGCCGTAGCTATTAGATGTGGTGGAGCAACGCCCTAGGGTGACGCCTAGGTTGCCCGGAACGTAGAAATGACCATTACTTTCACAATGTTTGCAATTATACAATTTATACGATGAAAAACTGTTGGACTTATATTGTATTTTATTCTTCTGGCGTTGACCTGTTAGGCCCTACACCATTCGATCTGGTGGAACAACGCCCTAGAGTGAAGCCTAGGTTGCCCGGAACATGGAAATGACCATTACTTTCACACTGTTTGCAAATATACATTATATACGATGGAAAAGCTGTTGTATTTATATTGTATTTTATGCTTCTGGCGTTGACTTCTTACGACCTAGCTATTTAATCTGGTAGAGCACCGCCCTAGAGTGGAGCATAGGTTGCCCGGAACGTAGAATATACCATTACCTTCACACTGGTTACAATTATTCCTGTTATACGATGGAAAAACTGTTGCATCTTTATTGTATTTTATGCTTCTGGCGTTGACTTCTAAGTCCCTGACTATTCAATCTGTTGGAGCAATGCCCTAGGGTGAAGCCTAGGTTGCCCAGAACGTAGAAATGACCATAACTTTCACACTGGTTGCAATTATTCGTTTTATACGATGGAAAAGCTGTTGTATTTATATCGTATTTTATGCTTCTGGCGTTGACTTCTTAGGCCCTAACTATTCGATCTGGTGGAATAACGCCCTAGAGTGAAGCCTAGGTTGCCTGGAACGTAGAAATGACCATAACTTTCACACTGGTTGCAATTATTCGTTTTATACGATGGAAAAACTGTTGTATTTATATTGTATTTTATGCTTCTGGCGTTGACTTCTTAGGCCCAAAGTATTCGATATGGTGGAACAACGCCCTAGAGTGAAGCCTAGGTTGCCCGGAACGTAGAAATGACCATAAGTTTCATACTGGTTGCAATTATTCGTTTTATACGTTGGAAAAACTGTTGTATTTATATTGTATTTTATGCTTCGGGCGTTGACTTCTAAGGCCCTAACTATTCAATCTGTTGGGTCAACGCCCTAGAGTGAAGCCTAGGTTGCTCGGAATGTAGAAATGACCATAACATTCACACTGGTTGAAGTTATTCGTTTTATACGATGGAAAAGCTGTTCCATCTTTATTGTATTTTATGCTTCTGGCGTTGACTTCTAAGGCCCTAACTATTCCATCTGGTGGAGCAACGCCCTAGAGTGATGCCTAGGTTGCTCGGAACGTAGAAGTGACCATAACTTTCAAACTGGTTGCTATTATTCGTTCTGTACGACGGAAAAACTGTTATATTTATATTGTATCTTATGCTTCTGGCGTTGACTTCTAAGGACCTAACTATTCGATCTGGTGGAGCAAGGCCCTAGAGTGAAGCCTAGGTTGCCCTGAACGTAGAAATGACCATATTTTTAACACTGGTTGCTATTATTCGTTTTATACGATGGAAAAGCTGTTGTATTTATATCGTATTTTATGCTTCTGGCGTTTACTTCAAATGACCTAACTATTCGATCTGGTGGAGCAACGCCCTAGAGTGAAGCCTAGGTTGCTCGGAATGTAGAAATGACCATAACTTTCACACTGGTTGCATTTATTCGTTTTATACGATGGAAACGCTGTTGTATTTATATTGTATTGTATGCCTCTGGCGTTGACTTCTAAGGCCGTAGCTATTAGATGTGGTGGAGCAACGCCCTAGAGTGACGCCTAGGGTACTCGGAAAATAGAAATGACCATTACTTTCACACTGGTTGCAATTATTCGTTTTATACGATGGAAAAGCTGTTGTATTTATATCGTATTTTATGCTTCTGGCGTTGACTTCTTAGGCCGTAACTATTCGGTCTGGTGGAGCAACGCCCTAGAGTGAAGCCTAGGTTGCTCGGAATGTAGAAATGACCATAACTTTCACACTGGTTGCAATTATTCGTTTTATACGATGGAAACGCTGTTGTATTTATATTGTATCTTATGCTTCTGGCGTTGACTTCTAAGGACCTAACTATTCGATCTGGTGGAGCAACGCCCTAGAGTGAAGCCTAGGTTACTCGGAATGTAGAAATGAACCATAACTTTCACACTGGTTGTTATTATTCGCTTTATACAATGGTAAAACTGTTGCATCTTTATCGTATTTTATGCTTCTGGCGTTGACTTCTTAGGCCCTAACTGATTGATCTGGCGGAGCACCGCCCTTGAGTGAAGCCTACGTTGCCCGGAACGTAGAAATGACCATAACTTTTACACTGGTAGCAATTATTCGTTTTATACAATGGAAAAACTGTTCTATTAATTTTGTATTTTATGCTTCGGGCGTTGACATCTAAGGCCCTAACTGTTTGATCTGGTGCAGCAACGCCCTAGAGTGAAGCGTAGGTTGCCCTGAACGTAGAAATGACCATAACTTTAACACTGGTTGCTATTATTCGTTTTATACGATGGAAAAACTGTTATATTTATATTGTACTTTATGCTTCTGGCGTTGACTTCTAAGGCCCTAACTATTCCATCTGGTGGAGCACCGCCCTAGAGTGAAGCCTAGGTTGCCCGGAATGTAGAAATGGCCATAACTTCCACACTGGTTGCAATTATTCGTTTTATACGATGGAAAAGCTGTTGTATTTATATCGTTTTTTATGCCTCTGGCGTTGACTTCTTAGGCCCTAACTATTCCATCTGGTGGAACAACGCCCTAGGGTAAAGCACCGATTGCGCGGAACGTAGAAATGACCATAACTTTCACACTGGTAGCAATTTTTCGTTTTATACGATGGAAAAACTGTTTTATTTATTTTGTATTTTAAGCTTCGGGCGTTGACTTCTAAGGCCCTAACTATTCGATCTGGTGGAGCAACGCTCTAGAGTGAAGCCTAGGTTGCTCGGAATGTAGAAATGACAATCACTTTCACACTGGTTGCAATTATTCGTTTTATACGATGGAAAAACTGTTGCATCTTTATCGTATTTTATGCTTCTGGCGTTGACTTCTTAGGCCGTAACTATTCCACTTGGTGGAGCAACTCCCTGGAGTGAAACCTAGGTTCCCCGGAACGTAGAAATGACCACTACAATCACACTGGTTGCAAATTATTCCTGCTATACGATGGAAAAACTGTTGTATTTTTATTGCATTTTATGCTTCTGGTGTTCACTTCTAAGACCCTAACTATTCGATCTGGTGGAACAACGGCAGAGGGTGAAGCCTAGGTTGCCCGGAACGTAGTAATGACCATACCTTTTACACTGGTAGCAATTATTCATTTTATACAATGGAAAAACTGTTATATTTATATTGTATTTTATGCTTCTGGCGTTGACTTCTTAGGCCCTAACTATTCGATCTGGTGGAACAACGGCCTAGGGTGAAGCCTAGGTTGCCCGGAACGTAGAAATGACCTTAACTTTTACACTGGTAGCAATTATTCGTTTTATACAATGGAAAAACTGTTCTATTTATTTTGTATTTAATGCTTCGGGCGTTGACTTCTAAGGCCCTAACGGTTTGATCTGGTGGAGTGACGCCCTAGAGTGAAGCCTAGGTTGCCCGGAACGTAGAAATGACCATAACTTTCACACAGGTTGCTATTATTCGTTTTATACGATCGAAAAGCTGTAGCATCTTTATTGTATTTTATTCATCTGGGGTTGACTTCTAAGGCCGTAGCTATTAGATGTGGTGGAGCAACGCCCTAGGGTAACGCCTAGGTTGCCCGGAACGTAGAAATGACCATTACTTTCACAATGTTTGCAATTATACAATTTATACGATGAAAAACTGTTGGACTTATATTGTATTTTATTCTTCTGGCGTTGACCTGTTAGGCCCTACACCATTCGATCTGGTGGAACAACGCCCTAGAGTGAAGCCTAGGTTGCCGGGAACATGGAAATGACCATTACCTTCACACTGTTTGCAAATATACATTATATACGATGGAAAAGCTGTTGTATTTATATTGTATTTTATGCTTCTGGCGTTGACTTCTTACGACCTAGCTATTTAATCTGGTAGAGCACCGCCCTAGAGTGGAGCATAGGTTGCCCGGAACGTAGAATATACCATTACCTTCACACTGGTTACAATTATTCCTGTTATACGATGGAAAAACTGTTGCATCTTTATTGTATTTTATGCTTCTGGCGTTGACTTCTAAGGCCCTAACTATTCAATCTGTTGGAGCAGTGCCCTAGGGTGAAGCCTAGGTTGCCCGGAACGTAGAAATGACCATAACTTTCACACTGGTTGCAATTATTCGTTTTATACGATGGAAAAGCTGTTGTATTTATATCGTATTTTATGCTTTTGGCGTTGACTTCATAGGCCCTAACTATTCGATCTGGTGGAATAACGCCCTAGAGTGAAGCCTAGGTTGCCTGGAACGTAGAAATGACCATAACTTTCACACTGGTTGCAATTATTCGTTTTATACGATGGAAAAGCTGTTGTATTTATATCGTATTTTATGCTTCTGGCGTTGACTTCTTAGGCCCTAACTATTCCATCTGGTGGAGCAACGCCCTAGAGTAAAGCCCAGGTTGCGCGGAACGTAGAAATGACCATAACTTTCACACTGGTAGCAATTATTCGTTTTATACAATGGAAAAACTGTTCTATTTATTTTGTATTTAATGCTTCGGGCGTTGACTTCTAAGGCCCTAACTATTCGATCAGGTGGAGCAACGCCCTAGAGTGAAGCCTAGGTTGCTCGAAATGTAGATGTGACCATAACTTTACCACTGGTTGCAATTATTCATTTTATACGATTGAAAAACTGTTGTACTTATATTGTATTTTATTCCTATTGGGTTGAATTCTAAGTCCCTAGTTATTCGATCTGGTGGAGCAACGCCCTAGAGTGAAACCTAGGTTACCCGGAACGTAGAAATGACCAGTACTTTCATACTGTTTGCAGTTATTCCTGTTATACGATGGAAAATCTTTTGCAGCTTTATTGTATTTTATGCTTCTGGCGTTGACTTGTAAGGCACTAGCTATTCGATTTGGTGGAGCACCGCCCTAGAGTGAAGCCTAGGTTGCCCGTAACATGGAAATGACCATTACTTTCACACTGTTTGCAAATATACATTATATACGATGGAAAAGCTGTTGTATTTATATTGTATTTTATGCTTCTGGCGTTGACTTCTTACGACCTAGCTATTTAATCTGGTAGAGCACCGCCCTAGAGTGGAGCATAGGTTGCCCGGAACGTAGAATATACCATTACCTTCACACTGGTTACAATTATTCCTGTTATACGATGGAAAAACTGTTGCATCTTTATTGTATTTTATGCTTCTGGCGTTGACTTCTAAGGCCCTAACTATTCAATCTGTTGGAGCAATGCCCTAGGGTGAAGCCTAGGTTGCCCAGAACGTAGAAATGACCATAACTTTCACACTGGTTGCAATTATTCGTTTTATACGATGGAAAAGCTGTTGTATTTATATCGTATTTTATGCTTCTGGCGTTGACTTCTTAGGCCCTAACTATTCGATCTGGTGGAATAACGCCCTAGAGTGAAGCCTAGGTTGCCTGGAACGTAGAAATGACCATAACTTTCACACTGGTTGCAATTATTCGTTTTATACGATGGAAAAACTGTTGTATTTATATTGTATTTTATGCTTCTGGCGTTGACTTCTTAGGCCCTAAGTATTCGATATGGTGGAACAACGCCCTAGAGTGAAGCCTAGGTTGCCCGGAACGTAGAAATGACCATAAGTTTCATACTGGTTGCAATTATTCGTTTTATACGTTGGAAAAACTGTTGTATTTATATTGTATTTTATGCTTCGGGCGTTGACTTCTAAGGCCCTAACTATTCAATCTGTTGGGCCAACGCCCTAGAGTGAAGCCTAGGTTGCTCGGAATGTAGAAATGACCATAACATTCACACTGGTTGAAGTTATTCGTTTTATACGATGGAAAAGCTGTTCCATCTTTATTGTATTTTATGCTTCTGGCGTTGACTTCTAAGGCCCTAACTATTCCATCTGGTGGAGCAACGCCCTAGAGTGATGCCTAGGTTGCTCGGAACGTAGAAGTGACCATAACTTTCAAACTGGTTGCTATTATTCGTTCTGTACGACGGAAAAACTGTTATATTTATATTGTATCTTATGCTTCTGGCGTTGACTTCTAAGGACCTAACTATTCGATCTGGTGGAGCAAGGCCCTAGAGTGAAGCCTAGGTTGCCCTGAACGTAGAAATGACCATATCTTTAACACTGGTTGCTATTATTCGTTTTATACGATGGAAAAGCTGTTGTATTTATATCGTATTTTATGCTTCTGGCGTTTACTTCAAATGACCTAACTATTCGATCTGGTGGAGCAACGCCCTAGAGTGAAGCCTAGGTTGCTCGGAATGTAGAAATGACCATAACTTTCACACTGGTTGCATTTATTCGTTTTATACGATGGAAACGCTGTTGTATTTATATTGTATTGTATGCCTCTGGCGTTGACTTCTAAGGCCGTAGCTATTAGATGTGGTGGAGCAACGCCCTAGAGTGACGCCTAGGGTACTCGGAATGTAGAAATGAACCATAACTTTCACACTGGTTGTTATTATTCGCTTTATACAATGGTAAAACTGTTGCATCTTTATCGTATTTTATGCTTCTGGCGTTGACTTCTTAGGCCCTAACTGATTGATCTGGCGGAGCACCGCCCTTGAGTGAAGCCTACGTTGCCCGGAACGTAGAAATGACCATAACTTTTACACTGGTAGCAATTATTCGTTTTATACAATGGAAAAACTGTTCTATTTATTTTGTATTTTATGCTTCGGGCGTTGACATCTAAGGCCCTAACTGTTTGATCTGGTGCAGCAACGCCCTAGAGTGAAGCGTAGGTTGCCCTGAACGTAGAAATGACCATAACTTTAACACTGGTTGCTATTATTCGTTTTATACGATGGAAAAACTGTTATATTTATATTGTATTTTATGCTTCTGGCGTTGACTTCTAAGGCCCTAACTATTCCATCTGGTGGAGCACCGCCCTAGAGTGAAGCCTAGGTTGCCCGGAATGTAGAAATGACCATAACTTCCACACTGGTTGCAATTATTCGTTTTATACGATGGAAAAGCTGTTGTATTTATATCGTTTTTTATGCCTCTGGCGTTGACTTCTTAGGCCCTAACTATTCCATCTGGTGGAACAACGCCCTAGGGTAAAGCACCGATTGCGCGGAACGTAGAAATGACCATAACTTTCACACTGGTAGCAATTTTTCGTTTTATACGATGGAAAAACTGTTTTATTTATTTTGTATTTTAAGCTTCGGGCGTTGACTTCTAAGGCCCTAACTATTCGATCTGGTGGAGCAACGCTCTAGAGTGAAGCCTAGGTTGCTCGGAATGTAGAAATGACCATCACTTTCACACTGGTTGCAATTATTCGTTTTATACGATGGAAAAACTGTTGCATCTTTATCGTATTTTATGCTTCTGGCGTTGACTTCTTAGGCCGTAACTATTCGACCTGGTGGAGCAACTCCCTGGAGTGAAACCTAGGTTGCCCGGAACGTAGAAATGACCACTACAATCACACTGGTTGCAAATTATTCCTGCTATACGATGGAAAAACTGTTGTATTTTTATTGCATTTTATGCTTCTGGTGTTCACTTCTAAGACCCTAACTATTCGATCTGGTGGAACAACGGCATAGGGTGAAGCCTAGGTTGCCCGGAACGTAGTAATGACCATACCTTTTACACTGGTAGCAATTATTCATTTTATACAATGGAAAAACTGTTCTATTTATTTTGCATTTAATGCTTCGGGCGTTGACTTCTAAGGCCCTAACTGTTTGAGCTGGTGGAGCAACGCCCTAGAGGGAAGCCTAGGTTGCCCCGAACGTAGAAATGACCATAACTTTCACACTGGTTGCAATTATTTGTTTTATACGATGGAAAAGCTGTTGTATTTATATCGTATTTTATGCTTCTGGCGTTGACTTCTTAGGCCCTAACTACTCCATCTGGTGGAACAACGCCCTAGGGTAAAGCCCAGGTTGCGCGGAACGTAGAAATGACCATAACTTTCACTCTGGTAGCAATTATTCGTTTTATACGATGGAAGAACAGTTATATTTATATTGCATTTTATGCTTCGGGCATTGACTTCTAAGGCCCTAACTATTCAATCTGTTGGAGCAACGCCCTAGGGTGAAGCATATGTTGCCCGGAAAGTAGACATGACCATAACTTTCATACTGGTTGCAATTATTCGTTTTATATGATGGAAAAACTGTTATATTTATATTGTATTTTATGCTTCTGGCGTTGACTTCTTAGGCCCTAACTATTCGATCTGGTGGAAGAACGGCCTAGGGTGAAGCCTAGGTTGCCCGGAACGTAGAAATGACCTTAACTTTTACACTGGTAGCAATTATTCGTTTTATACAATGGAAAAGCTGTGGCATCTTTATTGTATTTTATTCATCTGGGGTTGACTTCTAAGGCCGTAGCTATTAGATGTGGTGGAGCAACGCCCTAGGGTGACGCCTAGGTTGCCCGGAACGTAGAAATGACCATTACTTTCACAATGTTTGCAATTATACAATTTATACGATGAAAAACTGTTGGACTTATATTGTATTTTATTCTTCTGGCGTTGACCTGTTAGGCCCTACACCATTCGATCTGGTGGAACAACGCCCTAGAGTGAAGCCTAGGTTGCCCGGAACATGGAAATGACCATTACTTTCACACTGTTTGCAAATATACATTATATACGATGGAAAAGCTGTTGTATTTATATTGTATTTTATGCTTCTGGCGTTGACTTCTTACGACCTAGCTATTTAATCTGGTAGAGCACCGCCCTAGAGTGGAGCATAGGTTGCCCGGAACGTAGAGTATACCATTACCTTCACACTGGTTACAATTATTCCTGTTATACGATGGAAAAACTGTTGCATCTTTATTGTATTTTATGCTTCTGGCGTTGACTTCTAAGGCCCTAACTATTCAATCTGTTGGAGCAATGCCCTAGGGTGAAGCCTAGGTTGCCCGGAACGTAGAAATGACCATAACTTTCACACTGGTTGCAATTATTCGTTTTATACGATGGAAAAGCTGTTGTATTTATATCGTATTTTATGCTTCTGGCGTTGACTTCTTAGGCCCTAACTATTCGATCTGGTGGAATAACGCCCTAGAGTGAAGCCTAGGTTGCCTGGAACGTAGAAATGACCATAACTTTCACACTGGTTGCAATTATTCTTTTTATACGATGGAAAAGCTGTTGTATTTATATCGCATTTTATGCTTCTGGCGTTGACTTCTAAGGCCCTAACTATTCGATCTGGTGGAGCAACGCCCTAGAGTGAAGCCTAGGTTGCCCTGAACGTAGAAATGACCATATCTTTAACACTCGTTGCTATTATTCGTTTTATACGATGGAAAAACTGTTATATTTATATTGTATTTTATGCTTCTGGCGTTCACTTCTTAGGCCCCAACTATTCGATCTGGTGGAACAACACCGTAGAGTGAAGCCTAGGTTGCCCGGAACGTAGAAATGACCATTACTTTCACACTGTTTGCAATTATTCCTTTTATACGATGGAAAAGCTGTTGTATTTATATCGTATTTTATGCTTCTGGCGTTTACTTCAAATGACCTAACTATTCGATCTGGTGGAACAACGGCCTAGGGTGAAGCCTAGGTTGCCCGGAACGTAGAAATGACCTTAACTTTTACACTGGTAGCAATTATTCGTTTTATACAATGGAAAAACTGTTCTATTTATTTTGTATTTAATGCTTCGGGCGTTGACTTCTAAGGCCCTAACGGTTTGATCTGGTGGAGTAACGCCCTAGAGTGAAGCCTAGGTTGCCCGGAACGTAGAAATGACCATAACTTTCACACTGGTTGCTATTATTCGTTTTATACGATGGAAAAGCTGTGGCATATTTATTGTATTTTATTCATCTGGGGTTGACTTCTAAGGCCGTAGCTATTAGATGTGGTGGAGCAACGCCCTAGGGTGACGCCTAGGTTGCCCGGAACGTAGAAATGACCATTACTTTCACAATGTTTGCAATTATACAATTTATACGATGAAAAACTGTTGGACTTATATTGTATTTTATTCTTCTGGCGTTGACCTGTTAGGCCCTACACCATTCGATCTGGTGGAACAACGCCCTAGAGTGAAGCCTAGGTTGCCGGGAACATGGAAATGACCATTACCTTCACACTGTTTGCAAATATACATTATATACGATGGAAAAGCTGTTGTATTTATATTGTATTTTATGCTTCTGGCGTTGACTTCTTACGACCTAGCTATTTAATCTGGTAGAGCACCGCCCTAGAGTGGAGCATAGGTTGCCCGGAACGTAGAATATACCATTACCTTCACACTGGTTACAATTATTCCTGTTATACGATGGAAAAACTGTTGCATCTTTATTGTATTTTATGCTTCTGGCGTTGACTTCTAAGGCCCTAACTATTCAATCTGTTGGAGCAGTGCCCTAGGGTGAAGCCTAGGTTGCCCGGAACGTAGAAATGACCATAACTTTCACACTGGTTGCAATTATTCGTTTTATACGATGGAAAAGCTGTTGTATTTATATCGTATTTTATGCTTCTGGCGTTGACTTCATAGGCCCTAACTATTCGATCTGGTGGAATAACGCCCTAGAGTGAAGCCTAGGTTGCCTGGAACGTAGAAATGACCATAACTTTCACACTGGTTGCAATTATTCGTTTTATACGATGGAAAAGCTGTTGTATTTATATCGTATTTTATGCTTCTGGCGTTGACTTCTTAGGCCCTAACTATTCCATCTGGTGGAGCAACGCCCTAGAGTAAAGCCCAGGTTGCGCGGAACGTAGAAATGACCATAACTTTGACACTGGTAGCAATTATTCGTTTTATACAATGGAAAAACTGTTCTATTTATTTTGTATTTAATGCTTCGGGCGTTGACTTCTAAGGCCCTAACTATTCGATCAGGTGGAGCAACGCCCTAGAGTGAAGCCTAGGTTGCTCGAAATGTAGATGTGACCATAACTTTACCACTGGTTGCAATTATTCATTTTATACGATTGAAAAACTGTTGTACTTATATTGTATTTTATTCCTATTGGGTTGAATTCTAAGTCCCTAGTTATTCGATCTGGTGGAGCAACGCCCTAGAGTGAAACCTAGGTTACCCGGAACGTAGAAATGACCAGTACTTTCATACTGTTTGCAGTTATTCCTGTTATACGATGGAAAATCTTTTGCAGCTTTATTGTATTTTATGCTTCTGGCGTTGACTTCTAAGGCACTAGCTATTCGATTTGGTGGAGCACCGCCCTAGAGTGAAGCCTAGGTTGCCCGGAATGTAGAAATGACCATAACTTCCACACTGGTTGCAATTATTCGTTTTATACGATGGAAAAGCTGTTGTATTTATATCGTTTTTTATGCTTCTGGCGTTGACTTCTTAGGCCCTAACTATTCCATCTGGTGGAACAACGCCCTGGAGTGAAACCTAGGTTGCCCGGAACGTAGAAATGACCACTACAATCACACTGGTTGCAAATTATTCCTGCTATACGATGGAAAAACTGTTGTATTTTTATTGCATTTTATGCTTCTGGTGTTCACTTCTAAGACCCTAACTATTCGATCTGGTGGAACAACGGCATAGGGTGAAGCCTAGGTTGCCCGGAACGTTGAAATGACCATAACTTTCATACTGGTTGCAATTATTCGTTTTATACGATGAAAAAACTGTTGTATTTATATTGTATTTTATGCTTCTGGCGTTGCCTTCTTAGGCCCTAACTATTCGATCTTGTGGAACAACGGCCTAGAGTGAAGCCTAGGTTGCCTGGAACGTAGAAATGGCCTTCACTTTCACACGGGTTGCAATTATTCCTGTTATAGGATGGAAAGACTGTTGTATTTTTATTGTATTTTATACTTCAGGCGTTGACTTCTGAGGCAGTACCTATTCGATGTGGTGGAAGAACGCCATACTGTGAAGCCTAGGTTGCCCGGAACGTAGAAATGAGCATATGTTTCATACTGGTTGCAATTACTCGTTTTATACGATGGAAAGACTGTTGTATTTATATTGTATTTTTGCTTCTGGCGTTCACTTCTTAGGCCCTAACTATTCGATCTGGTGGAACAACACAATAGGGTGAAGCCTAGGTTGCCCGGAACGTAGATATGACCATAACCTTCAAACAGGTTGCAATTATTCGTTTTATACGGTGTAAAGGCTGTTGTATTTATTTTGCATTTTATTCTTCTGGTGTTGACTTCTTAGGCCGTAACTATTCGATGTGGTGGAACAACGCCGTAGAGTGAAGCGTAGGTTGCCCGGAACGTAGAAATGACCATTACTTTCACACTGTTTGCAATTATTCCTTTTATACGAAGGAAAAGCTGTTGTATTTATATCGTATTTCATACTTCTGGCGTTGACTTCTAAGGACCTAACTATTCGATCTGGTGGAGCAGCGCCCTAGACTGAAGCCTAGGTTGCTCGGAATGTAGAAATGACCATTACTTTCACACTGGTTGCAATTATTCGTTTTACACGATGGTAAAGCTGTTGTATTTATATCGTATTTTGTGCTTCTGGCGTTGACTTCTTAGGACATAACTATTCGATCTGGAGGAGCAACGCCCTGGAGTGAAACCTAGGTTGCTCGGAATGTAGAAATGACCATTACTTTCACACTGTTTGCAATTATTCCTTTTATACGATGGAAAAGCTGTTGTATTTACATCGTATTTTATACTTCTGGCGTTGACTTCTAAGGACCTAACTATTCGATCTGGTGGAGCAACGCCCTAGAGTGAAGCCTAGGTTGCTCGGAATGTAGAACTGACCATAACTTTCACTCTGGTTGCAATTATTCGTTTTATACGATGGAAAAACTGTTGCATCATTATCGTATTTTACGCTTCTTGCGTTGACTTCTTAGGCCGTAACTATTCGATCTGGTGGAGCAACGCCCTGGAGTGAAACCTAGGTTGCCCGGTACGCAGAAATGACCACTACTATCACACTGGTTGCAAATTATTCCTGCTATACGATGGAAAAACTGTTGCATCTTTATTGTATTTTATGCTTCTGGCGTTGACTTCTAAGGCCCTAACTATTTGATCTGGTGGAGCACCGCCCTAGAGTAAAGCCTAGGTTACCCGGAACGTAGAAATGACCATATCTTCCACACTGGTAGCAATTATTCGTTTTATACGATGGAAAATGTGTTTTATTTATTCTGTATTTTATGCTTCAGGCGTTGACTTCTAAGGCCCTAACTATTCGATCTGGTGGAGCAACGCCCCAGAGTGAATTCTAGGTTGCCTGGAACGTAGAAGTGACCATAACTTTCACACTGGTTGCTATCATTCGTTTTATACGATAGAAAAACTGTTATATTTATATTGTATTTTATGCTTCTGGCGTTGACTTCTTAGGCCCTAACTGTTCGATATGGTGGAACAACGCGCTAGGGTGAAGCCTAGGTTGCCCGGAAAGTAGAAATGACCATAACATTCACATTGGTTGCAATTATTCGTTTTATGCGATGGAAAAGCTGTGGCATCTTTATTGTATTTTATTCATCTGGGGTTGACTTCTATGTCCGTAGCTATTAGGTGTGGTGGAGCAACGCCCTAGAGTGACGCCTAGGTTGCGCGGAACGTAGAAATGACCATTACTTTCACAATGTTTGCAATTATTCACTTTATACGATGGAAAAACTTTTGTACTTATATTGTATTTTATTCTTCTGCCGTTGACTTCTTAGGACGTAACTATTCGATCTGGTAGAGCACCGGCCTAGAGTGAAGCATTGGTTGCCCGGAACGTAGAACATACCATTACCTTCACACTGGTTGCAATTATTCCTGTTATACGATGGAAAAACTGTTGCATCTTTATTGTGTTTTATGCTTCTGGCGTTGACTTCTAAGGCCCTAACCATTCCATCTGGTGGAGCAACGCCCTAGAGTGAAGTCTGGGCTGCCCGGAACGTAGAAATTACCATAACTTTCACACTGCTTGCTATTATTCGTTTTATACGATGGAAATACTGTTATATTTATATTGTATTTTATGCTTCTGGCGTTGACTTCCGAGGCCCTAACTATTCGATCTGGTGGAACAACGACCTAGAGTGAAGCCTAGGTTGCCTGGAACGTAGAAATGACCGTTACTTTCACACTGTTTACAGTTATTCCTGTTATACGATGGAAAAGCTTTTGCATCTTTATTGTATTTTATGCTTCTGGCGTTGACTTCTAAGGCCCTAACTACTCGATCTGGTGGAGCATCGCCCTACAGTGAAGCCTATGTTGCCCGGAACGTAGAAATGACCATTACATTCACACTGCTTGCAATTATTCGTCTTATACGATGGAAAAGCTGTTGTATTTATATCGTATTTTATTCTTCTGGCGTTGGCTTCTTAGGCCCTAACTA
Source organism: Calliopsis andreniformis (assembly GCF_051401765.1). Taxonomy (NCBI): domain Eukaryota; kingdom Metazoa; phylum Arthropoda; class Insecta; order Hymenoptera; family Andrenidae; genus Calliopsis; species Calliopsis andreniformis. The sequence continues at coordinate 9,796,204 of NC_135072.1, forward strand.
TTCGATCTGGTGGAACAACGCACTAGGGTGAAGCCTACGTTGCCCGGAACGTAGAAATGACCATAACTTTTACACTGGTAGCAATTGTTCGTTTTATACAGTGGAAAAACCGTTCTATTTATTTTGGGTTTTATGCTTCGGGCGTTGACTTCTAAGGCCCTAACTGTTTGATCTGGTGGAACGACGCCCTAGAGTGAAGCCTAGGTTGCCCGCAACGTAGAAATGACCATAACTTTCACACTGGTTGCTATTATTCGTTTTATACAATGGAAAAACTGCTATATTTATATTGTATTTTATGCTTCTGGCGTTGACTTCTGAGGCCGTTGCTATTCGATGTGGTGGAAGAACGCCATAGAGTGAAGCCTAGGTAGCCCGGACCGTAGAAATGTCCATATCTTTCGCACTGTTTGCAATTATTCATTTTATACGATGGCAAAGCTGTTGTATTTATATTGTATTTTATGCTTCTGGCGTTGACTTCTTAGGCCCTAACTATTCGATCTGGTGGAGCAATGCCTCAGAGATAAGTCTAGGATGCCCGAAACGCCGAAATGCTCATTACTATCACGCTTGTTGCAATTATTCCTGTTATACGATGAAAAGACTGTTGTATTTTTATTGTATTCTACGTTTCAGTCGTAGACTTCTAAGGCCGCAGCTATTCGATATGTTGGAGCACCGCCGTAGAGTGAACCCTAGGTTGCTCGGAACGTAGAAATGACCACTACTTTCACACTGTTTGCAATTATTCATTTAATGCGATGGAAATGCTGTTGTATTTATATCGTATTTTATGCTTCTGGCGTTGCCTCCTTAGGCCCTAACTATTCGATCTTGTGGAACAACGGCCTAGAGTGAAGCCTAGGTTGCCTGGAACGTAGAAATGACCATCACTTTCACACGGGTTGCAATTATTCCTGTTATAGGATGGAAAGACTGTTGTATTTTTATTGTATTTTATACTTCAGGAGTTGACTTCTGAGGCCGTAGCTATTCGATGTGGAGGAAGAACACCATACTGTGAAGCCTAGGTTGCCCGGAACGTAGAAATGAGCATAAGTTTCATACTGGTTGCAATTACTCGTTTTATACGATGGAAAAACTGTTGTATTTATATTGTATTTTTGCTTCTGGCGTTCACTTCTTAGGCCCTAACTATTCGATCTGGTGCGACAACGCCCTAGGGTGAAGCCTAGGTTGCCCGGAACGTAGATATGACCATAACCTTCACACAGGTTGCAAATATTCGTTTTATACGGTGTAAAGGCTGTTGTATTTATTTTGTATTTTATTCTTCTGGTGTTGACTTCTTAGGCCCTAACTATTCGATCTGGTGGAACAACGCCGTAGAGTGAAGCGTAGGTTGCCCGGAACGTAGAAATGACCATTACTTTCACACTGTTTGCAATTATTCCTTTTATACGATGGAAAAGCTGTTGTATTTATATCGTATTTCATACTTCTGGCGTTGACTTCTAAGGACCTAACTATTCGATCTGGTGGAGCAGCGCCCTAGACTGAAGCCTAGGTTGCTCGGAATGTAGAAATGACCATTACTTTCACACTGGTTGCAATTATTCGTTTTACACGATGGTAAAGCTGTTGTATTTATATCGTATTTTGTGCTTCTGGCGTTGACTTCTTAGGACATAACTATTCGATCTGGAGGAGCAACGCCCTGGAGTGAAACCTAGGTTGCTCGGAATGTAGAAATGACCATTACTTTCACACTGTTTGCAATTATTCCTTTTATACGATGGAAAAGCTGTTGTATTTACATCGTATTTTATACTTCTGGCGTTGACTTGTAAGGACCTAACTATTCGATCTGGTGGAGCAACGCCCTAGAGTGAAGCCTAGGTTGCTCGGAATGTAGAACTGACCATAACTTTCACTCTGGTTGCAATTATTCGTTTTATACGATGGAAAAACTGTTGCATCATTATCGTATTTTATGCTTCTTGCGTTGACTTCTTAGGCCGTAACTATTCGATCTGGTGGAGCAACGCCCTGGAGTGAAACCTAGGTTGCCCGGTACGCAGAAATGACCACTACTATCACACTGGTTGCAAATTATTCCTGCTATACGATGGAAAAACTGTTGCATCTTTATTGTATTTTATGCTTCTGGCGTTGACTTCTAAGGCCCTAACTATTTGATCTGGTGGAGCACCGCCCTAGAGTAAAGCCTAGGTTACCCGGAACGTAGAAATGACCATATCTTCCACACTGGTAGCAATTATTCGTTTTATACGATGGAAAATGTGTTTTATTTATTCTGTATTTTATGCTTCGGGCGTTGACTTCTAAGGCCCTAACTATTCGATCTGGTGGAGCAACGCCCCAGAGTGAATTCTAGGTTGCCTGGAACGTAGAAGTGACCATAACTTTCACACTGGTTGCTATCATTCGTTTTATACGATAGAAAAACTGTTATATTTATATTGTATTTTATGCTTCTGGCGTTGACTTCTTAGGCCCTAACTGTTCGATATGGTGGAACAACGCGCTAGGGTGAAGCCTAGGTTGCCTGGAAAATAGAAATGACCATAACATTCACATTGGTTGCAATTATTCGTTTTATGCGATGGAAAAGCTGTGGCATCTTTATTGTATTTTATTCATCTGGGGTTGACTTCTATGTCCGTAGCTATTAGGTGTGGTGGAGCAACGCCCTAGAGTGACGCCTAGGTTGCCCGGAACGTAGAAATGACCATTACTTTCACAATGTTTGCAATTATTCACTTTATACGATGGAAAAACTTTTGTACTTATATTGTATTTTATTCTTCTGGCGTTGACTTCTTAGGACCTAACTATTCGATCTGGTAGAGCACCGGCCTAGAGTGAAGCATAGGTTGCCCGGAACGTAGAACATACCATTACCTTCACACTGGTTGCAATTATTCCTGTTATACGATGGAAAAACTGTTGCATCTTTATTGTGTTTTATGCTTCTGGCGTTGACTTCTAAGGCCCTAACCATTCCATCTGGTGGAGCAACGCCCTAGAGTGAAGTCTGGGCTGCCCGGAACGTAGAAATGACCATAACTTTCACACTGCTTGCTATTATTCGTTTTATACGATGGAAATACTGTTATATTTATATTGTATTTTATGCTTCTGGCGTTGACTTCCGAGGCCCTAACTATTCGATCTGGTGGAACAACGACATAGAGTGAAGCCTAGGTTGCCTGGATCGTAGAAATGACCGTTACTTTCACACTGTTTACAGTTATTCCTGTTATACGATGGAAAAGCTTTTGCATCTTTATTGTATTTTATGCTTCTGGCGTTGACTTCTAAGGCCCTAACTACTCGATCTGGTGGAGCATCGCCCTACAGTGAAGCCTACGTTGCCCGGAACGTAGAAATGACCATTACATTCACACTGCTTGCAATTATTCGTCTTATACGATGGAAAAGCTGTTGTATTTATATCGTATTTTATACTTCTGGCGTTGGCTTCTTAGGCCCTAACTATTCGATCTGGTGGAACAACGCCCTAGGGTGAAGCCTAGGTTGCCCGGAACGTAGATATGACCATAACCTTCACACAGGTTGCAATTATTCGTTTTATACGGTGTAAAGGCTGTTGTATTTATTTTGTATTTTATTCTTCTGGTGTTGACTTCTTAGGCCCTAACTATTCGATCTGGTGGAACAACGCCGTAGAGTGAAGCGTAGGTTGCCCGGAACGTAGAAATGACCATTACTTTCACACTGTTTGCAATTATTCCTTTTATACGATGGAAAAGCTGTTGTATTTATATCGTATTTTATACTTCTGGCGCTGACTTCTAAGGACCTAACTATTCGATCTGGCGGAGCAGCGCCCTAGAGTGAAGCCTAGGTTGCTCGGAATGTAGAAATGACCATAACTTTCACACTGGTTGCAAATATTCGTTTTATACGATGGAAAAACTGTTGCATCTTTATCGTACTTTATGCTTCTGGCGTTGACTTCTTAGGCCGTAACTATTCGATCTGGTGGAGCAACGCCCTGGAGTGAAACCTAGGTTGCCCGGCACGTAGAAATGACCACTACTATCACACTGGTTGCAAATTATTCCAGCTATACGATGGAAAAACTGTTGCATCTTTATTGTATTTTATGCTTCTGGCGTTGACTTCTAAGGCCCTAACTATTCGATCAGGTGGAGCAACGCCCTCGAGTGAAGCCTAGGTTGCTCGGAATGTAGAAATGACCATAACTTTCACACTGGTTGCAATTATTCGTTTTATACGATAGAAAAGCTGTTGCATCTTTATCGTATTTTATGCTTCTGGCGTTGACTTCTTAGGCCGTAACTATTCGATCTGGTGGAGCAACGCCCTGGTGCGAAACCTAGGTTGCCCGGTACGTAGAAATGACCACTACTATCACACTGGATGCAAATTATTCCTGCTATACGATGGAAAAATTGCTGCATCTTTATTGTATTTTATGCTCCTGGCGTTGACTTCTAAGGCCCTAACTATTCGATCAGGTGGAGCAACGCCCTCGAGTGAAGCCTAGGTTGCTCGGAATGTAGAAATGACCATAACTTTCACACTGGTTGCAATTATTCGTTTTATACGATGGAAAAGCTGTTGCATCTTTATCGTATTTTATGCTTCTGGCGTTGACTTCTTAGGCCGTAACCATTCGATCTGGTGGAGCAACGCCCTGGAGTGAAACCTAGGTTGCCCGGTACGTAGAAATGACAACTACTATCACACTGGATGCAAATTATTCCTGCTATACGATGGAAAAATTGCTGCATCTTTATTGTATTTTAAGCTCCTGGCGTTGACTTCTAAGGCCCTAACTATTCGATCAGGTGGAGCAACGCCCTAGAGTGAAGCCTAGGTTGCTCGGAATGTAGAAATGACCATATCTTACACACTGGTTGCAATTATTCCTGTTATACGATGGAAAAACTGTTGTATTTTTATTGTATTTTATACTTCTGGCGTTGCCTTCTTAGGCCCTAACTATTCGATCTTGTGGAACAACGGCCTAGAGTGAAGCCTAGGTTGCCTGGAACGTAGAAATGGCCTTCACTTTCACACGGGTTGCAATTATTCCTGTTATAGGATGGAAAGACTGTTGTATTTTTATTGTATTTTATACTTCAGGCGTTGACTTCTGAGGCAGTACCTATTCGATGTGGTGGAAGAACGCCATACTGTGAAGCCTAGGTTGCCCGGAACGTAGAAATGAGCATATGTTTCATACTGGTTGCAATTACTCGTTTTATACGATGGAAAGACTGTTGTATTTATATTGTATTTTTGCTTCTGGCGTTCACTTCTTAGGCCCCAACTATTCGATCTGGTGGAACAACACCCTAGGGTGAAGCCTAGGTTGCCCGGAACGTAGATATGACCATAACCTTCAAACAGGTTGCAATTATTCGTTTTATACGGTGTTGGCTGTTAAAGGCTGTTGTATTTATATCGTATTTCATACTTCTGGCGTTGACTTCTTAGGCCGTAACTATTCGATGTGGTGGAACAACGCCGTAGAGTGAAGCGTAGGTTGCCCGGAACGTAGAAATGACCATTACTTTCACACTGGTTGCAATTATTCGTTTTACACGATGGTAAAGCTGTTGTATTTATATCGTATTTTGTGCTTCTGGCGTTGACTTCTTAGGACATAACTATTCGATCTGGTGGAGCAACGCCCTGGAGTGAAACCTAGGTTGCTCGGAATGTAGAAATGACCATTACTTTCACACTGTTTGCAATTATTCCTTTTATACGATGGAAAAGCTGTTGTATTTACATCGTATTTTATACTTCTGGCGTTGACTTCTAAGGACCTAACTATTCGATCTGGTGGAGCAACGCCCTAGAGTGAAGCCTAGGTTGCTCGGAATGTAGAAATGACCATAACTTTCACTCTGGTTGCAATTATTCGTTTTATACGATAGAAAAACTGTTGCATCATTATCGTATTTTATGCTTCTTGCGTTGACTTCTTAGGCCGTAACTATTCGATCTGGTGGAGCAACGCCCTGGAGTGAAACCTAGGTTGCCCGGTACGCAGAAATGACCACTACTATCACACTGGTTGCAAATTATTCCTGCTATACGATGGAAAAACTGTTGCATCTTTATTGTATTTTATGCTTCTGGCGTTGACTTCTAAGGCCCTAACTATTTGATCTGGTGGAGCACCGCCCTAGAGTAAAGCCTAGGTTACCCGGAACGTAGAAATGACCATATCTTCCACACTGGTAGCAATTATTCGTTTAATACGATGGAAAATGTGTTTTATTTATTCTGTATTTTATGCTTCGGGCGTTGACTTCTAAGGCCCTAACTATTCGAACTGGTGGAGCAACGCCCCAGAGTGAATTCTAGGTTGCCTGGAACGTAGAAGTGACCATAACTTTCACACTGGTTGCTATCATTCGTTTTATACGATAGAAAAACTGTTATATTTATATTGTATTTTATGCTTCTGGCGTTGACTTCTTAGGCCCTAACTGTTCGATATGGTGGAACAACGCGCTAGGGTGAAGCCTAGGTTGCCCGGAAAGTAGAAATGACCATAACATTCACATTGGTTGCAATTATTCGTTTTATGCGATGGAAAAGCTGTGGCATCTTTATTGTATTTTATTCATCTGGGGTTGACTTCTATGTCCGTAGCTATTAGGTGTGGTGGAGCAACGCCCTAGAGTGACGCCTAGGTTACCCGGAACGTAGAAATGACCATTACTTTCACAATGTTTGCAATTATTCACTTTATACGATGGAAAAACTTTTGTACTTATATTGTATTTTATTCTTCTGGCGTTGACTTCTTAGGACCTAACTATTCGATCTGGTAGAGCACCGGCCTAGAGTGAAGCATAGGTTGCCCGGAACGTAGAACATACCATTACCTTCACACTGGTTGCAATTATTCCTGTTATACGATGGAAAAACTGTTGCATCTTTATTGTGTTTTATGCTTCTGGCGTTGACTTGTAAGGCCCTAACCATTCCATCTGGTGGAGCAACGCCCTAGAGTGAAGTCTGGGCTGCCCGGAACGTAGAAATGACCATAACTTTCACACTGCTTGCTATTATTCGTTTTATACGATGGAAATACTGTTATATTTATATTGTATTTTATGCTTCTGGCGTTGACTTCCGAGGCCCTAACTATTCGATCTGGTGGAACAACGACCTAGAGTGAAGCCTAGGTTGCCTGGAACGTAGAAATGACCGTTACTTTCACACTGTTTACAGTTATTCCTGTTATACGATGGAAAAGCTTTTGCATCTTTATTGTATTTTATGCTTCTGGCGTTGACTTCTAAGGCCCTAACTACTCGATCTGGTGGAGCATCGCCCTACAGTGAAGCCTAGGTTGCCCGGAACGTAGAAATGACCATTACATTCACACTGCTTGCAATTATTCGTCTTATACGATGGAAAAGCTGTTGTATTTATATCGTATTTTATTCTTCTGGCGTTGGCTTCTTAGGCCCTAACTGTTCGATATGGTGGAACAACGCGCTAGGGTGAAGCCTAGGTTGCCCGGAAAGTAGAAATGACCATAACATTCACATTGGTTGCAATTATTCGTTTTATGCGATGGAAAAGCTGTGGCATCTTTATTGTATTTTATTCATCTGGGGTTGACTTCTATGTCCGTAGCTATTAGGTGTGGTGGAGCAACGCCCTAGAGTGACGCCTAGGTTACCCGGAACGTAGAAATGACCATTACTTTCACAATGTTTGCAATTATTCACTTTATACGATGGAAAAACTTTTGTACTTATATTGTATTTTATTCTTCTGGCGTTGACTTCTTAGGACCTAACTATTCGATCTGGTAGAGCACCGGCCTAGAGTGAAGCATAGGTTGCCCGGAACGTAGAACATACCATTACCTTCACACTGGTTGCAATTATTCCTGTTATACGATGGAAAAACTGTTGCATCTTTATTGTGTTTTATGCTTCTGGCGTTGACTTCTAAGGCCCTAACCATTCCATCTGGTGGAGCAACGCCCTAGAGTGAAGTCTGGGCTGCCCGGAACGTAGAAATGACCATAACTTTCACACTGCTTGCTATTATTCGTTTTATACGATGGAAATACTGTTATATTTATATTGTATTTTATGCTTCTGGCGTTGACTTCCGAGGCCCTAACTATTCGATCTGGTGGAACAACGACCTAGAGTGAAGCCTAGGTTGCCTGGAACGTAGAAATGACCGTTACTTTCACACTGTTTACAGTTATTCCTGTTATACGATGGAAAAGCTTTTGCATCTTTATTGTATTTTATGCTTCTGGCGTTGACTTCTAAGGCCCTAACTACTCGATCTGGTGGAGCATCGCCCTACAGTGAAGCCTAGGTTGCCCGGAACGTAGAAATGACCATTACATTCACACTGCTTGCAATTATTCGTCTTATACGATGGAAAAGCTGTTGCATTTATATCGTATTTTATTCTTCTGGCGTTGGCTTCTTAGGCCCTAACTATTCGATCTGGTGGAACAACGCCCTAGGGTGAAGCCTACGTTGCCCGGAACGTAGAAATGACCATAACTTTTACACTGGTAGCAATTGTTCGTTTTATACAGTGGAAAAACCGTTCTATTTATTTTGGGTTTTATACTTCGGGCGTTGACTTCTAAGGCCCTAACTGTTTGATCTGGTGGAACGACGCCCTAGAGTGAAGCCTAGGTTGCCCGCAACGTAGAAATGACCATAACTTTCACACTGGTTGCTATTATTCGTTTTATACAATGGAAAAACTGCTATATTTATATTGTATTTTATGCTTCTGGCGTTGACTTCTGAGGCCGTTGCTATTCGATGTGGTGGAAGAACGCCATAGAGTGAAGCCTAGGTTGCTCGGAATGTAGAAATGACCATAACTTTCACACTGGTTGCAAATATTCGTTTTATACGATGGAAAAACTGTTGCATCTTTATCGTACTTTATGCTTCTGGCGTTGACTTCTTAGGCCGTAACTATTCGATCTGGTGGAGCAACGCCCTGGAGTGAAACCTAGGTTGCCCGGCACGTAGAAATGACCACTACTATCACACTGGTTGCAAATTATTCCTGCTATACGATGGAAAAACTGTTGCATCTTTATTGTATTTTATGCTTCTAGCGTTGACTTCTAAGGCCCTAACTATTCGATCAGGTGGAGCAACGCCCTCGAGTGAAGCCTAGGTTGCTCGGAATGTAGAAATGACCATAACTTTCACACTGGTTGCAATTATTCGTTTTATACGATGGAAAAGCTGTTGCATCTTTATCGTATTTTATGCTTCTGGCGTTGACTTCTTAGGCCGTAACTTCGATCTGGTAGAGCAACGCCCTGGTGCGAAACCTAGGTTGCCCGGTACGTAGAAATGACCACTACTATCACTCTGGATGCAAATTATTCCTGCTATACGATGGAAAAATTGCTGCATCTTTATTGTATTTTATGCTCCTGGCGTTGACTTCTAAGGCCCTAACTATTCGATCAGGTGGAGCAACGCCCTCGAGTGAAGCCTAGGTTGCTCGGAATGTAGAAATGACCATAACTTTCACACTGGTTGCAATTATTCGTTTTATACGATGGAAAAGCTGTTGCATCTTTATCGTATTTTATGCTTCTGGCGTTGACTTCTTAGGCCGTAACCATTCGATCTGGTGGAGCAACGCCCTGGAGTGAAACCTAGGTTGCCCGGTACGTAGAAATGACCACTACTATCACACTGGATGCAAATTATTCCTGCTATACGGTGGAAAAATTGCTGCATCTTTATTGTATTTTAAGCTCCTGGCGTTGACTTCTAAGGCCCTAACTATTCGATCAGGTGGAGCAACGCCCTAGAGTGAAGCCTAGGTTGCTCGGAATGTAGAAATGACCATATCTTACACACTGGTTGCAATTATTCCTGTTATACGATGGAAAAACTGTTGTATTTTTATTGTATTTTATACTTCAGGCGTTGACTTCTGAGGCCGTAGCCGTTCAATGTGGTCGAAGAACGCCATACTGTGAAGCCTAGGTTGCCCGGAACGTAGAAATGAGCATAAGTTTCATACTGGTTGCAATTATTCGTTTTATACGATGGAAAAACTGTTGTATTTATATTGTATTTTATGCTTCTGGCGTTCACTTCTTAGGCCCTAACTATTCGATCTGGTGGAACAACGCCGTAGAGTGCAGCGTAGGTTGCCCGGAACGTAGAAATGACCATTACTTTCACACTGTTTGCAATTATTCCTTTTATACGATGGAAAAGCTGTTGTATTTATATCGTATTTTATACTTCTGGCGTTGACTTCCAAGGACCTAACTATTCGATCTGGTGGAGCAGCGCCCTAGAGTGAAGCCTAGGTTGCTCGGAATGTAGAAATGACCACAACTTTCCCACTGGTTGCAAATATTCGTTTTATACGATGGAAAAACTGTTGTATCTTTATCGTACTTTATGCTTCTGGCGTTGACTTCTTAGGCCGTAACTATTCGTTCTGGTGGAGCAACGCCCTGGAGTGAAACCTAGGTTGCCCGGCACGTAGAAATGACCACTACTATCACACTGGTTGCAAATTATTCCTGCTATACGATGGAAAAACTGTTGCATCTTTATTGTATTTTATGCTGCTGGCGTTGACTTCTAAGGCCCTAACTATTCGATCAGGTGGAGCAACGCCCTCGAGTGAAGCCTAGGTTGCTCGGAATGTAGAAATGACCATAACTTACACACTGGTTGCAATTATTCCTGTTATACGATGGAAAAACTGTTGTACTTTAATTGTATTTTATGCTTTTAGCGATGAATTATAAGTCCCTAGCTATTCGACCTGGAGGAGCAACGCCCTAGAGTGACGCCTAGGTTGCTCGGAACGTAGAAATGACCATTACTTTCACACTGGTTGCAATTATTCGTTTTATACGATGGTAAAGCTGTTGTATTTATATCGTATTTTATGCTTCTGGCGTTGACTTCTTAGGACATAACTATTCGATCTAGTCGAGCAACGCCCTGGAGTGAAACCTAGGTTGCCGGAACGTAGAAATGAACATAAGTTTCATACTGGTTGCAATTATTCGTTTTATACGATGGCAAAACTGTTGTATTTATTTTGTAATTGGTGCTTCTGGCGTTGACTGCTTACGCCCTATCTATTCAATCTGTTGGAGCAACGCCCTAGAGTGAAGCCTAGGTTGCCTGGAACGTAGAAATGACCATCACTTTCACACGGGTTGCAATTATTCCTGTTATAGGATGGAAAGACTGTTGTACTTTTATTGTATTATATACTTCAGGCGTTGACTTCTGAGGCCGTAGCTATACGATGTGGTGGAAGAACGCCATACTGTGAAGCCTAGGTTGCCCGGAACGTAGGAGTGAGCATAACTATCACGCTGGTTGCAATTATTCGTTTTATACGATGGAAAAGCTGCTGTATTTATATCGTATTTTATGCCTCTGGCGTTGACTTCTTAGGCCCTAACTATTCCATCTGGTGGAACAACGACCTAGGGTGAAGCCTAGGCTGACCGGAAAGTAGAAATGTCCATAACTTCCACACTGGTAGAAATTATTCGTTTAATACGATGGAAAAGCTGTACTATTTATTTTGTATTTTATGCTTCGGGCGTTGACTGCTAAGGCCCTATCTATTCGATCTGGTGGAGCAACGCCCTAGAGTGATGCCTAGGTTGCCCGGAACGTAGAAATGACCATCACTTTCAAACTGGTTGCAATTATTCCTGTTATACGATGGAAAAACTGTTGCATCTTTATTGTATTTTATGCTTCTGGCGTTGACTTCTAAGGACCTAACTATTCGATCTGGTGGAGCAACGCTCTAGAGTGATGTCTAGGTTGCTCGGAATGTAGGAATGACCATAAATTTCACACTGGTTTCAATTATTCGTTTTATACGATGGAAAAACTGTTGCATCTTTATCGTATTTTATGCTTCTGGCGTGGACTTCTAAGGCCCTAACTATTCGATCTGGTGGAACAACGCCCTAGGGTAAAGCCCAGATTGCGCGGAACGTAGAAATGACCATAACTTTCACACTGGTAGCAATTATTCGTTTTATACGATGGAAAAACTGTTTTATTTATTTTGTATTTTATGCTTCGGGCGTTGACTTCTAAAGCCCTAACTATTCTATCTGGTGGAGCAACGCCCTAGAGTGAAGCCTAGGTTGCCCGGAACGTAGAAATGACCATAACTTTCACACTGGTTGCTATCATTCGTTTTATACGATGGAAAAACTGTTGCATCTTTATCGTATTTTATGCTTCTGGCGTGGACTTCTAAGGCCCTAACTATTCGATCTGGTGGAGCAACGCCCTAGAGTGAAGCCTAGGTTGCCCGGAACGTAGAAATGACCATAACTTTTACACTGGTTGCAATTATTCCTTTTATACGATGGAAAAACTGTTGCATCTTTATCGTATTTTATGCTTCTGGCGTTCACTTCTTAGGCCCTAACTATTCGATCTGGTGGAACAACGCCCTAGGGTGAAGCCTAGGTTGCCCGGAACGTAGATATGACCATAACCTTCACACAGGTTGCAATTATTCGTTTTATACGGTGTAAAGGCTGTTGTATTTATTTTGTATTTTATACTTCTGGCGTTGACTTCTAAGGACCTAACTATTCGATCTGGTGGAGCAACGCTCTAGAGTGAAGCCTAGGTTGCTCGGAATGTAGAAATGACCATAACTTTCACACTGGTTGGAATTATTCGTTTTATACGATGGAAAAGCTGTTGCATCTTTATCGTATTTTGTGCTTCTGGCGTTGACTTCTTAGGCCGTAACTATTCGATGTGGTGGAGCAACGCCCTGGAGTGAAACCTAGGTTGCCCGGTACGTAGAAATGACCACTAGTATCACACTGGTTGCAAATTATTCCTGCTATACGATGGAAAAACTGCTGCATCTTTATTGTATTTTATGCTTCTGGCGTTGACTTCTAAGGCCCTAACTATTCGATCAGGTGGAACAACTCCCTAGGGTGAAGCCTAGGTTGCCCGGAACGTAGATATGACCATAACCTTCACACAGGTTGCAATTATTCGTTTTATACGGTGTAAAGGCTGTTGTATTTATATCGTATTTTATGCTTCTGGCGTTGACTTCTAAGGACCTAACTATTCGATCTGGTGGAGCAACGCTCTAGAGTGAAGCCTAGGTTGCTCGGAATGTAGAAATGACCATAACTTTCACACTGGTTGGAATTATTCGTTTTATGCGATGGAAAAGCTGTTGCATCTTTATCGTATTTTATGCTTCTGGCGTTGACTTCTTAGGCCGTAACTATTCGATGTGGTGGAGCAACGCCCTGGAGTGAAACCTAGGTTGCCCAGTACGTAGAAATGACCACTAGTATCACACTGGTTGCAAATTATTCCTGCTATACGATGGAAAAACTGCTGCATCTTTATTGTATTTTATGCTTCTGGCGTTGACTTCTAAGGCCCTAACTATTCGATCAGGTGGAACAACGCCCTAGAGTGAAGCCTAGGTTGCCCGGAACCTAGATATGACCATAACCTTCACACAGGTTGCAATTATTCGTTTTATACGGTGTAAAGTCTGTTGTATTTATTTTGTATTTTATTCTTCTGGTGTTGACTTCTTAGGCCCTAACTATTCGATCTGGTGGAACAACGCCGTAGAGTGCAGCGTAGGTTGCCCGGAACGTAGAAATGACCATTACTTTCACACTGTTTGCAATTATTCCTTTTATACGATGGAAAAGCTGTTGTATTTATATCGTATTTTATACTTCTGGCGTTGACTTCTAAGGACCTAACTATTCGATCTGGTGGAGCAGCGCCCTAGAGTGAAGCCTAGGTTGCTCGGAATGTAGAAATGACCATAACATTCACACTGGTTGCAAATATTCGTTTTATACGATGGAAAAACTGTTGCATCTTTATCGTACTTTATGCTTCTGGCGTTGACTTCTTAGGCCGTAACTATTCGATCTGGTGGAGCAACGCCCTGGAGTGAAACCTAGGTTGCCCGGCACGTAGAAATGACCACTACTATCACACTGGTTGCAAATTATTCCTGCTATACGATGGAAAAACTGTTGCATCTTTATTGTATTTTATGCTTCTGGCGTTGACTTCTAACGCCGTAACTATTCAATCTGTTGGAGCAACGCCCTAGGGTGAAGCCTAGCTTGCCCGGAACGTAGAAATGACCATCACTTTCACACGGGTTGCAATTATTCCTGTTATAGGATGGAAAGACTGTTGTATTTTTATTGTAGTATATACTTCAGGCGTTGACTTCTGAGGCCGTAGCTATTCGATGTGGTGGAAGAACGCCATACTGTGAAGCCTAGGTTGCCCGGTACGTAGAAATGACCACTAGTATCACACTGGTTGCAAATTATTCCTGCTATACGATGTAAAAACTGCTGCATCTTTATGGTATTTTATGCTTCTGGCGTTGACTTCTAAGGCCCTAACTATTCGATCAGGTGGAGCAACGCCCTAGAGTGAAGCCTAGGTTGCCCGGAACGTAGAAATGACCATCACTTTCAAACTGGTTGCAATTATTCCTGTTATAGGATGGAAAGACTGTTGTATTTTTATTGTATTATATACTTCAGGCGTTGACTTCTGAGGCCGTAGCTATTCGATGTGGTGGAAGAACGCCATACTGTGAAGCCTAGGTTGCCCGGAACGTAGAAATGAGTATAAGTTTCATACTGGTTGCAATTATTCGTTTTATATGATGGAAAAACTGTTGTATTTATATTGTATTTTATGCTTCTGGCGTTCACTTCTTAGGCCCTAACTATTCGATCTGGTGGAACAACGCCCTAGGGTGAAGCCTAGGTTGCCCGGAACGTAGATATGACCATAACCTTCACACAGGTTGCAATTATTCGTTTTATACGGTGTAAAGGCTGTTGTATTTATTTTGTATTTTATTCTTCTGGCGTTGACTTCTAAGGACCTAACTATTCGATCTGGTGGAGCAGCGCCCTAGAGCGAAGCCTAGGTTGCTCGGAATGTAGAAATGACCATAACATTCACACTGGTTGCAAATATTCGTTTTATACGATGGAAAAACTGTTGCATCTTTATCGTACTTTATGCTTCTGGCGTTGACTTCTTAGGCCGTAACTATTCGATCTGGTGGAGCAACGCCCTGGAGTGAAACCTAGGTTGCCCGGCACGTAGAAATGACCACTACTATCACACTGGTTGCAAATTATTCCTGCTATACGATGGAAAAACTGTTGCATCTTTATTGTATTTTATGCTTCTGGCGTTGACTTCTAAGGCCCTAACTATTCGATCAGGTGGAGCAACGCCCTCGAGTGAAGCCTAGGTTGCTCGGAATGTAGAAATGACCATAACTTTCACACTGGTTGCAATTATTCGTTTTATACGATGGAAAAGCTGTTGCATCTTTATCGTATTTTATGCTTCTGGCGTTGACTTCTTAGGCCGTAACTATTCCATCTGGTGGAGCAACGCCCTGGAGTGAAACCTAGGTTGCCCGGTACGTAGAGATGACCACTACTATCACACTGGATGCAAATTATTCCTGCTATACGATGGAAAAATTGCTGCATCTTTATTGTATTTTATGCTCCTGGCGTTGACTTCTAAGGCCCTAACTATTCGATCAGGTGGAGCAACGCCCTAGAGTGAAGCCTAGGTTGCTCGGAATGTAGAAATGACCATAACTTACACACTGGTTGCAATTATTCCTGTTATACGATGGAAAAACTGTTGTATTTTAATTGTATTTTATGCTTTTAGCGATGAATTATAATTCCGTAGCTATTCGACCTGGAGGAGCAACGCCCTAGAGTGACGCCTAGGTTGCTCGGAACGTAGAAATGACCATTACTTTCACACTGGTTGCAATTATTCGTTTTATACGATGGTAAAGCTGTTGTATTTATATCGTATTTTACGCTTCTGGCGTTGACTTCTAAGGACCTAACTATTCGATCTGGTGGAGCAACGCCCTCGAGTGAAGCCTAGGTTGCTCGGAATGTAGAAATGACCATAACTTTCACACTGGTTGCAATTATTCGTTTTATACGATGGAAAAACTGTTGCATCTTTATCGTACTTTATGCTTCTGGCGTTGACTTCTTAGGCCGTAACTATTCGATCTGGTGGAGCAACGCCCTGGAGTGAAACCTAGGTTCCCGGTACGTAGAAATGACCACTACTATCACACTGGTTGCAAATTATTCCTGCTATACGATGGAAAAACTGTTGCATCTTTATTGTATTTTATGCTTCTGGCGTTGACTACTAACGCCCTAACTATTCAATCTGTTGGAGCAACGCCCTAGGGTGAAGCCTAGGTTGCCCGGAAAGTAGAAATGACCATAACTTTCATCCTGGTTGCAATTATTCGTTTTATATGATGGAAAAACTGTTGTATTTTCATTGCATTTTATGCTTCCGGCGTTCACTTCTTAGGCCCTAACTATTCGATCTGGTGGAACAACAGCCTAGGGTGAAGCCTAGCTTGCCCGGAACGTAGAAATGACCATTACCTTCACACTGTTTGCAAATATACATTATATATAATGGAAACTCTGTTGTATTTATGTTGAATTTTAAGCTTCTGGCGTTGGCTTCTTAGGCCCTAACTATTTGATCTTGTGGAGCACAGCCCTAGAGTGAAGCCTAGCTTGCCCGAAACGTAGAAATGACGATAACTTCCACACTGGTTGCAATTATTCGCTTTATACGATGCAAAAGCTGTTGTATTTATATCGTATTTTATGCTTCTGGCGTTGACTTCTTAGGCCCTAACTATTCCATCTGGTGGAACAACGCCCTAGGGTAAAGCCCAGATTGCGCGGAACGTAGAAATGACCATAACTTTCACACTGGTAGCAATTATTCGTTTTATACGATGGAAAAACTGTTTTATTTATTTTGTATTTTATGCTTCGGGCGTTGACTTCTAAGTCCCTAGCTATTCGATCTGGTGGAGCAACATCCTAGAGTGACGCCTAGGTTGCTCGGAACGTAGAAATGACCATTACTTTCACACTGGTTGCAATTATCCGTTTTATACGATGGAAAAGCTGTTGTATTTATATTGTATTTTATGCTTCTGGCGTTGACTTCTTATGACCAAACTATTCGATCTGGTGGAGCAACGCTCTGGAGTGAAACCTAGGTTGCCCGGAACGTAGAAATGACCATTACTTTCACACTGGTTGCAATTATTCCTGTTATACGGTGGAAAAACTGTTGCATTTTTATTGCATTTTATGCTTCGGGCATTGACTTTTAAGGCCCTAACTATTCAATCTGTTGAAGCAACGCCCTAGGGTGATGCCTAGGTTGCTCGGAACGTAGAAATGACCATTACTTTCACACTGGTTGCAATTATCCGTTTTATACGATGGAAAAGCTGTTGTATTTATATTGTATTTTATGCTTCTGGCGTTGACTTCTTATGACCAAACCATTCGATCTGGTGGAGCAACGCTCTGGAGTGAAACCTAGGTTGCCCGGAACGTAGAAATGACCATTACTTTCACACTGGTTGCAATTATTCCTGTTATACGGTGGAAAAACTGTTGCATTTTTATTGCATTTTATGCTTCGGGCATTGACTTTTAAGGCCCTAACTATTCAATCTGTTGAAGCAACGCCCTAGGGTGATGCCTAGGTTGCCCGGTACGTAGAAATGAGCATAACTATCACGCTGGTTGCAATTATTCGTTTTATACGATGGAAAAGCTGCTGTATTTATATCGTATTTTATGCCTCTGGCGATGACTTCTTAGGCCCTAACTATTCCATCTGGTGGAACAACGACCTAGGGTGAAGCCTAGGCTGACCGGAAAGTAGAAATGTCCATAACTTCCACAGTGGTAGAAATTATTCGTTTAATACGATGGAAAAGCTGTACTATTTATTTTGTATTTTATGCTTCGGGCGTTGACTTCTAAGGTCCTATCCATTCGACCTGGTTTAGCAACGCCCTGGAGTGAAGCCTAGGTTGCCCGGAACGTAGGACAGACCGTTACCTTCACACTGGTTGCTATTATTCCTGTTATACGATGGAAAAGCTGTTGCATCTTTATTGTACTTTATGCTTTTAGCGTTGAATTCTAAGTCCCTAGCTATTCGATCTGGTGGAGCAACGCCCTAGAGTGAAGCCTAGCTTGCCCGGAACGTAGAAATGACCATTACTTTCACACTGTTTGCAATTATTCATTTTATACGATGGAAAAGCTGTTGTATTTATATTGTATTTTATGCTTCTGGCGTTGACTTCTAAGCCCGTAGCTATTCGATGTGGTGGAGCAACGCCCTAGAGTGACGCCTAGGTTGCCCGAAACGTAGAAATGACCATTACTCTCACACTGGTTGCAATTATTCGTTTTATACAATGGAAAAACTGGTGTATTTATATTGTATTTTATGTTTCGGGCGTTGACTTCTATGGCCCTACCTATTCGATCTGGTGCAGCAACGCCCTACAGTCAAACCTATGTTGCCCGGAACGTAGATATGACCATAACCTTCACACAGGTTGCAATTATTCGTTTTATACGATGTAAAGGCTGTTGTATATATTTTGTAGTTTATGCTTCTGGCGTTGATTTCAAAGGCCCTAACTCTTCTATCTGGTGGAGCAACGCCTCAGAGTTAAGTCCAGGATGCCCGAAACGTCGAAATGATCATTACTTTCGCACTGGTTGCAATTAGCCATGCTATACGGTGGAAAAACTGTTGCATTTTTATTGTATTTTCTGCTTCTGGCTTTGACTTCTAAGGTCGTAGCTATTCCATCTGGTGGAGCAACGCCCTAGAGTGAAGCCTAGGTTGCCCGGAACGTAGAAATGACGATAACATTCACACTGGTTACAATTATTCGTTTTATACGTTGGAAAAACTGTTGCATTTTTATTGTATCTTCCGCTTCTGGCTTCGACTTCTAAGGTCCTAGCTATTCGATCTGGTGGGGCATCGTCCAAGAGTGAAGCCTATGTTGCCCGGAACGTAGAAATGACCACTACTATCACACTGGTTGCAAATTATTCCTGCTATACGATGGAAAAACTGTTGCATCTTTATTGTATTTTATGCTTCTGGCGTTGACTTCTAAGGCCCTAACTATTCGATCAGGTGGAGCAACGCCCTCGAGTGAAGCCTAGGTTGCTCGGAATGTAGAAATGACCATAACTTTCACACTGGTTGCAATTATTCGTTTTATACGATGGAAAAGCTGTTGCATCTTTATCGTATTTTATGCTTCTGGCGTTGACTTCTTAGGCCGTAACTATTCCATCTGGTGGAGCAACGCCCTGGAGTGAAACCTAGGTTGCCCGGTACGTAGAGATGACCACTACTATCACACTGGATGCAAATTATTCCTGCTATACGATGGAAAAATTGCTGCATCTTTATTGTATTTTATGCTCCTGGCGTTGACTTCTAAGGCCCTAACTATTCGATCAGGTGGAGCAACGCCCTAGAGTGAAGCCTAGGTTGCTCGGAATGTAGAAATGACCATAACTTACACACTGGTTGCAATTATTCCTGTTATACGATGGAAAAACTGTTGTATTTTAATTGTATTTTATGCTTTTAGCGATGAATTATAATTCCGTAGCTATTCGACCTGGAGGAGCAACGCCCTAGAGTGACGCCTAGGTTGCTCGGAACGTAGAAATGACCATTACTTTCACACTGGTTGCAATTATTCGTTTTATACGATGGTAAAGCTGTTGTATTTATATCGTATTTTACGCTTCTGGCGTTGACTTCTAAGGACCTAACTATTCGATCTGGTGGAGCAACGCCCTCGAGTGAAGCCTAGGTTGCTCGGAATGTAGAAATGACCATAACTTTCACACTGGTTGCAATTATTCGTTTTATACGATGGAAAAACTGTTGCATCTTTATCGTACTTTATGCTTCTGGCGTTGACTTCTTAGGCCGTAACTATTCGATCTGGTGGAGCAACGCCCTGGAGTGAAACCTAGGTTCCCGGTACGTAGAAATGACCACTACTATCACACTGGTTGCAAATTATTCCTGCTATACGATGGAAAAACTGTTGCATCTTTATTGTATTTTATGCTTCTGGCGTTGACTACTAACGCCCTAACTATTCAATCTGTTGGAGCAACGCCCTAGGGTGAAGCCTAGGTTGCCCGGAAAGTAGAAATGACCATAACTTTCATCCTGGTTGCAATTATTCGTTTTATATGATGGAAAAACTGTTGTATTTTCATTGCATTTTATGCTTCCGGCGTTCACTTCTTAGGCCCTAACTATTCGATCTGGTGGAACAACAGCCTAGGGTGAAGCCTAGCTTGCCCGGAACGTAGAAATGACCATTACCTTCACACTGTTTGCAAATATACATTATATATAATGGAAACTCTGTTGTATTTATGTTGAATTTTAAGCTTCTGGCGTTGGCTTCTTAGGCCCTAACTATTTGATCTTGTGGAGCACAGCCCTAGAGTGAAGCCTAGCTTGCCCGAAACGTAGAAATGACGATAACTTCCACACTGGTTGCAATTATTCGCTTTATACGATGCAAAAGCTGTTGTATTTATATCGTATTTTATGCTTCTGGCGTTGACTTCTTAGGCCCTAACTATTCCATCTGGTGGAACAACGCCCTAGGGTAAAGCCCAGATTGCGCGGAACGTAGAAATGACCATAACTTTCACACTGGTAGCAATTATTCGTTTTATACGATGGAAAAACTGTTTTATTTATTTTGTATTTTATGCTTCGGGCGTTGACTTCTAAGTCCCTAGCTATTCGATCTGGTGGAGCAACATCCTAGAGTGACGCCTAGGTTGCTCGGAACGTAGAAATGACCATTACTTTCACACTGGTTGCAATTATCCGTTTTATACGATGGAAAAGCTGTTGTATTTATATTGTATTTTATGCTTCTGGCGTTGACTTCTTATGACCAAACTATTCGATCTGGTGGAGCAACGCTCTGGAGTGAAACCTAGGTTGCCCGGAACGTAGAAATGACCATTACTTTCACACTGGTTGCAATTATTCCTGTTATACGGTGGAAAAACTGTTGCATTTTTATTGCATTTTATGCTTCGGGCATTGACTTTTAAGGCCCTAACTATTCAATCTGTTGAAGCAACGCCCTAGGGTGATGCCTAGGTTGCTCGGAACGTAGAAATGACCATTACTTTCACACTGGTTGCAATTATCCGTTTTATACGATGGAAAAGCTGTTGTATTTATATTGTATTTTATGCTTCTGGCGTTGACTTCTTATGACCAAACCATTCGATCTGGTGGAGCAACGCTCTGGAGTGAAACCTAGGTTGCCCGGAACGTAGAAATGACCATTACTTTCACACTGGTTGCAATTATTCCTGTTATACGGTGGAAAAACTGTTGCATTTTTATTGCATTTTATGCTTCGGGCATTGACTTTTAAGGCCCTAACTATTCAATCTGTTGAAGCAACGCCCTAGGGTGATGCCTAGGTTGCCCGGTACGTAGAAATGAGCATAACTATCACGCTGGTTGCAATTATTCGTTTTATACGATGGAAAAGCTGCTGTATTTATATCGTATTTTATGCCTCTGGCGTTGACTTCTTAGGCCCTAACTATTCCATCTGGTGGAACAACGACCTAGGGTGAAGCCTAGGCTGACCGGAAAGTAGAAATGTCCATAACTTCCACAGTGGTAGAAATTATTCGTTTAATACGATGGAAAAGCTGTACTATTTATTTTGTATTTTATGCTTCGGGCGTTGACTTCTAAGGTCCTATCCATTCGACCTGGTTTAGCAACGCCCTGGAGTGAAGCCTAGGTTGCCCGGAACGTAGGACAGACCGTTACCTTCACACTGGTTGCTATTATTCCTGTTATACGATGGAAAAGCTGTTGCATCTTTATTGTACTTTATGCTTTTAGCGTTGAATTCTAAGTCCCTAGCTATTCGATCTGGTGGAGCAACGCCCTAGAGTGAAGCCTAGCTTGCCCGGAACGTAGAAATGACCATTACTTTCACACTGTTTGCAATTATTCATTTTATACGATGGAAAAGCTGTTGTATTTATATTGTATTTTATGCTTCTGGCGTTGACTTCTAAGCCCGTAGCTATTCGATGTGGTGGAGCAACGCCCTAGAGTGACGCCTAGGTTGCCCGAAACGTAGAAATGACCATTACTCTCACACTGGTTGCAATTATTCGTTTTATACAATGGAAAAACTGGTGTATTTATATTGTAATTGGTGCTTCTGGCGCTGACTGCTTACGCCCTATCTATTGGAGCTGGTGGACCAACGTCCTAGAGTGAACCCTAGGTTGCCCGGAACGTAGAGGTGACCATACCTTTCACACTGGTTGCTATTATTCCTGTTATAGGATGGAAAAGTTGTTGTATTTATATTGTTTCTTCTGCTTCTGGCGTTGACTTCTAAGGCCCTAACTATTCGATCTGGTGGTGCAACGGCCTAGGGTGAAGCCTAGGTTGCCCGAAACGTAGAAATGACCATTACTCTCACACTGGTTGCAATTATTCGTTTTATACAATGGAAAAACTGGTGTATTTATATTGTATTTTATGTTTCGGGCGTTGACTTCTATGGCCCTACCTATTCGATCTGGTGCAGCAACGCCCTACAGTGAAGCCTATGTTGCCCGGAACGTAGATATGACCATAACCTTCACACAGGTTGCAATTATTCGTTTTATACGATGTAAAGGCTGTTGTATATATTTTGTAGTTTATGCTTCTGGCGTTGATTTCAAAGGCCCTCACTCTTCTATCTGGTGGAGCAACGCTTCAGAGTTAAGTCTAGGATGCCCGAAACGTCGAAATGATCATTACTTTCGCACTGGTTGCAATTAGCCATGCTATACGATGGAAAAACTGTTGCATTTTTATTGTATTTTCTGCTTCTGGCTTTGACTTCTAAGGTCGTAGCTATTCGATCTGGTGGACTAACGCCCCAGAGTGAAGCCTAGGTTGCCCGGAACGTAGAAATGACCATAACATTCACACTGGTAACAATTTTTCGTTTTATACGTTGGAAAAACTGTTGCATTTTTATTGTATTTTCCGCTTCTGGCTTCGACTTCTAAGGTCCTAGCTATTCGATCTGGCGGGGCATCGTCCAAGAGTGAAGCCTATGTTGCCCGGAACGTAGAAATGACCATAACTTTCACACTGGTCGCAATTATTCGTTTTATACAATGGAAAAACGGTTGTATTAAGATTGTATTTTATGCTTCTGGCGTTGAATTCTAAGTCCGTAACCATTCGATCTCGTGGAGCAACGCCCTAGAGTCATGCCTGGGTTGCCCGGAACGTAGAAATGACAATTACATTCACACTGCTAATATACATTATATACGATGGAAAAGCTGTTGTATTTATATTGTATTTTATGATTCTGTCTTTGACTTCTTAGGCCCTAACTATTGGATCTGGTGGAGCACCGCCCTAGAGTGACGCATAGGTTGCCCGGAACGTAGAACATAATATTACCTTCACACTGGTTGCAATTATTCCTGTTATACGATGGAAAAACTGTTGCATCTTTATTGTATTTTATGCTTCTGGCGTTGTCTTCTAAGGCCCTAGCTAATCGATCTGGTGGAGCAACGCCCTAGAGCGAAGCCTAGGTTGCCCGGAACGTAGAATTGGCCATCACTTCCAAACTGGTTGCAATTATTCCTGTTATATGATGGAAACACTGTTGTGTTTTTTTTGCATTTTATGGTTCGGGCGTTGACTTCTAAGGCCCTAACTATTCGATCTGGTGGAGCAACTCCCTAGAGTGAAGCCTAGGTTGCTCTGAATGTAGAAATGACCATAACTTTCACACTGGTTGCAATTATTCGTTTTATACGATGGAAAAACTGCTGTAATTATATTGAATTTTATGCTTCCGGCGTTCACTTCTTAGGCCCTAACTATTCGATCTGGTGGAGCAACGCCCTAGAGTGAAGCCTAGGTTGCTCTGAATGTAGAAATGACCATAACATTCACACTGGTTGCAATTATTCCTGTTATACGATGGAAAAACTGTTGTATTTTTATTGTATTTTATGCTCCTGGCGCTGACTTCTAAGGCCCTAACTATTCAATCTGGTGGAGCAACGCCCTAGAGTGAGGCCTAGGTTGCCCGGAAAGTAGAAATGACCATAAGTTTCATACTGGTTGCAATTATTCGTTTTATACGATGGAAACACTGTTGTATTTTTATTGCATTTTATGCTTCTGGCGTTGACTTCTAAGGCCCTAGCTATTCGATCTAGTGGAGCAACGCCCTAGAGTGAAGCCTAGGTTGCCCGGAAAGGAGAAATGACCATCACTTTCAAACTGGTTGCAATTATTCCTGTTATTTGATGGAAACACTGTTGTATTTTTTTTTGCATTTTATGGTTCGGGCGTTGACTTCTAAGGCCCTAACTATTCAATCTGTTGGAGCAACGCCCTAGGGTGAAGCCTAGGTTTCTCGGAAAGTAGAAATGATAATAAATTTCATACTGGTTGCAATTATTCGATTTATACGATGGAAAAGCTGTTGTATTTATATCGTATTTTATGCTTCTGGCGTTGACTTCCTAGGCCCTAGCTGTTCGATCCAGTGGAGCAACGCCCTAGAGTGAAGCCTAGGTTGCTCGGAAAGGAGAAATGACCATCACGTTCAAACTGGTTGCAATTAATCCTTTTATACGATGGAAAGGCTGTTGTATTTATATCGTATTTTATGCTTCTGGCGTTTACTTCTAAGGACCTAACTATTCGATCTGGTGGAGCAACGCCCTAGAGGGAAGCCTAGGTTGCTCGGAATGTGGAAGTGACCATAACTTTCACACTGGTTGCAATTATTCGTTTTATACGATGGAAACGCTGTTGTATTTATATTGTACTTTATGCCTCTGGCGTTGACTTCTAAGGCCGTAGCTATTAGATGTGGTGGAGCAACGCCCTAGAGTGACGCCTAGGGTGCTCGGAACGTAGAAATGACCATTACTTTCACACTGGTTGCAATTATTCATTTTATACGATGGAAAAGCTGTTGTATTTATATCGTATTTTATGCTTCTGGCGTTGACTTCTTAGGCCGTAACTATTCGGTCTGGTGGAGCAACGCCCTGGAGTGAAACCTAGGTTGCCCGGAACGTATAATTGGCCATCACTTTCAAACTGGTTGCAATTATTCCTGTTATATCATGGAAACACTGTTGTATTTTTTTTGCATGTTATGGTTCGGGCGTAGACTTCTAAGGCCCTAACTATTCAATCCGTTGGAGCAACGCCCTAGGGTGAAGCCTAGGTTGCTCGGAAAGTAGAAATGACCATAAGTTTCATACTGGTTGCAATTATTCGTTTTATGCGATGGAAAAACTGTTGTACTTATTATGTATTTTATGCTTCTGGCGTTGACTTCTTAGGCCCTAACTATTCAATCTGGTGGCACAACGCCCTAGAGTGAAGCATAGGTTGCCTGGAACGTAGAAATGACCATCACTTTCACACGGGTTGCAATTATTCCTGTTATAGGATGGAAAGACTGTTATATTTATATTGTATTTTATGCTTCTGCCGTTCACTTCTTAGGCCCTAACTATTCGATCAGGTGGAACAACGCCGTACACTGAAGCCTAGGTTGCCCGGAACATAGAAATGACCATTACTTTCACACTGCTGGCAATTATTCCTTTTATACGACGGAAAAGCTGTTGTATTTATATCATATTTTATGCTTCTGGCGTTTACTTCTAAGGACCTAACTATTCGATCTGGGGGAGCAACGCCCTAGAGTGAAGCCTAGGTTGCTCGGAATGTAGAAATGACCATAACTTTCACACTGGTTGCAATTATTCGTTTAATACGATAGAAAAGCTGTTGTATTTATATTGTATTTTATGCTTCGGGCGTTCACTTCTTAGGCCCTAACTATTCGATCTGGTGGAGCAACGCCCTAGGGTGAAGCCTAGGTTGCCCGGAACGTAGAAATGACCATAACTTTTACACTAGTAGCAATTATTCCTTTTATACAATGGAAAAGCTGTTGTATTTATATCGTATTTTATGCTTCTGGCGTTGACTTCTTAGGCCGTAACTATTCGTTCTGGTGCAGCAACGCCCTGGAGTGAAACCTAGGTTGCCCGGAACGTAGAATTGGCCATCACTTTCAAACTGGTTGCAATTATTCCTGTTATATGATGGAAACACTGTTGTATTTTTATTGCATTTTATGCTTCGGGCGTTGACTTCTAAGGCCCTAACAGTTCAATCTGTTCGAGCAACGCCCTAGGGTGAAGCCTAGGTTGCTCGGAAAGTAGAAATGACCATCAGTTTCATACTGGTTGCAATTATTCCTTTTATACGATGGAATAACTGTTGGATTTATATTGTATTTTATGCTTCTGGCGTTGACGTCTAAGGCGCTAGCTGTTCGATCTAGTGGAGCAACGGCCTAGAGTGAAGCCTAGGTTGCTCGGAATGTGGAAATGACCATAACTTTCACACTGGTTGCAATTATTCGTTTTATACGATGGAAAAGCTGTTGTATTTATATCGAATTTTATGTTTCTGGCGTTGACTTCTTAGGCCGTAACTATTCCGTCTGGTGGAGCAACGCCCTGGTGTGAAACCTAGGTTGCCCGGAACGTAGAATTGGCCATCACTTTCAAACTGGATGCAATTATTCCTGTTATATGATGGAAACACTGTTGTATTTTTTTCTGCATTTTATGGTTCGGGCGTTGACTTCTAAGGCCCTAACTATTCAATCTGTTGGAGCAACGCCCTAGGGTGAAGCCTAGGTTTCTCGGAAAGTAGAAATGATAATAAGTTTCATACTGGTTGCAATTATTCGCTTTATACGATGGAAAAGCTGTTGTATTTATATCGTATTTCATGCTTCTGGCGTTGACTTCCTAGGCCCTAGCTGTTCGATCCAGTGGAGCAACGCCATAGAGTGAAGCCTAGGTTGCTCGGAAAGGAGAAATGACCATCACGTTCAAACTGGTTGCAATTAATCCTTTTATACGATGGAAAGGCTGTTGTATTTATATCGTATTTTATGCTTCTGGCGTTTACTTCTAAGGACCTAACTATTCGATCTGGTGGAGCAACGCCCTAGAGGGAAGCCTAGGTTGCTCGGAATGTGGAAGTGACCATAACTTTCACACTGGTTGCAATTATTCGTTTTATACGATGGAAACGCTGTTGTATTTATATTGTACTTTATGCCTCTGGCGTTGACTTCTAAGGCCGTAGCTATTAGATGTGGTGGAGCAACGCCCTAGAGTGACGCCTAGGGTGCTCGGAACGTAGAAATGACCATAAGTTTCATACTGGTTGCAATTATTCGTTTTATGCGATGGAAAAACTGTTGTACTTATATTGTATTTTATGCTTCTGGCGTTGACTTCTTAGGCCCTAACTATTCAATCTGGTGGCACAACGCCCTAGAGTGAAGCATAGGTTGCCTGGAACGTAGAAATGACCATCACTTTCACACGGGTTGCAATTATTCCTGTTATAGGGTGGAAAGACTGTTATATTTATATTGTATTTTATGCTTCTGGCGTTCACTTCTTAGGCCCTAACTATTCGATCAGGTGGAACAACGCCGTAGACTGAAGCCTAGGTTGCCCGGAACATAGAAATGACCATTACTTTCACACTGCTGGCAATTATTCCTTTTATACGATGGAAAAGCTGTTGTATTTATATCATATTTTATGCTTCTGGCGTTTACTTCTAAGGACCTAACTATTCGATCTGGGGGAGCAACGCCCTAGAGTGAAGCCTAGGTTGCTCGGAATGTAGAAATGACCATAACTTTCACACTGGTTGCAATTATTCGTTTTATACGATAGAAAAGCTGTTGTATTTATATTGTATTTTATGCTTCGGGCGTTCACTTCTTAGGCCCTAACTATTCGTTCTGGTGGAGCAACGCCCTAGGGTGACGCCTAGGTTGCCCGGAACGTAGAAATGACCATAACTTTTACACTAGTAGCAATTATTCCTTTTATACAATGGAAAAGCTGTTGTATTTATATCGTATTTTATGCTTCTGGCGTTGACTTCTTAGGCCGTAACTATTCGTTCTGGTGCAGCAACGCCCTGGAGTGAAACCTAGGTTGCCCGGAACGTATAATTGGCCATCACTTTCAAACTGGTTGCAATTATTCCTGTTATATCATGGAAACACTGTTGTATTTTTTTGCATGTTATGGTTCGGGCGTAGACTTCTAAGGCCCTAACTATTCAATCCGTTGGAGCAACGCCCTAGGGTGAAGCCTAGGTTGCTCGGAAAGTAGAAATGACCATAAGTTTCATACTGGTTGCAATTATTCGTTTTATGCGATGGAAAAACTGTTGTACTTATATTGTATTTTATGCTTCTGGCGTTGACTTCTTAGGCCCTAACTATTCAATCTGGTGGCACAACGCCCTAGAGTGAAGCATAGGTTGCCTGGAACGTAGAAATGACCATCACTTTCACACGGGTTGCAATTATTCCTGTTATAGGGTGGAGAGACTGTTATATTTATATTGTATTTTATGCTTCTGGCGTTCACTTCTTAGGCCCTAACTATTCGATCAGGTGGAACAACGCCGTACACTGAAGCCTAGGTTGCCCGGAACATAGAAATGACCATTACTTTCACACTGCTGGCAATTATTCCTTTTATACGACGGAAAAGCTGTTGTATTTATATCATATTTTATGCTTCTGGCGTTTACTTCTAAGGACCTAACTATTCGATCTGGGGGAGCAACGCCCTAGAGTGAAGCCTAGGTTGCTCGGAATGTAGAAATGACCATAACTTTCACACTGGTTGCAATTATTCCTTTTATACGATAGAAAAGCTGTTGTATTTATATTGTATTTTATGCTTCGGGCGTTCACTTCTTAGGCCCTAACTATTCGATCTGGTGGAGCAACGCCCTATGGTGAAGCCTAGGTTGCCCGGAACGTAGAAATGACCATAACTTTGACACTAGTAGCAATTATTCCTTTTATACAATGGAAAAGCTGTTGTATTTATATCATATTTTATGCTTCTGGCGTTGACTTCTTAGGCCGTAACTATTCGTTCTGGTGCAGCAACACCCTGGAGTGAAACCTAGGTTGCCCGGAACGTAGAATTGGCCATCACTTTCAAACTGGTTGCAATTATTCCTGTTATATGATGGAAACACTGTTGTATTTTTTTTGCATTTTATGGTTCGGGCGTTGACTTCTAAGGCCCTAACTATTCAATCCGTTGGAGCAACGCCCTAGGGTGAAGCCTAGGTTGCTCGGAAAGTAGAAATGACCATAAGTTTCATACTGGTTGCAATTATTCGTTTTATACGATAGAAAAGCTGTTGTATTTATATTGTATTTTATGCTTCGGGCGTTCACTTCTTAGGCCCTAACTATTCGATCTGGTGGAGCAACGCCCTAGGGTGAAGCCTAGGTTGCCCGGAACGTAGAAATGACCATAACTTTGACACTAGTAGCAATTATTCCTTTTATACAATGGAAAAGCTGTTGTATTTATATCATATTTTATGCTTCTGGCGTTGACTTCCTAGGCCCTAGCTGTTCGATCCAGTGGAGCAACGCCCTAGAGTGAAGCCTAGGTTGCTCGGAAAGGAGAAATGACCATCACGTTCAAACTGGTTGCAATTAATCCTTTTATACGATGGAAAGGCTGTTGTATTTATATCGTATTTTATGCTTCTGGCGTTTACTTCTAAGGACCTAACTATTCGATCTGGTGGAGCAACGCCCTAGAGGGAAGCCTAGGTTGCTCGGAATGTGGAAGTGACCATAACTTTCACACTGGTTGCAATTATTCGTTTTATACGATGGAAACGCTGTTGTATTTATATTGTACTGTATGCCTCTGGCGTTGACTTCTAAGGCCGTAGCTATTAGATGTGGTGGAGTAACGCCCTAGAGTGACGCCTAGGTTGCCCGGAACATAGAAATGACCATTACTTTCACACTGCTGGCAATTATTCCTTTTATACGATGGAAAAGCTGTTGTATTTATATCATATTTTATGCTTCTGGCGTTTACTTCTAAGGACCTAACTATTCGATCTGGGGGAGCAACGCCCTAGAGTGAAGCCTAGGTTGCTCGGAATGTAGAAATGACCATAACTTTCACACTGGTTGCAATTATTCGTTTTATACGATAGAAAAGCTGTTGTATTTATATTGTATTTTATGCTTCGGGCGTTCACTTCTTAGGCCCTAACTATTCGATCTGGTGGAGCAACGCCCTAGGGTGAAGCCTAGGTTGCCCGGAACGTAGAAATGACCATAACTTTTACACTAGTAGCAATAATTCCTTTTATACAATGGAAAAGCTGTTGTATTTATATCGTATTTTATGCTTCTGGCGTTGACTTCTTAGGCCGTAACTATTCGTTCTGGTGCAGCAACGCCCTGGAGTGAAACCTAGGTTGCCTGGAACGTATAATTGGCCATCACTTTCAAACTGGTTGCAATTATTCCTGTTATATCATGGAAACACTGTTGTATTTTTTTTGCATGTTATGGTTCGGGCGTAGACTTCTAAGGCCCTAACTATTCAATCCGTTGGAGCAACGCCCTAGGGTGAAGCCTAGGTTGCTCGGAAAGTAGAAATGACCATAAGTTTCATACTGGTTGCAATTA
This sequence comes from Calliopsis andreniformis, assembly GCF_051401765.1. NCBI lineage: Eukaryota > Metazoa > Arthropoda > Insecta > Hymenoptera > Andrenidae > Calliopsis > Calliopsis andreniformis. The sequence goes on from NC_135072.1 coordinate 9,826,852, forward strand.
TTCGTTTTATGCGATGGAAAAACTGTTGTACTTATATTGTATTTTATGCTTCTGGCGTTGACTTCTTAGGCCCTAACTATTCAATCTGGTGGCACAACGCCCTAGAGTGAAGCATAGGTTGCCTGGAACGTAGAAATGACCATCACTTTCACACGGGTTGCAATTATTCCTGTTATAGGATGGAAAGACTGTTATATTTATATTGTATTTTATGCTTCTGGCGTTCACTTCTTAGGCCCTAACTATTCGATCAGGTGGAACAGCGCCGTAGACTGAAGCCTAGGTTGCCCGGAACGTAGACATGACCATTACTTTCACACTGGTTGCAATTATTCATTTTATACGATGGAAAAGCTGTTGTATTTATATCGTATTTTATGCTTCTGGCGTTGACTTCTTAGGCCGTAACTATTCGGTCTGGTGGAGTAACGCCCTGGAGTGAAACCTAGGTTGCCCGGAACGTATAATTGGCCATCACTTTCAAACTGGTTGCAATTATTCCTGTTATATCATGGAAACACTGTTGTATTTTTTTTGCATGTTATGGTTCGGGCGTAGACTTCTAAGGCCCTAACTATTCAATCCGTTGGAGCAACGCCCTAGGGTGAAGCCTAGGTTGCTCGGAAAGTAGAAATGACCATAAGTTTCATACTGGTTGCAATTATTCGTTTTATGCGATGGAAAAACTGTTGTACTTATATTGTATTTTATGCTTCTGGCGTTGACTTCTTAGGCCCTAACTATTCAATCTGGTGGCACAACGCCCTAGAGTGAAGCATAGGTTGCCTGGAACGTAGAAATGACCATCACTTTCACACGGGTTGCAATTATTCCTGTTATAGGGTGGAAAGACTGTTATATTTATATTGTATTTTATGCTTCCGGCGTTCACTTCTTAGGCCCTAACTATTCGATCAGGTGGAACAACGCCGTAGACTGAAGCCTAGGTTGCCCGGAACATAGAAATGACCATTACTTTCACACTGCTGGCAATTATTCCTTTTATACGATGGAAAAGCTGTTGTATTTATATCATATTTTATGCTTCTGGCGTTTACTTCTAAGGACCTAACTATTCGATCTGGGGGAGCAACGCCCTAGAGTGAAGCCTAGGTTGCTCGGAATGTAGAAATGACCATAACTTTCACACTGGTTGCAATTATTCGTTTTATACGATAGAAAAGCTGTTGTATTTATATTGTATTTTATGCTTCGGGCGTTCACTTCTTAGGCCCTAACTATTCGATCTGGTGGAGCAACGCCCTAGGGTGAAGCCTAGGTTGCCCGGAACGTAGAAATGACCATAACTTTTACACTAGTAGCAATTATTCCTTTTATACAATGGAAAAGCTGTTGTATTTATATCGTATTTTATGCTTCTGGCGTTGACTTCTTAGGCCGTAACTATTCGTTCTGGTGCAGCAACGCCGTGGAGTGAAACCTAGGTTGCCCGGAACGTATAATTGGCCATCGCTTTCAAACTGGTTGCAATTATTCCTGTTATATCATGGAAACACTGTTGTATTTTTTTTGCATGTTATGGTTCGGGCGTAGACTTCTAAGGCCCTAACTATTCAATCCGTTGGAGCAACGCCCTAGGGTGAAGCCTAGGTTGCTCGGAAAGTAGAAATGACCATAAGTTTCATACTGGTTGCAATTATTCGTTTTATGCGATGGAAAAACTGTTGTACTTATATTGTATTTTATGCTTCTGGCGTTGACTTCTTAGGCCCTAACTATTCAATCTGGTGGCACAACGCCCTAGAGTGAAGCATAGGTTGCCTGGAACGTAGAAATGACCATCACTTTCACACGGGTTGCAATTATACCTGTTATAGGATGGAAAGAATGTTATATTTATATTGTATTTTATGCTTCTGGCGTTCACTTCTTAGGCCCTAACTATTCGATCAGGTGGAACAACGCCGTACACTGAAGCCTAGGTTGCCCGGAACATAGAAATGACCATTACTTTCACACTGCTGGCAATTATTCCTTTTATACGACGGAAAAGCTGTTGTATTTATATCATATTTTATGCTTCTGGCGTTTACTTCTAAGGACCTAACTATTCGATCTGGGGGAGCAACGCCCTAGAGTGAAGCCTAGGTTGCTCGGAATGTAGAAATGACCATAACTTTCACACTGGTTGCAATTATTCGTTTTATACGATAGAAAAGCTGTTGTATTTATATTGTATTTTATGCTTCGGGCGTTCACTTCTTAGGCCCTAACTATTCGATCTGGTGGAGCAACGCCCTAGGGTGAAGCCTAGGTTGCCCGGAACGTAGAAATGACCATAACTTTTGCACTAGTAGCAATTATTCCTTTTATACAATGGAAAAGCTGTTGTATTTATATCGTATTTTATGCTTCTGGCGTTGACTTCTTAGGCCGTAACTATTCGTTCTGGTGCAGCAACGCCCTGGAGTGAAACCTAGGTTGCCCGGAACGTAGAATTGGCCATCACTTTCAAACTGGTTGCAATTATTCCTGTTATATGATGGAAACACTGTTGTATTTTTTTTGCATTTTATGGTTCGGGCGTTGACTTCTAAGGCCCTAACTATTCAATCCGTTGGAGCAACGCCCTAGGGTGAAGCCTAGGTTGCTCGGAAAGTAGAAATGACCATAAGTTTCATACTGGTTGCAATTATTCGTTTTATACGATGGAAACACTGTTGTATTTTTATTGCATTTTATGCTTCGGGCGTTGACTTCTAAGGCCCTAACAGTTCAATCTGTTCGAGCAACGCCCTAGGGTGAAGCCTAGGTTGCTCGGAAAGTAGAAATGACCATCAGTTTCATACTGGTTGCAATTATTCCTTTTATACGATGGAATAACTGTTGGATTTATATTGTATTTTATGCTTCTGGCGTTGACGTCTAAGGCGCTAGCTGTTCGATCTAGTGGAGCAACGGCCTAGAGTGAAGCCTAGGTTGCTCGGAATGTGGAAATGACCATAACTTTCACACTGGTTGCAATTATTCGTTTTATACGATGGAAAAGCTGTTGTATTTATATCGAATTTTATGCTTCTGGCGTTGACTTCTTAGGCCGTAACTATTCCGTCTGGTGGAGCAACGCCCTGGTGTGAAACCTAGGTTGCCCGGAACGTAGAATTGGCCATCACTTTCAAACTGGTTGCAATTATTCCTGTTATATGATGGAAACACTGTTGTATTTTTTTTTGCATTTTATGGTTCGGGCGTTGACTTCTAAGGCCCTAACTATTCAATCTGTTGGAGCAACGCCCTAGGGTGAAGCCTAGGTTTCTCGGAAAGTAGAAATGATAATAAGTTTCATACTGGTTGCAATTATTCGCTTTATACGATGGAAAAGCTGTTGTATTTATATCGTATTTTATGCTTCTGGCGTTGACTTCCTAGGCCCTAGCTGTTCGATCCAGTGGAGCAACGCCCTAGAGTGAAGCCTAGGTTGCTCGGAAAGGAGAAATGACCATCACGTTCAAACTGGTTGCAATTAATCCTTTTATACGATGGAAAGGCTGTTGTATTTATATCGTATTTTATGCTTCTGGCGTTTACTTCTAAGGACCTAACTATTCGATCTGGTGGAGCAACGCCCTAGAGGGAAGCCTAGGTTGCTCGGAATGTGGAAGTGACCATAACTTTCACACTGGTTGCAATTATTCGTTTTATACGATGGAAACGCTGTTGTATTTATATTGTACTTTATGCCTCTGGCGTTGACTTCTAAGGCCGTAGCTATTAGATGTGGTGGAGCAACGCCCTAGAGTGACGCCTAGGTTGCCCGGAACATAGAAATGACCATTACTTTCACACTGCTGGCAATTATTCCTTTTATACGATGGAAAAGCTGTTGTATTTATATCATATTTTATGCTTCTGGCGTTTACTTCTAAGGACCTAACTATTCGATCTGGGGGAGCAACGCCCTAGAGTGAAGCCTAGGTTGCTCGGAATGTAGAAATGACCATAACTTTCACACTGGTTGCAATTATTCGTTTTATACGATAGAAAAGCTGTTGTATTTATATTGTATTTTATGCTTCGGGCGTTCACTTCTTAGGCCCTAACTATTCGATCTGGTGGAGCAACGCCCTAGGGTGAAGCCTAGGTTGCCCGGAACGTAGAAATGACCATAACTTTTACACTAGTAGCAATTATTCCTTTTATACAATGGAAAAGCTGTTGTATTTATATCGTATTTTATGCTTCTGGCGTTGACTTCTTAGGCCGTAACTATTCGTTCTGGTGCAGCAACGCCCTGGAGTGAAACCTAGGTTGCCCGGAACGTATAATTGGCCATCACTTTCAAACTGGTTGCAATTATTCCTGTTATATCATGGAAACACTGTTGTATTTTTTTTGCATGTTATGGTTCGGGCGTAGACTTCTAAGGCCCTAACTATTCAATCCGTTGGAGCAACGCCCTAGGGTGAAGCCTAGGTTGCTCGGAAAGTAGAAATGACCATAAGTTTCATACTGGTTGCAATTATTCGTTTTATGCGATGGAAAAACTGTTGTACTTATATTGTATTTTATGCTTCTGGCGTTGACTTCTTAGGCCCTAACTATTCAATCTGGTGGCACAACGCCCTAGAGTGAAGCATAGGTTGCCTGGAACGTAGAAATGACCATCACTTTCACACGGGTTGCAATTATTCCTGTTATAAGATGGAAAGACTGTTATATTTATATTGTATTTTATGCTTCTGGCGTTCACTTCTTAGGCCCTAACTATTCGATCAGGTGGAACAACGCCGTAGACTGAAGCCTAGGTTGCCCGGAACATAGAAATGACCATTACTTTCACACTGCTGGCAATTATTCCTTTTATACGATGGAAAAGCTGTTGTATTTATATCATATTTTATGCTTCTGGCGTTTACTTCTAAGGACCTAACTATTCGATCTGGGGGAGCAACGCCCTAGAGTGAAGCCTAGGTTGCTCGGAATGTAGAAATGACCATAACTTTCACACTGGTTGCAATTATTCGTTTTATACGATAGAAAAGCTGTTGTATTTATATTGTATTTTATGCTTCGGGCGTTCACTTCTTAGGCCCTAACTATTCGATCTGGTGGAGCAACGCCCTAGGGTGAAGCCTAGGTTGCCCGGAACGTAGAAATGACCATAACTTTTACACTAGTAGCAATTATTCCTTTTATACAATGGAAAAGCTGTTGTATTTATATCGTATTTTATGCTTCTGGCGTTGACTTCTTAGGCCGTAACTATTCGTTCTGGTGCAGCAACGCCCTGGAGTGAAACCTAGGTTGCCCGGAACGTAGAATTGGCCATCACTTTCAAACTGGTTGCAATTATTCCTGTTATATGATGGAAACACTGTTGTATTTTTTTTGCATTTTATGGTTCGGGCGTTGACTTCTAAGGCCCTAACTATTCAATCCGTTGGAGCAACGCCCTAGGATGAAGCCTAGGTTGCTCGGAAAGTAGAAATGACCATCAGTTTCATACTGGTTGCAATTATTCCTATTATACGATGGAATAACTGTTCGATTTATATTGTATTTTATGCTTCTGGCGTTGACGTCTAAGGCGCTAGCTGTTCGATCTAGTGGAGCAACGGCCTAGAGTGAAGCCTAGGTTGCTCGGAATGTGGAAATGACCATATCTTTCACACTGGTTGCAATTATTCGTTTTATACGATGGAAAAGCTGTTGTATTTATATCGAATTTTATGCTTCTGGCGTTGACTTCTTAGGCCGTAACTATTCCGTCTGGTGGAGCAACGCCCTGGTGTGAAACCTAGGTTGCCCGGAACGTAGAATTGGCCATCACTTTCAAACTGGTTGCAATTATTCCTGTTATATGATGGAAACACTGTTGTATTTTTTTTTGCATTTTATGGTTCGGGCGTTGACTTCTAAGGCCCTAACTATTCAATCTGTTGGAGCAACGCCCTAGGGTGAAGCCTAGGTTTCTCGGAAAGTAGAAATGATAATAAGTTTCATACTGGTTGCAATTATTCGCTTTATACGATGGAAAAGCTGTTGTATTTATATCGTATTTTATGCTTCTGGCGTTGACTTCCTAGGCCCTAGCTGTTCGATCCAGTGGAGCAACGCCCTAGAGTGAAGCCTAGGTTGCTCGGAAAGGAGAAATGACCATCACGTTCAAACTGGTTGCAATTAATCCTTTTATACGATGGAAAGGCTGTTGTATTTATATCGTATTTTATGCTTCTGGCGTTTACTTCTAAGGACCTAACTATTCGATCTGGTGGAGCAACGCCCTAGAGGGAAGCCTAGGTTGCTCGGAATGTGGAAGTGACCATAACTTTCACACTGGTTGCAATTATTCGTTTTATACGATGGAAACGCTGTTGTATTTATATTGTACTTTATGCCTCTGGCGTTGACTTCTAAGGCCGTAGCTATTAGATGTGGTGGAGCAACGCCCTAGAGTGACGCCTAGGTTGCCCGGAACATAGAAATGACCATTACTTTCACACTGCTGGCAATTATTCCTTTTATACGATGGAAAAGCTGTTGTATTTATATCATATTTTATGCTTCTGGCGTTTACTTCTAAGGACCTAACTATTCGATCTGGGGGAGCAACGCCCTAGAGTGAAGCCTAGGTTGCTCGGAATGTAGAAATGACCATAACTTTCACACTGGTTGCAATTATTCGTTTTATACGATAGAAAAGCTGTTGTATTTATATTGTATTTTATGCTTCGGGCGTTCACTTCTTAGGCCCTAACTATTCGATCTGGTGGAGCAACGCCCTAGGGTGAAGCCTAGGTTGCCCGGAACGTAGAAATGACCATAACTTTTACACTAGTAGCAATTATTCCTTTTATACAATGGAAAAGCTGTTGTATTTATATCGTATTTTATGCTTCTGGCGTTGACTTCTTAGGCCGTAACTATTCGTTCTGGTGCAGCAACGCCCTGGAGTGAAACCTAGGTTGCCCGGAACGTATAATTGGCCATCACTTTCAAACTGGTTGCAATTATTCCTGTTATATCATGGAAACACTGTTGTATTTTTTTTGCATGTTATGGTTCGGGCGTAGACTTCTAAGGCCCTAACTATTCAATCCGTTGGAGCAACGCCCTAGGGTGAAGCCTAGGTTGCTCGGAAAGTAGAAATGACCATAAGTTTCATACTGGTTGCAATTATTCGTTTTATGCGATGGAAAAACTGTTGTACTTATATTGTATTTTATGCTTCTGGCGTTGACTTCTTAGGCCCTAACTATTCAATCTGGTGGCACAACGCCCTAGAGTGAAGCATAGGTTGCCTGGAACGTAGAAATGACCATCACTTTCACACGGGTTGCAATTATTCCTGTTATAAGATGGAAAGACTGTTATATTTATATTGTATTTTATGCTTCTGGCGTTCACTTCTTAGGCCCTAACTATTCGATCAGGTGGAACAACGCCGTAGACTGAAGCCTAGGTTGCCCGGAACATAGAAATGACCATTACTTTCACACTGCTGGCAATTATTCCTTTTATACGATGGAAAAGCTGTTGTATTTATATCATATTTTATGCTTCTGGCGTTTACTTCTAAGGACCTAACTATTCGATCTGGGGGAGCAACGCCCTAGAGTGAAGCCTAGGTTGCTCGGAATGTAGAAATGACCATAACTTTCACACTGGTTGCAATTATTCGTTTTATACGATAGAAAAGCTGTTGTATTTATATTGTATTTTATGCTTCGGGCGTTCACTTCTTAGGCCCTAACTATTCGATCTGGTGGAGCAACGCCCTAGGGTGAAGCCTAGGTTGCCCGGAACGTAGAAATGACCATAACTTTTACACTAGTAGCAATTATTCCTTTTATACAATGGAAAAGCTGTTGTATTTATATCGTATTTTATGCTTCTGGCGTTGACTTCTTAGGCCGTAACTATTCGTTCTGGTGCAGCAACGCCCTGGAGTGAAACCTAGGTTGCCCGGAACGTAGAATTGGCCATCACTTTCAAACTGGTTGCAATTATTCCTGTTATATGATGGAAACACTGTTGTATTTTTTTTGCATTTTATGGTTCGGGCGTTGACTTCTAAGGCCCTAACTATTCAATCCGTTGGAGCAACGCCCTAGGATGAAGCCTAGGTTGCTCGGAAAGTAGAAATGACCATCAGTTTCATACTGGTTGCAATTATTCCTATTATACGATGGAATAACTGTTCGATTTATATTGTATTTTATGCTTCTGGCGTTGACGTCTAAGGCGCTAGCTGTTCGATCTAGTGGAGCAACGGCCTAGAGTGAAGCCTAGGTTGCTCGGAATGTGGAAATGACCATATCTTTCACACTGGTTGCAATTATTCGTTTTATACGATGGAAAAGCTGTTGTATTTATATCGAATTTTATGCTTCTGGCGTTGACTTCTTAGGCCGTAACTATTCCGTCTGGTGGAGCAACGCCCTGGTGTGAAACCTAGGTTGCCCGGAACGTAGAATTGGCCATCACTTTCAAACTGGTTGCAATTATTCCTGTTATATGATGGAAACACTGTTGTATTTTTTTTTGCATTTTATGGTTCGGGCGTTGACTTCTAAGGCCCTAACTATTCAATCTGTTGGAGCAACGCCCTAGGGTGAAGCCTAGGTTTCTCGGAAAGTAGAAATGATAATAAGTTTCATACTGGTTGCAATTATTCGCTTTATACGATGGAAAAGCTGTTGTATTTATATCGTATTTTATGCTTCTGGCGTTGACTTCCTAGGCCCTAGCTGTTCGATCCAGTGGAGCAACGCCCTAGAGTGAAGCCTAGGTTGCTCGGAAAGGAGAAATGACCATCACGTTCAAACTGGTTGCAATTAATCCTTTTATACGATGGAAGGGCTGTTGTATTTAAATCGTATTTTATGCTTCTGGCGTTTACTTCTAAGGACCTAACTATTCGATCTGGTGGAGCAACGCCCTAGAGGGAAGCCTAGGTTGCTCGGAATGTGGAAGTGACCATAACTTTCACACTGGTTGCAATTATTCGTTTTATACGATGGAAACGCTGTTGTATTTATATTGTACTTTATGCCCCTGGCGTTGACTTCTAAGGCCGTAGCTATTAGATGTGGTGGATCAACGCCCTAGAGTGACGCCTAGGGTGCTCGGAACGTAGAAATGACCATTACTTTCACACTGGTTGCAATGATTCATTTTATACGATGGAAAAGCTGTTGTATTTATATCGTATTTTATGCTTCTGGCGTTGACTTCTTAGGCCGTAACTATTCGTTCTGGTGCAGCAACGCCCTGGAGTGAAACCTAGGTTGCCCGGAACGTATAATTGGCCATCACTTTCAAACTGGTTGCAATTATTCCTGTTATATCATGGAAACACTGTTGTATTTTTTTTGCATGTTATGGTTCGGGCGTAGACTTCTAAGGCCCTAACTATTCAATCCGTTGGAGCAACGCCCTAGGGTGAAGCCTAGGTTGCTCGGAAAGTAGAAATGACCATAAGTTTCATACTGGTTGCAATTATTCGTTTTATGCGATGGAAAAACTGTTGTACTTATATTGTATTTTATGCTTCTGGCGTTGACTTCTTAGGCCCTAACTATTCAATCTGCTGGCACAACGCCCTAGAGTGAAGCATAGGTTGCCTGGAACGTAGAAATGACCATCAGTTTCACACGGGTTGCAATTATTCCTGTTATAGGATGGAAAGACTGTTATATTTATATTGTATTTGATGCTTCTGGCGTTCACTTCTTAGGCCCTAACTATTCGATCAGGTGGAACAACGCCGTACACTGAAGCCTAGGTTGCCCGGAACATAGAAATGACCATTACTTTCACACTGCTGGCAATTATTCCTTTTATACGACGGAAAAGCTGTTGTATTTATATCATATTTTATGCTTCTGGCGTTTACTTCTAAGGACCTAACTATTCGATCTGGGGGAGCAACGCCCTAGAGTGAAGCCTAGGTTGCTCGGAATGTAGAAATGACCATAACTTTCACACTGGTTGCAATTATTCGTTTTATACGATAGAAAAGCTGTTGTATTTATATTGTATTTTATGCTTCGGGCGTTCACTTCTTAGGCCCTAACTATTCGATCTGGTGGAGCAACGCCCTAGGGTGAAGCCTAGGTTGCCCGGAACGTAGAAATGACCATAACTTTTACACTAGTAGCAATTATTCCTTTTATACAATGGAAAAGCTGTTGTATTTATATCGTATTTTATGCTTCTGGCGTTGACTTCTTAGGCCGTAACTATTCGTTCTGGTGCAGCAACGCCCTGGAGTGAAACCTAGGTTGCCCGGAACGTAGAATTGGCCATCACTTTCAAACTGGTTGCAATTATTCCTGTTATATGATGGAAACACTGTTGTATTTTTTTTGCATTTTATGGGTCGGGCGTTGACTTCTAAGGCCCTAACTATTCAATCCGTTGGAGCTACGCCCTAGGGTGAAGCCTAGGTTGCTCGGAATGTAGAAATGACCATAAGTTTCATACTGGTTGCAATTATTCGTTTTATACGATGGAAACACTGTTGTATTTTTATTGCATTTTATGCTTCGGGCGTTGACTTCTAAGGCCCTAACAGTTCAATCTGTTCGAGCAACGCCCTAGGGTGAAGCCTAGGTTGCTCGGAAAGTAGAAATGAATATCAGTTTCATACTGGTTGCAATTATTCCTATTATACGATGGAATAACTGTTGGATTTATATTGTATTTTATGCTTCTGGCGTTGACGTCTAAGGCGCTAGCTGTTCGATCTAGTGGAGCAACGGCCTAGAGTGAAGCCTAGGTTGCTCGGAATGTGGAAATGACCATAACTTTCACACTGGTTGCAATTATTCGTTTTATACGATGGAAAAGCTGTTGTATTTATATCGAATTTTATGCTTCTGGCGTTGACTTCTTAGGCCGTAACTATTCCGTCTGGTGGAGCAACGCCCTGGTGTGAAACCTAGGTTGCCCGGAACGTAGAATTGGCCATCACTTTCAAACTGGTTGCAATTATTCCTGTTATATGATGGAAACACTGTTGTATTTTTTTTTGCATTTTATGGTTCGGGCGTTGACTTCTAAGGCCCTAACTATTCAATCTGTTGGAGCAACGCCCTAGGGTGAAGCCTAGGTTTCTCGGAAAGTAGAAATGATAATAAGTTTCATACTGGTTGCAATTATTCGCTTTATACGATGGAAAAGCTGTTGTATTTATATCGTATTTTATGCTTATGGCGTTGACTTCCTAGGCCCTAGCTGTTCGATCCAGTGGAGCAACGCCCTAGAGTGAAGCCTAGGTTGCTCGGAAAGGAGAAATGACCATCACGTTCAAACTGGTTGCAAGTAATCCTTTTATACGATGGAAAGGCTGTTGTATTTATATCGTATTTTATGCTTCTGGCGTTTACTTCTAAGGACCTAACTATTCGATCTGGTGGAGCAACGCCCTAGAGGGAAGCCTAGGTTGCTCGGAATGTTGAAGTGACCATAACTTTCACACTGGTTGCAATTATTCGTTTTATACGATGGAAACGCTGTTGTATTTATATTGTACTTTATGCCTCTGGCGTTGACTTCTAAGGCCGTAGCTATTAGATGTGGTGGAGCAACGCCCTAGAGTGACGCCTAGGTTGCCCGGAACATAGAAATGACCATTACTTTCACACTGCTGGCAATTATTCCTTTTATACGATGGAAAAGCTGTTGTATTTGTATCATATTTTATGCTTCTGGCGTTTACTTCTAAGGACCTAACTATTCGATCTGGGGGAGCAACGCCCTAGAGTGAAGCCTAGGTTGCTCGGAATGTAGAAATGACCATAACTTTCACACTGGTTGCAATTATTCGTTTTATACGATAGAAAAGCTGTTGTATTTATATTGTATTTTATGCTTCGGGCGTTCACTTCTTAGGCCCTAACTATTCGATCTGGTGGAGCAACGCCCTAGGGTGAAGCCTAGGTTGCCCGGAACGTAGACATGACCATAACTTTTACACTAGTAGCAATTATTCCTTTTATACAATGGAAAAGCTGTTGTATTTATATCGTATTTTATGCTTCTGGCGTTGACTTCTTAGGCCGTAACTATTCGTTCTGGTGCAGCAACGCCCTGGAGTGAAACCTAGGTTGCCCGGAACGTAGAATTGGCCATCACTTTCAAACTGGTTGCAATTATTCCTGTTATATGATGGAAACACTGTTGTATTTTTTTTGCATTTTATGGTTCGGGCGTTGACTTCTAAGGCCCTAACTATTCAATCCGTTGGAGCAACGCCCTAGGGTGAAGCCTAGGTTGCTCGGAATGTAGAAATGACCATAAGTTTCATACTGGTTGCAATTATTCGTTTTATACGATGGAAACACTGTTGTATTTTTATTGCATTTTATGCTTCGGGCGTTGACTTCTAAGGCCCTAACAGTTCAATCTGTTCGAGCAACGCCCTAGGGTGAAGCCTAGGTTGCTCGGAAAGTAGAAATGAATATCAGTTTCATACTGGTTGCAATTATTCCTATTATACGATGGAATAACTGTTGGATTTATATTGTATTTTATGCTTCTGGCGTTGACGTCTAAGGCGCTAGCTGTTCGATCTAGTGGAGCAACGGCCTAGAGTGAAGCCTAGGTTGCTCGGAATGTGGAAATGACCATAACTTTCACACTGGTTGCAATTATTCGTTTTATACGATGGAAAAGCTGTTGTATTTATATCGAATTTTATGCTTCTGGCGTTGACTTCTTAGGCCGTAACTATTCCGTCTGGTGGAGCAACGCCCTGGTGTGAAACCTAGGTTGCCCGGAACGTAGAATTGGCCATCACTTTCAAACTGGTTGCAATTATTCCTGTTATATGATGGAAACACTGTTGTATTTTTTTTTGCATTTTATGGTTCGGGCGTTGACTTCTAAGGCCCTAACTATTCAATCTGTTGGAGCAACGCCCTAGGGTGAAGCCTAGGTTTCTCGGAAAGTAGAAATGATAATAAGTTTCATACTGGTTGCAATTATTCGCTTTATACGATGGAAAAGCTGTTGTATTTATATCGTATTTTATGCTTCTGCCGTTGACTTCCTAGGCCCTAGCTGTTCGATCCAGTGGAGCAACGCCCTAGAGTGAAGCCTAGGTTGCTCGGAAAGGAGAAATGACCATCACGTTCAAACTGGTTGCAATTAATCCTTTTATACGATGGAAGGGCTGTTGTATTTAAATCGTATTTTATGCTTCTGGCGTTTACTTCTAAGGACCTAACTATTCGATCTGGTGGAGCAACGCCCTAGAGGGAAGCCTAGGTTGCTCGGAATGTGGAAGTGACCATAACTTTCACACTGGTTGCAATTATTCGTTTTATACGATGGAAACGCTGTTGTATTTATATTGTACTTTATGCCTCTGGCGTTGACTTCTAAGGCCGTAGCTATTAGATGTGGTGGAGCAACGCCCTAGAGTGACGCCTAGGGTGCTCGGAACGTAGAAATGACCATTACTTTCACACTGGTTGCAATTATTCATTTTATACGATGGAAAAGCTGTTGTATTTATATCGTATTTTATGCTTCTGGCGTTGACTTCTTAGGCCGTAACTATTTGGTCTGGTGGAGCAACGCCCTGGAGTGAAACCTAGGTTGCCCGGAACGTATAATTGGCCATCACTTTCAAACTGGTTGCAATTATTCCTGTTATATCATGGAAACACTGTTGTATTTTTTTTGCATGTTATGGTTCGGGCGTAGACTTCTAAGGCCCTAACTATTCAATCCGTTGGAGCAACGCCCTAGGGTGAAGCCTAGGTTGCTCGGAAAGTAGAAATGACCATAAGTTTCATACTGGTTGCAATTATTCGTTTTATGCGATGGAAAAACTGTTGTACTTATATTGTATTTTATGCTTCTGGCGTTGACTTCTTAGGCCCTAACTATTCAATCTGGTGGCACAACGCCCTAGAGTGAAGCATAGGTTGCCTGGAACGTAGAAATGACCATCACTTTCACACGGGTTGCAATTATTCCTGTTATAAGATGGAAAGACTGTTATATTTATATTGTATTTTATGCTTCTGGCGTTCACTTCTTAGGCCCTAACTATTCGATCAGGTGGAACAACGCCGTAGACTGAAGCCTAGGTTGCCCGGAACATAGAAATGACCATTACTTTCACACTGCTGGCAATTATTCCTTTTATACGATGGAAAAGCTGTTGTATTTATATCATATTTTATGCTTCTGGCGTTTACTTCTAAGGACCTAACTATTCGATCTGGGGGAGCAACGCCCTAGAGTGAAGCCTAGGTTGCTCGGAATGTAGAAATGACCATAACTTTCACACTGGTTGCAATTATTCGTTTTATACGATAGAAAAGCTGTTGTATTTATATTGTATTTTATGCTTCGGGCGTTCACTTCTTAGGCCCTAACTATTCGATCTGGTGGAGCAACGCCCTAGGGTGAAGCCTAGGTTGCCCGGAACGTAGAAATGACCATAACTTTTACACTAGTAGCAATTATTCCTTTTATACAATGGAAAAGCTGTTGTATTTATATCGTATTTTATGCTTCTGGCGTTGACTTCTTAGGCCGTAACTATTCGTTCTGGTGCAGCAACGCCCTGGAGTGAAACCTAGGTTGCCCGGAACGTAGAATTGGCCATCACTTTCAAACTGGTTGCAATTATTCCTGTTATATGATGGAAACACTGTTGTATTTTTTTTGCATTTTATGGTTCGGGCGTTGACTTCTAAGGCCCTAACTATTCAATCCGTTGGAGCAACGCCCTAGGATGAAGCCTAGGTTGCTCGGAAAGTAGAAATGACCATCAGTTTCATACTGGTTGCAATTATTCCTATTATACGATGGAATAACTGTTCGATTTATATTGTATTTTATGCTTCTGGCGTTGACGTCTAAGGCGCTAGCTGTTCGATCTAGTGGAGCAACGGCCTAGAGTGAAGCCTAGGTTGCTCGGAATGTGGAAATGACCATATCTTTCACACTGGTTGCAATTATTCGTTTTATACGATGGAAAAGCTGTTGTATTTATATCGAATTTTATGCTTCTGGCGTTGACTTCTTAGGCCGTAACTATTCCGTCT
Organism: Calliopsis andreniformis; assembly: GCF_051401765.1. NCBI lineage: Eukaryota > Metazoa > Arthropoda > Insecta > Hymenoptera > Andrenidae > Calliopsis > Calliopsis andreniformis. The sequence continues at coordinate 9,841,884 of NC_135072.1, forward strand.
GGTGGAGCAACGCCCTGGTGAGAAACCTAGGTTGCCCGGAACGTAGAATTGGCCATCACTTTCAAACTGGTTGCAATTATTCCTGTTATATGATGGAAACACTGTTGTATTTTTTTTTGCATTTTATGGTTCGGGCGTTGACTTCTAAGGCCCTAACTATTCAATCTGTTGGAGCAACGCCCTAGGGTGAAGCCTAGGTTTCTCGGAAAGTAGAAATGATAATAAGTTTCATACTGGTTGCAATTATTCGCTTTATACGATGGAAAAGCTGTTGTATTTATATCGTATTTTATGCTTCTGGCGTTGACTTCCTAGGCCCTAGCTGTTCGATCCAGTGGAGCAACGCCCTAGAGTGAAGCCTAGGTTGCTCGGAAAGGAGAAATGACCATCACGTTCAAACTGGTTGCAATTAATCCTTTTATACGATGGAAGGGCTGTTGTATTTAAATCGTATTTTATGCTTCTGGCGTTTACTTCTAAGGACCTAACTATTCGATCTGGTGGAGCAACGCCCTAGAGGGAAGCCTAGGTTGCTCGGAATGTGGAAGTGACCATAACTTTCACACTGGTTGCAATTATTCGTTTTATACGATGGAAACGCTGTTGTATTTATATTGTACTTTATGCCCCTGGCGTTGACTTCTAAGGCCGTAGCTATTAGATGTGGTGGATCAACGCCCTAGAGTGACGCCTAGGGTGCTCGGAACGTAGAAATGACCATTACTTTCACACTGGTTGCAATGATTCATTTTATACGATGGAAAAGCTGTTGTATTTATATCGTATTTTATGCTTCTGGCGTTGACTTCTTAGGCCGTAACTATTCGTTCTGGTGCAGCAACGCCCTGGAGTGAAACCTAGGTTGCCCGGAACGTATAATTGGCCATCACTTTCAAACTGGTTGCAATTATTCCTGTTATATCATGGAAACACTGTTGTATTTTTTTTGCATGTTATGGTTCGGGCGTAGACTTCTAAGGCCCTAACTATTCAATCCGTTGGAGCAACGCCCTAGGGTGAAGCCTAGGTTGCTCGGAAAGTAGAAATGACCATAAGTTTCATACTGGTTGCAATTATTCGTTTTATGCGATGGAAAAACTGTTGTACTTATATTGTATTTTATGCTTCTGGCGTTGACTTCTTAGGCCCTAACTATTCAATCTGCTGGCACAACGCCCTAGAGTGAAGCATAGGTTGCCTGGAACGTAGAAATGACCATCAGTTTCACACGGGTTGCAATTATTCCTGTTATAGGATGGAAAGACTGTTATATTTATATTGTATTTGATGCTTCTGGCGTTCACTTCTTAGGCCCTAACTATTCGATCAGGTGGAACAACGCCGTACACTGAAGCCTAGGTTGCCCGGAACATAGAAATGACCATTACTTTCACACTGCTGGCAATTATTCCTTTTATACGACGGAAAAGCTGTTGTATTTATATCATATTTTATGCTTCTGGCGTTTACTTCTAAGGACCTAACTATTCGATCTGGGGGAGCAACGCCCTAGAGTGAAGCCTAGGTTGCTCGGAATGTAGAAATGACCATAACTTTCACACTGGTTGCAATTATTCGTTTTATACGATAGAAAAGCTGTTGTATTTATATTGTATTTTATGCTTCGGGCGTTCACTTCTTAGGCCCTAACTATTCGATCTGGTGGAGCAACGCCCTAGGGTGAAGCCTAGGTTGCCCGGAACGTAGAAATGACCATAACTTTTACACTAGTAGCAATTATTCCTTTTATACAATGGAAAAGCTGTTGTATTTATATCGTATTTTATGCTTCTGGCGTTGACTTCTTAGGCCGTAACTATTCGTTCTGGTGCAGCAACGCCCTGGAGTGAAACCTAGGTTGCCCGGAACGTAGAATTGGCCATCACTTTCAAACTGGTTGCAATTATTCCTGTTATATGATGGAAACACTGTTGTATTTTTTTTGCATTTTATGGGTCGGGCGTTGACTTCTAAGGCCCTAACTATTCAATCCGTTGGAGCTACGCCCTAGGGTGAAGCCTAGGTTGCTCGGAATGTAGAAATGACCATAAGTTTCATACTGGTTGCAATTATTCGTTTTATACGATGGAAACACTGTTGTATTTTTATTGCATTTTATGCTTCGGGCGTTGACTTCTAAGGCCCTAACAGTTCAATCTGTTCGAGCAACGCCCTAGGGTGAAGCCTAGGTTGCTCGGAAAGTAGAAATGAATATCAGTTTCATACTGGTTGCAATTATTCCTATTATACGATGGAATAACTGTTGGATTTATATTGTATTTTATGCTTCTGGCGTTGACGTCTAAGGCGCTAGCTGTTCGATCTAGTGGAGCAACGGCCTAGAGTGAAGCCTAGGTTGCTCGGAATGTGGAAATGACCATAACTTTCACACTGGTTGCAATTATTCGTTTTATACGATGGAAAAGCTGTTGTATTTATATCGAATTTTATGCTTCTGGCGTTGACTTCTTAGGCCGTAACTATTCCGTCTGGTGGAGCAACGCCCTGGTGTGAAACCTAGGTTGCCCGGAACGTAGAATTGGCCATCACTTTCAAACTGGTTGCAATTATTCCTGTTATATGATGGAAACACTGTTGTATTTTTTTTTGCATTTTATGGTTCGGGCGTTGACTTCTAAGGCCCTAACTATTCAATCTGTTGGAGCAACGCCCTAGGGTGAAGCCTAGGTTTCTCGGAAAGTAGAAATGATAATAAGTTTCATACTGGTTGCAATTATTCGCTTTATACGATGGAAAAGCTGTTGTATTTATATCGTATTTTATGCTTATGGCGTTGACTTCCTAGGCCCTAGCTGTTCGATCCAGTGGAGCAACGCCCTAGAGTGAAGCCTAGGTTGCTCGGAAAGGAGAAATGACCATCACGTTCAAACTGGTTGCAAGTAATCCTTTTATACGATGGAAAGGCTGTTGTATTTATATCGTATTTTATGCTTCTGGCGTTTACTTCTAAGGACCTAACTATTCGATCTGGTGGAGCAACGCCCTAGAGGGAAGCCTAGGTTGCTCGGAATGTTGAAGTGACCATAACTTTCACACTGGTTGCAATTATTCGTTTTATACGATGGAAACGCTGTTGTATTTATATTGTACTTTATGCCTCTGGCGTTGACTTCTAAGGCCGTAGCTATTAGATGTGGTGGAGCAACGCCCTAGAGTGACGCCTAGGTTGCCCGGAACATAGAAATGACCATTACTTTCACACTGCTGGCAATTATTCCTTTTATACGATGGAAAAGCTGTTGTATTTGTATCATATTTTATGCTTCTGGCGTTTACTTCTAAGGACCTAACTATTCGATCTGGGGGAGCAACGCCCTAGAGTGAAGCCTAGGTTGCTCGGAATGTAGAAATGACCATAACTTTCACACTGGTTGCAATTATTCGTTTTATACGATAGAAAAGCTGTTGTATTTATATTGTATTTTATGCTTCGGGCGTTCACTTCTTAGGCCCTAACTATTCGATCTGGTGGAGCAACGCCCTAGGGTGAAGCCTAGGTTGCCCGGAACGTAGACATGACCATAACTTTTACACTAGTAGCAATTATTCCTTTTATACAATGGAAAAGCTGTTGTATTTATATCGTATTTTATGCTTCTGGCGTTGACTTCTTAGGCCGTAACTATTCGTTCTGGTGCAGCAACGCCCTGGAGTGAAACCTAGGTTGCCCGGAACGTAGAATTGGCCATCACTTTCAAACTGGTTGCAATTATTCCTGTTATATGATGGAAACACTGTTGTATTTTTTTTGCATTTTATGGTTCGGGCGTTGACTTCTAAGGCCCTAACTATTCAATCCGTTGGAGCAACGCCCTAGGGTGAAGCCTAGGTTGCTCGGAATGTAGAAATGACCATAAGTTTCATACTGGTTGCAATTATTCGTTTTATACGATGGAAACACTGTTGTATTTTTATTGCATTTTATGCTTCGGGCGTTGACTTCTAAGGCCCTAACAGTTCAATCTGTTCGAGCAACGCCCTAGGGTGAAGCCTAGGTTGCTCGGAAAGTAGAAATGAATATCAGTTTCATACTGGTTGCAATTATTCCTATTATACGATGGAATAACTGTTGGATTTATATTGTATTTTATGCTTCTGGCGTTGACGTCTAAGGCGCTAGCTGTTCGATCTAGTGGAGCAACGGCCTAGAGTGAAGCCTAGGTTGCTCGGAATGTGGAAATGACCATAACTTTCACACTGGTTGCAATTATTCGTTTTATACGATGGAAAAGCTGTTGTATTTATATCGAATTTTATGCTTCTGGCGTTGACTTCTTAGGCCGTAACTATTCCGTCTGGTGGAGCAACGCCCTGGTGTGAAACCTAGGTTGCCCGGAACGTAGAATTGGCCATCACTTTCAAACTGGTTGCAATTATTCCTGTTATATGATGGAAACACTGTTGTATTTTTTTTTGCATTTTATGGTTCGGGCGTTGACTTCTAAGGCCCTAACTATTCAATCTGTTGGAGCAACGCCCTAGGGTGAAGCCTAGGTTTCTCGGAAAGTAGAAATGATAATAAGTTTCATACTGGTTGCAATTATTCGCTTTATACGATGGAAAAGCTGTTGTATTTATATCGTATTTTATGCTTCTGCCGTTGACTTCCTAGGCCCTAGCTGTTCGATCCAGTGGAGCAACGCCCTAGAGTGAAGCCTAGGTTGCTCGGAAAGGAGAAATGACCATCACGTTCAAACTGGTTGCAATTAATCCTTTTATACGATGGAAGGGCTGTTGTATTTAAATCGTATTTTATGCTTCTGGCGTTTACTTCTAAGGACCTAACTATTCGATCTGGTGGAGCAACGCCCTAGAGGGAAGCCTAGGTTGCTCGGAATGTGGAAGTGACCATAACTTTCACACTGGTTGCAATTATTCGTTTTATACGATGGAAACGCTGTTGTATTTATATTGTACTTTATGCCTCTGGCGTTGACTTCTAAGGCCGTAGCTATTAGATGTGGTGGAGCAACGCCCTAGAGTGACGCCTAGGGTGCTCGGAACGTAGAAATGACCATTACTTTCACACTGGTTGCAATTATTCATTTTATACGATGGAAAAGCTGTTGTATTTATATCGTATTTTATGCTTCTGGCGTTGACTTCTTAGGCCGTAACTATTTGGTCTGGTGGAGCAACGCCCTGGAGTGAAACCTAGGTTGCCCGGAACGTATAATTGGCCATCACTTTCAAACTGGTTGCAATTATTCCTGTTATATCATGGAAACACTGTTGTATTTTTTTTGCATGTTATGGTTCGGGCGTAGACTTCTAAGGCCCTAACTATTCAATCCGTTGGAGCAACGCCCTAGGGTGAAGCCTAGGTTGCTCGGAAAGTAGAAATGACCATAAGTTTCATACTGGTTGCAATTATTCGTTTTATGCGATGGAAAGACTGTTGTACTTATATTGTATTTTATGCTTCTGGTGTTGACTTCTTAGGCCCTAACTATTCAATCTGGTGGCACAACGCCCTAGAGTGAAGCCTAGGTTGCCCGGAACATAGAAATGACCATTACTTTCACACTGCTGGCAATTATTCCTTTTATACGATGGAAAAGCTGTTGTATTTATATCATATTTTATGCTTCTGGCGTTTACTTCTAAGGACCTAACTATTCGATCTGGGGGAGCAACGCCCTAGAGTGAAGCCTAGGTTGCTCGAAATGTAGAAATGACCATAACTTTCACACTGGTTGCAATTATTCGTTTTATACGATAGAATAGCTGTTGTATTTATATTGTATTTTATGCTTCGGGCGTTCACTTCTTAGGCCCTAACTATTAGATCTGGTGGAGCAACGCCCTAGGGTGAAGCCTAGGTTGCCCGGAACGTAGAAATGACCATAACTTTTACACTAGTAGCAATTATTCCTTTTATACAATGGAAAAGCTGTTGTATTTATATCGTATTTTATGCTTCTGGCGTTGACTTCTTAGGCCGTAACTATTCGTTCTGGTGGAGCAACGCCCTGGAGTGAAACCTAGGTTGCCCGGAACGTAGAATTGGCCATCACTTTCAAACTGGTTGCAATTCTTCCTGTTATATGATGGAAACACTGTTGTATTTTTTTTGCATTTTATGGTTCGGGCGTTGACTTCTAAGGCCCTAACTATTCAATCCGTTGGAGCAACGCCCTAGGGTGAAGCCTAGGTTGCTCGGAAAGTAGAAATGACCATAAGTTTCATACTGGTTGCAATTATTCGTTTTATAAGATGGAAAAGCTGTTGTATTTATATTGTATTTTATGCTTCTGGCGTTGACTTCTAAGGCACTAACTATCCGATCTGGTGGAGCAACGCCCTAGAGTGAAGCCTAGGTTGCCCGGAACGTAGAATTGGCCATCAATTTCAAACTGGTTGCAATTATACCTGTTATATGATGGAAACACTGTTGTATTTTTTGTGCATTTTATGGTTCGGGCGTAGACTTCTAAGGCCCTAACTATTCAGTCTGTGGTAGCAACGTCCTAGGGAGAAGCCTAGGTTGCTCGGAAAGTAGAAATGACCATAAGTTTCATACTGGTTGCAATTATTCGTTTTATACGATGGAAAAGCTGTTGTATTTATATTGTATTTTAAGCTTCTGGCGTTGACTTCTAAGGCACTAACTATTCGATCTGGTGGAGCAACGCCCTAGAGTGAAGCCTAGGTTGCCCGGAACGTAGAATTGGCCATCACTTTCCAAATTGGTTGCAATTATTCCTGTTATAAGAAGGAAACACTGTTGTATTTTTTTTTGCATTTTATGGTTCGGGCGTTGACTTCTAAGGCCCTAACTATTCGATCTGGTGGAGCAACGCCCTAGAGTGGATCCTAGGTTGCTCGGAATGTAGATATGACAATAACTTTCACACCGGTTGCAATTATTCGTTATATACGATGCAAACGCTGTTGTATTAATATCGTATTTTATGCTTCTGGCGTTTACTTCTAAGGACCTAACTATTCGATCTGGTGGAGCAACGCCTTAGAGTGGATCCTAGGTTGCTCGGAATGTAGAAATGACCATAACTTTCACACTGGTTGCAATTATTCGTTTTATACGATGGAAACGCTGTTGTATTTATATTGTAGTTTATGCCTCTGGCGTTGACTTCTAAGGCCGTAGCTATTAGATGTGGTGGAGCAACGCCCTAGAGTGACGCCAAGGGTGCTCGGAACGTCGAAATGACCATTACTTTCACACTGGTTGCAAGTACTCGTTTTATACGATGGAAAAGCTGTTGTATTTATATCGTATTTTATGCTTCTGGCGTTGACTTCTTAGGCCGTAACTATGAGGTCTGGTGGAGCAACGCCCTAGAGTGAAGCCTAGGTTGCCCGGAAGGTAGAATTGGCCATCACTTTCAAACTGGTTGCAATTATTCGTTTTATACGATGGAAAAACTGTTGTATTTATATTGTATTTTATGCTTCTGGCGTTTACTTCTAAGGACCTAACTATTCGATCTGGTAGAGCAACGCCCCAGGGTGAAGCCTAGGATGCTCGGACAGTAGAAATGACCATAAGTTTCATACTGGTTGGAATTATTCGTTTTATACTATGGAAAAGCTGTTGTATTTATATTGTATTTTATGCCTCTGGCGTTGACTTTTAAGGCCGTAGCTATTAGATGTGGTGGAGCAACGCCCTAGAGAGACGCCTAGGGTGCTCGGAGCGTAGAAATGACCATTACTTTCACACTGGTTGCAATTATTCGTTTTATACGATGGAAAAGCTGTTGTATTTATATCGTATTTTATGCTTCTGGCGTTGACTTCTTCGGCCGTAACTATTCGGTCTGGTGGAGCAACGCCCTGGAGTGAAACCTAGGTTGCCCGGAACGTAGAAGTGGCCATCACTTTCAAACTGGTTGCAATTATTGCTGTTATATGATGGGAACACTGTTGTATTTTTTTTGCATTTTATATTTCGGGCGTTGACTTCTAAGGCCCGAACTATTCAATCCGTTGGAGCAACGCCCTAGGGTGAAGCCTAGGTTGCTCGGAAAGTATAAATGACCATAAGTTTCATACTGGTTGCAATTATTCGTTTTATACGATGGAAAAACTGTTGTATTCATATTGTATTTTATGCTTCTGGCGTTCGCTTCCAAGGCACTAACTATTCGATCTGTTGGAGCAACGCCCTAGAGTGAAGCCTAGGTTGCCCGGAAGGTAGAATTGGCCATCACTTTCAAACTGGTTGCAATTATTCGTTTTATACGATGGAAAAACTGTTGTATTTATATTGTATTTTATGCTTCTGGCGTTTACTTCTAAGTACCTAACTATTCGATCTGGTGGAGCAACGCCCTAGAGTGAATCCTAGGTTGCTCGGAATGTATAAATGACCATTACTTTCACACTGGTTGCAATTATTCGTTTTATACGATGGAAAAGCTGTTGTAATTATATCGTATTTTATGCTTCTGGCGTTGACTTCTTAGGCCGTAACTATGAGGTCTGGTGGAGCAACGCCATGGAGTGAAATCTAGGTTGCCCGGAACGTAGAATTGGTCATCAATTTCAAATTGGTTGCAATTATTCCTGTTATATGATGGAAACACTGTTGTATTTTTTTTGCATGTTATGGTTCGGGCGTAGACTTCTAAGGCCCTAACTATTCAATCCGTTGGAGCAACGCCCTAGGGTGAAGCCTAGGTTGCTCGGAAAGTAGAAATGACCATAAGTTTCATACTGGTTGCAATTATTCGTTTTATGCGATGGAAAAACTGTTGTACTTATATTGTATTTTATGCTTCTGGCGTTGACTTCTTAGGCCCTAACTATTCAATCTGGTGGCACAACGCCCTAGAGTGAAGCATAGGTTGCCTGGAACGAAGAATGACCATCACTTTCACACGGGTTGCAATTATTCCTGTTATAGGATGGAAAGACTGTTATATTTATATTGTATTTTATGCTTCTGGCGTTCACTTCTTAGGCCCTAACTATTCGATCAGGTGGAACAACGCCGTAGACTGAAGCCTAGGTTGCCCGGAACATAGAAATGACCATTACTTTCACACTGCTGGCAATTATTCCTTTTATACGATGGAAAAGCTGTTGTATTTATATCATATTTTATGCTTCTGGCGTTTACTTCTAAGGACCTAACTATTCGATCTGGGGGAGCAACGCCCTAGAGTGAAGCCTAGGTTGCTCGAAATGTAGAAATGACCATAACTTTCACACTGGTTGCAATTATTCGTTTTATACGATAGAATAGCTGTTGTATTTATATTGTATTTTATGCTTCGGGCGTTCACTTCTTAGGCCCTAACTATTAGATCTGGTGGAGCAACGCCCTAGGGTGAAGCCTAGGTTGCCCGGAACGTAGAAATGACCATAACTTTTACACTAGTAGCAATTATTCCTTTTATACAATGGAAAAGCTGTTGTATTTATATCGTATTTTATGCTTCTGGCGTTGACTTCTTAGGCCGTAACTATTCGTTCTGGTGGAGCAACGCCCTGGAGTGAAACCTAGGTTGCCCGGAACGTAGAATTGGCCATCACTTTCAAACTGGTTGCAATTATTCCTGTTATATGATGGAAACACTGTTGTATTTTTTTTGCATTTTATGGTTCGGGCGTTGACTTCTAAGGCCCTAACTATTCAATCCGTTGGAGCAACGCCCTAGGGTGAAGCCTAGGTTGCTCGGAAAGTAGAAATGACCATAAGTTTCATACTGGTTGCAATTATTCGTTTTATACGATGGAAAAGCTGTTGTATTTATATTGTATTTTATGCTTCTGGCGTTGACTTCTATGGCACTAACTATCCGATCTGGTAGAGCAACGCCCTAGAGTGAAGCCTAGGTTGCCCGGAACGTAGAATTGGCCATCAATTTCAAACTGGTTGCAATTATACCTGTTATATGATGGAAACACTGTTGTATTTTTTGTGCATTTTATGGTTCGGGCGTAGACTTCTAAGGCCCTAACTATTCAGTCTGTGGTAGCAACGTCCTAGGGAGAAGCCTAGGTTGCTCGGAAAGTAGAAATGACCATAAGTTTCATACTGGTTGCAATTATTCGTTTTATACGATGGAAAAGCTGTTGTATTTATATTCTATTTTATGCTTCTGGCGTTGACTTCTAAGGCACTAACTATTCGATCTGGTGGAGCAACGCCCTAGAGTGAAGCCTAGGTTGCCCGGAACGTAGAATTGGCCATCACTTTCCAAATTGGTTGCAATTATTCCTGTTATAAGAAGGAAACACTGTTGTATTTTTTTTTGCATTTTATGGTTCGGGCGTTGACTTCTAAGGCCCTAACTATTCGATCTGGTGGAGCAACGCCCTAGAGTGGATCCTAGGTTGCTCGGAATGTAGATATGACAATAACTTTCACACCGGTTGCAATTATTCGTTATATACGATGCAAACGCTGTTGTATTAATATCGTATTTTATGCTTCTGGCGTTTACTTCTAAGGACCTAACTATTCGATCTGGTGGAGCAACGCCTTAGAGTGGATCCTAGGTTGCTCGGAATGTAGAAATGACCATAACTTTCACACTGGTTGCAATTATTCGTTTTATACGATGGAAACGCTGTTGTATTTATATTGTAGTTTATGCCTCTGGCGTTGACTTCTAAGGCCGTAGCTATTAGATGTGGTGGAGCAACGCCCTAGAGTGACGCCAAGGGTGCTCGGAACGTCGAAATGACCATTACTTTCACACTGGTTGCAAGTACTCGTTTTATACGATGGAAAAGCTGTTGTATTTATATCGTATTTTATGCTTCTGGCGTTGACTTCTTAGGCCGTAACTATGAGGTCTGGTGGAGCAACGCCCTAGAGTGAAGCCTAGGTTGCCCGGAAGGTAGAATTGGCCATCACTTTCAAACTGGTTGCAATTATTCGTTTTATACGATGGAAAAACTGTTGTATTTATATTGTATTTTATGCTTCTGGCGTTTACTTCTAAGGACCTAACTATTCGATCTGGTGGAGCAACGCCCCAGGGTGAAGCCTAGGTTGCTCGGACAGTAGAAATGACCATAAGTTTCATACTGGTTGGAATTATTCGTTTTATGCTATGGAAAAGCTGTTGTATTTATATTGTATTTTATGCCTCTGGCGTTGACTTCTAAGGCCGTAGCTATTAGATGTGGTGGAGCAACGCCCTAGAGAGACGCCTAGGGTGCTCGGAGCGTAGAAATGACCATTACTTTCACACTGCTTGCAATTATTCGTTTTATACGATGGAAAAGCTGTTGTATTTATATCGTATTTTATGCTTCTGGCGTTGACTTCTTCGGCCGTAACTATTCGGTCTGGTGGAGCAACGCCCTGGAGTGAAACCTAGGTTGCCCGGAACGTAGAAGTGGCCATCACTTTCAAACTGGTTGCAATTATTGCTGTTATATGATGGGAACACTGTTGTATTTTTTTTGCATTTTATATTTCGGGCGTTGACTTCTAAGGCCCGAACTATTCAATCCGTTGGAGCAACGCCCTAGGGTGAAGCCTAGGTTGCTCGGAAAGTATAAATGACCGTAAGTTTCATACTGGTTGCAATTATTCGTTTTATACGATGGAAAAACTGTTGTATTCATATTGTATTTTATGCTTCTGGCGTTCGCTTCTAAGGCACTAACTATTCGATCTGGTGGAGCAACGCCCTAGAGTGAAGCCTAGGTTGCCCGGAAGGCAGAATTGGCCATCACTTTCAAACTGGTTGCAATTATTCGTTTTATACGATGGAAAAACTGTTGTATTTATATTGTATTTTATGCTTCTGGCGTTTACTTCTAAGTACCTAACTATTCGATCTGGTGGAGCAACGCCCTAGAGTGAATCCTAGGTTGCTCGGAATGTATAAATGACCATTACTTTCACACTGGTTGCAATTATTCGTTTTATACGATGGAAAAGCTGTTGTAATTATATCGTATTTTATGCTTCTGGCGTTGACTTCTTAGGCCGTAACTATGAGGTCTGGTGGAGCAACGCCATGGAGTGAAATCTAGGTTGCCCGGAACGTAGAATTGGCCATCAATTTCAAATTGGTTGCAATTATTCCTGTTATATGATGGAAACACTGTCGTATTTTTTTTGCATTTTATGGTTCGGGCGTTGACTTCTATGGGCAAAACTATTCAATCCGTTGAGCAACGCCCTAGAGTGAAGCCTAGGATGCTCGGAAAGTAGAAATGACCATAAGTTTCATACTGGTTGGAATTATTCGTGTTATACGATGGAAAACCTGTTGTATTTATATTGTAATTTATGCCTCTGGCGTTGACTTCTAAGGCCGTAGCTATTAGATGTGGTGGAGCAACGCCCTAGAGTGATACCTAGGTTGCCCGGAAGGTAGAATTGGCCATCACTTTCAAACTGGTTGCAATTATTCGTTTTATACGATGGAAAAACTGTTGTATTTATATTGTATTTTATGCTTCTGGCGTTTACTTCTAAGGACATAACTATTCGATCTGGTGGAGCAACGCCCCAGGGTGAAGCCTAGGTTGCTCGGAAAGTAGAAATGACCATAAGTTTCATACTGGTTGGAATTATTCGTTTTATACTATGGAAAAGCTGTTGTATTTATATTGTATTTTATGCCTCTGGCGTTGACTTCTAAGGCCGTAGCTATTAGATGTGGTGGAGCAACGCCCTAGAGAGACGCCTAGGGTGCTCGGAGCGTAGAAATGACCATTACTTTCACACTGGTTGCAATTATTCATTTTATACGATGGAAAAGCTGTTGTATTTATATCGTATTTTATGCTTCTGGCGTTGACTTCTTCGGCCGTAACTATTCGGTCTGGTGGAGCAACGCCCTGGAGTGAAACCTAGGTTGCCCGGAACGTAGAATTGGCCATCACTGTCAAACTGGTTGCAATTATTGATGTTATATGATGGGAACACTGTTGTATTTTTTTTGCATTTTATATTTCGGGCGTTGACTTCTAAGGCCCTAACTATTCAATCCGTTGGAGCAACACCCTAGGGTGAAGCCTAGGTTGCTCGGAAAGTAGAAATGACCATAAGTTTCATACTGGTTGCAATTATTCGTTGTATACGACGGAAAAACTGTTGTATTCATATTGTATTTTATGCTTCTGGCGTTCGCTTCTAAGGCCCTAACTATTCGATCTGGTGGAGCAACGCCCTAGAGTGAAGCCTAGGTTGCCCGGAAGGTAGAATTGGCCATCACTTTCAAACTGGTTGCAATTATTCGTTTTATACGATGGAAAAACTGTTGTATTTATATTGTATTTTATGCTTCTGGCGTTTACTTCTAAGTACCTAACTATTCGATCTGGTGGAGCGACGCCCTAGAGTGAATCCTAGGTTGCTCGGAATGTATAAATGACCATTACTTTCACACTGGTTGCAATTATTCGTTTTATACGATGGAAAAGCTGTTGTAATTATATCGTATTTTATGCTTCTGGCGTTGACTTCTTAGGCCGTAACTATTCGGTCTGGTGGAGCAACGCCCTGGAGTGAAATCTAGGTTGCCCGGAACGTAGAATTGGCCATCACTTTCAAACTGGTTGCAATTGTTGCTGTTATATGATGGAAACACTGTTGTATTTTTTTTGCATTTTATGTTTCGGGCGTTGACTTCTAAGGCCCTAACTATTCAATCCGTTGGAACAACGCCCTAGGGTGAAGCCTAGGTTACTCGGAATGTAGAAATGACCATAACTTTCACACCGGTTGCAATTATTCGTTTTATACGATGCAAACGCTGTTGTATTTATATCGTATTTTATGCTTCTGGCGTTTACTTCTAAGGACCTAACTATTCGATCTCGTGGAGTAACGCCTTAGAGTGGATCCTAGGTTGCTCGGAATGTAGAAATGACCATAACTTTCACACTGGTTGCAATTATTCGTTTTATACGATGGAAACGCTGTTGTATTTATAATGTACTTTATGCCTCTGGCGTTGACTTCTAAGGCCGTAGCTATTAGATGTGGTGGAGCAACGCCCTAGAGTGACGCCTAGGGTGCTCGGAACGTAGAAATGACCATTACTTTCACACTGGCTGCAATTATTCGTTTTATACGATGGAAAAGCTGTTGTATTTATATCGTATTTTATGCTTCTGGCGTTGACTTCTTAGGCCGTAACTATTCGGTCTGGTGGAGCAACGCCCTGGAGTGAAACCTAGGTTGCCCGGAACGTAGAATTGGCCATCACTTTCAAACTGGTTGCAATTATTCCTGTTATATGATGTAAACACTGTTGTATTTTTTTTGCGTTTTATGGTTCGGGCGTTGACTTCTAAGGCCGTAACTATTCAATCCGTTGTAGCAACGCCCTAGGGTGAAGCCTAGGTTGCTCGGAAAGTAGAAATGACCATTTGTTTCATACTGGTTGCAATTATTTGTTCCATACGATGGAAAAACTGTTGTATTTATATTGTATTTTATGCTTCTGGCGTTGACTTCAAAGGCACTAACTATTCGATCTGGTGGAGCAACGCCCTAGAGTGAAGCCTAGGTTGCCCGGAACGTAGAATTGGCCATCACTTTCAAACTGGTCGCAATTATTCCTGTTATATGATGGAAACACTGTTGTATTTTTTTTGCATTTTATGGTTCGGGCGTAGACTTCTAAGGCCCTAACTATTCAATCTGTTGGAGCAACGCCCTAGGGTGAAGCCTAGGTTGCTCGGAAAGTAGAAATGACCATAAGTTTCATACTGGTTGCAATTATTCGTTTTATACGATGGAAAAGCTGTTGTATTTATATTGTATTTTATGCTTCTGGCGTTGACTTCTATGGCACTAACTATTCGATCTGTTGGAGCAACGCCCTAGAGTGAAGCCTAGGTTGCCCGGAACGTAGAATTGTCCATCACTTTCAAACTGGTCGCAATTATTCCTGTTATATGCTGGAAACACTGTTGTATTTTTTTTGCATTTTATGGTTCGGGCGTAGACTTCTAAGGTCCTAACTATTCAACCTGTGGGAGCAACGCACTAGGGTGAAGCCTAGGTTGCTCGGAAAGTAGAAATGACCATAAGTTTCATACTGGATGCAATTATTTGTTTTATACGATGGAAAAGCTGTTGTATTTATATTGTATTTTAGGCTTCTGGGGTTGACTTCTAAGGCACTAACTATTCGATCTGGTGGAGCAACGCCCTAGAGTGAAGCCTAGGTTGCCCGGAACGTAGAATTGGCCATCACTTTCCAATTTGGTTGCAATTATTCCTGTTATATGATGGAAACGCTGTTTTATCTTTTTTGCATTTTATGGTTCGGGCGTTGACTTCTAAGGCCCTAAGTATTCATTCCGTTGAGCAACGCCCTAGGGTGAAGCCTAGGTTGCTCGGAAAGTAGAAATGACCATAAGTTTCATACTGGTTGGAATTATTCGTTTTATACGATGGAAAACCTGTTGTATTTATATTGTATTTTATGCCTCTGGCGTTGACTTCTAAGGCCGTAGCTATTAGATGTGGTGGAGCAACGCCCTAGAGAGACGCCTAGTGTGCTCGGAACGTAGAAATGACCGTTACTTTCACACTGGCTGCAATTATTCGTTTTATACGGTGGAAAAGCTGTTGTATTTATATCGTATGTTATGCTTCTGGCGTTGACTCCTTAGGCCGTAACTATTCGGTCTGGTGGAGCAACGCCCTGGAGTGAAACCTAGGTTGCCCGGAACGTAGAATTGGCCATCACTTTCAAACTGGTTGCAGTCATTCCTGATATATGATGGAAACACTGTTGTATTTTTTTTGCATTTTATGGTTCGGGCGTTGACTTCTAAGGCCCTAACTATTCAATCTGTTGGAGCAAGGCCCTAGGGTGAAGCCTAGGTTGCTTGGAAAGTAGAAATGACCATAAGTTACGTACTGGTTGCAATTATTCGTTTTATACGATGGAAACACTGCTGTATTTTTTTTGCATTTTATGGTTCGGGCGTTCACTTCTAAGGTCCTAACTATTCAATCTGTTGGAGCAACGCCCTAGGGTGAAGCCTAGCTTGCTCGGAAAGTAGAAATGACCATAAGTTTCATACTGGTTGCAATTATTCGTTTTATACGATGGAAAGCTGTTGTATTTATATCGTATTTTATGCTTCTGGCGTTGGCTTCTTGGGCCGTAACTATTCGGTCTGGTGGAGCAACGCCCTGGAGTGAAACCTAGGTTGCCCGGAACGTAGAATTGGCCATCACTTTCAAACTGGTTGCAATTATTCCTGTTATATGATGGAAACACTGTTGTATTTTTATTGCATTTTATGCTTCGGGCGTTGACTTCTAAGGGCCTAACTATTCAGTCTGTTGGAGCAACGCCCTAGGGTGAAGCCTAGCTTGCTCGGAAAGTAGAAATGACCATCAGTTTCATACTGGTTGCAATTATTCGTTTTATACGATGGAAAAGCTGTTGTATTTATATTGTATTTTATGCTTCTGGCGTTGACTTCTATGGCACTAACTATTCGATCTGTTGGAGCAACGCCCTAGAGTGAAGCCTAATTTGCCCGGAACGTGGAATTGGCCATCACTTTCGAACTGGTCGCAATTATTCCTGTTATATGATGGAAACACTGTTGCATTTTTTTTGCATTTTATGGTTCGGGCGTAGACTTCTAAGCCCCTAACTATTCAATCTGTTGGAGCAACGCCCTAGGGTGAAGCCTAGGTAGCTCGGAAAGTAGAAATGACCATAAGTTTCATGCTGGTTGCAATTATTTGTTTTATACGATGGAAAAGCTGTTGTATTTATACCGTATTTTATGCTTCAGGCGTTGACTTCTAAGGCACTAACTATTCGATCTGGTGGAGCGACGCCCTAGAGTGAAGCCTAGGTTGCCCGGAACGTAGAATTGGCCATCACTTTCAAACTGGTTGCAATTATTCCTGTTATATGATGGAAACACTGTTGTATTTTTTTTGCGTTTTATGGTTCGGGCGTTGACTTCTAAGGCCCTAACTGTTCAATCTGTTGGAGCAACGCCATAGGGTGAAGCCTAGGTTGCTCGGAAAGTAGAAATGACCATAAGTTTCATACTGGTTGCAATTATTCGTTTTATACGATGGAAAAGCTGTTGTATTTATATTGTATTTTATGCTTCTGGCGTTGACTTCTAAGGCACTAACTATTCGATCTGGTGGAGCAACGCCCTAGAGTAAAGACTAGGTTGCCCGGAACGTAGAATTGGCCATCACTTTCAAACTGGTTGCAATTATTCCTGTTATATGATGGAAACACTGTTGTATTTTTTTTGCATTTTATGGTTCGGGCGTTGACTTCTAAGGCCCTAACTATTCAATCTGTTGGAGCAACGCCCTAGGGCGAAGCCTAGGTTGCTCGGAAAGTAGAAATGTCCATAAGGTTCATACTGGTTGCAATTATTCGTTTTATACGATGGAAAAACTGTTGTATTTCTATTGTGTTTTATGCTTTTGGCGTTGACTTCTAAGGCACTAACTATTCGATCTGGTGGAGCAACGCCCTAGAGTGAAGCCTAGGTTGCCCGGGACGTAGAATTGGCCATCACTTTCACACTGGTTGCAATTATTCGTTTTATACGATGGAAACGCTGTTGTATTTATATTGTACTTTATGCCTCTGGCGTTGACTTCTAAGGCCGAAGCTATTAGATGTGGTGGAGCAACGCCCTAGAGTGACGCCTAGAGTGCTCGGAACGTAGAAATGAACATTACTTTCACACTGGTTGCAATTATTCGTTTTATACGATGGAAAAACCGTTGTATTTATATTTTATTTTATGCTTCTGGCGTTGACTTCAACGGCACTAACTATTTGATCTGGTGGAGGAACGCCCTAGAGTGAAGCCTAGGTTGCCCGGAACGTAGAATTGGCCATCACTTTCGAACTGGTCGCAATTATTCCTGTTATATGATGGAAACACTGTTGTATTTTTTTTTGCATTTTATGGTTCGGGCGTTGACTTCTAAGGCCCTAGCTATTCAATCAGTTGGAGCAACGCCCTTTGGTGAAGCCTAGGTTGCTCGGAAAGTAGAAATGACCATAAGTTTCATACTGGTTGCAATTATTTGTTTTATACGATGGAAAAACTGTTGAATTTATAATGTACTTTATGCCTCTGGCGTTGACTTCTAAGGCACTAACTATTCGATCTGGTGGAGGAACGCCCTAGAGTGAAGCCTAGGTTGCCCGGAACGTAGAATTGGCCATCACTTTCAAACTGGTTACAATTATTCGTTTTATACGATGCAAACGCTGTTGTATTTATATCGTATTTTATGCTTCTGGCGTTGACTTCTAAGGCCCTAGCTGTTCGATCTAGTGGAGCAACGCCCTAGAGAGAAGCCTAGGTTGCCCGGAAAGGAGAAATGACCATCACGTTCAAACTGGTTGCAATTAATCCTTTTATACGATGGAAAAGCTGTTGCATTTATATCGTATTTTATGCTTCTGGCGTTTACTTCTAAGGACCTAACTATTCGATCTGGTGGAGCAACGCCCTAGAGTGAAGCCTAGGTTCTTCGGAATGTGGAAATGACCATAACATTCACACTGGTTGCAATTATTCGTTTTATACGATGGAAACGCTGTTGTATTTATATTGTATTTTATGCCTCTGGCGTTGACATCAAAGACCGTAGCTATTAGTTGTGGTGGAGCAACGCCCTAGAGTGACGCCTAGGGTGCTTGGAACGTAGAAGTGACCATTACTTTCACACTGGTTGCAATTATTCGTTTTATACGATGGAAAATCTGTTGTATTTATATTGTATTTTATGCTTCTGGCGTTCACTTCTAAGGCACTAACTATTCGATCTGGTGGAGCAACGCCCTAGAGTGAAGCCTAGGTTGCCCGGAACGTAGAATTGGCCATCACTTTCAAACTGGTTGCAATTATTCCTGTTATATGATGGAAACACTGTTGTATTTTTTTTGCATTTTATGGTTCGGGCGTTGACTTCTAAGGCCCTAACTATTCAATCTGTTGGAGCAACGCCCTAGGGTGAAGCCTAGGTTGCTCGGAAAGTAGAAGTGTCCATAAGGTTCATACTGGTTGCAATTATTCGTTTTATGCGATGGAAAAACTGTTGTATTTATATTGTATTTTATGCTTCTGGCGTTGACTTCTAAGGCACTAACTATTCGATCTGGTGGAGCAACGCAATAGAGAGAAGCCTAGGTTGCCCGGAACGTAGAATTGGCCATCACTTTCAAACTGGTTGCAATTATTCCTGTTATATGATGGAAACACTGTTGTATTTTTTTTGCATTTTATGGTTCGGGCGTTGACTTCTAAGGCCCTAACTATTCAACCTGTTGGAGCAACGCCCTAGGGCGAAGCCTAGGTTGCTCGGAAAGTAGAAATGTCCATAAGGTTCATACTGGTTGCAATTATTCGTTTTATACGATGGAAAAACTGTTGTATTTCTATTGTGTTTTATGCTTTTGGCGTTGACTTCTAAGGCACTAACTATTCGATCTGGTGGAGCAACGCCCTAGAGTGAAGCCTACGTTGCCCGGGACGTAGAATTGGCCATCACTTTCAAACTGGTTGCAATTATTCCTGTTATATTATGCTAACACTGTTGTATTTTTATTGCATTTTATGCTTCGGGCGTTGACTTCTAAGGCCCTAACTATTCAATCTGTTGGAGCAACGCCCTAGGGTGAAGCCTAGGTTGCTCGGAACGTAGAAATGACCATAAGTATCATACTGGTTGCAATTATTCGTTTTATACGATGGAAAAACTGTTGTATTTATATTGTATTTTATGCTTCTGGCGTTGACTTCTAAGGCCCTAGCTGTTCGATCTAGTGGAGCAACGCCGTAGAGTGAAGCCTAGGTTGCCCGGAACGTAGAATTGGCCATCACTTTCAAACTGGTTACAATTATTCGTTTTATACAATGCAAACGCTGTGGTATTTATATCGTACTTTATGCTTATGGCGTTTACTTCTAAGGACCTAACTATTCGATCTGGTGGAGCAACGCGCTAGAGTGGATCCTAGGTTGCTCGGAATGTAGAAATGACCATAACTTTCACACTGGTTGCAATTATTCGTTTTATACGATGGAAACGCTGTTGTATTTATATTGTACTTTATGCCTCTGGCGTTGACTTCTAAGGCCGTAGCTATTAGATGTGGTGGAGCAACGCCATAGAGAGACGCCTAGGGTGCTCGGAACGTAGAAATGACCATTACTTTCACACTGGTTGCAATTATTCGTTTTATACGGTGGAAAAGCTGTTGTATTTATATCGTATTTTATGCTTCTGGCGTTTACTTCTAAGGACCAAACTATTCAATCTGTTGGAGCAACGCCATAGGGTGAAGCCTAGGTTGCTCGGAAAGTAGAAATGACCATAAGTTTCATACTGGTTGCAATTATTCGTTTTATACGATGGAAAAGCTGTTGTATTTATATTGTATTTTATGCTTCTGGCGTTGACTTCTAAGGCACTAACTATTCGATCTGGTGGAGCAACGCCCTAGAGTAAAGACTAGGTTGCCCGGAACGTAGAATTGGCCATCACTTTCAAACTGGTTGCAATTATTCCTGTTATATGATGGCAACACTGTTGTATTTTTTTTGCATTTTATGGTTCGGGCGTTGACTTCTAAGGCCCTAACTATTCAATCTGTTGGAGCAACGCCCTAGGGCGAAGCCTAGGTTGCTCGGAAAGTAGAAATGTCCATAAGGTTCATACTGGTTGCAATTATTCGTTTTATACGATGGAAAAACTGTTGTATTTCTATTGTGTTTTATGCTTTTGGCGTTGACTTCTAAGGCACTAACTATTCGATCTGGTGGAGCAACGCCCTAGAGTGAAGCCTAGGTTGCCCGGGACGTAGAATTGGCCATCACTTTCACACTGGTTGCAATTATTCGTTTTATACGATGGAAACGCTGTTGTATTTATATTGTACTTTATGCCTCTGGCGTTGACTTCTAAGGCCGAAGCTATTAGATGTGGTGGAGCAACGCCCTAGAGTGACGCCTAGAGTGCTCGGAACGTAGAAATGAACATTACTTTCACACTGGTTGCAATTATTCGTTTTATACGATGGAAAAACCGTTGTATTTATATTTTATTTTATGCTTCTGGCGTTGACTTCAACGGCACTAACTATTTGATCTGGTGGAGGAACGCCCTAGAGTGAAGCCTAGGTTGCCCGGAACGTAGAATTGGCCATCACTTTCGAACTGGTCGCAATTATTCCTGTTATATGATGGAAACACTGTTGTATTTTTTTTTGCATTTTATGGTTCGGGCGTTGACTTCTAAGGCCCTAGCTATTCAATCAGTTGGAGCAACGCCCTTTGGTGAAGCCTAGGTTGCTCGGAAAGTAGAAATGACCATAAGTTTCATACTGGTTGCAATTATTTGTTTTATACGATGGAAAAACTGTTGAATTTATAATGTACTTTATGCCTCTGGCGTTGACTTCTAAGGCACTAACTATTCGATCTGGTGGAGGAACGCCCTAGAGTGAAGCCTAGGTTGCCCGGAACGTAGAATTGGCCATCACTTTCAAACTGGTTACAATTATTCGTTTTATACGATGCAAACGCTGTTGTATTTATATCGTATTTTATGCTTCTGGCGTTGACTTCTAAGGCCCTAGCTGTTCGATCTAGTGGAGCAACGCCCTAGAGAGAAGCCTAGGTTGCCCGGAAAGGAGAAATGACCATCACGTTCAAACTGGTTGCAATTATTCCTGTTATATGATGGAAACACTGTTGTATTTTTTTTGCATTTTATGGTTCGGGCGTTGACTTCTAAGGCCCTAACTATTCAATCTGTTGGAGCAACGCCCTAGGGTGAAGCCTAGGTTGCTCGGAAAGTAGAAGTGTCCATAAGGTTCATACTGGTTGCAATTATTCGTTTTATGCGATGGAAAAACTGTTGTATTTATATTGTATTTTATGCTTCTGGCGTTGACTTCTAAGGCACTAACTATTCGATCTGGTGGAGCAACGCAATAGAGAGAAGCCTAGGTTGCCCGGAACGTAGAATTGGCCATCACTTTCAAACTGGTTGCAATTATTCCTGTTATATGATGGAAACCCTGTTGTATTTTTTTTGCATTTTATGGTTCGGGCGTTGACTTCTAAGGCCCTAACTATTCAACCTGTTGGAGCAACGCCCTAGGGCGAAGCCTAGGTTGCTCGGAAAGTAGAAATGTCCATAAGGTTCATACTGGTTGCAATTATTCGTTTTATACGATGGAAAAACTGTTGTATTTCTATTGTGTTTTATGCTTTTGGCGTTGACTTCTAAGGCACTAACTATTCGATCTGGTGGAGCAACGCCCTAGAGTGAAGCCTACGTTGCCCGGGACGTAGAATTGGCCATCACTTTCAAACTGGTTGCAATTATTCCTGTTATATTATGCTAACACTGTTGTATTTTTATTGCATTTTATGCTTCGGGCGTTGACTTCTAAGGCCCTAACTATTCAATCTGTTGGAGCAACGCCCTAGGGTGAAGCCTAGGTTGCTCGGAACGTAGAAATGAACATTACTTTCACACTGGTTGCAATTATTCGTTTTATACGATGGAAAAACCGTTGTATTTATATTTTATTTTATGCTTCTGGCGTTGACTTCAACGGCACTAACTATTTGATCTGGTGGAGGAACGCCCTAGAGTGAAGCCTAGGTTGCCCGGAACGTAGAATTGGCCATCACTTTCGAACTGGTCGCAATTATTCCTGTTATATGATGGAAACACTGTTGTATTTTTTTTTGCATTTTATGGTTCGGGCGTTGACTTCTAAGGCCCTAGCTATTCAATCAGTTGGAGCAACGCCCTTTGGTGAAGCCTAGGTTGCTCGGAAAGTAGAAATGACCATAAGTTTCATACTGGTTGCAATTATTTGTTTTATACGATGGAAAAACTGTTGAATTTATAATGTACTTTATGCCTCTGGCGTTGACTTCTAAGGCACTAACTATTCGATCTGGTGGAGGAACGCCCTAGAGTGAAGCCTAGGTTGCCCGGAACGTAGAATTGGCCATCACTTTCAAACTGGTTACAATTATTCGTTTTATACGATGCAAACGCTGTTGTATTTATATCGTATTTTATGCTTCTGGCGTTGACTTCTAAGGCCCTAGCTGTTCGATCTAGTGGAGCAACGCCCTAGAGAGAAGCCTAGGTTGCCCGGAAAGGAGAAATGACCATCACGTTCAAACTGGTTGCAATTAATCCTTTTATACGATGGAAAAGCTGTTGCATTTATATCGTATTTTATGCTTCTGGCGTTTACTTCTAAGGACCTAACTATTCGATCTGGTGGAGCAACGCCCTAGAGTGAAGCCTAGGTTCTTCGGAATGTGGAAATGACCATAACATTCACACTGGTTGCAATTATTCGTTTTATACGATGGAAACGCTGTTGTATTTATATTGTATTTTATGCCTCTGGCGTTGACATCAAAGACCGTAGCTATTAGTTGTGGTGGAGCAACGCCCTAGAGTGACGCCTAGGGTGCTTGGAACGTAGAAGTGACCATTACTTTCACACTGGTTGCAATTATTCGTTTTATACGATGGAAAATCTGTTGTATTTATATTGTATTTTATGCTTCTGGCGTTCACTTCTAAGGCACTAACTATTCGATCTGGTGGAGCAACGCCCTAGAGTGAAGCCTAGGTTGCCCGGAACGTAGAATTGGCCATCACTTTCAAACTGGTTGCAATTATTCCTGTTATATGATGGAAACACTGTTGTATTTTTTTTGCATTTTATGGTTCGGGCGTTGACTTCTAAGGCCCTAACTATTCAATCTGTTGGAGCAACGCCCTAGGGTGAAGCCTAGGTTGCTCGGAAAGTAGAAGTGTCCATAAGGTTCATACTGGTTGCAATTATTCGTTTTATGCGATGGAAAAACTGTTGTATTTATATTGTATTTTATGCTTCTGGCGTTGACTTCTAAGGCACTAACTATTCGATCTGGTGGAGCAACGCAATAGAGAGAAGCCTAGGTTGCCCGGAACGTAGAATTGGCCATCACTTTCAAACTGGTTGCAATTATTCCTGTTATATGATGGAAACACTGTTGTATTTTTTTTGCATTTTATGGTTCGGGCGTTGACTTCTAAGGCCCTAACTATTCAACCTGTTGGAGCAACGCCCTAGGGCGAAGCCTAGGTTGCTCGGAAAGTAGAAATGTCCATAAGGTTCATACTGGTTGCAATTATTCGTTTTATACGATGGAAAAACTGTTGTATTTCTATTGTGTTTTATGCTTTTGGCGTTGACTTCTAAGGCACTAACTATTCGATCTGGTGGAGCAACGCCCTAGAGTGAAGCCTACGTTGCCCGGGACGTAGAATTGGCCATCACTTTCAAACTGGTTGCAATTATTCCTGTTATATTATGCTAACACTGTTGTATTTTTATTGCATTTTATGCTTCGGGCGTTGACTTCTAAGGCCCTAACTATTCAATCTGTTGGAGCAACGCCCTAGGGTGAAGCCTAGGTTGCTCGGAACGTAGAAATGACCATAAGTATCATACTGGTTGCAATTATTCGTTTTATACGATGGAAAAACTGTTGTATTTATATTGTATTTTATGCTTCTGGCGTTGACTTCTAAGGCCCTAGCTGTTCGATCTAGTGGAGCAACGCCGTAGAGTGAAGCCTAGGTTGCCCGGAACGTAGAATTGGCCATCACTTTCAAACTGGTTACAATTATTCGTTTTATACAATGCAAACGCTGTGGTATTTATATCGTACTTTATGCTTATGGCGTTTACTTCTAAGGACCTAACTATTCGATCTGGTGGAGCAACGCGCTAGAGTGGATCCTAGGTTGCTCGGAATGTAGAAATGACCATAACTTTCACACTGGTTGCAATTATTCGTTTTATACGATGGAAACGCTGTTGTATTTATATTGTACTTTATGCCTCTGGCGTTGACTTCTAAGGCCGTAGCTATTAGATGTGGTGGAGCAACGCCATAGAGAGACGCCTAGGGTGCTCGGAACGTAGAAATGACCATTACTTTCACACTGGTTGCAATTATTCGTTTTATACGGTGGAAAAGCTGTTGTATTTATATCGTATTTTATGCTTCTGGCGTTTACTTCTAAGGACCAAACTATTCAATCTGTTGGAGCAACGCCATAGGGTGAAGCCTAGGTTGCTCGGAAAGTAGAAATGACCATAAGTTTCATACTGGTTGCAATTATTCGTTTTATACGATGGAAAAGCTGTTGTATTTATATTGTATTTTATGCTTCTGGCGTTGACTTCTAAGGCACTAACTATTCGATCTGGTGGAGCAACGCCCTAGAGTAAAGACTAGGTTGCCCGGAACGTAGAATTGGCCATCACTTTCAAACTGGTTGCAATTATTCCTGTTATATGATGGCAACACTGTTGTATTTTTTTTGCATTTTATGGTTCGGGCGTTGACTTCTAAGGCCCTAACTATTCAATCTGTTGGAGCAACGCCCTAGGGCGAAGCCTAGGTTGCTCGGAAAGTAGAAATGTCCATAAGGTTCATACTGGTTGCAATTATTCGTTTTATACGATGGAAAAACTATTGTATTTCTATTGTGTTTTATGCTTTTGGCGTTGACTTCTAAGGCACTAACTATTCGATCTGGTGGAGCAACGCCCTAGAGTGAAGCCTAGGTTGCCCGGGACGTAGAATTGGCCATCACTTTCACACTGGTTGCAATTATTCGTTTTATACGATGGAAACGCTGTTGTATTTATATTGTACTTTATGCCTCTGGCGTTGACTTCTAAGGCCGAAGCTATTAGATGTGGTGGAGCAACGCCCTAGAGTGACGCCTAGAGTGCTCGGAACGTAGAAATGAACATTACTTTCACACTGGTTGCAATTATTCGTTTTATACGATGGAAAAACCGTTGTATTTATATTTTATTTTATGCTTCTGGCGTTGACTTCAACGGCACTAACTATTTGATCTGGTGGAGGAACGCCCTAGAGTGAAGCCTAGGTTGCCCGGAACGTAGAATTGGCCATCACTTTCGAACTGGTCGCAATTATTCCTGTTATATGATGGAAACACTGTTGTATTTTTTTTTGCATTTTATGGTTCGGGCGTTGACTTCTAAGGCCCTAGCTATTCAATCAGTTGGAGCAACGCCCTTTGGTGAAGCCTAGGTTGCTCGGAAAGTAGAAATGACCATAAGTTTCATACTGGTTGCAATTATTTGTTTTATACGATGGAAAAACTGTTGAATTTATAATGTACTTTATGCCTCTGGCTTTGACTTCTAAGGCACTAACTATTCGATCTGGTGGAGGAACGCCCTAGAGTGAAGCCTAGGTTGCCCGGAACGTAGAATTGGCCATCACTTTCAAACTGGTTACAATTATTCGTTTTATACGATGCAAACGCTGTTGTATTTATATCGTATTTTATGCTTCTGGCGTTGACTTCTAAGGCCCTAGCTGTTCGATCTAGTGGAGCAACGCCCTAGAGAGAAGCCTAGGTTGCCCGGAAAGGAGAAATGACCATCACGTTCAAACTGGTTGCAATTATTCCTGTTATATGATGGAAACACTGTTGTATTTTTTTTGCATTTTATGGTTCGGGCGTTGACTTCTAAGGCCCTAACTATTCAATCTGTTGGAGCAACGCCCTAGGGTGAAGCCTAGGTTGCTCGGAAAGTAGAAGTGTCCATAAGGTTCATACTGGTTGCAATTATTCGTTTTATGCGATGGAAAAACTGTTGTATTTATATTGTATTTTATGCTTCTGGCGTTGACTTCTAAGGCACTAACTATTCGATCTGGTGGAGCAACGCCCTAGAGTGAAGCCTACGTTGCCCGGGACGTAGAATTGGCCATCACTTTCAAACTGGTTGCAATTATTCCTGTTATATTATGCTAACACTGTTGTATTTTTATTGCATTTTATGCTTCGGGCGTTGACTTCTAAGGCCCTAACTATTCAATCTGTTGGAGCAACGCCCTAGGGTGAAGCCTAGGTTGCTCGGAACGTAGAAATGACCATAAGTATCTTACTGGTTGCAATTATTCGTTTTATACGATGGAAAAACTGTTGTATTTATATTGTATTTTATGCTTCTGGCGTTGACTTCTAAGGCCCTAGCTGTTCGATCTAGTGGAGCAACGCCGTAGAGTGAAGCCTAGGTTGCCCGGAACGTAGAATTGGCCATCACTTTCAAACTGGTTGCAATTATTCCTGTTATATGATGGAAACACTGTTGTATTTTTATTGCATTTTATGCTTCGGGCGTTGACTTCTAAGGGCCTAACTATTCAGTCTGTTGGAGCAACGCCCTAGGGTGAAGCCTAGCTTGCTCGGAAAGTAGAAATGACCATCAGTTTCATACTGGTTGCAATTATTCGTTTTATACGATGGAAAAGCTGTTGTATTTATATTGTATTTTATGCTTCTGGCGTTGACTTCTATGGCACTAACTATTCGATCTGTTGGAGCAACGCCCTAGAGTGAAGCCTAATTTGCCCAGAACGTGGAATTGGCCATCACTTTCGAACTGGTCGCAATTATTCCTGTTATATGATGGAAACACTGTTGCATTTTTTTTGCATTTTATGGTTCGGGCGTAGACTTCTAAGCCCCTAACTATTCAATCTGTTGGAGCAACGCCCTAGGGTGAAGCCTAGGTAGCTCGGAAAGTAGAAATGACCATAAGTTTCATGCTGGTTGCAATTATTTGTTTTATACGATGGAAAAGCTGTTGTATTTATACCGTATTTTATGCTTCAGGCGTTGACTTCTAAGGCACTAACTATTCGATCTGGTGGAGCGACGCCCTAGAGTGAAGCCTAGGTTGCCCGGAACGTAGAATTGGCCATCACTTTCAAACTGGTTGCAATTATTCCTGTTATATGATGGAAACACTGTTGTATTTTTTTTGCGTTTTATGGTTCGGGCGTTGACTTCTAAGGCCCTAACTGTTCAATCTGTTGGAGCAACGCCATAGGGTGAAGCCTAGGTTGCTCGGAAAGTAGAAATGACCATAAGTTTCATACTGGTTGCAATTATTCGTTTTATACGATGGAAAAGCTGTTGTATTTATATTGTATTTTATGCTTCTGGCGTTGACTTCTAAGGCACTAACTATTCGATCTGGTGGAGCAACGCCCTAGAGTAAAGACTAGGTTGCCCGGAACGTAGAATTGGCCATCACTTTCAAACTGGTTGCAATTATTCCTGTTATATGATGGAAACACTGTTGTATTTTTTTTGCATTTTATGGTTCGGGCGTTGACTTCTAAGGCCCTAACTATTCAATCTGTTGGAGCAACGCCCTAGGGCGAAGCCTAGGTTGCTCGGAAAGTAGAAATGTCCATAAGGTTCATACTGGTTGCAATTATTCGTTTTATACGATGGAAAAACTGTTGTATTTCTATTGTGTTTTATGCTTTTGGCGTTGACTTCTAAGGCACTAACTATTCGATCTGGTGGAGCAACGCCCTAGAGTGAAGCCTAGGTTGCCCGGGACGTAGAATTGGCCATCACTTTCACACTGGTTGCAATTATTCGTTTTATACGATGGAAACGCTGTTGTATTTATATTGTACTTTATGCCTCTGGCGTTGACTTCTAAGGCCGAAGCTATTAGATGTGGTGGAGCAACGCCCTAGAGTGACGCCTAGAGTGCTCGGAACGTAGAAATGAACATTACTTTCACACTGGTTGCAATTATTCGTTTTATACGATGGAAAAACCGTTGTATTTATATTTTATTTTATGCTTCTGGCGTTGACTTCAACGGCACTAACTATTTGATCTGGTGGAGGAACGCCCTAGAGTGAAGCCTAGGTTGCCCGGAACGTAGAATTGGCCATCACTTTCGAACTGGTCGCAATTATTCCTGTTATATGATGGAAACACTGTTGTATTTTTTTTTGCATTTTATGGTTCGGGCGTTGACTTCTAAGGCCCTAGCTATTCAATCAGTTGGAGCAACGCCCTTTGGTGAAGCCTAGGTTGCTCGGAAAGTAGAAATGACCATAAGTTTCATACTGGTTGCAATTATTTGTTTTATACGATGGAAAAACTGTTGAATTTATAATGTACTTTATGCCTCTGGCGTTGACTTCTAAGGCACTAACTATTCGATCTGGTGGAGGAACGCCCTAGAGTGAAGCCTAGGTTGCCCGGAACGTAGAATTGGCCATCACTTTCAAACTGGTTACAATTATTCGTTTTATACGATGCAAACGCTGTTGTATTTATATCGTATTTTATGCTTCTGGCGTTGACTTCTAAGGCCCTAGCTGTTCGATCTAGTGGAGCAACGCCCTAGAGAGAAGCCTAGGTTGCCCGGAAAGGAGAAATGACCATCACGTTCAAACTGGTTGCAATTAATCCTTTTATACGATGGAAAAGCTGTTGCATTTATATCGTATTTTATGCTTCTGGCGTTTACTTCTAAGGACCTAACTATTCGATCTGGTGGAGCAACGCCCTAGAGTGAAGCCTAGGTTCTTCGGAATGTGGAAATGACCATAACATTCACACTGGTTGCAATTATTCGTTTTATACGATGGAAACGCTGTTGTATTTATATTGTATTTTATGCCTCTGGCGTTGACATCAAAGACCGTAGCTATTAGTTGTGGTGGAGCAACGCCCTAGAGTGACGCCTAGGGTGCATGGAACGTAGAAGTGACCATTACTTTCACACTGGTTGCAATTATTCGTTTTATACGATGGAAAATCTGTTGTATTTATATTGTATTTTATGCTTCTGGCGTTCACTTCTAAGGCACTAACTATTCGATCTGGTGGAGCAACGCCCTAGAGTGAAGCCTAGGTTGCCCGGAACGTAGAATTGGCCATCACTTTCAAACTGGTTGCAATTATTCCTGTTATATGATGGAAACACTGTTGTATTTTTTTTGCATTTTATGGTTCGGGCGTTGACTTCTAAGGCCCTAACTATTCAATCTGTTGGAGCAACGCCCTAGGGTGAAGCCTAGGTTGCTCGGAAAGTAGAAGTGTCCATAAGGTTCATACTGGTTGCAATTATTCGTTTTATGCGATGGAAAAACTGTTGTATTTATATTGTATTTTATGCTTCTGGCGTTGACTTCTAAGGCACTAACTATTCGATCTGGTGGAGCAACGCAATAGAGAGAAGCCTAGGTTGCCCGGAACGTAGAATTGGCCATCACTTTCAAACTGGTTGCAATTATTCCTGTTATATGATGGAAACACTGTTGTATTTTTTTTGCATTTTATGGTTCGGGCGTTGACTTCTAAGGCCCTAACTATTCAACCTGTTGGAGCAACGCCCTAGGGCGAAGCCTAGGTTGCTCGGAAAGTAGAAATGTCCATAAGGTTCATACTGGTTGCAATTATTCGTTTTATACGATGGAAAAACTGTTGTATTTCTATTGTGTTTTATGCTTTTGGCGTTGACTTCTAAGGCACTAACTATTCGATCTGGTGGAGCAACGCCCTAGAGTGAAGCCTACGTTGCCCGGGACGTAGAATTGGCCATCACTTTCAAACTGGTTGCAATTATTCCTGTTATATTATGCTAACACTGTTGTATTTTTATTGCATTTTATGCTTCGGGCGTTGACTTCTAAGGCCCTAACTATTCAATCTGTTGGAGCAACGCCCTAGGGTGAAGCCTAGGTTGCTCGGAACGTAGAAATGACCATAAGTATCATACTGGTTGCAATTATTCGTTTTATACGATGGAAAAACTGTTGTATTTATATTGTATTTTATGCTTCTGGCGTTGACTTCTAAGGCCCTAGCTGTTCGATCTAGTGGAGCAACGCCGTAGAGTGAAGCCTAGGTTGCCCGGAACGTAGAATTGGCCATCACTTTCAAACTGGTTACAATTATTCGTTTTATACAATGCAAACGCTGTGGTATTTATATCGTACTTTATGCTTATGGCGTTTACTTCTAAGGACCTAACTATTCGATCTGGTGGAGCAACGCGCTAGAGTGGATCCTAGGTTGCTCGGAATGTAGAAATGACCATAACTTTCACACTGGTTGCAATTATTCGTTTTATACGATGGAAACGCTGTTGTATTTATATTGTACTTTATGCCTCTGGCGTTGACTTCTAAGGCCGTAGCTATTAGATGTGGTGGAGCAACGCCATAGAGAGACGCCTAGGGTGCTCGGAACGTAGAAATGACCATTACTTTCACACTGGTTGCAATTATTCGTTTTATACGGTGGAAAAGCTGTTGTATTTATATCGTATTTTATGCTTCTGGCGTTTACTTCTAAGGACCAAACTATTCAATCTGTTGGAGCAACGCCATAGGGTGAAGCCTAGGTTGCTCGGAAAGTAGAAATGACCATAAGTTTCATACTGGTTGCAATTATTCGTTTTATACGATGGAAAAGCTGTTGTATTTATATTGTATTTTATGCTTCTGGCGTTGACTTCTAAGGCACTAACTATTCGATCTGGTGGAGCAACGCCCTAGAGTAAAGACTAGGTTGCCCGGAACGTAGAATTGGCCATCACTTTCAAACTGGTTGCAATTATTCCTGTTATATGATGGCAACACTGTTGTATTTTTTTTGCATTTTATGGTTCGGGCGTTGACTTCTAAGGCCCTAACTATTCAATCTGTTGGAGCAACGCCCTAGGGCGAAGCCTAGGTTGCTCGGAAAGTAGAAATGTCCATAAGGTTCATACTGGTTGCAATTATTCGTTTTATACGATGGAAAAACTGTTGTATTTCTATTGTGTTTCATGCTTTTGGCGTTGACATCTAAGGCACTAACTATTCGATCTGGTGGAGCAACGCCCTAGAGTGAAGCCTAGGTTGCCCGGGACGTAGAATTGGCCATCACTTCCAAACTGGTTGCAAATATTCCTGTTATATGATGGAAACACTGTTGTGTTTTTTTTGCATTTTATGGTTCGGGCGTTGACTTCTAAGGCCCTAGCTATTCAATCTGTTGGAGCAACGCCCTAGGGTGAAGCCTAGGTTGCTCGGAAAGTAGAAATGACCATAAGTATCATACTGGTTGCAATTATTCGTTTTATACGATGGAAAAACTGTTGTATTTATATTGCATTTTATGCTTCTGGCGTTGACTTCTAAGGCCCTAGCTGTTCGATCTAGTGGAGCAACACCTTAGAGTGAAGCCTAGGTTGCCCGGAACGTAGAATTGGCCATCACTTTCAAACTGGTTACAATTATTCGTTTTATACGATGCAAACGCTGTTGTATTTATATCGTATTTTATGCTTCTGGCGTTTGCTTCTAAGGACCTAACTATTCGATCTGGTGGAGCAACGCCCTAGAGTGGATCCTAGGTTGCTCGGAATGTAGAAATGACCATAACTTTCACACTGGTTGCAATTATTCGTTTTATACGATGGAAAAGCTGTTGTATTTATATCGTATTTTATGCTTCTGGCGTTGACTTCTAAGGCACTAACTATTCGGTCTGGTGGAGCAATGCCCTGGAGTGAAACCTAAGTTGCCCGGTACGTAGAATTGGCCATCACTTTCAAACTGGTTGCAATTATTCCTGTTATATTATGGAAACACTGTTGCATTTTTATTGCATTTTATGCTTCGGGCGTTGACTTCTAAGGCCCTAACTACTCAATCTGTTGGAGCATCGCCCTAGAGTGAAGCCTAGGTTGCTCGGAAAGTAGAAATGACCATAAGTATCATACTGGTTGCAATTATTCGTTTTATACGATGGAAAAACTGTTGTATTTATATTGTATTTTATGCTTCTGGCGTTGACTTCTAAGGCACTAACTATTCGATCTGGTGGAGCAACGCCCTAGAGTGAAGCCTAGGTTGCTCGGAAAGTAGAAATGACCATCAGTTTCATACTGGTTGCAATTATTCGTTTTATACGATGGAAGAACTGTTGTATTTATATTGTATTTTATGCCTCTGGCGTTGACTTCTAAGGCACTAACTATTCGATCTGATGGAACAACAGCCTAGGGAGAAGCCTAGCTTGCCCGGAATGTAGAAATGACCATTACTATCATACTGGTTGCAATTATTCGTTCTATACGATGGAAATGCTGTTGTATTTATATCGTATTTTATGCTTCTGGCGTTGACTTCTTAGGACGTAACTATTCGGTCTAGTGGAGCAACGCGCTGGAGTGAAACCTTGGTTGCCCGGAACGTAGAATTGGCCATCACTTTCAATCTGGTTGCAATTATTCCTGATATATGAAGGAAACACTTTTGTATTTTTTTTGCATTTTATGGTTCGGGCGTTGACTTCTAAGGCCCTAACTATTCAATCTGTTGGAGCAACGCCCTAGGGTGAAGCCTAGGTTGCTCGGAAAGTAGAAATGACCATAAGTATCATACTGGTTGCAATTATTCGTTTTATACGATGGAAAAACTGCTGTATTTATATTGCATTTTATGCTTCTGGCGTTGAGTTCTAAGGCCCTAGCTGTTCGATCTAGTGGAGCAACTCCTTAGAGTGAAGCCTAGCTTGCCCGGAACGTAGAATTGGCCATCACTTTCAAACTGGTTACAATTATTCGTTTTATACGATGCAAACGCTGTTGTATTTATATCGTATTTTATGCTTCTGGCGTTTGCTTATAAGGACCTAACTATTCGATCTGGTGGAGCAACGCCCTAGAGTGGGTCCTAGGTTGCTCGGAATGTAGAAATGACCATAACTTTCACACTGGTTGCAATTATTCGTTTTATACGATGGAAAAGCTGTTGTATTTATATCGTATTTTATGCTTCTGGCGTTGACTTCTAAGGCACTAACTATTCGGTCTGGTGGAGCAATGCCCTGGAGTGAAACCTAAGTTGCCCGGAACGTAGAATTGGCCATCACTTTCAAACTGGTTGCAATTATTCCTGTTATATTATGGAAACACTGTTGCATTTTTATTGCATTTTATGCTTCGGGCGTTGACTTCTAAGGCCCTAACTATTCAATCTGTTGGAGCAACGCACTAGGGTGAAGCCTAGGTTGCTCGGAAAGTAGAAATGACCATAAGTTTCATACTGGTTGCAATTATTTGTTTTATACGATGGAAAAACTGTTGAATTTATAATGTACTTTATGCCTCTGGCGTTGACTTCTAAGGCACTAACTATTCGATCTGGTGGAGGAACGCCCTAGAGTGAAGCCTAGGTTGCCCGGAACGTAGAATTGGCCATCACTTTCAAACTGGTTACAATTATTCGTTTTATACGATGCAAACGCTGTTGTATTTATATCGTATTTTATGCTTCTGGCGTTGACTTCTAAGGCCCTAGCTGTTCGATCTAGTGGAGCAACGCCCTAGAGAGAAGCCTAGGTTGCCCGGAAAGGAGAAATGACCATCACGTTCAAACTGGTTGCAATTAATCCTTTTATACGATGGAAAAGCTGTTGCATTTATATCGTATTTTATGCTTCTGGCGTTTACTTCTAAGGACCTAACTATTCGATCTGGTGGAGCAACGCCCTAGAGAGAAGCCTAGGTTCCTCGGAATGTGGAAATGACCATAACATTCACACTGGTTGCAATTATTCGTTTTATACGATGGAAACGCTGTTGTATTTATATTGTATTTTATGCCTCTGGCGTTGACATCAAAGACCGTAGCTATTAGTTGTGGTGGAGCAACGCCCTACAGTGACGCCTAGGGTGCTTGGAACGTAGAAGTGACCATTACTTTCACACTGGTTGCAATTATTCGTTTTATACGATGGAAAATCTGTTGTATTTATATTGTATTTTATGCTTCTGGCGTTCACTTCTAAGGCACTAACTATTCGATCTGGTGGAGCAACGCCCTAGAGTGAAGCCTAGGTTGCCCGGAACGTAGAATTGGCCATCACTTTCAAACTGGTTGCAATTATTCCTGTTATATGATGGAAACACTGTTGTATTTTTTTTGCATTTTATGGTTCGGGCGTTGACTTCTAAGGCCCTAACTATTCAATCTGTTGGAGCAACGCCCTAGGGTGAAGCCTAGGTTGCTCGGAAAGTAGAAATGTCCATAAGGTTCATACTGGTTGCAATTATTCGTTTTATGCGATGGAAAAACTGTTGTATTTATATTGTGTTTTATGCTTTTGGCGTTGACTTCTAAGGCACTAACTATTCGATCTGGTGGAGCAACGCCCTAGAGTGAAGCCTACGTTGCCCGGGACGTAGAATTGGCCATCACTTTCAAACTGGTTGCAATTATTCCTGTTATATTATGCTAACACTGTTGTATTTTTATTGCATTTTATGCTTCGGGCGTTGACTTCTAAGGCGCTAACTATTCAATCTGTTGGAGCAACGCCCTAGGGTGAAGCCTAGGTTGCTCGGAACGTAGAAATGACCATAAGTATCATACTGGTTGCAATTATTCGTTTTATACGATGGAAAAACTGTTGTATTTATATTGTATTTTATGCTTCTGGCGTTGACTTCTAAGGCCCTAGCTGTTCGATCTAGTGGAGCAACGCCGTAGAGTGAAGCCTAGGTTGCCCGGAACGTAGAATTGGCCATCACTTTCAAACTGGTTACAATTATTCGTTTTATACAATGCAAACGCTGTGGTATTTATATCGTACTTTATGCTTATGGCGTTTACTTCTAAGGACCTAACTATTCGATCTGGTGGAGCAACGCGCTAGAGTGGATCCTAGGTTGCTCGGAATGTAGAAATGACCATAACTTTCACACTGGTTGCAATTATTCGTTTTATACGATGGAAACGCTGTTGTATTTATATTGTACTTTATGCCTCTGGCGTTGACTTCTAAGGCCGTAGCTATTAGATGTGGTGGAGCAACGCCATAGAGAGACGCCTAGGGTGCTCGGAACGTAGAAATGACCATTACTTTCACACTGGTTGCAATTATTCGTTTTATACGGTGGAAAAGCTGTTGTATTTATATCGTATTTTATGCTTCTGGCGTTTACTTCTAAGGACCAAACTATTCAATCTGTTGGAGCAACGCCATAGGGTGAAGCCTAGGTTGCTCGGAAAGAAGAAATGACCATAAGTTTCATACTGGTTGCAATTATTCGTTTTATACGATGGAAAAGCTGTTGTATTTATATTGTATTTTATGCTTCTGGCGTTGACTTCTAAGGCACTAACTATTCGATCTGGTGGAGCAACGCCCTAGAGTAAAGACTAGGTTGCCCGGAACGTAGAATTGGCCATCACTTTCAAACTGGTTGCAATTATTCCTGTTATATGATGGCAACACTGTTGTATTTTTTTTGCATTTTATGGTTCGGGCGTTGACTTCTAAGGCCCTAACTACTCAATCTGTTGGAGCAACGCCCTAGGGTGAAGCCTAGGTTGCTCGGAAAGTAGAAATGACCATAAGTATCATACTGGTTGCAATTATTCGTTTTATACGATGGAAAAACTGTTGTATTTATATTGTATTTTATGCTTCTGGCGTTGACTTCTAAGGCACTAACTATTCGGTCTGGTGGAGCAATGCCCTGGAGTGAAACCTAAGTTGCCCGGTACGTAGAATTGGCCATCACTTTCAAACTGGTTGCAATTATTCCTGTTATATTATGGAAACACTGTTGCATTTTTATTGCATTTTATGCTTCGGGCGTTGACTTCTAAGGCCCTAACTACTCAATCTGTTGGAGCAACGCCCTAGGGTGAAGCCTAGGTTGCTCGGAAAGTAGAAATGACCATAAGTATCATACTGGTTGCAATTATTCGTTTTATACGATGGAAAAACTGTTGTATTTATATTGCATTTTATGCTTCTGGCGTTGACTTCTAAGGCCCTAGCTGTTCGATCTAGTGGAGCAACACCTTAGAGTGAAGCCTAGGTTGCCCGGAACGTAGAATTGGCCATCACTTTCAAACTGGTTACAATTATTCGTTTTATACGATGCAAACGCTGTTGTATTTATATCGTATTTTATGCTTCTGGCGTTTGCTTCTAAGGACCTAACTATTCGATCTGGTGGAGCAACGCCCTAGAGTGGATCCTAGGTTGCTCGGAATGTAGAAATGACCATAACTTTCACACTGGTTGCAATTATTCGTTTTATACGATGGAAAAGCTGTAGTATTTATATCGTATTTTATGCTTCTGGCGTTGACTTCTAAGGCACTAACTATTCGGTCTGGTGGAGCAATGCCCTGGAGTGAAACCTAAGTTGCCCGGTACGTAGAATTGGCCATCACTTTCAAACTGGTTGCAATTATTCCTGTTATATTATGGAAACACTGTTGCATTTTTATTGCATTTTATGCTTCGGGCGTTGACTTCTAAGGCCCTAACTACTCAATCAGTTGGAGCAACGCCCTAGGGTGAAGCCTAGGTTGCTCGGAAAGTAGAAATGACCATAAGTATCATACTGGTTGCAATTATTCGTTTTATACGATGGAAAAACTGTTGTATTTATATTGTATTTTATGCTTCTGGCGTTGACTTCTAAGGCACTAACTATTCGATCTGGTGGAGCAACGCCCTAGAGTGAAGCCTAGGTTGCTCGGAAAGTAGAAATGACCATCAGTTTCATACTGGTTGCAATTATTCGTTTTATACGATGGAAGAACTGTTGTATTTATATTGTATTTTATGCCTCTGGCGTTGACTTCTAAGGCACTAACTATTCGATCTGATGGAACAACAGCCTAGGGAGAAGCCTAGCTTGCCCGGAATGTAGAAATGACCATTACTATCATACTGGTTGCAATTATTCGTTCTATACGATGGAAATGCTGTTGTATTTATATCGTATTTTATGCTTCTGGCGTTGACTTCTTAGGACGTAACTATTCGGTCTAGTGGAGCAACGCGCTGGAGTGAAACCTTGGTTGCCCGGAACGTAGAATTGGCCATCACTTTCAATCTGGTTGCAATTATTCCTGATATATGAAGGAAACACTTTTGTATTTTTTTTGCATTTTATGGTTCGGGCGTTGACTTCTAAGGCCCTAACTATTCAATCTGTTGGAGCAACGCCCTAGGGTGAAGCCTAGGTTGCTCGGAAAGTAGAAATGACCATAAGTTTCATACTGGTTGCAATTATTCGTTTTATACGATGGAAAAACTGTTGTATTTATATTGTATTTTATGCTTCTGGCGTTGACTTCTAAGGCACTATCTATTCGATCTGGTGGAGCAACGCTCTAGAGCGAAGCCTAGGTTGCCCGGAACGTAGAATTGGCCATCACTTCCAAACTGGTTGCAAATATTCCTGTTATATGATGGAAACACTGTTGTGTTTTTTTTGCATTTTATGGTTCGGGCGTTGACTTCTAAGGCCCTAACTATTCAATCTGTTGGAGCAACGCCCTAGGGTGAAGCCTAGGTTGCTCGGAAAGTAGAAATGACCATAAGTATCATACTGGTTGCAATTATTCGTTTTATACGATGGAAAAACTGCTGTATTTATATTGCATTTTATGCTTCTGGCGTTGAGTTCTAAGGCCCTAGCTGTTCGATCTAGTGGAGCAACTCCTTAGAGTGAAGCCTAGCTTGCCCGGAACGTAGAATTGGCCATCACTTTCAAACTGGTTACAATTATTCGTTTTATACGATGCAAACGCTGTTGTATTTATATCGTATTTTATGCTTCTGGCGTTTACTTCTAAGGACCTAACTATTCGATCTGGTGGAGCAACGCCCTAGAGTGGATCCTAGGTTGCTCGGAATGTAGAAATGACCATAACTTTCACGCTGGTTGCAATTATTCGTTTTATACGATGGAAAAGCTGTTGAATTTATATTGTATTTTATGCTTCTGGCGTTGACTTCTAAGGCACTAACTATTCGATCTGGTGGAGCAACGCCCTAGAGGGAAGCCTAGGTTGCCCGGGACGTAGAATTGGCCATCACTTTCAAACTGGTTGCAATTATTCCTGTTATATTATGGAAACACTGTTGTATTTTTATTGCATTTTATGCTTCGGGCGTTGACTTCTAAGGCCCTAACTATTCAATCTGTTGGAGCAACGCCCTGGGGTGAAGCCTAGGTTGCTCGGAAAGTAGAAATGACCATAAGTATCATACTGGTTGCAATTATTCGTTTTATACGATGGAAAAACTGTTGTATTTATATTGTATTTTATGCTTCTGGCGTTGACTTCTAAGGCCCTAGCTGTTCGATCTAGTAGAGCAACGCCCTAGAGTGAAGCCTACGTTGCCCGGAAAGGAGAAATGGCCATCGCGTTCAAACTGGTTGCAATTAATCCTTTTATACGATGGAAAAACTGTTGTATTTATATTGTATTTTATGCTTCTGGCGTTGACTTCTAAGGCCCTAGCTGTTCGATCTAGTGGAGCAACGCCCTAGAGTGAAGCCTACGTTGCCCGGAAAGGAGAAATGACCATCACGTTCAAACTGGTTGCAATTAATCCTTTTATACGATGGAAAAGCTGTTGTATTTATATCGTATTTTATGCTTCTGGCGTTTACTTCTATGGACCTAACTATTCGATCTGGTGGAGCAACGCCCTAGAGTGAAGCCTACGTTGCCCGGAAAGGAGAAATGACCATCACGTTCAAACTGGTTGCAATTAATCCTTTTATACGATGGAAAAGCTGTTGTATTTATATCGCATTTTATGCTTCTGGCTTTTACTTCTAAGGCCCTAACTATTCAATCTGTTGGAGCAACGCCCTAGGGTGAAGCCTAGGTTGCTCGGAAAGTAGAAATGACCATATCTTTCACAGTGATTGCAATTATTCGTTTGATACGATGGAAAAACTGTTGCATCTTTATCGTATTTTATGCTTCTGGCGATGACTTCTTAGGCCGTAACTATTCGATCTGGTGGAGCAACGCCCTGGAGTGAAACCTGGGTTGCCCGGAACGTAGAAATGACCATCACGTTCAAGCTGGTTGCAATTAATCCTTTTATACGATGGAAAAGCAGTTGTATTTATATCGTATTTTATGCTTCTGGCGTTTACTTCTATGGACCTAACTATTCGATCTGGTGGAGCAACGCCCTAGAGTGAAGCCTAGGTTGCCCGGAACGTAGAATTGGCTATCACTTTCAAACTGGTTGCAATTAATCTTGTTATACGATGGAAAAACTGTTGTATTTCTATTGCATTTTATGCTTCTGGCGTTCACTTCTTAGGCCATAACTATTCGATCTGGTGGAACAACAGCCTAGGGTGAAGCCAGCTTGCCCGGAACGTAGAAATGACCGTTGCTTTCACACTGTTTGCAATTATTCCTTTTATACGATGGAAGAGCTGTTGTATTTATATCGCATTTTATGCTTCTGGCGTTTACTTCTAAGGCCCTAACTATTCAATCTGTTGGAGCAACGCCCTAGGGTGAAGCCTAGGTTGCTCGGAAAGTAGAAATGACCATAAGTTTCTTACTGGTTGCAATTATTCGTTTTATACGATGGAAAAACTGTTGTATTTATATTGTATTTTATGCTTCTGGCGTTGACTTCTAAGGCACTAACTATTCGATCTGGTGGAGCAACGCCCTAGAGTGAAGCCTAGGTTGCTCGGAAAGTAGAAATGACCATCAGTTTCATACTGGTTGCAATTATTCGTTTTATACGATGGAAAAACTGTTGTATTTATATTGTATTTTATGCTTCTGGCGTTGACTTCTAAGGCACTATCTATTCGATCTGGTGGAGCAACGCCCTAGAGTGAAGCCTAGCTTGCCCGGAACGTAGAATTGGCCATCACTTTCAAACTGGTTGCAATTATTCCTGTTATATGATGGAAACACTGTTGTATTTTTTTTGCATTTTATGGTTCGGGCGTTGACTTCTAAGTACCTAACTATTCAATCTGTTGGAGCAACGCCCTAGGGTGAAGCCTAGGTTGCTCGGAAAGTAGAAATGACCATAAGTTTCATACTGGTTGCAATTATTCGTTTTATACGATGGAAAAACTGTTGTATTTATATTGTATTTTATGCTTCTGGCGTTGACTTCTAAGGCACTATCTATTCGATCTGGTGGAGCAACGCCCTAGAGTGAAGCCTAGGTTGCTCGGAAAGTAGAATTGGCCATCACTTTCAAACTGCTCGCAATTATTCCTGCTATATGATGGAAACACTGTTGTATTTTTATTGCATTTTATGCTTCGGGCGTTGACTTCTAAGGACCTAACTATTCTATCTGGTGGAGCAACGCCCTAGAGTGAATCCTAGGTTGCTCGGAATGTAGAAATGACCATAACTTTCACTCTGGTTGCAATTATTCGTTTTATACGATGGAAAAACTGTTGTATTTATATTGCATTTTATGCTTCTGGCGTTGACTTCTAAGACCCTAGCTGTTCGATCTAGTGGAGCAACGCCTTAGAGTGAAGCCTAGGTTGCCCGGAACGTAGAATTGGCCAACACTTTCAAACTGGTTACAATTACTCGCTTTATACGATGCAAACGCTGTTGTATTTATATCGTATTTTATGCTTCTGGCGTTTGCTTCTAAGGACCTAACTATTCGATCTGGTGGAGCAACGCCCTAGAGTGGATCCTAGGTTGCTCGCAATGTAGAAATGACCATAACTTTCACACTGGTTGCAATTATTCGTTTTATACGATGGAAAAGCTGTTGTATTTATATCGTATTTTATGCTTCTGGCGTTGACTTCTAAGGCACTAACTATTCGGTCTGGTGGAGCAATGCCCTGGAGTGAAACCTAAGTTGCCCGGAACGTAGAATTGGCCATCACTTTCAAACTGGTTGCAATTATTCCTGTTATATGATGGAAACACTGTTGTATTTTTTTTGCATTTTATGGTTCGGGCGTTGACTCCTAAGGCCCTAACTATTCAATCTGTTGGAGCAACGCCCTAGGGTGAAGCCTAGGTTGCTCGGAAAGTAGAAATGACCATAAGTTTCATACTGGTTGCAATTATTCGTTTTATACGATGGAAACGCTGTTGTATTTATATTGTATTTTATGCCTCTGGCGTTGACTTCTAAGGCCGTAGCTATTAGATGTGGTGGAGCAACGCCGTAGAGTGACGCCTAGGGTGCTTGGAACGTAAAAATGACCATTACTTTCATACTGGTTGCAATTATTCGTTTTATACGATGGAAAAACTGTTGTATTTATATTGTATTTTATGCTTCTGGCGTTGACTTCTAAGGCACTAACTATTCGATCTGGTGGAGCAACGCCCTAGAGTGAAGCCTAGGTTGCCTGGAACGTAGAATTGGCCATCACTTTCAAACTGGTTGCAATTATTCCTGTTATATGATAGATACACTGTTGTATTTTTATTGCATTTTATGCTTCGGGCGTTGACTTCTAAGGCCCTAACTATTCAATCTGTTGGAGCAACGCCATAGGGTCAAGCCTAGCTTGCTCGGAAAGTAGAAATGACCATAAGTTTCATACTGGTTGCAATTATTCGTTTTATACGATGGAAATGCTGTTGTATTTATATCGTATTTTATGCTTCTGGCGTTGACTTCTTAGGCCGTAACTATTCGGTGGGGTGGAGCAACGCGCTGGAGTGAAACCTAGGTTGCCCCGAACGTAGAATTGGCCATCACTTTCAAACTGGTTGCAATTATTCCTGATATATGATGGAAACAATGTTGTATTTTTTTTGCATTTTATGGTTCGGGCGTTGACTTCTAAGGCCCTAACTATTCAATCTGTTGGAGCAATGCCCTAGGGTGAAGCCTAGGTTGCTCGGAAAGTAGAAATGACCATAAGTTTCATACTGGTTGCAATTATTCGTTTTATACGATGGAAAAACTGTTGTATTTATATTGCATTTTATGCTTCTGGTGTTGACTTCTAAGGCCCTAGCTGTTCGATCTAG
Organism: Calliopsis andreniformis; assembly: GCF_051401765.1. NCBI lineage: Eukaryota > Metazoa > Arthropoda > Insecta > Hymenoptera > Andrenidae > Calliopsis > Calliopsis andreniformis. The sequence continues at coordinate 9,884,556 of NC_135072.1, forward strand.
TGGAGCAACGCCTTAGAGTGAAGCCTAGGTTGCCCGGAACGTAGAATTGGCCATCACTTTCAAACTGGTTACAATTATTCGTTTTATACGATGCAAACGCTGTTGTATTTATATCGTATTTTATGCTTCTGGCGTTTACTTCTAAGGACCTAACTATTCGATATGGTGGAGCAACGCCCTAGAGTGGATCCTAGGTTGCTCGGAATGTAGAAATGACCATAACTTTCACACTGGTTGCAATTATTCGTTTTATACGATGGAAAAGCTGTTGAATTTATATTGTATTTTATGCTTCTGGCGTTGACTTCTAAGGCACTAACTATTCGATCTGGTGGAGCAACGCCCTAGAGGGAAGCCTAGGTTGCCCGGGACGTAGAATTGGCCATCACTTTCAAACTGGTTGCAATTATTCCTGTTATATTATGGAAACACTGTTGTATTTTTATTGCATTTTATGCTTCGGGCGTTGACTTCTAAGGCCCTAACTATTCAATCTGTTGGAGCAACGCCCTGGGGTGAAGCCTAGGTTGCTCGGAAAGTAGAAATGACCATAAGTATCATACTGGTTGCAATTATTCGTTTTATACGATGGAAAAACTGTTGTATTTATATTGTATTTTATGCTTCTGGCGTTGACTTCTAAGGCCCTAGCTGTTCGATCTAGTAGAGCAACGCCCTAGAGTGAAGCCTACGTTGCCCGGAAAGGAGAAATGGCCATCGCGTTCAAACTGGTTGCAATTAATCCTTTTATACGATGGAAAAACTGTTGTATTTATATTGTATTTTATGCTTCTGGCGTTGACTTCTAAGGCCCTAGCTGTTCGATCTAGTGGAGCAACGCCCTAGAGTGAAGCCTACGTTGCCCGGAAAGGAGAAATGACCATCACGTTCAAACTGGTTGCAATTAATCCTTTTATACGATGGAAAAGCTGTTGTATTTATATCGTATTTTATGCTTCTGGCGTTTACTTCTATGGACCTAACTATTCGATCTGGTGGAGCAACGCCCTAGAGTGAAGCCTACGTTGCCCGGAAAGGAGAAATGACCATCACGTTCAAACTGGTTGCAATTAATCCTTTTATACGATGGAAAAGCTGTTGTATTTATATCGCATTTTATGCTTCTGGCTTTTACTTCTAAGGCCCTAACTATTCAATCTGTTGGAGCAACGCCCTAGGGTGAAGCCTAGGTTGCTCGGAAAGTAGAAATGACCATATCTTTCACAGTGATTGCAATTATTCGTTTGATACGATGGAAAAACTGTTGCATCTTTATCGTATTTTATGCTTCTGGCGATGACTTCTTAGGCCGTAACTATTCGATCTGGTGGAGCAACGCCCTGGAGTGAAACCTGGGTTGCCCGGAACGTAGAAATGACCATCACGTTCAAGCTGGTTGCAATTAATCCTTTTATACGATGGAAAAGCAGTTGTATTTATATCGTATTTTATGCTTCTGGCGTTTACTTCTATGGACCTAACTATTCGATCTGGTGGAGCAACGCCCTAGAGTGAAGCCTAGGTTGCCCGGAACGTAGAATTGGCTATCACTTTCAAACTGGTTGCAATTAATCTTGTTATACGATGGAAAAACTGTTGTATTTCTATTGCATTTTATGCTTCTGGCGTTCACTTCTTAGGCCATAACTATTCGATCTGGTGGAACAACAGCCTAGGGTGAAGCCAGCTTGCCCGGAACGTAGAAATGACCGTTGCTTTCACACTGTTTGCAATTATTCCTTTTATACGATGGAAGAGCTGTTGTATTTATATCGCATTTTATGCTTCTGGCGTTTACTTCTAAGGCCCTAACTATTCAATCTGTTGGAGCAACGCCCTAGGGTGAAGCCTAGGTTGCTCGGAAAGTAGAAATGACCATAAGTTTCTTACTGGTTGCAATTATTCGTTTTATACGATGGAAAAACTGTTGTATTTATATTGTATTTTATGCTTCTGGCGTTGACTTCTAAGGCACTAACTATTCGATCTGGTGGAGCAACGCCCTAGAGTGAAGCCTAGGTTGCTCGGAAAGTAGAAATGACCATCAGTTTCATACTGGTTGCAATTATTCGTTTTATACGATGGAAAAACTGTTGTATTTATATTGTATTTTATGCTTCTGGCGTTGACTTCTAAGGCACTATCTATTCGATCTGGTGGAGCAACGCCCTAGAGTGAAGCCTAGCTTGCCCGGAACGTAGAATTGGCCATCACTTTCAAACTGGTTGCAATTATTCCTGTTATATGATGGAAACACTGTTGTATTTTTTTTGCATTTTATGGTTCGGGCGTTGACTTCTAAGTACCTAACTATTCAATCTGTTGGAGCAACGCCCTAGGGTGAAGCCTAGGTTGCTCGGAAAGTAGAAATGACCATAAGTTTCATACTGGTTGCAATTATTCGTTTTATACGATGGAAAAACTGTTGTATTTATATTGTATTTTATGCTTCTGGCGTTGACTTCTAAGGCACTATCTATTCGATCTGGTGGAGCAACGCCCTAGAGCGAAGCCTAGGTTGCCCGGAACGTAGAATTGGCCATCACTTCCAAACTGGTTGCAATTATTCCTGTTATATGATGGAAACACTGTTGTGTTTTTTTTGCATTTTATGGTTCGGGCGTTGACTTCTAAGGCCCTAACTATTCAATCTGTTGGAGCAACGCCCTAGGGTGAAGCCTAGGTTGCTCGGAAAGTAGAAATGACCATAAGTATCATACTGGTTGCAATTATTCGTTTTATACGATGGAAAAACTGTTGTATTTATATTGCATTTTATGCTTCTGGCGTTGACTTCTAAGACCCTAGCTGTTCGATCTAGTGGAGCAACGCCTTAGAGTGAAGCCTAGGTTGCCCGGAACGTAGAATTGGCCAACACTTTCAAACTGGTTACAATTACTCGCTTTATACGATGCAAACGCTGTTGTATTTATATCGTATTTTATGCTTCTGGCGTTTGCTTCTAAGGACCTAACTATTCGATCTGGTGGAGCAACGCCCTAGAGTGGATCCTAGGTTGCTCGCAATGTAGAAATGACCATAACTTTCACACTGGTTGCAATTATTCGTTTTATACGATGGAAAAGCTGTTGTATTTATATCGTATTTTATGCTTCTGGCGTTGACTTCTAAGGCACTAACTATTCGGTCTGGTGGAGCAATGCCCTGGAGTGAAACCTAAGTTGCCCGGAACGTAGAATTGGCCATCACTTTCAAACTGGTTGCAATTATTCCTGATATATGATGGAAACACTGTTGTATTTTTTTGCATTTTATGGTTCGGGCGTTCAGTTCTAAGGCCTTAACTATTCAATCTGTTGGAGCAACGCCCTAGGGTGAAGCCTAGGTTGCGCGGAAAGTAGAAATGACCATAAGTTTCTTACTGGTTGCAATTATTCGTTATATACGATGGAAAAACTGTTGTATTTATATTGTATTTTATGCTTCTGGCGTTGACTTCTAAGGCACTAACTATTCGATCTGGTGGAGCAACGCCCTAGAGCGAAGCCTAGGTTGCCCGGAAGGTAGAATTGGCCATCACTGTCAAACTGGTTGCAATTATTCGTTTGATACGATGGAAAAACTGTTGTATTTATATTGTATTTTATGCTTCTGGCGTTGACTTCTAAGGCCCTAGCTGTTCGATCTAGTGGAGCAACGCCCTAAAGTGAAGCCTAGGTTGCCCGGAAAGGAGAAATGACCATCACGTTCAAACTGGTTGCAATTAATCCTTTTATACGATGGAAAAGCTGTTGTATTTATATCGTATTTTATGCTTCTGGCGTTTACTTCTAAGGACCTAACTATTCGATCTGGTGGAGCAACGCCCTAGAGTGAAGCCTAGGTTCCTCGGAATGTGGAAATGACCATAACTTTCACACTGGTTGCAATTATTCGTTTTATACGATGGAAAAACTGTTGTATTTATATTGTATTTTATGCTTCTGGCGTTGACTTCTAAGGCACTAACTATTCGATCTGGTGGAGCAACGCCCTAGAGTGAAGCCTAGGTTGCCTGGAACGTAGAATTGGCCATCACTTTCAAACTGGTTGCAATTATTCCTGTTATATGATAGATACACTGTTGTATTTTTATTGCATTTTATGCTTCGGGCGTTAACTTCTAAGGCCCTAACTATTCAATCTGTTGGAGCAACGCCATAGGGTCAAGCCTAGCTTGCTCGGAAAGTAGAAATGACCATAAGTTTCATACTGGTTGCAATTATTCGTTTTATACGATGGAAATGCTGTTGTATTTATATCGTATTTTATGCTTCTGGCGTTGACTTCTTAGGCCGTAACTATTCGGTGGGGTGGAGCAACGCGCTGGAGTGAAACCTAGGTTGCCCCGAACGTAGAATTGGCCATCACTTTCAAACTGGTTGCAATTATTCCTGATATATGATGGAAACAATGTTGTATTTTTTTTGCATTTTATGGTTCGGGCGTTGACTTCTAAGGCCCTAACTATTCAATCTGTTGGAGCAACGCCGTAGGGTGAAGCCTAGGTTGCTCGGAAAGTAGAAATGACCATAAGTTTCATACTGGTTGCAATTATTCGTTTTATACGATGGAAAAACTGTTGTATTTATATTGTATTTTATGCTTCTGGCGTTGACTTCTAAGGCACTATCTATTCGATCTGGTGGAGCAACGCCCTAGAGCGAAGCCTAGGTTGCCCGGAACGTAGAATTGGCCATCACTTCCAAACTGGTTGCAATTATTCCTGATATATGATGGAAACACTGTTGTATTTTTTTGCATTTTATGGTTCGGGCGTTGAGTTCTAAGGCCTTAACTATTCAATCTGTTGGAGCAACGCCCTAGGGTGAAGCCTAGGTTGCGCGGAAAGTAGAAATGACCATAAGTTTCTTACTGGTTGCAATTATTCGTTATATACGATGGAAAAACTGTTGTATTTATATTGTATTTTATGCTTCTGGCGTTGACTTCTAAGGCACTAACTATTCGATCTGGTGGAGCAACGCCCTAGAGCGAAGCCTAGGTTGCCCGGAAGGTAGAATTGGCCATCACTGTCAAACTGGTTGCAATTATTCGTTTGATACGATGGAAAAACTGTTGTATTTATATTGTATTTTATGCTTCTGGCGTTGACTTCTAAGGCCCTAGCTGTTCGATCTAGTGGAGCAACGCCCTAAAGTGAAGCCTAGGTTGCCCGGAAAGGAGAAATGACCATCACGTTCAAACTGGTTGCAATTAATCCTTTTATACGATGGAAAAGCTGTTGTATTTATATCGTATTTTATGCTTCTGGCGTTTACTTCTAAGGACCTAACTATTCGATCTGGTGGAGCAACGCCCTAGAGTGAAGCCTAGGTTCCTCGGAATGTGGAAATGACCATAACTTTCACACTGGTTGCAATTATTCGTTTTATACGATGGAAACGTTGTTGTATTTATATTGTATTTTATGCCTCTGGCGCTGACTTGTAAGGCCGTAGCTATTAGATGTGGTGGAGCAACGCCCTAGAGTGGCGCCTAGGGTGCTTGGAACGTAGAAATGTCCATTACTTTCACACTGGTTGCAATTATTCGTTTTATACGATGGAAAAGCTGTTGTATTTATATCGTATTTTATGCTTCTGGCGTTGACTTCTTAGGCCGTAACTATACGGTCTGGTGGAGCAACGCCCTGGAGTGAAACCTAGGTTGCCCGGAACGTAGAATTGGCCATCACTTTCAAACTGGTTGCAATTATTCCTGTTATATGATGGAAACACTGTTGTATTTTTTTTGCATTTTATGGTTCGGGCGTTGACTTCTAAGACCCTAACTACTCAATCTGTTGGAGCAACGCCCTAGGGTGAAGCCTAGGTTGCTCGGAAAGTAGAAATGACCATAAGTTTCATACTGGTTGCAATTATTCGTTTTATACGATGGAAAAACTGTTGTATTTATATTGTATTTTATGCTTTTGGCGTTGACTTCTAAGGCCCTAGCTGTTTGATCTAGTGGAGCAACGCCGTAGAGTGAAGCCTAGGTTCCTCGGAATGTGGAAATGACCATAACTTTCACACTGGTAGCAATTATTCGTTTTATACGATGGAAACGCTGTTGTATTTATATCGTATTTTATGCTTCTGGCGTTGACTTCTTAGGCCGTAACTATTCGGTCTGGTGGAGCAACGCCCTGGAGTGAAACCTAGGTTGCACGGAACGTAGAATTGGCCATCACTTTCAAACTGGTTGCAATTATTCCTGTTATATGATGGAAACACTGTTGTATTTTTTTTGCATTTTATGGTTCGGGCGTTGACTTCTAAGGCCCTAACTATTCAATCTGTTGGAGCAACGCCCTAGGGTGAAGCCTAGGTTGCTCGGAAAGTAGAAATGACCATAAGTTTCATACTGGTTGCAATTATTCGTTTTATACGATGGAAAAACTGTTGTATTTATATTGTATTTTATGCTTCTGGCGTTGACTTCTAAGGCACTAACTATCCGATCTGGTGGAGCAACGCCCTAGAGTGAAGCCTAGGTTGCCCGGAACGTAGAATTGGCCATCACTTTCAAACTGGTTGCAATTATTCCTGTTATTCGATGGAAACACTGTTGTATTTTAATTGCATTTTATGGTTCGCTCGTTGACTTCTAAGGCCCTAACTATTCAATCTGTTGGAGCAACACCCTAGGGTGAAGCCTAGCTTGCTCGGAAAGTAGAAATGACCATAAGTTTCATACTGGTTGCAATTATTCGTTTTATACGGTGGAACAGCTATTGTATTTATATCGTATTTTATGCTTCTGGCGTTGATTTCTAAGGCACTAACTATTCGATCTGGTGGAGCAACGCCCTAGAGTGAAGCCTAGGTTGCCCGGAAGGTAGAATTGGCCATCACTGTCAAACTGGTTGCAATTATTCGTTTGATACGATGGAAAAACTGTTGTATTTATATTGTATTTTATGCTTCTGGCGTTGACTTCTAAGGCCCTAGCTGTTCGATCTAGTGGAGCAACGCCCTAAAGTGAAGCCTAGGTTGCCCGGAAAGGAGAAATGACCATCACGTTCAAACTGGTTGCAATTAATCCTTTTATACGATGGAAAAGCTGTTGTATTTATATCGTATTTTATGCTTCTGGCGTTTACTTCTAAGGACCTAACTATTCGATCTGGTGGAGCAACGCCCTAGAGTGAAGCCTAGGTTCCTCGGAATGTGGAAATGACCATAACTTTCACACTGGTTGCAATTATTCGTTTTATACGATGGAAACGTTGTTGTATTTATATTGTATTTTATGCCTCTGGCGCTGACTTGTAAGGCCGTAGCTATTAGATGTGGTGGAGCAACGCCCTAGAGTGGCGCCTAGGGTGCTTGGAACGTAGAAATGTCCATTACTTTCACACTGGTTGCAATTATTCGTTTTATACGATGGAAAAGCTGTTGTATTTATATCGTATTTTATGCTTCTGGCGTTGACTTCTTAGGCCGTAACTATACGGTCTGGTGGAGCAACGCCCTGGAGTGAAACCTAGGTTGCCCGGAACGTAGAATTGGCCATCACTTTCAAACTGGTTGCAATTATTCCTGTTATATGATGGAAACACTGTTGTATTTTTTTTGCATTTTATGGTTCGGGCGTTGACTTCTAAGACCCTAACTACTCAATCTGTTGGAGCAACGCCCTAGGGTGAAGCCTAGGTTGCTCGGAAAGTAGAAATGACCATAAGTTTCATACTGGTTGCAATTATTCGTTTTATACGATGGAAAAACTGTTGTATTTATATTGTATTTTATGCTTTTGGCGTTGACTTCTAAGGCCCTAGCTGTTTGATCTAGTGGAGCAACGCCGTAGAGTGAAGCCTAGGTTCCTCGGAATGTGGAAATGACCATAACTTTCACACTGGTAGCAATTATTCGTTTTATACGATGGAAACGCTGTTGTATTTATATCGTATTTTATGCTTCTGGCGTTGACTTCTTAGGCCGTAACTATTCGGTCTGGTGGAGCAACGCCCTGGAGTGAAACCTAGGTTGCACGGAACGTAGAATTGGCCATCACTTTCAAACTGGTTGCAATTATTCCTGTTATATGATGGAAACACTGTTGTATTTTTTTTGCATTTTATGGTTCGGGCGTTGACTTCTAAGGCCCTAACTATTCAATCTGTTGGAGCAACGCCCTAGGGTGAAGCCTAGGTTGCTCGGAAAGTAGAAATGACCATAAGTTTCATACTGGTTGCAATTATTCGTTTTATACGATGGAAAAACTGTTGTATTTATATTGTATTTTATGCTTCTGGCGTTGACTTCTAAGGCACTAACTATCCGATCTGGTGGAGCAACGCCCTAGAGTGAAGCCTAGGTTGCCCGGAACGTAGAATTGGCCATCACTTTCAAACTGGTTGCAATTATTCCTGTTATTCGATGGAAACACTGTTGTATTTTAATTGCATTTTATGGTTCGCTCGTTGACTTCTAAGGCCCTAACTATTCAATCTGTTGGAGCAACACCCTAGGGTGAAGCCTAGCTTGCTCGGAAAGTAGAAATGACCATAAGTTTCATACTGGTTGCAATTATTCGTTTTATACGGTGGAACAGCTATTGTATTTATATCGTATTTTATGCTTCTGGCGTTGATTTCTAAGGCACTAACTATTCGATCTGGTGGAGCAACGCCCTAGAGTGAAGCCTAGGTTGCCCGGAACGTAGAATTGGCCATCACTTTCAAACTGGTTGCAATTAATCTTGTTATACGATGGAAAAACTGTTGTATTTTTATTGCATTTTATGCTTCTGGCGTTCACTTCTTAGGCCCTAACTATTCGATCTGGTGGAACAACAGCCTAGGGTGAAGCCTAGCTTGCACGGAACGTAGAAATGACCATTACCTTCACACTGTTTGCAATTATTCCTTTTATACGATGGAAAAGCTGTTGTATTTATATCGCATTTTATGCTTCTGGCGTTTACTCCAAAGGCCCTAACTATTCAATCTGTTGGAGCAACTCCCTAGGGTGAAGCCTAGGTTGCTCGGAAAGTAGAAATGACCATCAGTTTCATACTGGTTGCAATTATTCGTTTTATACGATGGAAAAACTGTTGTATTTATGTTGTATTTTATGCTTCTGGCGTTGACTTCTAAGGCACTAACTATTCGATCTGGTGGAGCAACGCCTTAGAGTTAAGCCTAGGTTGCCCGGAACGTAGAATTGGCCATCACGTTCAAACTGGTTGCAATTAATCCTTATATACGATGGAAGAGCTGTTGTATTTATATCGTATTTTATGCTTCTGACGTTTACTTCTAAGGACCTAACTATTCGGTCTGGTGGAGCAACGACCTAGAGTGAAGCCTAGGTTCCTCGGAATGTGGAAATGACCCTAACTTTCACACTGGTTGCAATTATTCGTTTTATACGATGGAAACGCTGTTGTATTTATATTGTATTTTATGCCTCTGGCGCTGACTTGTAAGGCCGTAGCTATTAGATGTGGTGGAGCAACGCCCTAGAGTGGCGCCTAGGGTGCTTGGAACGTAGAAATGTCCATTACTTTCACACTGGTTGCAATTATTCGTTTTATACGATGGAAAAGCTGTTGTATTTATATCGTATTTTATGCTTCTGGCGTTGACTTCTTAGGCCGTAACTATACGGTCTGGTGGAGCAACGCCCTGGAGTGAAACCTAGGTTGCCCGGAACGTAGAATTGGCCATCACTTTCAAACTGGTTGCAATTATTCCTGTTATATGATGGAAACACTGTTGTATTTTTTTTGCATTTTATGGTTCGGGCATTGACTTCTAAGACCCTAACTACTCAATCTGTTGGAGCAACGCCCTAGGGTGAAGCCTAGGTTGCTCGGAAAGTAGAAATGACCATAAGTTTCATACTGGTTGCAATTATTCGTTTTATACGATGGAAAAACTGTTGTATTTATATTGTATTTTATGCTTCTGGCGTTGACTTCTAAGGCCCTAGCTGTTTGATCTAGTGGAGCAACGCCGTAGAGTGAAGCCTAGGCTGCCTGGAAGGTAGAGTTGGCCATCACTTTCAAACTGGTTGCAATTATTCGTTTTATACGATGGAAAAACTGTTGTATTTATATTGTATTTTATGCTTCTGGCGTTGACTTCTAAGGCACTAACTATTCGGTCTGGTGGAGCAACGCCCTAGAGTGAAGCCTAGGTTGCCCGGAACGTAGAATTGGCCATCACTTTCAAACTGGTTGCAATTATTCCTGTTATACGATGGATACACTGTTGTATTTTTTTTGCATTTTATGGTTCGGGCGTTGACTTCTAAGGCCCTAACTATTCAATCTGTTGGAGCAACGCCCTAGGCTGAAGCCTAGGTTGCTCTGAAAGTAGAAATGTCCATAAGGTTCATACTGGTTGCAATTATTCGTTTTATACGATGGAAAAACTGTTGTATTTATATTGTATGTTATGCTTCTGGCGTTGACTTCTGAGGCACTAACTATTCGATCTGGTGGAGCAACGCAATAGAGTGAAGCATAGGTTGCCCGGAACGTAGAATTGGCCATCACTTTCAAACTGGTTGCAATTATTCCTGTTATATGATGGAAGCACTGTTGCATTTTTTTTGCATTTTATGGTTCGGGCGTTGACTTCTAAGGCCCTAACTATTCAATCTGTTGGAGCAACGCCCTAGGGTGAAGCCTAGGTTGCTCGGAAAGTAGAAATGACCATAAGTTTCATTCTGGTTGCAATTATTCGTTTTATACGATGGAAACGCTGTTGTATTTATATCGTATTTTATGCTTCTGGCGTTTACTTCTAAGGACCTAACTATTCGATCTGGTGGAGCAACGCCCTAGAGTGAATCCTAGGTTGCTCGGAATGTAGAAATGACCATAACTTTCACACTTGTTGCAATTATTCGTTTTATACGATGGAAACGCTGTTGTATTTATATCGTATTTTATGCTTCTGGCGTTTACTTCTAAGGACCTAACTATTCGATCTGGTGGAGCAACGCCCTAGAGTGAATCTTAGGTTGCTCGGAATGTAGAAATGACCATAACTTTCACACTGGTTGCAATTATTCGTTTTATACGACGGAAACGCTGTTGTATTTATATTGTACTTTTTGCCTCTGGCGTTGACTTCTAAGGCCGTAGCTATTAGATGTGGTGGAGCAACGCCCTAGAGTGACGCCTACGGTGCTCGGAAAGTAGAAATGACCATTACTTTCACACTGGTTGCAATTATTCCTTTTATACGATGGAAAAGCTGTTGTATTTATATCGTATTTTATGCTTCTGGCGTTTACTTCTAAGGACCTAACTATTCGATCTGGTGGAGCAACGCCCTAGAGTGAATCCTGGGTTGCTCGGAATGTAGAAATGACCATAACTTTCACACTGGTTGCAATTATTCGTTTTATACGATGGAAACGCTGTTGTATTTATATCGTATTTTATGCTTCTGGCGTTTACTTCTAAGGACCTAACTATTCGATCTGGTGGAGCAACGGCCTAGAGTGAATCCTAGGTTGCTCGGAATGTAGAAATGACCATAACTTTCACACTGGTTGCAATTATTCGTTTTATACGATGGAAACGCTGTTGTATTTATATTGTACTTTATGTCTCTGGCGTTGACTTCTACGGCCGTAGCTCTTAGATGTGGTGGAGCAACGCCCTAGAGTGACGCCTAGGGTGCTCGGAACGTAGAAATGACCATTACTTTCACACTGGTTGCAATTATTCGTCTTATACGATGGAAAAGCTGTTGCATTTATATCGTATTTTATGCTTCTGGCGTTGACTTCTTAGTCCGTAACTATTCGGTCTGGTGGAGCAACGCCCTGGAGTGAAACCTAGGTCGCCCGGAACGTAGAATTGGCCATCACTTTCAAACTGGTTGCAATTATTCCTGTTATATGATGGAAACACTGTTGTATTTTTTTTGCATTTTATGGTTCGGGCGTTGACTTCTAAGGCCCTAACTATTCAATCCGTTGGAGCAACGCCCTAGCGTGAAGCCTAGGTTGCTCGGAAAGTAGAAATGACCATAAGTTTCATACTGGTTGCAATTATTTGTTTCATACGATGGAAAAACTGTTGTATTTATATTGTATTTTATGATTCTGGCGTTGACTTCTACGGCACTAACTATTCGATCTGGTGGAGCAACGCCCTAGGGTGAAGCCTAGGTTGCTCGGAAAGTAGAAATGACCATTAGTTTCATACTGGTTGCAATTATTCGTTTTATACGATGGAAAAACTGTTGTATTCATATTGTATTTTATGCTTCTGGCGTTGACTTCTAAGGCCCTAGCTGTTTGATCTAGTGGAGCAACGCCGTAGAGTGAAGCCTAGGCTGCCCGGAAGGTAGAATTGGCCATCACTTTCAAACTGGTTGCAATTATTCGTTTTATACGATGGAAAAACTGTTGTATTTATATTGTATTTTATGCTTCTGGAGTTGTCTTCTAAGGCACTAACTATTCGATCTGGTGGAGCAACGCCTTAGAGTGAAGCCTAGGTTGCCCGGGACGCAGAATTGGCCATCACTTTCAAACTGGTTGCAATTATTCCTGTTATATTATGGAAACACTGTGGTATTTTTATTGCATTTTATGCTTCGGGCGTTGACTTCTAAGGACCTAACTATTCTATCTGGTGGAGCAACGCCCTAGAGTGAATCCTAGGTTGCTCGGAATGTAGAAATGACCATAACTTTCACACTGGTTGCAATTATTCGTTTTATACGATGGAAACGCTGTTGTATTTATATTGTACTTTATGCCTCTGGCGTTGACTTCTAAGGCCGTAGCTATTAGATGTGGTGGAGCAAAGCCCTAGAGTGACGCCTAGGGTGCTCGGAACGTAGAAATGACCATTACTTTCACACTGGTTGCAATTATTCGTTTTATACGATGGAAAAGCTGTCGTATTTATATCGTATTTTATGCTTCTGGCGTTTACTTCTAAGGTCCTAACTATTCGATCTGGCGGAGCAACGCCCTGGAGTGAAACCTAGGTTGCCCGGAACGTAGAATTGGCCATCACTTTCAAACTGGTTGCAATTATTCCTGTTATATGATGGAAGCACTGTTGCATTTTTTTTGCATTTTATGGTTCGGGCGTTGACTTCTAAGGCCCTAACTATTCAATCTGTTGGAGTAACGCCCTAGGGTGAAGCCTAGGTTGCTCGGAAAGTAGAAATGACCATAAGTTTCATTCTGGTTGCAATTATTCGTTTTATACGATGGAAACGCTGTTGTATTTATATCGTATTTTATGCTTCTGGCGTTTACTTCTAAGGACCTAACTATTCGATCTGGTGGAGCAACGCCCTAGAGTGAATCCTAGGTTGCTCGGAATGTAGAAATGACCATAACTTTCACACTTGTTGCAATTATTCGTTTTATACGATGGAAACGCTGTTGTATTTATATCGTATTTTATGCTTCTGGCGTTTACTTCTAAGGACCTAACTATTCGATCTGGTGGAGCAACGCCCTAGAGTGAATCTTAGGTTGCTCGGAATGTAGAAATGACCATAACTTTCACACTGGTTGCAATTATTCGTTTTATACGTCGGAAACGCTGTTGTATTTATATTGTACTTTTTGCCTCTGGCGTTGACTTCTAAGGCCGTAGCTATTAGATGTGGTGGAGCAACGCCCTAGAGTGACGCCTACGGTGCTCGGAAAGTAGAAATGACCATTACTATCACACTGGTTGCAATTATTCCTTTTATACGATGGAAAAGCTGTTGTATTTATATCGTATTTTATGCTTCTGGCTTTTACTTCTAAGGACCTAACTATTCGATCTGGTGGAGCAACGCCCTAGAGTGAATCCTAGGTTGCTCGGAATGTAGAAATGACCATAACTTTCACACTGGTTGCAATTATTCGTTTTATACGATGGAAACGCTGTTGTATTTATATTGTACTTTATGCCTCTGGCGTTGACTTCTAAGGCCGTAGCTATTAGATGTGGTGGAGCAATGCCCTAGAGTGACGCCTAGGGTGCTCGGAACGTAGAAATGACCATTACTTTCACACTGGTTGCAATTATTCGTTTTATACGATGGAAAAGCTGTCGTATTTATATCGTATTTTATGCTTCTGGCGTTTACTTCTAAGGACCTAACTATTCGATCTGGTGGAGCAACGCCCTAGAGTGAATCTTAGGTTGCTCGAAATGTAGAAATGACCATAACTTTCACACTGGTTGCAATTATTCGTTTTATACGTCGGAAACGCTGTTGTATTTATATTGTACTTTTTGATTCTGGCGTTGACTTCTAAGGCCGTAGCTATCAGATATGGTGGAGCAACGCCCTAGAGTGACGCCTAGGGTGCTCGGAAAGTAGAAATGACCATTACTTTCACACTGGTTGCAATTATTCGTTTTATACGATGGAAAAGCTGTTGTATTTATATCGTATTTTATGCTTCTGGCGTTTACTTCTAAGGACCTAACTATTCGATCTGGTGGAGCAACGGCCTAGAGTGAATCCTAGGTTGCTCGGAATGTAGAAATGACCATAACTTTCACACTGGTTGCAATTATTCGTTTTATACGATGGAAACGCTGTTGTATTTATATTGTACTTTATGTCTCTGGCGTTGACTTCTAAGGCCGTAGCTCTTAGATGTGGTGGAGCAACGCCCTAGAGTGACGCCTAGGGTGCTCGGAACGTAGAAATGACCATTACTTTCACACTGGTTGCAATTATTCGTCTTATACGATGGAAAAGCTGTTGCATTTATATCGTATTTTATGCTTCTGGCGTTGACTTCTTAGTCCGTAACTATTCGGTCTGGTGGAGCAACGCGCTGGAGTGAAACCTAGGTTGCCCGGAACGTAGAATTGGCCATCACTTTCAAACTGGTTGCAATTATTCCTGTTATATTATGGAAACACTGTTGTATTTTTATTGCATTTTATGGTTCGGGCGTTGACTTCTAAGGCCCTAACTATTCAATCTGTTGGAGCAACGCCCTAGAGTGAATTCTAGTTTGCTCGGAATGTAGAAATGACCATAACTTTCACACTGGTTGCAATTATTCGTCTTATACGATGGAAACGCTGTTGTATTTATATCGTATTTTATGCTTCTGGCGTTTACTTCTAAGGACCTAACTATTCGATCTGGTGGAGCAACGCCCTAGAGTGAATCCTAGCTTGCTCGGAATGTAGAAATGACCATAACTTTCACACTTGTTGCAATTATTCGTTTTATACGATGGAAACGCTGTTGTATTTATATCGTATTTTATGCTTCTGGCGTTTACTTCTAAGGACCTAACTATTCGATCTGGTGGAGCAACGCCCTAGAGTGAATCCTAGGTTGCTCGGAATGTAGAAATGACCATAACTTTCACACTGGTTGCAATTATTCGTTTTGTACGATGGAAACGCTGTTGTATTTATATTGTACTTTTTGCCTCTGGCATTGACTTCTAAGGCCGTAGCTATTAGATGTGGTGGAGCAACGCCCTAGAGTGACGCCTAGGGTTCTCGGAAAGTAGAAATGACCATTACTTTCACACTGGTTGCAATTATTCGTTTTATACGATGGAAAAGCTGTTGTATTTATATCGTATTTTATGCTTCTGGCGTTTACTTCTAAGGACCTAACTATTCGATCTGGTGGAGCAACGCCCTAGAGTGAATCCTAGGTAGCTCGGAATGTAGAAATGACCATAACTTTCACACTGGTTGCAATTATTCGTTTTATACGATGGAAACGCTGTTGTATTTATATTGCACTTTATGTCTCTGGCGTTGACTTCTAAGGCCGTAGCTCTTAGATGTGGTGGAGCAACGCCCTAGAGTGACGCCTAGGGTGCTCGGAACGTAGAAATGACCATTACTTTCACACTGGTTGCAATTATTCGTCCTATACGATGGGAAAGCTGTTGTATTTATATCGTATTTTATGCTTCTGGCGTTGACTTCTTAGTCCGTAACTATTCGGTCTGGTGGAGCAACGCCCTGGAGTGAAACCTAGGTTGCCCGGAACGTAGAATTGGCCATCACTTTCAAACTGGTTGCAATTATTCCTGTTATATGATGGAAACACTGTTGTATTTTTTTTGCATTTTATGGTTCGGGTGTTGACTTCTAAGGCCCTAACTATTCAATCCGTTTGAGCAACGCCCTAGCCTGAAGCCTAGGTTGCTCGGAAAGTAGAAATGACCATAAGTTTCCTACTGGTTGCAATTATTTGTTTCATACGATGGAAAAACTGTTGTATTTATATTGTACTTTATGCTTCTGGCGTCGACTTCTATGGCAATAACTCTTCGATCTGGTGGAGCAACGCCCTAGAGTGAAGCCTAGGTTGCCCGGAACGTAGAATTGGCCATCACTTTCAAACTGGTCGCAATTATTCCTGCTATATGATGGAAACACTGTTGTATTTTTTTTGCATTTTATGGTTCGGGCGTAGACTTCTAAGGCCCTAACCATTCAATCTGTTGGAGCAACGCCCTAGGGTGAAGCCTAGGTTGCTCGGAAAGTAGAAATGACCATAAGTTTCATACTGGTTGCAATTATTCGTTTTATACGGTGGAGCAGCTGTTGTATTTATATCGTATTTTATGCTTCTGGCGTTGACTTCTTAGGCCGTAACTATTTGGTCTGGTCGAGCAATACCCTGTAGTGAAACCTAGGTTGCCCGGAACGTAGAATTGGCCATCACTTTCAAACTGGTTGCAATTATTCCTGTTATATGATGGAAACACTGTTGTATTTTTATTGCATTTTATGGTTCGGGCGTTGACTTCTAAGGCCCTAACTATTCAATCTGTTGGAGCAACGCCCTAGGGTGAAGCCTAGGTTGCTCGGAAAGTAGAAATGACCATTAGTTTCATACTGGTTGCAATTATTCGTTTTATACGATGGAAAAACTGTTGTATTCATATTGTATTTTATGCTTCTGGCGTTGACTTCTAAGGCCCTAGCTGTTTGATCTAGTGGAGCAACGCCGTAGAGTGAAGCCTAGGCTGCCCGGAAGGTAGAATTGGCCATCACTTTCAAACTGGTTGCAATTATTCGTTTTATACGATGGAAAAACTGTTGTATTCATATTGTATTTTATGCTTTTGGCGTTGACTTCTAAGGCACTAACTATTCGGTCTGGTGGAGCAACGCCCTAGAGTGAAGCCTAGGTTGCCCGGACCGTAGAATTGGCCATCACTTTCAAACTGGTTGCAATTATTCCTGTTATATGATGGATACACTGTTGTATTTTTTTTGCATTTTATGGTTCGGGCATTGACTTCTAAGGCCCTAACTATTCAATCTGTTGGAGCAACGCCCTAGAGTGAATTCTAGTTTGCTCGGAATGTAGAAATGACCATAACTTTCACACTGGTTGCAATTATTCGTCTTATACGATGGAAACGCTGTTGTATTTATATCGTATTTTATGCTTCTGGCGTTTACTTCTAAGGACCTAACTATTCGATCTGGTGGAGCAACGCCCTAGAGTGAATCCTAGGTTGCTCGGAATGTAGAAATGACCATAACTTTCACACTTGTTGCAATTATTCGTTTTATACGATGGAAACGCTGTTGTATTTATATCGTATTTTATGCTTCTGGCGTTTACTTCTAAGGACCTAACTATTCGATCTGGTGGAGCAACGCCCTAGAGTGAATCCTAGGTTGCTCGGAATGTAGAAATGACCATAACTTTCACACTGGTTGCAATTATTCGTTTTGTACGATGGAAACGCTGTTGTATTTATATTGTACTTTTTGCCTCTGGCGTTGACTTCTAAGGCCGTAGCTATTAGATGTGGTGGAGCAACGCCCTAGAGTGACGCCTAGGGTTCTCGGAAAGTAGAAATGACCATTACTTTCACACTGGTTGCAATTATTCGTTTTATACGATGGAAAAGCTGTTGTATTTATATTGTACTTTATGCCTCTGGCGTTGACTTCTAAAGCCGTAGCTATTAGATGTGGTGGAGCAATGCCCTAGAGTGACGCCTAGGGTGCTCGGAACGTAGAAATGACCATTACTTTCACACTGGTTGCAATTATTCGGTTTATACGATGGAAAAGCTGTCGTATTTATATCGTATTTTATGCTTCTGGCGTTTACTTCTAAGGACCTAACTATTCGATCTGGTGGAGCAACGCCCTAGAGTGAATCTTAGGTTGCTCGAAATGTAGAAATGACCATAACTTTCACACTGGTTGCAATTATTCGTTTTATACGTCGGAAACACTGTTGTATTTATATTGTACTTTTTGATTCTGGCGTTGACTTCTAAGTCCGTACCTATTAGATGTGGTGGAGCAACGCCCTAGAGTGACGCCTAGGGTGCTCGGTAAGTAGAAATGACCATTACTTTCACACTGGTTGCAATTATTCGTTTTATACGATGGAAAAGCTGTTGTATTTATATCGTATTTTATACTTCTGGCGTTTACTTCTAAGGACCTAACTATTCGATCTGGTGGAGCAACGCCCTAGAGTGAATCCTAGGTTGCTCGGAATGTAGAAATGACCATAACTTTCACACTGGTTGCAATTATTCGTTTTATACGATGGAAACGCTGTTGTATTTATATTGTACTTTATGTCTCTGGCGTTGACTTCTAAGGCCGTAGCTCTTAGATGTGGTGGAGCAACGCCCTAGAGTGACGCCTAGGGTGCTCGGAACGTAGAAATGACCATTACTTTCACACTGGTTGCAATTATTCGTCTTATACGATGGAAAAGCTGTTGTATTTATATCGTATTTTATGCTTCTGGCGTTGACTTCTTAGTCCGTAACTATTCGGTCTGGTGGAGCAACGCCCTGGAGTGAAACCTAGGTTGCCCGGAACGTAGAATTGGCCATCACTTTCAATCTGGTTGCAATTATTCCTGTTATATGATGGAAACACTGTTGTATTTTTTTTGCATTTTATGGTTCGGGCGTTGACTTCTAAGGCCCTAACTATTCAATCCGTTGGAACAACGCTCTAGCGTGAAGCCTAGGTTGCTCGGAAAGTAGAAATGACCATAAGTTTCATACTGGTTGCAATTATTCGTTTTATACGATGGAAAAGCTGTTGTATTTATATTGTATTTTATGCTTCTGGAGTTGTCTTCTAAGGCACTAACCATTCGATCTGGTGGAGCAACGCCCTAGAGTGAAGCCTAGGTTGCCCGGGACGCAGAATTGGCCATCACTTTCAAACTGGTTGCAATTATTCCTGTTATATTATGGAAACACTGTTGTATTTTTATTGCATTTTATGCTTCGGGCGTTGACTTCTAAGGACCTAACTATTCTATCTGGTGGAGCAACGCCCTAGAGTGAATCCTGGGTTGCTCGGAATGTAGAAATGACCATAACTTTCACACTGGTTGCAATTATTCGTTTTATACGATGGAAACGCTGTTGTATTTATATTGTACTTTATGCCTCTGGCGTTGACTTCTAAGGCCGTAGCTATTAGATGTGGTGGAGCAAAGCCCTAGAGTGACGCCTAGGGTGCTCGGAACGTAGAAATGACCATTACTTTCACACTGGTTGCAATTATTCGTTTTATACGATGGAAAAGCTGTCGTATTTATATCGTATTTTATGCTTCTGGCGTTTACTTCTAAGGACCTAACTATTCGATTTGGTGGAGCAACGCCCTAGAGTGAATCTTAGGTTGCTCGGAATGTTGAAATGACCATAACTTTCACACTGGTTGCAATTATTCGTTTTATACGACGGAAACGCTGTTGTATTTATATTGTACTTTATGCCTCTGGCGTTGACTTCTAAGGCCGTAGCTATTAGATATGGTGGAGCAACGCCCTAGAGTGACGCCTAGTGTGCTCGGAACGTAGAAATGACCATTACTTTCACACTGGTTGCAATTATTCGTTTTATACGATGGAAAAGCTGCTGTATTTATATCGTATTTTATGCTTCTGGCGTTGACTTCTTAGTCCGTAACTATTCGGTCTGGTGGAGCAACGCGCTGGAGTGAAACCTAGGTTGCCCGGAACGTAGAATTGGCCATCACTTTCAAACTGGTTGCAATTATTCCCGTTATATGATGGAAACACTGTTGTATTTTTATTGCATTTTATGCTTCGGGCGTTGACTTCTAAGGACCTAACTATTCTATCTGGTGGAGCAACGCCCTAGAGTGAATCCTAGGTTGCTCGGAATGTAGAAATGACCATAACTTTCACACTGGTTGCAATTATTCGTTTTATACGATGGAAACGCTGTTGTATTTATATTGTACTTTATGCCTCTGGCGTTGACTTCTAAGGCCGTAGCTATTAGATGTGGTGGAGCAAAGCCCTAGAGTGACCCCTAGGGTGCTCGGAACGTAGAAATGACCATTACTTTCACACTGGTTGCAATTATTCGTTTTATACGATGGAAAAGCTGCTGTATTTATATCGTATTTTATGCTTCTAGCGTTGACTTCTAAGGCACTAACTATTCGATCTGGTGGAGCAACGCCCTAGAGTGAAGCCTAGGTTGCCCGGTAGGTAGAATTGGCCATCACTTTCAAACTGGTTGCAATTATTCGTTTTATACGATGGAAAAACTGTTGTATTTATATTGTATTTTATGCTTCTGGCGTTGACTTCTAAGGCACTAACTATTCGATCTGGTGGAGCAACGCCCTAGAGTGAAGCCTAGGTTGCCCGGGACGCAGAATTGGCCATCACTTTCAAACTGGTTGCAATTATTCCTGTTATATTATGGAAACACTGTTGTATTTTTATTGCATTTTATGCTTCGGGCGTTGACTTCTAAGGACCTAACTATTCTATCTGGTGGAGCAACGCCCTAGAGTGAATCCTAGGTTGCTCGGAATGTAGAAATGACCATAACTTTCACACTGGTTGCAATTATTCGTTTTATACGATGGAAACGCTGTTGTATTTATATTGTACTTTATGCCTCTGGCGTTGACTTCTAAGGCCATAGCTATTAGATGTGGTGGAGCAAAGCCCTAGAGTGACGCCTAGGGTGCTCGGAACGTAGAAATGACTATTACTTTCACACTGGTTGCAATTATTCGTTTTATACGATGGAAAAGCTGTCGTATTTATATCGTATTTTATGCTTCTGGCGTTTACTTCTAAGGACCTAACTATTCGATCTGGTGGAGCAACGCCCTAGAGTGAATCTTAGGTTGCTCGGAATGTAGAAATGACCATAACTTTCACACTGGTTGCAATTATTCGTTTTATACGACGGAAACGCTGTTGTATTTATATTGTACTTTATGCCTCTGGCGTTGACTTCTAAGGCCGTAGCTATTAGATATGGTGGAGCAAAGCCCTAGAGTGACGCCTAGGGTGCTCGGAACGTAGAAATGACCATTACTTTCACACTGGTTGCAATTATTCGTTTTATACGATGGAAAAGCTGTCGTATTTATATCGTATTTTATGCTTCTGGCGTTTACTTCTAAGGACCTAACTTTTCGATCTGGTGGAGCAACGCCCTAGAGTGAATCTTAGGTTGCTCGGAATGTAGAAATGACCATAACTTTCACACTGGTTGTAATTATTCGTTTTATACGACGGAAACGCTGTTGTATTTATATTGTACTTTATGCCTCTGGCGTTGACTTCTAAGGCCGGAGCTATTAGATATGGTGGAGCAACGCCCTAGAGTGACGCCTAGTGTGCTCGGAACGTAGAAATGACCATTACTTTCACACTGGTTGCAATTATTCGTTTTATACGATGGAAACGCTGTTGTATTTATATTGTACTTTATGCCTCTGGCGTTGACTTCTAAGGACCTAACTATTCGATCTGGTGGAGCAACGCCCTAGAGTGAATCTTAGGTTGCTCGAAATGTAGAAATGACCATAACTTTCACACTGGTTGCAATTATTCGTTTTATACGTCGGAAACGCTGTTGTATTTATATTGTACTTTTTGATTCTGGCGTTGACTTCTAAGGCCGTAGCTATTCGATCTGGTGGAATAACGCCCTAGAGTGAAGCCTAGGTTGCCCGGGACGCAGAATTGGCCATCACTTTCAAACTGGTTGCAATTATTCCTGTTATATTATGGAAACACTGTTGTATTTTTATTGCATTTTATGCTTCGGGCGTTGACTTCTAAGGACCTAACTATTCTATCTGGTGGAGCAACGCCCTAGAGTGAATCCTAGGTTGCTCGGAATGTAGAAATGACCATAACTTTCACACTGGTTGCAATTATTCGTTTTATACGATGGAAACGCTGTTGTATTTATATTGTACTTTATGCCTCTGGCGTTGACTTCTAAGGACCTAACTATTCGATCTGGTGGAGCAACGCCCTAGAGTGAATCTTAGGTTGCTCGAAATGTAGAAATGACCATAACTTTCACACTGGTTGCAATTATTCGTTTTATACGTCGGAAACGCTGTTGTATTTATATTGTACTTTTTGATTCTGGCGTTGACTTCTAAGGCCGTAGCTATTAGATGTGGTGGAGCAACGCCCTAGAGTGACGCCTAGGGTGCTCGGAAAGTAGAAATGACCATTACTTTCACACTGGTTGCAATTATTCGTTTTATACGATGGAAAAGCTGTTGTATTTATATCGTATTTTATGCTTCTGGCGTTTACACCTAAGGACCTAACTATTCGATCTGGTGGAGCAACGCCCTAGAGTGAATCTTAAGTTGCTCGGAATGTTGAAATGACCATAACTTTCACACTGGTTGCAATTATTCGTTTTATACGACGGAAACGCTGTTGTATTTATATTGTACTTTATGCCTCTGGCGTTGACTTCTAAGGCCGTAGCTATTAGATATGGTGGAGCAACGCCCTAGAGTGACGCCTAGTGTGCTCGGAACGTAGAAATGACCATTACTTTCACACTGGTTGCAATTATTCGTTTTATACGATGGAAAAGCTGCTGTATTTATATCGTATTTTATGCTTCTGGCGTTGACTTCTTAGTCCGTAACTATTCGGTCTGGTGGAGCAACGCGCTGGAGTGAAACCTAGGTTGCACGGAACGTAGAATTGGCCATCACTTTCAAACTGGTTGCAATTATTCCTGTTATATTATGGAAACACTGTTGTATTTTTATTGCATTTTATGCTTCGGGCGTTGACTTCTAAGGACCTAACTATTCTATCTGGTGGAGCAACGCCCTAGAGTGAATCCTAGGTTGCTCGGAATGTAGAAATGACCATAACTTTCACACTGGTTGCAACTATTCGTATTATACGATGGAAACGCTGTTGTATTTATATTGTACTTTATGCCTCTGGCGTTGACTTCTAAGGCCGTAGCTATTAGATGTGGTGGACCAAAGCCCTAGAGTGACGCCTAGGGTGCTCGGAACGTAGAAATGACCATTACTTTCACACTGGTTGCAATTATTCGTTTTATACGATGGAAAAGCTGTCGTATTTATATCGTATTTTATGCTTCTGGCGTTTACTTCTAAGGACCTAACTATTCGATCTGGTGGAGCAACGCCCTAGAGTGAATCTTAGGTTGCTCGGAATGTTGAAATGACCATAACTTTCACACTGGTTGCAATTATTCGTTTTATACGACGGAAACGCTGTTGTATTTATATTGTACTTTATGCCTCTGGCGTTGACTTCTAAGGCCGTAGCTATTAGATATGGTGGAGCAACGCCCTAGAGTGACGCCTAGTGTGCTCGGAACGTAGAAATGACCATTACTTTCACACTGGTTGCAATTATTCGTTTTATACGATGGAAAAGCTGCTGTATTTATATCGTATTTTATGCTTCTAGCGTTGACTTCTAAGGCACTAACTATTCGATCTGGTGGAGCAACGCCCTAGAGTGAAGCCTAGGTTGCCCGGTAGGTAGAATTGGCCATCACTTTCAAACTGGTTGCAATTATTCGTTTTATACGATGGAAAAACTGTTGTATTTATATTGTATTTTATGCTTCTGGCGTTGACTTCTAAGGCACTAACTATTCGATCTGGTGGAGCAACGCCCTAGAGTGAAGCCTAGGTTGCCCGGGACGCAGAATTGGCCATCACTTTCAAACTGGTTGCAATTATTCCTGTTATATTATGGAAACACTGTTGTATTTTTATTGCATTTTATGCTTCGGGCGTTGACTTCTAAGGACCTAACTATTCTATCTGGTGGAGCAACGCCCTAGAGTGAATCCTAGGTTGCTCGGAATGTAGAAATGACCATAACTTTCACACTGGTTGCAATTATTCGTTTTATACGATGGAAACGCTGTTGTATTTATATTGTACTTTATGCCTCTGGCGTTGACTTCTAAGGCCATAGCTATTAGATGTGGTGGAGCAACGCCCTAGAGTGACGCCTAGGGTGCTCGGAACGTAGAAATGACTATTACTTTCACACTGGTTGCAATTATTCGTTTTATACGATGGAAAAGCTGTCATATTTATATCGTATTTTATGCTTCTGGCGTTTACTTCTAAGGACCTAACTATTCGATCTGGTGGAGCAACGCCCTAGAGTGAATCTTAGGTTGCTCGGAATGTAGAAATGACCATAACTTTCACACTGGTTGCAATTATTCGTTTTATACGACGGAAACGCTGTTGTATTTATATTGTACTTTATGCCTCTGGCGTTGACTTCTAAGGCCGTAGCTATTAGATATGGTGGAGCAACGCCCTAGAGTGACGCCTAGTGTGCTCGGAACGTAGAAATGACCATTACTTTCACACTGGTTGCAATTATTCGTTTTATACGATGGAAAAGCTGCTGTATTTATATCGTATTTTATGCTTCTGGCGTTGACTTCTTAGTCCGTAACTATTCGGTCTGGTGGAGCAACGCGCTGGAGTGAAACCTAGGTTGCCCGGAACGTAGAATTGGCCATCACTTTCAAACTGGTTGCAATTATTCCTGTTATATTATGGAAACACTGTTGTATTTTTATTGCATTTTATGCTTCGGGCGTTGACTTCTAAGGACCTAACTATTCTATCTGGTGGAGCAACGCCCTAGAGTGAATCCTAGGTTGCTCGGAATGTAGAAATGACCATAACTTTCACACTGGTTGCAATTATTCGTTTTATACGATGGAAACGCTGTTGTATTTATATTGTACTTTATGCCTCTGGCGTTGACTTCTAAGGCCGTAGCTATTAGATGTGGTGGAGCAAAGCCCTAGAGTGACGCCTAGGGTGCTCGGAACGTAGAAATGACCATTACTTTCACACTGGTTGCAATTATTCGTTTTATACGATGGAAAAGCTGTCGTATTTATATCGTATTTTATGCTTCTGGCGTTTACTTCTAAGGACCTAACTATTCGATCTGGTGGAGCAACGCCCTAGAGTGAATCTTAGGTTGCTCGGAATGTTGAAATGACCATAACTTTCACACTGGTTGCAATTTTTCGTTTTATACGACGGAAACGCTGTTGTATTTATATTGTACTTTATGCCTCTGGCGTTGACTTCAAAGGCCGTAGCTATTAGATATGGTGGAGCAACGCCCTAGAGTGACGCGTAGTGTGCTCGGAACGTAGAAATGACCATTACTTTCACACTGGTTGCAATTATTCGTTTTATACGATGGAAAAGCTGCTGTATTTATATCGTATTTTATGCTTCTGGCGTTGACTTCTTAGTCCGTAACTATTCGGTCTGGTGGAGCAACGCGCTGGAGTGAAACCTAGGTTGCCCGGAACGTAGAATTGGCCATCACTTTCAAACTGGTTGCAATTATTCCCGTTATATGATGGAAACACTGTTGTATTTTTTTTGCATTTTATGGTTCGGGTGTTGACTTCTAAGGCCCTAACTATTCAATCCGTTGGAGCAACGCCCTAGCCTGAAGCCTAGGTTGCTCGGAAAGTAGAAATGACCATAAGTTTCATACTGTTTGCAATTATTTGTTTCATACGATGGAAAAACTGTTGTATTTATATTGTACTTTATGCTTCTGGCGTCGACTTCTATGGCACTAACTCTTCGATCTGGTGGAGCAACGCCCTAGAGTGAAGCCTAGGTTGCCCGGAACGTAGAATTGGCCATCACTTTCAAACTGGTCGCAATTATTCCTGCTATATGATGGAAACGCTGTTGTATTTTTTTCGCATTTTATGGTTCGGGCGTAGACTTCTAAGGCCCTAACTATTCAATCTGTTGGAGCAACGCCCTAGGGTGAAGCCTAGGTTGCTCGGAAAGTAGAAATGGCCATAAGTTTCATACTGGTTGCAATTATTCGTTTTATACGGTGGAACAGCTGTTGTATTTATATCGTATTTTATGCTTCTGGCGTTGACTTCTTAGGCCGTAACTATTTGGTCTGGTGGAGCAATGCCCTGTAGTGAAACCTGGGTTGCCCGGAACGTAGAATTGGCCATCACTTTCAAACTGGTTGCAATTATTCCTGTTATATGATGGAAACACTGTTGTATTTTTTTTGCATTTTATGGTTCGGGCGTTGACTTCTAAGGCCCTAACTATTCAATCTGTTGGAGCAACGCCCTAGGGTGAAGCCTAGGTTGCTCGGAAAGTAGAAATGACCATTAGTTTCATACTGGTTGCAATTATTCGTTTTATACGATGGAAAAACTGTTGTATTCATATTGTATTTTATGCTTCTGGCGTTGACTTCTAAGGCACTAACTATTCGATCTGGTGGAGCAACGCCCTAGAGTGAAGCCTAGGTTGCCCGGTAGGTAGAATTGGCCATCACTTTCAAACTGGTTGCAATTATTCGTTTTATACGATGGAAAAACTGTTGTATTTATATTGTATTTTATGCTTCTGGCGTCGACTTCTATGGCACTAACTATTCGATCTGGTGGAGCAACGCCCTAGAGTGAAGCCTAGGTTGCCGGAACGTAGAATTGGCCATCACTTTCAAACTGGTCGCAATTATTCCTGCTATATGATGGAAACACTGTTGTATTTTTTTTGCATTTTATGGTTCGGGCGTAGACTTCTAAGGCCCTAACTATTCAATCTGTTGGAGCAACGCCCTAGGGTGAAGCCTAGGTTGCTCGGAAAGTAGAAATGACCATAAGTTTCATACTGGTTGCAATTATTCGTTTTATACGATGGACATGCTATTGTATTTATATCGTATTTTATGCTTCTGGCGTTGACTTCTAAGGAACTATCTATTCGATCTGGTGGAGCAACGCCCTAGCGCGAAGCCTAGGTTGCCCGGAACGTAGAATTGGCCATCACTTCCAAACTGGATGCAATTATTCCTGTTATATGATGGAAACACTGTTGTATTTTTTTTGCATTTTATGGTTCGGACGTTGACTTCTAAGGCCCTAACTATTCAATCTGTAGGAGCAACGCCCTAGGGTGAAGCCTAGGTTAATCGGAAAGTAGAAATGAACATAAGTTTTATACTGGTTGCAATTATTCGTTTTATACGATGGAAAAACTGTTGTATTTATATTGTATTTTATGCTTCTGGCGTTGACTTCTAAGGCACTAACTATTCGATCTGGTTGAGCAACGCCCTAGAGTGAAGCCTAGGTTGCTCGGAAAGTAGAATTGGCCATCACTTTCAAACTGCTCGCAATTATTCCTGCTATATGATGGAAACACTGTTGTATTTTTATTGCATTTTATGCTTCGGGCGTTGACATCTAAGGACCTAACTATACTATCTGGTGGAGCAACGCCCTAGAGTGAATCCTAGGTTGCTCGGAATGTAGAAATGACCATAAGTTCCATACTGGTTGCAATTATTCGTTTTATACGATGGAAACGCTGTTGTATTTATATTGTACTTTATGCCTCTGGCGTTGACTTCTAAGGCCGTAGCTATTAGATGTGGTGGAGCAACGCCCTAGGGTGAAGCCTAGGTTGCTCGGAAAGTAGAAATGACCATAAGTTTCATACTGGTTGCAATTATTCGTTTTATACGATGGACATGCTGTTGTATTTATATCGTATTTTATGCTTCTGGCGTTGACTTCTTAGGCCGTATCTATTCGGTCTGGTGGAGCAACGCGCTAGAGTGAAACCTAGGTTGCCCGGAACGTAGAATTGGCCATCACTTTCACACTGGTTGCAATTATTCCTGATATATGATGGAAACACTGTTGTATTTTTTTTGCATTTTATGGTTCGGGCGCTGACTTCTAAGGCCCTAACTATTCAATCTGTTGGAGCAACGCCCTAGGGTGAAGCCTAGGTTGCTCGGAAAGTAGAAATGACCATAAGTTTTATACTGGTTGCAATTATTCGTTTTATACGATGGAAAAACTGTTGTATTTATATTGTATTTTATGCTTCTGGCGTTGACTTCTAAGGCACTAACTATTCGATCTGGTGGAGCAACGCCCTAGAGTGAAGCCTAGGTTGCTCGGAAAGTAGAATTGGCCATCACTTTCAAACTGCTCGCAATTATTCCTGCTATATGATGGAAACACTGTTGTATTTTTATTGCATTTTATGCTTCGGGCGTTGACTTCTAAGGACCTAACTATTCTATCTGGTGGAGCAACGCCCTAGAGTGAATCCTAGGTTGCTCGGAATGTAGAAATGACCATAACTTTCACTCTGGTTGCAATTATTCGTTTTATACGATGGAAACGCTGTTGTATTTATATTGTACTTTATGCCTCTGGCGTTGACTTCTAAGGCCGTAGCTATTTGATGTGGTGGAGCAAAGCCCTAGAGTGACGCCTAGGGTGCTCGGAACGTAGAAATGACCATTACTTTCACACTGGTTGCAATTATTCGTTTTATACGATGGAAAAGCTGTCGTATTTATATCGTATTTTATGCTTCTGGCGTTTACTTCTAAGGACCTAACTATTCGATCTGGTGGAGCAACGCCCTAGAGTGAATCTTAGGTTGCACGGAATGTAGAAATGACCATAACTTTCACACTGGTTGCAATTATTCGTTTTATACGACGGAAACGCTGTTGTATTTATATTGTACTTTATGCCTCTGGCGTTGACTTCTAAGGCCGGAGCTATTAGATATGGTGGAGCAACGCCCTAGAGTGACGCGTAGTGTGCTCGGAACGTAGAAATGACCATTACTTTCACACTGGTTGCAATTATTCGTTTTATACGATGGAAAAGCTGCTGTATTTATATCGTATTTTATGCTTCTGGCGTTGACTTCTTAGTCCGTAACTATTCGGTCTGGTGGAGCAACGCGCTGGAGTGAAACCTAGGTTGCCCGGAACGTAGAATTGGCCATCACTTTCAAACTGGTTGCAATTATTCCTGTTATATGATGGAAACACTGTTGTATTTTTTTTGCATTTTATGGTTCGGGTGTTGACTTCTAAGGCCCTAACTATTCAATCCGTTGGAGCAACGCCCTAGCCTGAAGCCTAGGTTGCTCGGAAAGTAGAAATGACCATAAGTTTCATACTGGTTGCAATTATTTGTTTCATACGATGGAAAAACTGCTGTATTTATATTGTATTTTATGCTTCTGGCGTCGACTTCTATGGCACTAACTATTCGATCTGGTGGAGCAACGCCCTAGAGTGAAGCCTAGGTTGCCGGAACGTAGAATTGGCCATCACTTTCAAACTGGTCGCAATTATTCCTGCTATATGATGGAAACACTGTTGTATTTTTTTTGCATTTTATGGTTCGGGCGTAGACTTCTAAGGCCCTAACTATTCAATCTGTTGGAGCAACGCCCTAGGGTGAAGCCTAGGTTGCTCGGAAAGTAGAAATGACCATAAGTTTCATACTGGTTGCAATTATTCGTTTTATACGATGGACATGCTATTGTATTTATATCGTATTTTGTGCTTCTGGCGTTGACTTCTAAGGAACTATCTATTCGATCTGGTGGAGCAACGCCCTAGCGCGAAGCCTAGGTTGCCCGGAACGTAGAATTGGCCATCACTTCCAAACTGGATGCAATTATTCCTGTTATATGATGGAAACACTGTTGTATTTTTTTTGCATTTTATGGTTCGGGCGTTGACTTCTAAGGCCCTAACTATTCAATCTGTAGGAGCAACGCCCTAGGGTGAAGCCTAGGTTAATCGGAAAGTAGAAATGACCATAAGTTTTATACTGGTTGCAATTATTCGTTTTATACGATGGAAAAACTGTTGTATTTATATTGTATTTTATGCTTCTGGCGTTGACTTCTAAGGCACTAACTATTCGTTCTGGTGGAGCAACGCCCTAGAGTGAAGCCTATGTTGCTCGGAAAGTAGAATTGGCCATCACTTTCAAACTGCTCGCAATTATTCCTGCTATATGATGGAAACACTGTTGTATTTTTATTGCATTTTATGCTTCGGGCGTTGACTTCTAAGGACCTAACTATACTATCTGGTGGAGCAACGCCCTAGAGTGAATCCTAGGTTGCTCGGAATGTAGAAATGACCATAAGTTCCATACTGGTTGCAATTATTCGTTTTATACGATGGAAACGCTGTTGTATTTATATTGTACTTTATGCCTCTGGCGTTGACTTCTAAGGCCGTAGCTATTAGATGTGGTGGAGCAACGCCCTAGGGTGAAGCCTAGGTTGCTCGGAAAGTAGAAATGACCATAAGTTTCATACTGGTTGCAATTATTCGTTTTATACGATGGACATGCTGTTGTATTTATATCGTATTTTATGCTTCTGGCGTTGACTTCTTAGGCCGTATCTATTCGGTCTGGTGGAGCAACGCGCTAGAGTGAAACCTAGGTTGCCCGGAACGTAGAATTGGCCATCACTTTCACACTGGTTGCAATTATTCCTGATATATGATGGAAACACTGTTGTATTTTTTTTGCATTTTATGGTTCGGGCGTTGACTTCTAAGGCCCTAACTATTCAATCTGTTGGAGCAACGCCCTAGGGTGAAGCCTAGGTTGCTCGGAAAGTAGAAATGACCATAAGTTTTATACTGGTTGCAATTATTCGTTTTATACGATGGAAAAACTGTTGTATTTATATTGTATTTTATGCTTCTGGCGTTGACTTCTAAGGCACTAACTATTCGATCTGGTGGAGCAACGCCCTAGAGTGAAGCCTAGGTTGCTCGGAAAGTAGAAATGACCATCAGTTTCATACTGGTTGCAATTATTCGTATTATACGATGGTAAAACTGTTGTATTTATATTGTATTTTATGCTTCTGGCGTTGACTTCTAAGGACGTAACTATTCGATCTGGTGGAGCAACGCCCTAGAGTGAATTCCAGGTTGCTCGGAATGTAGAAATGACCATAACTTTCACACTGGTTGCAATTATTCGTTTTATACGATGGAAACGCTGTTGTATTTATATCGTATTTTATGCTTCTGGCGTTTACTTCTAAGGACCTAACTATTGGATCTGGTGGAGCAACGCCCTAGAGTGAATCCTAGGTTGCTCGGAATGTAGAAATGACCATAACTTTCACACTTGTTGCAATTATTCGTTTTATACGATGGAAACGCTGTTGCATTTATATCGTATTTTATGCTTCTGGCGTTTACTTCTAAGGACCTAACTATTGGATCTGGTGGAGCAACGCCCTAGAGTGAATCCTAGGTTGCTCGGAATGTAGAAATGACCATAACTTTCACACTTGTTGCAATTATTCGTTTTATACGATGGAAACGCTGTTGCATTTATATCGTATTTTATGCTTCTGGCGTTTACTTCTAAGGACCTAACTATTCGATCTGGTGGAGCAACGCCCTAGAGTGAATCCTAGGTTGCTCGGAATGTAGAAATGGCCATAACTTTCACACTGGTTGCAATTATTCGTTTTATACGATGGAAACTCTGTTGTATTTATATTGTACTTTATGCCTCTGGCGTTGTCTTCTAAGGCCGTAGCTATTAGATGTGGTGGAGCAACGCCCTAGAGTGACGCCTAGAGTGCTCGGAGAGTAGAAATGACCATTACCTTCACACTGGTTGCAATTATTCGTTTTATACGATGGAAAAGCTGTTGTATTTATATCGTATTTTATGCTTCTGGCGTTTACTTCTAAGGACCTAACTATTCGATCTGGTGGAGCAACGCCCTAGAGTGAATCCTAGGTTGCTCGGAATGTAGAAATGACCATAACTTTCACACTGGTTGCAATTATTCGTTTTATACGATGGAAAAACTGTTGTATATATATTGCATTTTATGCTTCTGGCGTTGACTTCTAAGGTACTAACTATTCGATCTGGTGGAGCAACGCAATAGAGTGAAGCATAGGTTGCCCGGAACGTAGAATTGGCCGTCACTTTCAAACTGGTTGCAATTATTCCTGTTATATGATGGAAGCACTGTTGTATTTTTTTTGCATTTTATGGTTCGGGCGTTGACTTCTAAGGCCCTAACTATTCAATCTGTTGGAGCAACGCCCTAGGGTGAAGCCTAGGTTGCTCGGAATGTAGAAATGACCATAAGTTTCATACTGGTCGCAATTATTCGTTTTATACGATGGAAAAGCTGTTGTATTTATATTGTATTTTATGCTTCTGGCGTTGACGTCTAAGGCACTAACTATTCGATCTGGTGGAGCAACGCCCTAGAGTGAATCCTAGGTTGCTCGGAATGTAGAAATGACCATAACTTTCACACTGGTTGCAATTATGCGTTTTATACGATGGAAAAACAGTTGTATCTATATTGTATTTTATGCTTCTGGCGTTGACTTCTAAGGTACTAACTATTCGATCTGGTGGAGCAACGCAATAGAGTGAAGCATAGGTTGCCCGGAACGTAGAATTGGCCGTCACTTTCAAACTGGTTGCATTTATTCCTGTTATATGATGGAATCACTGTTGTACTTTTTTTGCATTTTATGGTTCGGGCGTTGACTTCTAAGGCCCTAACTATTCAATCTGTTGGAGCAACGCCCTAGGGTGAAGCCTAGGTTGCTCGGAAAGTAGAAATGACCATAAGTTTCATACTGGTCGCAATTATTCGTTTTATACGATGGAAAAGCTGTTGTATTTATATTGTATTTTATGCTTCTGGCGTTGACGTCTAAGGCACTAACTATTCGATCTGGTGGAGCAACGCCCTAGAGTGAGGTCTATGTTGCCCGGAACGTAGAATTGGCCATCACTTTCAAACTGGTTGCAATTATTCCTGTTATATGATGGAAACACAGTTGTATTTTTATTGCATTTTATGCTTCGGGCGTTGACATCTAAGGCCCTAACTACTCAATCTGTTGGAGCAACGCCCTAGGGTGAAGCCTAGGTTGCTCGGAAAGTAGAAATGACCATAAGTTTCATACTGGTTGCAATTATTCGTTTTATACGAGGGAAAGACTGTTGTATTTATATTGTATTTTATGCTTCTGGCGTTGACTTCTAAGGCCCTAGCAGTTCGATCTAGAGGAGCAACGCCGTAGAGTGAAGCCTAGGTTGCCCGGAAGGTAGAATTGGCCATCACTTTCAAACTGGTTGCAATTATTCGTTTTATACGATGGAAAAACTGTTGTATTCATATTGTATTTTATGCTTCTGGCGTTGACTTCTAAGGCACTAACTATTCGATCTGGTGGAGCAACGCCCTAGAGTGAAGCCTAGGTTGCCCGGTAGGTAGAATTGGCCATCACTTTCAAACTGGTTGCAATTATTCGTTTTATACGATGGAAAAATTGTTGTATTTATATTGTATTTTATGCTTCTGGCGTTGACTTCTAAGGCACTAACTATTCGATCTGGTGGA
This sequence comes from Calliopsis andreniformis, assembly GCF_051401765.1. Classification (NCBI taxonomy): domain Eukaryota; kingdom Metazoa; phylum Arthropoda; class Insecta; order Hymenoptera; family Andrenidae; genus Calliopsis; species Calliopsis andreniformis. Next base: position 9,918,087 of record NC_135072.1, read on the forward strand.
GCAACGCCCTAGAGTGAAGCCTAGGTTGCCCGGGACGCAGAATTGGCCATCACTTTCAAACTGGTTGCAATTATTCCTGTTATATTATGGAAACACTGTTGTATTTTTATTGCATTTTATGCTTCGGGCGTTGACTTCTAAGGACCTAACTATTCTATCTGGTGGAGCAACGCCCTAGAGTGAATCCTAGGTTGCTCGGAATGTAGAAATGACCATAACTTTCACACTGGTTGCAATTATTCGTTTTATACGATGGAAACGCTGTTGTATTTATATTGTACTTTATGCCTCTGGCGTTGACTTCTAAGGCCGTAGCTATTAGATGTGGTGGAGCAAAGCCCTAGAGTGACGCCTAGGGTGCTCGGAACGTAGAAATGACCATTACTTTCACACTGGTTGCAATTATTCGTTTTATACGATGGAAAAGCTGTCGTATTTATATCGTATTTTATGCTTCTGGCGTTTACTTCTAAGGACCTAACTATTCGATCTGGTGGAGCAACGCCCTAGAGTGAATCTTAGGTTGCTCGGAATGTAGAAATGACCATAACTTTCACACTGGTTGCAATTATTCGTTTTATACGACGGAAACGCTGTTGTATTTATATTGTACTTTATGCCTCTGGCGTTGACTTCTAAGGCCGTAGCTATTAGATATGGTGGAGCAACGCCCTAGAGTGACGCCTAGTGTGCTCGGAACGTAGAAATGACCATTACTTTCACACTGGTTGCAATTATTCGTTTTATACGATGGAAAAGCTGCTGTATTTATATCGTATTTTATGCTTCTGGCGTTGACTTCTTAGTCCGTAACTACTCGGTCTGGTGGAGCAACGCGCTGGAGTGAAACCTAGGTTGCCCGGAACGTAGAATTGGCCATCACTTTCAAACTGGTTGCAATTATTCCTGTTATATGATGGAAACACTGTTGTATTTTTTTTGCATTTTATGGTTCGGGTGTTGACTTCTAAGGCCCTAACTATTCAATCCGTTGGAGCAACGCCCTAGCCTGAAGCCTAGGTTGCTCGGAAAGTAGAAATGACCATATGTTTCATACTGGTTGCAATTATTTGTTTCATACGATGGAAAAACTGTTGTATTTATATTGTATTTTATGGTTCGGGCGTAGACTTCTAAGGCCCTAACTATTCAATCTGTTGGAGCAACGCCCTAGGGTGAAGCCTAGGTTGCTCGGAAAGTAGAAATGACCATAAGTTTCATACTGGTTGCAATTATTCGTTTTATACGATGGACATGCTGTTGTATTTATATCGTATTTTATGCTTCTGGCGTTGACTTCTTAGGCCGTATCTATTCGGTCTGGTGGAGCAACGCGCTAGAGCGAAACCTAGGTTGCTCGGAACGTAGAATTGGCCATCACTTTCACACTGGTTGCAATTATTCCTGATATATGATGGAAACACTGTTGTATTTTTTTTGCATTTTATGGTTCGGGCGTTGACTTCTAAGGCCCTAACTATTCAATCTGTTGGAGCAACGCCCTAGGGTGAAGCCTAGGTTGCTCGGAAAGTAGAAATGCACATAAGTTCCATACTGGTTGCAATTATTCGTTTTATACCATGTAAAACCTGTTGTATTTATATTGTATTTTATGCTTCTGGCGTTGACTTCTAAGGCACTATCTATTCGATCTGGTGGAGCAACGCCCTAGAGCGAAGCCTAGGTTGCCCGGAACGTAGAATTGGCCATCACTTCCAAACTGGATGCAATTATTCCTGTTTTATGATGGAAACACTGTTGTATTTTTTTTGCATTTTATGGTTCGGGCGTTGACTTCTAAGGCCCTAACTATTCAATCTGTAGGAGCAACGCCCTAGGGTGAAGCCTAGGTTGCTCGGAAAGTAGAAATGACCATAAGTTTTATACTGGTTGCAATTATTCGTTTTATACGATGGAAAAACTGTTGTATTTATATTGTATTTTATGCATCTGGCGTTGACTTCTATGGCACTAACTATTCGATCTGGTGGAGCAACGCCCTAGAGTGAAGCCTAGGTTGCTCGGAAAGTAGAATTGGCCATCACTTTCAAACTGCTCGCAATTATTCCTGCTATATGATGGAAACACTGTTGTATTTTTATTGCATTTTATGCTTCGGGCGTTGACTTCTAAGGACCTAACTATTCTATCTGGTGGAGCAACGCCCTAGAGTGAATCCTAGGTTGCTCGGAATGTAGAAATGACCATAACTTTCACTCTGGTTGCAATTATTCGTTTTATACGATGGAAACGCTGTTGTATTTATATTGTACTTTATGCCTCTGGCGTTGACTTCTAAGGCCGTAGCTATTAGATGTGGTGGAGCAAAGCCCTAGAGTGACGCCTAGGGTGCTCGGAACGTAGAAATGACCATTACTTTCACACTGGTTGCAATTATTCGTTTTATACGATGGAAAAGCTGTCGTATTTATATCGTATTTTATGCTTCTGGCGTTTACTTCTAAGGACCTAACTATTCGATCTGGTGGAGCAACGCCCTAGAGTGAATCTTAGGTTGCTCGGAATGTAGAAATGACCATAACTTTCACACTGGTTGCAATTATTCGTTTTATACGACGGAAACGCTGTTGTATTTATATTGTACTTTATGCCTCTGGCGTTGACTTCTGAGGCCGGAGCTATTAGATATGGTGGAGCAACGCCCTAGAGTGACGCCTAGTGTGCTCGGAACGTAGAAATGACCATTACTTTCACACTGGTTGCAATTATTCGTTTTATACGATGGAAAAGCTGCTGTATTTATATCGTATTTTATGCTTCTGGCGTTGACTTCTTAGTCCGTAACTATTCGGTCTGGTGGAGCAACGCGCTGGAGTGAAACCTAGGTTGCCCGGAACGTAGAATTGGCCATCACTTTCAAACTGGTTGCAATTATTCCTGTTATATGATGGAAACACTGTTGTATTTTTTTTGCATTTTATGGTTCGGGTGTTGACTTCTAAGGCCCTAACTATTCAATCCGTTGGAGCAACGCCCTAGCCTGAAGCCTAGGTTGCTCGGAAAGTAGAAATGACCATAAGTTTCATACTGGTTGCAATTATTTGTTTCATACGATGGAAAAACTGTTGTATTTATATTTTATTTTATGCTTCTGGCGTCGACTTCTATGGCACTAACTATTCGATCTGGTGGAGCAACGCCCTAGAGTGAAGCCTAGGTTGCCGGAACGTAGAATTGGCCATCACTTCCAAACTGGATGCAATTATTCCTGTTATATGATGGAAACACTGTTGTATTTTTTTTGCATTTTATGGTTCGGGCGTTGACTTCTAAGGCCCTAACTATTCAATCTGTAGGAGCAACGCCCTAGGGTGAAGCCTAGGTTAATCGGAAAGTAGAAATGACCATAAGTTTTATACTGGTTGCAATTATTCGTTTTATACGATGGAAAAACTGTTGTATTTATATTGTATTTTATGCTTCTGGCGTTGACTTCTAAGGCACTAACTATTCGATCTGGTGGAGCAACGCCCTAGAGTGAAGCCTAGGTTGCTCGGAAAGTAGAATTGGCCATCACTTTCAAACTGCTCGCAATTATTCCTGCTATATGATGGAAACACTGTTGTATTTTTATTGCATTTTATGCTTCGGGCGTTGACTTCTAAGGACCTAACTATACTATCTGGTGGAGCAACGCCCTAGAGTGAATCCTAGGTTGCTCGGAATGTAGAAATGACCATAAGTTCCATACTGGTTGCAATTATTCGTTTTATACGATGGAAACGCTGTTGTATTTATATTGCACTTTATGCCTCTGGCGTTGACTTCTAAGGCCGTAGCTATTAGATGTGGTGGAGCAACGCCCTAGGGTGAAGCCTAGGTTGCTCGGAAAGTAGAAATGACCATAAGTTTCATACTGGTTGCAATTATTCGTTTTATACGATGGACATGCTGATGTATTTATATCGTATTTTATGCTTCTGGCGTTGACTTCTTAGGCCGTATCTATTCGGTCTGGTGGAGCAACGCGCTAGAGTGAAACCTAGGTTGCCCGGAACGTAGAATTGGCCATCACTTTCACACTGGTTGCAATTATTCCTGATATATGATGGAAACACTGTTGTATTTTTTTTGCATTTTATGGTTCGGGCGTTGACTTCTAAGGCCCTAACTATTCAATCTGTTGGAGCAACGCCCTAGGGTGAAGCCTAGGTTGCTCGGAAAGTAGAAATGACCATAAGTTTTATACTGGTTGCAATTATTCGTTTTATACGATGGAAAAACTGTTGTATTTATATTGTATTTTATGCTTCTGGCGTTGACTTCTAAGGCACTAACTATTCGATCTGGTGGAGCAACGCCCTAGAGTGAAGCCTAGGTTGCTCGGAAAGTAGAAATGACCATCAGTTTCATACTGGTTGCAATTATTCGTATTATACGATGGTAAAACTGTTGTATTTATATTGTATTTTATGCTTCTGGCGTTGACTTCTAAGGACCTAACTATTCGATCTGGTGGAGCAACGCCCTAGAGTGAATTCCAGGTTGCTCGGAATGTAGAAATGACCATAACTTTCACACTGGTTGCAATTATTCGTTTTATACGATGGAAACGCTGTTGTATTTATATCGTATTTTATGCTTCTGGCGTTTACTTCTAAGGACCTAACTATTGGATCTGGTGGAGCAACGCCCTAGAGTGAATCCTAGGTTGCTCGGACTGTAGAAATGACCATAACTTTCACACTTGTTGCAATTATTCGTTTTATACGATGGAAACGCTGTTGCATTTATATCGTATTTTATGCTTCTGGCGTTTACTTCTAAGGACCTAACTATTCGATCTGGTGGAGCAACGCCCTAGAGTGAATCCTAGGTTGCTCGGAATGTAGAAATGACCATAACTTTCACACTGGTTGCAATTATTCGTTTTATACGATGGAAACTCTGTTGTATTTATATTGTACTTTATGCCTCTGGCGTTGTCTTCTAAGGCCGTAGCTATTAGATGTGGTGGAGCAACGCCCTAGAGTGACGCCTAGAGTACTCGGAGAGTAGAAATGACCATTACTTTCACACTGGTTGCAATTATTCGTTTTATACGATGGAAAAGCTGTTGTATTTATATCGTATTTTATGCTTCTGGCGTTTACTTCTAAGGACCTAACTATTCGATCTGGTGGAGCAACGCCCTAGAGTGAATCCTAGGTTGCTCGGAATGTAGAAATGACCATAACTTTCACACTGGTTGCAATTATTCGTTTTATACGATGGAAAAACTGTTGTATATATATTGCATTTTATGCTTCTGGCGTTGACTTCTAAGGTACTAACTATTCGATCTGGTGGAGCAACGCAATAGAGTGAAGCATAGGTTGCCCGGAACGTAGAATTGGCCGTCACTTTCAAACTGGTTGCAATTATTCCTGTTATATGATGGAAGCTCTGTTGTATTTTTTTTGCATTTTATGGTTCGGGCGTTGACTTCTAAGGCCCTAACTATTCAATCTGTTGGAGCAACGCCCTAGGGTGAAGCCTAGGTTGCTCCGAATGTAGAAATGACCATAAGTTTCATACTGGTCGCAATTATTCGTTTTATACGATGGAAAAGCTGTTGTATTTATATTGTATTTTATGCTTCTGGCGTTGACGTCTAAGGCACTAACTATTCGATCTGGTGGAGCAACGCCCTAGAGTGAATCCTAGGTTGCTCGGAATGTAGAAATGACCATAACTTTCACACTGGTTGCAATTATTCGTTTTACACGATGGAAAAACTGTTGTATCTATATTGTATTTTATGCTTCTGGCGTTGACTTCTAAGGTACTAACTATTCGATCTGTTGGAGCAACGCAATAGAGTGAAGCATAGGTTGCCCGGAACGTAGAATTGGCCGTCACTTTCAAACTGGTTGCATTTATTCCTGTTATATGATGGAAGCACTGTTGTATTTTTTTTGCATTTTATGGTTCGGGCGTTGACTTCTAAGGCCCTAACTATTCAATCTGTTGGAGCAACGCCCTAGGGTGAAGCCTAGGTTGCTCGGAAAGTAGAAATGACCATAAGTTTCATACTGGTCGCAATTATTCGTTTTATACGATGGAAAAGCTGTTGTATTTATATTGTATTTTATGCTTCTGGCGTTGACGTCTAAGGCACTAACTATTCGATCTGGTGGAGCAACGCCCTAGAGTGAGGTCTAGGTTGCCCGGAACGTAGAATTGGCCATCACTTTCAAACTGGTTGCAATTATTCCTGTTATATGATGGAAACACAGTTGTATTTTTATTGCATTTTATGCTTTGGGCGTTGACATCTAAGGCCCTAACTACTCAATCTGTTGGAGCAACGCCCTAGGGTGAAGCCTAGGTTGCTCGTAAAGTAGAAATGACCATAAGTTTCATACTGGTTGCAATTATTCGTTTTATACGATGGAAAGACTGTTGTATTTATATTGTATTTTATGCTTCTGGCGTTGACTTCTAAGGCCCTAGCAGTTCGATCTAGTGGAGCAACGCCGTAGAGTGAAGCCTAGGTTGCCCGGAAGGTAGAATTGGCCATCACTTTCAAACTGGTTGCAATTATTCGTTTTATACGATGGAAAAACTGTTGTATTCATATTGTATTTTATGCTTCTGGCGTTGACTTCTAAGGCACTAACTATTCGATCTGGTGGAGCAACGCCCTAGAGTGAAGCCTAGGTTGCCCGGTAGGTAGAATTGGCCATCACTTTCAAACTGGTTGCAATTATTCGTTTTATACGATGGAAAAACTGTTGTATTTATATTGTATTTTATGCTTCTGGCGTTGACTTCTAAGGCACTAACTATTCGATCTGGTGGAGCAACGCCCTAGTGTGAAGCCTAGGTTGCCCGGGACGCAGAATTGGCCATCACTTTCAAACTGGTTGCAATTATTCCTGTTATATTATGGAAACACTGTTGTATTTTTATTGCATTTTATGCTTCGGGCGTTGACTTCTAAGGACCTAACTATTCTATCTGGTGGAGCAACGCCCTAGAGTGAATCCTAGGTTGCTCGGAATGTAGAAATGACCATAACTTTCACACTGGTGGCAATTATTCGTTTTATACGATGGAAACGCTGTTGTATTTATATTGTACTTTATGCCTCTGGCGTTGACTTCTAAGGCCATAGCTATTAGATGTGGTGGAGCAAAGCCCTAGAGTGACGCCTAGGGTGCTCGGAACGTAGAAATGACCATTACTTTCACACTGGTTGCAATTATTCGTTTTATACGATGGAAAAGCTGTCGTATTTATATCGTATTTTATGCTTCTGGCGTTTACTTCTAAGGACCTAACTATTCGATCTGGTGGAGCAACGCCCTAGAGTGAATCTTAGGTTGCTCGGAATGTAGAAATGACCATAACTTTCACACTGGTTGCAATTATTCGTTTTATACGACGGAAACGCTGTTGTATTTATATTGTACTTTATGCCTCTGGCGTTGACTTCTAAGGCCGTAGCTATTAGATATGGTGGAGCAACGCCCTAGAGTGACGCCTAGTGTGCTCGGAACGTAGAAATGACCATTACTTTCACACTGGTTGCAATTATTCGTTTTATACGATGGAAAAGCTGCTGTATTTATATCGTATTTTATGCTTCTGGCGTTGACTTCTTAGTCTGTAACTATTCGGTCTGGTGGAGCAACGCGCTGGAGTGAAACCTAGGTTGCCCGGAACGTAGAATTGGCCATCACTTCCAAACTGGATGCAATTATTCCTGTTATATGATGGAAACACTGTTGTATTTTTTTTGCATTTTATGGTTCGGGCGTTGACTTCTAAGGCCCTAACTATTCAATCTGTAGGAGCAACGCCCTAGGCTGAAGCCTAGGTTAATCGGAAAGTAGAATTGGCCATCACTTTCAAACTGCTCGCAATTATTCCTGCTATATGATGGAAACACTGTTGTATTTTTATTGCATTTTATGCTTCGGGCGTTGACTTCTAAGGACCTAACTATACTATCTGGTGGAGCAACGCCCTAGAGTGAATCCTAGGTTGCTCGGAATGTAGAAATGACCATAAGTTCCATACTGGTTGCAATTATTCGTTTTATACGATGGAAACGCTGTTGTATTTATATTGTACTTTATGCCTCTGGCGTTGACTTCTAAGGCCGTAGCTATTAGATGTGGTGGAGCAACGCCCTAGGGTGAAGCCTAGGTTGCTCGGAAAGTAGAAATGACCATAAGTTTCATACTGGTTGCAATTATTCGTTTTATACGATGGACATGCTATTGTATTTATATCGTATTTTATGCTTCTGGCGTTGACTTCTAAGGAACTATCTATTCGATCAGGTGGAGCAACGCCCTAGCGCGAAGCCTAGGTTGCCCGGAACGTAGAATTGGCCATCACTTCCAAACTGGATGCAATTATTCCTGTTATATGATGGAAACACTGTTGTATTTTTTTTGCATTTTATGGTTCGGGCGTTGACTTCTAAGGCCCTAACTATTCAATCTGTAGGAGCAACGCCCTAGGGTGAAGCCTAGGTTAATCGGAAAGTAGAAATGACCATAAGTTTTATACTGGTTGCAATTATTCGTTTTATACGATGGAAAAACTGTTGTATTTATATTGTATTTTATGCTTCTGGCGTTGACTTCTAAGGCACTAACTATTCGTTCTGGTGGAGCAACGCCCTAGAGTGAAGCCTATGTTGCTCGGAAAGTAGAATTGGCCATCACTTTCAAACTGCTCGCAATTATTCCTGCTATATGATGGAAACACTGTTGTATTTTTATTGCATTTTATGCTTCGGGCGTTGACTTCTAAGGACCTAACTATACTATCTGGTGGAGCAACGCCCTAGAGTGAATCCTAGGTTGCTCGGAATGTAGAAATGACCATAAGTTCCATACTGGTTGCAGTTATTCGTTTTATACGATGGAAACGCTGTTGTATTTATATTGTACTTTATGCCTCTGGCGTTGACTTCTAAGGCCGTAGCTATTAGATGTGGTGGAGCAACGCCCTAGGGTGAAGCCTAGGTTGCTCGGAAGGTAGAAATGACCATAAGTTTCATACTGGTTGCAATTATTCGTTTTATACGATGGACATGCTATTGTATTTATATCGTATTTTATGCTTCTGGCGTTGACTTCTAAGGAACTATCTATTCGATCTGGTGGAGCAACGCCCTAGCGCGAAGCCTAGGTTGCCCGGAACGTAGAATTGGCCATCACTTCCAAACTGGATGCAATTATTCCTGTTATATGATGGAAACACTGTTGTATTTTTTTTGCATTTTATGGTTCGGGCGTTGACTTCTAAGGCCCTAACTATTCAATCTGTAGGAGCAACGCCCTAGGGTGAAGCCTAGGTTAATCGGAAAGTAGAAATGACCATAAGTTTTATACTGGTTGCAATTATTCGTTTTATACGATGGAAAAACTGTTGTATTTATATTGTATTTTATGCTTCTGGCGTTGACTTCTAAGGCACTAACTATTCGTTCTGGTGGAGCAACGCCCTAGAGTGAAGCCTATGTTGCTCGGAAAGTAGAATTGGCCATCACTTTCAAACTGCTCGCAATTATTCCTGCTATATGATGGAAACACTGTTGTATTTTTATTGCATTTTATGCTTCGGGCGTTGACTTCTAAGGACCTAACTATACTATCTGGTGGAGCAACGCCCTAGAGTGAATCCTAGGTTGCTCGGAATGTAGAAATGACCATAAGTTCCATACTGGTTGCAATTATTCGTTTTATACGATGGAAACGCTGTTGTATTTATATTGTACTTTATGCCTCTGGCGTTGACTTCTAAGGCCGTAGCTATTAGATGTGGTGGAGCAACGCCCTAGGGTGAAGCCTAGGTTGCTCGGAAAGTAGAAATGACCATAAGTTTCATACTGGTTGCAATTATTCGTTTTATACGATGGACATGCTGTTGTATTTATATCGTATTTTATGCTTCTGGCGTTGACTTCTAAGGAACTATCTATTCGATCTGGTGGAGCAACGCCCTAGCGCGAAGCCTAGGTTGCCCGGAACGTAGAATTGGCCATCACTTCCAAACTGGATGCAATTATTCCTGTTATATGATGGAAACACTGTTGTATTTTTTTTGCATTTTATGGTTCGGGCGTTGACTTCTAAGGCCCTAACTATTCAATCTGTAGGAGCAACACCCTAGGGTGAAGCCTAGGTTAATCGGAAAGTAGAAATGACCATAAGTTTTATACTGGTTGCAATTATTCGTTTTATACGATGGAAAAACTGTTGTATTTATATTGTATTTTATGCTTCTGGCGTTGACTTCTAAGGCACTAACTATTCGTTCTGGTGGAGCAACGCCCTAGAGTGAAGCCTATGTTGCTCGGAAAGTAGAATTGGCCATCACTTTCAAACTGCTCGCAATTATTCCTGCTATATGATGGAAACACTGTTGTATTTTTATTGCATTTTATGCTTCGGGCGTTGACTTCTAAGGACCTAACTATACTATCTGGTGGAGCAACGCCCTAGAGTGAATCCTAGGTTGCTCGGAATGTAGAAATGACCATAAGTTCCATACTGGTTGCAATTATTCGTTTTATACGATGGAAACGCTGTTGTATTTATATTGTACTTTATGCCTCTGGCGTTGACTTCTAAGGCCGTAGCTATTAGATGTGGTGGAGCAACGCCCTAGGGTGAAGCCTAGGTTGCTCGGAAAGTAGAAATGACCATAAGTTTCATACTGGTTGCAATTATTCGTTTTATACGATGGACATGCTGTTGTATTTATATCGTATTTTATGCTTCTGGCGTTGACTTCTAAGGAACTATCTATTCGATCTGGTGGAGCAACGCCCTAGCGCGAAGCCTAGGTTGCCCGGAACGTAGAATTGGCCATCACTTCCAAACTGGATGCAATTATTCCTGTTATATGATGGAAACACTGTTGTATTTTTTTTGCATTTTATGGTTCGGGCGTTGACTTCTAAGGCCCTAACTATTCAATCTGTAGGAGCAACGCCCTAGGGTGAAGCCTAGGTTAATCGGAAAGTAGAAATGACCATAAGTTTTATACTGGTTGCAATTATTCGTTTTATACGATGGAAAAACTGTTGTATTTATATTGTATTTTATGCTTCTGGCGTTGACTTCTAAGGCACTAACTATTCGTTCTGGTGGAGCAACGCCCTAGAGTGAAGCCTATGTTGCTCGGAAAGTAGAATTGGCCATCACTTTCAAACTGCTCGCAATTATTCCTGCTATATGATGGAAACACTGTTGTATTTTTATTGCATTTTATGCTTCGGGCGTTGACTTCTAAGGACCTAACTATACTATCTGGTGGAGCAACGCCCTAGAGTGAATCCTAGGTTGCTCGGAATGTAGAAATGACCATAAGTTCCATACTGGTTGCAATTATTCGTTTTATACGATGGAAACGCTGTTGTATTTATATTGTACTTTATGCCTCTGGCGTTGACTTCTAAGGCCGTAGCTATTAGATGTGGTGGAGCAACGCCCTAGGGTGAAGCCTAGGTTGCTCGGAAAGTAGAAATGACCATAAGTTTCATACTGGTTGCAATTATTCGTTTTATACGATGGACATGCTGTTGTATTTATATCGTATTTTATGCTTCTGGCGTTGACTTCTTAGGCCGTATCTATTCGGTCTGGTGGAGCAACGCGCTAGAGTGAAACCTAGGTTGCCCGGAACGTAGAATTGGCCATCACTTTCACACTGGTTGCAATTATTCCTGATATATGATGGAAACACTGTTGTATTTTTTTTGCATTTTATGGTTCGGGCGTTGACTTCTAAGGCCCTAACTATTCAATCTGTTGGAGCAACGCCCTAGGGTGAAGCCTAGGTTGCTCGGAAAGTAGAAATGACCATAAGTTTTATACTGGTTGCAATTATTCGTTTTATACGATGGAAAAACTTTTGTATTTATATTGTATTTTATGCTTCTGGCGTTGACTTCTAAGGCACTAACTATTCGATCTGGTGGAGCAACGCCCTAGAGTGAAGCCTAGGTTGCTCGGAAAGTAGAAATGACCATCAGTTTCATACTGGTTGCAATTATTCGTATTATACGATGGTAAAACTGTTGTATTTATATTGTATTTTATGCTTCTGGCGTTGACTTCTAAGGACGTAACTATTCGATCTGGTGGAGCAACGCCCTAGAGTGAATTCCAGGTTGCTCGGAATGTAGAAATGACCATAACTTTCACACTGGTTGCAATTATTCGTTTTATACGATGGAAACGCTGTTGTATTTATATCGTATTTTATGCTTCTGGCGTTTACTTCTAAGGACCTAACTATTGGAGCTGGTGGAGCAACGCCCTAGAGTGAATCCTAGGTTGCTCGGAATGTAGAAATGACCATAACTTTCACACTTGTTGCAATTATTCGTTTTATACGATGGATACGCTGTTGCATTTATATCGTATTTTATGCTTCTGGCGTTTACTTCTAAGGACCTAACTATTCGATCTGGTGGAGCAACGCCCTAGAGTGAATCCTAGGTTGCTCGGAATGTAGAAATGACCATAACTTTCACACTGGTTGCAATTATTCGTTTTATACGATGGAAAAACTGTTGTATATATATTGCATTTTATGCTTCTGGCGTTGACTTCTAAGGTACTAACTATTCGATCTGGTGGAGCAACGCAATAGAGTGAAGCATAGGTTGCCCGGAACGTAGAATTGGCCGTCACTTTCAAACTGGTTGCAATTATTCCTGTTATATGATGGAAGCACTGTTGTATTTTTTTTGCATTTTATGGTTCGGGCGTTGACTTCTAAGGCCCTAACTATTCAATCTGTTGGAGCAACGCCCTAGGGTGAAGCCTAGGTTGCTCGGAATGTAGAAATGACCATAAGTTTCATACTGGTCGCAATTATTCGTTTTATACGATGGAAAAGCTGTTGTATTTATATTGTATTTTATGCTTCTGGCGTTGACGTCTAAGGCACTAACTATTCGATCTGGTGGAGCAACGCCCTAGAGTGAATCCTAGGTTGCTCGGAATGTAGAAATGACCATAACTTTCACACTGGTTGCAATTATGCGTTTTATACGATGGAAAAACAGTTGTATCTATATTGTATTTTATGCTTCTGGCGTTGACTTCTAAGGTACTAACTATTCGATCTGGTGGAGCAACGCAATAGAGTGAAGCATAGGTTGCCCGGAACGTAGAATTGGCCGTCACTTTCAAACTGGTTGCATTTATTCCTGTTATATGATGGAAGCACTGTTGTATTTTTTTTGCATTTTATGGTTCGGGCGTTGACTTCTAAGGCCCTAACTATTCAATCTGTTGGAGCAACGCCCTAGGGTGAAGCCTAGGTTGCTCGGAAAGTAGAAATGACCATAAGTTTCATACTGGTCGCAATTATTCGTTTTATACGATGGAAAAGCTGTTGTATTTATATTGTATTTTATGCTTCTGGCGTTGACGTCTAAGGCACTAACTATTCGATCTGGTGGAGCAACGCCCTAGAGTGAGGTCTATGTTGCCCGGAACGTAGAATTGGCCATCACTTTCAAACTGGTTGCAATTATTCCTGTTATATGATGGAAACACAGTTGTATTTTTATTGCATTTTATGCTTCGGGCGTTGACATCTAAGGCCCTAACTACTCAATCTGTTGGAGCAACGCCCTAGGCTGAAGCCTAGGTTAATAGGAAAGTAGAATTGGCCATCACTTTCAAACTGCTCGCAATTATTCCTGCTATATGATGGAAACACTGTTGTATTTTTATTGCATTTTATGCTTCGGGCGTTGACTTCTAAGGACCTAACTATACTATCTGGTGGAGCAACGCCCTAGAGTGAATCCTAGGTTGCTCGGAATGTAGAAATGACCATAAGTTCCATACTGGTTGCAATTATTCGTTTTATACGATGGAAACGCTGTTGTATTTATATTGTACTTTATGCCTCTGGCGTTGACTTCTAAGGCCGTAGCTATTAGATGTGGTGGAGCAACGCCCTAGGGTGAAGCCTAGGTTGCTCGGAAAGTAGAAATGACCATAAGTTTCATACTGGTTGCAATTATTCGTTTTATACGATGGACATGCTATTGTATTTATATCGTATTTTATGCTTCTGGCGTTGACTTCTAAGGAACTATCTATTCGATCTGGTGGAGCAACGCCCTAGCGCGAAGCCTAGGTTGCCCGGAACGTAGAATTGGCCATCACTTCCAAACTGGATGCAATTATTCCTGTTATATGATGGAAACACTGTTGTATTTTTTTTGCATTTTATGGTTCGGGCGTTGACTTCTAAGGCCCTAACTATTCAATCTGTAGGAGCAACGCCCTAGGGTGAAGCCTAGGTTAATCGGAAAGTAGAAATGACCATAAGTTTTATACTGGTTGCAATTATTCGTTTTATACGATGGAAAAACTGTTGTATTCATATTGTATTTTATGCTTCTGGCGTTGACTTCTAAGGCACTAACTATTCGCTCTGGTGGAGCAACGCCCTAGAGTGAAGCCTATGTTGCTCGGAAAGTAGAATTGGCCATCACTTTCAAACTGCTCGCAATTATTCCTGCTATATGATGGAAACACTGTTGTATTTTTATTGCATTTTATGCTTCGGGCGTTGACTTCTAAGGACCTAACTATACTATCTGGTGGAGCAACGCCCTAGAGTGAATCCTAGGTTGCTCGGAATGTAGAAATGACCATAAGTTCCATACTGGTTGCAGTTATTCGTTTTATACGATGGAAACGCTGTTGTATTTATATTGTACTTTATGCCTCTGGCGTTGACTTCTAAGGCCGTAGCTATTAGATGTGGTGGAGCAACGCCCTAGGGTGAAGCCTAGGTTGCTCGGAAGGTAGAAATGACCATAAGTTTCATACTGGTTGCAATTATTCGTTTTATACGATGGACATGCTATTGTATTTATATCGTATTTTATGCTTCTGGCGTTGACTTCTAAGGAACTATCTATTCGATCTGGTGGAGCAACGCCCTAGCGCGAAGCCTAGGTTGCCCGGAACGTAGAATTGGCCATCACTTCCAAACTGGATGCAATTATTCCTGTTATATGATGGAAACACTGTTGTATTTTTTTTGCATTTTATGGTTCGGGCGTTGACTTCTAAGGCCCTAACTATTCAATCTGTAGGAGCAACGCCCTAGGGTGAAGCCTAGGTTAATCGGAAAGTAGAAATGACCATAAGTTTTATACTGGTTGCAATTATTCGTTTTATACGATGGAAAAACTGTTGTATTTATATTGTATTTTATGCTTCTGGCGTTGACTTCTAAGGCACTAACTATTCGTTCTGGTGGAGCAACGCCCTAGAGTGAAGCCTATGTTGCTCGGAAAGTAGAATTGGCCATCACTTTCAAACTGCTCGCAATTATTCCTGCTATATGATGGAAACACTGTTGTATTTTTATTGCATTTTATGCTTCGGGCGTTGACTTCTAAGGACCTAACTATACTATCTGGTGGAGCAACGCCCTAGAGTGAATCCTAGGTTGCTCGGAATGTAGAAATGACCATAAGTTCCATACTGGTTGCAATTATTCGTTTTATACGATGGAAACGCTGTTGTATTTATATTGTACTTTATGCCTCTGGCGTTGACTTCTAAGGCCGTAGCTATTAGATGTGGTGGAGCAACGCCCTAGGGTGAAGCCTAGGTTGCTCGGAAAGTAGAAATGACCATAAGTTTCATACTGGTTGCAATTATTCGTTTTATACGATGGACATGCTGTTGTATTTATATCGTATTTTATGCTTCTGGCGTTGACTTCTAAGGAACTATCTATTCGATCTGGTGGAGCAACGCCCTAGCGCGAAGCCTAGGTTGCCCGGAACGTAGAATTGGCCATCACTTCCAAACTGGATGCAATTATTCCTGTTATATGATGGAAACACTGTTGTATTTTTTTTGCATTTTATGGTTCGGGCGTTGACTTCTAAGGCCCTAACTATTCAATCTGTAGGAGCAACGCCCTAGGGTGAAGCCTAGGTTAATCGGAAAGTAGAAATGACCATAAGTTTTATACTGGTTGCAATTATTCGTTTTATACGATGGAAAAACTGTTGTATTTATATTGTATTTTATGCTTCTGGCGTTGACTTCTAAGGCACTAACTATTCGTTCTGGTGGAGCAACGCCCTAGAGTGAAGCCTATGTTGCTCGGAAAGTAGAATTGGCCATCACTTTCAAACTGCTCGCAATTATTCCTGCTATATGATGGAAACACTGTTGTATTTTTATTGCATTTTATGCTTCGGGCGTTGACTTCTAAGGACCTAACTATACTATCTGGTGGAGCAACGCCCTAGAGTGAATCCTAGGTTGCTCGGAATGTAGAAATGACCATAAGTTCCATACTGGTTGCAATTATTCGTTTTATACGATGGAAACGCTGTTGTATTTATATTGTACTTTATGCCTCTGGCGTTGACTTCTAAGGCCGTAGCTATTAGATGTGGTGGAGCAACGCCCTAGGGTGAAGCCTAGGTTGCTCGGAAAGTAGAAATGACCATAAGTTTCATACTGGTTGCAATTATTCGTTTTATACGATGGACATGCTGTTGTATTTATATCGTATTTTATGCTTCTGGCGTTGACTTCTAAGGAACTATCTATTCGATCTGGTGGAGCAACGCCCTAGCGCGAAGCCTAGGTTGCCCGGAACGTAGAATTGGCCATCACTTCCAAACTGGATGCAATTATTCCTGTTATATGATGGAAACACTGTTGTATTTTTTTTGCATTTTATGGTTCGGGCGTTGACTTCTAAGGCCCTAACTATTCAATCTGTAGGAGCAACGCCCTAGGGTGAAGCCTAGGTTAATCGGAAAGTAGAAATGACCATAAGTTTTATACTGGTTGCAATTATTCGTTTTATACGATGGAAAAACTGTTGTATTTATATTGTATTTTATGCTTCTGGCGTTGACTTCTAAGGCACTAACTATTCGTTCTGGTGGAGCAACGCCCTAGAGTGAAGCCTATGTTGCTCGGAAAGTAGAATTGGCCATCACTTTCAAACTGCTCGCAATTATTCCTGCTATATGATGGAAACACTGTTGTATTTTTATTGCATTTTATGCTTCGGGCGTTGACTTCTAAGGACCTAACTATACTATCTGGTGGAGCAACGCCCTAGAGTGAATCCTAGGTTGCTCGGAATGTAGAAATGACCATAAGTTCCATACTGGTTGCAATTATTCGTTTTATACGATGGAAACGCTGTTGTATTTATATTGTACTTTATGCCTCTGGCGTTGACTTCTAAGGCCGTAGCTATTAGATGTGGTGGAGCAACGCCCTAGGGTGAAGCCTAGGTTGCTCGGAAAGTAGAAATGACCATAAGTTTCATACTGGTTGCAATTATTCGTTTTATACGATGGACATGCTGTTGTATTTATATCGTATTTTATGCTTCTGGCGTTGACTTCTTAGGCCGTATCTATTCGGTCTGGTGGAGCAACGCGCTAGAGTGAAACCTAGGTTGCCCGGAACGTAGAATTGGCCATCACTTTCACACTGGTTGCAATTATTCCTGATATATGATGGAAACACTGTTGTATTTTTTTTGCATTTTATGGTTCGGGCGTTGACTTCTAAGGCCCTAACTATTCAATCTGTTGGAGCAACGCCCTAGGGTGAAGCCTAGGTTGCTCGGAAAGTAGAAATGACCATAAGTTTTATACTGGTTGCAATTATTCGTTTTATACGATGGAAAAACTTTTGTATTTATATTGTATTTTATGCTTCTGGCGTTGACTTCTAAGGCACTAACTATTCGATCTGGTGGAGCAACGCCCTAGAGTGAAGCCTAGGTTGCTCGGAAAGTAGAAATGACCATCAGTTTCATACTGGTTGCAATTATTCGTATTATACGATGGTAAAACTGTTGTATTTATATTGTATTTTATGCTTCTGGCGTTGACTTCTAAGGACCTAACTATTCGATCTGGTGGAGCAACGCCCTAGAGTGAATTCCAGGTTGCTCGGAATGTAGAAATGACCATAACTTTCACACTGGTTGCAATTATTCGTTTTATACGATGGAAACGCTGTTGTATTTATATCGTATTTTATGCTTCTGGCGTTTACTTCTAAGGACCTAACTATTGGAGCTGGTGGAGCAACGCCCTAGAGTGAATCCTAGGTTGCTCGGAATGTAGAAATGACCATAACTTTCACACTTGTTGCAATTATTCGTTTTATACGATGGAAACGCTGTTGCATTTATATCGTATTTTATGCTTCTGGCGTTTACTTCTAAGGACCTAACTATTCGATCTGGTGGAGCAACGCCCTAGAGTGAATCCTAGGTTGCTCGGAATGTAGAAATGACCATAACTTTCACACTGGTTGCAATTATTCGTTTTATACGATGGAAAAACTGTTGTATATATATTGCATTTTATGCTTCTGGCGTTGACTTCTAAGGTACTAACTATTCGATCTGGTGGAGCAACGCAATAGAGTGAAGCATAGGTTGCCCGGAACGTAGAATTGGCCGTCACTTTCAAACTGGTTGCAATTATTCCTGTTATATGATGGAAGCACTGTTGTATTTTTTTTGCATTTTATGGTTCGGGCGTTGACTTCTAAGGCCCTAACTATTCAATCTGTTGGAGCAACGCCCTAGGGTGAAGCCTAGGTTGCTCGGAATGTAGAAATGACCATAAGTTTCATACTGGTCGCAATTATTCGTTTTATACGATGGAAAAGCTGTTGTATTTATATTGTATTTTATGCTTCTGGCGTTGACGTCTAAGGCACTAACTATTCGATCTGGTGGAGCAACGCCCTAGAGTGAATCCTAGGTTGCTCGGAATGTAGAAATGACCATAACTTTCACACTGGTTGCAATTATGCGTTTTATACGATGGAAAAACAGTTGTATCTATATTGTATTTTATGCTTCTGGCGTTGACTTCTAAGGTACTAACTATTCGATCTGGTGGAGCAACGCAATAGAGTGAAGCATAGGTTGCCCGGAACGTAGAATTGGCCGTCACTTTCAAACTGGTTGCATTTATTCCTGTTATATGATGGAAGCACTGTTGTATTTTTTTTGCATTTTATGGTTCGGGCGTTGACTTCTAAGGCCCTAACTATTCAATCTGTTGGAGCAACGCCCTAGGGTGAAGCCTAGGTTGCTCGGAAAGTAGAAATGACCATAAGTTTCATACTGGTCGCAATTATTCGTTTTATACGATGGAAAAGCTGTTGTATTTATATTGTATTTTATGCTTCTGGCGTTGACGTCTAAGGCACTAACTATTCGATCTGGTGGAGCAACGCCCTAGAGTGAGGTCTATGTTGCCCGGAACGTAGAATTGGCCATCACTTTCAAACTGGTTGCAATTATTCCTGTTATATGATGGAAACACAGTTGTATTTTTATTGCATTTTATGCTTCGGGCGTTGACATCTAAGGCCCTAACTACTCAATCTGTTGGAGCAACGCCCTAGGGTGAAGCCTAGGTTGCTCGGAAAGTAGAAATGACCATAAGTTTCATACTGGTTGCAATTATTCGTTTTATACGATGGAAAGACTGTTGTATTTATATTGTATTTTATGCTTCTGGCGTTGACTTCTAAGGCCCTAGCAGTTCGATCTAGAGGAGCAACGCCGTAGAGTGAAGCCTAGGTTGCCCGGAAGGTAGAATTGGCCATCACTTTCAAACTAGTTGCAATTATTCGTTTTATACGATGGAAAAACTGTTGTATTCATATTGTATTTTATGCTTCTGGCGTTGACTTCTAAGGCACTAACTATTCGATCTGGTGGAGCAACGCCCTAGAGTGAAGCCTAGGTTGCCCGGTAGGTAGAATTGGCCATCACTTTCAAACTGGTTGCAATTATTCGTTTTATACGATGGAAAAATTGTTGTATTTATATTGTATTTTATGCTTCTGGCGTTGACTTCTAAGGCACTAACTATTCGATCTGGTGGAGCAACGCCCTAGAGTGAAGCCTAGGTTGCCCGGTAGGTAGAATTGGCCATCACTTTCAAACTGGTTGCAATTATTCCTGTTATATTATGGAAACACTGTTGTATTTTTATTGCATTTTATGCTTCGGGCGTTGACTTCTAAGGACCTAACTATTCTATCTGGTGGAGCAACGCCCTAGAGTGAATCCTAGGTTGCTCGGAATGTAGAAATGACCATAACTTTCACACTGGTTGCAATTATTCGTTTTATACGATGGAAACGCTGTTGTATTTATATTGTACTTTATGCCTCTGGCGTTGACTTCTAAGGCCGTAGCTATTAGATGTGGTGGAGCAAAGCCCTAGAGTGACGCCTAGGGTGCTCGGAACGTAGAAATGACCATTACTTTCACACTGGTTGCAATTATTCGTTTTATACGATGGAAAAGCTGTCGTATTTATATCGTATTTTATGCTTCTGGCGTTTACTTCTAAGGACCTAACTATTCGATCTGGTGGAGCAACGCCCTAGAGTGAATCTTAGGTTGCTCGGAATGTAGAAATGACCATAACTTTCACACTGGTTGCAATTATTCGTTTTATACGACGGAAACGCTGTTGTATTTATATTGTACTTTATGCCTCTGGCGTTGACTTCTAAGGCCGTAGCTATTAGATATGGTGGAGCAACGCCCTAGAGTGACGCCTAGTGTGCTCGGAACGTAGAAATGACCATTACTTTCACACTGGTTGCAATTATTCGTTTTATACGATGGAAAAGCTGCTGTATTTATATCGTATTTTATGCTTCTGGCGTTGACTTCTTAGTCCGTAACTACTCGGTCTGGTGGAGCAACGCGCTGGAGTGAAACCTAGGTTGCCCGGAACGTAGAATTGGCCATCACTTTCAAACTGGTTGCAATTATTCCTGTTATATGATGGAAACACTGTTGTATTTTTTTTGCATTTTATGGTTCGGGTGTTGACTTCTAAGGCCCTAACTATTCAATCCGTTGGAGCAACGCCCTAGCCTGAAGCCTAGGTTGCTCGGAAAGTAGAAATGACCATATGTTTCATACTGGTTGCAATTATTTGTTTCATACGATGGAAAGACTGTTGTATTTATATTGTATTTTATGCTTCTGGCGTTGACTTCTAAGGCCCTAGCAGTTCGATCTAGAGGAGCAACGCCGTAGAGTGAAGCCTAGGTTGCCCGGAAGGTAGAATTGGCCATCACTTTCAAACTGGTTGCAATTATTCGTTTTATACGATGGAAAAACTGTTGTATTCATATTGTATTTTATGCTTCTGGCGTTGACTTCTAAGGCACTAACTATTCGATCTGGTGGAGCAACGCCCTAGAGTGAAGCCTAGGTTGCCCGGTAGGTAGAATTGGCCATCACTTTCAAACTGGTTGCAATTATTCGTTTTATACGATGGAAAAATTGTTGTATTTATATTGTATTTTATGCTTCTGGCGTTGACTTCTAAGGCACTAACTATTCGATCTGGTGGAGCAACGCCCTAGAGTGAAGCCTAGGTTGCCCGGTAGGTAGAATTGGCCATCACTTTCAAACTGGTTGCAATTATTCCTGTTATATTATGGAAACACTGTTGTATTTTTATTGCATTTTATGCTTCGGGCGTTGACTTCTAAGGACCTAACTATTCTATCTGGTGGAGCAACGCCCTAGAGTGAATCCTAGGTTGCTCGGAATGTAGAAATGACCATAACTTTCACACTGGTTGCAATTATTCGTTTTATACGATGGAAACGCTGTTGTATTTATATTGTACTTTATGCCTCTGGCGTTGACTTCTAAGGCCGTAGCTATTAGATGTGGTGGAGCAAAGCCCTAGAGTGACGCCTAGGGTGCTCGGAACGTAGAAATGACCATTACTTTCACACTGGTTGCAATTATTCGTTTTATACGATGGAAAAGCTGTCGTATTTATATCGTATTTTATGCTTCTGGCGTTTACTTCTAAGGACCTAACTATTCGATCTGGTGGAGCAACGCCCTAGAGTGAATCTTAGGTTGCTCGGAATGTAGAAATGACCATAACTTTCACACTGGTTGCAATTATTCGTTTTATACGACGGAAACGCTGTTGTATTTATATTGTACTTTATGCCTCTGGCGTTGACTTCTAAGGCCGTAGCTATTAGATATGGTGGAGCAACGCCCTAGAGTGACGCCTAGTGTGCTCGGAACGTAGAAATGACCATTACTTTCACACTGGTTGCAATTATTCGTTTTATACGATGGAAAAGCTGCTGTATTTATATCGTATTTTATGCTTCTGGCGTTGACTTCTTAGTCCGTAACTACTCGGTCTGGTGGAGCAACGCGCTGGAGTGAAACCTAGGTTGCCCGGAACGTAGAATTGGCCATCACTTTCAAACTGGTTGCAATTATTCCTGTTATATGATGGAAACACTGTTGTATTTTTTTTGCATTTTATGGTTCGGGTGTTGACTTCTAAGGCCCTAACTATTCAATCCGTTGGAGCAACGCCCTAGCCTGAAGCCTAGGTTGCTCGGAAAGTAGAAATGACCATATGTTTCATACTGGTTGCAATTATTTGTTTCATACGATGGAAAAACTGTTGTATTTATATTGTATTTTATGGTTCGGGCGTAGACTTCTAAGGCCCTAACTATTCAATCTGTTGGAGCAACGCCCTAGGGTGAAGCCTAGGTTGCTCGGAAAGTAGAAATGACCATAAGTTTCATACTGGTTGCAATTATTCGTTTTATACGATGGACATGCTGTTGTATTTATATCGTATTTTATGCTTCTGGCGTTGACTTCTTAGGCCGTATCTATTCGGTCTGGTGGAGCAACGCGCTAGAGCGAAACCTAGGTTGCTCGGAACGTAGAATTGGCCATCACTTTCACACTGGTTGCAATTATTCCTGATATATGATGGAAACACTGTTGTATTTTTTTTGCATTTTATGGTTCGGGCGTTGACTTCTAAGGCCCTAACTATTCAATCTGTTGGAGCAACGCCCTAGGGTGAAGCCTAGGTTGCTCGGAAAGTAGAAATGCACATAAGTTCCATACTGGTTGCAATTATTCGTTTTATACCATGTAAAACCTGTTGTATTTATATTGTATTTTATGCTTCTGGCGTTGACTTCTAAGGCACTATCTATTCGATCTGGTGGAGCAACGCCCTAGAGCGAAGCCTAGGTTGCCCGGAACGTAGAATTGGCCATCACTTCCAAACTGGATGCAATTATTCCTGTTATATGATGGAAACACTGTTGTATTTTTTTTGCATTTTATGGTTCGGGCGTTGACTTCTAAGGCCCTAACTATTCAATCTGTAGGAGCAACGCCCTAGGGTGAAGCCTAGGTTGCTCGGAAAGTAGAAATGACCATAAGTTTTATACTGGTTGCAATTATTCGTTTTATACGATGGAAAAACTGTTGTATTTATATTGTATTTTATGCATCTGGCGTTGACTTCTATGGCACTAACTATTCGATCTGGTGGAGCAACGCCCTAGAGTGAAGCCTAGGTTGCTCGGAAAGTAGAATTGGCCATCACTTTCAAACTGCTCGCAATTATTCCTGCTATATGATGGAAACACTGTTGTATTTTTATTGCATTTTATGCTTCGGGCGTTGACTTCTAAGGACCTAACTATTCTATCTGGTGGAGCAACGCCCTAGAGTGAATCCTAGGTTGCTCGGAATGTAGAAATGACCATAACTTTCACTCTGGTTGCAATTATTCGTTTTATACGATGGAAACGCTGTTGTATTTATATTGTACTTTATGCCTCTGGCGTTGACTTCTAAGGCCGTAGCTATTAGATGTGGTGGAGCAAAGCCCTAGAGTGACGCCTAGGGTGCTCGGAACGTAGAAATGACCATTACTTTCACACTGGTTGCAATTATTCGTTTTATACGATGGAAAAGCTGTCGTATTTATATCGTATTTTATGCTTCTGGCGTTTACTTCTAAGGACCTAACTATTCGATCTGGTGGAGCAACGCCCTAGAGTGAATCTTAGGTTGCTCGGAATGTAGAAATGACCATAACTTTCACACTGGTTGCAATTATTCGTTTTATACGACGGAAACGCTGTTGTATTTATATTGTACTTTATGCCTCTGGCGTTGACTTCTAAGGCCGGAGCTATTAGATATGGTGGAGCAACGCCCTAGAGTGACGCCTAGTGTGCTCGGAACGTAGAAATGACCATTACTTTCACACTGGTTGCAATTATTCGTTTTATACGATGGAAAAGCTGCTGTATTTATATCGTATTTTATGCTTCTGGCGTTGACTTCTTAGTCCGTAACTATTCGGTCTGGTGGAGCAACGCGCTGGAGTGAAACCTAGGTTGCCCGGAACGTAGAATTGGCCATCACTTTCAAACTGGTTGCAATTATTCCTGTTATATGATGGAAACACTGTTGTATTTTTTTTGCATTTTATGGTTCGGGTGTTGACTTCTAAGGCCCTAACTATTCAATCCGTTGGAGCAACGCCCTAGCCTGAAGCCTAGGTTGCTCGGAAAGTAGAAATGACCATAAGTTTCATACTGTTTGCAATTATTTGTTTCATACGATGGAAAAACTGTTGTATTTATATTTTATTTTATGCTTCTGGCGTCGACTTCTATGGCACTAACTATTCGATCTGGTGGAGCAACGCCCTAGAGTGAAGCCTAGGTTGCCGGAACGTAGAATTGGCCATCACTTCCAAACTGGATGCAATTATTCCTGTTATATGATGGAAACACTGTTGTATTTTTTTTGCATTTTATGGTTCGGGCGTTGACTTCTAAGGCCCTAACTATTCAATCTGCAGGAGCAACGCCCTAGGGTGAAGCCTAGGTTAATCGGAAAGTAGAAATGACCATAAGTTTTATACTGGTTGCAATTATTCGTTTTATACGATGGAAAAACTGTTGTATTTATATTGTATTTTATGCTTCTGGCGTTGACTTCTAAGGCACTAACTATTCGATCTGGTGGAGCAACGCCCTAGAGTGAAGCCTAGGTTGCTCGGAAAGTAGAATTGGCCATCACTTTCAAACTGCTCGCAATTATTCCTGCTATATGATGGAAACACTGTTGTATTTTTATTGCATTTTATGCTTCGGGCGTTGACTTCTAAGGACCTAACTATACTATCTGGTGGAGCAACGCCCTAGAGTGAATCCTAGGTTGCGCGGAATGTAGAAATGACCATAAGTTCCATACTGGTTGCAATTATTCGTTTTATACGATGGAAACGCTGTTGTATTTATATTGCACTTTATGCCTCTGGCGTTGACTTCTAAGGCCGTAGCTATTAGATGTGGTGGAGCAACGCCCTAGGGTGAAGCCTAGGTTGCTCGGAAAGTAGAAATGACCATAAGTTTCATACTGGTTGCAATTATTCGTTTTATACGATGGACATGCTGATGTATTTATATCGTATTTTATGCTTCTGGCGTTGACTTCTTAGGCCGTATCTATTCGGTCTGGTGGAGCAACGCGCTAGAGTGAAACCTAGGTTGCCCGGAACGTAGAATTGGCCATCACTTTCACACTGGTTGCAATTATTCCTGATATATGATGGAAACACTGTTGTATTTTTTTTGCATTTTATGGTTCGGGCGTTGACTTCTAAGGCCCTAACTATTCAATCTGTTGGAGCAACGCCCTAGGGTGAAGCCTAGGTTGCTCGGAAAGTAGAAATGACCATAAGTTTTATACTGGTTGCAATTATTCGTTTTATACGATGGAAAAACTGTTGTATTTATATTGTATTTTATGCTTCTGGCGTTGACTTCTAAGGCACTAACTATTCGATCTGGTGGAGCAACGCCCTAGAGTGAAGCCTAGGTTGCTCGGAAAGTAGAAATGACCATCAGTTTCATACTGGTTGCAATTATTCGTATTATACGATGGTAAAACTGTTGTATTTATATTGTATTTTATGCTTCTGGCGTTGACTTCTAAGGACCTAACTATTCGATCTGGTGGAGCAACGCCCTAGAGTGAATTCCAGGTTGCTCGGAATGTAGAAATGACCATAACTTTCACACTGGTTGCAATTATTCGTTTTATACGATGGAAACGCTGTTGTATTTATATCGTATTTTATGCTTCTGGCGTTTACTTCTAAGGACCTAACTATTGGATCTGGTGGAGCAACGCCCTAGAGTGAATCCTAGGTTGCTCGGAATGTAGAAATGACCATAACTTTCACACTTGTTGCAATTATTCGTTTTATACGATGGAAACGCTGTTGCATTTATATCGTATTTTATGCTTCTGGCGTTTACTTCTAAGGACCTAACTATTCGATCTGGTGGAGCAACGCCCTAGAGTGAATCCTAGGTTGCTCGGAATGTAGAAATGACCATAACTTTCACACTGGTTGCAATTATTCGTTTTATACGATGGAAACTCTGTTGTATTTATATTGTACTTTATGCCTCTGGCGTTGTCTTCTAAGGCCGTAGCTATTAGATGTGGTGGAGCAACGCCCTAGAGTGACTCCTAGAGTACTCGGAGAGTAGAAATGACCATTACTTTCACACTGGTTGCAATTATTCGTTTTATACGATGGAAAAGCTGTTGTATTTATATCGTATTTTATGCTTCTGGCGTTTACTTCTAAGGACCTAACTATTCGATCTGGTGGAGCAACGCCCTAGAGTGAATCCTAGGTTGCTCGGAATGTAGAAATGACCATAACTTTCACACTGGTTGCAATTATTCGTTTTATACGATGGAAAAACTGTTGTATATATATTGGATTTTATGCTTCTGGCGTTGACTTCTAAGGTACTAACTATTCGATCTGGTGGAGCAACGCAATAGAGTGAAGCATAGGTTGCCCGGAACGTAGAATTGGCCGTCACTTTCAAACTGGTTGCAATTATTCCTGTTATATGATGGAAGCTCTGTTGTATTTTTTTTGCATTTTATGGTTCGGGCGTTGACTTCTAAGGCCCTAACTATTCAATCTGTTGGAGCAACGCCCTAGGGTGAAGCCTAGGTTGCTCGGAATGTAGAAATGACCATAAGTTTCATACTGGTCGCAATTATTCGTTTTATACGATGGAAAAGCTGTTGTATTTATATTGTATTTTATGCTTCTGGCGTTGACGTCTAAGGCACTAACTATTCGATCTGGTGGAGCAACGCCATAGAGTGAATCCTAGGTTGCTCGGAATGTAGAAATGACCATAACTTTCACACTGGTTGCAATTATTCGTTTTATACGATGGAAAAACTGTTGTATCTATATTGTATTTTATGCTTCTGGCGTTGACTTCTAAGGTACTAACTATTCGATCTGTTGGAGCAACGCAATAGAGTGAAGCATAGGTTGCCCGGAACGTAGAATTGGCCGTCACTTTCAAACTGGTTGCATTTATTCCTGTTATATGATGGAAGCACTGTTGTATTTTTTTTGCATTTTATGGTTCGGGCGTTGACTTCTAAGGCCCTAACTATTCAATCTGTTGGAGCAACGCCCTAGGGTGAAGCCTAGGTTGCTCGGAAAGTAGAAATGACCATAAGTTTCATACTGGTCGCAATTATTCGTTTTATACGATGGAAAAGCTGTTGTATTTATATTGTATTTTATGCTTCTGGCGTTGACGTCTAAGGCACTAACTATTCGATCTGGTGGAGCAACGCCCTAGAGTGAGGTCTAGGTTGCCCGGAACGTAGAATTGGCCATCACTTTCAAACTGGTTGCAATTATTCCTGTTATATGATGGAAACACAGTTGTATTTTTATTGCATTTTATGCTTTGGGCGTTGACATCTAAGGCCCTAACTACTCAATCTGTTGGATCAACGCCCTAGGGTGAAGCCTAGGTTGCTCTTAAAGTAGAAATGACCATAAGTTTCATACTGGTTGCAATTATTCGTTTTATACGATGGAAAGACTGTTCTATTTATATTGTATTTTATGCTTCTGGCGTTGACTTCTAAGGCCCTAGCAGTTCGATCTAGTGGAGCAACGCCGTAGAGTGAAGCCTAGGTTGCCCGGAAGGTAGAATTGGCCATCACTTTCAAACTGGTTGCAATTATTCGTTTTATACGATGGAAAAACTGTTGTATTCATATTGTATTTTATGCTTCTGGCGTTGACTTCTAAGGCACTAACTATTCGATCTGGTGGAGCAACGCCCTAGAGTGAAGCCTAGGTTGCCCGGTAGGTAGAATTGGCCATCACTTTCAAACTGGTTGCAATTATTCGTTTTATACGATGGAAAAACTGTTGTATTTATATTGTATTTTATGCTTCTGGCGTTGACTTCTAAGGCACTAACTATTCGATCTGGTGGAGCAACGCCCTAGTGTGAAGCCTAGGTTGCCCGGGACGCAGAATTGGCCATCACTTTCAAACTGGTTGCAATTATTCCTGTTATATTATGGAAACACTGTTGTATTTTTATTGCATTTTATGCTTCGGGCGTTGACTTCTAAGGACCTAACTATTCTATCTGGTGGAGCAACGCCCTAGAGTGAATCCTAGGTTGCTCGGAATGTAGAAATGACCATAACTTTCACACTGGTGGCAATTAGTCGTTTTATACGATGGAAACGCTGTTGTATTTATATTGTACTTTATGCCTCTGGCGTTGACTTCTAAGGCCATAGCTATTAGATGTGGTGGAGCAAAGCCCTAGAGTGACGCCTAGGGTGCTCGGAACGTAGAAATGACCATTACTTTCACACTGGTTGCAATTATTCGTTTTATACGATGGAAAAGCTGCTGTATTTATATCGTATTTTATGCTTCTGGCGTTGACTTCTTAGTCTGTAACTATTCGGTCTGGTGGAGCAACGCGCTGGAGTGAAACCTAGGTTGCCCGGAACGTAGAATTGGCCATCACTTTCAAACTGGTTGCAATTATTCCTGTTATATGATGGAAACACTGTTGTATTTTTTTTGCATTTTATGGTTCGGGTGTTGACTTCTAAGGCCCTAACTATTCAATCCGTTGGAGCAACGCCCTAGCCTGAAGCCTAGGTTGCTCGGAAAGTAGAAATGACCATAAGTTTCATACTGGTTGCAATTATTTGTTTCATACGATGGAAAAACTGTTGTATTTATATTGTATTTTATGGTTCGGGCGTAGACTTCTAAGGCCCTAACTATTCAATCTGTTGGAGCAACGCCCTAGGGTGAAGCCTAGGTTGCTCGGAAAGTAGAAATGACCATAAGTTTCATACTGGTTGCAATTATTCGTTTTATACGATGGACATGCTGTTGTATTTATATCGTATTTTATGCTTCTGGCGTTGACTTCTTAGGCCGTATCTATTCGGTCTGGTGGAGCAACGCGCTAGAGTGAAACCTAGGTTGCCCGGAACGTAGAATTGGCCATCACTTCCAAACTGGATGCAATTATTCCTGTTATATGATGGAAACACTGTTGTATTTTTTTTGCATTTTATGGTTCGGGCGTTGACTTCTAAGGCCCTAACTATTCAATCTGTAGGAGCAACGCCCTAGGGTGAAGCCTAGGTTAATCGGAAAGTAGAAATGACCATAAGTTTTATACTGGTTGCAATTATTCGTTTTATACGATGGAAAAACTGTTGTATTTATATTGTATTTTATGCTTCTGGCGTTGACTTCTAAGGCACTAACTATTCGATCTGGTGGAGCAACGCCCTAGAGTGAAGCCTAGGTTGCTCGGAAAGTAGAATTGGCCATCACTTTCAAACTGCTCGCAATTATTCCTGCTATATGATGGAAACACTGTTGTATTTTTATTGCATTTTATGCTTCGGGCGTTGACTTCTAAGGACTTAACTATTCTATCTGGTGGAGCAACGCCCTAGAGTGAATCCTAGGTTGCTCGGAATGTAGAAATGACCATAAGTTCCATACTGGTTGCAATTATTCGTTTTATACGATGGAAACGCTGTTGTATTTATATTGTACTTTATGCCTCTGGCGTTGACTTCTAAGGCCGTAGCTATTAGATGTGGTGGAGCAACGCCCTAGGGTGAAGCCTAGGTTGCTCGGAAAGTAGAAATGACCATAAGTTTCATACTGGTTGCAATTATTCGTTTTATACGATGGACATGCTGTTGTATTTATATCGTATTTTATGCTTCTGGCGTTGACTTCTTAGGCCGTATCTATTCGGTCTGGTGGAGCAACGCGCTAGAGTGAAACCTAGGTTGCCCGGAACGTAGAATTGGCCATCACTTTCACACTGGTTGCAATTATTCCTGATATATGATGGAAACACTGTTGTATTTTTTTTGCATTTTATGGTTCGGGCGTTGACTTCTAAGGCCCTAACTATTCAAACTGTTGGAGCAACGCCCTAGGGTGAAGCCTAGGTTGCTCGGAAAGTAGAAATGACCATAAGTTTTATACTGGTTGCAATTATTCGTATTATACGATGGTAAAACTGTTGTATTTATATTGTATTTTATGCTTCTGGCGTTGACTTCTAAGGACCTAACTATTCGATCTGGTGGAGCAACGCCCTAGAGTGAAGCCTAGGTTGCTCGGAAAGTAGAAATGACCATCAGTTTCATACTGGTTGCAATTATTCGTATTATACGATGGTAAAACTGTTGTATTTATATTGTATTTTATGCTTCTGGCGTTGACTTCTAAGGACCTAACTATTCGATCTGGTGGAGCAACGCCCTAGAGTGAATTCCAGGTTGCTCGGAATGTACAAATGACCATAACTTTCACACTGGTTGCAATTATTCGTTTTATACGATGGAAACGCTGTTGTATTTATATCGTATTTTATGCTTCTGGCGTTTACTTCTAAGGACCTAACTATTGGATCTGGTGGAGCAACGCCCTAGAGTGAATCCTAGGTTGCTCGGAATGTAGAAATGACCATAACTTTCACACTTGTTGCAATTATTCGTTTTATACGATGGAAACGCTGTTGCATTTATATCGTATTTTATGCTTCTGGCGTTTACTTCTAAGGACCTAACTATTCGATCTGGTGGAGCAACGCCCTAGAGTGAATCCTAGGTTGCTCGGAATGTAGAAATGACCATAACTTTCACACTGGTTGCAATTATTCGTTTTATACGATGGAAACTCTGTTGTATTTATATTGTACTTTATGCCTCTGGCGTTGTCTTCTAAGGCCGTAGCTATTAGATGTGGTGGAGCAACGCCCTAGAGTGACGCCTAGAGTGCTCGGAGAGTAGAAATGACCATTACTTTCACACTGGTTGCAATTATTCGTTTTATACGATGGAAAAGCTGTTGTATTTATATCGTATTTTATGCTTCTGGCGTTTACTTCTAAGGACCTAACTATTCGATCTGGTGGAGCAACGCCCTAGGGTGAAGCCTAGGTTGCTCGGAATGTAGAAATGACCATAAGTTTCATACTGGTCGCAATTATTCGTTTTATACGATGGAAAAGCTGTTGTATTTATATTGTATTTTATGCTTCTGGCGTTGACGTCTAAGGCACTAACTATTCGATCTGGTGGAGCAACGCCCTAGAGTGAATCCTAGGTTGCTCGGAATGTAGAAATGACCATAACTTTCACACTGGTTGCAATTATTCGTTTTATACGATGGAAAAACTGTTGTATCTATATTGTATTTTATGCTTCTGGCGTTGACTTCTAAGGTACTAACTATTCGATCTGGTGGAGCAACGCAATAGAGTGAAGCATAGGTTGCCCGGAACGTAGAATTGGCCGTCACTTTCAAACTGGTTGCATTTATTCCTGTTATATGATGGAAACACAGTTGTATTTTTATTGCATTTTATGCTTCGGGCGTTGACATCTAAGGCCCTAACTACTCAATCTGTTGGAGCAACGCCCTAGGGTGAAGCCTAGGTTGCTCGGAAAGTAGAAATGACCATAAGTTTCATACTGGTTGCAATTATTCGTTTTATACGATGGAAAGACTGTTGTATTTATATTGTATTTTATGCTTCTGGCGTTGACTTCTATGGCCCTAGCAGTTCGATCTAGTGGAGCAACGCCGTAGAGTGAAGCCTAGGTTGCCCGGAAGGTAGAATTGGCCATCACTTTCAAACTGGTTGCAATTATTCGTTTTATACGATGGAAAAACTGTTGTATTTATATTGTATTTTATGCTTCTGGCGTTGACTTCTAAGGCCCTAACAATCCAATCTGTTGGAGCAACACCCTAGGGTGAAGCCTAGCTTGCTCGGAAAGTAGAAATGACCATAAGTTTCATACTGGTTGCAATTATTCGTTTTATACGATGGAAATGCTGTTGTATTTATATCGTATTTTATGCTTCTGGCGTTGACTTCTTAGGCCGTAACTATTCGGTCTGGTGGAGCAACGCGCTGGAGTGAAACCTAGGTTGCCCGGAACGTAGAATTGGCCATCACTTTCCAACTGGTTGCAATTATTCCTGTTATATTATGGAAACACAGTTGTATTTTTATTGCATTTTATGCTTCGGGCGTTGACTTCTAAGGCCCTAACTATTCAATCTGTTGGAGCAACGCTCTAGGGTGAAGCCTAGGTTGCTCGGAAAGTAGAAATGACCAT
This sequence comes from Calliopsis andreniformis, assembly GCF_051401765.1. Lineage (NCBI taxonomy): Eukaryota > Metazoa > Arthropoda > Insecta > Hymenoptera > Andrenidae > Calliopsis > Calliopsis andreniformis. Next base: position 9,950,505 of record NC_135072.1, read on the forward strand.
AAGTTTCATACTGGTTGCAATTATTCGTTTTATACGATGGAAATACTGTTGTATTTATATTGTATTTTATGCTTCTGGCGTTGACTTCTAAGGCCCTAGCTGTTCGATCTAGTGGAGCAACACCCTAGAGTGAAGCCTAGGTTGCCCGGAAAGGAGAAATGACCATCACGTTCAAACTGGTTGCAATTAATCCATTTATACGATGGAAAAGCTGTTGTATTTATATCGTATTTTATGCTTCTGGCGTTTACTTCTAAGGAGCTAACTATTCGATCTGGTGGAGCAACGCCCTAGAGTGAAGCCTAGGTTCCTCGGAATGTGGAAATGACCATAAGTTTCATACTGGTTGCAATTATTCGTTTTATACGATGGAAATGCTGTTGTATTTATATCGTATTTTATGCTTCTGGCGTTGACTTCTTAGGCCGTATCTATTCGGTCTGGTGGAGCAACGCGCTGGAGTGAAACCTAGGTTGCCCGGAACGTAGAATTGGCCATCACTTTCAAACTGGTTGCAATTATTCCTGATATATGATGGAAACCCTGTTGTATTTTTTTTGCATTTTATGGTTCGGGCGTTGACTTCTAAGGCACTAACTATGCAATCTGTTGGAGCAACGCCCTAGGGTGAAGCCTAGGTTGCTCGGAAAGTTGAAATGACCATAAGTTCCATACTGGTTGCAATTATTCGTTTTATACGATGGAAAAACTGTTGTATTTATATTGTATTTTATGCCTCTGGCGTTGACTTCTAAGGCACTATCTATTCGATCTGGTGGAGCAACGCCCTGGAGTGAAACCTAGGTTGCCCGGAACGTAGAATTGGCCATCACTTTCAAACTGGTTGCAATTATTCCTATTATATGATGGAAACACTGTTGTATTTTTTTTGCATTTTATGGTTCGGGTGTTGACTTCTAAGGCCCTAACTATTCAATCCGTTGGAGCAACGCCCTATCCTGAAGCCTAGGTTGCTCGGAAAGTAGAAATGACCATAAGTTTCATACTAGTTGCAATTATTCGTTTTATACGATGGAAAAGCTGTTGTATTTATATTGTATTTTATGCTTCTGGAGTTGTCTTCTAAGGCACTAACTATTCGATCTGCTGGAGCAACGCCCTAGAGTGAAGCCTAGGTTGCCCGGGACGCAGAATTGGCCATCACTTTCAAACTGGTTGCAATTATTCCTGTTATATGATGGAAACACTGTTGTATTTTTTTTGCATTTTATGGTTCGGGCGTTGACTTCTAAGGCCCTAACTATTCAATCCGTTGGAGCAACGCCCTAGCGTGAAGCCTAGGTTGCTCGGAAAGTAGAAATGACCATAAGTTTCATACTGGTTGCAATTATTCGTTTTATACGATGGAAAAGCTGTTGTATTTATATTGTATTTTATGCTTCTGGAGTTGTCTTCTAAGGCACTAACTATTCGATCTGGTGGAGCAACGCCCTAGAGCGAAGCCTAGGTTGCCCGGAACGTAGAATTGGCCATCACTTCCAAACTGGTTGCAATTATTCCTGTTATATGATGGAAACACTGTTGTATTTTTTTTGCATTTTATGGTTCGGGCGTTGACTTCTAAGCCCCTAACTATTCAATCTGTAGGAGCAACGCCCTAGGGTGAAGCCTAGGTTGCTCGGAATGTAGAAATGACCATAAGTTTTATACTGGTTGCAATTATTCGTTTTATACGATGGAAAAACTGTTGTATTTATATTGTATTTTATGCTTCTGGCGTTGACTTCTAAGGCCCTAGCTGTTCGATCTAGTGGAGCAACACCCTAGAGGGAAGCCTAGGTTGCCCGGAAAGGAGAAATGACCATCACGTTCAAACTGGTTGCAATTAATCCTTTTATACGATGGAAAAGCTGTTGTATTTATATCGTATTTTATGCTTCTGGCGTTTACTTCTAAGGACCTAACTTTTCGATCTGGTGGAGCAACGCCCTAGAGTGAAGCCTAGGTTCCTCGGAATGTGGAAATGACCATAACTTTCACACTGGTTGCAATTATTCGTTCTATACGATGGAAACGCTGTTGTATTTATATTGTATTTTATGCCTCTGGCGTTGACTTCTAAGGCCGCAGCTATTAGATGTGGTGGAGCAACGCCCTAGAGTGACGCCTAGGGTGCTTGGAACGTAGAAATGACCATTACTTTCACACTGGTTGAAATTATTCGTTTTATACGATGGAAAAGCTGTTGTATTTATATCGTATTTTATGCTTCTGGCGTTGACTTCTTAGGCCGTAACTATTCGGTCTGGTGGAGCAACGCCCTGTAGTGAAACGTAGGTTGCCCGGAACGTAGAATTGGCCATCACTTTCAAACTTGTTGCAATTATTCCTGTTGTATGATGGAAACACTGTTGTATTTTTTTTGCATTTTATGGTTCGGGCGTTGACTTCTAAGGCCCTAACTATTCAATCTGTTGGAGCAACGCCCTAGGGTGAAGCCTAGGTTGCTCGGAAAGTAGAAATGACCATAAGTTTCATACTGGTTGCAATTATTCGTTTTATACGATGGAAGAATTGTTGTATTTATATTGTATTTTATGCTTCTGGCGTTGACTTCTAAGGCACTAACTATTCGATCTGGTGGAGCAACGCCCTAGAGTGAAGCCTAGGTTGCCCGGTAGGTAGAATTGGCCATCACTTTCAAACTGGTTGCAATTATTCGTTCTATACGATGGAAAAACTGTTGTATTTATATTGTATTTTATGCTTCTGGCGTTGACTTCTAAGGCACTAACTATTCGATCTGGTGGAGCAACGCCCTAGAGTGAAGCCTAGGTTGCTCGGAACATAGAATTGGCCATCACTTTCAAACTGGTTGCAATTATTCCTGTTATGTGATGGAAACACTGTTGTATTTTAATTGCATTTTATGGGTCGGGCGTTGACTTCTAAGGCCCTAACTATTCAATCCGTTGGAGCAACGCCCTAGGGTGAAGCCTAGGTTGCTCGGAAAGTAGAAATGACCATAAGTTTCATACTGGTTGCAATTATTTGTTTTATACGATGGTAAAACTGTTGTATTTATATTGTATTTTATGCTTCTGGCGTTGACTTCTAAGGCACTAACTATTCGATCTGCTGGAGCAACGCCCTAGAGTGAAGCCTAGGTTGCCCGGGACGCAGAATTGGCCATCACTTTCAAACTGGTTGCAATTATTCCTGTTATATGATGGAAACACTGTTGTATTTTTTTTGCATATTATGGTTCGGGCGTTGACTTCCAAGGCCCTAACTATTCAACCCGTTGGAGCAACGCCCTAGCGTGAAGCCTAGGTTGCTCGGAAAGTAGAAATGACCATAAGTTTCATACTGGTTGCAATTATTCGTTTTATACGATGGAAAAGCTGTTGTATTTATATTGTATTTTATGCTTCTGGAGTTGTCTTCTAAGGCACTAACTATTCGATCTGGTGGAGCAACGCCCTAGAGCGAAGCCTAGGTTGCCCGGAACGTAGAATTGGCCATCACTTCCAAACTGGTTGCAATTATTCCTGTTATATGATGGAAACACTGTTGTATTTTTTTTGCATTTTATGGTTCGGGCGTTGACTTCTAAGCCCCTAACTATTCAATCTGTAGGAGCAACGCCCTAGGGTGAAGCCTAGGTTGCTCGGAATGTAGAAATGACCATAAGTTTTATACTGGTTGCAATTATTCGTTTTATACGATGGAAAAACTGTTGTATTTATATTGTATTTTATGCTTCTGGCGTTGACTTCTAAGGCACTAACTATTCGATCTGGTGGAGCAACGCCCTAGAGTGAAGCCTAGGTTGCTCGGAAAGCAGAATTGGCCATCACTTTCAAACTGGTTGCAATTATTCCTGTTATATTATGGAAACACTGTTGTATTTTTATTGCATTTTATGCTTCGGGCGTTGACTTCTAAGGCCCTAACTATTCAATCTGTTGGAGCAACGCTCTAGGGTGAAGCCTAGGTTGCTCGGAAAGTAGAAATGACCATAAGTTTCATACTGGTTGCAATTATTCGTTTTATACGATGGAAAAACAGTTGTATTTATATTGTATTTTATGCTTCTGGCGTTGACTTCTAAGGCCCTAGCTGTTCGATCTAGTGGAGCAACACCCTAGAGGGAAGCCTAGGTTGCCCGGAAAGGAGAAATGACCATCACGTTCAAACTGGTTGCAATTAATCCTTTTATACGATGGAAAAGCTGTTGTATTTATATCGTATTTTATGCTTCTGGCGTTTACTTCTAAGGACCTAACTTTTCGATCTGGTGGAGCAACGCCCTAGAGTGAAGCCTAGGTTCCTCGGAATGTGGAAATGACCATAACTTTCACACTGGTTGCAATTATTCGTTCTATACGATGGAAACGCTGTTGTATTTATATTGTATTTTATGCCTCTGGCGTTGACTTCTAAGGCCGCAGCTATTAGATGTGGTGGAGCAACGCCCTAGAGTGACGCCTAGGGTGCTTGGAACGTAGAAATGACCATTACTTTCACACTGGTTGAAATTATTCGTTTTATACGATGGAAAAGCTGTTGTATTTATATCGTATTTTATGCTTCTGGCGTTGACTTCTTAGGCCGTAACTATTCGGTCTGGTGGAGCAACGCCCTGTAGTGAAACGTAGGTTGCCCGGAACGTAGAATTGGCCATCACTTTCAAACTTGTTGCAATTATTCCTGTTGTATGATGGAAACACTGTTGTATTTTTTTTGCATTTTATGGTTCGGGCGTTGACTTCTAAGGCCCTAACTATTCAATCTGTTGGAGCAACGCCCTAGGGTGAAGCCTAGGTTGCTCGGAAAGTAGAAATGACCATAAGTTTCATACTGGTTGCAATTATTCGTTTTATACGATGGAAGAATTGTTGTATTTATATTGTATTTTATGCTTCTGGCGTTGACTTCTAAGGCACTAACTATTCGATCTGGTGGAGCAACGCCCTAGAGTGAAGCCTAGGTTGCCCGGTAGGTAGAATTGGCCATCACTTTCAAACTGGTTGCAATTATTCGTTCTATACGATGGAAAAACTGTTGTATTTATATTGTATTTTATGCTTCTGGCGTTGACTTCTAAGGCACTAACTATTCGATCTGGTGGAGCAACGCCCTAGAGTGAAGCCTAGGTTGCTCGGAACATAGAATTGGCCATCACTTTCAAACTGGTTGCAATTATTCCTGTTATGTGATGGAAACACTGTTGTATTTTAATTGCATTTTATGGGTCGGGCGTTGACTTCTAAGGCCCTAACTATTCAATCCGTTGGAGCAACGCCCTAGGGTGAAGCCTAGGTTGCTCGGAAAGTAGAAATGACCATAAGTTTCATACTGGTTGCAATTATTTGTTTTATACGATGGTAAAACTGTTGTATTTATATTGTATTTTATGCTTCTGGCGTTGACTTCTAAGGCACTAACTATTCGATCTGGTGGAGCAACGCCCTAGAGCGAAACCTAGGTTGCCCGGAACGTAGAATTGGCCATCACTTTCCAACTGGTTGCAATTATTCCTGATATATGATGGAAACACTGTTGTATTTTTTTTGCATTTTATGGTTCGGGCGTTGACTTCTAAGGCCCTAACTATTCAATCTGTAGGAGCAACGCCCTAGGGTGAAGCCTAGGTTGCTCGGAAAGTAGAAATGACCATAAGTTTTATACTGGTTGCAATTATTCGTTTTATACGATGGAAAAACTGTTGTATTTATATTGTATTTTATGCTTCTGGCGTTGACTTCTAAGGCACTAACTATTCGATCTGGTGGAGCAACGCCCTAGAGTGAAGCCTAGGTTGCTCGGAAAGCAGAATTGGCCATCACTTTCAAACTGGTCGCAATTATTCCTGCTATATGATGGAAACACTGTTGTATTTTTTTTGTATTTTATGGTTCGGGCGTTGACTTCTAAGCCCCTAACTATTCAATCTGTAGGAGCAACGCCCTAGGGTGAAGCCTAGGTTGCTCGGAATGTAGAAATGACCATAAGTTTTATACTGGTTGCAATTATTCGTTTTATACGATGGAAAAACTGTTGTATTTATATTGTATTTTATGCTTCTGGCGTTGACTTCTAAGGCACTAACTATTCGATCTGGTGGAGCAACGCCCTAGAGTGAAGCCTAGGTTGCTCGGAAAGCAGAATTGGCCATCACTTTCAAACTGGTTGCAATTATTCCTGTTATATTATGGAAACACTGTTGTATTTTTATTGCATTTTATGCTTCGGGCGTTGACTTCTAAGGCCCTAACTATTCAATCTGTTGGAGCAACGCTCTAGGGTGAAGCCTAGGTTGCTCGGAAAGTAGAAATGACCATAAGTTTCATACTGGTTGCAATTATTCGTTTTATACGATGGAAAAACAGTTGTATTTATATTGTATTTTATGCTTCTGGCGTTGACTTCTAAGGCCCTAGCTGTTCGATCTAGTGGAGCAACACCCTAGAGGGAAGCCTAGGTTGCCCGGAAAGGAGAAATGACCATCACGTTCAAACTGGTTGCAATTAATCCTTTTATACGATGGAAAAGCTGTTGTATTTATATCGTATTTTATGCTTCTGGCGTTTACTTCTAAGGACCTACCTTTTCGATCTGGTGGAGCAACGCCCTAGAGTGAAGCCTAGGTTCCTCGGAATGTGGAAATGACCATAACTTTCACACTGGTTGCAATTATTCGTTCTATACGATGGAAACGCTGTTGTATTTATATTGTATTTTATGCCTCTGGCGTTGACTTCTAAGGCCGCAGCTATTAGATGTGGTGGAGCAACGCCCTAGAGTGACGCCTAGGGTGCTTGGAACGTAGAAATGACCATTACTTTCACACTGGTTGAAATTATTCGTTTTATACGATGGAAAAGCTGTTGTATTTATATCGTATTTTATGCTTCTGGCGTTGACTTCTTAGGCCGTAACTATTCGGTCTGGTGGAGCAACGCCCTGTAGTGAAACGTAGGTTGCCCGGAACGTAGAATTGGCCATCACTTTCAAACTGGTTGCAATTATTCCTGTTGTATGATGGAAACACTGTTGTATTTTTTTTGCATTTTATGGTTCGGGCGTTGACTTCTAAGGCCCTAACTATTCAATCTGTTGGAGCAACGCCCTAGGGTGAAGCCTAGGTTGCTCGGAAAGTAGAAATGACCATAAGTTTCATACTGGTTGCAATTATTCGTTTTATACGATGGAAGAATTGTTGTATTTATATTGTATTTTATGCTTCTGGCGTTGACTTCTAAGGCACTAACTATTCGATCTGGTGGAGCAACGCCCTAGAGTGAAGCCTAGGTTGCCCGGTAGGTAGAATTGGCCATCACTTTCAAACTGGTTGCAATTATTCGTTTTATACGATGGAAAAACTGTTGTATTTATATTGTATTTTATGCTTCTGGCGTTGACTTCTAAGGCACTAACTATTCGATCTGGTGGAGCAACGCCCTAGAGTGAAGCCTAGGTTGCTCGGAACATAGAATTGGCCATCACTTTCAAACTGGTTGCAATTATTCCTGTTATGTGATGGAAACACTGTTGTATTTTAATTGCATTTTATGGGTCGGGCGTTGACTTCTAAGGCCCTAACTATTCAATCCGTTGGAGCAACGCCCTAGGGTGAAGCCTAGGTTGCTCGGAAAGTAGAAATGACCATAAGTTTCATACTGGTTGCAATTATTTGTTTTATACGATGGTAAAACTGTTGTATTTATATTGTATTTTATGCTTCTGGCGTTGACTTCTAAGGCACTAACTATTCGATCTGGTGGAGCAACGCCCTAGAGCGAAACCTAGGTTGCCCGGAACGTAGAATTGGCCATCACTTTCCAACTGGTTGCAATTATTCCTGATATATGATGGAAACACTGTTGTATTTTTTTTGCATTTTATGGTTCGGGCGTTGACTTCTAAGGCCCTAACTATTCAATCTGTAGGAGCAACGCCCTAGGGTGAAGCCTAGGTTGCTCGGAAAGTAGAAATGACCATAAGTTTTATACTGGTTGCAATTATTCGTTTTATACGATGGAAAAACTGTTGTATTTATATTGTATTTTGTGCTTCTGGCGTTGACTTCTAAGGCACTAACTATTCGATCTGGTGGAGCAACGCCCTAGAGTGAAGCCTAGGTTGCTCGGAAAGCAGAATTGGCCATCACTTTCAAACTGGTCGCAATTATTCCTGCTATATGATGGAAACACTGTTGTATTTTTTTTGTATTTTATGGTTCGGGCGTAGACTTCTAAGGCCCTAACTATTCAATCTGTTGGAGCAACGCCCTACGGTGAAGCCTAGGTTGCCCGGAAAGGAGAAATGACCATCACGTTCAAACTGGTTGCAATTAATCCTTTTATACGATGGAAAAGCTGTTGTATTTATATCGTATTTTATGCTTCTGGCGTTTACTTCTAAGGACCTAACTTTTCGATCTGGTGGAGCAACGCCCTAGAGTGAAGCCTAGGTTCCTCGGAATGTGGAAATGACCATAACTTTCACACTGGTTGCAATTATTCGTTCTATACGGTGGAAACGCTGTTGTATTTATATTGTATTTTATGCCTCTGGCGTTGACTTCTAAGGCCGCAGCTATTAGATGTGGTGGAGCAACGCCCTAGAGTGACGCCTAGGGTGCTTGGAACGTAGAAATGACCATTACTTTCACACTGGTTGAAATTATTCGTTTTATACGATGGAAAAGCTGTCGTATTTATATCGTATTTTATGCTTCTGGCGTTTACTTCTAAGGACCTAACTATTCGATCTGGTGGAGCAACGCCCTAGGGTGAAGCCTAGGTTGCTCGGAAAGTAGAAATGACCATAAGTTTCATACTGGTTGCAATTATTCGTTTTATACGGTGGAACAGCTGTTGTATTTATATCGTATTTTATGCTTCTGGCGTTGACTTCTAAGGCACTAACTATTCCATCTGGTGGAGCAACGCCCTGGAGTGAAGCCTAGGTTGCCCGGAACGTAGAATTGGCCATCACTTTCAAACTGGTTGCAATTATTCCTGTTATATGATGGAAACACTGTTGTATTTTTTTTGCATTTTATGGTTCGGGCGTTGACTTCTAAGGCTCTAACTATTCAATCTGTTGGAGCAACGCCCTAGGGTGAAGCCTAGGTTGCTCGGAAAGTAGAAATGACCATAAGTTTCATACTGGTTGCAATTATTCGTTTTATACGATGGAAAAATTGTTGTATTTATATTGTATTTTATGCTTCTGGCGTTGACTTCTAAGGCACTAACTATTCGATCTGGTAGAGCAACGCCCTAGAGTGAAGCCTAGGTTGCCCGGTAGGTAGAATTGGCCATCACTTTCAAACTGGTTGCAATTATTCGTTTTATACGATGGAAAAACTGTTGTATTTATATTGTATTTTATGCTTCTGGCGTTGACTTCTAAGGCACTAACTATTCGATCTGGTGGAGCAACGCCCTAGAGCGAAACCTAGGTTGCCCGGAACGTAGAATTGGCCATCACTTTCCAACTGGTTGCAATTATTCCTGATATATGATGGAAACACTGTTGTATTTTTTTTGCATTTTATGGTTCGGGCGTTGACTTCTAAGGCCCTAACTATTCAATCTGTAGGAGCAACGCCCTAGGGTGAAGCCTAGGTTGCTCGGAAAGTAGAAATGACCATAAGTTTTATACTGGTTGCAATTATTCGTTTTATACGATGGAAAAACTGTTGTATTTATATTGTATTTTGTGCTTCTGGCGTTGACTTCTAAGGCACTAACTATTCGATCTGGTGGAGCAACGCCCTAGAGTGAAGCCTAGGTTGCTCGGAAAGCAGAATTGGCCATCACTTTCAAACTGGTCGCAATTATTCCTGCTATATGATGGAAACACTGTTGTATTTTTTTTGTATTTTATGGTTCGGGCGTAGACTTCTAAGGCCCTAACTATTCAATCTGTTGGAGCAACGCCCTACGGTGAAGCCTAGGTTGCCCGGAAAGGAGAAATGACCATCACGTTCAAACTGGTTGCAATTAATCCTTTTATACGATGGAAAAGCTGTTGTATTTATATCGTATTTTATGCTTCTGGCGTTTACTTCTAAGGACCTAACTTTTCGATCTGGTGGAGCAACGCCCTAGAGTGAAGCCTAGGTTCCTCGGAATGTGGAAATGACCATAACTTTCACACTGGTTGCAATTATTCGTTCTATACGGTGGAAACGCTGTTGTATTTATATTGTATTTTATGCCTCTGGCGTTGACTTCTAAGGCCGCAGCTATTAGATGTGGTGGAGCAACGCCCTAGAGTGACGCCTAGGGTGCTTGGAACGTAGAAATGACCATTACTTTCACACTGGTTGAAATTATTCGTTTTATACGATGGAAAAGCTGTCGTATTTATATCGTATTTTATGCTTCTGGCGTTTACTTCTAAGGACCTAACTATTCGATCTGGTGGAGCAACGCCCTAGGGTGAAGCCTAGGTTGCTCGGAAAGTAGAAATGACCATAAGTTTCATACTGGTTGCAATTATTCGTTTTATACGGTGGAACAGCTGTTGTATTTATATCGTATTTTATGCTTCTGGCGTTGACTTCTAAGGCACTAACTATTCCATCTGGTGGAGCAACGCCCTGGAGTGAAGCCTAGGTTGCCCGGAACGTAGAATTGGCCATCACTTTCAAACTGGTTGCAATTATTCCTGTTATATGATGGAAACACTGTTGTATTTTTTTTGCATTTTATGGTTCGGGCGTTGACTTCTAAGGCCCTAACTATTCAATCTGTAGGAGCAACGCCCTAGGGTGAAGCCTAGGTTGCTCGGAAAGTAGAAATGACCATAAGTTTTATACTGGTTGCAATTATTCGTTTTATACGATGGAAAAACTGTTGTATTTATATTGTATTTTATGCTTCTGGCGTTGACTTCTAAGGCACTAACTATTCGATCTGGTGGAGCAACGCCCTAGAGTGAAGCCTAGGTTGCTCGGAAAGCAGAATTGGCCATCACTTTCAAACTGGTCGCAATTATTCCTGCTATATGATGGAAACACTGTTGTATTTTTTTTGTATTTTATGGTTCGGGCGTTGACTTCTAAGCCCCTAACTATTCAATCTGTAGGAGCAACGCCCTAGGGTGAAGCCTAGGTTGCTCGGAATGTAGAAATGACCATAAGTTTTATACTGGTTGCAATTATTCGTTTTATACGATGGAAAAACTGTTGTATTTATATTGTATTTTATGCTTCTGGCGTTGACTTCTAAGGCACTAACTATTCGATCTGGTGGAGCAACGCCCTAGAGTGAAGCCTAGGTTGCTCGGAAAGCAGAATTGGCCATCACTTTCAAACTGGTTGCAATTATTCCTGTTATATTATGGAAACACTGTTGTATTTTTATTGCATTTTATGCTTCGGGCGTTGACTTCTAAGGCCCTAACTATTCAATCTGTTGGAGCAACGCTCTAGGGTGAAGCCTAGGTTGCTCGGAAAGTAGAAATGACCATAAGTTTCATACTGGTTGCAATTATTCGTTTTATACGATGGAAAAACAGTTGTATTTATATTGTATTTTATGCTTCTGGCGTTGACTTCTAAGGCCCTAGCTGTTCGATCTAGTGGAGCAACACCCTAGAGGGAAGCCTAGGTTGCCCGGAAAGGAGAAATGACCATCACGTTCAAACTGGTTGCAATTAATCCTTTTATACGATGGAAAAGCTGTTGTATTTATATCGTATTTTATGCTTCTGGCGTTTACTTCTAAGGACCTACCTTTTCGATCTGGTGGAGCAACGCCCTAGAGTGAAGCCTAGGTTCCTCGGAATGTGGAAATGACCATAACTTTCACACTGGTTGCAATTATTCGTTCTATACGATGGAAACGCTGTTGTATTTATATTGTATTTTATGCCTCTGGCGTTGACTTCTAAGGCCGCAGCTATTAGATGTGGTGGAGCAACGCCCTAGAGTGACGCCTAGGGTGCTTGGAACGTAGAAATGACCATTACTTTCACACTGGTTGAAATTATTCGTTTTATACGATGGAAAAGCTGTTGTATTTATATCGTATTTTATGCTTCTGGCGTTGACTTCTTAGGCCGTAACTATTCGGTCTGGTGGAGCAACGCCCTGTAGTGAAACGTAGGTTGCCCGGAACGTAGAATTGGCCATCACTTTCAAACTGGTTGCAATTATTCCTGTTGTATGATGGAAACACTGTTGTATTTTTTTTGCATTTTATGGTTCGGGCGTTGACTTCTAAGGCCCTAACTATTCAATCTGTTGGAGCAACGCCCTAGGGTGAAGCCTAGGTTGCTCGGAAAGTAGAAATGACCATAAGTTTCATACTGGTTGCAATTATTCGTTTTATACGATGGAAGAATTGTTGTATTTATATTGTATTTTATGCTTCTGGCGTTGACTTCTAAGGCACTAACTATTCGATCTGGTGGAGCAACGCCCTAGAGTGAAGCCTAGGTTGCCCGGTAGGTAGAATTGGCCATCACTTTCAAACTGGTTGCAATTATTCGTTTTATACGATGGAAAAACTGTTGTATTTATATTGTATTTTATGCTTCTGGCGTTGACTTCTAAGGCACTAACTATTCGATCTGGTGGAGCAACGCCCTAGAGTGAAGCCTAGGTTGCTCGGAACATAGAATTGGCCATCACTTTCAAACTGGTTGCAATTATTCCTGTTATGTGATGGAAACACTGTTGTATTTTAATTGCATTTTATGGGTCGGGCGTTGACTTCTAAGGCCCTAACTATTCAATCCGTTGGAGCAACGCCCTAGGGTGAAGCCTAGGTTGCTCGGAAAGTAGAAATGACCATAAGTTTCATACTGGTTGCAATTATTTGTTTTATACGATGGTAAAACTGTTGTATTTATATTGTATTTTATGCTTCTGGCGTTGACTTCTAAGGCACTAACTATTCGATCTGGTGGAGCAACGCCCTAGAGCGAAACCTAGGTTGCCCGGAACGTAGAATTGGCCATCACTTTCCAACTGGTTGCAATTATTCCTGATATATGATGGAAACACTGTTGTATTTTTTTTGCATTTTATGGTTCGGGCGTTGACTTCTAAGGCCCTAACTATTCAATCTGTAGGAGCAACGCCCTAGGGTGAAGCCTAGGTTGCTCGGAAAGTAGAAATGACCATAAGTTTTATACTGGTTGCAATTATTCGTTTTATACGATGGAAAAACTGTTGTATTTATATTGTATTTTGTGCTTCTGGCGTTGACTTCTAAGGCACTAACTATTCGATCTGGTGGAGCAACGCCCTAGAGTGAAGCCTAGGTTGCTCGGAAAGCAGAATTGGCCATCACTTTCAAACTGGTCGCAATTATTCCTGCTATATGATGGAAACACTGTTGTATTTTTTTTGTATTTTATGGTTCGGGCGTAGACTTCTAAGGCCCTAACTATTCAATCTGTTGGAGCAACGCCCTACGGTGAAGCCTAGGTTGCCCGGAAAGGAGAAATGACCATCACGTTCAAACTGGTTGCAATTAATCCTTTTATACGATGGAAAAGCTGTTGTATTTATATCGTATTTTATGCTTCTGGCGTTTACTTCTAAGGACCTAACTTTTCGATCTGGTGGAGCAACGCCCTAGAGTGAAGCCTAGGTTCCTCGGAATGTGGAAATGACCATAACTTTCACACTGGTTGCAATTATTCGTTCTATACGGTGGAAACGCTGTTGTATTTATATTGTATTTTATGCCTCTGGCGTTGACTTCTAAGGCCGCAGCTATTAGATGTGGTGGAGCAACGCCCTAGAGTGACGCCTAGGGTGCTTGGAACGTAGAAATGACCATTACTTTCACACTGGTTGAAATTATTCGTTTTATACGATGGAAAAGCTGTCGTATTTATATCGTATTTTATGCTTCTGGCGTTTACTTCTAAGGACCTAACTATTCGATCTGGTGGAGCAACGCCCTAGGGTGAAGCCTAGGTTGCTCGGAAAGTAGAAATGACCATAAGTTTCATACTGGTTGCAATTATTCGTTTTATACGGTGGAACAGCTGTTGTATTTATATCGTATTTTATGCTTCTGGCGTTGACTTCTAAGGCACTAACTATTCCATCTGGTGGAGCAACGCCCTGGAGTGAAGCCTAGGTTGCCCGGAACGTAGAATTGGCCATCACTTTCAAACTGGTTGCAATTATTCCTGTTATATGATGGAAACACTGTTGTATTTTTTTTGCATTTTATGGTTCGGGCGTTGACTTCTAAGGCCCTAACTATTCAATCTGTTGGAGCAACGCCCTAGGGTGAAGCCTAGGTTGCTCGGAAAGTAGAAATGACCATAAGTTTCATACTGGTTGCAATTATTCGTTTTATACGATGGAAAAATTGTTGTATTTATATTGTATTTTATGCTTCTGGCGTTGACTTCTAAGGCACTAACTATTCGATCTGGTAGAGCAACGCCCTAGAGTGAAGCCTAGGTTGCCCGGTAGGTAGAATTGGCCATCACTTTCAAACTGGTTGCAATTATTCGTTTTATACGATGGAAAAACTGTTGTATTTATATTGTATTTTATGCTTCTGGCGTTGACTTCTAAGGCACTAACTATTCGATCTGGTGGAGCAACGCCCTAGAGCGAAACCTAGGTTGCCCGGAACGTAGAATTGGCCATCACTTTCCAACTGGTTGCAATTATTCCTGATATATGATGGAAACACTGTTGTATTTTTTTTGCATTTTATGGTTCGGGCGTTGACTTCTAAGGCCCTAACTATTCAATCTGTAGGAGCAACGCCCTAGGGTGAAGCCTAGGTTGCTCGGAAAGTAGAAATGACCATAAGTTTTATACTGGTTGCAATTATTCGTTTTATACGATGGAAAAACTGTTGTATTTATATTGTATTTTGTGCTTCTGGCGTTGACTTCTAAGGCACTAACTATTCGATCTGGTGGAGCAACGCCCTAGAGTGAAGCCTAGGTTGCTCGGAAAGCAGAATTGGCCATCACTTTCAAACTGGTCGCAATTATTCCTGCTATATGATGGAAACACTGTTGTATTTTTTTTGTATTTTATGGTTCGGGCGTAGACTTCTAAGGCCCTAACTATTCAATCTGTTGGAGCAACGCCCTACGGTGAAGCCTAGGTTGCCCGGAAAGGAGAAATGACCATCACGTTCAAACTGGTTGCAATTAATCCTTTTATACGATGGAAAAGCTGTTGTATTTATATCGTATTTTATGCTTCTGGCGTTTACTTCTAAGGACCTAACTTTTCGATCTGGTGGAGCAACGCCCTAGAGTGAAGCCTAGGTTCCTCGGAATGTGGAAATGACCATAACTTTCACACTGGTTGCAATTATTCGTTCTATACGGTGGAAACGCTGTTGTATTTATATTGTATTTTATGCCTCTGGCGTTGACTTCTAAGGCCGCAGCTATTAGATGTGGTGGAGCAACGCCCTAGAGTGACGCCTAGGGTGCTTGGAACGTAGAAATGACCATTACTTTCACACTGGTTGAAATTATTCGTTTTATACGATGGAAAAGCTGTCGTATTTATATCGTATTTTATGCTTCTGGCGTTTACTTCTAAGGACCTAACTATTCGATCTGGTGGAGCAACGCCCTAGGGTGAAGCCTAGGTTGCTCGGAAAGTAGAAATGACCATAAGTTTCATACTGGTTGCAATTATTCGTTTTATACGGTGGAACAGCTGTTGTATTTATATCGTATTTTATGCTTCTGGCGTTGACTTCTAAGGCACTAACTATTCCATCTGGTGGAGCAACGCCCTGGAGTGAAGCCTAGGTTGCCCGGAACGTAGAATTGGCCATCACTTTCAAACTGGTTGCAATTATTCCTGTTATATGATGGAAACACTGTTGTATTTTTTTTGCATTTTATGGTTCGGGCGTTGACTTCTAAGGCCCTAACTATTCAATCTGTTGGAGCAACGCCCTAGGGTGAAGCCTAGGTTGCTCGGAAAGTAGAAATGACCATAAGTTTCATACTGGTTGCAATTATTCGTTTTATACGATGGAAAAATTGTTGTATTTATATTGTATTTTATGCTTCTGGCGTTGACTTCTAAGGCACTAACTATTCGATCTGGTAGAGCAACGCCCTAGAGTGAAGCCTAGGTTGCCCGGTAGGTAGAATTGGCCATCACTTTCAAACTGGTTGCAATTATTCGTTTTATACGATGGAAAAACTGTTGTATTTATATTGTATTTTATGCTTCTGGCGTTGACTTCTAAGGCACTAACTATTCGATCTGGTGGAGCAACGCCCTAGAGTGAAGCCTAGGTTGCTCGGAACATAGAATTGGCCATCACTTTCAAACTGGTTGCAATTATTCCTGTTATGTGATGGAAACACTGTTGTATTTTAATTGCATTTTATGGTTCGGGCGTTGACTTCTAAGGCCCTAACTATTCAATCCGTTGGAGCAACGCCCTACGGTGAAGCCTAGGTTGCTCGGAAAGTAGAAATGACCATAAGTTTCATACTGGTTGCAATTATTTGTTTTATACGATGGTAAAACTGTTGTATTTATATTGTATTTTATGCTTCTGGCGTTGACTTCTAAGGCGGCGACCTATTCGATCTGGTGGAGCAACGCCCTACAGGGAAGCCTAGGTTGCCCGGAAAAGAGAATTGGCCATCACTTTCAAACTGGTTGCAATTATTCCTGTTATATGATGGAAACACTGTTGTATTTTTTTTGCATTTTATGGTTCGGGCGTTTACTTCTAAGGCCCTAACTATTCAATCCGTTGGAGCAACGCACTAGCGTGAAGCCTAGGTTGCTCGGAAAGTAGAAATGACCATAAGTTTCATACTGGTTGCAATTATTTGTTTCATACGATGGAAAAACTGTTGTATTTATATTGTATTTTATGCTTCTGGCGTTGACTTCTACGGCACTAACTATTCGATCTGGTGGAGCAGCGCCCTAGAGTGAAGCCTAGGTTGCCCGGAACGTAGAATTGGCCATCACTTTCAAACTGGTTGCAATGATTCCTGATATATGATGGAAACACTGTTGCATTTTTTTTGCATTTTATGGTTGGGGCGTTGACTTCTAAGGCCCTAACTATTCAATCTGTTGGAGCAACGCCCTAGGGTGAAGCCTAGGTTGCTCGGAAAGTAGAAATGACCATAAGTTTCATACTGGTTGCAATTATTCGTTTTATACGATGGAAAAACTGTTGTATTTATATTGTATTTTATGCTTCTGGCGTTGACTTCTAAAGCACTAACTATTCCATCTGGTGGAGCAACGCCCTAGAGTGAAGCCTAGGTTGCTCGGAAAGTAGAAATGACCATCAGTTTCATACTGGTTGCAATTATTCGTTTTATACGATGGAAAAACTGTTGTATTTATATTGTATTTTATGCTTCTGGCGTTGACTTCTAAGGCACTAACTATTCGATCTGGTGGAGCAACGACCTAGAGTGAAGCCTAGGTTGCCCGGAACGTAGAATTGGCCATCACTTTCAAACTGGTTGCAATTAATCTTGTTATACGATGGAAAAACTGTTGTATTTTTATTGAATTTTATGCTTCTGGCGTTCACTTCTTAGGCCCTAACTATTCGATCTGGTGGAACAACAGCCTAGGGTGAAGCCTAGCTTGCCCGGAACGTAGAAATGACCATAACTTTTACACTGGTAGCAATTATTCGTTTTATACAATGGAAAAACTGTTCTATTTATTTTGTATTTTATGCTTCGGGCGTTGACTTCTAAGGCCCTAACTGTTTGATCTGGTGGAGCAACGCCCTAGAGTGAAGTCTAGGTTGCCCGGAACGTAGAAATGACCATAACTTTCACACTGGTTGCAATTATTCGTTTTATACGATGGAAAAACTGTTGTATTTATATTGCATTTTATGCTTCTGGCGTTGACTTCTAAGGTACTAACTATTCGATCTGGTGGAGCAACGCCCTAGGGTGAAGCCTAGGTTGCTCGGAAAGTAGAAATGACCATAAGTTTCATACTGGTTGCAATTATTCGTTTTATACGATGGAAAGACTGTTGTATTTATATTGTATTTTATGCTTCGGGCGTTGACATCTAAGGCCCTAACTACTCAATCTGTTGGAGCAACGCCCTAGGGTGAAGCCTAGGTTGCTCGGAAAGTAGAAATGACCATAAGTTTCATACTGGTTGCAATTATTCGTTTTATACGATGGAAAGACTGTTGTATTTATATTGTATTTTATGCTTCGGGCGTTGACATCTAAGGCCCTAACTACTCAATCTGTTGGAGCAACGCCCTAGGGTGAAGCTTAGGTTGCTCGGAAAGTAGAAATGACCATAAGTTTCATACTGGTTGCAATTATTCGTTTTATACGATGGAAAGACTGTTGTATTTATATTGTATTTTATGCTTCTGGCGTTGACTTCTAAGGCACTAACTATTCGATCTGGTGGAGCAACGCCCTAGAGTGAAGCCTAGGTTGCCCCGAAAGTAGAAATGACCATCAGTTTCATACTGGTTGCAATTATTCGTTTTATACGATGGAAAAACTGTTGTATTTATATTGTATTTTATGCTTCTGGCGTTGACTTCTAAGGCACTAACTATTCGATCTGGTGGAGCAACGCCCTAGAGTGAAGCCTAGGTTGCCCGGAACGTGGAATTGGCCATCACTTTCAAACTGGTTGCAATTAATCTTGTTATACGATGGAAAGACTGTTGTATTTTTATTGCATTTTATGCTTCTGGCGTTCACTTCTTAGGCCCTAACTATTCGATCTGGTGGAACAGCAGCCTAGGCTGAAGCCTAGCTTGCCCGGAACGTAGAAATGACCATTACTTTCACACTGTTTGCAATTATTCATTTTATACGATGGAAAAGCTGTTGTATTTATATCGTATTTTATGCTGCTGGCGTTTACTTCTAAGGACCTAACTATTCGATCTGGTGGAGCAACGCCCTAGAGTGAATCCTAGGTTGCTCGGAATGTAGAAATGACCATAACTTTCACACTGGTTGCAATTATTCGTTTTATACGATGGAAACGCTGTTGTATTTATATCGTATTTTATGGTTCGGGCGTTGACTTCTAAGGCCCTAACTATTCAATCCGTTGGAGCAACGCCCTAGGGTGAAGCCTAGGTTGCTCGGAAAGTAGAAATGACCATAAGTTTCATACTGGTTGCAATTATTTGTTTTATACGATGGTAAAACTGTTGTATTTATATTGTATTTTATGCTTCTGGCGTTGACTTCTAAGGCGGCGAACTATTCGATCTGGTGGAGCAACGCCCTACAGGGAAGCCTAGGTTGCCCGGAAAAGAGAATTGGCCATCACTTTCAAACTGGTTGCAATTATTCGTTCTATACGATGGAAACGCTGTTGTATTTATATTGTATTTTATGCCTCTGGCGTTGAGTTCTAAGGCCGCAGCTATTAGATGTGGTGGAGCAACGCCCTAGAGTGACGCCTAGTGTGCTTGGAACGTAGAAGTGACCATTACTTTCACACTGGTTGAAATTATTCGTTTTATACGATGGAAAAGCTGTTGTATTTATATCGTATTTTATGCTTCTGGCGTTGACTTCTTAGGCCGTAACTGTTCGGTCTGGTGGAGCAAGGCCCTGTAGTGAAACCTAGGTTGCCCGGAACGTAGAATTGGCCATCACTTTCAAACTGGTTGCAATTATTCCTGTTATATGATGGAAACACTGTTGTATTTTTTTTGCATTTTATGGTTCGGGCGTTGACTTCTAAGGCCCTAACTATTCAATCCGTTGGAGCAACGCCCTAGGGTGAAGCCTAGGTTGCTCGGAAAGTAGAAATGACCATAAGTTTCATACTGGTTGCAATTATTTGTTTTATACGATGGTAAAACTGTTGTATTTATATTGTATTTTATGCTTCTGGCGTTGACTTCTAAGGCGGCGAACTATTCGATCTGGTGGAGCAACGCCCTACAGGGAAGCCTAGGTTGCCCGGAAAAGAGAATTGGCCATCACTTTCAAACTGGTTGCAATTATTCCTGTTATATGATGGAAACACTGTTGCATTTTTTTTGCATTTTATGGTTCGGGCGTTGACTTCTAAGGCCCTAACTATTCAATCTGTTGGAGCAACGCCCTAGGGTGAAGCCTAGGTTGCTCGGAAAGTAGAAATGACCATAAGTTTCATACTGGTTGCAATTATTCGTTTTATACGATGGAAAAACTGTTGTATTTATATTGTATTTTATGCTTTTGGCGTTGAATTCTAAGGCACTATCTATTCGATCTGGTAGAGCAACGCCCTAGAGCGAAGCCTAGGTTGCCCGGAACGTAGAATTGGCCATCACTTCCAAACTGGTTGCAATAATTCCTGTTATATGATGGAAACACTGTTGTATTTTTTTTGCATTTTGTGGTTCGGGCGTTGACTTCTAAGGCCCTAACTATTCAATCTGGTGGAACAACGCCCTAGGGTGAAGCCTAGGTTGCCCCGAAAGTAGAAATGACCATAACTTTCACACTGGTAGCAACTATCCGTTTGATACGATGGAAAAACTGTTGTATTTATTTTGTATTTTATGCTACGGGCGTTGACTTCTAAGGCCCTAACTATTCGATCTGGTGGAGCAACGCCCTAGAGTGAAGCCTAGGTTGCCCGGTACGTAGAAATGACCATCACTATCAAACTGGTTGCAATTATTTGTTTTATACGATGGAAAAGCTGTTGTATTTATATCGTATTTTATGCTTCTGGCGTTCACTTCTTAGGCCCTAACTATTCGATCTGGTGGTACAACGCCCTAGGGTGAAGCCTAGGTTGCTCGGAACGTAGAAATGACCATTACTTTCACACTGTTTGCAATTATTCCTTTTATACGATGGAAAAGCTGTTGTATTTATATCGTATTTTATGCTGCTGGCGTTTACTTCTAAGGACCTAACTATTCGATCTGGTGGAGCAACGCCCTAGAGTGAATCCTAGGTTGCTCGGAATGTAGAAATGACCATAACTTTCACACTGGTTGCAATTATTCGTTTTATACGATGGAAACGCTGTTGTATTTATATCGCATTTTATGTCTCTGGCGTTTACTTCTAAGGACCTAACTATTAGATCTGGTGGAGCAACGCCCTAGAGTGAATCCTAGGTTGCTCGGAATGTAGAAATGACCATAACTTTCACACCTGTTGCAATTATTCGTTTTATACGATGGAAATGCTGTTGTATTTATATCGTATTTTATGCTTCTGGCGTTGACTTCTTAGGCCGTAACTATTCGGTCTGGTGGAGCAACGCGCTGGAGTGAAACCTAGGTTGCCCGGAACGTAGAATTGGCCATCACTTTCAAACTGGTTGCAATTATTCCTGATATATGATGGAAACACTGTTGTATTTTTTTTGCATTTTATGGTTGGGGCGTTGACTTCTAAGGCCCTAACTATTGAATCTGTTGGAGCAACGCCCTAGGGTGAAGCCTAGGTTGCTCGGAAAGTAGAAATGACCATAAGTTTCATACTGGTTGCAATTAATCGTTTTATACGATGGAAAAACTGTTGTATTTATATTGTATTTTATGCTTCTGGCGTTGACTTCTAAGGCACTAACTATTCGATCTGGTGGAGCAACGCCCTAGAGTGAAGCCTAGGTTGCCCGGAACGTAGATATGACCATAACTTTCACACTGGTTGCAATTATTCGTTTTATACGATGGAAAAACTGTTGTATTTATATTGTATTGTATGCTTCTGGCGTTCACTTCTTAGGTCCTAACTATTCAATCTGGTGGAACAACGCCCTAGGGTGAAGCCTAGGTTGCCCGGAACGTAGAAATGACCATAACTTTTACACTGGTAGCAATTATTCGTTTTATACAATGGAAAAACTGTTGTATTTATATGGTATTTTATGCTTCTGGCGTTGACTTCTTAGGCCCTAACTATTCGATCTGGTGGAGCAATGCCTCAGAGTTAAGTCTGGGATGCCCGAAACGCCGAAATGATCATTACTTTCACGCTTGTTGCAATTATTCCTGTTATACGATGAAAAGGCCGTTGTATTTTTATTGTATTTTATGCTTCAGGCGTAGGCTTCTAAGGCCGTAGCTATTCGATATGGTGGAGCACAGCCCTAGAGTGAAGCCTAGGTTGCCCGGAACGTAGAAATGACCATAACTTTTACACTGGTAGCAATTATTCGTTTTATAGGATGGAAAAGCTGTTGTATTTATATTGTATTTTATGCTTCTGGCGTTCACTTCTTAGGCCCTAACTGTTTGATCTGGTGGAGCAACGCCCTAGAGTGAAGCCTAGGTTGCCCGGAACGTAGAAATGACCATTACTTTCACACTGTTTGCAATTATTCCTTTTATACAATGGAAAAGCTGTTGTATTTATATTGTATTTTATGCCTCTGGCGTTGACTTCTAAGGCACTAGCTATTCAATCTGTTGGAGCAACGCCCTAGGGTGAAGCCTAGGTTGCTCGGAAAGTAGAAATGTCCATAAGGTTCATACTGGTTGCAATTATTCGTTTTATACGATGGAAAAACTGTTGTATTTATATTGTATATTATGCTTCTAGCGTTGACTTCTAAGGTACTAACTATTCGATCTGGTGGAGCAAAGCAATAGAGTGAAGCATAGGTTGCCCGGAACGTAGAATTGGCCGTCACTTTCAAACTGGTTGCAATTATTCCTGTTATATGATGGAAGCACTGTTGTATTTTTTTTGCATTTTATGGTTCGGGCGTTGACTTCTAAGGCCCTAACTATTCAATCTGTTGGAGCAACGCCCTAGGGTGAAGCCTAGGCTGCTCGGAAAGTAGAAATGACCATAAGTTTCATACTGGTCGCAATTATTCGTTTTATACGATGGAAAAGCTGTTGTAGTTATATTGTATTTTATGCTTCTGGCGTTGACGTCTAAGGCACTAACTATTCGATCTGGTGGAGCAACGCCCTAGAGTGAGGTCTAGGTTGCCCGGAACGTAGAATTGGCCATCACTTCCAAACTGGTTGCAATTATTCCTGTTATATGATGGAAACACTGTTGTATTTTTTTTGCATTTTATGGTTCGGGCGTTGACTTCTAAGGCCCTAACTATTCAATCTGTTGGAGCAACGCCCTAGGGTGAAGCCTAGGTTGCTCGGAAAGTAGAAATGACCATAAGTTTCATACTGGTCGCAATTATTCGTTTTATACGATGGAAAAGCTGTTGTATTTATATTGTATTTTATGCTTCTGGCGTTGACGTCTAAGGCACTAACTATTTGATCTGGTGGCGCAACGCCCTAGAGTGAGGTCTAGGTTGCCCGGAACGTAGAATTGGCCATCACTTTCAAACTGGTTGCAATTATTCCTGTCATATGATGGAAACACAGTTGTATTTTTATTGCATTTTATGCTTCGGGCGTTGACTTCTAAGGCCCTAACTATTCAATCTGTTTGAGCAACGCCCTAGGGTGAAGCCTAGCTTGCTCGGGAAGTAGAAATGACCATAAGTTTCATACTGGTTGCAATTATTCGTTTTATACGATGGAAATGCTGTTGTATTTATATCGTATTTTATGCTTCTGGCGTTGACTTCTTAGGCCGTAACTATTCGGTCTGGTGGAGCAACGCGCTGGAGTGAAACCTAGGTTGCCCGGAACGTAGAATTGGCCATCACTTTCAAACTGGTTGCAATTATTCCTGATATATGATGGAAACACTGTTGTATTTTTTTTGCATTTTATGGTTGGGGCGTTGACTTCTAAGGCCCTAACTATTCAATCTGTTGGAGCAACGCCCTAGCGTGAAGCCTAGGTTGCTCGGAAAGTAGAAATGACCATAAGTTGCATACTGGTTGCAATTAATCGTTTTATACGATGGAAAAACTGTTGTATTTATATTGTATTTTATGATTCTGGCGTTGACTTCTAAGGCACTAACTATTCGATCTGGTGGAGCAACGCCCTAGAGTGAAGCCTAGGTTGCCCGGAGCGTAGAAATGACCAATACTTTCACACTGTTTGCAATTATTCCTTTTATACAATGGAAAAGCTGTTGTATTTATATTGTATTTTATGCCTCTGGCGTTGACTTCTAAGGCACTAGCTATTCAATCTGTTGGAGCAACGCCCTAGGGTGAAGCCTAGGTTGCTCGGAAAGTAGAAATGTCCATAAGGTTCATACTGGTTGCAATTATTCGTTTTATACGATGGAAAAACTGTTGTATTTATATTGTATTTTATTCTTCTGGTGTTGACTTCTTAGGCCCTAACTATTCGATCTGGTGGAACAACGCCGTAGCGTGAAGCATAGGTTGCCCGGAACGTAGAATTGGCCATCACTTCCAAACTGGTTGCAATTATTCCTGTTATATGATGGAAACACTGTTGTATTTTTTTTGCATTTTATGGTTCGGGCGTTGACTTCTAAGGCCCTAACTATTCAATCTGTTGGAGCAACGCCCTAGGGTGAAGCCTAGGCTGCTCGGAAAGTAGAAATGACCATAAGTTTCATACTGGTCGCAATTATTCGTTTTATACGATGGAAAAGCTGTTGTAGTTATATTGTATTTTATGCTTCTGGCGTTGACGTCTAAGGCACTAACTATTTGATCTGGTGGCGCAACGCCCTAGAGTGAGGTCTAGGTTGCCCGGAACGTAGAATTGGCCATCACTTTCAAACTGGTTGCAATTATTCCTGTCATATGATGGAAACACAGTTGTATTTTTATTGCATTTTATGCTTCGGGCGTTGACTTCTAAGGCCCTAACTATTCAATCTGTTTGAGCAACGCCCTAGGGTGAAGCCTAGCTTGCTCGGGAAGTAGAAATGACCATAAGTTTCATACTGGTTGCAATTATTCGTTTTATACGATGGAAATGCTGTTGTATTTATATCGTATTTTATGCTTCTGGCGTTGACTTCTTAGGCCGTAACTATTCGGTCTGGTGGAGCAACGCGCTGGAGTGAAACCTAGGTTGCCCGGAACGTAGAATTGGCCATCACTTTCAAACTGGTTGCAATTATTCCTGATATATGATGGAAACACTGTTGTATTTTTTTTGCATTTTATGGTTGGGGCGTTGACTTCTAAGGCCCTAACTATTCAATCTGTTGGAGCAACGCCCTAGCGTGAAGCCTAGGTTACTCGGAAAGTAGAAATGACCATAAGTTGCATACTGGTTGCAATTAATCGTTTTATACGATGGAAAAACTGTTGTATTTATATTGTATTTTATGATTCTGGCGTTGACTTCTAAGGCACTAACTATTCGATCTGGTGGAGCAACGCCCTAGAGTGAAGCCTAGGTTGCCCGGAACGTAGAAATGACCAATACTTTCACACTGTTTGCAATTATTCCTTTTATACAATGGAAAAGCTGTTGTATTTATATTGTATTTTATACCTCTGGCGTTGACTTCTAAGGCACTAGCTATTCAATCTGTTGGAGCAACGCCCTAGGGTGAAGCCTAGGTTGCTCGGAAAGTAGAAATGTCCATAAGGTTCATACTGGTTGCAATTATTCGTTTTATACGATGGAAAAACTGTTGTATTTATATTGTATTTTATTCTTCTGGTGTTGACTTCTTAGGCCCTAACTATTCGATCTGGTGGAACAACGCCGTAGCGTGAAGCATAGGTTGCCCGAAACGTAGAAATGACCATTACTTTCACACTGTTTGCAATTATTCCTTTTATACGATGGAAAAGCTGCTGTATTTATATCGTATTTTATGCTTCTGGCGTTGACTTCTAAGGCCCTAACTATTCAATCTGTTGGTGTAACGCCCTAGAGTGAAGCCTAGGTTGCTCGGAATGTAGAAATGACCATAACTTTCACACTGGTTGCAATTATTCGTTTTATACGATGGAAAAACTGTTGTATTTATATTGTATTGTATGCTTCTGGCGTTCACTTCTTAGGCCCTAACTATTCAATCTGGTGGAACAACGCCCTAGGGTGAAGCCTAGGTTGCCCGGAACGTAGAAATGACCATAACTTTTACACTGGTAGCAATTATTCGTTTTATACAATGGAAAAACTGTTGTATTTATATGGTATTTTATGCTTCTGGCGTTGACTTCTTAGGCCCTAACTATTCGATCTGGTGGAGCAATGCCTCAGAGTTAAGTCTGGGATGCCCGAAACGCCGAAATGATCATTACTTTCACGCTTGTTGCAATTATTCCTGGTATATGATGAAAAGACCGTTGTATTTTTATTGTATTTTATGCTTCAGGCGTAGGCTTCTAAGGCCGTAGCTATTCGATATGGTGGAGCACAGCCCTAGAGTGAAGCCTAGGTTGCCCGGAACGTAGAAATGACCATAACTTTTACACTGGTAGCAATTATTCGTTTTATAGGATGGAAAAGCTGTTGTATTTATATTGTATTTTATGCTTCTGGCGTTCACTTCTTAGGCCCTAACTGTTTGATCTGGTGGAGCAACGCCCTAGAGTGAAGCCTAGGTTGCCCGGAACGTAGAAATGACCATTACTTTCACACTGTTTGCAATTATTCCTTTTATATGATGGAAGCACTGTTGTATTTTTTTTGCATTTTATGGTTCGGGCGTTGACTTCTAAGGCCCTAACTATTCAATCTGTTGGAGCAACGCCCTAGGGTGAAGCCTAGGCTGCTCGGAAAGTAGAAATGACCATAAGTTTCATACTGGTCGCAATTATTCGTTTTATACGATGGAAAAGCTGTTGTATTTATATTGTATTTTATGCTTCTGGCGTTGACGTCTAAGGCACTAACTATTCGATCTGGTGGAGCAACGCCCTAGAGTGAGGTCTAGGTTGCCCGGAACGTAGAATTGGCCATCACTTTCAAACTGGTTGCAATTATTCCTGTCATATGATGGAAACACAGTTGTATTTTTATTGCATTTTATGCTTCGGGCGTTGACATCTAAGGCCCTAACTACTCAATCTGTTGGAGCAACGCCCTAGGGTGGAGCCTAGGTTGCTCGGAAAGTAGAGATGACCATAAGTTTCATACTGGTTGCAATTATTCGTTTTATACGATGGAAAAACTGTTGTATTTATATTGTATTTTATGCTTCTGGCGTTGACTTCTAAGGCCCTAGCTGTTCGATCTAGTGGAGCAACGCCGTAGAGTGAAGCCTAGGTTGCCCGGAAGGTAGAATTGGCCATCACTTTCAAACTGGTTGCAATTATTCGTTTTATACGATGGAAAAACTGTTGTATTTATATTGTATTTTATGCTTCTGGCGTTTACTTCTAAGGCACTAACTATTCGATCTGGTGGAGCAACGCCCTAGAGTGAAACCTACGTTGCCCGGAACGTACAATTGGCCATCACTTTCAAACTTGTTGCAATTAATCTTGTTATACGATGGAAAAACTGTTGTATTTTTATTGCATTTTATGCCTCTGGCGTTCATTTCTTAGGTCCTAACTATTCGATCTGGTGGAACAACAGCCTAGGGTGAAGCCCAGCTTGCCCGGAACGTAGAAATGACCATTACTTTCACACTGTTTGCAATTATTCCTTTTATACGATGGAAAAGCTGTTGTATTTATATCGTATTTTATGCTGCTGGCGTTTGCTTCTAAGGACCTAACTATTCGAGCTGGTGGAGCAACGCCCTAGAGTGAATACTAGGTTGCTCGGAATGTAGAAATGACCATAACTTTCACACTGGTTGCAATTATTCGTTTTATACGATGGAAACGCTGTTGTATTTATATCGTATTTTATGCCTCTGGCGTTTACTTCTAAGGACCTAACTATTAGATCTGGTGGAGCAACGCCCTAGAGTGAATCCTAGGTTGCTCGGAATGTAGAAATGACCATAACTTTCACACCTGTTGCAATTATTCGTTTTATACGTTGGAAACGCTGTTGTATTTATATCGTATTTTATGCTTCTGGCGTTTACTTCTAAGGACCTAACTATTCGATCTGGTGGAGCAACGCCCTACAGTGATGACTAGGTTGCCCGGAACGTAGATATGACCATAACCTTCACACTGGTTGCAAATTATTCCTGCTATACGATGGAAAAACTGTTGTATTTTTATTGCATTTTATGCTTCTGGCGTTCACTTCTTAGGCCCTAACTATTCAATCTGGTGGAACAACGCCCTAGGGTGAAGCCTAGGTTGCCCGGAACGTAGAAATGACCATAACTTTTACACTGGTAGCAATTATTCGTTTTATACAATGGAAAAACTGTTGTATTTATATGGTATTTTATGCTTCTGGCGTTGACTTCTTAGGCCCTAACTATTCGATCTGGTGGAGCAATGCCTCAGAGTTAAGTCTGGGATGCCCGAAACGCCGAAATGATCATTACTTTCACGCTTGTTGCAATTATTCCTGGTATATGATGAAAAGACCGTTGTATTTTTATTGTATTTTATGCTTCAGGCGTAGGCTTCTAAGGCCGTAGCTATTCGATATGGTGGAGCACAGCCCTAGAGTGAAGCCTAGGTTGCCCGGAACGTAGAAATGACCATAACTTTTACACTGGTAGCAATTATTCGTTTTATAGGATGGAAAAGCTGTTGTATTTATATTGTATTTTATGCTTCTGGCGTTCACTTCTTAGGCCCTAACTGTTTGATCTGGTGGAGCAACGCCCTAGAGTGAAGCCTAGGTTGCCCGGAACGTAGAAATGACCATTACTTTCACACTGTTTGCAATTATTCCTTTTATATGATGGAAGCACTGTTGTATTTTTTTTGCATTTTATGGTTCGGGCGTTGACTTCTAAGGCCCTAACTATTCAATCTGTTGGAGCAACGCCCTAGGGTGAAGCCTAGGCTGCTCGGAAAGTAGAAATGACCATAAGTTTCATACTGGTCGCAATTATTCGTTTTATACGATGGAAAAGCTGTTGTATTTATATTGTATTTTATGCTTCTGGCGTTGACGTCTAAGGCACTAACTATTCGATCTGGTGGAGCAACGCCCTAGAGTGAGGTCTAGGTTGCCCGGAACGTAGAATTGGCCATCACTTTCAAACTGGTTGCAATTATTCCTGTCATATGATGGAAACACAGTTGTATTTTTATTGCATTTTATGCTTCGGGCGTTGACATCTAAGGCCCTAACTACTCAATCTGTTGGAGCAACGCCCTAGGGTGGAGCCTAGGTTGCTCGGAAAGTAGAGATGACCATAAGTTTCATACTGGTTGCAATTATTCGTTTTATACGATGGAAAAACTGTTGTATTTATATTGTATTTTATGCTTCTGGCGTTGACTTCTAAGGCCCTAGCTGTTCGATCTAGTGGAGCAACGCCGTAGAGTGAAGCCTAGGTTGCCCGGAAGGTAGAATTGGCCATCACTTTCAAACTGGTTGCAATTATTCGTTTTATACGATGGAAAAACTGTTGTATTTATATTGTATTTTATGCTTCTGGCGTTTACTTCTAAGGCACTAACTATTCGATCTGGTGGAGCAACGCCCTAGAGTGAAACCTACGTTGCCCGGAACGTACAATTGGCCATCACTTTCAAACTTGTTGCAATTAATCTTGTTATACGATGGAAAAACTGTTGTATTTTTATTGCATTTTATGCCTCTGGCGTTCATTTCTTAGGTCCTAACTATTCGATCTGGTGGAACAACAGCCTAGGGTGAAGCCCAGCTTGCCCGGAACGTAGAAATGACCATTACTTTCACACTGTTTGCAATTATTCCTTTTATACGATGGAAAAGCTGTTGTATTTATATCGTATTTTATGCTGCTGGCGTTTGCTTCTAAGGACCTAACTATTCGAGCTGGTGGAGCAACGCCCTAGTGTGAATACTAGGTTGCTCGGAATGTAGAAATGACCATAACTTTCACACTGGTTGCAATTATTCGTTTTATACGATGGAAACGCTGTTGTATTTATATCGTATTTTATGCCTCTGGCGTTTACTTCTAAGGACCTAACTATTAGATCTGGTGGAGCAACGCCCTAGAGTGAATCCTAGGTTGCTCGGAATGTAGAAATGACCATAACTTTCACACCTGTTGCAATTATTCGTTTTATACGTTGGAAACGCTGTTGTATTTATATCGTATTTTATGCTTCTGGCGTTTACTTCTAAGGACCTAACTATTCGATCTGGTGGAGCAACGCCCTACAGTGATGACTAGGTTGCCCGGAACGTAGATATGACCATAACCTTCACACTGGTTGCAAATTATTCCTGCTATACGATGGAAAAACTGTTGTATTTTTATTGCATTTTATGCTTCGGGCATTGACTTCTAAGGCCCTAACTATTCGATCTGGTGGAAGAACGCCCTAGGGTGAAGCCTAGGTTGCCCGGAACGTAGAAATGACCATAACTTTTACACTGGTAGCAATTATTCGTTTTATACAATGGAAAAACTGTTCTATTTATTTTGTATTTTATGCTTCGGGCGTTGACTTCTAAGGCCCTAACTGTTTGATCTGGTGGAGCAACGCCCTAGAGTGAAGTCTAGGTTGCCCGGAACGTAGAAATGACCATAACTTTCACACTGGTTGCTATTATTCGTTTTATACAATGGAAAAACTGATCTACTTATTTTGTATTCTATGCTTCTGACGTTCACTTCTTAGGCCCTAACTATTCGGTCTGGTGGAAAAACGCCCTAGGGTGAAGCCTAGGTTGCCCGGAACGTAGAAGTGACCATCACTATCAAACAGGTTGCAATTATTTGTTTCGTACGATGGAAAAGCTGTTGTATTTATATCGTATTTTATGCTTCTGGCGTTGACTTCTTAGGCCCTAACTATTCCATCTGGTGGAACAACGCCCTAGGGTGAAGCCTAGGTTGCCCGGAAAGTAGAAATGACCATAACTTTCACACTGGTAGCAATTATCCGTTTTATACGATGGAAAAACTGTTGTATTTATTTTGTATTTTATGCTACGGGCGTTGACTTCTAAGGCCCTAACTATTCGATCTGGTGGAGCAACGCCCTAGAGTGAAGCCTAGGTTGCCCGGTACGTAGAAATGACCATCACTATCAAACTGGTTGCAATTATTTGTTTTATACGATGGAAAAGCTGTTGTATTTATATCGTATTTTATGCTTCTGGCGTTCACTTCTTAGGCCCTAGCTATTCGATCTGGTGGTACAACGCCCTAGGGCGAAGCCTAGGTTGCTCGGAAAGTAGAAATGACCATAACTTTCACACTGGTGGCAATTATTCGTTATATACGATGGAAAAACTGTTCTATTTTTATTGCATTTTATGCTTCGGGCGTTGTCTTCTAAGGCCCTAACTATTCAATCTGTTGGAGCAACGCCCTAGAATGAAGCCTAGGTTGCTCGGAATGTAGAAATGACCATAACTTTCACACTGGTTGCAATTATTCGTTTTATACGATGGAAAAACTGTTGTATTTATATTGTATTTTATGCTTCTGGCGTTCACTTCTTAGGCCCTAACTATTCAATCTGGTGGAACAACGCCCTAGGGTGTAGCCTAGGTTGCCCGGAACGTAGAAATGACCATAACTTTTACACTGGTAGCAATTATTCGTTTTAGACAATGGAAAAACTGTTGTATTTATATGGTATTTTATGCTTCTGGCGTTGTCTTCTTAGGCCCTAACTATTCGATCTGGTGGAGCAATGCCTCAGAGTTAAGTCTAGGATGCCCGAAACGCCGAAATGATCATTACTTTCACGCTTGTTGCAATTATTCCTGTTATACGATGAAAAGACCGTTGTATTTTTAATGTATTTTATGCTTCAGGCGTAGGCTTCTAAGGCCGTAGCTATTCGATATGGTGGAGCACCGCCCTAGAGTGAAGCCTAGGCTGCCCGGAACGTAGAAATGACCATAACTTTTACACTGGTAGCAATTATTCGTTTTATACGATGGAAAAGCTGTTGTATTTATGTTGTATTTTATGCTTCTGGCGTTCACTTCTTAGGCCCTAACTGTTTGATCTGGTGTAGCAACGCCCTAGAGTGAAGCTTAGGTTGCCCGGAACGTAGAAATGACCATTACTTTCACACTGTTTGCAATTATTCCTTTTATACGATGGAAAAACTGTTCTATTTATTTTGTATTTTATGCTTCGGGCGTTGACTTCTGAGGCCCTAACTATTCGACCTGGTGGAGCAACGCCCTAGAGTGAAGCCTATGTTGCCCGGTACGTAGAAGTGACCATCACTATCAAACTGGTTGCAATTATTTGTTTCGTACGATGGAAAAGCTGTTGTATTTATATCGAATTTTATGCTTCTGGCGTTGACTTCTTAGGCCTTAACTATTCCATCTGGTGGAACAACGCCCTAGGGTGAAGCCTAGGTTGCCCCAAAAGTAGAAATGACCATAACTTTCACACTGGTAGCAATTATCCGTTTTATACGATGGAAAAACTGTTGTATTTATTTTGTATTTTATGCTACGGGCGTTGACTTCTAAGGCCCTAACTATTCGATCTGGTGGAGCAACGCCCTAGAGTGAAGCCTAGGTTGCCCGGTACGTAGAAATGACCATCACTATCAAACTGGTTGCAATTATTTGTTTTGTACGATGGAAAAGCTGTTGTATTTATATCGTATTTTATGCTTCTGGCGTTCACTTCTTAGGCCCTAACTATTCGATCTGGTGGTACAACGCCCTAGGGTGAAGCCTAGGTTGCTCGGAACGTAGAAATGACCAAAACTTTCACACTGTTTGCAATTATTCCTTTTATACGATGGAAAATCTGTTGTATTTATATCGTATTTTATGCTGCTGGCGTTTACTTCTAAGGACCTAACTATTCGATCTGGTGGAGCAACGCCCTAGAGTGAATCCTAGGTTGCTCGGAATGTAGAAATGACCATAACTTTCACACTGGTTGCAATTATTCGTTTTATACGATGGAAACGCTGTTGAATTTATATCGTATTTTATGCTTCTGGCGTTTACTTCTAAGGACCTAACTATTAGATCTGGTGGAGCAACGCCCTAGGGTGTAGCCTAGGTTGCCCGGAACGTAGAAATGACCATAACTTTTACACTGGTGGCAATTATTCGTTTTATACAATGGAAAAACTGTTGTATTTATATTGTATTGTATGCTTCTGGCGTTCACTTCTTAGGCCCTAACTATTCAATCTGGTGGAACAACGCCCTAGGGTGAAGCCTAGGTTGCCCGGAACGTAGAAATGACCATAACTTTTACACTGGTAGCAATTATTCGTTTTATACAATGGAAAAACTGTTGTATTTATATGGTATTTTATGCTTCTGGCGTTGACTTCTTAGGCCCTAACTATTCGATCTGGTGGAGCAATGCGTCAGAGTTAAGTCTGGGATGCCCGAAACGCCGAAATGATCATTACTTTCACGCTTGTTGCAATTATTCCTGTTATATGATGAAAAGACCGTTGTATTTTTATTGTATTTTATGCTTCAGGCGTAGGCTTCTAAGGCCGTAGCTATTCGATATGGTGGAGCACAGCCCTAGAGTGAAGCCTAGGTTGCCCGGAACGTAGAAATGACCATAACTTTTACACTGGTAGCAATTATTCGTTTTATAGGATGGAAAAGCTGTTGTATTTATATTGTATTTTATGCTTCTGGCGTTCACTTCTTAGGCCCTAACTGTTTGATCTGGTGGAGCAACGCCCTAGAGTGAAGCCTAGGTTGCCCGGAACGTAGAAATGACCATTACTTTCACACTGTTTGCAATTATTCCTTTTATATGATGGAAGCACTGTTGTATTTTTTTTGCATTTTATGGTTCGGGCGTTGACTTCTAAGGCCCTAACTATGCAATCTGTTGGAGCAACGCCCTAGGGTGGAGCCTAGGTTGCTCGGAAAGTAGAAATGACCATAAGTTTCATACTGGTTGCAATTATTCGTTTTATACGATGGAAAAACTGTTGTATTTATATTGTATTTTATGCTTCTGGCGTTGACTTCTAAGGCCCTAGCTGTTCGATCTAGTGGAGCAACGCCGTAGAGTGAAGCCTAGGTTGCCCGGAAGGTAGAATTGGCCATCACTTTCAAACTGGTTGCAATTAATCTTGTTATACGATGGAAAAACTGTTGTATTTTTAATGCATTTTATGCTTCTGGCGTTCATTTCTTAGGTCCTAACTATTCGATTTGGTGGAACAACAGCCTAGGGTGAAGCCCAGCTTGCCCGGAACGTAGAAATGACCATTACTTTCACACTGTTTGCAATTATTCCTGTTATACGATGAAAAGACCGTTGTATTTTTAATGTATTTTATGCTTCAGGCGTAGGCTTCTAAGGCCGTAGCTATTCGATATGGTGGAGCACCGCCCTAGAGTGAAGCCTAGGCTGCCCGGAACGTAGAAATGACCATAACTTTTACACTGGTAGCAATTATTCGTTTTATACGATGGAAAAGCTGTTGTATTTATGTTGTATTTTATGCTTCTGGCGTTCACTTCTTAGGCCCTAACTGTTTGATCTGGTGTAGCAACGCCCTAGAGTGAAGCTTAGGTTGCCCGGAACGTAGAAATGACCATTACTTTCACACTGTTTGCAATTATTCCTTTTATACGATGGAAAAACTGTTCTATTTATTTTGTATTTTATGCTTCGGCCGTTGACTTCTAAGGTCCTAACTATTCGACCTGGTGGAGCAACGCCCTAGAGTGAAGCCTATGTTGCCCGGTACGTAGAAGTGACCATCACTATCAAACTGGTTGCAATTATTTGTTTCGTACGATGGAAAAGCTGTTGTATTTATATCGAATTTTATGCTTCTGGCGTTGACTTCTTAGGCCTTAACTATTCCATCTGGTGGAACAACGCCCTAGGGTGAAGCCTAGGTTGCCCCAAAAGTAGAAATGACCATAACTTTCACACTGGTAGCAATTATCCGTTTTATACGATGGAAAAACTGTTGTATTTATTTTGTATTTTATGCTACGGGCGTTGACTTCTAAGGCCCTAACTATTCGATCTGGTGGAGCAACGCCCTAGAGTGAAGCCTAGGTTGCCCGGTACGTAGAAATGACCATCACTATCAAACTGGTTGCAATTATTTGTTTTGTACGATGGAAAAGCTGTTGTATTTATATCGTATTTTATGCTTCTGGCGTTCACTTCTTAGGCCCTAACTATTCGATCTGGTGGTACAACGCCCTAGGGTGAAGCCTAGGTTGCTCGGAACGTAGAAATGACCAAAACTTTCACACTGTTTGCAATTATTCCTTCTATACGATGGAAAAGCTGTTGTATTTATATCGTATTTTATGCTGCTGGCGTTTACTTCTAAGGACCTAACTATTCGATCTGGTGGAGCAACGCCCTAGAGTGAATCCTAGGTTGCTCGGAATGTAGAAATGACCATAACTTTCACACTGGTTGCAATTATTCGTTTTATACGATGGAAACGCTGTTGAATTTATATCGTATTTTATGCTTCTGGCGTTTACTTCTAAGGACCTAACTATTAGATCTGGTGGAGCAACGCCCTAGGGTGTAGCCTAGGTTGCCCGGAACGTAGAAATGACCATAACTTTTACACTGGTGGCAATTATTCGTTTTATACAATGGAAAAACTGTTGTATTTATATTGTATTGTATGCTTCTGGCGTTCACTTCTTAGGCCCTAACTATTCAATCTGGTGGAACAACGCCCTAGGGTGAAGCCTAGGTTGCCCGGAACGTAGAAATGACCATAACTTTTACACTGGTAGCAATTATTCGTTTTATACAATGGAAAAACTGTTGTATTTATATGGTATTTTATGCTTCTGGCGTTGACTTCTTAGGCCCTAACTATTCGATCTGGTGGAGCAATGCCTCAGAGTTAAGTCTGGGATGCCCGAAACGCCGAAATGATCATTACTTTCACGCTTGTTGCAATTATTCCTGTTATATGATGAAAAGACCGTTGTATTTTTATTGTATTTTATGCTTCAGGCGTAGGCTTCTAAGGCCGTAGCTATTCGATATGGTGGAGCACAGCCCTAGAGTGAAGCCTAGGTTGCCCGGAACGTAGAAATGACCATAACTTTTACACTGGTAGCAATTATTCGTTTTATAGAATGGAAAAGCTGTTGTATTTATATTGTATTTTATGCTTCTGGCGTTCACTTCTTAGGCCCTAACTGTTTGATCTGGTGGAGCAACGCCCTAGAGTGAAGCCTAGGTTGCCCGGAACGTAGAAATGACCATTACTTTCACACTGTTTGCAATTATTCCTTTTATATGATGGATGCACTGTTGTATTTTTTTTGCATTTTATGGTTCGGGCGTTGACTTCTAAGGCCCTAACTATGCAATCTGTTGGAGCAACGCCCTAGGGTGGAGCCTAGGTTGCTCGGAAAGTAGAAATGACCATAAGTTTCATACTGGTTGCAATTATTCGTTTTATACGATGGAAAAACTGTTGTATTTATATTGTATTTTATGCTTCTGGCGTTGACTTCTAAGGCCCTAGCTGTTCGATCTAGTGGAGCAACGCCGTAGAGTGAAGCCTAGGTTGCCCGGAAGGTAGAATTGGCCATCACTTTCAAACTGGTTGCAATTAATCTTGTTATACGATGGAAAAACTGTTGTATTTTTATTGCATTTTATGCTTCTGGCGTTCATTTCTTAGGTCCTAACTATTCGATCTGGTGGAACAACAGCCTAGGGTGAAGCCCAGCTTGCCCGGAACGTAGAAATGACCATTACTTTCACACTGATTGCAATTATTCCTTTTATACGATGGAAAAGCTGTTGTATTTATATCGTATTTTATGCTGCTGGCGTTTACTTCTAAGGACCTAACTATTAGATCTGGTGGAGCCACGCCCTAGAGTGAAGCCTAGGTTGCTCGGAATGTAGAAATGACCATAACTTTTACACTGGTAGCAATTATTCGTTTTATACAATGGAAAAACTGTTCTATTTATTTTGTATTTTATGCTTCGGGCGTTGACTTCTAAGGCCCTAACTGTTTGATCTGGTGGAGCAACGCCCTAGAGTGAAGTCTAGGTTGCCCGGAACGTAGAAATGACCATAACTTTCACACTGGTTGCTATTATTCGTTTTATACAATGGAAAAACTGATCTACTTATTTTGTATTCTATGTTTCTGACGTTCACTTCTTAGGCCCTAACTATTCGGTCTGGTGGAAAAACGCCCTAGGGTGAAGCCTAGGTTGCCCGGAACGTAGAAGTGACCATAACTTTCACACTGGTAGCAATTATTCGTTTTATACGATGGAAAAACTGTTCTATTTATTTTATATTTTATGCTTCTGGCGTTGACTTCTTAGGCCCTAACTATTCCATCTGGTGGAACAACGCCCTAGGGTGAAGCCTAGGTAGCCCGGAAAGTAGAAATGACCATAACTTTCACACTGGTAGCAATTATCCGTTTTATACGATGGAAAAACTGTTGTATTTATTTTGTATTTTATGCTACGGGCGTTGACTTCTAAGGCCCTAACTATTCGATCTGGTGGAGCAACGCCCTAGAGTGAAGCCTAGGTTGCCCGGTACGTAGAAATGACCATCACTATCAAACTGGTTGCAATTATTTGTTTTGTACGATGGAAAAGCTGTTGTATTTATATCGTATTTTATGCTTCTGGCGTTCACTTCTTAGGCCCTAACTATTCGATCTGGTGGTACAACGCCCTAGGGTGAAGCCTAGGTTGCTCGGAACGTAGAAATGACCAAAACTTTCACACTGTTTGCAATTATTCCTTTTATACGATGGAAAAGCTGTTGTATTTATATCGTATTTTATGCTGCTGGCGTTTACTTCTAAGGACCTAACTATTCGATCTGGTGGAGCAACGCCCTAGAGTGAATCCTAGGTTGCTCGGAATGTAGAAATGACCATAACTTTCACACTGGTTGCAATTATTCGTTTTATACGATGGAAACGCTGTTGAATTTATATCGTATTTTATGCTTCTGGCGTTTACTTCTAAGGACCTAACTATTAGATCTGGTGGAGCAACGCCCTAGGGTGTAGCCTAGGTTGCCCGGAACGTAGAAATGACCATAACTTTTACACTGGTGGCAATGATTCGTTTTATACAATGGAAAAACTGTTGTATTTATATTGTATTGTATGCTTCTGGCGTTCACTTCTTAGGCCCTAACTATTCAATCTGGTGGAACAACGCCCTAGGGTGAAGCCTAGGTTGCCCGGAACGTAGAAATGACCATAACTTTTACACTGGTAGCAATTATTCGTTTTATACAATGGAAAAACTGTTGTATTTATATGGTATTTTATGCTTCTGGCGTTGACTTCTTAGGCCCTAACTATTCGATCTGGTGGAGCAATGCCTCAGAGTTAAGTCTGGGATGCCCGAAACGCCGAAATGATCATTACTTTCACGCTTGTTGCAATTATTCCTGTTATATGATGAAAAGACCGTTGTATTTTTATTGTATTTTATGCTTCAGGCGTAGGCTTCTAAGGCCGTAGCTATTCGATATGGTGGAGCACAGCCCTAGAGTGAAGCCTAGGTTGCCCGGAACGTAGAAATGACCATAACTTTTACACTGGTAGCAATTATTCGTTTTATAGGATGGAAAAGCTGTTGTATTTATATTGTATTTTATGCTTCTGGCGTTCACTTCTTAGGCCCTAACTGTTTGATCTGGTGGAGCAACG
The DNA here is from genome assembly GCF_051401765.1 of Calliopsis andreniformis. Taxonomy (NCBI): domain Eukaryota; kingdom Metazoa; phylum Arthropoda; class Insecta; order Hymenoptera; family Andrenidae; genus Calliopsis; species Calliopsis andreniformis. The sequence goes on from NC_135072.1 coordinate 9,988,978, forward strand.
CCCTAGAGTGAAGCCTAGGTTGCCCGGAACGTAGAAATGACCATTACTTTCACACTGTTTGCAATTATTCCTTTTATATGATGGAAGCACTGTTGTATTTTTTTTGCATTTTATGGTTCGGGCGTTGACTTCTAAGGCCCTAACTATGCAATCTGTTGGAGCAACGCCCTAGGGTGGAGCCTAGGTTGCTCGGAAAGTAGAAATGACCATAAGTTTCATACTGGTTGCAATTATTCGTTTTATACGATGGAAAAACTGTTGTATTTATATTGTATTTTATGCTTCTGGCGTTGACTTCTAAGGCCCTAGCTGTTCGATCTAGTGGAGCAACGCCGTAGAGTGAAGCCTAGGTTGCCCGGAAGGTAGAATTGGCCATCACTTTCAAACTGGTTGCAATTAATCTTGTTATACGATGGAAAAACTGTTGTATTTTTATTGCATTTTATGCTTCTGGCGTTCATTTCTTAGGTCCTAACTATTCGATCTGGTGGAACAACAGCCTAGGGTGAAGCCCAGCTTGCCCGGAACGTAGAAATGACCATTACTTTCACACTGTTTGCAATTATTCCTTTTATACGATGGAAAAGCTGTTGTATTTATATCGTATTTTATGCTGCTGGCGTTTACTTCTAAGGACCTAACTATTCGATCTGGTGGAGCAACGCCCTAGAGTGAATCCTAGGTTGCTCGGAATGTAGAAATGACCATAACTTTCACACTGGTTGCAATTATTCGTTTTATACGATGGAAACGCTGTTGTATTTATATCGTATTTTATGCCTCTGGCGTTTACTTCTAAGGACCTAACTATTAGATCTGGTGGAGCAACGCCCTAGAGTGAATTCTAGGTTGTCGGAATGTAGAAATGACCATAACTTTCACACCTGTTGCAATTATTCGTTTTATACGTTGGAAACGCTGTTGTATTTATATCGTATTTTATGCTTCTGGCGTTTACTTCTAAGGACCTAGCTATTCGATCTGGTGGAGCAACGCCCTACAGTGATGACTAGGTTGCCCGGAACGTAGATATGACCATAACCTTCACACTGGTTGCAAATTATTCCTGCTATACGATGGAAAAACTGTTGTATTTTTATTGCATTTTATGCTTCGGGCATTGACTTCTAAGGCTCTAACTATTCGATCTGGTGGAAGAACGCCCTAGGGTGAAGCCTAGGTTGCCCGGAACGTAGAAATGACCATAACTTTTACACTGGTAGCAATTATTCGTTTTATACAATGGAAAAACTGTTCTATTTATTTTGTATTTTATGCTACGGGCGTTGACTTCTAAGGCCCTAACTATTCGATCTGGTGGAGCAACGCCCTAGAGTGAAGCCTAGGTTGCCCGGTACGTAGAAATGACCATCACTATCAAACTGGTTGCAATTATTTGTTTTATACGATGGAAAAGCTGTTGTATTTATATCGTATTTTATGCTTCTGGCGTTCACTTCTTAGGCCCTAACTATTCGATCTGGTGGTACAACGCCCTAGGGTGAAGCCTAGGTTGCTCGGAACGTAGAAATGACCAAAACTTTCACACTGTTTGCAATTATTCCTTTTATACGATGGAAAAGCTGTTGTATTTATATCGTATTTTATGCTGCTGGCGTTTACTTCTAAGGACCTAACTATTCGATCTGGTGGAGCAACGCCCTAGAGTGAATCCTAGGTTGCTCGGAATGTAGAAATGACCATAACTTTCACACTGGTTGCAATTATTCGTTTTATACGATGGAAACGCTGTTGAATTTATATCGTATTTTATGCTTCTGGCGTTTACTTCTAAGGACCTAACTATTAGATCTGGTGGAGCAACGCCCTAGGGTGTAGCCTAGGTTGCCCGGAACGTAGAAATGACCATAACTTTTACACTGGTGGCAATTATTCGTTTTATACAATGGAAAAACTGTTGTATTTATATTGTATTGTATGCTTCTGGCGTTCACTTCTTAGGCCCTAACTATTCAATCTGGTGGAACAACGCCCTAGGGTGAAGCCTAGGTTGCCCGGAACGTAGAAATGACCATAACTTTTACACTGGTAGCAATTATTCGTTTTATACAATGGAAAAACTGTTGTATTTATATGGTATTTTATGCTTCTGGCGTTGACTTCTTAGGCCCTAACTATTCGATCTGGTGGAGCAATGCCTCAGAGTTAAGTCTGGGATGCCCGAAACGCCGAAATGATCATTACTTTCACGCTTGTTGCAATTATTCCTGTTATATGATGAAAAGACCGTTGTATTTTTATTGTATTTTATGCTTCAGGCGTAGGCTTCTAAGGCCGTAGCTATTCGATATGGTGGAGCACAGCCCTAGAGTGAAGCCTAGGTTGCCCGGAACGTAGAAATGACCATAACTTTTACACTGGTAGCAATTATTCGTTTTATAGGATGGAAAAGCTGTTGTATTTATATTGTATTTTATGCTTCTGGCGTTCACTTCTTAGGCCCTAACTGTTTGATCTGGTGGAGCAACGCCCTAGAGTGAAGCCTAGGTTGCCCGGAACGTAGAAATGACCATTACTTTCACACTGTTTGCAATTATTCCTTTTATATGATGGAAGCACTGTTGTATTTTTTTTGCATTTTATGGTTCGGGCGTTGACTTCTAAGGCCCTAACTATGCAATCTGTTGGAGCAACGCCCTAGGGTGGAGCCTAGGTTGCTCGGAAAGTAGAAATGACCATAAGTTTCATACTGGTTGCATTTATTCGTTTTATACGATGGAAAAACTGTTGTATTTATATTGTATTTTATGCTTCTGGCGTTGACTTCTAAGGCCCTAGCTGTTCGATCTAGTGGAGCAACGCCGTAGAGTGAAGCCTAGGTTGCCCGGAAGGTAGAATTGGCCATCACTTTCAAACTGGTTGCAATTAATCTTGTTATACGATGGAAAAACTGTTGTATTTTTATTGCATTTTATGCTTCTGGCGTTCATTTCTTAGGTCCTAACTATTCGATCTGGTGGAACAACAGCCTAGGGTGAAGCCCAGCTTGCCCGGAACGTAGAAATGACCATTACTTTCACACTGTTTGCAATTATTCCTTTTATACGATGGAAAAGCTGTTGTATTTATATCGTATTTTATGCTGCTGGCGTTTACTTCTAAGGACCTAACTATTCGATCTGGTGGAGCAACGCCCTAGAGTGAATCCTAGGTTGCTCGGAATGTAGAAATGACCATAACTTTCACACTGGTTGCAATTATTCGTTTTATACGATGGAAACGCTGTTGTATTTATATCGTATTTTATGCCTCTGGCGTTTACTTCTAAGGACCTAACTATTAGATCTGGTGGAGCAACGCCCTAGAGTGAATTCTAGGTTGTCGGAATGTAGAAATGACCATAACTTTCACACCTGTTGCAATTATTCGTTTTATACGTTGGAAACGCTGTTGTATTTATATCGTATTTTATGCTTCTGGCGTTTACTTCTAAGGACCTAGCTATTCGATCTGGTGGAGCAACGCCCTACAGTGATGACTAGGTTGCCCGGAACGTAGATATGACCATAACCTTCACACTGGTTGCAAATTATTCCTGCTATACGATGGAAAAACTGTTGTATTTTTATTGCATTTTATGCTTCGGGCATTGACTTCTAAGGCCCTAACTATTCGATCTGGTGGAAGAACGCCCTAGGGTGAAGCCTAGGTTGCCCGGAACGTAGAAATGACCATAACTTTTACACTGGTAGCAATTATTCGTTTTATACAATGGAAAAACTGTTCTATTTATTTTGTATTTTATGCTACGGGCGTTGACTTCTAAGGCCCTAACTATTCGATCTGGTGGAGCAACGCCCTAGAGTGAAGCCTAGGTTGCCCGGTACGTAGAAATGACCATCACTATCAAACTGGTTGCAATTATTTGTTTTATACGATGGAAAAGCTGTTGTATTTATATCGTATTTTATGCTTCTGGCGTTCACTTCTTAGGCCCTAACTATTCGATCTGGTGGTACAACGCCCTAGGGTGAAGCCTAGGTTGCTCGGAAAGTAGAAATGACCATAACTTTCACACTGGTGGCAATTATTCGTTATATACGATGGAAAAACTGTTGTATTTTTATTGCATTTTATGCTTCGGGCGTTGTCTTCTAAGGCCCTAACTATTCAATCTGTTGGAGCAACGCCCTAGAGTGAAGCCTAGGTTGCTCGGAATGTAGAAATGACCATAACTTTCACACTGGTTGCAATTATTCGTTTTATACGATGGAGAAACTGTTGTATTTATATTGTATTTTATGCTTCTGGCGTTCACTTCTTAGGCCCAGCTATTCAATCTGGTGGAACAACGCCCTAGGGTGTAGCCTAGGTTGCCCGGAACGTAGAAATGACCATAACTTTTACACTGGTAGCAATTATTCGTTTTAGACAATGGAAAAACTGTTGTATTTATATGGTATTTTATGCTTCTGGCGTTGTCTTTTTAGGCCCTAACTATTCGATCTGGTGGAGCAATGCCTCAGAGTTAAGTCTAGGATGCCCGAAACGCCGAAATGATCATTACTTTCACGCTTGTTGCAATTATTCCTGTTATACGATGAAAAGACCGTTGTATTTTTATTGTATTTTATGCTTCTGGCGTAGGCTTCTAAGGCCGTAGCTATTCGATATGGTGGAGCACCGCCCTAGAGTGAAGCCTAGGCTGCCCGGAACGTAGAAATGACCATAACTTTTACACTGGTAGCAATTATTCGTTTTATACGATGGAAAAGCTGTTGTATTTATGTTGTATTTTATGCTTCTGGCGTTCACTTCTTAGGCCCTAACTGTTTGATCTGGTGTAGCAACGCCCTAGAGTGAAGCCTAGGTTGCCCGGAACGTAGAAATGACCATTACTTTCAAACTGTTTGCAATTATTCCTTTTATACGATGGAAAAACTGTTCTATTTATTTTGTATTTTATGCTTCGGTCGTTGACTTCTAAGGCCCTCACTATTCGATCTGGTGGAGCAACGCCCTAGAGTGATGCCTAGATTGCCCGGTACGTAGAAATGACCATCACTATCAAACTGGCTGCAATTATTTGTTTTATACGATGGAAGAGCTGTTGTATTTATATCGTATTTTATGATTCTGGCGTTCACTTCTTAGGCCCTAACTATTCGACCTGGTGGTACAACGCCCTAGGGTGAAGCCTAGGTTGCCCGGAACGTAGAAATGACCATTACTTTCACACTGTTTGCAATTATTCCTTTTATACGATGGAAAAGCTGTTGTATTTATATCGTATTTTATGCTGCTGGCGTTTACTTCTAAGGACCTAACTATTCGATCTGGTGGAGCAACGCCCTAGAGTGAATCCTAGGTTGCTCGGAATGTAGAAATGACCATAACTTTCACACTGGTTGCAATTATTCGTTTTATACGATGGAAACGCTGTTGTATTTATATCGTATTTTATGTCTCTGGCGTTTACTTCTAAGGACCTAACTATTAGATCTGGTGGAGCAACGCCCTAGAGTGAATCCTAGGTTGCTCGGAATGTAGAAATGACCATAACTTTCACACCTGTTGCAATTATTCGTTTTATACGTTGGAAACGCTGTTGCATTTATATCGTATTTTATGCTTCTGGCGTTGACTTCTTAGGCCCTAACTATTCCATCTGGTGGAACAACGCCCTAGGGTGAAGCCTACGTTGCCCGGAAAGTAGAAATGACCATAACTTTCACACTGGTAGCAATTATCCGTTTTATACGATGGAAAAACTGTTGTTTCTATTTTGTATTTTATGCTACGGGCGTTGACTTCTAAGGCCCTAACTATTCGATCTGGTGGAGCAACGCCCTAGAGTGAAGCCTAGGTTGCCCGGAACGTAGAAATGACAGTAACTTTCACACTGGTTGCTATTATTCGTTTTATACGATGGAAAAACTGTTATATTTATATGGTATTTTATGCTTCTGGCGTTGACTTCTTAGGCCCTAACTATTCGATCTGGTGGAACAACGCCCTAGAGTGAAGCCTAGGTTGCCTGGAACGTAGAAATGACCATAAGTTTCATAATGGATGCAATTATTCGTTTTATACGATGGAAAAACTGTTGTATTTCTATTGTATTTTATGCTTCGGGCGTTGACTTCTTAGGCCCTAACACTTCAATCTGGTGCAGCAACGCCCTACAGTGAAGCCTAGGTTGCCCGGAACGTAGATATGACCATAACCTTCACACAGGTTGCAATTATCCGTTTTATACGGTGTAAAGGCTGTTGTATTTATATTGTATTTTATTCTTCTGGTGTTGACTTCTTAGGGCCTAACTATTCGATCTGGTGGAACAACGCCCTAGCGTGAAGCCTAGGTTGCCCGGAACGTAGAAATGACCATTACTTTCACACTGTTTGCAATTATTCCTTTTATACGATGGAAAAGCTGCTGTATTTATATCGTATTTTATGCTTCTGGCGTTGACTTCTAAGGCCCTAACTATTCGGTCTGGTGGAAAAACGCCCTAGGGTGAAGCCTAGGTTGCCCGGTACGTAGAAATGACCATCACTATCAAACTGGTTGCAATTATTTGCTTTATACGATGGAAAAGCTGTTGTATTTATATCGTATTTTATGCTTCTGGCGTTCACTTCTTAGGCCCTAACTATTCGATCTGGTGGTACAACGCCCTAGAGTGAAGCCTAGGTTGCTCGGAAAGAAGAAATGACCATAACTTTCACACTGGTAGCAATTATTCGTTATATACGATGGAAAAACTGTTCTATTTTTATTGTATTTTATGCTTCTGGCGTTGACTTCTAAGGCACTAACTATTCGATCTGGTGGAGCAACGCCCTAGAGTGAAGCCTAGGTTGCCCGGAACGTAGAATTGGCCATCACTTTCAAACTGGTTGCAATTAATCTTGTTATACGATGGAAAAACTGTTGTATTTTTATTGCATTTTATGCTTCTGGCGTTCACTTCTTAGGCCCTAACTATTCAATCTGGTGGAACAACGCCCTAGGGTGAAGCCTAAGTTGCCCGGAACGTAGAAATGACCATAACTGTTACACTGGTAGCAATTATTCGTTTTATACAATGGAAAAACTGTTGTATTTATATGGTATTTTATGCTTCTGGCGTTGACTTCTTAGGCCCTAACTATTCGATCTGGTGGAGCAATGCCTCAGAGTTAAGTCTGGGATGCCCGAAACGCCGAAATGATCATTACTTTCACGCTTGTTGCAATTATTCCTGTTATACGATGAAAAGACCGTTGTATTTTTATTGGATTTTATGCTTCAGGCGTAGGCATCTAAGGCCGTAGCTATTCGATATGGTGGAGCACAGCCCTAGAGTGAAGCCTAAGTTGCCCGGAACGTAGAAATGACCATAACTTTTACACTGGTAGCAATTATTCGTTTTATAGGATGGAAAAGCTGTTGTATTTATATTGTATTTTATGCTTCTGGCGTTCACTTCTTAGGCCCTAACTGTTTGATCTGGTGGAGCAACGCCCTAGAGTGAAGCCTAGGTTGCCCGGAACGTAGAAATGACCATTACTTTCACACTGTTTGCAATTATTCCTTTTATACAATGGAAAAGCTGTTGTATTTATATTGTATTTTATGCCTCTGGCGTTGACTTCTAAGGCACTAGCTATTCAATCTGTTGGAGCAACGCCCTAGGGTGAAGCCTAGGTTGCTCGGAAAGTAGAAATGTCCATAAGGTTCATACTGGTTGCAATTATTCGTTTTATACGATGGAAAAACTGTTGTATTTATATTGTACATTATGCTTCTGGCGTTGACTTCTAAGGTACTAACTATTCGATCCGGTGGAGCAAAGCAATAGAGTGAAGCATAGGTTGCCCGGAACGTAGAATTGGCCGTCACTTTCAAACTGGTTGCAATTATTCCTGTTATATGATGGAAGCACTGTTGTATTTTTTTTGCATTTTATGGTTCGGGCGTTGACTTCTAAGGCCCTAACTATTCAATTTGTTGGAGCAACGCCCTAGGGTGAAGCCTAGGCTGCTCGGAAAGTAGAAATGACCATAAGTTTCATACTGGTCGCAATTATTCGTTTTATACGATGGAAAAGCTGTTGTATTTATATTGTATTTTATGCTTCTGGCGTTGACGTCTAAGGCACTAACTATTCGATCTGGTGGAGCAACGCCCTAGAGTGAGGTCTAGGTTGCCCGGAACGTAGAATTGGCCATCACTTTCAAACTGGTTGCAATTATTCCTGTCATATGATGGAAACACAGTTGTATTTTTATTGCATTTTATGCTTCGGGCGTTGACATCTAAGGCCCTAACTACTCAATCTGTTGGAGCAACGCCCTAGGGTGGAGCCTAGGTTGCTCGGAAAGTAGAAATGTCCATAAGGTTCATACTGGTTGCAATTATTCGGTTTATACGATGGAAAAACTGTTGTATTTATATTGTATATTATGCTTCTGGCGTTGACTTCTAAGGTTCTAACTATTCGATCTGGTGGAGCAAAGCAATAGAGTGAAGCATAGGTTGCCCGGAACGTAGAATTGGCCGTCACTTTCAAACTGGTTGCAATTATTCCTGTTATATGATGGAAGCACTGTTGTATTTTTTTTGCATTTTATGGTTCGGGCGTTGACTTCTAAGGCCCTAACTATGCAATCTGTTGGAGCAACGCCCTAGGGTGAAGCCTAGGTTGCTCGGAAAGTAGAAATGACCATAAGTTTCATACTGGTTGCAATTATTCGTTTTATACGATGGAAAATCTGTTGTATTTATATTGTATTTTATGCTTCTGGCGTTGAATTCTAAGGCACTATCTATTCGATCTGGTGGAGCAACGCCCTAGAGCGAAGCCTAGGTTGCCCGGAACGTAGAATTGGCCATCATTTCCAAACTGGTTGCAATTATTCCTGTTATATGATGGAAACACTGTTGTATTTTTTTTGCATTTTATGGTTCGGGCGTTGACTTCTAAGGCCCTAACTATTCAATCTGTTGGAGCAACGCCCTAGGGTGTAGCCGAGGTTGCTCGGAAAGTAGAAATGACCATAAGTTTCATACTGGTCGCAATTATTCGTTTTATACGATGGAAAAGCTGTTGTATTTATATTGTATTTTATGCTTCTGGCGTTGACGTCTAAGGCACTAACTATTTGATCTGGTGGCGCAACGCCCTAGAGTGAGGTCTAGGTTGCCCGGAACGTAGAATTGGCCATCACTTTCAAACTGGTTGCAATTATTCCTGTCATATGATGGAAACACAGTTGTATTTTTATTGCATTTTATGCTTCGGGCGTTGACATCTAAGGCCCTAACTACTCAATCTGTTGGAGCAACGCCCTAGGGTGAAGCCTAGGTTGCTCGGAAAGTAGAAATGACCATAAGTTTCATACTGGTTGCAATTATTCGTTTTATACGATGGAAAAACTGTTGTATTTATATTGTATTTTATGCTTCTGGCGTTGAATTCTAAGGCACTATCTATTCGATCTGGTGGAGCAACGCCCCAGAGCGAAGCCTAGGTTGCCCGGAACGTAGAATTGGCCATCACTTCCAAACTGGTTGCAATTATTCCTGTTATATGATGGAAACACTGTTGTATTTTTTTTGCATTTTATGGTTCGGGCATTGACTTCTAAGGCACTAACTATTCGATCTGGTGGAGCAACGCCCTAGAGTGAAGCCTAGGTTGCCCGGAACGTAGAATTGGCCATCACTTTCAAACTGGTTGCAATTATTCCTGTTATATGATGGAAACACTGTTGTATTTTTATTGCATTTTATGCTTCGGGCGTTGACTTCTAAGGCCCTAACTATTCAATCTGTTTGAGCAACACCCTAGGGTGAAACCTAGCTTCCTCGGGAAGTAGAAATGACCATAAGTTTCATACTGGTTGCAATTATTCGTTTTATACGATGGAAATGCTGTTGTATTTATATCGTATTTTATGCTTCTGGCGTTGACTTCTTAGGCCGTAACTATTCGGTCTGGTGGAGCAACGCGCTGGAGTGAAACCTAGGTTGCCCGGAACGTAGAATTGGCCATCACATTCAAACTGGTTGCAATTATTCCTGATATATGATGGAAACACTGTTGTATTTTTTTTGCATTTTATGGTTGGGGCGTTGACTTCTAAGGCCCTAACTATTCAATCTGTTGGAGCAACGCCCTAGCGTGAAGCCTAGGTTGCTCGGAAAGTAGAAATGACCATAAGTTTCATACTGGTTGCAATTAATCGTTTTATACGATGGAAAAACTGTTGTATTTATATTGTATTTTATGATTCTGGCGTTGACTTCTAAGGCACTAACTATTCGATCTGGTGGAGCAACGCCCTAGAGTGCAGCCTAGGTGGTCCGGAACGTAGATATGACCATAACCTTCACACAGGTTGCAATTATTCGTTTTATACGGTGTAGAGGCTGTTGTATTTATTTTGTATTTTATTCTTCTGGTGTTGACTTCTTAGGCCCTAACTATTCGATCTGGTGGAACAACGCCGTAGCGTGAAGCATAGGTTGCCCGGAACGTAGAAATGACCATTACTTTCACACTGTTTGCAATTATTCCTTTTATACGATGGAAAAGCTGCTGTATTTATATCGTATTTTATGCTTCTGGCGTTGACTTCTAAGGCCCTAACTATTCAATCTGTTGGTGTAACGCCCTAGGGTGAAGCCTAGGTTGCTCGGAAAGTAGAAATGACCATAAGTTTCATACTGGTTGCAATTATTCGTTTTATACGATGGAAAAACTGTTGTATTATATTGTATTTTATGCTTCTGGCGTTGAATTCTAAGGCACTATCTATTCGATCTGGTGGAGCAACGCCCTAGAGCGAAGCCTAGGTTGCCCGGAACGTAGAATTGGCCATCACTTTCAAACTGGTTGCAATTATTCCTGTTATATGATGGAAGCACTGTTGTATTTTTTTTGCATTTTATGGTTCGGGCGTCGACTTCTAAGGCACTAACTATTCAATCTGTTGGAGCAACGCCCTAGGGTGAAGCCTAGGCTGCTCGGAAAGTAGAAATGACCATAAGTTTCATACTGGTCGCAATTATTCGTTTTATACGATGGAAAAGCTGTTGTATTTATATTGTATTTTATGCTTCTGGCGTTGACGTCTAAGGCACTAGCTATTCGATCTGGTGGAGCAACGCCCTAGAGTGAGGTCTAGGTTGCCCGGAACGTAGAATTGGCCATCACTTTCAAACTGGTTGCAATTATTCCTGTCATATGATGGAAACACAGTTGTATTTTTATTGCATTTTAAGCTTCGGGCGTTGCCATCTAAGGCCCTAACTACTCAATCTGTTGGAGCAACGCCCTAGGGTGGAGCCTAGGTTGCTCGGAAAGTAGAAATGTCCATAAGGTTCATACTGGTTGCAATTATTCGTTTTATACGATGGAAAAGCTGTTGTATTTATATTGTATATTATGCTTCTGGCGTTGACTTCTAAGGTTCTAACTATTCGATCTGGTGGAGCAAAGCAATAGAGTGAAGCATAGGTTGCCCGGAACGTTGAATTGGCCGTCACTATCAAACTGGTTGCAATTATTCGTTTTATACGATGGAAAAACTGTTGTATTTATATTGTATTTTATGCTTCTGGCGTTGACTTCTAAGGCACTAACTATTCGATCTGGTGGAGCAACGCCCTCGAGTGAAGCCTAGGTTGCTCGGAAAGTAGAAATGACCATCAGTTTCATACTGGTTGCAATTATTCGTTTTATACGATGGAAAGACTGTTGTATTTATATTGTATTTTATGCTTCTGGCGTTTACTTCTAAGGCACTAACTATTCGATCTGGTGGAGCAACGCCCTAGAGTGAAGCCTACTTTGCCCGGAACGTAGAATTGGCCATCACTTTCAAACTTGTTGCAATTAATCTTGTTATACGATGGAAAAACTGTTGTATTTTTATTGCATTTTATACTTCTGGCGTTCACTTCTTAGGTCCTAACTATTCGATCTGGTGGAACAACAGCCTAGGGTGAAGCCCAGCTTGCCCGGAAAGTAGAAATGACCATTACTTTCACACTGTTTGCAATTATTCCTTTTATACGATGGAAAAGCTGTTGTATTTATATCGTATTTTATGCTGCTGGCATTTACTTCTAAGGACCTAACTATTCGATCTGGTGGAGCAACGCCCTAGAGTGAATCCTAGGTTGCTCGGAATGTAGAAATGACCATAACTTTTACACTGGTAGCAATTATTCGTTTTATACAATGGAAAAACTGTTCTATTTATTTTGTATTTTATGCTTCGGGCGTTGACTTCTAAGGCCCTAACTGTTTGATCTGGTGGAGCAACGCCCTAGAGTGAAGTCTAGGTTGCCCGGAACGTAGAAATGACCATAACTTTCACACTGGTTGCTATTATTCGTTTTATACAATGGAAAAACTGATCTACTTATTTTGTATTCTATGCTTCTGACGTTCACTTCTTACTCCCTAACTATTCGGTCTTTTGGAAAAACGCCCTAGGGTGAAGCCTAGGTTGCCCGGAACGTAGAAGTGACCATAACTTTCACACTGGTAGCAATTATTCGTTTTATACGATGGAAAAACTGTTCTACTTATTTTATATTTTATGCTGCGGGCGTTGACTTCTAAGGCCCTAACTATTCGATCTGGTGGAGCAACGCCCTAGAGTGAAGCCTAGGTTGCCCGGTACGTAGAAATGACCATCACTATCAAACTGGTTGCAATTATTTGTTTTATACGATGGAAAAGCTGTTCTATTTTTATTGCACTTTATGCTTCGGGCGTTGTCTTCTAAGGCCCTAACTATTCAATCTGTTGGAGCAACGCCCTAGAGTGAAGCCTAGGTTGCTCGGAATGTAGAAATGACCATAACTTTCACACTGGTTGCAATTATTCGTTTTATACGATGGAAAAACTGTTGTATTTATATTGTATTTTATGCTTCTGGCGTTCACTTCTTAGGCCCTAACTATTCAATCTGGTGGAACAACGCCCTAGGGTGTAGCCTAGGTTGCCCGGAACGTAGAAATGACCATAACTTTTACACTTGTAGCAATTATTCGTTTTAGACAATGGAAAAACTGTTGTATTTATATGGTATTTTATGCTTCTCGCGTTGTCTTCTTAGGCCCTAACTATTCGATCTGGTGGAGCAATGCCTCAGAGTTAAGTCTAGGATGCCCGAAACGCCGAAATGATCATTACTTTCACGCTTGTTGCAATTATTCCTGTTATACGATGAAAAGACCGTTGTATTTTTATTGTATTTTATGCTTCAGGCGTAGGCTTCTAAGGCCGTAGCTATTCGATATGGTGGAGCATCGCCCTAGAGTGAAGCCTAGGCTGCCCGGAACGTAGAAATGACCATAACTTTTACACTGGTAGCAATTATTCGTTTTATACGATGGAAAAGCTGTTGTATTTATGTCGTATTTTATGCTTCTGGCGTTCACTTCTTAGGCCCTAACTGTTTGATCTGGTGTACCAACGCCCTATAGTGAAGCCTAGGTTGCCCGGAAGGTGGAAATGACCATTACTTTCACACTGTTTGCAATTATTCCTTTTATACGATGGAAAAACTGTTCTATTTATTTTGTATTTTATGCTTCGGGCGTTGACTTCTAAGGCCCTCACTATTCGATCTGGTGGAGCAACGCCCTAGAGTGAAGCCTAGGTTGCCCGGTACGTAGAAATGACCATCACTATCAAACTGGTTGCAATTATTTGTTTTATACGATGGAAAAGCTGTTGTATTTATATCGTATTTTATGATTCTGGCGTTCTCTTCTTAGGCCCTAACTATTCGATCTGGTGGTACAACGCCCTAGGGTGAAGCCTAGGTTGCCCGGAACGTAGAAGTGACCATAACTTTCACACTGGTAGCAATTATTCGTTTTATACGATGGGAAAACTGTTCTATTTATTTTATATTTTATGCTTCGGGCGTTGACTTCTAAGGCCCTAACTATTCGATCTGGTGGAGCAACGCCCTAGAGTGAAGCCTATGTTGCCCGGTACGTAGAAGTGACCATCACTATCAAACTGGTTGCAATTATTTGTTTCGTACGATGGAAAAGCTGTTGTATTTATATCGAATTTTATGCTTCTGGCGTTGACTTCTTAGGCCCTAACTATTCCATCTGGTGGAACAACGCCCTAGGGTGAAGCCTAGGTTGCCCCGAAAGTAGAAATGACCATAACTTTCACACTGGTAGCAATTATCCGTTTTATACGATGGAAAAACTGTTGTATTTATTTTGTATTTTATGCTACGGGCGTTGACTTCTAAGGCCCTAACTATTCGATCTGGTGGAGCAACGCCCTAGAGTGAAGCCTAGGTTGCCCGGGACGTAGAAATGACCATAACTTTCACACTGGTTGCTATTATTCGTTTTATACGATGGAAAAACTGTTATATTTATATTGTATTTTATGCTTCTGGCGTTGACTTCTTAGGCCCTAACAATTCGATCTGGTGGAACAACGCCCTAGAGTGAAGCCTAGGTTGCCTGGAACGTAAAAATGACCATAAGTTTCATAATGGTAGCAATTATTCGTTTTATACGATGGAAAAACTGTTGTATTTCTATTGTATTTTATGCTTCGGGCGTTGACTTCTTAGGCCCTAACACTTCAATCTGGTGCAGCAACGCCCTACAGTGAAGCCTAGGTTGCCCGGAACGTAGATATGACCATAACCTTCACACAGGTTGCAATTATCCGTTTTATACGGTGTAAAGGCTGTTGTATTTATATTGTATTTTATTCTTCTGGTGCTGACTTCTTAGGCCCTAACTATTCGATCTGGTGGAACAACGCCCTAGCGTGAAGCCTAGGTTGCCCGGAACGTAGAAATGACCATTACTTTCACACTGTTTGCAATCATTCCTTTTATACGATGGAAAAGCTGCTGTATTTATATCGTATTTTATGCTTCTGGCGTTGACTTCTAAGGCCCTAACTATTCGGTCTGGTGGAAAAACGCCCTAGGCTGAAGCCTAGGTTGCCCGGAACGTAGAAGTGTCCATAACTTTCACACTGGTAGCAATTATTCGTTTTATACGATGGAAAAACTGTTCTATTTATTTTATATTTTATGCTTCGGGCGTTGACTTCTAAGGCCCTAACCATTCGATCTGGTGGAGCAACGCCCTAGAGTGAAGCCTAGGTTGCCCGGTACGTAGAAGTGACCATCACTATCAAACTGGTTGCAATTATTTGTTTCGTACGATGGAAAAGCTGTTGTATTTATATCGTATTTTATGCTTCTGGCGTTGACTTCTTAGGCCCTAACTATTCCATCTGGTGGAACAACGCCCTAGGGTGAAGCCTAGGTTGCCCGGAAAGTAGAAATGACCATAACTTTCACACTGGTAGCAATTATCCGTTTTATACGATGGAAAAACTGTTGTATCTATTTTGTATTTTATGCTACGGGCGTTGACTTCTAAGGCCCTAACTATTCGATCTGGTGGAGCAACGCCCTAGAGTGAAGCCTAGGTTGCCCGGTACGTAGAAATGACCATCACTATCAAACTGGTTGCAATTATTTGCTTTATACGATGGAAAAGCTGTTGTATTTATATCGTATTTTATGCTTCTGGCGTTCACTTCTTATGCCCTAACTATTCGATCTGGTGGTACAACGCCCTAGAGTGAAGCCTAGGTTGCTCGGAAAGTAGAAATGACCATAACTTTCACACTGGTAGCAATTATTCGTTATATGCGATGGAAAAGCTGTTCTATTTTTATTGTATTTTATGCTTCTGGCGTTGACTTCTAAGGCACTAACTATTCGATCTGGTGGAGCAACGCCCTAGTGTGAAGCCTAGGTTGCCCGGAACGTAGAATTGGCCATCTCTTTCAAACTGGTTGCAATTAATCTTGTTATACGATGGAAAAACTGTTGTATTTTTATTGCATTTTATGCTTCTGGCGTTCACTTCTTAGGCCCTAACTATTCGATCTGGTGGAACAACAGCCTAGGGTGAAGCCTAGCTTGCCCGGAACGTAGAAATGACCATCACTTTTACACTGGTAGCAATTATTCGTTTTATACAATGGAAAAACTGTTCTATTTATTTTGTATTTTATGCTTCGGGCGTTGACTTCTAAGGCCCTAACTGTTTGATCTGGTGGAGCAACGCCCTAGAGTGAAGTCTAGGTTGCCCGGAACGTAGAAATGACCATAACTTTCACACTGGTTCCTATTATTCGTTTTATACAATGGAAAAACAGTTCTACTTATTTTGTATTCTATGCTTCGGGCGTTGACTTCTAAGGCCCTAACTGTTCGATCTGGTGGAGCAACGCCCTAGAGTGAAGCCTAGGTTGCTCGGAATGTAGAAATGACCATAACTTTCACACTGGTTGCAATTATTCGTTTTATACGATGGAAAAACTGTTGTATTTATATTGTATTTTATGCTTCTGGCGTTCACTTCTTAGACCCTAACTATTCAATCTGGTGGAACAACGCCCTAGGGTGAAGCCTAGGTTGCCCGGAACGTAGAAATGACCATAACTGTTACACTGGTAGCAATTATTCGTTTTATACAATGGAAAAACTGTTGTATTTATATGGTATTTTATGCTTCTGGCGTTGACTTCTTAGGCCCTAACTATTCGATCTGGTGGAGCAATGCCTCAGAGTTAAGTCTGGGATGCCCGAAACGCCGAAATGATCATTACTTTCACGCTTGTTGCAATTATTCCTGTTATACGATGAAAAGACCGTTGTATTTTTATTGGATTTTATGCTTCATGCGTAGGCATCTAAGGCCGTAGCTATTCGATATGGTGGAGCACAGCCCTAGAGTGAGGCCTAGGTTGCCCGGAACGTTGAAATGACCATAACTTTTACACTGGTAGGAATTATTCGTTTTATAGGATGGAAAAGCTGTTGTATTTATATTGTATTTTATGCCTCTGGCGTTGACTTCTAAGGCACTAGCTATTCAATCTGTTGGAGCAACGCCCTAGGGTGAAGCCTAGGCTGCTCGGAAAGTAGAAATGACCATAAGTTTCATACTGGTCGCAATTATTCGTTTTATACGATGGAAAAGCTGTTGTATTTATATTGTATTTTATGCTTCTGGCGTTGACGTCTAAGGCACTAACTATTCGATCTGGTGGAGCAACGCCCTAGAGTGAGGTCTAGGTTGCCCGGAACGTAGAATTGGCCATCACTTTCAAACTGGTTGCAATTATTCCTGTCATATGATGGAAACACAGTTGTATTTTTATTGCATTTTATGCTTCGGGCGTTGACATCTAAGGCCCTAACTACTGAATCTGTTGGAGCAACGCCCTAGGGTGAAGCCTACGTTGCTCGGAAAGTAGAAATGACCATAAGTTTCATCCTGGTTGCAATTATTCGTTTTATACAATGGAAAAACTGTTGTATTTATATCGTATTTTATGCTTCTGGCGTTTACTTCTAAGGACCTAACTATTCGATCTGGTGGAGCAACGCCCTAGAGTGAAGCCTAGGTTGCCCGGTACGTAGAAATGACCATCACTATCAAACTGGTTGCAATTATTTGCTTTATACGATGGAAAAGCTGTTGTATTTATATCGTATTTTATGCTTCTGGCGTTCACTTCTTATGCCCTAACTATTCGATCTGGTGGTACAACGCCCTAGAGTGAAGCCTAGGTTGCTCGGAAAGTAGAAATGACCATAACTTTCACACTGGTAGCAATTATTCGTTATATACGATGGAAAAACTGTTCTATATTTATTGTATTTTATGCTTCTGGCGTTGACTTCTAAGGCACTAACTATTCGATCTGGTGGAGCAACGCCCTAGAGTGAAGCCTAGGTTGCCCGGAACGTAGAATTGGCCATCACTTTCAAACTGGTTGCAATTAATCTTGTTGTACGATGGAAAAACTGTTTTATTTTTATTGCATTTTATGCTTCTGGCGTTCACTTCTTAGGCCCTAACTATTCGATCTGGTGGAACAACAGCCTAGGGTGAAGCCTAGCTTGCCCGGAACGTAGAAATGACCATAACTTTTACACTCGTAGCAATTATTCGTTTTATACAATGGAAAAACTGTTCTATTTATTTTGTATTTTATGCTTCGGGCGTTGACTTCTAAGGCCCTAACTGTTTGATCTGGTGGAGCAACGCCCTAGAGTGAAGTCTAGGTTGCCCGGAACGTAGAAATGACCATAACTTTCACACTGGTTCCTATTATTCGTTTTATACAATGGAAAAACAGTTCTACTTATTTTGTATTCTATGCTTCGGGCGTTGACTTCTAAGGCCCTAACTGTTCGATCTGGTGGAGCAACGCCCTAGAGTGAAGCCTAGGTTGCTCGGAATGTAGAAATGACCATAACTTTCACACTGGTTGCAATTATTCATTTATACGATGGAAAAACTGTTGTATTTATATTGTATTTTATGCTTCTGGCGTTCACTTCTTAGGCCCTAACTATTCAATCTGGTGGAACAACGCCCTAGGGTGAAGCCTAGGTTGCCCGGAACGTAGAAATGACCATAACTGTTACACTGGTAGCAATTATTCGTTTTATACAATGGAAAAACTGTTGTATTTATATGGTATTTTATGCTTCTGGCGTTGACTTCTTAGGCCCTAACTATTCGATCTGGTAGAGCAATGCCTCAGAGTTAAGTCTGGGATGCCCGAAACGCCGAAATGATCATTACTTTCACGCTTGTTGCAATTATTCCTGTTATACGATGAAAAGACCGTTGTATTTTTATTGGATTCTATGCTTCAGGCGTAGGCATCTAAGGCCGTAGCTATTCGATATGGTGGAGCACAGCCCTAGAGTGAAGCCTAGGTTGCCCGGAACGTAGAAATGACCATTACTTTCACACTGTTTGCAATTATTCCTTTTATACAATGGAAAAGCTGTTGTATTTATATTGTATTTCATGCTTCTGGCGTTCACTTCTTAGGCCCTAACTATTCGATCTGGTGGAACAACGCCGTAGGGTGAAGCCTAGGTTGCCCGGAACGTAGAAGTGACCATCACTTTCAAACTGGTTGCAATTAATCCTGTTATACGATGGAAAAACTGTTGTATTTTTTTTGCATTTTATGGTTCGGGCGTTGACTTCTAAGGCCCTAACTATTCAATCTGGTGGAGCAACGCCCTAGGGTGAAGCCTAGGTTGCTCGGAAAGTAGAAATGACCATAAGTTTCATACTGGTCGCAATTATTCGTTTTATACGATGGAAAAGCTGTTGCATTTATATTGTATTTTATGCTTCTGGCGTTCACTTCTTAGGCCCTAACTATTCGATCTGGTGGAACAACAGCCTAGGGTGAAGCCTAGCTTGCCCGGAACGTAGAAATGACCATAACTTTTACACTCGTAGCAATTATTCGTTTTATACAATGGAAAAACTGTTCTATTTATTTTGTATTTTATGCTTCGGGCGTTGACTTCTAAGGCCCTAACTGTTTGATCTGGTGGAGCAACGCCCTAGAGTGAAGTCTAGGTTGCCCGGAACGTAGAAATGACCATAACTTTCACACTGGTTCCTATTATTCGTTTTATACAATGGAAAAACAGTTCTACTTATTTTGTATTCTATGCTTCGGGCGTTGACTTCTAAGGCCCTAACTGTTCGATCTGGTGGAGCAACGCCCTAGAGTGAAGCCTAGGTTGCTCGGAATGTAGAAATGACCATAACTTTCACACTGGTTGCAATTATTCATTTATACGATGGAAAAACTGTTGTATTTATATTGTATTTTATGCTTCTGGCGTTCACTTCTTAGGCCCTAACTATTCAATCTGGTGGAACAACGCCCTAGGGTGAAGCCTAGGTTGCCCGGAACGTAGAAATGACCATAACTGTTACACTGGTAGCAATTATTCGTTTTATACAATGGAAAAACTGTTGTATTTATATGGTATTTTATGCTTCTGGCGTTGACTTCTTAGGCCCTAACGATTCGATCTGGTGGAGCAATGCCTCAGAGTTAAGTCTGGGATGCCCGAAACGCCGAAATGATCATTACTTTCACGCTTGTTGCAATTATTCCTGTTATACGATGAAAAGACCGTTGTATTTTTATTGGATTCTATGCTTCAGGCGTAGGCATCTAAGGCCGTAGCTATTCGATATGGTGGAGCACAGCCCTAGAGTGAAGCCTAGGTTGCCCGGAACGTAGAAATGACCATTACTTTCACACTGTTTGCAATTATTCCTTTTATACAATGGAAAAGCTGTTGTATTTATATTGTATTTCATGCTTCTGGCGTTCACTTCTTAGGCCCTAACTATTCGATCTGGTGGAACAACGCCCTAGGGTGAAGCCTAGGTTGCCCGGAACGTAGAAGTGACCATCACTTTCAAACTGGTTGCAATTAATCCTGTTATACGATGGAAAAACTGTTGTATTTTTTTTGCATTTTATGGTTCGGGCGTTGACTTCTAAGGCCCTAACTATTCAATCTGGTGGAGCAACGCCCTAGGGTGAAGCCTAGGTTGCTCGGAAAGTAGAAATGACCATAAGTTTCATACTGGTCGCAATTATTCGTTTTATACGATGGAAAAGCTGTTGCATTTATATTGTATTTTATGCTTCTGGCGTTGACGTCTAAGGCACTAACTATTTGATCTGGTGGCGCAACGCCCTAGAGTGAGGTCTAGGTTGCCCGGAACGTAGAATTGGCCATCACTTACAAACTGGTTGCAATTATTCCTGTCATATGATGGAAACACAGTTGTATTTTTATTGCAATTTTATGCTTCGGGCGTTGACATCTAAGGCCCTAACTACTCAATCTGTTGGAGCAACGCCCTAGGGTGAAGCCTAGGTTGCTCGGAAAGTAGAAATGACCATAAGTTTCATACTGGTTGCAATTATTCGTTTTATACGATGGAAAAACTGTTGTATTTATATTGTATTTTATGCTTCTGGCGTTGAATTCTAAGGCACTATCTATTCGATCTGGTGGAGCAACGCCCTAGAGCGAAGCCTAGGTTGCCCGGAACGTAGAATTGGCCATCACTTCCAAACTGGTTGCAATTATTCCTGTTATATGATGGAAACACTGTTGTATTTTTTTTGCATTTTATGGTTCGGGCGTTGACTTCTAAGGCACTAACTATTCGATCTGGTGGAGCAACGCCCTAGAGTGAAGCCTAGGTTGCCCGGAACGTAGAAATGACCATAAGTTTCATACTGGTCGCAATTATTCGTTTTATACGATGGAAAAGCTGTTGTATTTATATTGTATTTTATGCTTCTGGCGTTGACGTCTAAGGCACTAACTATTTGATCTGGTGGCGCAACGCCCTAGAGTGAAGCATAGGTTGCCCGGAACGTAGAATTGGCCGTCACTTTCAAACTGGTTGCAATTATTCCTGTTATATGATGGAAGCACTGTTGTATTTTTTTTGCATTTTATGGTTCGGGCGTTGAGTTCTAAGGCCCTAACTATTCAATCTGTTGGAGCAACGCCCTAGGGTGAAGCCTAGGCTGCTCGGAAAGTAGAAATGACCATAAGTTTCATACTGGTCGCAATTATTCGTTTTATACGATGGAAAAGCTGTTGTACTTATATTGTATTTTATGCTTCTGGCGTTGACGTCTAAGGCACTAACTATTCGATCTGGTGGAGCAACGCCCTAGAGTGAGGTCTAGGTTGCCCGGAACGTAGAATTGGCCATCACTTTCAAACTGGTTGCAATTATTCCTGTCATATGATGGAAACACAGTTGTATTTTTATTGCATTTTATGCTTCGGGCGTTGACATCTAAGGCCCTAACTACTCAATCTGTTGGAGCAACGCCCTAGGGTGAAGCCTAGGTTGCTCGGAAAGTAGAAATGACCATAAGTTTCATCCTGGTTGCAATTATTCGTTTTATACAATGGAAAAACTGTTGTATTTATATCGTATTTTATGCTTCTGGCGTTTACTTCTAAGGACCTAACTATTCGATCTGGTGGAGCAACGCCCTAGAGTGAAGCCTAGGTTGCCCGGTACGTAGAAATGACCATCACTATCAAACTGGTTGCAATTATTTGCTTTATACGATGGAAAAGCTGTTGTATTTATATCGTATTTTATGCTTCTGGCGTTCACTTCTTATGCCCTAACTATTCGATCTGGTGGTACAACGCCCTAGAGTGAAGCCTAGGTTGCTCGGAAAGTAGAAATGACCATAACTTTCACACTGGTAGCAATTATTCGTTATATACGATGGAAAAACTGTTCTATTTTTATTGTATTTTATGCTTCTGGCGTTGACTTCTAAGGCACTAACTATTCGATCTGGTGGAGCAACGACCTAGAGTGAAGCCTAGGTTGCCCGGAACGTAGAAATGGCCATCACTTTCAAACTGGTTGCAATTAATCTTGTTGTACGATGGAAAAACTGTTGTATTTTTATTGCATTTTATGCTTCTGGCGTTCACTTCTTAGGCCCTAACTATTCGATCTGGTGGAACAACAGCCTAGGGTGAAGCCTAGCTTGCCCGGAACGTAGAAATGACCATAACTTTTACACTGGTAGCAATTATTCGTTTTATACAATGGAAAAACTGTTCTATTTATTTTGTATTTTATGCTTCGGGCGTTGACTTCTAAGGCCCTAACTGTTTGATCTGGTGGAGCAACGCCCTAGAGTGAAGTCTAGGTTGCCCGGAACGTAGAAATGACCATAACTTTCACACTGGTTCCTATTATTCGTTTTATACAATGGAAAAACAGTTCTACTTATTTTGTATTCTATGCTTCGGGCGTTGACTTCTAAGGCCCTAACTGTTCGATCTGGTGGAGCAACGCCCTAGAGTGAAGCCTAGGTTGCTCGGAATGTAGAAATGACCATAACTTTCACACTGGTCGCAATTATTCGTTTTATACGATGGAAAAGCTGTTGTATTTATATTGTATTTTATGCTTCTGGCGTTGACGTCTAAGGCACTAACTATTTGATCTGGTGGCGCAACGCCCTAGAGTGAGGTCTAGGTTGCCCGGAACGTAGAATTGGCCATCACTTTCAAACTGGTTGCAATTATTCCTGTCATATGATGGAAACACAGTTGTATTTTTATTGCAATTTTATGCTTCGGGCGTTGACATCTAAGGCCCTAACTACTCAATCTGTTGGAGCAACGCCCTAGGGTGAAGCCTAGGTTGCTCGGAAAGTAGAAATGACCATAAGTTTCATACTGGTTGCAATTATTCGTTTTATACGATGGAAAAACTGTTGTATTTATATTGTATTTTATGCTTCTGGCGTTGAATTCTAAGGCACTATCTATTCGATCTGGTGGAGCAACGCCCTAGAGCGAAGCCTAGGTTGCCCGGAACGTAGAATTGGCCATCACTTCCAAACTGGTTGCAATTATTCCTGTTATATGATGGAAACACTGTTGTATTTTTTTTGCATTTTATGGTTCGGGCGTTGACTTCTAAGGCACTAACTATTCGATCTGGTGGAGCAACGCCCTAGAGTGAAGCCTAGGTTGCCCGGAACGTAGAATTGGCCATCACTTTCAAACTGGTTGCAATTATTCCTGTTATATGATGGAAACACTGTTGTATTTTTATTGCATTTTATGCTTCGGGCGTTGACTTCAAAGGCCCTAACTATTCAATCTGTTGGAGCAACACCCTAGGGTGAAGCCTAGCTTGCTCGGGAAGTAGAAATGACCATAAGTTTCATACTGGTTGCAATTATTCGTTTTATACGATGGAAATGCTGTTGTATTTATATCGTATTTTATGCTTCTGGCGTTGACTTCTTAGGCCGTAACTATTCGGTCTGGTGGAGCAACGCGCTGGAGTGAAACCTAGGTTGCCCGGAACGTAGAATTGGCCACCACTTTCAAACTGGTTGCAATTATTCCTGATATATGATGGAAACACTGTTGTATTTTTTTTGCATTTTATGGTTCGGGCGTTGACTTCTAAGGCACTAACTATTCGATCTGGTGGAGCAACGCCCTAGAGTGAAGCCTAGGTTGCCCGGAACGTAGAATTGGCCATCACTTTCAAACTGGTTGCAATTATTCCTGTTATATGATGGAAACACTGTTGTATTTTTATTGCATTTTATGCTTCGGGCGTTGACTTCAAAGGCCCTAACTATTCAATCTGTTGGAGCAACACCCTAGGGTGAAGCCTAGCTTGCTCGGGAAGTAGAAATGACCATAAGTTTCATACTGGTTGCAATTATTCGTTTTATACGATGGAAATGCTGTTGTATTTATATCGTATTTTATGCTTCTGGCGTTGACTTCTTAGGCCGTAACTATTCGGTCTGGTGGAGCAACGCGCTGGAGTGAAACCTAGGTTGCCCGGAACGTAGAATTGGCCACCACTTTCAAACTGGTTGCAATTATTCCTGATATATGATGGAAACACTGTTGTATTTTTTTTGCATTTTATGGTTGGGGCGTTGACTTCTAAGGCCCTAACTATTCAATCTGTTGGAGCAACGCCCTAGGGTGAAGCCTAGGTTGATCGGAAAGTAGAAATGACCATAAGTTTCATACTGGTTGCAATTAATCGTTTTATACGATGGAAAAACTGTTGTATTTATATTGTATTTTATGCTTCTGGCGTTGACTTCTAAGGCACTAACTATTCGATCTGGTGGAGCAACGCCCTAGAGTGAAGCCTAGGTTGCCCGGAACGTAGATATGACCATAACCTTCACACAGGTTGCAATTATTCGTTTTATACGGTGTAGAGGCTGTTGTATTTATTTTGTATTTTATTCTTCTGGTGTTGACTTCTTAGGCCCTAACTATTCGATCTGGTGGAACAACGCCGTAGCGTGAAGCATAGGTTGTCCGGAACGTAGAAATGACCATTTCTTTCACACTGTTTGCAATTATTCCTTTTATACGATGGAAAAGCTGCTGTATTTATATCGAATTTTATGCTTCTGGCGTTGACTTCTAAGGCCCTAACTATTCAATCTGTTGGTGTAACGCCCTAGAGTGAAGCCTAGGTTGCTCGGAATGTAGAAATGACCATAACTTTCACACTGGTTGCAATTATTCGTTTTATACGATGGAAAAACTGTTGTATTTATATTGTATTGTATGCTTCTGGCGTTCACTTCTTAGGCCCTAACTATTCAATCTGGTGGAACAACGCCCTAGGGTGAAGCCTAGGTTGCCCGGAACGTAGAAATGACCATAACTTTTACACTGGTAGCAATTATTCGTTTTATACAATGGAAAAACTGTTGTATTTATATGGTATTTTATGCTTCTGGCGTTGACTTCTTAGGCCCTAACTATTCGATCTGGTGGAGCAATGCCTCAGAGTTAAGTCTGGGATGCCCGAAACGCCGAAATGATCATTACTTTCACGCTTGTTGCAATTATTCCTGTTATACGATGAAAAGACCGTTGTATTTTTATTGTATTTTATGCTTCAGGCCTAGGCATCTAAGGCACTAACTATTCGATCTGGTGGAGCAACGCCCTAGAGTGAGGTCTAGGTTGCCCGGAACGTAGAATTGGCCATCACTTTCAAACTGGTTGCAATTATTCCTGTCATATGATGGAAACACAGTTGTATTTTTATTGCATTTTATGCTTCGGGCGTTGACATCTAAGGCCCTAACTACTCAATCTGTTGGAGCAACGCCCTAGGGTGAAGCCTAGGTTGCTCGGAAAGTAGAAATGACCATAAGTTTCATCCTGGTTGCAATTATTCGTTTTATACAATGGAAAAACTGTTGTATTTATATCGTATTTTATGCTTCTGGCGTTTACTTCTAAGGACCTAACTATTCGATCTGGTGGAGCAATGCCTCAGAGTTAAGTCTGGGATGCCCGAAACGTCGAAATGATCATTACTTTCACGCTTGTTGCAATTATTCCTGTTATACGATGAAAAGACCGTTGTATTTTTATTGTATTTTATGCTTCAGGCGTAGGCATCTAAGGCCGTAGCTATTCGATATGGTGGAGCACAGCCCTAGAGTGAAGCCTAGGTTGCCCGGAACGTAGAAATGACCATAACTTTTACACTGGTAGCAATTATTCGTTTTATAGGATGGAAAAGCTGTTGTATTTATATTGTATTTTATGCCTCTGGCGTAGACTTCTAAGGCACTAGCTATTCAATCTGTTGGAGCAACGCCCTAGGGTGAAGCCTAGGTTGCTCGGAAAGTAGAAATGTCCATAAGGTTCATACTGGTTGCAATTATTCGTTTTATACGATGGAAAAACTGTTGTATTTATATTGTATATTATGCTTCTGGCGTTGACTTCTAAGGTACTAACTATTAGATCTGGTGGAGCAACGCCCTAGAGTGAATCCTAGGTTGCTCGGAATGTAGAAATGACCATAACTTTCACACCTGTTGCAATTATTCGTTTTATACGTTGGAAACGCTGTTGTATTTATATCGTATTTTATGCTTCTGGCGTTGACTTCTTAGGCCCTAACTATTCCATCTGGTGGAACAACGCCCTAGGGTGAAGCCTAGGTTGCCCGGAAAGTAGAAATGACCATAACTTTCACACTGGTAGCAATTATCCGTTTTATACGATGGAAAAACTGTTGTTTCTATTTTGTATTTTATGCTACGGGCGTTGACTTCTAAGGCCCTAACTATTCGATCTGGTGGAGCAACGCCCTAGAGTGAAGCCTAGGTTGCCCGGAACGTAGAAATGACCATAACTTTCACACTGGTTGCTATTATTCGTTTTATACGATGGAAAAACTGTTATATTTATATTGTATTTTATGCTTCTGGCGTTGACTTCTTAGGCCCTAACACTTCAATCTGGTGCAGCAACGCCCTACAGTGAAGCCTAGGTTGCCCGGAACGTAGATATGACCATAACCTTCACACAGGTTGCAATTATCCGTTTTATACGGTGTAAAGGCTGTTGTATTTATATTGTATTTTATTCTTCTGGTGTTGACTTCTTAAGCCCTAACTATTCGATCTGGTGGAGCAACGCCCTAGAGTGAAGCCTAGGTTGCCCGGAACGTAGAATTGGCCATCACTTGCAAACTGGTTGCAATTAATCTTGTTATACGATGGAAAAGCTGTTGTATTTTTATTGCATTTTATGCTTCTGGCGTTCACTTCTTAGGCCCTAACTATTCGATCTGGTGGAACAACAGCCTAGGGTGAAGCCTAGCTTGCCCGGAACGTAGAAATGACCATAACTTTTACACTGGTAGCAATTATTCGTTTTATACGATGGAAAAACTGTTCTATTTATTTTGTATTTTATGCTTCGGGCGTTGACTTCTAAGGCCCTAACTGTTTGATCTGGTGGAGCAACGCCCTAGAGTGAAGTCTAGGTTGCCCGGAACGTAGAAATGACCATAACTTTCACACTGGTTGCTATTATTCGTTTTATACAATGGAAAAACAGTTCTACTTATTTTGTATTCTATGCTTCGGGCGTTGACGTCTAAGGCCCTAACTGTTCGATCTGGTGGAGCAACGCCCTAGAGTGAAGCCTAGGTTGCTCGGAATGTAGAAATGACCATAACTTTCACACTGGTTGCAATTATTCGTTTTATACGATGGAAAAACTGTTGTATTTATATTGTATTTTATGCTTCTGGCGTTCACTTCTTAGGCCCTAACTGTTTGATCTGGTGGAGCAACGCCCTAGAGTGAAGCCTAGGTTGCCCGGAACGTAGAAATGACCATTACTTTCACACTGTTTGCAATTATTCCTTTTATACAATGGAAAAGCTGTTGTATTTATATTGTATTTCATGCTTCTGGCGTTCACTTCTTAGGCCCTAACTATTCGATCTGGTGGAACAACGCCCTAGGGTGAAGCCTAGGTTGCCCGGAACGTAGAAATGACCATAACTTTTACACTGGTAGCAATTATTCGTTTTATAGGATCGAAAAGCTGTTGTATTTATATTGTATTTTATGCTTCTGGCGTTCACTTCTTAGGCCCTAACTGTTTGATCTGGTGGAGCAACGCCCTAGAGTGAAGCCTAGGTTGCCCCGAACGTAGAAATGACCATTACTTTCACACTGTTTGCAATTATTCCTTTTATACAATGGAAAAGCTGTTGTATTTATATTGTATTTCATGCTTCTGGCGTTCACTTCTTAGGCCCTAACTATTCAATCTGTTGGAGCAACGCCCTAGGGTGATGCCTAGGTTGCTCGGAAAGTAGAAATGACCATAAGTTTCATACTGGTTGCAATTATTCGTTTTATACGATGGAAAAACTGTTCTATTTCTATTGTATTTTATGCTTCTGGCGTTGAATTCTAAGGCACTATCTATTCGATCTGGTGGAGCAACGCCCTAGAGCGAAGCCTAGGTTGCCCGGAACGTAGAATTGGCCATCACTTTCAAACTGGTTGCAATTATTCCTGTTATATGATGGAAACACTGTTGTATTTTTTTTGCATTTTATGGTTCGGGCGTTGACTTCTAAGGCCCTAACTATTCAATCTGTTGGAGCAACGCCCTAGGGTGAAGCCTAGGTTGCTCGGAAAGTAGAAATGACCATCAGTTTCATACTGGTTGCAATTATTCGTTTTATACGATGGAAAGACTGTTGTATTTATATTGTATTTTATGCTTCTGGCGTTTACTTCTAAGGCACTAACTATTAGATCTGGTGGAGCAACGCCCTAGAGTGAATCCTAGGTTGCTCGGAATGTAGAAATGACCATAACTTTCACACCTGTTGCAATTATTCGTTTTATACGTTGGAAACGCTGTTGTATTTATATTGTATTTTATGCTTCTGGCGTTCACTTCTTAGTCCCTAACTATTCGATCTGGTGGTACAACGCCCTAGGGTGAAGCCTAGGTTGCTCGGAAAGTAGAAATGACCATAACTTTCACACTGGTAGCAATTATTCGTTATATACGATGGAAAAACTGTTCTATTTTTATTGCATTTTATGCGTCGGGCGTTGTCTTCTAAGGCCCTAACTATTCAATCTGTTGGAGCAACGCCCTAGAGTGAAGCCTAGGTTGCTCGGAATGTAGAAATGACCATAACTTTCACACTGGTTGCAATTATTCGTTTTATACGATGGAAAAACTGTTGTATTTAGATTGTATTTTATGCTTCTGGCGTTCACTTCTTAGGCCCTAACTATTCAATCTGGTGGAACAACGCCCTAGGGTGTAGCCTAGGTTGCCCGGAACGTAGAAATGACCATAACTTTTACACTGGTAGCAATTATTCGTTTTAGACAATGGAAAAACTGTTGTATTTATATGGTATTTTATGCTTCTGGCGTTGTCTTCTTAGGCCCTAACTATTCGATCTGGTGGAGCAATGCCTCAGAGTTAAGTCTAGGATGCCCGAAACGCCGAAATGATCATTACTTTCACGCTTGTTGCAATTATTCCTGTTATACGATGAAAAGACCGTTGTATTTTTATTGTATTTTATGCTTCAGGCGTAGGCTTCTAAGGCCGTAGCTATTCGATATGGTGGAGCACCGCCCTAGAGTGAAGCCTAGGCTGCCCGGAACGTAGAAATGACCATAACTTTTACACTGGTAGCAATTATTCGTTTTATACGATGGAAAAGCTGTTGTATTTATGTTGTATTTTATGCTTCTGGCGTTCACTTCTTAGGCCCTAACTGTTTGATCTGGTGTACCAACGCCCTAGAGTGAAGCCTAGGTTGCCCGGAACGTAGAAATGACCATTACTTTCACACTGTTTGCAATTATTCCTTTTATACGAGGGAAAACTGTTCTATTTATTTTGTATTTTATGCTTCGGGCGTTGACTTCTAAGGCCCTAACTATTCGATCTGGTGGAGCAACGCCCTAGAGTGAATCCTAGGTTGCTCGGAATGTAGAAATGACCATAACTTTCACACTGGTTGCAATTATTCGTTTTATACGATGGAAACGCTGTTGTATTTATATCGTATTTTATGCCTCTGGCGTTTACTTCTAAGGACCTAACTATTAGATCTGGTGGAGCAACGCCCTAGAGTGAATCCTAGGTTGCTCGGAATGTAGAAATGACCATAACTTTCACACCTGTTGCAATTATTCGTTTTAGACAATGGAAAAACTGTTGTATTTATATGGTATTTTATGCTTCTGGCGTTGTCTTCTTAGGCCCTAACTATTCGATCTGGTGGAGCGATGCCTCAGAGTTAAGTCTAGGATGCCCGAAACGCCGAAATGATCATTTCTTTCACGCTTGTTGCAATTATTCCTGTTATACGATGAAAAGACCGTTGTATTTTTATTGTATTTTATGCTTCAGGCGTAGGCTTCTAAGGCCGTAGCTATTCGATATGGTGGAGCACCGCCCTAGAGTGAAGCCTAGGCTGCCCGGAACGTAGAAATGGCCATTACTTTCACACTGTTTGCAATTATTCCTTTTATACGATGGAAAAGCTGTTCTATTTATTTTGTATTTTATGCTTCGGGCGTTGACTTCTAAGGCCCTAACTATTCGATCTGGTGGAGCAACGCCCTAGAGTGAAGCCTAGGTTGCCCGGTACGTAGAAATGACCATCACTATCAAACTGGTTGCAATTATTTGTTTTATACGATGGAAAAGCTGTTGTATTTATATCGTATTTTATGCTTCTGGCGTTCACTTCTTAGGCCCTAACTATTCGATCTGGTGGTACAACGCCCTAGGGTGAAGCCTAGGTTGCTCGGAACGTAGAAATGACCATTACTTTCACACTGTTTGCAATTATTCCTTTTATACGATGGAAAAGCTCTTGTATTTATATCGTATTTTATGCTGCTGGCGTTTACTTCTAAGGACCTAACTATTCGATCTGGTGGAGCAACGCCCTAGAGTGAATCCTAGGTTGCTCGGAATGTAGAAATGACCATAACTTTCACACTGGTTGCAATTATTCGTTTTATACGATGGAAACGCTGTTGTATTTATATCGTATTTTATGCTGCTGGCGTTTACTTCTAAGGACCTAACTATTAGATCTGGTGGAGCAACGCCCTAGGGTGTAGCCTAGGTTGCCCGGAACGTAGAAATGACCATAACTTTTACACTGGTGGCAATTATTCGTTTTATACAATGGAAAAACTGTTGTATTTATATCGTATTTTATGCTTCTGGCGTTTACTTCTAAGGACCTAACTATTCGATCTGGTGGAGCAACGCCCTAGAGTGTATCCTAGGTTGCTCGGAATGTAGAAATGACCATAACTTTCACTCTGGTTGCAATTATTCGTTTTGTACGATGGAAACGCTGTTGTATTTATATTGTTCTTTATGCCTCTGGCGTTGACTTCTAAGGCCGTAGCTATTAGATGTGGTGGAGCAACGCCCTAGAGTGACGCCTAGGGTGCTCGGATCGTAGAAATGACCATTACTTTCACACTGGTTGCAATTATTCGTTTTATACGATGGAAAAGCTGTTGTATTTATATCGTATGTTATGCTTCTGGCGTTGACTTCTTAGTCCGTAACTATTCGGTCTGGTGGAGCGACGCCCTGGAGTGAAACCTAGGTTGCCCGGAACGTAGAATTGGCCATCACTTTCAAACTGGTTGCAATTATTCCTGTTATATGATGGAAACACTGTTGTATTTTTTTTGCATTTTATGGTTCGGGTGTTGACTTCTAAGGCCCTAACTATTCAATCCGTTGGAGCAACGCCCTAGCGTGAAGCCTAGGTTGCTCGGAAAGTAGAATTGACCATAAGTTTCATACTGGTTGCAATTATTTGTTTCATACGATGGAAAAACTGTTGTATTTATATTGTATTTTATGCTTCTGGCGTTGACTTCTACGGCACTAACTATTCGATCTGGTGGAGCAACGCGCTAGAGTGAAGCCTAGGTTGCCCGGAACGTAGAATTGCCCATCACTTTCTAACTGGTTGCAATTATTCCTGATATATGATGGAAACACTGTTGCATTTTTTTTGCATTTTATGGTTCGAGCGTTGACATCTAAGGCCCTAACTATTCAATCTGTTGGAGCAACGCCCTAGGGTGAAGCCTAGGTTGCTCGGAAAGTAGAAATGACCATAAGTTTCATACTGGTTGCAATTATTTGTTTCATACGATGGAAAAACTGTTGTATTTATATTGTATTTTATGCTTCTGGCGTTGACTTCTACGGCACTAACTATTCGATCTGGTGGAGCAACGCGCTAGAGTGAAGCCTAGGTTGCCCGGAACGTAGAATTGGCCATCACTATCTAACTGGTTGCAATTATTCCTGATATATGATGGAAACACTGTTGCATTTTTTTTGCATTTTATGGTTCGAGCGTTGACATCTAAGGCCCTAACTATTCAATCTGTTGGAGCAACGCCCTAGGGTGAAGCCTAGGTTGCTCGGAAAGTAGAAATGACCATAAGTTTCATACTGGTTGCAATTATTCGTTTTATACGATGGAAAAACTGTTGTATTTATATTGTATTTTATGCTTCTGGCGTTGAATTCTAAGGCACTATCTATTCGATCTGGTGGAGCAACGCCCTAGAGCGAAGCCTAGGTTGCCCGGAACGTAGAATTGGCCATCACTTCCAAACTGGTTGCAATTATTCCTGTTATATGATGGAAACACTGTTGTATTTTTGTTGCATTTTATGCTTCGGGCGTTGACTTCTAAGGCACTAACTATTCAATCTGTTGGAGCAACGCCCTAGGGTGAAGCCTAGGTTGCTCGGAAAGTAGAAATGACCATAAGTTTCATACTGGTTGCAATTATTCGTTTTATACGATGGAAAAACTGTTGTATTTATATTGTATTTTATGCTTCTGGCGTTGAATTCTAAGGCACTATCTATTCGATCTGGTGGAGCAACGCCCTAGAGCGAAGCCTAGGTTGCCCGGAACGTAGAATTGGCCATCACTTCCAAACTGGTTGCAATTATTCCTGTTATATGATGGAAACACTGTTGTATTTTTGTTGCATTTTATGCTTCGGGCGTTGACTTCTAAGGCACTAACTATTCGATCTGGTGGAGCAACGCCCTAGAGTGAAGCCTAGGTTACCCGGAACGTAGAATTGGCCATCACTTTCAAACTGGTTGCAATTATTCCTGTTATATGATGGAAACACTGTTGTATTTTTTTTGCATTTTATGGTTCGGGCGTTGACTTCTAAGGCACTAACTATTCGATCTGGTGGAGCAACGCCCTAGAGTGAAGCCTAGGTTGCCCGGAACGTAGAATTGGCCATCACTTTCAAACTGGTTGCAATTATTCCTGTTATATGATGGAAACACTGTTGTATTTTTATTGCATTTTATGCTTCGGGCGTTGACTTCTAAGGCCCTAACTATTCAATCTGTTGGAGCAACACCCTAGGGTGAAGCCTAGCTTGCTCGGGAAGTAGAAATGACCATAAGTTTCATACTGGTTGCAATTATTCGTTTTATACGATGGAAATGCTGTTGTATTTATATTGTATATTATGCTTCTGGCGTTTACTTCTAAGGCACTAACTATTCGATCTGGTGGAGCAACGCCCTAGAGTGAAGCCTACGTTGCCCGGAACGTAGAATTGGCCATCACTTTCAAACTTGTTGCTATTAATCTTGTTATACGATGGAAAAACTGTTGTATTTTTATTGCATTTTATGCTTCTGGCGTTCACTTCTTAGGTCCTAACTATTCGATCTGGTGGAACAACAGCCTAGGGTGAAGCCCAGCTTGCCCGGAACGTAGAAATGACCATTACTTTCACACTGTTTGCAATTATTCCTTTTATACGATGGAAAAGCTGTTGTATTTATATCGTATTTTATGCTCCTGGCGTTTACTTCTAAGGACCTAACTATTCGATCTGGTGGAGCAACGCCCTAGAGTGAATCCTAGGTTGCTCGGAATGTAGAAATGACCATAACTTTCACACTGGTTGCAATTATTCGTTTTATACGATGGAAACGCTGTTGTATTTATATCGTATTTTATGCCTCTGGCGTTTACTTCTAAGGACCTAACTATTAGATCTGGTGGAGCAACGCCCTAGAGTGAATCCTAGGTTGCTCGGAATGTAGAAATGACCATAACTTTCACACCTGTTGCAATTATTCGTTTTATACGTTGGAAACGCTGTTGTATTTATATTGTATTTTATGCTTCTGGCGTTCACTTTTTAGGCCCTAACTATTCGATCTGGTGGTACAACGCCCTAGGGTGAAGCCTAGGTTGCTCGGAATGTAGAAATGACCATAACTTTCACACTGGTTGCAATTATTCGTTTTATACGATGGAAACGCTGTTGTATTTATATCGTATTTTATGCCTCTGGCGTTTACTTCTAAGGACCTAACTATTAGATCTGGTGGAGCAACGCCCTAGAGTGAATCCTAGGTTGCTCGGAATGTAGAAATGACCATAACTTTCACACCTGTTGCAATTATTCGTTTTATACGTTGGAAACGCTGTTGTATTTATATTGTATTTTATGCTTCTGGCGTTCACTTTTTAGGCCCTAACTATTCGATCTGGTGGTACAACGCCCTAGGGTGAAGCCTAGGTTGCTCGGAAAGTAGAAATGACCATAACTTTCACACTGGTAGCAATTATTCGTTATATACGATGGAAAAACTGTTCTATTTTTATTGCATTTTATGCGTCGGGCGTTGTCTTCTAAGGCCCTAACTATTCAATCTGTTGGAGCAACGCCCTAGAGTGAAGCCTAGGTTGCTCGGAATGTAGAAATGACCATAACTTTCACACTGGTTGCAATTATTCGTTTTATACGATGGAAAAACTGTTGTATTTAGATTGTATTTTATGCTTCTGGCGTTCACTTCTTAGGCCCTAACTATTCAATCTGGTGGAACAACGCCCTAGGGTGTAGCCTAGGTTGCCCGGAACGTAGAAATGACCATAACTTTTACACTGGTAGCAATTATTCGTTTTAGACAATGGAAAAACTGTTGTATTTATATGGTATTTTATGCTTCTGGCGTTGTCCTCTTAGGCCCTAACTATTCGATCTGGTGGAGCAATGCCTCAGAGTTAAGTCTAGGATGCCCGTAACGCCGAAATGATCATTACTTTCACGCTTGTTGCAATTATTCCTGTTATACGATGAAAAGACCGTTGTATTTTTATTGTATTTTATGCTTCAGGCGTAGGCTTCTAAGGCCGTAGCTATTCGATATGGTGGAGCACCGCCCTAGAGTGAAGCCTAGGCTGCCCGGAACGTAGAAATGACCATAACTTTTACACTGGTAGCAATTATTCGTTTTATACGATGGAAAAGCTGTTGTATTTATGTTGTATTTTATGCTTCTGGCGTTCACTTCTTAGGCCCTAACTGTTTGATCTGGTGTACCAACGCCCTAGAGTGAAGCCTAGGTTGCCCGGAACGTAGAAATGACCATTACTTTCACACTGTTTGCAATTATTCCTTTTATACGATGGAAAACTGTTCTATTTATTTTGTATTTTATGCTTCGGGCGTTGACTTCTAAGGCCCTAACTATTCGATCTGGTGGAGCAACGCCCTAGAGTGAATCCTAGGTTGCTCGGAATGTAGAAATGACCATAACTTTCACACTGGTTGCAATTATTCGTTTTATACGATGGAAACGCTGTTGTATTTATATCGTATTTTATGCCTCTGGCGTTTACTTCTAAGGACCTAACTATTAGATCTGGTGGAGCAACGCCCTAGAGTGAATCCTAGGTTGCTCGGAATGTAGAAATGACCATAACTTTCACACCTGTTGCAATTATTCGTTTTATACGTTGGAAACGCTGTTGTATTTATATTGTATTTTATGCTTCTGGCGTTCACTTCTTAGGCCCTAACTATTCGATCTGGTGGTACAACGCCCTAGGGTGAAGCCTAGGTTGCTCGGAAAGTAGAAATGACCATAACTTTCACACTGGTAGCAATTATTCGTTATATACGATGGAAAAACTGTTCTATTTTTATTGCATTTTATGCGTCGGGCGTTGTCTTCTAAGGCCCTAACTATTCAATCTGTTGGAGCAACGCCCTAGAGTGAAGCCTAGGTTGCTCGGAATGTAGAAATGACCATAACTTTCACACTGGTTGCAATTATTCGTTTTATACGATGGAAAAACTGTTGTATTTAGATTGTATTTTATGCTTCTGGCGTTCACTTCTTAGGCCCTAACTATTCAATCTGGTGGAACAACGCCCTAGGGTGTAGCCTAGGTTGCCCGGAACGTAGAAATGACCATAACTTTTACACTGGTAGCAATTATTCGTTTTAGACAATGGAAAAACTGTTGTATTTATATGGTATTTTATGCTTCTGGCGTTGTCTTCTTAGGCCCTAACTATTCGATCTGGTGGAGCGATGCCTCAGAGTTAAGTCTAGGATGCCCGAAACGCCGAAATGATCATTTCTTTCACGCTTGTTGCAATTATTCCTGTTATACGATGAAAAGACCGTTGTATTTTTATTGTATTTTATGCTTCAGGCGTAGGCTTCTAAGGCCGTAGCTATTCGATATGGTGGAGCACCGCCCTAGAGTGAAGCCTATGCTGCCCGGAACGTAGAAATGACCATTACTTTCACACTGTTTGCAATTATTCCTTTTATACGATGGAAAAGCTGTTCTATTTATTTTGTATTTTATGCTTCGGGCGTTGACTTCTAAGGCCCTAACTATTCGATCTGGTGGAGCAACGCCCTAGAGTGAAGCCTATGTTGCCCGGTACGTAGAAGTGACCATCACTATCAAACTGGTTGCAATTATTTGTTTCGTACGATGGAAAAGCTGTTGTATTTATATCGAATTTTATGCTTCTGGCGTTGACTTCTTAGGCCCTAACTATTCCATCTGGTGGAACAACGCCCTAGGGTGAAGCCTAGGTTGCCCCGAAAGTAGAAATGACCATAACTTTCACACTGGTAGCAATTATCCGTTTTATACGATGGAAAAACTGTTGTATTTATTTTGTATTTTATGCTACGGGCGTTGACTTCTAAGGCCCTAACTATTCGATCTGGTGGAGCAACGCCCTAGAGTGAAGCCTAGGTTGCCCGGTACGTAGAAATGACCATCACTATCAAACTGGTTGCAATTATTTGTTTTATACGATGGAAAAGCTGTTGTATTTATATCGTATTTTATGCTTCTGGCGTTCACTTCTTAGGCCCTAACTATTCGATCTGGTGGTACAACGCCCTAGGGTGAAGCCTAGGTTGCTCGGAACGTAGAAATGACCATTACTTTCACACTGTTTGCAATTATTCCTTTTATACGATGGAAAAGCTCTTGTATTTATATCGTATTTTATGCTGCTGGCGTTTACTTCTAAGGACCTAACTATTCGATCTGGTGGAGCAACGCCCTAGAGTGAATCCTAGGTTGCTCGGAATGTAGAAATGACCATAACTTTCACACTGGTTGCAATTATTCGTTTTATACGATGGAAACGCTGTTGTATTTATATCGTATTTTATGCTGCTGGCGTTTACTTCTAAGGACCTAACTATTAGATCTGGTGGAGCAACGCCCTAGGGTGTAGCCTAGGTTGCCCGGAACGTAGAAATGACCATAACTTTTACACTGGTGGCAATTATTCGTTTTATACAATGGAAAAACTGTTGTATTTATATCGTATTTTATGCTTCTGGCGTTTACTTCTAAGGACCTAACTATTCGATCTGGTGGAGCAACGCCCTAGAGTGTATCCTAGGTTGCTCGGAATGTAGAAATGACCATAACTTTCACTCTGGTTGCAATTATTCGTTTTGTACGATGGAAACGCTGTTGTATTTATATTGTTCTTTATGCCTCTGGCGTTGACTTCTAAGGCCGTAGCTATTAGATGTGGTGGAGCAACGCCCTAGAGTGACGCCTAGGGTGCTCGGATCGTAGAAATGACCATTACTTTCACACTGGTTGCAATTATTCGTTTTATACGATGGAAAAGCTGTTGTATTTATATCGTATGTTATGCTTCTGGCGTTGACTTCTTAGTCCGTAACTATTCGGTCTGGTGGAGCGACGCCCTGGAGTGAAACCTAGGTTGCCCGGAACGTAGAATTGGCCATCACTTTCAAACTGGTTGCAATTATTCCTGTTATATGATGGAAACACTGTTGTATTTTTTTTGCATTTTATGGTTCGGGCGTTGACTTCTAAGGCCCTAACTATTCAATCCGTTGGAGCAACGCCCTAGCGTGAAGCCTAGGTTGCTCGGAAAGTAGAATTGACCATAAGTTTCATACTGGTTGCAATTATTTGTTTCATACGATGGAAAAACTGTTGTATTTATATTGTATTTTATGCTTCTGGCGTTGACTTCTACGGCACTAACTATTCGATCTGGTGGAGCAACGCGCTAGAGTGAAGCCTAGGTTGCCCGGAACGTAGAATTGCCCATCACTTTCTAACTGGTTGCAATTATTCCTGATATATGATGGAAACACTGTTGCATTTTTTTTGCATTTTATGGTTCGAGCGTTGACATCTAAGGCCCTAACTATTCAATCTGTTGGAGCAACGCCCTAGGGTGAAGCCTAGGTTGCTCGGAAAGTAGAAATGACCATAAGTTTCATACTGGTTGCAATTATTTGTTTCATACGATGGAAAAACTGTTGTATTTATATTGTATTTTATGCTTCTGGCGTTGACTTCTACGGCACTAACTATTCGATCTGGTGGAGCAACGCGCTAGAGTGAAGCCTAGGTTGCCCGGAACGTAGAATTGGCCATCACTTTCTAACTGGTTGCAATTATTCCTGATATATGATGGAAACACTGTTGCATTTTTTTTGCATTTTATGGTTCGAGCGTTGACATCTAAGGCCCTAACTATTCAATCTGTTGGAGCAACGCCCTAGGGTGAAGCCTAGGTTGCTCGGAAAGTAGAAATGACCATAAGTTTCATACTGGTTGCAATTATTCGTTTTATACGATGGAAAAACTGTTGTATTTATATTGTATTTTATGCTTCTGGCGTTGAATTCTAAGGCACTATCTATTCGATCTGGTGGAGCAACGCCCTAGAGCGAAGCCTAGGTTGCCCGGAACGTAGAATTGGCCATCACTTCCAAACTGGTTGCAATTATTCCTGTTATATGATGGAAACACTGTTGTATTTTTATTGCATTTTATGCTTCGGGCGTTGACTTCTAAGGCACTAACTATTCGATCTGGTGGAGCAACGCCCTAGAGTGAAGCCTAGGTTACCCGGAACGTAGAATTGGCCATCACTTTCAAACTGGTTGCAATTATTCCTGTTATATGATGGAAACACTGTTGTATTTTTTTTGCATTTTATGGTTCGGGCGTTGACTTCTAAGGCACTAACTATTCGATCTGGTGGAGCAACGCCCTAGAGTGAAGCCTAGGTTGCCCGGAACGTAGAATTGGCCATCACTTTCAAACTGGTTGCAATTATTCCTGTTATATGATGGAAACACTGTTGTATTTTTATTGCATTTTATGCTTCGGGCGTTGACTTCTAAGGCCCTAACTATTCAATCTGTTGGAGCAACACCCTAGGGTGAAGCCTAGCTTGCTCGGGAAGTAGAAATGACCATAAGTTTCATACTGGTTGCAATTATTCGTTTTATACGATGGAAATGCTGTTGTATTTATATTGTATATTATGCTTCTGGCGTTTACTTCTAAGGCACTAACTATTCGATCTGGTGGAGCAACGCCCTAGAGTGAAGCCTACGTTGCCCGGAACGTAGAATTGGCCATCACTTTCAAACTTGTTGCTATTAATCTTGTTATACGATGGAAAAACTGTTGTATTTTTATTGCATTTTATGCTTCTGGCGTTCACTTCTTAGGTCCTAACTATTCGATCTGGTGGAACAACAGCCTAGGGTGAAGCCCAGCTTGCCCGGAACGTAGAAATGACCATTACTTTCACACTGTTTGCAATTATTCCTTTTATACGATGGAAAAGCTGTTGTATTTATATCGTATTTTATGCTCCTGGCGTTTACTTCTAAGGACCTAACTATTCGATCTGGTGGAGCAACGCCCTAGAGTGAATCCTAGGTTGCTCGGAATGTAGAAATGACCATAACTTTCACACTGGTTGCAATTATTCGTTTTATACGATGGAAACGCTGTTGTATTTATATCGTATTTTATGCCTCTGGCGTTTACTTCTAAGGACCTAACTATTAGATCTGGTGGAGCAACGCCCTAGAGTGAATCCTAGGTTGCTCGGAATGTAGAAATGACCATAACTTTCACACCTGTTGCAATTATTCGTTTTATACGTTGGAAACGCTGTTGTATTTATATTGTATTTTATGCTTCTGGCGTTCACTTTTTAGGCCCTAACTATTCGATCTGGTGGTACAACGCCCTAGGGTGAAGCCTAGGTTGCTCGGAATGTAGAAATGACCATAACTTTCACACTGGTTGCAATTATTCGTTTTATACGATGGAAACGCTGTTGTATTTATATCGTATTTTATGCCTCTGGCGTTTACTTCTAAGGACCTAACTATTAGATCTGGTGGAGCAACGCCCTAGAGTGAATCCTAGGTTGCTCGGAATGTAGAAATGACCATAACTTTCACACCTGTTGCAATTATTCGTTTTATACGTTGGAAACGCTGTTGTATTTATATTGTATTTTATGCTTCTGGCGTTCACTTTTTAGGCCCTAACTATTCGATCTGGTGGTACAACGCCCTAGGGTGAAGCCTAGGTTGCTCGGAAAGTAGAAATGACCATAACTTTCACACTGGTAGCAATTATTCGTTATATACGATGGAAAAACTGTTCTATTTTTATTGCATTTTATGCGTCGGGCGTTGTCTTCTAAGGCCCTAACTATTCAATCTGTTGGAGCAACGCCCTAGAGTGAAGCCTAGGTTGCTCGGAATGTAGAAATGACCATAACTTTCACACTGGTTGCAATTATTCGTTTTATACGATGGAAAAACTGTTGTATTTAGATTGTATTTTATGCTTCTGGCGTTCACTTCTTAGGCCCTAACTATTCAATCTGGTGGAACAACGCCCTAGGGTGTAGCCTAGGTTGCCCGGAACGTAGAAATGACCATAACTTTTACACTGGTAGCAATTATTCGTTTTAGACAATGGAAAAACTGTTGTATTTATATGGTATTTTATGCTTCTGGCGTTGTCCTCTTAGGCCCTAACTATTCGATCTGGTGGAGCAATGCCTCAGAGTTAAGTCTAGGATGCCCGTAACGCCGAAATGATCATTACTTTCACGCTTGTTGCAATTATTCCTGTTATACGATGAAAAGACCGTTGTATTTTTATTGTATTTTATGCTTCAGGCGTAGGCTTCTAAGGCCGTAGCTATTCGATATGGTGGAGCACCGCCCTAGAGTGAAGCCTAGGCTGCCCGGAACGTAGAAATGACCATAACTTTTACACTGGTAGCAATTATTCGTTTTATACGATGGAAAAGCTGTTGTATTTATGTTGTATTTTATGCTTCTGGCGTTCACTTCTTAGGCCCTAACTGTTTGATCTGGTGTACCAACGCCCTAGAGTGAAGCCTAGGTTGCCCGGAACGTAGAAATGACCATTACTTTCACACTGTTTGCAATTATTCCTTTTATACGATGGAAAACTGTTCTATTTATTTTGTATTTTATGCTTCGGGCGTTGACTTCTAAGGCCCTAACTATTCGATCTGGTGGAGCAACGCCCTAGAGTGAATCCTAGGTTGCTCGGAA
Source organism: Calliopsis andreniformis (assembly GCF_051401765.1). Lineage (NCBI taxonomy): Eukaryota > Metazoa > Arthropoda > Insecta > Hymenoptera > Andrenidae > Calliopsis > Calliopsis andreniformis. Next base: position 10,030,502 of record NC_135072.1, read on the forward strand.
TGTAGAAATGACCATAACTTTCACACTGGTTGCAATTATTCGTTTTATACGATGGAAACGCTGTTGTATTTATATCGTATTTTATGCCTCTGGCGTTTACTTCTAAGGACCTAACTATTAGATCTGGTGGAGCAACGCCCTAGAGTGAATCCTAGGTTGCTCGGAATGTAGAAATGACCATAACTTTCACACCTGTTGCAATTATTCGTTTTATACGTTGGAAACGCTGTTGTATTTATATTGTATTTTATGCTTCTGGCGTTCACTTCTTAGGCCCTAACTATTCGATCTGGTGGTACAACGCCCTAGGGTGAAGCCTAGGTTGCTCGGAAAGTAGAAATGACCATAACTTTCACACTGGTAGCAATTATCCGTTTTATACGATGGAAAAACTGTTGTATTTATTTTGTATTTTATGCTACGGGCGTTGACTTCTAAGGCCCTAACTATTCGATCTGGTGGAGCAACGCCCTAGAGTGAAGCCTAGGTTGCCCGGTACGTAGAAATGACCATCACTATCAAACTGGTTGCAATTATTTGTTTTATACGATGGAAAAGCTGTTGTATTTATATCGTATTTTATGCTTCTGGCGTTCACTTCTTAGGCCCTAACTATTCGATCTGGTGGTACAACGCCCTAGGGTGAAGCCTAGGTTGCTCGGAACGTAGAAATGACCATTACTTTCACACTGTTTGCAATTATTCCTTTTATACGATGGAAAAGCTCTTGTATTTATATCGTATTTTATGCTGCTGGCGTTTACTTCTAAGGACCTAACTATTCGATCTGGTGGAGCAACGCCCTAGAGTGAATCCTAGGTTGCTCGGAATGTAGAAATGACCATAACTTTCACACTGGTTGCAATTATTCGTTTTATACGATGGAAACGCTGTTGTATTTATATCGTATTTTATGCTGCTGGCGTTTACTTCTAAGGACCTAACTATTAGATCTGGTGGAGCAACGCCCTAGGGTGTAGCCTAGGTTGCCCGGAACGTAGAAATGACCATAACTTTTACACTGGTGGCAATTATTCGTTTTATACAATGGAAAAACTGTTGTATTTATATCGTATTTTATGCTTCTGGCGTTTACTTCTAAGGACCTAACTATTCGATCTGGTGGAGCAACGCCCTAGAGTGTATCCTAGGTTGCTCGGAATGTAGAAATGACCATAACTTTCACTCTGGTTGCAATTATTCGTTTTGTACGATGGAAACGCTGTTGTATTTATATTGTTCTTTATGCCTCTGGCGTTGACTTCTAAGGCCGTAGCTATTAGATGTGGTGGAGCAACGCCCTAGAGTGACGCCTAGGGTGCTCGGATCGTAGAAATGACCATTACTTTCACACTGGTTGCAATTACTCGTTTTATACGATGGAAAAGCTGTTGTATTTATATCGTATGTTATGCTTCTGGCGTTGACTTCTTAGTCCGTAACTATTCGGTCTGGTGGAGCGACGCCCTGGAGTGAAACCTAGGTTGCCCGGAACGTAGAATTGGCCATCACTTTCAAACTGGTTGCAATTATTCCTGTTATATGATGGAAACACTGTTGTATTTTTTTTGCATTTTATGGTTCGGGCGTTGACTTCTAAGGCCCTAACTATTCAATCCGTTGGAGCAACGCCCTAGCGTGAAGCCTAGGTTGCTCGGAAAGTAGAATTGACCATAAGTTTCATACTGGTTGCAATTATTTGTTTCATACGATGGAAAAACTGTTGTATTTATATTGTATTTTATGCTTCTGGCGTTGACTTCTACGGCACTAACTATTCGATCTGGTGGAGCAACGCGCTAGAGTGAAGCCTAGGTTGCCCGGAACGTAGAATTGGCCATCACTTTCTAACTGGTTGCAATTATTCCTGATATATGATGGAAACACTGTTGCATTTTTTTTGCATTTTATGGTTCGAGCGTTGACATCTAAGGCCCTAACTATTCAATCTGTTGGAGCAACGCCCTAGGGTGAAGCCTAGGTTGCTCGGAAAGTAGAAATGACCATAAGTTTCATACTGGTTGCAATTATTCGTTTTATACGATGGAAAAACTGTTGTATTTATATTGTATTTTATGCTTCTGGCGTTGAATTCTAAGGCACTATCTATTCGATCTGGTGGAGCAACGCCCTAGAGCGAAGCCTAGGTTGCCCGGAACGTAGAATTGGCCATCACTTCCAAACTGGTTGCAATTATTCCTGTTATATGATGGAAACACTGTTGTATTTTTATTGCATTTTATGCTTCGGGCGTTGACTTCTAAGGCACTAACTATTCGATCTGGTGGAGCAACGCCCTAGAGTGAAGCCTAGGTTGCCCGGAACGTAGAATTGGCCATCACTTTCAAACTGGTTGCAATTATTCCTGTTATATGATGGAAACACTGTTGTATTTTTTTTGCATTTTATGGTTCGGGCGTTGACTTCTAAGGCACTAACTATTCGATCTGGTGGAGCAACGCCCTAGAGTGAAGCCTAGGTTGCCCGGAACGTAGAATTGGCCATCACTTTCAAACTGGTTGCAATTATTCCTGTTATATGATGGAAACACTGTTGTATTTTTATTGCATTTTATGCTTCGGGCGTTGACTTCTAAGGCCCTAACTATTCAATCTGTTGGAGCAACACCCTAGGGTGAAGCCTAGCTTGCTCGGGAAGTAGAAATGACCATAAGTTTCATACTGGTTGCAATTATTCGTTTTATACGATGGAAATGCTGTTGTATTTATATTGTATATTATGCTTCTGGCGTTTACTTCTAAGGCACTAACTATTCGATCTGGTGGAGCAACGCCCTAGAGTGAAGCCTACGTTGCCCGGAACGTAGAATTGGCCATCACTTTCAAACTTGTTGCTATTAATCTTGTTATACGATGGAAAAGCTGTTGTATTTTTATTGCATTTTATGCTTCTGGCGTTCACTTCTTAGGTCCTAACTATTCGATCTGGTGGAACAACAGCCTAGGGTGAAGCCCAGCTTGCCCGGAACGTAGAAATGACCATTACTTTCACACTGTTTGCAATTATTCCTTTTATACGATGGAAAAGCTGTTGTATTTATATCGTATTTTATGCTCCTGGCGTTTACTTCTAAGGACCTAACTATTCGATCTGGTGGAGCAACGCCCTAGAGTGAATCCTAGGTTGCTCGGAATGTAGAAATGACCATAACTTTCACACTGGTTCCAATTATTCGTTTTATACGATGGAAACGCTGTTGTATTTATATCGTATTTTATGCCTCTGGCGTTTACTTCTAAGGACCTAACTATTAGATCTGGTGGAGCAACGCCCTAGAGTGAATCCTAGGTTGCTCGGAATGTAGAAATGACCATAACTTTCACACCTGTTGCAATTATTCGTTTTATACGTTGGAAACGCTGTTGTATTTATATTGTATTTTATGCTTCTGGCGTTCACTTTTTAGGCCCTAACTATTCGATCTGGTGGTACAACGCCCTAGGGTGAAGCCTAGGTTGCTCGGAAAGTAGAAATGACCATAACTTTCACACTGGTAGCAATTATTCGTTATATACGATGGAAAAACTGTTCTATTTTTATTGCATTTTATGCGTCGGGCGTTGTCTTCTAAGGCCCTAACTATTCAATCTGTTGGAGCAACGCCCTAGAGTGAAGCCTAGGTTGCTCGGAATGTAGAAATGACCATAACTTTCACACTGGTTGCAATTATTCGTTTTATACGATGGAAAAACTGTTGTATTTAGATTGTATTTTATGCTTCTGGCGTTCACTTCTTAGGCCCTAACTATTCAATCTGGTGGAACAACGCCCTAGGGTGTAGCCTAGGTTGCCCGGAACGTAGAAATGACCATAACTTTTACACTGGTAGCAATTATTCGTTTTAGACAATGGAAAAACTGTTGTATTTATATGGTATTTTATGCTTCTGGCGTTGTCTTCTTAGGCCCTAACTATTCGATCTGGTGGAGCAATGCCTCAGAGTTAAGTCTAGGATGCCCGAAACGCCGAAATGATCATTACTTTCACGCTTGTTGCAATTATTCCTGTTATACGATGAAAAGACCGTTGTATTTTTATTGTATTTTATGCTTCAGGCGTAGGCTTCTAAGGCCGTAGCTATTCGATATGGTGGAGCATCGCCCTAGAGTGAAGCCTAGGCTGCCCGGAACGTAGAAATGACCATAACTTTTACACTGGTAGCAATTATTCGTTTTATACGATGGAAAAGCTGTTGTATTTATGTTGTATTTTATGCTTCTGGCGTTCACTTCTTAGGCCCTAACTGTTTGATCTGGTGTACCAACGCCCTAGAGTGAAGCCTAGCTTGCCCGGAACGTAGAAATGACCATTACTTTCACACTGTTTGCAATTATTCCTTTTATACGATGGAAAACTGTTCTATTTATTTTGTATTTTATGCTTCGGGCGTTGACTTCTAAGGCCCTAACTATTCGATCTGGTGGAGCAACGCCCTAGAGTGAATCCTAGGTTGCTCGGAATGTAGAAATGACCATAACTTTCACACTGGTTGCAATTATTCGTTTTATACGATGGAAACGCTGTTGTATTTATATCGTATTTTATGCCTCTGGCGTTTACTTCTAAGGACCTAACTATTAGATCTGGTGGAGCAACGCCCTAGAGTGAATCCTAGGTTGCTCGGAATGTAGAAATGACCATAACTTTCACACCTGTTGCAATTATTCGTTTTAGACAATGGAAAAACTGTTGTATTTATATGGTATTTTATGCTTCTGGCGTTGTCTTCTTAGGCCCTAACTATTCGATCTGGTGGAGCGATGCCTCAGAGTTAAGTCTAGGATGCCCGAAACGTCGAAATGATCATTTCTTTCACGCTTGTTGCAATTATTCCTGTTATACGATGAAAAGACCGTTGTATTTTTATTGTATTTTATGCTTCAGGCGTAGGCTTCTAAGGCCGTAGCTATTCGATATGGTGGAGCACCGCCCTAGAGTGAAGCCTAGGCTGCCCGGAACGTAGAAATGACCATTACTTTCACACTGTTTGCAATTATTCCTTTTATACGATGGAAAAGCTGTTCTATTTATTTTGTATTTTATGCTTCGGGCGTTGACTTCTAAGGCCCTAACTATTCGATCTGGTGGAGCAACGCCCTAGAGTGAAGCCTATGTTGCCCGGTACGTAGAAGTGACCATCACTATCAAACTGGTTGCAATTATTTGTTTCGTACGATGGAAAAGCTGTTGTATTTATATCGAATTTTATGCTTCTGGCGTTGACTTCTTAGGCCCTAACTATTCCATCTGGTGGAACAACGCCCTAGGGTGAAGCCTAGGTTGCCCCGAAAGTAGAAATGACCATAACTTTCACACTGTTTGCAATTATTCCTTTTATACGATGGAAAAGCTCTTGTATTTATATCGTATTTTATGCTGCTGGCGTTTACTTCTAAGGACCTAACTATTCGATCTGGTGGAGCAACGCCCTAGAGTGAATCCTAGGTTGCTCGGAATGTAGAAATGACCATAACTTTCACACTGGTTGCAATTATTCGTTTTATACGATGGAAACGCTGTTGTATTTATATCGTATTTTATGCTGCTGGCGTTTACTTCTAAGGACCTAACTATTAGATCTGGTGGAGCAACGCCCTAGGGTGTAGCCTAGGTTGCCCGGAACGTAGAAATGACCATAACTTTTACACTGGTGGCAATTATTCGTTTTATACAATGGAAAAACTGTTGTATTTATATCGTATTTTATGCTTCTGGCGTTTACTTCTAAGGACCTAACTATCCGATCTGGTGGAGCAACGCCCTAGAGTGTATCCTAGGTTGCTCGGAATGTAGAAATGACCATAACTTTCACTCTGGTTGCAATTATTCGTTTTGTACGATGGAAACGCTGTTGTATTTATATTGTTCTTTATGCCTCTGGCGTTGACTTCTAAGGCCGTAGCTATTAGATGTGGTGGAGCAACGCCCTAGAGTGACGCCTAGGGTGCTCGGATCGTAGAAATGACCATCACTTTCAAACTGGTTGCAATTATTCCTGTTATATGATGGAAACACTGTTGTATTTTTATTGCATTTTATGCTTCGGGCGTTGACTTCTAAGGCACTAACTATTCGATCTGGTGGAGCAACGCCCTAGAGTGAAGCCTAGGTTGCCCGGAACGTAGAATTGGCCATCACTTTCAAACTGGTTGCAATTATTCCTGTTATATGATGGAAACACTGTTGTATTTTTTTTGCATTTTATGGTTCGGGCGTTGACTTCTAAGGCACTAACTATTCGATCTGGTGGAGCAACGCCCTAGAGTGAAGCCTAGGTTGCCCGGAACGTAGAATTGGCCATCACTTTCAAACTGGTTGCAATTATTCCTGTTATATGATGGAAACACTGTTGTATTTTTATTGCATTTTATGCTTCGGGCGTTGACTTCTAAGGCCCTAACTATTCAATCTGTTGGAGCAACACCCTAGGGTGAAGCCTAGCTTGCTCGGGAAGTAGAAATGACCATAAGTTTCATACTGGTTGCAATTATTCGTTTTATACGATGGAAATGCTGTTGTATTTATATTGTATATTATGCTTCTGGCGTTTACTTCTAAGGCACTAACTATTCGATCTGGTGGAGCAACGCCCTAGTGTGAAGCCTACGTTGCCCGGAACGTAGAATTGGCCATCACTTTCAAACTTGTTGCTATTAATCTTGTTATACGATGGAAAAACTGTTGTATTTTTATTGCATTTTATGCTTCTGGCGTTCACTTCTTAGGTCCTAACTATTCGATCTGGTGGAACAACAGCCTAGGGTGAAGCCCAGCTTGCCCGGAACGTAGAAATGACCATTACTTTCACACTGTTAGCAATTATTCCTTTTATACGATGGAAAAGCTGTTGTATTTATATCGTATTTTATGCTCCTGGCGTTTACTTCTAAGGACCTAACTATTCGATCTGGTGGAGCAACGCCCTAGAGTGAATCCTAGGTTGCTCGGAATGTAGAAATGACCATAACTTTCACACTGGTTGCAATTATTCGTTTTATACGATGGAAACGCTGTTGTATTTATATTGTTCTTTATGCCTCTGGCGTTGACTTCTAAGGCCGTGGCTATTAGATGTGGTGGAGCAACGCCCTAGACTGACGCCTAGGGTGCTCGGATCGTAGAAATGACCATTACTTTCACACTGGTTGCAATTATTCGTTTTATACGATGGAAAAGCTGTTGTATTTATATCGTATGTTATGCTTCTGGCGTTGACTTCTTAGTCCGTAACTATTCGGTCTGGTGGAGCGACGCCCTGGAGTGAAACCTAGGTTGCCCGGAACGTAGAATTGGCCATCACTTTCAAACTGGTTGCAATTATTCCTGTTATATGATGGAAACACTGTTGTATTTTTTTTGCATTTTATGGTTCGGGCGTTGACTTCTAAGGCACTAACTATTCGATCTGGTGGAGCAACGCCCTAGAGTGAAGCCTAGGTTGCCCGGAACGTAGAATTGGCCATCACTTTCAAACTGGTTGCAATTATTCCTGTTATATGATGGAAACACTGTTGTATTTTTATTGCATTTTATGCTTCGGGCGTTGACTTCTAAGGCCCTAACTATTCAATCTGTTGGAGCAACACCCTAGGGTGAAGCCTAGCTTGCTCGGGAAGTAGAAATGACCATAAGTTTCATACTGGTTGCAATTATTCGTTTTATACGATGGAAATGCTGTTGTATTTATATTGTATATTATGCTTCTGGCGTTTACTTCTAAGGCACTAACTATTCGATCTGGTGGAGCAACGCCCTAGAGTGAAGCCTACGTTGCCCGGAACGTAGAATTGGCCATCACTTTCAAACTTGTTGCTATTAATCTTGTTATACGATGGAAAAACTGTTGTATTTTTATTGCATTTTATGCTTCTGGCGTTCACTTCTTAGGTCCTAACTATTCGATCTGGTGGAACAACAGCCTAGGGTGAAGCCCAGCTTGCCCGGAACGTAGAAACGACCATTACTTTCACACTGTTTGCAATTATTCCTTTTATACGATGGAAAAGCTGTTGTATTTATATCGTATTTTATGCTCCTGGCGTTTACTTCTAAGGACCTAACTATTCGATCTGGTGGAGCAACGCCCTAGAGTGAATCCTAGGTTGCTCGGAATGTAGAAATGACCATAACTTTCACACTGGTTGCAATTATTCGTTTTATACGATGGAAACGCTGTTGTATTTATATCGTATTTTATGCCTCTGGCGTTTACTTCTAAGGACCTAACTATTAGATCTGGTGGAGCAACGCCCTAGAGTGAATCCTAGGTTGCTCGGAATGTAGAAATGACCATAACTTTCACACCTGTTGCAATTATTCGTTTTATACGTTGGAAACGCTGTTGTATTTATATTGTATTTTATGCTTCTGGCGTTCACTTTTTAGGCCCTAACTTTTCGATCTGGTGGTACAACGCCCTAGGGTGAAGCCTAGGTTGCTCGGAAAGTAGAAATGACCATAACTTTCACACTGGTAGCAATTATTCGTTATATACGATGGAAAAACTGTTCTATTTTTATTGCATTTTATGCGTCGGGCGTTGTCTTCTAAGGCCCTAACTATTCAATCTGTTGGAGCAACGCCCTAGAGTGAAGCCTAGGTTGCTCGGAATGTAGAAATGACCATAACTTTCACACTGGTTGCAATTATTCGTTTTATACGATGGAAAAACTGTTGTATTTAGATTGTATTTTATGCTTCTGGCGTTCACTTCTTAGGCCCTAACTATTCAATCTGGTGGAACAACGCCCTAGGGTGTAGCCTAGGTTGCCCGGAACGTAGAAATGACCATAACTTTTACACTGGTAGCAATTATTCGTTTTAGACAATGGAAAAACTGTTGTATTTATATGGTATTTTATGCTTCTGGCGTTGTCTTCTTAGGCCCTAACTATTCGATCTGGTGGAGCAATGCCTCAGAGTTAAGTCTAGGATGCCCGAAACGCCGAAATGATCATTACTTTCACGCTTGTTGCAATTATTCCTGTTATACGATGAAAAGACCGTTGTATTTTTATTGTATTTTATGCTTCAGGCGTAGGCTTCTAAGGCCGTAGCTATTCGATATGGTGGAGCACCGCCCTAGAGTGATGCCTAGGCTGCCCGGAACGTAGAAATGACCATAACTTTTACACTGGTAGCAATTATTCGTTTTATACGATGGAAAAGCTGTTGTATTTATGTTGTATTTTATGCTTCTGGCGTTCACTTCTTAGGCCCTAACTGTTTGATCTGGTGTACCAACGCCCTAGAGTGAAGCCTAGGTTGCCCGGAACGTAGAAATGACCATTACTTTCACACTGTTTGCAATTATTCCTTTTATACGGTGGAAAACTGTTCTATTTATTTTGTATTTTATGCTTCGGGCGTTGACTTCTAAGGCCCTAACTATTCGATCTGGTGGAGCAACGCCCTAGAGTGAATCCTAGGTTGCTCGGAATGTAGAAATGACCATAACTTTCACACTGGTTGCAATTATTCGTTTTATACGATGGAAACGCTGTTGTATTTATATCGTATTTTATGCCTCTGGCGTTTACTTCTAAGGACCTAACTATTAGATCTGGTGGAGCAACGCCCTAGAGTGAATCCTAGGTTGCTCGGAATGTAGAAATGACCATAACTTTCACACCTGTTGCAATTATTCGTTTTATACGTTGGAAACGCTGTTGTATTTATATTGTATTTTATGCTTCTGGCGTTCACTTCTTAGGCCCTAACTATTCGATCTGGTGGTACAACGCCCTAGGGTGAAGCCTAGGTTGCTCGGAAAGTAGAAATGACCATAACTTTCACACTGGTAGCAATTATTCGTTATATACGATGGAAAAACTGTTCTATTTTTATTGCATTTTATGCGTCGGGCGTTGTCTTCTAAGGCCCTAACTATTCAATCTGTTGGAGCAACGCCCTAGAGTGAATCCTAGGTTGCTCGGAATGTAGAAATGACCATAACTTTCACACTGGTTGCAATTATTCGTTTTATACGATGGAAACGCTGTTGTATTTATATCGTATTTTATGCTGCTGGCGTTTACTTCTAAGGACCTAACTATTAGATCTGGTGGAGCAACGCCCTAGGGTGTAGCCTAGGTTGCCCGGAACGTAGAAATGACCATAACTTTTACACTGGTGGCAATTATTCGTTTTATACAATGGAAAAACTGTTGTATTTATATCGTATTTTATGCTTCTGGCGTTTACTTCTAAGGACCTAACTATTCGATCTGGTGGAGCAACGCCCTAGAGTGTATCCTAGGTTGCTCGGAATGTAGAAATGACCATAACTTTCACTCTGGTTGCAATTATTCGTTTTGTACGATGGAAACGCTGTTGTATTTATATTGTTCTTTATGCCTCTGGCGTTGACTTCTTAGGCCCTAACTATTCGATCTGGTGGTACAACGCCCTAGGGTGAAGCCTAGGTTGCTCGGAAAGTAGAAATGACCATAACTTTCACACTGGTAGCAATTATTCGTTATATACGATGGAAAAACTGTTCTATTTTTATTGCATTTTATGCGTCGGGCGTTGTCTTCTAAGGCTCTAACTATTCAATCTGTTGGAGCAACGCCCTAGAGTGAAGCCTAGGTTGCTCGGAATGTAGAAATGACCATAACTTTCACACTGGTTGCAATTATTCGTTTTATACGATGGAAAAACTGTTGTATTTAGATTGTATTTTATGCTTCTGGCGTTCACTTCTTAGGCCCTAACTATTCAATCTGGTGGAACAACGCCCTAGGGTGTAGCCTAGGTTGCCCGGAACGTAGAAATGACCATAACTTTTACACTGGTAGCAATTATTCGTTTTAGACAATGGAAAAACTGTTGTATTTATATGGTATTTTATGCTTCTGGCGTTGTCTTCTTAGGCCCTAACTATTCGATCTGGTGGAGCGATGCCTCAGAGTTAAGTCTAGGATGCCCGAAACGCCGAAATGATCATTTCTTTCACGCTTGTTGCAATTATTCCTGTTATACGATGAAAAGACCGTTGCATTTTTATTGTATTTTATGCTTCAGGCGTAGGCTTCTAAGGCCGTAGCTATTCGATATGGTGGAGCACCGCCCTAGAGTGAAGCCTAGGCTGCCCGGAACGTAGAAATGACCATTACTTTCACACTGTTTGCAATTATTCCTTTTATACGATGGAAAAGCTGTTCTATTTATTTTGTATTTTATGCTTCGGGCGTTGACTTCTAAGGCCCTAACTATTCGATCTGGTGGAGCAACGCCCTAGAGTGAAGCCTATGTTGCCCGGTACGTAGAAGTGACCATCACTATCAAACTGGTTGCAATTATTTGTTTCGTACGATGGAAAAGCTGTTGTATTTATATCGAATTTTATGCTTCTGGCGTTGACTTCTTAGGCCCAAACTATTCCATCTGGTGGAACAACGCCCTAGGGTGAAGCCTAGGTTTCCCCGAAAGTAGAAATGACCATAACTTTCACACTGGTAGCAATTATCCGTTTTATACGATGGAAAAACTGTTGTATTTATTTTGTATTTTATGCTACGGGCGTTGACTTCTAAGGCCCTAACTATTCGATCTGGTGGAGCAACGCCCTAGAGTGAAGCCTAGGTTGCCCGGTACGTAGAAATGACCATCACTATCAAACTGGTTGCAATTATTTGTTTTATACGATGGAAAAGCTGTTGTATTTATATCGTATTTTATGCTTCTGGCGTTCACTTCTTAGGCCCTAACTATTCGATCTGGTGGTACAACGCCCTAGGGTGAAGCCTAGGTTGCTCGGAACGTAGAAATGACCATTACTTTCACACTGTTTGCAATTATTCCTTTTATACGATGGAAAAGCTCTTGTATTTATATCGTATTTTATGCTGCTGGCGTTTACTTCTAAGGACCTAACTATTCGATCTGGTGGAGCAACGCCCTAGAGTGAATCCTAGGTTGCTCGGAATGTAGAAATGACCATAACTTTCACACTGGTTGCAATTATTCGTTTTATACGATGGAAACGCTGTTGTATTTATATCGTATTTTATGCTGCTGGCGTTTACTTCTAAGGCCGTAGCTATTAGATGTGGTGGAGCAACGCCCTAGAGTGACGCCTAGGGTGCTCGGATCGTAGAAATGACCATTACTTTCACACTGGTTGCAATTATTCGTTTTATACGATGGAAAAGCTGTTGTATTTATATCGTATGTTATGCTTCTGGCGTTGACTTCTTAGTCCGTAACTATTCGGTCTGGTGGAGCGACGCCCTGGAGTGAAACCTAGGTTGCCCGGAACGTAGAATTGGCCATCACTTTCAAACTGGTTGCAATTATTCCTGTTATATGATGGAAACACTGTTGTATTTTTTTTGCATTTTATGGTTCGGGCGTTGACTTCTAAGGCCCTAACTATTCAATCCGTTGGAGCAACGCCCTAGCGTGAAGCCTAGGTTGCTCGGAAAGTAGAAATGACCATAAGTTTCATACTGGTTGCAATTATTTGTTTCATACGATGGAAAAACTGTTGTATTTATATTGTATTTTATGCTTCTGGCGTTGACTTCTACGGCACTAACTATTCGATCTGGTGGAGCAACGCGCTAGAGTGAAGCCTAGGTTGCCCGGAACGTAGAATTGGCCATCACTTTCTAACTGGTTGCAATTATTCCTGATATATGATGGAAACACTGTTGCATTTTTTTTGCATTTTGTGGTTCGAGCGTTGACTTCTAAGGCCCTAACTATTCAATCTGTTGGAGCAACGCCCTAGGGTGAAGCCTAGGTTGCTCGGAAAGTAGAAATGACCATAAGTTTCATACTGGTTGCAATTATTCGTTTTATACGATGGAAAAACTGTTGTATTTATATTGTATTTTATGCTTCTGGCGTTGAATTCTAAGGCACTATCTATTCGATCTGGTGGAGCAACGCCCTAGAGCGAAGCCTAGGTTGCCCGGAACGTAGAATTGGCCATCACTTCCAAACTGGTTGCAATTATTCCTGTTATATGATGGAAACACTGTTGTATTTTTATTGCATTTTATGCTTCGGGCGTTGACTTCTAAGGCACTAACTATTCGATCTGGTGGAGCAACGCCCTAGAGTGAAGCCTAGGTTGCCCGGTACGTAGAAATGACCATCACTATCAAACTGGTTGCAATTATTTGTTTTATACGATGGAAAAGCTGTTGTATTTATATCGTATTTTATGCTTCTGGCGTTCACTTCTTAGGCCCTAACTATTTGATCTGGTGGTACAACGCCCTAGAGTGTATCCTAGGTTGCTCGGAATGTAGAAATGACCATAACTTTCACTCTGGTTGCAATTATTCGTTTTGTACGATGGAAACGCTGTTGTATTTATATTGTTCTTTACGCCTCTGGCGTTCACTTCTTAGGCCCTAACTATTCGATCTGGTGGTACAACGCCCTAGGGTGAAGCCTAGGTTGCTCGGAAAGTAGAAATGACCATAACTTTCACACTGGTAGCAATTATTCGTTATATACGATGGAAAAACTGTTCTATTTTTATTGCATTTTATGCGTCGGGCGTTGTCTTCTAAGGCCCTAACTATTCAATCTGTTGGAGCAACGCCCTAGAGTGAAGCCTAGGTTGCTCGGAATGTAGAAATGACCATAACTTTCACACTGGTTGCAATTATTCGTTTTATACGATGGAAAAACTGTTGTATTTAGATTGTATTTTATGCTTCTGGCGTTCACTTCTTAGGCCCTAACTATTCAATCTGGTGGAACAACGCCCTAGGGTGTAGCCTAGGTTGCCCGGAACGTAGAAATGACCATAACTTTTACACTGGTAGCAATTATTCGTTTTAGACAATGGAAAGACTGTTGTATTTATATGGTATTTTATGCTTCTGGCGTTGTCTTCTTAGGCCCTAACTATTCGATCTGGTGGGGCGATGCCTCAGAGTTAAGTCTAGGATGCCCGAAACGCCGAAATGATCATTTCTTTCACGCTTGTTGCAATTATTCCTGTTATACGATGAAAAGACCGTTGTATTTTTATTGTATTTTATGCTTCAGGCGTAGGCTTCTAAGGCCGTAGCTATTCGATATGGTGGAGCACCGCCCTAGAGTGAAGCCTAGGCTGCCCGGAACGTAGAAATGACCATTACTTTCACACTGTTTGCAATTATTCCTTTTATACGATGGAAAAGCTGTTCTATTTATTTTGTATTTTATGCTTCGGGCGTTGACTTCTAAGGCCCTAACTATTCGATCTGGTGGAGCAACGCCCTAGAGTGAAGCCTATGTTGCCCGGTACGTAGAAGTGACCATCACTATCAAACTGGTTGCAATTATTTGTTTCGTACGATGGAAAAGCTGTTGTATTTATATCGAATTTTATGCTTCTGGCGTTGACTTCTTAGGCCCAAACTATTCCATCTGGTGGAACAACGCCCTAGGGTGAAGCCTAGGTTGCCCCGAAAGTAGAAATGACCATAACTTTCACACTGGTAGCAATTATCCGTTTTATACGATGGAAAAACTGTTGTATTTATTTTGTATTTTATGCTACGGGCGTTGACTTCTAAGGCCCTAACTATTCGATCTGGTGGAGCAACGCCCTAGAGTGAAGCCTAGGTTGCCCGGTACGTAGAAATGACCATCACTATCAAACTGGTTGCAATTATTTGTTTTATACGATGGAAAAGCTGTTGTATTTATATCGTATTTTATGCTTCTGGCGTTCACTTCTTAGGCCCTAACTATTCGATCTGGTGGTACAACGCCCTAGGGTGAAGCCTAGGTTGCTCGGAACGTAGAAATGACCATTACTTTCACACTGTTTGCAATTATTCCTTTTATACGATGGAAAAGCTCTTGTATTTATATCGTATTTTATGCTGCTGGCGTTTACTTCTAAGGACCTAACTATTCGATCTGGTGGAGCAACGCCCTAGAGTGAATCCTAGGTTGCTCGGAATGTAGAAATGACCATAACTTTCACACTGGTTGCAATTATTCGTTTTATACGATGGAAAAGCTGTTGTATTTATATCGTATGTTATGCTTCTGGCGTTGACTTCTTAGTCCGTAACTATTCGGTCTGGTGGAGCGACGCCCTGGAGTGAAACCTAGGTTGCCCGGAACGTAGAATTGGCCATCACTTTCAAACTGGTTGCAATTATTCCTGTTATATGATGGAAACACTGTTGTATTTTTTTTGCATTTTATGGTTCGGGCGTTGACTTCTAAGGCCCTAACTATTCAATCCGTTGGAGCAACGCCCTCGCGTGAAGCCTAGGTTGCTCGGAAAGTAGAAATGAACATAAGTTTCATACTGGTTGCAATTATTTGTTTCATACGATGGAAAAACTGTTGTATTTATATTGTATTTTATGCTTCTGGCGTTGACTTCTACGGCACTAACTATTCGATCTGGTGGAGCAACGCGCTAGAGTGAAGCCTAGGTTGCCCGGAACGTAGAATTGGCCATCACTTTCTAACTGGTTGCAATTATTCCTGATATATGATGGAAACACTGTTGCATTTTTTTTGCATTTTATGGTTCGAGCGTTGACTTCTAAGGCCCTAACTATTCAATCTGTTGGAGCAACGCCCTAGGCTGAAGCCTAGGTTGCTCGGAAAGTAGAAATGACCATAAGTTTCATACTGGTTGCAATTATTCGTTTTATACGATGGAAAAACTGTTGTATTTATATTGTATTTTATGCTTCTGGCGTTGAATTCTAAGGCACTATCTATTCGATCTGGTGGAGCAACGCCCTAGAGCGAAGCCTAGGTTGCCCGGAACGTAGAATTGGCCATCACTTCCAAACTGGTTGCAATTATTCCTGTTATATGATGGAAACACTGTTGTATTTTTATTGCATTTTATGCTTCGGGCGTTGACTTCTAAGGCACTAACTATTCGATCTGGTGGAGCAACGCCCTAGAGTGAAGCGTAGGTTGCCCGGAACGTAGAATTGGCCATCAATTTCAAACTGGTTGCAATTATTCCTGTTATATGATGGAAACACTGTTGTATTTTGTTTGCATTTTATGGTTCGGGCGTTGACTTCTAAGGCACTAACTGTTCGATCTGGTGGAGCAACGCCCTAGAGTGAAGCCTAGGTTGCCCGGAACGTAGAATTGGCCATCACTTTCAAACTGGTTGCAATTATTCCTGTTATATGATGGAAACACTGTTGTATTTTTATTGCATTTTATGCTTCGGGCGTTGACTTCTAAGGCCCTAACTAATCAATCTGTTGGAGCAACACCCTATGGTGAAGCCTAGCTTGCTCGGGAAGTAGAAATGACCATAACTTTCATACTGGTTGCAATTATTCGTTTTATACGATGGAAATGCTGTTGTATTTATATCGTATTTTATGCTTCTGGCGTTGACTTCTTAGGCCGTAACTATTCGGTCTGGTGGATCAACGCGCTGGAGTGAAACCTAGGTTGCCCGGAACGTATAATTGGCCATCACTTTCAAACTGGTTGCAATTATTCCTGATATATGATGGAAACACTGTTGTATTTTTTTTGCATTTTATGGTTGGGGCGTTGACTTCTAAGGCCCTAACTATTCAATCTGTTGGAGCAACGCCCTAGGGTGAAGCCTAGGTTGCTCGGAAAGTAGAAATGACCATAAGTTTCATACTGGTTGCAATTAATCGTTTTATACGATGGAAAAACTGTTGTATTTATATTGTATTTTATGCTTCTGGCGTTGACTTCTAAGGCACTAACTATTCGATCTGGTGGAGCAACGCCCTAGAGTGAAGCCTAGGTTGCCCGGGACGTAGATATGACCATAACCTTCACACAGGTTGCAATTATTCGTTTTATACGGTGTAGAGGCTGTTGTATTTATTTTGTATTTTATTCTTCTGGTGTTGACTTCTTAGGCCCTAACTATTCGATCTGGTGGAACAACGCCGTAGCGTGAAGCATAGGTTGCCCGGAACGTAGAAATGACCAACACTTTCAAACTGGTTGCAATTATTCCTGTTATAGGATGGAAAGACTGTTGTATTTTTATTGTATTTTATGCTTCAGGCGTTGACTTCTGAGGCCGTAGCTATTCGATGTGGTGGAAGAACGCCATAGAGTGAAGCCTGGGTTGCCCGGAACGTAGAAATGACCATAACTTTCATACTGGTTGCAATTATCTGTTTTATATGATGGAAGAACTGTTGTATTTATATTGTATTTTATGCTGCTGGCCTTCAGTTCTTAGGCCCTAACTATTCGATCTGGTGGAACAACGACCTGGGGTGAAGCCTAGGTTGCCCGGAACGTAGAAATGACCATAAATTTCACACTGGTTGCAATTGTTCGTTTTATACGATGGAAAAGCTGTTGTATTTATATCGTATTTTATGCTTCTGGCGTTGACATCTTAGGCCGTAACTATTCGATCTGGTGGAGCAACGCCCTAGGGTGAAGCCTAGGTAGCCCGGAAAGTAGAAATTACGTTAACTTTCATACTGGTTGCAATTATTCGTTTTATACGATGGAAAAACTGTTGTATTTATGTTGTATTTTATGCTTCTGGCGTTGACTTCTAAGGCCCTAGTTATTCGATCTGGTCGAGCAACGCCCTAGAGTGAAGCCTAGGTTGCCCGGAACGTAGAAATGACCATCACTTTCAAACTGGTTGCAATTAATCCTTTTGTACGATGGAAAAGCTGTTGCATATTTATAGCATTTTATGCTTCCGGCGTTGACTTCTAAGGCCCTAACCATTCAATCTGTTGGAGCAACACCCTACACTGGAGCCAAGGTTGCCCGGAACGTAGATATGACCATAACCATCACACAGGTTGCAATTATTCGTTTTCTACGATGGAAAAGCTGTTGTTTTTATATTGTGTTTTATGCTTCCGGTGATGACTTCTTAGACCCTAACTCTTCGACCTGGTGGAGCAACGCCCTAGAGTGAAGCGTAGGTTGCCCGGAGCGTAGAAATGCCCATTACTTTCACACTGGTTGAAATTATTAGTTTTATACGATGTAAAAACTGTTCTCTTTATTTTGTATTTTATACTCCGGGCGTTGACTTCTAAGGCCCTAACTATTCAATCTGTTGGAGCAACGCCGTAGGGTGAAGCCTTGGTTGCCCGAAAGTAGAAATGACGTTAACTTTCATACTGGTTGCAATTATTCGTTTTATACGATGGAAAAACTGTTGTATTTATATTGTATTTTATGCTTCTGGCGTTGACTTCTAAGGCACTCACTATTCGATCTGGTAGAGCAACGCCCTAGAGTGAAGCCTAGGTTGCCCGGATCGTAGAAATGACCATCACTTTCAAACTGGTTGCAATTATTCCTGTTATAGGATGGAAAGACTGTTGTATTTTTATTGTATTTTATGCTGCAGGCGTTGACTTCTGAGGCCGTAGCTATTCGATGTGGTGGAAGAACGCCATAGAGTGAAGCCTGGGTTGCGCGGAACGTAGAAATGACCATCACTTTCATACTGGTTGCAATTATCTGTTTTATATGATGGAAGAACTGTTGTATTTATATTTTATTTTATGGTGCTGGCGTTCACTTCTTAGGCCCTAACTATTCCACCTGGTGGAACAACGACCTGGGGTGAAGCCTAGGTTGCCCGGAACGTAGAGATGACCATAACTTTCACACTGGTTGCAATTGTTCGTTTTATACGATGGAAAAGCTGTTGTATTTATATCGTATTTTATGCTTCTGGCGTTGACATCTTAGGCCGTAACTATTCGATCTGGTGGAGCAACGCCCTGGAGTGAAGCCTAGGTTGCCCGGAACGTAGAAACGACCATCACACTCAAACTGGTTGCAATTATTCCTGTTATAGGATGGAAAGACTATTGTATTTTTATTGTATTTTATTCTTCAGGCGTTGACTTCTGAGGCCGTAGCTATTCGATGTGGTGGAAGAACGCCATAGTGTGAAGCCTAGGTTGCCCGGAACGTAGAAATGACCATAACTTTCATACTGGTGACAATTATTCGTTTTATATGCTGGAAGAACTGTTGTATTTATATTGTATTTTATGCTTCGGGCGTAGACTTCTAAGGCCCTAGTTATTCGATCTGGTGGAGCAACGCCCTAGAGTGAAGCCTAGGTTGCCCGGAACGTAGAAATGACCATCACTTTCAAACTGGTTGCAATTAATCCTTTTGTACGATGGAAAAGCTGTTTTATATTTATTGCATTTTATGCTTCCGGCGTTGACTTCTAAGGCCCTAACTATTAAATCTATTGGAGCAACACCCTACAGTGGAGCCAAGGTTGCCCGGAACGTAGATATGACCATAACCTTCACACAGGTTGCAATTATTCGTTTTCTACGATGGAAAAGCTGTTGTTCTTATATTGTATTTTATGCTCCCGGTGTTGACTTCATAGACCCTAACTCTTCGACCTGGTGGAGCAACGCCCTGGAGTGAAGCCTAGGTTGCCCGGAACGTAGAAATGCCCATTACTTTCACACTGATTGAAATTATTAGTTTTATACGATGGAAAAACTGTTCTCTTTATTTTGTATTTTATACTTCGGGCGTTGACTTCTAAGGCCCTAACTATTCCATCTGGTGGAACAACGACCTAGGGTGAAGCCTAGGTTGCCCGGAACGTAGAAATGACCATAACTTTCACACCGGTAGCAATTATACGTTTTATACAATGGAAAAACTGTACTATTTATTTTGTATTTTATGCTTCGGGCGTTGACTTCTAAGGCCCTAGCTATTCGATCTGGTGGAGCAAAGCCCTAGAGTGAAGCCTAGGATGCCCGGAACGTAGAAATCACCATCACTTTCAGACTGGTTGCAATTAATCCTTTTGTACGATGGAAAAGCTGTTGTATTTTTATTGCATTTTATGCTTCCGGCGTTGACTTCTAAGGCCCTAACTATTCAATCTGTTGGAGCAACGCCCTAGGGTGAAGCCTAGGTTGCCCGGAAAGTAGAAATGACGTTAACTTTCATACTGGTTGCAATTATTCGTTTTATACGATGGAAAAACTGTTGTATTTATATTGTATTTTATGCTTCTGGCGTTGACTTCTAAGGCACTAACTATTCGATCAGGTGGAGCAAAGCTCTAGAGTGAAGCCTAAGTTGCCCGTGACGTAGCAATTACCATCACTTTCAAACTGGTTGCAAATATTCCTGTTATATGATCGAAAAACTGTTGTATTTTTATTGCATTTTATGCTTCGGGCATTAACTTCTAAGGCCCTAACTATTCAATCTGTTGATGCAACGCCCTAGGGTAAAGCCTAGGTTGCCCGGAAAGTAGAAATGACGTTAACTTTCACACTGGTTGCTATTATTCGTTCTATACGATCGAAAAACTGTTATATTTATATTGTATTTTATGCTTCTGGCGTTACCTTCTTAGGCCCTAGCTGTTCGATCTGGTGGAACAACGCCCTAGAGTGGAGCCTAGGTTACCCGGAACGTAGAAATGACCAACACTTTCAAACTGGTTGCAATTATTCCTGTTATAGGATGGAAAGACTGTTGTATTTTTATTGTATTTTATGCTTCAGGCGTTGACTTCTGAGGCCGTAGCTATTCGATGTGGTGGAAGAACGCCATAGAGTGAAGCCTGGGTTGCCCGGAACGTAGAAATGACCATAACTTTCATACTGGTTGCAATTATCTGTTTTATATGATGGAAGAACTGTTATATTTATATTGTATTTTATGCTGCTGGCCTTCAGTTCTTAGGCCCTAACTATTCGATCTGGTGGAACAACGACCTGCGGTGAAGCCTAGGTTGCCCGGAACGTAGAAATGACCATAAATTTCAAACTGGTTGCAATTAATCCTTTTATACGATGGAAAAACTGTTGTATTTTTATTGCATTTTATGCTTCCGGCGTTGACTTCTAAGGCCCTAGTTATTCGATCTGGTCGAGCAACGCCCTAGAGTGAAGCCTAAGTTGCCCGGGACGTAGCAATTACCATCACATTCAAACTGGTTGCAAATATTCCTGTTATATGATGGAAAAACTGTTGTATTTTTATTGCATTTTATGCTTCGGGCATTGACTTCTAAGGCCCTAACTATTCAATCTGTTGATGCAACGCCCTAGGGTGAAGCCTAGGTTGCCCGGAAAGTAGAAATGACGTTAACTTTCACACTGGTTGCTATTATTCGTTCTTTACGATCGAAAAACTGTTATATTTATATTGTATTTTAAGTTTCTGGCGTTGCCTTCTTAGGCCCTAGATGTTCGATCTGGTGGAACAACGCCCTAGAGTGGAGCCTAGGTTACCCGGAACGTAGAAATGACCAGTACTTTCACACTGTTTGCAGTTATTCCTGTTATACGATGGAAAAACTGTTGCATCTTTATTGAATTTTATGCTTCTGGCGTTGACTTCTAAGGTCCTAACTATTCTATCTGGTGGATCAACGCCCTAGAGTGAAGCCTAGGTTGCTCGGAATATAAAAATTACCATAACATTCACACTGGTTGAAATTATTCGTTTTATACGATGGAAAAGCTATTGCATCTTTATTGTATTTTATGCTTCAGGCGTTGACTTCTGAGGCCGTAGCTATTCGATGTGGTGGAAGAACGCCATAGTGTGAAGCCTAGGTTGCCCGGAACGTAGAAATGACCATAACTTTCATACTGGTGACAATTATTCGTTTTATATGCTGGAAGAACTGTTGTATTTATATTGTATTTTATGCTTCGGGCGTAGACTTCTAAGGCCCTAGTTATTCGATCTGGTGGAGCAACGCCCTAGAGTGAAGCCTAGGTTGCCCGGAACGTAGAAATGACCATCACTTTCAAACTGGTTGCAATTAATCCTTTTGTACGATGGAAAAGCTGTTTTATATTTATTGCATTTTATGCTTCCGGCGTTGACTTCTAAGGCCCTAACTATTCAATCTATTGGAGCAACACCCTACAGTGGAGCCAAGGTTGCCCGGAACGTAGATATGACCATAACCTTCACACAGGTTGCAATTATTCGTTTTCTACGATGGAAAAGCTGTTGTTCTTATATTGTATTTTATGCTCCCGGTGTTGACTTCATAGACCCTAACTCTTCGACCTGGTGGAGCAACGCCCTGGAGTGAAGCCTAGGTTGCCCGGAACGTAGAAATGCCCATTACTTTCACACTGATTGAAATTATTAGTTTTATACGATGGAAAAACTGTTCTCTTTATTTTGTATTTTATACTTCGGGCGTTGACTTCTAAGGCCCTAACTATTCCATCTGGTGGAACAACGACCTAGGGTGAAGCCTAGGTTGCCCGGAACGTAGAAATGACCATAACTTTCACACCGGTAGCAATTATACGTTTTATACAATGGAAAAACTGTACTATTTATTTTGTATTTTATGCTTCGGGCGTTGACTTCTAAGGCCCTAGCTATTCGATCTGGTGGAGCAAAGCCCTAGAGTGAAGCCTAGGATGCCCGGAACGTAGAAATCACCATCACTTTCAGACTGGTTGCAATTAATCCTTTTGTACGATGGAAAAGCTGTTGTATTTTTATTGCATTTTATGCTTCCGGCGTTGACTTCTAAGGCCCTAACTATTCAATCTGTTGGAGCAACGCCCTAGGGTGAAGCCTAGGTTGCCCGGAAAGTAGAAATGACGTTAACTTTCATACTGATTGCAATTATTCGTTTTATACGATGGAAAAACTGTTGTATTTATATTGTATTTTATGCTTCTGGCGTTGACTTCTAAGGCACTAACTATTCGATCAGGTGGAGCAAAGCTCTAGAGTGAAGCCTAAGTTGCCCGTGACGTAGCAATTACCATCACTTTCAAACTGGTTGCAAATATTCCTGTTATATGATCGAAAAACTGTTGTATTTTTATTGCATTTTATGCTTCGGGCATTAACTTCTAAGGCCCTAACTATTCAATCTGTTGATGCAACGCCCTAGGGTAAAGCCTAGGTTGCCCGGAAAGTAGAAATGACGTTAACTTTCACACTGGTTGCTATTATTCGTTCTATACGATCGAAAAACTGTTATATTTATATTGTATTTTATGCTTCTGGCGTTACCTTCTTAGGCCCTAGCTGTTCGATCTGGTGGAACAACGCCCTAGAGTGGAGCCTAGGTTACCCGGAACGTAGAAATGACCAGTACTTTCACACTGTCTGCAGTTATTCCTGTTATACGATGGAAAAGCTGTTGCATCCTTATTGAATTTTATGCTTCTGGCGTTGACTTCTAAGGTCCTAACTATTCTATCTGGTGGATCAACGCCCTAGAGTGAAGCCTAGGTTGCTCGGAATGTAAAAATTACAATAACATTCACACTGGTTGAAATTATTCGTTTTATACGATGGAAAAGCTGTTGCATCTTTATTGTATCTTATACTTCTGGCGTTGACTTCTTAGGCCCTAACAATTCGATCTGGTGGAGAAACGACCTAGAGTGAGGCCTAGGTTGCCCGGAACGTAGAACTGACCATAACTTTTACACTGGTAGCAATTATTCGTTTTATACAATGGGAAAACTGTTCTATTTATTTTGTATTTTATCCTTCGGGCGTTGACTTCTAAGGCCCTAGCTGTTTGATCTGGTGGAGAAACGCCCTAGAGTGAAGCCTAGGTTGCCCGGAACGTAGAAATGACCATAACTTTCACGCCGGTAGCAATTATTCCTTTTATACGATGGAAAAAAAGTTCTATTTATTTTGTATTTTATGCTTCGGCCGTTGACTTCTAAAGCCATAACTATTCGATCTGTTGGAGCAACGCCCTAGGGTGAAGCCTAGGTTGCCCGGAACTTAGAAATGACCATAACTTTCACACTGGCTGCTATTATTCGTTTTATACGATGGAATAACTGTTACATTTATATTGTATTTAATGCTTCTGGCGTTGACTTCTTAGACCCTAACTATTCAATCTGTTGGATCAACGTCCTGGAGTGAAGCCTAGGTTGCTCGGAATGTAGAAATGACCATAACATTCACACTGGTTGAAATTATTCGTTTAATACAGTGGAAAAGCTGTTGCATCTTTATTGTATTTTATGATTCTGGCGTTGACTTCTAAGGCCCTAACTATTCGATCTGGTGGAGCAACGCCCTAGGGTGAAGCCTAGGTTGCCCGGAACGTAGAAATGACCATCACTTTCAAACTGGTTGCAATTATTCCTGTTATATGACGGAAAAACTGTTATATTTTTATTGCATTTTATGCTTCGGGCATTGACTTCTAAGGCCCTAACTATTCAATCTGTTGGAGCAACGCCCTAGGGTGTAGCCTAGGTTGCCCTGAACGTAGAAATGACCATCACTTTAAAACTGGTTGCAATTATTCCGGTTATATGATGGAAAAACTGTTGTATTTTTATTGCATTTTATGCTTCGGGCATTTACTTCTAAGGCCCTAACTATTCAATCTCTTGGAGCAACGCCCTAGGGTGTAGCCTAGGTTGACCGGAAAGTAGAAATGACCACAACTTTCATACTGGTTGCAATTACTCGTTTTAACTGATGGAAAAACTGTTGTCTTTATATTGTATTTTATGCTTCTGGCGTTCACTTCTTAGGCCCTAACTATTCGATCTGGTGGAACAACGCCCTGGGGTGAAGCCTAGGTTGCCGGAACGGAGGAATGACCATAACTTTCACACTGGTTGCTATTATTCGTTTTATACGATGGAAAAACTGTTCTATTTATTTTGTATTTTATGCTTCGGGCGTTGACTTCTAAGGCCCTAACTATTCGATCTGGTGGAACAACGACCTAGGGTGAAGCCTTGGTTGCCCGGAACGTAGAAATGACCATAACTTTCACACCGGTAGCAATTATACGTTTTATACAATGGAAAAACTGTACTATTTATTTTGTATTTTATGCTTCTGGCGTTGACTTCTAAGGCCCTAGCTATTCGATCTGGTGGAGCAAAGCCCTAGAGTGAAGCCTAGGATGCCCGGAACGTAGAAATCACCATCACTTTCAAACTGGTTGCAATTAATCCTTTTGTACGATGGAAAAGCTGTTGTATTTTTATTGCATTTTATGCTTCCGGCGTTGACTTCTAAGGCCCTAACTATTCAATCTGTTGGAGCAACGCCCTAGGGTGAAGCCTAGGTTGCCCGGAAAGTAGAAATGACGTTATCTTTCATACTGGTTGCAATTATTCGTTTTATACGATGGAAAAACTGTTGTATTTAAATTGTATTTTATGCTTCTGGCGTTGACTTCTAAGGCACTAACTATTCGATCTGGTGGAGCAACGCCCTAGAGTGGAGCCTAAGTTGCCCGGGACGTAGCAATTACCATCACTTTCAAACTGGTTGCAAATATTCCTGTTATATGATCGAAAAACTGTTGTATTTTTATTGCGTTTTATGCTTCGGGCATTAACTTCTAAGGCCCTAACTATTCAATCTGTTGATGCAACGCCCTAGGGTGATGCCTAGGTTGCCCGGAAAGTAGAAATGACGTTAACTTTCACACTGGTTGCTATTATTCGTTAAATACGATCGAAAAACTGTTATATTTATATTCTATTTTATGCTTCTGGCGTTGCCTTCTTAGGCCCTAGCTGTTCGATCTGGTGGAACAACGCCCTAGAGTGGAGCCTAGGTTACCCGGAACGTAGAAATGACCAGTACTTTCACACTGTTTGCAGTTATTCCTGTTATACGATGGAAAAGCTGTTGCATCTTTATTGAATTTTATGCTTCTGGCGTTGACTTCTAAGGTCCTAACTATTCCATCTGGTGGAACAACGCCCTAGAGTGAAGCCTAGGTTGCTCGGAATGTAAAAATTACCATAACATTCACACTGGTTGAAATTATTCGTTTTATACGATGGAAAAGCTGTTGCATCTTTATTGTATTTTATGCTTCTGGCGTTGACTTCTAAGGCCCTAACTATTCGATCTGGTGGAGCAACGCCCTAGGGTGAAGCCGAGGTTGCCCGGAAAGTAGAAATGACGTTAACTTTCATACTGGTTGCAATTATTCGTTTTATACGATGGAAAAACTGTTGTATTTATATTGTATTATATGCTTCTGGCGTTGACTTTTAATGCACTAACTATTCCATCTGGCGGAGTAACGCCCTAGAGTGAAGCCGAGGTTTCCCGGGACGTAGAAATGACCATCACTTTCAAACTGGTTGCAATTATTCCTGCTATATGATGTAAGAACTGTCGTATTTTTAATGCATTTTATGCTTCGGGTATTGACTTCTAAGGCCCAAACTACTCAATCTGTTGGAGCAACGCCCTAGGGTGTAGCCTAGGTTGCCCGGAACGTAGAAATGACCATCACTTTCAAACTGGTTGCAATTATTCGTTTTATATGATGGAAAAACTGTTGTATTTATATTGTATTTTATGCTTCTGTCGTTGGCGTCTAAGGCCGTAGCTATTAGGTGTGGTGGAGCAACGCATTAGAGTGACGCCTATGTTGCCCGGAACGTAGAAATGACCATTACCTTCGCAATGTTTGCAATTATACATTTTATACGATGGAAAAACTGTTGTACTTATATCGTATTTTATGCTTCTGGCGTTGACGTCTTATGCCCTAACTATTCCATCTGGTGGAACAACGCCCTCGGGTGAAGCCTAGGTTGCCCGGAACGTAGAAATGGAAATAACTTTCACACCGGTTGCAATTATTCGTTTTATACGATGGAAAAACAGTTGTATTTATATTGTATTTTATGCTTCGGGCGTAGACTTCTAAGGCCCTAGTTATTCGATCTGGTCGAGCAACGCCCTAGAGTGAAGCCTAGGTTGCCCGGAACGTAGAAATGACCATCACTTTCAAACTGGTTGCAATTAATCCTTTTGTACGATGGAAAAGCTGTTGCATATTTATTGCATTTTATGCTTCCGGCGTTGATTTCTAAGGCCCTAACTATTCAATCTGTTGGAGCAACACCCTACGCTGGAGCCAAGGTTGCCCGGAACGTAGATATGACCATAACCTTCACACAGGTTGCAATTATTCGTTTTCTACGATGGAAAAGCTGTTGTTTTTATATTGTGTTTTATGCTTCCGGTGTTGACTTCTTAGACCCTAATTCTTCGACCTGGTGGAGCAACGCCCTAGAGTGAAGCCTAGGTTGCCCGGAACGTAGAAATGCCCATTACTTTCGCACTGGTTGAAATTATTAGTTTTATACGATGTAAAAACTGTTCTCTTTATTTTGTATTTTACACTTCGGGCGTTGACTTCTAAGGCCCTAACTATTCCGTCTGGTGGAACAACGACCTAGGGTGAAGCCTAGGTTGCCCGGAACGTAGAAATGACCATAACTTTCACACCGGTAGCAATTATACGTTTTATACAATGGAAAAACTGTACTATTTATTTTGTATTTTATGCTTCAGGCGTTGACTTCTAAGGCCCTAGCTATTCGATCTGGTGGAGCAAAGCCCTAGAGTGAAGCCTAGGATGCCCGGAACGTAGAAATCACCATCACTTTCAAACTGGTTGCAATTAATCCTTTTGTACGATGGAAAAGCTGTTGTATTTTTATTGCATTTTATGCTTCGGCGTTGACTTCTAAGGCCCTAACTATTCAATCTGTTGGAGCAACGCCCTGGAGTGAAGCCTAGGTTGCCCGGAAAGTAGAAATGACGTTAACTTTCATACTGGTTGCAATTATTCGTTTTATACGATGGAAAAACTGTTGTATTTATACTGTATTTTATGCTTCTGGCGTTGACTTCTAAGGCACTAACTATTCGATCAGGTGGATCAAAGCCCTAGAGTGAAGCCTAAGTTGCCCGGGACGTAGCAATTACCATCACTTTCAAACTGGTTGCAAATATTCCTGTTATATGATCGAAAAACTGTTGTATTTTTATTGCATTTTATGCTTCGGGCATTAACTTCTAAGGCCGTAACTATTCAATCTGTTGATGCAACGCCCTAGGGTGAAGCCTAGGTTGACCGGAAAGTAGAAATGACGTTAACTTTCATACTGGTTGCAATTATTCGTTTTATACGATGGAAAAACTGTTGTATTTATATTGTATTTTATGCTTCTGGCGTTGCCTTCTTAGGCCCTAGCTGTTCGATCTGGTGGAACAACGCCCTAGAGTGGAGCCTAGGTTACCCGGAACGTAGAAATGACCAGTACTTTCACACTGTCTGCAGTTATTCCTGTTATACGATGGAAAAGCTGTTTCATCCTTATTGAATTTTATGCTTCTGGCGTTGACTTCTAAGGTCCTAACTATTCTATCTGGTGGATCAACGCCCTAGAGCGAAGCCTAGGTTGCTCGGAATGTAAAAATTACAATAACATTCACACTGGTTGCAATTAATCCTTTTATACGATGGAAAAACTGTTGTATCTTTATTGCATTTTATGCTTCCGGCGTTGACTTCTGAGGCCGTAGCTATTCGATGTGGTGGAAGAACGCCATAGAGTGAAGCCTGGGTTGCCCGGAACGTAGAAATGACCATAACTTTCATAGTGGTTGCAATTATCTGTTTTATATGATGGACGAACTGTTGTATTTATATTGTATTTTATGCTGCTTGCGTTCACTTCTTAGGCCCTAACTGTTCGATCTGCTAGAACAACGACCTGGGGTGAAGCCTAGGTTGCCCGGTACGTAGAAATGACCATAACTTTCACACTGGTTGCAATTGCTCGTTTTATACGATGGAAAAGCTGTTGTATTTATATCGTATTTTATGCTTCTGGCGTTGACATCTTAGGCCGTAACTGTTCGATCTCGTGGAGCAACGCCCTGGGGTGAAGCCTAGGTTGCGCGGAACGTAGAATTGGCCACCACTTTCAAACTGTTTGCAATTATTCCTGTTATATGATGGAAACACTGTTGTATTTTTATTGCATTTTATGCTTCGGGCGTTGACTTCTTAGACCCTAACTATTCGATCTGGTGGAACAACGCAATTGAGTGAAGCCTAGGTTGCCCGGAACGTAGAATTGGCCATCACTTTCAAACTGGTTGCAATTATTCCTGTCATATGATGGTAACACTGTTGTATTTTTTTTGCATTTTATGGTTCGGGCGTTGACTTCTACGGCCCTAACTATTCAACCTGTTGGAGCAACGCCCTAGGGTGAAGCCTAGGTTGCTCGGAAAGTAGAAATGACCATAAGTTTCATACTGGTTGCAGTTATTCGTTTTATACGATGGAAAAGCTGTTGGATTTATATTGTATTTTATGCTTCTGGCGTTGACTTCTAAGGCACTAACTATTCGATCTGGTGGAGCGACGCCCTACAGTGAAGCCGAGGTTTCCCGGAACGTAGAAATGACCATCACTTTCAAACTGGTTGCAATTATTCCTGTTATATGATGGAAAAACAGTTGTATTTATATTGTATTTTATGCTTCGGGCGTAGACTTCTAAGGCCCTAGTTATTCGATCTGGTCGAGCAACGCCCTAGAGTGAAGCCTAGGTTGCCCGGAACGTAGAAATGACCATCACTCTCAAACTGGTTGCAATTAATCCTTTTGTACGATGGAAAAGCTGTTGCATATTTATTGCATTTTATGCTTCCGGCGTTGACTTCTAAGGCCCTAACTATTCAATCTGTTGGAGCAACACCCTACACTGGAGCCAAGGATGCCCGGAACGTAGATATAACCATAACCTTCACACAGGTTGCAATTATTCGTTTTCTACGATGGAAAAGCTGTTGTTTTTATATTGTGTTTTATGCTTCCGGTGTTGACTTCTTAGACCCTACCTCTTCGACCTGGTGGAGCAACGCCCTAGAGTGAAGCCTAGGTTGCCCGGAACGTAGAAATGCCCATTACTTTCACACTGGTTGAAATTATTAGTTTTATACGATGTAAAAACTGTTCTCTTTATTTTGTATTTTATACTTCGGGCGCTGACTTCTAAGGCCCTAACTATTCCATCTGGTGGAACAACGACCTAGGGTGAAGCCTAGGTTGCCCGGAACGTAGAAATGACCATAACTTTCACACCGGTAGCAATTATACGTTTTATACAATGGAAAAACTGTACTATTTATTTTGTATTTTATGCTTCGGGCGTTGACTTCTAAGGCCCTAGCTATTCGATCTGGTGGAGCAAAGCCCTGGAGTGAAGCCTAGGATGCCCGGAACGTAGAAATCACCATCACTTTCAAACTGGTTGCAATTAATCCTTTTGTACGATGGAAAAGCTGTTGTATTTTTATTGCATTTTATGCTTCCGGCGTTGACTTCTAAGGCCCTAACTATTCAATCTGTTGGAGCAACGCCCTAGGGTGAAGCCTAGGTTGCCCGGAAAGTAGAAATGACGTTATCTTTCATACTGGTTGCAATTATTCGTTTTATACGATGGAAAAACTGTTGTATTTAAATTGTATTTTATGCTTCTGGCGTTGACTTCTAAGGCACTACCTATTCGATCTGGTGGAGCAACGCCCTAGAGTGAAGCCTAAGTTGCCCGGGACGTAGCAATTACCATCACTTTCAAACTGGTTGCAAATATTCCTGTTATATGATCGAAAAACTGTTGTATTTTTATTGCACTTTATGCTTCGGGCATTAACTTCTAAGGCCCTAACTATACAATCTGTTGATGCAACGCCCTAGGGTGATGCCTAGGTTGCCCGGAAAGTAGAAATGACGTTAACTTTCACACTGGTTGCTATTATTCGTTAAATACGATCGAAAAACTGTTATATTTATATTGTATTTTATGCTTCTGGCGTTGCCTTCTTAGGCCCTAGCTGTTCGATCTGGTGGAACAACGCCCTAGAGTGGAGCCTAGGTTACCCGGAACGTTGAAATGACCAGTACTTTCACACTGTTTGCAGTTATTCCTGTTATACGATGGAAAAGCTATTGCATCTTTATTGAATTTTATGCTTCTGGCGTTGACTTCTAAGGTCCTAACTATTCTATCTGCTGGAACAACGCCCTAGAGTGAAGCCTAGGTTGCTCGGAATGTAAAAATTACCATAACATTCACACTGGTTGAAATTATTCGTTTTATACGATGGAAAAGCTGTTGCATCTTTATTGTATTTTATGCTTCTGGCGTTGACTTCTAAGGCCCTAACTATTCGATCTGGTGGAGCAACGCCCTAGGGTGAAGCCGAGGTTGCCCGGAAAGTAGAAATGACGTTAACTTTCACACTGGTTGCAATTATTCGTTTTATACAATGGAAAAACTGTTGTACTTATATTGTATTTTATGCTTCTGGCGTTGACTTCTAAGGCTCTAACTATTCGATCTGGTGGAGCCACGCAATAGAGTGAAGCCTAGGTTGCCCGGAAAGTAGAAATGACCATCACCTTCAAACTGGTTGCAATTATTCCTGTTATATGATGGAAACACTATTGTATTTTTATTGCGTTTTATGCATCTGGCGTTGACTTCTTAGGCCCTAACTCTTCGATCTGGTGGAACGACGGCCTAGGCTGAAGCCTAGGTTGCCCGGAACGTCGAAATGACCATAACTTTACACTGGTAGCAATTATTCGTTTTATACAATGGAAAAACTGTTCTATTTATTTTGTATTTAATGCTTCGGGCGTTGGCTTCTAAGGCCCTAACTGTTTGATCTGGTGGAGCAACGCCCTAGAGTGAAGCCTAGGTTGCCCGGAACTTAGAAATGACCATAACTTTCACACTGGCTGCTATTATTCGTTTTATACCATGGAATAACTGTTATATTTATATTGTATTTAATGATTCTGGCGTTGACTTCTTAGACCCTAACTATTCGATCTGGTGGGACAACGCAATAGAGTGAAGCCTAGGTTATCCGGAACGTAGAATTGGCCATCACTTTCAAACTGGTTGCAATTAATCCTTTTATACGATGGAAAAACTGTTATATTTTTATTGCATTTTATGCTTCGGGCATAAACTTCTAAGGCCCTAACTATTCAATCTGTTGGAGCAACGCCCTAGGGTGTAGCCTAGGTTGCCCTGAACGTAGAAATGACCATAACTTTCAAACTGGTTGCAATTATTCCGGTTATATGATGGAAAAACTGTTGTATTTTTATTGCATTTTATGCTTCGGGCATTGACTTCTAAGGCCCTAACTATTCAATCTGTTGGAGCAACGCCCTAGGGTGTAGCCTAGGCTGACCGGAAAGTAGAAATGACCACAACTTTCAAACTGGTTGCAATTATTCGTTTTCTACGATGGAAAAGCTGTTGTTTTTATATTGTGTTTTATGCTTCCGGTGTTGACTTCTTAGACCCTAACTCTTCGACCAGGTGGAGCAACGCCCTAGAGTGAAGCCTAGGTTACCCGGAACGTAGAAATGACCATCACTTTCAAACTGGTTGCAATTAATCCTTTTGTACGATGGAAAAGCTGTTGCATATTTATTGCATTTTATGCTTCCGGCGTTGACTTCTAAGGCCCTAACTATTCAATCTGTTGGAGCAACACCCTACACTGGAGCCAAGGTTGCCCGGAACGTAGATATGACCATAACCTTCACACAGGTTGCAATTATTCGTTTTCTACGACGGAAAAGCTGTTGTTTTTATATTGTGTTTTATGCTTCCGGTGTTGACTTCTTAGACCCTAACTCTTCGACCTGGTGGAGCAACGCCCTAGAGTGAAGCCTAGGTTACCCGGAACGTAGAAATGCCCATTACTTTCACACTGGTTGAAATTATTAGTTTTATACGATGTAAAAACTGTTCTCTTTATTTTGTATTTTATACTTCGGGCGTTGACTTCTAAGGCCCTAACTATTCCATCTGTTGGAGCAACGCCCTAGGGTGTAGCCTAAGTTGCCCGGAAAGTAGAAATGACGTTATCTTTCATACTGGTTGCAATTATTCGTTTTATACGATGGAAAAACTGTTGTATTTAAATTGTATTTTATGCTTCTGGCGTTGACTTCTAAGGCACTAACTATTCGATCTGGTGGAGCAACGCCCTAGAGTGAAGCCTAAGTTGCCCGGGACGTAGCAATTACCATCACTTTCAAACTGGTTGCAAATATTCCTGTTATATGATCGAAAAACTGTTGTATTTTTATTGCATTTTATGCTTCGGGCATTAACTTCTAAGGCCCTAACTATTCAATCTGTTGATGCAACGCCCTAGGGTGATGCCTAGGTTGCCCGGAAAGTAGAAATGACGTTAACTTTCACACTGGTTGCTATTATTCGTTAAATACGATCGAAAAACTGTTATATTTATATTCTATTTTATGCTTCTGGCGTTGCCTTCATAGGCCCTAGCTGTTCGATCTGGTGGAACAACGCCCTAGAGTGGAGCCTAGGTTACCCGGAACGTAGAAATGACCAGTACTTTCACACTGTTTGCAGTTATTCCTGTTATACGATGGAAAAGCTGTTGCATCTTTATTGAATTTTATGCTTCTGGCGTTGACTTCTAAGGTCCTAACTATTCTATCTGGTGGAACAACGCCCTAGAGTGAAGCCTAGGTTGCTCGCAATGTAAAAATTACCATAACATTCACACTGGTTGAAATTATTCGTTTTATACGATGGAAAAGCTGTTGCATCTTTATTGTATTTTAAGCTTCTGGCGTTGACTTCTAAGGCCCTAACTATTCGATCTGGTGGAGCAACGCCCTAGGGTGAAGCCGAGGTTGCCCGGAAAGTAGAAATGACGTTAACTTTCATACTGGTTGCAATTATTCGTTTTATACGATGGAAAAACTGTTGTCTTTATAGTGTATTTTATGCCTCTGGCGTTGACTTCTAAGGCACTAACTATTCGATCTGGCGGAGCGACGCCCTAGAGTGAAGCCGAGGTTTCCCGGAACGTAGAAATGACCATCACTTTCAAACTGGTTGCAATTATTCCTGTTATATGACGGAAAAACTGTTATATTTTTATTGCATTTTATGCTTCGGGCATTGACTTCTAAGGCCCTAACTATTCAATCTGTTGGAGCAACGCCCTAGGGTGAAGCCTAAGTTGCCCGGAAAGTAGAAATGACGTTATCTTTCATACTGGTTGCAATTATTCGTTTTATACGATGGAAAAACTGTTGTATTTAAATTGTATTTTATGCTTCTGGCGTTGACTTCTAAGGCACTAACTATTCGATCTGGTGGAGCAACGCCCTAGAGTGAAGCCTAGGTTGCCCGGAACGTAGAAATGACCATAACTTTCACACTGGTTGCAATTATTCGTTTTATACGATGGAAAAGCTGTTGTATTTATATCGTATTTTATGCTTCTGGCGTTGACTTCTTAGGCCGTAGCTATTCGATCTGGTGGAGCATCGCCCTGGAGTGAAACCTAGGTTGCCCGGAACGTAGAATTGGCCATCACTTTCAAACTGGTTGCAATTATTCCTGTTATATGATGGAAACACTGTTGTATTTTTTTTGCATTTTATGGTTCGTGTGTTGACTTCTAAGGCCCTAACTATTCAATCCGTTGGAGCAACGCCCTAGGGTGAAGCCTAGGTTGCTCGGAAAGTAGAAATGACCGTAAGTTTCATACAGGTCGCAATTATTTGTTTCATACGATGGATAAACTGTTGTATTTATATTGTGTTTTATGCTTCCGGCGTTGACTTCTAAGGCACTAACTATTCGATCTGGTGGAGCAACGCCCTAGATAGAAGCCTAGGTTGCCCGGAACGTAGAATTGGCCATGACTTTCAAACTGGTTGCAATTATTCCTGTTATATGTGGGAAACACTGTTGTATTTTTATTGCATTTTATGCTTCGGGCGTTGACTTCTAAGGCCCTAACTATTCAATCTGTTGGAGCAACGCCCTAGAGTGAAGCCTATGTTGCCCGGAAAGTAGAAATGACGTTAACTTTCATACTGGTTGCAATTATTCGTTTTATACGATGGAAAAACTGTTTTATTTATTTTGTATTTCATGCTTCGGGCGTTGACTGCTAAGGCCCTAACTATTCGATCTGGTGGCGCAACGCCCTAGAGTGAAGCCTAGGTTGCCCGGAACGTAGAAATGGCCATAACTTTCACACTGGTTGCAATTATTCATTTTATACGATGGAAAAGCTGTGGCATCTTTATTGTATTTTATTCATCTGGGGTTGACTTCTAAGGCCGTAGCTATTAGATGTGGTGGAGCAACGCCCTAGAGTGACGCCTAGGTTGC
Source organism: Calliopsis andreniformis (assembly GCF_051401765.1). NCBI lineage: Eukaryota > Metazoa > Arthropoda > Insecta > Hymenoptera > Andrenidae > Calliopsis > Calliopsis andreniformis. The sequence continues at coordinate 10,065,516 of NC_135072.1, forward strand.
CCGGAACGTACAAATGACCATTACTTTCACAATGTTTGCAATTATTCATTTTATACGATGGAAAAGCTGTGGCATCTTTATTGTATTTTATTCATCTGGGGTTGACTTCTAAGGCCGTAGCTATTAGATGTGGTGGAGCAACGCCCTAGAGTGACGCCTAGGTTGCCCGGAACGTACAAATGACCATTACTTTCACAATGTTTGCAATTATTCATTTTATACGATGTAAAAGCTTTTGTACTTATATTGTATTTTATTCTTCTGGTTTTGGCTTCTTAGACCCTAATTATTCGATCTGGTGGAACAACGCCCTAGAGTGAAGACTAGGTTGCCCGGAACATGGAAATGACCATTACTTTCACACTGTTCGCAAATATACATTATATACGATGGAAAAACTGTTGTATTTATATCGTATTTTATGCTTCTGGCGTTGACTTCTTAGGCCCTAACTATTTGATCTGGTGGAGCACGGCCCTAGAGTGAAGCCTAGGTTGCCCGGAACGTAGAAATGACAATTCCATTCACACTGGTTGCAATTATTCCTGTTATACGATGGAAAAACTGTTGTATTTTTATTGTACTATATGCTTCTGGCGTTGACTTCTAAGGCCGTAGCTGTTAGATGTGGTGGAGCAACGCCCTAGAGTGACGCCTAGGTTGCCCGGAACGTAGAAATGACCATTACTTTCACAATGTTTGCAACTACTCATTTTATACGATGGAATAACTGTTGTACTTATATTGTATTTTATCCTTCTGGCGTTGAATTCTAAGTCCCTAGCTATTCGATCTGGTAGAGCAACGCCCTAGAGTGAAACCTAGGTTGCCCGGAACGTAGAAATGACCATAACTTTCACACTGGTTGCTATTATTCGTTTTATACGATGGAAAAGCTGTTGTATTTATATCGTATTTTATGCTTCTGGCGTTGACTTCTAAGGACCTAACTATTCGATCTGGTGGAGCAACGCACTAGAGTGAAGCCTAGGTTGCGCGGAACGTAGAAATGACCATAACTTTCACACCGGTAGCAATTATTCGTTTTATACGATGGAAAAACTGTTCTATTTATTTTCTATTTTATGCTTCGGGCGTTGACTTCTAAGGCCCTAACTATTCAATCTGTTGGTGCAACGACCAAGGGTGAAGCCTATGTTGCCCGGAAAGTAGAAATGACGTTAACTTTCATACTGGTTGCAATTATTCGTTTTATACGATGGAAAAACTGTTTTATTTATTTCGTATTTCATGCTTCGGGCGTTGACTTCTAAGGCCCTAACTATTCGATCTGGTGGCGCAACGCCCTAGAGTGAAGCCTAGGTTGCCCGGAACGTAGAAATGACCATAACTTTCACACTGGTTGCAATTATTCATTTTATACGATGGAAAAGCTGTGGCATCTTTATTGTATTTTATTCATCTGGGGTTGACTTCTAAGGCCGTAGCTATTAGATGTGGTGGAGCAACGCCCTAGAGTGACGCCTAGGTTGCCCGGAACGTAGAAATGACCATTACTTTCACAATGTTTGCAATTATTCATTTTATACGATGGAAAAGCTTTTGTACTTATATTGTATTTTATTCTTCTGGTGTTGGCTTCTTAGACCCTAATTATTCGATCTGGTGGAACAACGCCCTAGAGTGAAGACTAGGTTGCCCGAAACATGGAAATGACCATTACTTTCGCACTGTTTGCAAATATACATTATATACGATGGAAAAACTGTTGTATTCATATCGTATTTTATGCTTCTGGCGTTGACTTCTTAGGCCCTAACTATTTGATCTGGTGGAGCACCGCCCTAGAGTGAAGCCTAGATTGCCCGGAACGTAGAAATGACAATTCCATTCACACTGGTTGCAATTATTCCTGTTATACGATTAAAAAACTGTTGTATTTTTATTGTATTATATGCTTCTGGCGTTGACTTCTAAGGCCGTAGCTATTAGATGTGGTGGAGCAACGCCCTAGAGTGACGCCTAGGTTGCCCGGAACGTAGAAATGACCATTACTTTCACAATGTTTGCAACTACTCATTTTATACGATGGAATAACTGTTGTACTTATATTGTATTTTATACTTCTGGCGTTGAATTTTAAGTCCCTAGCTATTCGATCTGGTAGAGCAACGCCCTAGAATGAAACCTAGGTTGCCCGGAACGTAGAAATGACCATAACTTTCACACTGGTTGCTATTATTCGTTTTATACGATGGAAAAACTGTTGCATCTTTATTGTATTTTATGCTTCTGGCGTTGATTTCTAAGGCCCTAACTATTCGGTCTGGTGGAGCAACGCCCTAGAGTGAGGCCTAGGTTGCCCGGAACGTTGAAATGACCATTACTTTCACACTGGTTGCAATTATTCGTTTTATACGATGGAAAAGCTGTGGCATCTTTATTGTATTATATGCTTCTGGCGTTGACTTCTAAGGCCGTAGCTATTAGATGGGGTGGAGCAACGCCCTAGAGTGACGCCTAGGTTGCCCGGAACGTAGAAATGACCATTACTTTCACAATGTTTGCAACTACTCATTTTATACGATGGAATAACTGTTGTACTTATATTGTATTTTATCCTTCTGGCGTTGACTTCTTAGGCCCTAACTACTCGATCTGGTGGAACAACGCCTTAGAGTGAAACCTACGTTGCCCGGAACGTAGAAATGACCGTTACCTTCACCCTGGTTGCAATTATTCCTGTTTTACGATGGAAAAACTGTTGCATCTTTATTGTATTTTATGCTTCTGGCGTTGATTTCTAAGGCCCTACCTATTCGGTCTGGTGGAGCAACGCCCTAGAGTGAAACCTAGGTTGCCCGGAACGTAGAAATGACCATAACTTTCACACTGGTTGCTATTATTCGTTTTATACGGTGGAAAAACTGTTATATTTATATTGTATTTTATGCTTCTGGCGTTGACTTCTAAGGCCGTAGCTATTAGATGTGGTGGAGCAACGCCCTAGAGTGACGCCTAGGTTGCCCGGAACGTAGAAATGACCATTACTTTCACAATGTTTGCAACTACTCATTTTATACGATGGAATAACTGTTGTACTTATATTGTATTTTATCCTTCTGGCGTTGAATTCTAAGTCCCTAGCTATTCGATCTGGTAGAGCAACGCCCTAGAGTGAAACCTAGGTTGCCCGGAACGTAGAAATGACCATAACTTTCACACTGGTTGCTATTATTCGTTTTATACGGTGGAAAAACTGTTATATTTATATTGTATTTTATGCTTCTGGCGTTGACTTCTTAGGCCCTAACTATTCGATCTGGTGGAACAACGCTTTAGAGTGAAACCTACGTTGCCCGGAACGTAGAAATGACCATTACCTTCACCCTGGTTGCAATTATTCGTTTTATACCATGGAAACTCTGTTGTATTTATATTGTATTTTATGCTTCTGGCGTTGACTTCTAAGGTACTAACTATTCGATCCGGTGGAGCAACGCCCGAGAGTGAAGCCTAGGTTGCCCGGAACGTATAAATGACCATCACTTTCAAACTGGTTGCAATTATTCCAGTTAAATGCTGGAAAAACTGTTGTACTTATATTGCATTTTATGCTTCGGGCATTACCTTCTAAGGCCCTCACTATTTAATCTGTTGGAGCGACGCCCTAGGGAGAAGCCTAGGTTGCCCGGAAAGTAGAAATGACCATAACTTTCACACTGGTTGCTATTATTCTTTTATACGATGGAAGAACTGTTACATTTATATTGTATTTTATGCTTCTGGCGTTGACTTCTTAGGCCCTAACTATTCGATCTGGTGGAACAACGCCCTAGGGTGAAGCCTAGGTTGCCCGGAACGTAGAAATGGCCATAACTTTCACACTGGTAGCAATTATTCGTTTTATACCATGGAAACTCTGTTGTATTTTTATTGCATTTTAACCTTCGGGCGTTGACTTCTAAGGCCCTAACTATTCAATCTGTTGGAGCAACGCCCTAGGGTGAAGTCTAGGTTGCTCGGAAAGTAGAAATGACAATAACTTTCACACTGGTTGCAATTATTCGTTTTATACGATGGAAAATCTGTTGTATTTATATCGTGTTTTATGCTTCTGGCGTTGACATCTTAGGCCGTAACTATTCGGTCTGGTCGAGCAACGCCCTGGAGTGAAACCTAGGTTGCCGGGAACGTAGATTTGGCCATCACTTTCAAACTGGTTGCATATATTCCTGATATATGATGGAAACACTGTTGTATTTTTTTTGCATTTTATAGTTTCGGCGTTGACTTCTAAGGCCCTAACTATTCAATCTGTTGGAGCAAGGCCCTAGAGTGAAGCCTAGGTTGCTCGGAAAGTAGAAATGACCATAAGTTTCATACTGGTTGCAATTATTCGTTTTATACGATGGAAAAACTGTTGTATTTATATTGTATTTTATGCTTCTAGCGTTGACTTCTAAGGCACTATCTATTCGATCTGGTGGAGCAACGCCCTAGAGAGAAGCCTAGGTTGCCCGGAACGTAGAATTGGCCATCACTTTCAAACTGGTTGCAATTATTCCTGTTATATGTGGGAAACACTGTTGTATTTTTTTTGCATTTTATGGTTCGGGCGTTGACTTCTAAGGCCCTAACTATTCAATCTGTTGGACAAACGCCTTAGGGTGAAGCCTAGGTTGCTCGGAAAGTAGAAATGACCCTAAGTTTCATACTGGTTGCAATTATTCGTTTTATACGATGGAAAAACTGTTGTATTTATATTGCATTTTATGCTTCTGGCGTTGACTTCTTAGGCCCTAACTATTCGATCTGGTGGAACAACGCCTTAGAGTGAAACCTACGTTGCCCGGAACGTAGAAATGACCGTTACCTTCACCCTGTTTGCAATTATTCCTGTTTTACGATGGAAAAACTGTTGCATCTTTATTGTATTTTATGCTTCTGGCGTTGATTTCTAAGGCCCTAACTATTCGGTCTGGTGGAGCAACGCCCTAGAGTGAGGCCTAGGTTGCCCGGAACGTAGAAATGACCATTACTTTCACACTGGTTGCAATTATTCGTTTTATACGATGGAAAAGCTGTGGCATCTTTATTGTATTATATGCTTCTGGCGTTGACTTCTAAGGCCGTAGCTATTAGATGTGGTGGAGCAACGCCCTAGAGTGACGCCTAGGTTGCCCGGAACGTAGAAATGACCATTACTTTCACAATGTTTGCAACTACTCATTTTATACGATGGAATAACTGTTGTACTTATATTGTATTTTATCTTTCTGGCGTTGACTTCTTAGGCCCTAACTACTCGATCTGGTGGAACAACGCCTTAGAGTGAAACCTACGTTGCCCGGAACGTAGAAATGACCGTTACCTTCACCCTGGTTGCAATTATTCCTGTTTTACGATGGAAAAACTGTTGCATCTTTATTGTATTTTATGCTTCTGGCGTTGATTTCTAAGGCCCTAACTATTCGGTCTGGTGGAGCAACGCCCTAGAGTGAAGCCTAGGTTGCCCGGAACGTAGAAATGACCATAACTTTCACACTGGTTGCAATTATTCGTTTTATACGATGGAAAAGCTGTGGCATCTTTATTGTATTATATGCTTCTGGCGTTGACTTCTAAGGCCGTAGCTATTAGATGTGGTGGAGCAACGCCCTAGAGTGACGCCTAGGTTGCCCGGAACGTAGAAATGACCATTACTTTCACAATGTTTGCAACTACTCATTTTATACGATGGAATAACTGTTGTACTTATATTGTATTTTATCCTTCTGGCGTTGAATTCTAAGTCCCTAGCTATTCGATCTGGTAGAGCAACGCCCTAGAGTGAAACCTAGGTTGCCCGGAACGTAGAAATGACCATAACTTTCACACTGGTTGCTATTATTCGTTTTATACGGTGGAAAAACTGTTATATTTATATTGTATTTTATGCTTCTGGCGTTGACTTCTTAGGCCCTAACTATTCGATCTGGTGGAACAACGCCTTAGAGTGAAACCTACGTTGCCCGGAACGTAGAAATGACCATTACCTTCACCCTGGTTGCAATTATTCGTTTTATACCATAGAAACTCTGTTGTATTTATATTGTATTTTATGCTTCTGGCGTTGACTTCTAAGGTACTAACTATTCGATCCGGTGGAGCAACGCCCGAGAGTGAAGCCTAGGTTGCCCGGAACGTATAAATGACCATCACTTTCAAACTGGTTGCAATTATTCCAGTTATATGCTGGAAAAACTGTTGTACTTATATTGCATTTTATGCTTCGGGCATTACCTTCTAAGGCCCTCACTATTTAATCTGTTGGAGCGACGCCCTAGGGAGAAGCCTAGGTTGCCCGGAAAGTAGAAATGACCATAACTTTCACACTGGTTGCTATTATTCTTTTATACGATGGAAGAACTGTTACATTTATATTGTATTTTATGCTTCTGGCGTTGACTTCTTAGGCCCTAACTATTCGATCTGGTGGAACAACGCCCTAGGGTGAAGCCTAGGTTGCCCGGAACGTAGAAATGGCCATAACTTTCACACTGGTAGCAATTATTCGTTTTATACCATGCAAACTCTGTTGTATTTTTATTGCATTTTAAGCTTCGGGCGTTGACTTCTAAGGCCCTAACTATTCAATCTGTTGGAGCAACGCCCTAGGGTGAAGTCTAGGTTGCTCGGAAAGTAGAAATGACAATAACTTTCACACTGGTTGCAATTATTCGTTTTATACGATGGAAAATCTGTTGTATTTATATCGTGTTTTATGCTTCTGGCGTTGACATCTTAGGCCGTAACTATTCGGTCTGGTCGAGCAACGCCCTGGAGTGAAACCTAGGTTGCCGGGAACGTAGATTTGGCCATCACTTTCAAACTGGTTGCATATATTCCTGATATATGATCGAAACACTGTTGTATTTTTTTTGCATTTTATAGTTTCGGCGTTGACTTCTAAGGCCCTAACTATTCAATCTGTTGGAACAAGGCCCTAGAGTGAAGCCTAGGTTGCTCGGAAAGTAGAAATGACCATAAGTTTCATACTGGTTGCAATTATTCGTTTTATACGATGGAAAAACTGTTGTATTTATATTGTATTTTATGCTTCTAGCGTTGACTTCTAAGGCACTATCTATTCGATCTGGTGGAGCAACGCCCTAGAGAGAAGCCTAGGTTGCCCGGAACGTAGAATTGGCCATCACTTTCAAACTGGTTGCAATTATTCCTGTTATATGTGGGAAACACTGTTGTATTTTTTTTGCATTTTATGGTTCGGGCGTTGACTTCTAAGGCCCTAACTATTCAATCTGTTGGACAAACGCCTTAGGGTGAAGCCTAGGTTGCTCGGAAAGTAGAAATGACCCTAAGTTTCATACTGGTTGCAATTATTCGTTTTATACGATGGAAAAACTGTTGTATTTATATTGTATTTTATGCTTCTGGCGTTGGCTTCTAAGGCACTATCTATTCGATCTGGTGGAGCAACGCCCTAGAGAGAAGCCTAGGTTGCCCGGAACGTAGAATTGGCCATCACTTTCAAACTCGTTGCAATTATTCCTGTTATATGATGGAAACACTGTTGTATTTTTTTTGCATTTTATGTTTCGGGCGTTCACTTCTAAGGTCCTAACTATTGAATCTGTTGGAGCAACGCCCTAGGGTGAAGCCTAGCTTGCTCGGAAAGTAGAAATGACCATAAGTTTCATACTGGCTGCAATTATTCGTTTTATATGATGGAAACACTGTTGTATTTTTATTGCATTTTATGCTTCGGGCGTTGACTTCTAAGGCCCTAGCTATTCGATCTGGTGGAGCAACGCCCTAGAGTGAAGCCTAGGTTGCCCCGAAAGGAGAAATGACCATCACTTTCAAACTGGTTGCAATTAATCCTGTTATACGATGGAAAAACTGTTGTATTTTTATTGCATTTTATGCTACTGGCGTTCACTTCTTAGGCCCTAACTATTCGATCTGGTGGAACAACGCCCTAGAGTGAATCCTAGGTTGCTCAGAATGTAGAAATGACTATAACTTTCACACTGGTTGCAATTATTCGTTTTATACGATGGAGACGCTGTTGTATTTATATCGTATTTTATGCTTCTGGCGTTTACTTCTAAGGACCTAACTATTCGATCTGGTGGAGGAGCGCCCTAGAGTGAATCCTAGGTTGCTCGGAATGTAGAAATGACCATAACTTTCACACTGGTTGCAATTATTCGTTTTATACGATGGAAACGTTGTTGTATTTATATCGTATTTTAGGCTTCTGGCGTTTACTCCTAAGGACCAAACTATTCGATCTGGTGGAGCAACGCCCTAGAGTGAAGCCTATGTTGCTCGGAAAGTAGAAATGACCACAAGTTTCATACTGGTTGCAATTATTCGTTTTATACGATGGAAAAACTGTTGTATTTATATTGTATTTTATACTTGTGGCGTTGACTTCTAAGGCCCTAGCTGTTCGATCTAGTGGAGCAACGCCCTAGAGTGAAGCCTAGGTTGCCCGGAAAGGAGAAATGACCATCACGTTCAAACTGGTTGCAATTAATCCTTTTATACGATGGAAAAGCTGTTGTATTTATATCGTATTTTATGCTTCTGGCGTTTACTTCTAAGGACATAACTATTCGATCTGGTGGAGCAACGCCCTGGAGTGAAACCTAGGTTGCCCGGAACGTAGAATTGGCCATCACTTTCAAACTGGTTGCAATTATTCCTGTTATATGATGGAAACACTGTTGTATTTTTTTTGCATTTTATGGCTCGGGCGTTGACTTCTAAGGCCCTACCTATCAATCTGTTGGAGCAACGTCCTAAGGTGAAGCCTAGGTTGCTCGGAAAGTAGAAATGACCATAAGTTTCATACTGGTTCCAATTATTCGTTTTATACGATGGAAAAGCTGTTGTATTTATATCGTCTTTTATGCTTCTGGCGTTGACTTCTTAGGCCGTAACTATTCGGTCTGGTGGAGCAACGCCCTGGGGTGAAGCCTAGGTTGCCGGAACGTAGAAATGACCATAACTTTCACACTGGTAGCAATTTTTCGTTTTATACGATGGAAAAACTGTTCTATTTATTTTGTATTTAATGCTTCGGGGGTTGACTTCTAAGGACCTAACTGTTTGATCTGGTGGAGCAACGCCCGGGAGTGAAGCCTAGGTTGCCTGGAACGTAGAAATGACCATCACTTTCACACGGGTTGCAATTAATCCTTTTATACGATGGAAAAGCTGTTGTATTTTTATTGCATTTTATGCTTCCGGCGTTGACTTCTAAGGCCCTAACTATTCAATCTGTTGGAGCAACGCAATAAAGTGATACCTAGGTTGCCCGGAAAGAAGAAATGACGTTAACTTTCATACTGGTTGCAGTTATTCGTTTTATACGATGGAAAAACTGTTGTACTTATATTGTATTTTATGCTTCTGGCGTTGACTCCTAATGCCCTAACTATTCAATCTGTTGGAGCAACGACCTAGGGTGTAGCCTAGGTTGCCCGGAAAGTAGAAATGACCACAACTTTCATACTGGTTGCAATTACTCGTTTTATATGATGGAAAAACTGTTGTATTTATATTGTATTTTATGCTTCTGGCGTTCACTTCTTAGGCCCTAACTATTCGATCTGGTGGAATAACGCCCTAGAGTGAAGCCTAGATTGCCCGGAACGTAGAAATGACCATAGCTTTCATACTGGTTGCAATTATTCGTTTTATATGTTGGAAGAACTGTTCTAGCTATATCGTATTTTATGCTGCTGGCGTTCACTTCATAGGCCGCAGCTATTCGATGTGGTGGAAGAACGCCACAGAGTGAAGCCTAGGGTTGCCTGGAACGTACAAATGACCATCACTTTCACAAGGGTTGCAATTATTCCTGTTATAGGATGGAAAGACTGTTGTATTTTTATTGTATTCTATGCTTCAGACGTTGACTTCTGAAGCCGCAGCTATTCGATGTGGTGGAAGAACGCCATAGAGTGAAGCCTAGGTTGCCCGGAACGTAGAAATGACCATAACTTCCACACTGGTTGCAATTATTCGTTTTATACGATGGAAAAGCTGTTGTATTTATATCGTATTTTATGCTTCTGGCGTTGACTTCTAAGGACCTAACTATTCGATCTGGTGGAGCAACGCACTAGAGTGAAGCCTAGGTTGCGCGGAACGTAGAAATGACCATAACTTTCACACCGGTAGCAATTATTCGTTTTATACGATGGAAAAACTGTTCTATTTATTTTGTATTTTATGCTTCGGGCGTTGACTTCTAAGGCCCTAACTATTCAATCTGTTGGTGCCACGACCAAGGGTGAAGCCTATGTTGCCCGGAAAGTAGAAATGACGTTAACTTTCACACTGGTTGCAATTATTCGTTTTATACGATGGAAAAACTGTTTTATTTATTTTGTATTTCATGCATCGGGCGTTGACTTCTAAGGCCCTAACTATTCGATCTGGTGGCGCAACGCCCTAGAGTGAAGGCTAGGTTGCCCGGAACGTAGAAATGACCATAACTTTCACACTGGTTGCAATTATTCGTTTTATACGATGGAAAAGCTGTGGCATCTTTATTGTATTTTATTCATCTGGGGTTGACTTCTAAGGCCGTAGATATTAGATGTGGTGGAGCAACGACCTAGAGTGACGCCTAGGTTTCCCGGAACGTAGAAATGACCATTACTTTCACAATGTTTGCAATTATTCATTTTATACGATGGAAAAGCTTTTGTGCTTATATTGTACTTTATTCTTCTGGTGTTGACTTCTTAGACCCTAATTATTCGATCTGGTGGAGCAACGCCCTAGAGTGAAGACTAGGTTGCCCGGAACATGGAAATGACCATTACTTTCGCACTGTTTGCAGTTATTCCTGTTATACGATGGAAAAACTTTTGCATCTTTATTGTATTTTATGCTTCTGGCGTTGACTTCTAAGGCCCTAGCTATTTGATTTGGTGGAGCAACGCCCGAGAGTGGGGCCTAGGTTGCCCGGTACATAGAAATGACCATTACTTTCACACTGTTTGCAAATATACATTATATACGATGGAAAATCTGTTGTAGTTTTATTGTATTTTATCCTTCTGGCGTTGAGTTCTAAGTCCCTAGCGATTCGATCTGGTAGAGCAACGCCCTAGAGTGAAACCTAGGTTGCCCGGAACGTAGAAATGACCATAACTTTCACACTGGTTGCTATTATTCGCTTTATACGATTTAAAAACTGTTACATTTATATTGTATTTTATGCTTCTGGCGTTGACTTCTTAGGCCCTAACTATTCGATCTGGTGGAACAACGCCTTAGAGTGAAACCTACGTTGCCCGGAACGTAGAAATGACCATTACCTTCACCCTGGTTGCAATTATTCCTGTTTTACGATGGAAAAACTGTTGCATCTTTATTGTATTTTATGCTTCTGGCGTTGATTTCTAAGGCCCTAACTATTGGGTCTGGTGGAGCAACGCCCTAGAGTGAAGCCTAGTTTGCCCGGAACGTAGAAATGACCATTACATTCACACTGGTTGCAATTATTCGTTTTATACGATGGAAAAGCTTTTGCATTTATATCGTATTGTATGCTTCTGGCGTTGACTTCTTAGGCCCTAACTATTCGATCTGGTGGAACAACGCCCTAGTGTGAAGCCTAGGTTGCCCGGAACATGGAAATGACCATTACTTTCACACTGTTTGCAAATATACATTATATACGATGGAAAAGCTGTTGTATTTATATTGTATTTTATGCTTCTGGCGTTGAATTCTAAGGTACTAACTATTCGATCCGGTGGAGCAACGCCCGAGAGTGAAGCCTAGGTTGCCCGGAACGTAGAAATGACCATCACTTTCAAACTGGTTGCAATTATTCCAGTTATATGATGGAAAAACTGTTGTACTTCTATTGGATTTTATGCTTCGGGCATTACCTTCTAAGGCCCTCACAATTCAATCTGTTGGGGCGACGCCCTAGGGAGAAGCCTAGGTTGCCCGGAACGTAGAAATGGCCATAACTTTCACACTGGTTGCAATTATTCCTGTTATATGTGGGGAACACTGTTGTATTTTTTTTGCATTTTATGGTTCGGGCGTTGACTTCTAAGGCCCTAACTATTCAATCTGTTGGACAAACGCCTTAGGGTGAAGCCTAGGTTACTCGGAAAGTAGAAATGACCTTAAGTTTCATACTGGTTGCAATTATTCGTTTTATACGATGGAAAAGCTGTTGAATTTATATCGTATTTTATGCTTCTGGCGTTGACTTCTTAGGCCCTAACTATTCCATCTGGTGGAGCAACGTCCTAGACTGAAGCCTAGGTTGACCGGAACGTAGCAATGACCACAACTTTCACACTGGTTTCCATTATTCGTTTTATACGATGGAAAAGCTGTTGAATTTATATCGTATTTTATGCTTCTGGCGTTGACTTCTTAGGCCCTAACTATTCCATCTGGTGGAACAACGCCCTAGGGTGAAGCCTAGGTTGCCAGGAACGTAGAAATGACCATAACTTTCACACTGGTTACCATTATTCGTTTTATACGATGGAAAAGCTGTTGTATTTATATCGTATTTTATGCTTCTGGCGTTGACTTCTTAGGCCGTAACTATTCCGTCTGGTGGAACAGCGACCTAGGGTGAAGCCTAGGTTGCCCGGAACGCAGAAATGACCAGTACTTTCACACTGGTTGCAGTTATTCGTTTTATACAATGGAAAAACTGTTCTATGTATTTTGCATTTTATGCTTCGGGCGTTGACTTCTAAGGCCCTAACTATTCGATCTGGTGGAGCAACGCCCTAGAGTGAAGCCTAGGTTGCTCGGAACGTAGAAATGACTATTACCTTCACACTTTTGCAATTATTCATTTTATACGATGGCAAAGCTGTTGTATTTATATTGTATTTTATGCTCATGGCGTTGACTTCTAAGGCCGTAGCTATTAGATGTGGTGGAGCTACTCCCTAGAGTGGCGCCTAGGTTGACCGGAACGTAGAACATACCATTACCTTCACAATGGTTGCAATTATTCCTGTTATACGATGGAAAAACTGTTGCACCTTTATTGTATTTTAGGCTTCTGGCGTTGACTTCATAGGCCCTAACTATTCCATCTGGTGGAGCAACGTCCTAGACTGAAGCCTAGGTTGACCGGAACGTAGAAATGACCACAACTTTCACACTGGATTCCATTATTCGTTTTATACGATGGAAAAGCTGTTGAATTTATATCGTATTTTATGCTTCTGGCGTTGACTTCTTAGGCCCTAACTATTCCATCTGGTGGAACAACGCCCTAGGGTGAAGCCTAGGTTGCCAGAAACGTAGAAATGACCATAACTTTCACACTGGTTACCATTATTCGTTTTATACGATGGAAAAACTGTTTTATTTATTTTGTATTTCATGCATCGGGCGTTGACTTCTAAGGCCCTAACTATTCGATCTGGTGGCGCAACGCCCTAGAGTGAAGGCTAGGTTGCCCGGAACGTAGAAATGACCATAACTTTCACACTGGTTGCAATTATTCGTTTCATACGATGGAAAAGCTGTGGCATCTTTATTGTATTTTATTCATCTGGGGTTGACTTCTAAGGCCGTAGATATTAGATGTGGTGGAGCAACGACCTAGAGTGACGCCTAGGTTTCCCGGAACGTAGAAATGACCATTACTTTCACAATGTTTGCAATTATTCATTTTATACGATGGAAAAGCTTTTGTGCTTATATTGTACTTTATTCTTCTGGTGTTGACTTCTTAGACCCTAATTATTCGATCTGGTGGAGCAACGCCCTAGAGTGAAGACTAGGTTGCCCGGAACATGGAAATGACCATTACTTTCGCACTGTTTGCAGTTATTCCTGTTATACGATGGAAAAACTTTTGCATCTTTATTGTATTTTATGCTTCTGGCGTTGACTTCTAAGGCCCTAGCTATTTGATTTGGTGGAGCAACGCCCGAGAGTGGGGCCTAGGTTGCCCGGTACATAGAAATGACCATTACTTTCACACTGTTTGCAAATATACATTATATACGATGGAAAATCTGTTGTAGTTTTATTGTATTTTATCCTTCTGGCGTTGAGTTCTAAGTCCCTAGCGATTCGATCTGGTAGAGCAACGCCCTAGAGTGAAACCTAGGTTGCCCGGAACGTAGAAATGACCATAACTTTCACACTGGTTGCTATTATTCGCTTTATACGATTTAAAAACTGTTACATTTATATTGTATTTTATGCTTCTGGCGTTGACTTCTTAGGCCCTAACTATTCGATCTGGTGGAACAACGCCTTAGAGTGAAACCTACGTTGCCCGGAACGTAGAAATGACCATTACCTTCACCCTGGTTGCAATTATTCCTGTTTTACGATGGAAAAACTGTTGCATCTTTATTGTATTTTATGCTTCTGGCGTTGATTTCTAAGGCCCTAACTATTGGGTCTGGTGGAGCAACGCCCTAGAGTGAAGCCTAGTTTGCCCGGAACGTAGAAATGACCATTACATTCACACTGGTTGCAATTATTCGTTTTATACGATGGAAAAGCTTTTGCATTTATATCGTATTGTACGCTTCTGGCGTTGACTTCTTAGGCCCTAACTATTCGATCTGGTGGAACAACGCCCTAGTGTGAAGCCTGGGTTGCCCGGAACATGGAAATGACCATTACTTTCACACTGTTTGCAAATATACATTATATACGATGGAAAAGCTGTTGTATTTATATTGTATTTTATGCTTCTGGCGTTGACTTCTAAGGTACTAACTATTCGATCCGGTGGAGCAACGCCCGAGAGTGAAGCCTAGGTTGCCCGGAACGTAGAAATGACCATCACTTTCAAACTGGTTGCAATTATTCCCGTTATATAATGGAAAAACTGTTGTACTTCTATTGCATTTTATGCTTCGGGCATTACCTTCTAAGGCCCTCACAATTCAATCTGTTGGGGCGACGCCCTAGGGAGAAGCCTAGGTTGCCCGGAAAGTAGATATGACCATAACTTTCAGACTGGTTGCTATTATTCGTTTTATACGATGGAAAAACAGTTACATTTATATTGTATTTTATGCTTCTGGCGTTGACTTCTTAGGTCCTAACTATTCGATCTGGTGGAACAACGCCCTAGGGTGAAGCCTAGGTTGCCCGGAACGTAGAAATGGCCATAACTTTCACACTGGTAGCAATTATTCGTTTTATACAATGGAAAAACTGTTCTATTTATTTTGCATTTTATGCTTCGGGCGTTGACTTCTAAGGCCCTAGCTATTCCATCTGGTGGAGCAACACCCTAGCGTGAAGCCTAGCTTGCCCGGAACGTAGAAATGACCATTACTTCCACACTGTTTGCAAATATACATTATATACAATGGAAAAGCTGTTGTACTCATACTGTAATTTATGCTTCTGGCGTTGACTTCTTAGGCCGTAACTATTTGATCTGGTGGAGCACCGCCCTAGAGTGAAGCCTAGGTTGCCCGGAACGTAGAACATACCATTACCTTCACAATGGTTGCAATTATTCCTGTTATACGATGGAAAAACTGTTGCACCTTTATTGTATTTTAGGCTTCTGGCGTTGACTTCATAGGCCCTAACTATTCCATCTGGTGGAGCAACGTCCTAGACTGAAGCCTAGGTTGACCGGAACGTAGAAATGACCACAACTTTCACACTGGATTCCATTATTCGTTTTATACGATGGAAAAGCTGTTGAATTTATATCGTATTTTATGTTTCTGGCGTTGACTTCTTAGGCCCTAACTATTCCATCTGGTGGAACAACGCCCTAGGGTGAAGCCTAGGTTGCCAGGAACGTAGAAATGACCATAACTTTCACACTGGTTACCATTATTCGTTTTATACGATGGAAAAGCTGTTGTATTTATATCGTATTTTATGCTTCTGGCGTTGACTTCTTAGGCCGTAACTATTCCATCTGGTGGAACAGCGCCCTAGGGTGAAGCCTAGGTTGCCCGGAACGCAGAAATGACCAGTACTTTCACACTGGTTGCAGTTATTCGTTTTATACAATGGAAAAACTGTTCTATGTATTTTGCATTTTATGCTTCGGGCGTTGACTTCTAAAGCCCTAACTATTCGATCTGGTGGAGCAACGCCCTAGAGTGAAGCCTAGGTTGCTCGGAACGTAGAAATGACCATTACCTTCACACTTTTGCAATTATTCATTTTATACGATGGCAAAGCTGTTGTATTTATATTGTACTTTATGCTTCCGGCGTTAACTTCTAAGGCCGTAGCTATCAGATGTGGAGCAGCAACGCCCTAGTGTGACACGTAGGTTGCCAGGCACGTAGAAATGACCATTGCTTTCACAATGTTCGCAATCATTCATTTTATACGATGGAAAAACTGTTGTACTTATATTGTATTTTATGCTTCGGGCGTTGACTTCTAAGGCCCTAACTATTCGGTTTGGTGGAGCAACGCCCTACAGTGAAGCCTAGGTTGCCCGGAACGTAGAAATGACCAGTACTTTCACACTGGTTACAGTTATTCGTTTTATACAATGGAAAAACTGTTCTATTTATTTTGCATTTTACGCTTCTGGCATTGAATTCTAAGTCGCTATCTATTCCAACTGGTGGAGCAACACCCTAGAGTGCAGCCTAGGTTGCCCGGAACGTAGAAATGACCATTACTTTCACACTGTTTGCAATTATTCATTTTATACGATGGAAAAGTTGTTGTATTTATATTGTATTTTATGCTCATGGCGTTGACTTCTAAGGCCGTAGCTATTAGATGTGGTGGAGCTACTCCCTAGAGTGGCGCCTAGGTTGACCGGAACGTAGAAATGACCGTTACTTTCACAATGTCTGCAATTATTCATTTTACACGATGGAAAAACTGTTGTACTTATATTGTATTTTATCCTTCTGGCGTTGAATTATAAGCGCCTAGCTATTCGATCTGGTGGAGCAACGCCCTAGAGTGAAACCTCGGTTACCCGGAACGTAGAAATGACCAGTACCTTCATACTGGTTGCAGTTATCCGTTTTATACAATGGAAAAACTGTTCTATTTATTTTGCATTTTATGCTTCGGGCGTCGACTTCTAAGGCCCTAACTATTCGATCTGGTGGAGCAACGCCCTAGAGTGAAGCCTAGGTTGCTCGGAACGCAGAAATGACCATTACCTTCACACTGTTTGCAATTGTTCATTTTATACGATGGCAAAGCTGTTGTATTTATACTGTATTTTATGCTTCCGGCGTTAGCTTCTAAGGCCGTAGCTATCAGATGTGGAGCAGCAACGCCCTAGAGTAAGGCGTAGGTTGCCAGGCACGTAGAAATGACCATTACTTTCACAATGTTCGCAATCATTCATTTTATACGATGGAAAAACTGTTGTACTTATATTGTATTTTATGCTTCGGGCGTTGACTTCTAAGGCCCTAACTATTCCATCTGGTGGAACGACGCCCTAGGGTGAAGCCTAGGTTGCCCGGAAGGTAGAAATGACCAGTACTTTCACACTGGTTGCAGTTATTCGTTTTATACAATGGAAAAACTGTTCTATTTATTTTGCATTTTATGCTTCGGGCGTTGACTTCTAAGGCCCTAGCTATTCCATCTGGTGGAGCAACACCCTAGCGTGAAGCCTAGGTTGCCCGGAACGTAGAAATGACCATTACTTCCACACTGTTTGCAAATATACATTATATACAATGGAAAAGCTGTTGTACTCATATTGTAATTTATGCTTCTGGCGTTGACTTCTTAGGCCGTAACTATTTGATCTGGTGGAGCACCGCCCTAGAGTGAAGCCTAGGTTGCCCGGAACGTAGAACATACCATTACCTTCACAATGGTTGCAATTATTCCTGTTATACGATGGAAAAACTGTTGCACCTTTATTGTATTTTAGGCTTCTGGCGTTGACTTCATAGGCCCTAACTATTCCATCTGGTGGAGCAACGTCCTAGACTGAAGCCTAGGTTGACCGGAACGTAGAAATGACCACAACTTTCACACTGGATTCCATTATTCGTTTTATACGATGGAAAAGCTGTTGAATTTATATCGTATTTTATGCTTCTGGCGTTGACTTCTTAGGCCCTAACTATTCCATCTGGTGGAACAACGCCCTAGGGTGAAGCCTAGGTTGCCAGAAACGTAGAAATGACCATAACTTTCACACTGGTTACCATTATTCGTTTTATACGATGGAAAAACTGTTTTATTTATTTTGTATTTCATGCATCGGGCGTTGACTTCTAAGGCCCTAACTATTCGATCTGGTGGCGCAACGCCCTAGAGTGAAGGCTAGGTTGCCCGGAACGTAGAAATGACCATAACTTTCACACTGGTTGCAATTATTCGTTTCATACGATGGAAAAGCTGTGGCATCTTTATTGTATTTTATTCATCTGGGGTTGACTTCTAAGGCCGTAGATATTAGATGTGGTGGAGCAACGACCTAGAGTGACGCCTAGGTTTCCCGGAACGTAGAAATGACCATTACTTTCACAATGTTTGCAATTATTCATTTTATACGATGGAAAAGCTTTTGTTCTTATATTGTACTTTATTCTTCTGGTGTTGACTTCTTAGACCCTAATTATTCGATCTGGTGGAGCAACGCCCTAGAGTGAAGACTAGGTTGCCCGGAACATGGAAATGACCATTACTTTCGCACTGTTTGCAGTTATTCCTGTTATACGATGGAAAAACTTTTGCATCTTTATTGTATTTTATGCTTCTGGCGTTGACTTCTAAGGCCCTAGCTATTTGATTTGGTGGAGCAACGCCCGAGAGTGGGGCCTAGGTTGCCCGGTACATAGAAATGACCATTACTTTCACACTGTTTGCAAATATACATTATATACGATGGAAAATCTGTTGTAGTTTTATTGTATTTTATCCTTCTGGCGTTGAGTTCTAAGTCCCTAGCGATTCGATCTGGTAGAGCAACGCCCTAGAGTGAAACCTAGGTTGCCCGGAACGTAGAAATGACCATAACTTTCACACTGGTTGCTATTATTCGCTTTATACGATTTAAAAACTGTTACATTTATATTGTATTTTATGCTTCTGGCGTTGACTTCTTAGGCCCTAACTATTCGATCTGGTGGAACAACGCCTTAGAGTGAAACCTACGTTGCCCGGAACGTAGAAATGACCATTACCTTCACCCTGGTTGCAATTATTCCTGTTTTACGATGGAAAAACTGTTGCATCTTTATTGTATTTTATGCTTCTGGCGTTGATTTCTAAGGCCCTAACTATTGGGTCTGGTGGAGCAACGCCCTAGAGTGAAGCCTAGTTTGCCCGGAACGTAGAAATGACCATTACATTCACACTGGTTGCAATTATTCGTTTTATACGATGGAAAAGCTTTTGCATTTATATCGTATTGTATGCTTCTGGCGTTGACTTCTTACGCCCTAACTATTCGATCTGGTGGAACAACGCCCTAGTGTGAAGCCTGGGTTGCCCGGAACATGGAAATGACCATTACTTTCACACTGTTTGCAAATATACATTATATACGATGGAAAAGCTGTTGTATTTATATTGTATTTTATGCTTCTGGCGTTGACTTCTAAGGTACTAACTATTCGATCCGGTGGAGCAACGCCCGAGAGTGAAGCCTAGGTTGCCCGGAACGTAGAAATGACCATCACTTTCAAACTGGTTGCAATTATTCCCGTTATATGATGGAAAAACTGTTGTACTTCTATTGCATTTTATGCTTCGGGCATTACCTTCTAAGGCCCTCACAATTCAATCTGTTGGGGCGACGCCCTAGGGAGAAGCCTAGGTTGCCCGGAAAGTAGATATGACCATAACTTTCAGACTGGTTGCTATTATTCGTTTTATACGATGGAAAAACAGTTACATTTATATTGTATTTTATGCTTCTGGCGTTGACTTCTTAGGTCCTAACTATTCGATCTGGTGGAACAACGCCCTAGGGTGAAGCCTAGGTTGCCCGGAACGTAGAAATGGCCATACCTTTCACACTGGTAGCAATTATTCGTTTTATACAATGGAAAACCTGTTCTATTTATTTTGTATTTTATGTTTCGGGCGTTGACTTCTAAGGCCCTAACTGTTTGATCTGGTGGAGCAACGCCCTAGAGTGAAGCCTAGGTTGCCCGGAACGTAGAACATACCATTACCTTCACAATGGTTGCAATTATTCCTGTTATACGATGGAAAAACTGTTGCACCTTTATTGTATTTTATGCTTCTGGCGTTGACTTCATAGGCCCTAACTATTCCATCTGGTGGAGCAACGTCCTAGACTGAAGCCTAGGTTGACCGGAACGTAGCAATGACCACAACTTTCACACTGGTTTCCATTATTCGTTTTATACGATGGAAAAGCTGTTGAATTTATATCGTATTTTATGCTTCTGGCGTTGACTTCTTAGGCCCTAACTATTCCATCTGGTGGAACAACGCCCTAGGGTGAAGCCTAGGTTGCCAGGAACGTAGAAATGACCATAACTTTCACACTGGTTACCATTATTCGTTTTATACGATGGAAAAGCTGTTGTATTTATATCGTATTTTATGCTTCTGGCGTTGACTTCTTAGGCCGTAACTATTCCATCTGGTGGAACAGCGACCTAGGGTGAAGCCTAGGTTGCCCGGAACGCAGAAATGACCAGTACCTTCACACTGGTTGCAGTTATTCGTTTTATACAATGGAAAAACTGTTCTATGTATTTTGCATTTTATGCTTCGGGCGTTGACTTCTAAGGCCCTAACTATTCGATCTGGTGGAGCAACGCCCTAGAGTGAAGCCTAGGTTGCTCGGAACGTAGAAATGACCATTACCTTCACACTTTTGCAATTATTCATTTTGTACGATGGCAAAGCTGTTGTATTTATATTGTACTTTATGCTTCCGGCGTAAACTTCTAAGGCCGTAGCTATCAGATGTGGAGCAGCAACGCCCTAGTGTGACACGTAGGTTGCCAGGCACGTAGAAATGACCATTGCTTTCACAATGTTCGCAATCATTCATTTTATACGATGGAAAAACTGTTGTACTTATATTGTATTTTATGCTTCGGGCGTTGACTTCTAAGGCCCTAACTATTCGGTTTGGTGGAGCAACGCCCTACAGTGAAGCCTAGGTTGCCCGGAACGTAGAAATGACCAGTACTTTCACACTGGTTACAGTTATTCGTTTTATACATTGGAAAAACTGTTCTATTTATTTTGCATTTTACGCTTCTGGCATTGAATTCTAAGTCGCTATCTATTCCAACTGGTGGAGCAACACCCTAGAGTTCAGCCTAGGTTGCCCGGAACGTAGAAATGACCATTACTTTCACACTGTTTGCAATTATTCATTTTATACGATGGAAAAGTTGTTGTATTTATATTGTATTTTATGCTCATGGCGTTGACTTCTAAGGCCGTAGCTATTAGATGTGGTGGAGCTACTCCCTAGAGTGGCGCCTAGGTTGACCGGAACGTAGAAATGACCATTACTTTCACAATGTCTGCAATTATTCATTTTACACGATGGAAAAACTGTTGTACTTATATTGTATTTTATCCTTCTGGCGTTGAATTATAAGCGCCTAGCTATTCGATCTGGTGGAGCAACGCCCTAGAGTGAAACCTCGGTTACCCGGAACGTAGAAATGACCAGTACCTTCATACTGGTTGCAGTTATCCGTTTTATACAATGGAAAAACTGTTCTATTTATTTTGCATTTTATGCTTCGGGCGTCGACTTCTAAGGCCCTAACTATTCGATCTGGTGGAGCAACGCCCTAGAGTGAAGCCTAGGTTGCTCGGAACGTAGAAATGACCATTACCTTCACACTGTTTGCAATTATTCATTTTATACGATGGCAAAGCTGTTGTATTTATACTGTATTTTATGCTTCCGGCGTTAGCTTCTAAGGCCGTAGCTATCAGATGTGGAGCAGCAACGCCCTAGAGTAAGGCGTAGGTTGCCAGGCACGTAGAAATGACCATTACTTTCACAATGTTCGCAATCATTCATTTTATACGATGGAAAAACTGTTGTACTTATATTGTATTTTATGCTTCGGGCGTTGACTTCTAAGGCCCTAACTATTCCATCTGGTGGAACGACGCCCTAGGGTGAAGCCTAGGTTGCCCGGAAGGTAGAAATGACCAGTACTTTCACACTGGTTGCAGTTATTCGTTTTATACAATGGAAAAACTGTTCTATTTATTTTGCATTTTATGCTTCGGGCGTTGACTTCTAAGGCCCTAGCTATTCCATCTGGTGGAGCAACACCCTAGCGTGAAGCCTAGGTTGCCCGGAACGTAGAAATGACCATTACTTCCACACTGTTTGCAAATATACATTATATACAATGGAAAAGCTGTTGTACTCATATTGTAATTTATGCTTCTGGCGTTGACTTCTTAGGCCGTAACTATTTGATCTGGTGGAGCACCGCCCTAGAGTGAAGCCTAGGTTGCCCGGAACGTAGAACATACCATTACCTTCACAATGGTTGCAATTATTCCTGTTATACGATGGAAAAACTGTTGCACCTTTATTGTATTTTAGGCTTCTGGCGTTGACTTCATAGGCCCTAACTATTCCATCTGGTGGAGCAACGTCCTAGACTGAAGCCTAGGTTGACCGGAACGTAGAAATGACCACAACTTTCACACTGGATTCCATTGTTCGTTTTATACGATGGAAAAGCTGTTGAATTTATATCGTATTTTATGTTTCTGGCGTTGACTTCTTAGGCCCTAACTATTCCATCTGGTGGAACAACGCCCTAGGGTGAAGCCTAGGTTGCCAGGAACGTAGAAATGACCATAACTTTCACACTGGTTACCATTATTCGTTTTATACGATGGAAAAGCTGTTGTATTTATATCGTATTTTATGCTTCTGGCGTTGACTTCTTAGGCCGTAACTATTCCATCTGGTGGAACAGCGCCCTAGGGTGAAGCCTAGGTTGCCCGGAACGCAGAAATGACCAGTAGTTTCACACTGGTTGCAGTTATTCGTTTTATACAATGGAAAAACTGTTCTATGTATTTTGCATTTTATGCTTCGGGCGTTGACTTCTAAAGCCCTAACTATTCGATCTGGTGGAGCAACGCCCTAGAGTGAAGCCTAGGTTGCTCGGAACGTAGAAATGACCATTACCTTCACACTTTTGCAATTATTCATTTTATACGATGGCAAAGCTGTTGTATTTATATTGTACTTTATGCTTCCGGCGTTAACTTCTAAGGCCGTAGCTATCAGATGTGGAGCAGCAACGCCCTAGTGTGACACGTAGGTTGCCAGGCACGTAGAAATGACCATTGCTTTCACAATGTTCGCAATCATTCATTTTATACGATGGAAAAACTGTTGTACTTATATTGTATTTTATGCTTCGGGCGTTGACTTCTAAGGCCCTAACTATTCGGTTTGGTGGAGCAACGCCCTACAGTGAAGCCTAGGTTGCCCGGAACGTAGAAATGACCAGTACTTTCACACTGGTTACAGTTATTCGTTTTATACAATGGAAAAACTGTTCTATTTATTTTGCATTTTACGCTTCTGGCATTGAATTCTAAGTCGCTATCTATTCCAACTGGTGGAGCAACACCCTAGAGTGCAGCCTAGGTTGCCCGGAACGTAGAAATGACCATTACTTTCACACTGTTTGCAATTATTCATTTTATACGATGGAAAAGTTGTTGTATTTATATTGTATTTTATGCTCATGGCGTTGACTTCTAAGGCCGTAGCTATTAGATGTGGTGGAGCTACTCCCTAGAGTGGCGCCTAGGTTGACCGGAACGTAGAAATGACCATTACTTTCACAATGTCTGCAATTATTCATTTTACACGATGGAAAAACTGTTGTACTTATATTGTATTTTATCCTTCTGGCGTTGAATTATAAGCGCCTAGCTATTCGATCTGGTGGAGCAACGCCCTAGAGTGAAACCTCGGTTACCCGGAACGTAGAAATGACCAGTACCTTCATACTGGTTGCAGTTATCCGTTTTATACAATGGAAAAACTGTTCTATTTATTTTGCATTTTATGCTTCGGGCGTCGACTTCTAAGGCCCTAACTATTCGATCTGGTGGAGCAACGCCCTAGAGTGAAGCCTAGGTTGCTCGGAACGCAGAAATGACCATTACCTTCACACTGTTTGCAATTATTCATTTTATACGATGGCAAAGCTGTTGTATTTATACTGTATTTTATGCTTCCGGCGTTAGCTTCTAAGGCCGTAGCTATCAGATGTGGAGCAGCAACGCCCTAGAGTAAGGCGTAGGTTGCCAGGCACGTAGAAATGACCATTACTTTCACAATGTTCGCAATCATTCATTTTATACGATGGAAAAACTGTTGTACTTATATTGTATTTTATGCTTCGGGCGTTGACTTCTAAGGCCCTAACTATTCCATCTGGTGGAACGACGCCCTAGGGTGAAGCCTAGGTTGCCCGGAAGGTAGAAATGACCAGTACTTTCACACTGGTTGCAGTTATTCGTTTTATACAATGGAAAAACTGTTCTATTTATTTTGCATTTTATGCTTCGGGCGTTGACTTCTTAGGCCGTAACTATTTGATCTGGTGGAGCACCGCCCTAGAGTGAAGCCTAGGTTGCCCGGAACGTAGAACATACCATTACCTTCACAATGGTTGCAATTATTCCTGTTATACGATGGAAAAACTGTTGCACCTTTATTGTATTTTAGGCTTCTGGCGTTGACTTCATAGGCCCTAACTATTCCATCTGGTGGAGCAACGTCCTAGACTGAAGCCTAGGTTGACCGGAACGTAGAAATGACCACAACTTTCACACTGGATTCCATTATTCGTTTTATACGATGGAAAAGCTGTTGAATTTATATCGTATTTTATGCTTCTGGCGTTGACTTCTTAGGCCCTAACTATTCCATCTGGTGGAACAACGCCCTAGGGTGAAGCCTAGGTTGCCAGAAACGTAGAAATGACCATAACTTTCACACTGGTTACCATTATTCGTTTTATACGATGGAAAAACTGTTTTATTTATTTTGTATTTCATGCATCGGGCGTTGACTTCTAAGGCCCTAACTATTCGATCTGGTGGCGCAACGCCCTAGAGTGAAGGCTAGGTTGCCCGGAACGTAGAAATGACCATAACTTTCACACTGGTTGCAATTATTCGTTTCATACGATGGAAAAGCTGTGGCATCTTTATTGTATTTTATTCATCTGGGGTTGACTTCTAAGGCCGTAGATATTAGATGTGGTGGAGCAACGACCTAGAGTGACGCCTAGGTTTCCCGGAACGTAGAAATGACCATTACTTTCACAATGTTTGCAATTATTCATTTTATACGATGGAAAAGCTTTTGTGCTTATATTGTACTTTATTCTTCTGGTGTTGACTTCTTAGACCCTAATTATTCGATCTGGTGGAGCAACGCCCTAGAGTGAAGACTAGGTTGCCCGGAACATGGAAATGACCATTACTTTCGCACTGTTTGCAGTTATTCCTGTTATACGATGGAAAAACTTTCGCATCTTTATTGTATTTTAGGCTTCTGGCGTTGACTTCATAGGCCCTAACTATTCCATCTGGTGGAGCAACGTCCTAGACTGAAGCCTAGGTTGACCGGAACGTAGAAATGACCATAACTTTCACACTGGATTCCATTATTCGTTTTATACGATGGAAAAGCTGTTGAATTTATATCGTATTTTATGTTTCTGGCGTTGACTTCTTAGGCCCTAACTATTCCATCTGGTGGAACAACGCCCTAGGGTGAAGCCTAGGTTGCCAGGAACGTAGAAATGACCATAACTTTCACACTGGTTACCATTATTCGTTTTATACGATGGAAAAGCTGTTGTATTTATATCGTATTTTATGCTTCTGGCGTTGACTTCTTAGGCCGTAACTATTCCATCTGGTGGAACAGCGCCCTAGGGTGAAGCCTAGGTTGCCCGGAACGCAGAAATGACCAGTACTTTCACACTGGTTGCAGTTATTCGTTTTATACAATGGAAAAACTGTTCTATGTATTTTGCATTTTATGCTTCGGGCGTTGACTTCTAAAGCCCTAACTATTCGATCTGGTGGAGCAACGCCCTAGAGTGAAGCCTAGGTTGCTCGGAACGTAGAAATGACCATTACCTTCACACTTTTGCAATTATTCATTTTATACGATGGCAAAGCTGTTGTATTTATATTGTACTTTATGCTTCCGGCGTTAACTTCTAAGGCCGTAGCTATCAGATGTGGAGCAGCAACGCCCTAGTGTGACACGTAGGTTGCCAGGCACGTAGAAATGACCATTGCTTTCACAATGTTCGCAATCATTCATTTTATACGATGGAAAAACTGTTGTACTTATATTGTATTTTATGCTTCGGGCGTTGACTCCTAAGGCCCTAACTATTCGGTTTGGTGGAGCAACGCCCTACAGTGAAGCCTAGGTTGCCCGGAACGTAGAAATGACCAGTACTTTCACAGTGGTTACAGTTATTCGTTTTATACAATGGAAAAACTGTTCTATTTATTTTGCATTTTACGCTTCTGGCATTGAATTCTAAGTCGCTATCTATTCCAACTGGTGGAGCAACACCCTAGAGTGCAGCCTAGGTTGCCCGGAACGTAGAAATGACCATTACTTTCACACTGTTTGCAATTATTCATTTTATACGATGGAAAAGTTGTTGTATTTATATTGTATTTTATGCTCATGGCGTTGACTTCTAAGGCCGTAGCTATTAGATGTGGTGGAGCTACTCCCTAGAGTGGCGCCTAGGTTGACCGGAACGTAGAAATGACCATTACTTTCACAATGTCTGCAATTATTCATTTTACACGATGGAAAAACTGTTGTACTTATATTGTATTTTATCCTTCTGGCGTTGAATTATAAGCGCCTAGCTATTCGATCTGGTGGAGCAACGCCCTAGAGTGAAACCTCGGTTACCCGGAACGTAGAAATGACCAGTACCTTCACACTGGTTGCAGTTATCCGTTTTATACAATGGAAAAACTGTTCTATTTATTTTGCATTTTATGCTTCGGGAGTCGACTTCTAAAGCCCTAACTATTCGATCTGGTGGAGCAACGCCCTAGAGTGAAGCCTAGGTTGCTCGGAACGTAGAAATGACCATTACCTTCACACTGTTTGCAATTATTCATTTTATACGATGGCAAAGCTGTTGTATTTATACTGTATTTTATGCTTCCGGCGTTAGCTTCTAAGGCCCTAACTATTCGATTTGGTGGAGCAACGCCCTACAGTGAAGCCTAGATTGCCCGGAACGTAGATATGTCCGTAATCATCACACAGGTTGCAATTATTCGTTTTATACGATGGAAAGACTGTTGTATTTATTTTGTAGTTTATGCTTCTGGCGTTGACTTCTAAGGCCCTAACTATTCCATCTGGTGGAACGACGCCCTAGGGTGAAGCCTAAGTTGCCCGGAAGGTAGAAATGACCAGTACTTTCACACTGGTTGCAGTTATTCGTTTTATACAATGGAAAAACTGTTCTATTTATTTTGCATTTTATGCTTCGGGCGTTGACTTCTAAGGCCCTAGCTATTCCATCTGGTGGAGCAACACCCTAGCGTGAAGCCTAGGTTGCCCGGAACGTAGAAATGACCATTACTTCCACACTGTTTGCAAATATACATTATATACAATGGAAAAGCTGTTGTACTCATATTGTAATTTATACTTCTGGCGTTGACTGCTTAGGCCGTAACTATTTGATCTGGTGGAGCACCGCCCTAGAGTGAAGCCTAGGTTGCCCGGAACGTAGAACATACCATTACCTTCACAATGGTTGCAGTTATTCCTGTTATACGATGGAAAAACTGTTGCACCTTTATTGTATTTTAGGCTTCTGGCGTTGACTTCATAGGCCCTAACTATTCCATCTGGTGGAGCAACGTCCTAGACTGAAGCCTAGGTTGACCGGAACGTAGAAATGACCACAACTTTCACACTGGTTTCCATTATTCGTTTTATACGATGGAAAAGCTGTTGAATTTATATCGTATTTTATGCTTCTGGCGTTGACTTCTTAGGCCCTAACTATTCCATCTGGTGGAACAACGCCCTAGGGTGAAGCCTAGGTTGCCAGGAACGTAGAAATGACCATAACTTTCACACTGGTTACCATTATTCGTTTTATACGATGGAAAAGCTGTTGTATTTATATCGTATTTTATGCTTCTGGCGTTGACTTCTTAGGCCGTAACTATTCCATCTGCTGGAACAGCGCCCTAGGGTGAAGCCTAGGTTGCCCGGAACGCAGAAATGACCAGTACTTTCACACTGGTTGCTGTTATTCGTTTTATGCAATGGAAAAACTGTTCTATGTATTTTGCATTTTATGCTTCGGGCGTTGACTTCTAAGGCCCTAACTATTCGATCTGGTGGAGCAACGCCCTAGAGTGAAGCCTAGGTTGCTCGGAACGTAGAAATGACCATTACCTTCACACTTTTGCAATTATTCATTTTATACGATGGCAAACCTGTTGTATTTATATTGTACTTTATGCTTCCGGCGTTAACTTCTAAGGCCGTAGCTATCAGATGTGGAGCAGCAACGCCCTAGTGTGACACGTAGGTTGCCAGGCACGTAGAAATGACCATTGCTTTCACAATGTTCGCAATCATTCATTTTATACGATGGAAAAACTGTTGTACTTATATTGTATTTTATGCTTCGGGCGTTGACTTCTAAGGCCCTAACTATTCGGTTTGGTGGAGCAACGCCCTACAGTGAAGCCTAGGTTGCCCGGAACGTAGAAATGACCAGTACTTTCACACTGGTTACAGTTATTCGTTTTATACAATGGAAAAACTGTTCTATTTATTTTGCATTTTATGCTTCTGGCATTGAATTCTAAGTCGCTATCTATTCCAACTGGTGGAGCAACACCCTAGAGTGCAGCCTAGGTTGCCCGGAACGTAGAAATGACCATTACTTTCACACTGTTTTGCAATTATTCATTTTATACGATGGAAAAGTTGTTGTATTTATATTGTATTTTATGCTCATGGCGTTGACTTCTAAGGCCGTAGCTATTAGATGTGGTGGAGCTACTCCCTAGAGTGGCGCCTAGGTTGACCGGAACGTAGAAATGACCATTACTTTCACAATGTCTGCAATTATTCATTTTACACGATGGAAAAACTGTTGTACTTATATTGTATTTTATCCTTCTGGCGTTGAATTCTAAGCGCCTAGCTATTCGATCTGGTGGAGCAACGCCCTAGAGTGAAACCTAGGTTACCCGGAACGTAGAAATGACCAGTACTTTCACACTGGTTGCAGTTATCCGTTTTATACAATGGAAGAACTGTTCTATTTATTTTGCATTTTATGGTTCGGGCGTCGACTTCTAAGGCCCTAACTATTCGATCTGGTGGAACAACGCCCTAGAGTGAAGCCTAGGTTGCGCGGGAAGTAGAAATGACCATAACTTTCACACTGGTTGCTATTATTCGTTTTATACGATGGAAAAGCTGTTATATTTATATTGCATATTATGATTCTGGCATTGAATTCTAAGTCCCTAGCTATTCCATCTGGTGGAGCAACACCCTAGCGTGAAGCCTAGGTTGCCCGGAGCGTAGAAATGACCATTACTTCCACACTGTTTGTAAATATACATTACATACGATGGAAAAGCTGTTTTACTTATATTGTATTTTATGCTTCTGGCGTTGACTTCTAAGGCCCTAACTATTCGATCTGGTGGAGCAACGCCCTAGGGTGAAGCCTAGGTTGCCCGCAAAGTAGAAATGACAATAACTTTCACACTGGTTGCAATTATTCGTTTTATACGATGGAAAAGCTGTTGCATCTTTATTGTATTTTATGCTTCTGTCGTTGACGTCTAAGGCCGTAGCTATTAGATGTGGTGGAGCAACGCCCTAGAGTGAAGCCTAGGCTGCTCGGAATGTAGAAATGTCTATAACTTTCACACTGGTTGCTATTATTCGTTTTATACGATGGAAAAGCTGTTATATTTATATTGCATTTTATGCTTCTGGCGTTGAATTCTAAGTCCCTAGCTCTTCGATCTGGTGGAGCAACGCCCTAGAGTGAAGCCTAGGTTGCCCGGAACGTAGAAATGACCATTACTTTCACACTGTTTGCAATTATTCATTTTATACGATGGAAATGCTGTTGTATTTATTTTGTATTTTAAGCTTCGGGCGTTAACTTCTAAGGCCCTAACTGTTTGATCTGGTGGAGCAACGCCCTAGAGTGAAGCCTAGGTTGCCCGGAACGTAGAAATGATCATTACTTTCGCACTGGTTGCAATTAGTCATGCTATACGATGGAAAAACTGTTGCATTTTTATTGTGTTTTATGCTTCTGGCGTTGACTTCTATGGCCCTACCTATTCGATCTGGTGGAGCGACACGCTAGAGTGCAGCCTAGGTAGCGCGGAACGTAGAAATGACCACAACTTTCACACTGATTGCTATTATTCGTTTTATACAATGGAAAAACTGTTCTATTTATTTTGCATTTTACGCTTCGGGCGTTGACTTCTAAGGCCCTAGCTATTCCATCTGGTGGAGCAACACCCTAGCGTGAAGCCTAGGTTGCCCGGAACGTAGAAATGACCATTACTTCCACACTGTTTGCAAATATACATTATATACGATGGAAAAGCTGTTGTACTTATATTGTAATTTATGCTTCCGGCGTTGACTTCTTAGGCCGTAACTATTTGACCTGGTGGAGCACCGCCCTAGGGTGAAGCCTAGGTTGCCCGGAACGCAGAAATGACCAGTACTTTCACACTGGTTGCAGTTATTCGTTTTATACAATGGAAAAACAGTTCTATGTATTTTGCATTTTATGCTTCGGCGTTGACTTCTAAGGCCCTAACTATTTGATCTGGTGCAGCACCGCCCTAGTGTGAAGCCTAGGTTGCCCGGAACGTAGAACATACCATTGCCTTCACACTGGTTGCAATTATTCCTGTTATACGATGGAAAAACTGTTGCACCTTTATTGTATTTTATGCTTCTGGCGTTGACTTCATAGGCCCAAACTATTCGATCTGGTGGA
This sequence comes from Calliopsis andreniformis, assembly GCF_051401765.1. Classification (NCBI taxonomy): domain Eukaryota; kingdom Metazoa; phylum Arthropoda; class Insecta; order Hymenoptera; family Andrenidae; genus Calliopsis; species Calliopsis andreniformis. The sequence goes on from NC_135072.1 coordinate 10,096,520, forward strand.
TCAACGTCCTAGAGTGAAGCCTAGGTTGCTCGGAACGTAGAAATGACCATTACCTTCACACTGTTTGCAATTATTCATTTTATACGATGGCAAAGCTGTTGTATTTATATTGTATTTTATGCTTCCGGCGTTAGCTTCTAAGGCCGTAGCTATCAGATGTGGAGCAGCAACGCCCTAGAGTGACGCGTAGGTCGCCAGGCACGTAGAAATGACCATTACTTTCACAATGTTCGCAATCATTCATTTTATACGATGGAAAAACTGTTGTACTTATATTGTATTTTATGCTTCGGGCGTTGACTTCTTAGGCCCTAACTATTCGATCTTGTGGAACAACGCCCTAGAGTGAAGCCTAGGTTGCCTGGAACGTAGAAATGACCATCACTTTCACACGGGTTGCAATTATTCCTGTTATAGGATGGAAAGACTGTTGTATTTTTATTGTATTTTATTCTTCTGGTGTTGACTTCTTAGGCCCTAACTATTCGATCTGGTGGAACAACGCCGTAGAGTGAAGCCTAGGTTGCCCGGAACGTAGAAATGGCCATTACTTTCACACTGTTTGCAATTATTCCTTTTATACGGTGGAACAGCTGTTGTATTTATATCGTATTTTATGCTTCTGGCGTTGACTTCTTAGGCCCTAACTATTCGATCTGCTGGAGCAACGCCCTAGGGTGAAGCCTAGGTTGCTCGAAGTGTAGAAATGACCATAACTTTCACATTGGTTGCAATTATTCGTTTTATACGATGGAAAAGCTGTTGTATTTATATCGTATTTTATGCTTCTGGCGTTGATTTCTTAGGCCCTAACTATTCCATCTGGTGGAACAACGCCCTAGGGTAAAGCCAAGATTGCGCGGAACGTAGAAATGACCATAACTTTCACACTGGTTGCTATCATTCGTTTTATATGATGGAAAAACTGTTGTATTTATATTGTATTTTATGCTTCTGTCGTTCACATCTTAGGCCCTTACTATTCGATCTGGTGGAGCAACGGCCTAGGGTGAAGCCTAGGTTGCCCGGAACGTAGAAATGACCATAACTTTCGTACTGGTTGCAATTATTCGTTTTATGTGGTGGAAAAACTGTTGTATTTATGTTTTATTTTATGCTTCTGGCGTTGACTTCTATGGCCCTAACTATTCGATCAGGTGGAGCAACGCCCTAGAGTGAAGCCTAGGTTGCTCGAAATGTAGAAATGTCCATAACTTACACACTGGTTGCAATTATTCGTTTTATACGATGGAAAAACTGTTGTATTTATATTGTATTTTATGCTTCTGGCGTTCACTTCTTAGGCCCTAACTATTCGATCTGGTGGTACAACGGCCTAGGGTGAAGCCTAGGTTGCCCGGAACGTAGAAATGACCATAACTTTTACACTGGCTGCAATTATTCGTTTTACACAATGGAAAAACCGTTCTATTTATTTTGTATTTTATGCTTCGGGCGTTGACTTCTAAGGCCCTAACTGTTTGATCTGGTGGAGCATCGCCGTAGAGTGAAGCCTAGGTTGCCCGGAACGTAGAAATGACCATAACTTTCACACTGGTTGCTATTATTCGTTTTATACGATGGAAAAACTGTTATATTTATATTGTATTTAAGCTTCTGGCGTTGACTTCTGAGGCCGTTGCTATTCGATGTGGTGGAAGAACGCCATAGAGTGAAGCCTAGGTAGCCCGGATCGTAGAAATGTCCATATCTTTCACACTGTTTGCAATTTTTCGTTTTATACGATGGAAAGACTGTTTTATTTATTTTGTATTTTATGCTTCGGGCGTTGACTTCTAAGGCCCTAACTACTCGATCTGGTGGAGCAACGCCCTAGAGTGCAGCCTAGGTTGCCCGGAACGTAGAAATGACCATAACTTTCACACTGGTTGCTATCATTCGTTTCATATGATGGAAAAACTGTTGTATTTATATTGTATTTTATGCTTCTGGTGTTCACTTCTTAGGCCCTAACTATTCGATCTGGTGGAACAACGGCCTAGGGTGAAGCCTAGGTTGCCCGGAACGTAGAAATGACCATAACTTTTACACTGGTAGCAATTACTTGTTTTATACAATGGAAAAACTGTTCTATTTATTTTGTATTTAATGCTTCGGGCGTTGACTTCTAAGGCCCTAACTGTTTGATCTGGTGGAGCAACGCCCTAGAGTGAAGCCTAGGTTGCCTGGAACGTAGAAATGACCATCACTTTCACACGGGTTGCAATTATTCCTGTTATAGGATGGAAAGGCTGTTGTATTTATATCGTATTTCATGCTTCTGGCGTTGACTTCTTAGGCCCTAACTATTCCATCTGGTGGAGCAACGCCCTACAGTGAAGCCTAGGTTGCTCGGAATGTAGAAATGACCATAACCTTCACACTGATTGCAATTATTCGTTTTATACGATGGAAAAACTGTTGCATCTTTATCGTATTTTATGTTTCTGGCTTTGACTTCTTAGGCCGTAACTATTCGATCTGGTGGAGCAACGCCCTGGAGTGAAACCTGGGTTGCCCGGAACGTAGAAGTGACCACTACTATCACACTGGTTGCAAATTACTCCTGCTATACGATGGAAAAACTGTTGTATTTTTATTGCATTTTATGCTTCTGGCGTTGACTTCTTAGGCCCTAACTATTCGATCTTGAGGAACAACGCCCTAGAGTGAAGCCTGGGTTGCCTGGAACGTAGAAATGACCATCACTTTCACACGGGTTGCAATTATTCCTGTTATAGGATGGAAAGACTGTTGTATTTTTATTGTATTTTATTCTTCTGATGTTGACTTCTTAGGCCCTATCTATTCGATCTGGTGGAACAACGCCGTAGAGTGAAGCCTAGGTTGCCCGGAACGTAGAAATGGCCATTACTTTCACACTGTTTGCAATTATTCCTTTTATACGGTGGAACAGCTGTTGTATTTATATCGTATTTTATGCTTCTGGTGTTGACTTCTTTAGCCCTGACTATTCGATCTGCTGGAGCAACGCCCTAGGGTGAAGCCTAGGTTGCGCGGAACGTAGAAATGACCATAACTTTCACACTGGTAGCAATTATTCGATTTATACAATGGAAAACCTATTCGATTTATTTTGTATTCTATGTTTCAGGCGTTGACTTCTAAGGCCCTAACTGTTTGATCTGGTGGACCAACGCCCTAGAATGAAGCCTAGGTTGCCCGGAACGTAGAAATGACCATATCTTTCACATTGTTTGCAATTATTAATTTATTCGATGCCAAAGCTGTTGTATTTATATTGTATTTTATGCTTCTGGCATTGACTTGTTAGGCCCCAACTATTCGATCTGGAGGAGCAATGCCTCAGAGTTATGTCTAGGATGCCCGAAACGCCGAAATGATCATTACTTTCACGCTTATTGCAATTATTCCTGTAATACGATGAAAAGACTGTTGTATTTTTATTGTATCTTATGCTCCTGGCTTTGACTTCTAAGACCCTAACTATTCGATTTGGTGGAGCAACACCCTGGAGTGGAGCCTAGGTTGCCCGGTACGTAGAAGTGACCATTCCTTTCACACTGTTTGCAAATATACTTTATATACGATGGAAAATCTGTTGTATTTATGTTGTATTTTATGCTTCTGGCGTTCACTTCTTAGGCCCTTACTATTCGATCTGGTGGAGCAACGGCCTAGGGTGAAGCCTAGGTTGCCCGGAACGTAGAAATGACCATAACTTTCGTACTGGTTGCAATTATTCGTTTTATATGCTGGAAAAACTGTTGTATTTATGTTGTATTTTATGCTTCTGGCGTTGACTTCTATGGCCCTAACTATTCGATCAGGTGGAGCAACGCCCTAGAGTGAAGCCTAGGTTGCTCGAAATGTAGAAATGTCCATAACTTACACACTGGTTGCAATTATTCGTTTTATACGGTGGAAAAACTGTTGTATTTATATTCTATTTTATGCTTCTGGCGTTCTCTTCCTAGGCCCTAACTATTCGATCTGGTGGTATAACGGCCTAGGGTGAAGCCTAGTTTGCCCGGAACGTAGAAATGACCATAACTTTTACACTGGCAGCAATTATTCGTTTTATACAATGGAAAAACCGTTCTATTTATTTTGTATTTTATGCTTCGGGCGTTGACTTCTGAGGCCCTAACTGTTTGATCTGGTGGAGCATCGCCGTCGAGTGAAGCCTAGGTTGCCCGGAACGTAGAAATGACCATAACTTTCACACTGGTTGCAATTATTTGTTTTATACAATGGAAAAGCTGTTGTATTTATATCGTATTTTATTCTTCTGGCGTTGACTTCTTAGGCCCTAACTACTCCATCTGGTGGAGCAACGCCCTAGAGTGAAGCCTAGGTTGCTCGGAATGTAGAAATGACCATAACTTTCACACTGATGGCAATTATTCGTTTTATACGATGGAAAAGCTGTTGCATCTTTATCGTATTTTATGCTTCTGGCTTTGACTTCTTAGGCCGTAACTATTCGATCTGGTGTAGCAACGCCCTGGAGTGAAACCTGGGTTGCCCGGAACGTAGAAGTGACCACTACTATCACACTGGTTGCAAATTATTCCTGCTATACGATGGAAAAACTGTTGTATTTTTATTGCATTTTATGCTTCTGGCGTTGACTTCTTAGGCCCTAACTATTCGATCTGGTGGAGCAATGCCTCAGAGTTAAGTCTAGGATGCCCGAAACGCCGAAATGATCATTACTTTCACGCTTGTTGCAATTATTCCTGTTATACGATGAAAAGACTGTTGTATATTTATTGTATTTTATGCTTCAGGCGTGGACTTCTGAGGCCGTAGCTATTCGATGTGGTGGAAGAACGCCATACAGTGAAGCCTAGGTTGCCCGGAACGTAGAAATGACCACTACTTCCACACTGTTTGCAATTATTCATTTAATACGATGGAAATGCTGTTGTATTTATATCGTATTTTATGCTTCGGGCGTTGACTTCTTAGGCCCTAACATTTCGATCTGGTGGAGCAACGCCCGACAGTGAAGCCTAGGTTGCCCGGAACGTAGATATGACCATAACCTTCACACAGGTTGCAATTATTCGTTTTATACGGTCTAAACGCTGTTGTATTTATTTTGTATTTTATTCTTCTGGTGTTGACTTCATAGGCCCTAACTATTCGATCTGGTGGAACAACGCCGTAGAGTGAAGCCTAGGTTGCCCGGAACGTAGAAATAACCATTACTTTCACACTGTTTGCAATTATTCCTTTTATACGATGGAAAAGCTGTTGCATTTATATCGTATTTTATGCTTCTGGCGTTGACTTCTAAGGACCTAACTATTCGATCTGGTGGAGCAACGGCCTAGAGTGAAGCCTAGGTTGCTCGGAATGTAGAAATGACCATAACTTTCACACTGATTGCTATTATTCGTTTTATACGATGGAAAAACTGTTGCATCTTTATCGTATTTTATGCTTCTGGCGTTGACTTCTTAGGCCGTAACTATTCGATCTGGTGGAGCAACGCCCTGGAGTGAAACCTGGGTTGCCCGGAACGTAGAAATGACCACTACTATCACACTGGTTGCAAATTATTCCTGCTATACGATGGAAAAGCTGTTGTATTTATATCGTATTTTATGCTTCTGGCGTTGACTTCTAAGGCCCTAACTATTCCATCTTGTGGAACAACGCCCAAGAGTAAAGCCCAGGTTGCTCGGAACGTAGAAATGACCATAACTTTCACACTGGTAGCAGTTATTCGTTTTATACAATGGAAAAACTGTTCTATTTATATTGTATTTTATGCTTCTGGCGTTGACTTCTTAGGACCTAACTATTCGATCTTGTGGAACAACGCCCTAGAGTGAAGCCTAGGTTGCCTGGAACGTAGAAATGACCATCACTTTCACACGGGTTGCAATTATTCCTGTTGTAGGGTGGAAAGACTGTTGTATTTTTATTGTATTTTATTCTTCTGGTGTTGACTTCTTAGGCCCTAACTATTCGATCTGGTGGAACAACGCCGTCGAGTGAAGCCTAGGTTGCCCGGAACGTAGAAATGACCATTACTTTCACACTGTTTGCAATTATTCCTTTTATACTTTGGAACAGCTGTTGTATTTATATCGTATTTTATGCTTCTAGCGTTGACTTCTTAGGTCCTTACTATTCGATCTGGTGGAGCAACGGCCTAGGGTGAAGCCTAGGTTGCCCGGAACGTAGAAATGACCATAACTTTCGTACTGGTTGCAATTATTCGTTTTATACAATGGAAAACGTATTCGATTTATTTTGTATTCTATGTTTCAGGCGTTGACTTCTAAGGCCCTAACTGTTTGATCTGGTGGCCCAACGCCCTAGAATGAAGCCTAGGTTGCCCGGAACGTAGAAATGACCATATCTTTCACATTGTTTGCAATTATTAATTTATTCGATGCCAAAGCTGTTGTATTTATATTGTATTTTATGCTTCTGGCATTGACTTGTTAGGCCCCAACTATTCGATCTGGAGGAGCAATGCCTCAGAGTTATGTCTAGGATGCCCGAAACGCCGAAATGATCATTACTTTCACGCTTATTGCAATTATTCCTGTAATACGATGAAAAGACTGTTGTATTTTTATTGTATCTTATGCTCCTGGCTTTGACTTCTAAGACCCTAACTATTCGATTTGGTGGAGCAACACCCTGTAGTGGAGCCTAGGTTGCCCGGTACGTAGAAGTGACCATTACTTTCACACTGTTTGCAAATATACATTATATACGATGGAAAATCTGTTGTATTTATGTTGTATTTTATGCTTCTGGCGTTCTCTTCTTAGGCCCTTACTATTCGATCTGGTGGAGCAACGGCCTAGGGTGAAGCCTAGGTTGCCCGGAACGTAGAAATGACCATAACTTTCGTACTGGTTGCAATTATTCGTTTTATATGGTGGAAAAACTGTTGTATTTGTGTTGTATTTTATGCTTCTGGCGTTGACTTCTATGGCCCTAACTGTTTGATCTGGTGGAGCATCGCCGTCGAGTGAAGCCTAGGTTGCCCGGAACGTAGAAATGACCATAACTTTCACACTGGTTGCAATTATTTGTTTTATACAATGGAAAAGCTGTTGTATTTATATCGTATTTTATTCTTCTGGCGTTGACTTCTTAGGCCCTAACTATTCCATCTGGTGGAGCAACGCCCTAGAGTGAAGCCTAGGTTGCTCGGAATGTAGAAATGACCATAACTTTCACACTGATTGCAATTATTCGTTTTATACGATGGAAAAGCTGTTGCATCTTTATCGTATTTTATGCTTCTGGCTTTGACTTCTTAGGCCGTAACTATTCGATCTGGTGTAGCAACGCCCTGGAGTGAAACCTGGGTTGCCCGGAACGTAGAAGTGACCACTACTATCACACTGGTTGCAAATTACTCCTGCTATACGATGGAAAAACTGTTGTATTTTTATTGCATTTTATGCTTCTGGCGTTGACTTCTTAGGCCCTAACTATTCGATCTGGTGGAGCAATGCCTCAGAGTTAAGTCTAGGATGCCCGAAACGCCGAAATGATCATTACTTTCACGCTTGTTGCAATTATTCCTGTTATACGATGAAAAGACTGTTGTATTTTTATTGTATTTTATGCTTCAGGCGTGGACTTCTGAGGCCGTAGCTATTCGATGTGGTGTAAGAACGCCATACAGTGAAGCCTAGGTTGCCCGGAACGTAGAAATGACCACTACTTTCACACTGTTTGCAATTATTCAATTAATACGATGGAAATGCTGTTGTATTTATATCGTATTTTATGCTTCGGGCGTTGACTTGTTAGGCCCTAACATTTCGATCTGGTGGAGCAACGCCCGACAGTGAAGCCTAGGTTGCCCGGAACGTAGATATGACCATAACCTTCACACAGGTTGCAATTATTCGTTTTATACGGTCTAAACGCTGTTGTATTTATTTTGTATTTTATTCTTCTGGTGTTGACTTCATAGGCCCTAACTATTCGATCTGGTGGAACAACGCCGTAGAGTGAAGCCTAGGTTGCCCGGAACGTAGAAGTAACCATTACTTTCACACTGTTTGCAATTACTCCTTTTATACGATGGAAATGATGTTGCATTTATATCGTATTTTATGCTTCTGGCGTTGACTTCTAAGGACCTAACTATTCGATCTGGTGGAGCAACGGCCTAGAGTGAAGCCTAGGTTGCTCGGAATGTAGAAATGACCATAACTTTCACACTGATTGCTATTATACGTTTTATACGATGGAAAAACTGTTGCATCTTTATCGTATTTTATGCTTCTGTCGTTGACTTCTTAGGCCGTAACTATTCGATCTGGTGGAGCAACGCCCTGGAGTGAAACCTGGGTTGCCCGGAACGTAGAAATGACCACTACTATCACACTGGTTGCAAATTATTCCTGCTATACGATGGAAAAGCTGTTGTATTTATATCGTATTTTATGCTTCTGGCGTTGACTTCTAAGGCCCTAACTATTCCATCTTGTGGAACAACGCCCAAGAGTAAAGCCCAGGTTGCTCGGAACGTAGAAATGACCATAACTTTCACACTGGTAGCAGTTATTCGTTTTATACAATGGAAAAACTGTTCTATTTATATTGTATTTTATGCTTCTGGCGTTGACTTCTTAGGACCTAACTATTCGATCTTGTGGAACAACGCCCTAGAGTGAAGCCTAGGTTGCCTGGAACGTAGAAATGACCATCACTTTCACACGGGTTGCAATTATTCCTGTTATAGGATGGAAAGACTGTTGTATTTTTATTGTATTTTATTCTTCTGGTGTTGACTTCTTAGGCCCTAACTATTCGATCTGGTGGAACAACGCCGTAGAGTGAAGCCTAGGTTGCCCGGAACGTAGAAATGGCCATTACTTTCACACTGTTTGCAATTATTCCTTTTATACGGTGGAACAGCTGTTGTATTTATATCGTATTTTATGCTTCTGGTGTTGACTTCTTTAGCCCTGACTATTCGATCTGCTGGAGCAACGCCCTAGGGTGAAGCCTAGGTTGCGCGGAACGTAGAAATGACCATAACTTTCACACTGGTAGCAATTATTCGATTTATACAATGGAAAACCTATTCGATTTATTTTGTATTCTATGTTTCAGGCGTTGACTTCTAAGGCCCTAACTGTTTGATCTGGTGGACCAACGCCCTAGAATGAAGCCTAGGTTGCCCGGAACGTAGAAATGACCATATCTTTCACATTGTTTGCAATTATTAATTTATTCGATGCCAAAGCTGTTGTATTTATATTGTATTTTATGCTTCTGGCATTGACTTGTTAGGCCCCAACTATTCGATCTGGAGGAGCAATGCCTCAGAGTTATGTCTAGGATGCCCGAAACGCCGAAATGATCATTACTTTCACGCTTATTGCAATTATTCCTGTAATACGATGAAAAGACTGTTGTATTTTTATTGTATCTTATGCTCCTGGCTTTGACTTCTAAGACCCTAACTATTCGATTTGGTGGAGCAACACCCTGGAGTGGAGCCTAGGTTGCCCGGTACGTAGAAGTGACCATTCCTTTCACACTGTTTGCAAATATACTTTATATACGATGGAAAATCTGTTGTATTTATGTTGTATTTTATGCTTCTGGCGTTCACTTCTTAGGCCCTTACTATTCGATCTGGTGGAGCAACGGCCTAGGGTGAAGCCTAGGTTGCCCGGAACGTAGAAATGACCATAACTTTCGTACTGGTTGCAATTATTCGTTTTATATGCTGGAAAAACTGTTGTATTTATGTTGTATTTTATGCTTCTGGCGTTGACTTCTATGGCCCTAACTATTCGATCAGGTGGAGCAACGCCCTAGAGTGAAGCCTAGGTTGCTCGAAATGTAGAAATGTCCATAACTTACACACTGGTTGCAATTATTCGTTTTATACGGTGGAAAAACTGTTGTATTTATATTCTATTTTATGCTTCTGGCGTTCTCTTCCTAGGCCCTAACTATTCGATCTGGTGGTATAACGGCCTAGGGTGAAGCCTAGTTTGCCCGGAACGTAGAAATGACCATAACTTTTACACTGGCAGCAATTATTCGTTTTATACAATGGAAAAACCGTTCTATTTATTTTGTATTTTATGCTTCGGGCGTTGACTTCTGAGGCCCTAACTGTTTGATCTGGTGGAGCATCGCCGTCGAGTGAAGCCTAGGTTGCCCGGAACGTAGAAATGACCATAACTTTCACACTGGTTGCAATTATTTGTTTTATACAATGGAAAAGCTGTTGTATTTATATCGTATTTTATTCTTCTGGCGTTGACTTCTTAGGCCCTAACTATTCCATCTGGTGGAGCAACGCCCTAGAGTGAAGCCTAGGTTGCTCGGAATGTAGAAATGACCATAACTTTCACACTGATGGCAATTATTCGTTTTATACGATGGAAAAGCTGTTGCATCTTTATCGTATTTTATGCTTCTGGCTTTGACTTCTTAGGCCGTAACTATTCGATCTGGTGTAGCAACGCCCTGGAGTGAAACCTGGGTTGCCCGGAACGTAGAAGTGACCACTACTATCACACTGGTTGCAAATTATTCCTGCTATACGATGGAAAAACTGTTGTATTTTTATTGCATTTTATGCTTCTGGCGTTGACTTCTTAGGCCCTAACTATTCGATCTGGTGGAGCAATGCCTCAGAGTTAAGTCTAGGATGCCCGAAACGCCGAAATGATCATTACTTTCACGCTTGTTGCAATTATTCCTGTTATACGATGAAAAGACTGTTGTATATTTATTGTATTTTATGCTTCAGGCGTGGACTTCTGAGGCCGTAGCTATTCGATGTGGTGGAAGAACGCCATACAGTGAAGCCTAGGTTGCCCGGAACGTAGAAATGACCACTACTTCCACACTGTTTGCAATTATTCATTTAATACGATGGAAATGCTGTTGTATTTATATCGTATTTTATGCTTCGGGCGTTGACTTCTTAGGCCCTAACATTTCGATCTGGTGGAGCAACGCCCGACAGTGAAGCCTAGGTTGCCCGGAACGTAGATATGACCATAACCTTCACACAGGTTGCAATTATTCGTTTTATACGGTGTAAACGCTGTTGTATTTATTTTGTATTTTATTCTTCTGGTGTTGACTTCATAGGCCCTAACTATTCGATCTGGTGGAACAACGCCGTAGAGTGAAGCCTAGGTTGCCCGGAACGTAGAAATAACCATTACTTTCACACTGTTTGCAATTATTCCTTTTATACGATGGAAAAGCTGTTGCATTTATATCGTATTTTATGCTTCTGGCGTTGACTTCTAAGGACCTAACTATTCGATCTGGTGGAGCAACGGCCTAGAGTGAAGCCTAGGTTGCTCGGAATGTAGAAATGACCATAACTTTCACACTGATTGCTATTATTCGTTTTATACGATGGAAAAACTGTTGCATCTTTATCGTATTTTATGCTTCTGGCGTTGACTTCTTAGGCCGTAACTATTCGATCTGGTGGAGCAACGCCCTGGAGTGAAACCTGGGTTGCCCGGAACGTAGAAATGACCACTACTATCACACTGGTTGCAAATTATTCCTGCTATACGATGGAAAAGCTGTTGTATTTATATCGTATTTTATGCTTCTGGCGTTGACTTCTAAGGCCCTAACTATTCCATCTTGTGGAACAACGCCCAAGAGTAAAGCCCAGGTTGCTCGGAACGTAGAAATGACCATAACTTTCACACTGGTAGCAGTTATTCGTTTTATACAATGGAAAAACTGTTCTATTTATATTGTATTTTATGCTTCTGGCGTTGACTTCTTAGGACCTAACTATTCGATCTTGTGGAACAACGCCCTAGAGTGAAGCCTAGGTTGCCTGGAACGTAGAAATGACCATCACTTTCACACGGGTTGCAATTATTCCTGTTGTAGGGTGGAAAGACTGTTGTATTTTTATTGTATTTTATTCTTCTGGTGTTGACTTCTTAGGCCCTAACTATTCGATCTGGTGGAACAACGCCGTCGAGTGAAGCCTAGGATGCCCGGAACGTAGAAATGACCATTACTTTCACACTGTTTGCAATTATTCCTTTTATACTTTGGAACAGCTGTTGTATTTATATCGTATTTTATGCTTCTAGCGTTGACTTCTTAGGTCCTTACTATTCGATCTGGTGGAGCAACGGCCTAGGGTGAAGCCTAGGTTGCCCGGAACGTAGAAATGACCATAACTTTCGTACTGGTTGCAATTATTCGTTTTATACAATGGAAAACGTATTCGATTTATTTTGTATTCTATGTTTCAGGCGTTGACTTCTAAGGCCCTAACTGTTTGATCTGGTGGCCCAACGCCCTAGAATGAAGCCTAGGTTGCCCGGAACGTAGAAATGACCATATCTTTCACATTGTTTGCAATTATTAATTTATTCGATGCCAAAGCTGTTGTATTTATATTGTATTTTATGCTTCTGGCATTGACTTGTTAGGCCCCAACTATTCGATCTGGAGGAGCAATGCCTCAGAGTTATGTCTAGGATGCCCGAAACGCCGAAATGATCATTACTTTCACGCTTATTGCAATTATTCCTGTAATACGATGAAAAGACTGTTGTATTTTTATTGTATCTTATGCTCCTGGCTTTGACTTCTAAGACCCTAACTATTCGATTTGGTGGAGCAACACCCTGGAGTGGAGCCTAGGTTGCCCGGTACGTAGAAGTGACCATTACTTTCACACTGTTTGCAAATATACATTATATACGATGGAAAATCTGTTGTATTTATGTTGTATTTTATGCTTCTGGCGTTCTCTTCTTAGGCCCTTACTATTCGATCTGGTGGAGCAACGGCCTAGGGTGAAGCCTAGGTTGCCCGGAACGTAGAAATGACCATAACTTTCGTACTGGTTGCAATTATTCGTTTTATATGGTGGAAAAACTGTTGTATTTGTGTTGTATTTTATGCTTCTGGCGTTGACTTCTATGGCCCTAACTGTTTGATCTGGTGGAGCATCGCCGTCGAGTGAAGCCTAGGTTGCCCGGAACGTAGAAATGACCATAACTTTCACACTGGTTGCAATTATTTGTTTTATACAATGGAAAAGCTGTTGTATTTATATCGTATTTTATTCTTCTGGCGTTGACTTCTTAGGCCCTAACTATTCCATCTGGTGGAGCAACGCCCTAGAGTGAAGCCTAGGTTGCTCGGAATGTAGAAATGACCATAACTTTCACACTGATTGCAATTATTCGTTTTATACGATGGAAAAGCTGTTGCATCTTTATCGTATTTTATGCTTCTGGCTTTGACTTCTTAGGCCGTAACTATTCGATCTGGTGTAGCAACGCCCTGGAGTGAAACCTGGGTTGCCCGGAACGTAGAAGTGACCACTACTATCACACTGGTTGCAAATTACTCCTGCTATACGATGGAAAAACTGTTGTATTTTTATTGCATTTTATGCTTCTGGGGTTGACTTCTTAGGCCCTAACTATTCGATCTGGTGGAGCAATGCCTCAGAGTTAAGTCTAGGATGCCCGAAACGCCGAAATGATCATTACTTTCACGCTTGTTGCAATTATTCCTGTTATACGATGAAAAGACTGTTGTATTTTTATTGTATTTTATGCTTCAGGCGTGGACTTCTGAGGCCGTAGCTATTCGATGTGGTGTAAGAACGCCATACAGTGAAGCCTAGGTTGCCCGGAACGTAGAAATGACCACTACTTTCACACTGTTTGCAATTATTCAATTAATACGATGGAAATGCTGTTGTATTTATATCGTATTTTATGCTTCGGGCGTTGACTTCTTAGGCCCTAACATTTCGATCTGGTGGAGCAACGCCCGACAGTGAAGCCTAGGTTGCCCGGAACGTAGATATGACCATAACCTTCACACAGGTAGCAATTATTCGTTTTATACGGTCTAAACGCTGTTGTATTTATTTTGTATTTTATTCTTCTGGTGTTGACTTCATAGGCCCTAACTATTCGATCTGGTGGAACAACGCCGTAGAGTGAAGCCTAGGTTGCCCGGAACGTAGAAGTAACCATTACTTTCACACTGTTTGCAATTACTCCTTTTATACGATGGAAATGCTGTTGCATTTATATCGTATTTTATGCTTCTGGCGTTGACTTCTAAGGACCTAACTATTCGATCTGGTGGAGCAACGGCCTAGAGTGAAGCCTAGGTTGCTCGGAATGTAGAAATGACCATAACTTTCACACTGATTGCTATTATACGTTTTATACGATGGAAAAACTGTTGCATCTTTATCGTATTTTATGCTTCTGTCGTTGACTTCTTAGGCCGTAACTATTCGATCTGGTGGAGCAACGCCCTGGAGTGAAACCTGGGTTGCCCGGAACGTAGAAATGACCACTACTATCACACTGGTTGCAAATTATTCCTGCTATACGATGGAAAAGCTGTTGTATTTATATCGTATTTTATGCTTCTGGCGTTGACTTCTAAGGCCCTAACTATTCCATCTTGTGGAACAACGCCCAAGAGTAAAGCCCAGGTTGCTCGGAACGTAGAAATGACCATAACTTTCACACTGGTAGCAGTTATTCGTTTTATACAATGGAAAAACTGTTCTATTTATATTGTATTTTATGCTTCTGGCGTTGACTTCTTAGGACCTAACTATTCGATCTTGTGGAACAACGCCCTAGAGTGAAGCCTAGGTTGCCTGGAACGTAGAAATGACCATCACTTTCACACGGGTTGCAATTATTCCTGTTATAGAGTGGAAAGACTGTTGTATTTTTATTGTATTTTATTCTTCTGGTGTTGACTTCTTAGGCCCTAACTATTCGATCTGGTGGAACAACGCCGTCGAGTGAAGCCTAGGTTGCCCGGAACGTAGAAATGACCATTACTTTCACACTGTTTGCAATTATTCCTTTTATACTTTGGAACAGCTGTTGTATTTATATCGTATTTTATGCTTCTAGCGTTGACTTCTTAGGCCCTTACTATTCGATCTGGTGGAGCAACGGCCTAGGGTGAAGCCTAGGTAGCCCGGAACGTAGAAATGACCATAACTTTCGTACTGGTTGCAATTATTCGTTTTATATGGTGGAAAAACTGTTGTATTTATGTTGTATTTTATGCTTCTGGCGTTGACTTCTATGGCCCTAACTATTCGATCAGGTGGAGCAACGCCCTAGAGTGAAGCCTAGGTTGCTCGAAATGTAGAAATGTCCATAACTTACACACTGGTTGCAATTATTCGTTTTATACGGTGGAAAAACTGTTGTATTTATATTCTATTTTATGCTTCTGGCGTTCTCTTCCTAGGCCCTAACTATTCGATCTGGTGGTATAACGGCCTAGGGTGAAGCCTAGTTTGCCCGGAACGTAGAAATGACCATAACTTTTACACTGGCAGCAATTATTCGTTTTATACAATGGAAAAACCGTTCTATTTATTTTGTGTTTTATGCTTCGGGCGTTGACTTCTGAGGCCCTAACTGTTTGATCTGGTGGAGCATCGCCGTCGAGTGAAGCCTAGGTTGCCCGGAACGTAGAAATGACCATAACTTTCACACTGGTTGCAATTATTTGTTTTATACAATGGAAAAGCTGTTGTATTTATATCGTATTTTATTCTTCTGGCGTTGACTTCTTAGGCCCTAACTATTCCATCTGGTGGAGCAACGCCCTAGAGTGAAGCCTAGGTTGCTCGGAATGTAGAAATGACCATAACTTTCACACTGATTGCAATTATTCGTTTTATACGATGGAAAAGCTGTTGCATCTTTATCGTATTTTATGCTTCTGGCTTTGACTTCTTAGGCCGTAACTATTCGATCTGGTGTAGCAACGCCCTGGAGTGAAACCTGGGTTGCCCGGAACGTAGAAGTGACCACTACTATCACACTGGTTGCAAATTATTCCTGCTATACGATGGAAAAACTGTTGTATTTTTATTGCATTTTATGCTTCTGGCGTTGACTTCTTAGGCCCTAACTATTCGATCTGGTGGAGCAATGCCTCAGAGTTAAGTCTAGGATGCCCGAAACGCCGAAATGATCATTACTTTCACGCTTGTTGCAATTATTCCTGTTATACGATGAAAAGACTGTTGTATATTTATTGTATTTTATGCTTCAGGCGTGGACTTCTGAGGCCGTAGCTATTCGATGTGGTGGAAGAACGCCATACAGTGAAGCCTAGGTTGCCCGGAACGTAGAAATGACCACTACTTTCACACTGTTTGCAATTATTCATTTAATACGATGGAAATGCTGTTGTATTTATATCGTATTTTATGCTTCGGGCGTTGACTTCTTAGGCCCTAACATTTCGATCTGGTGGAGCAACGCCCGACAGTGAAGCCTAGGTTGCCCGGAACGTAGATATGACCATAACTTTCACACTGATTGCTATTATTCGTTTTATACGATGGAAAAACTGTTGCATCTTTATCGTATTTTATGCTTCTGGCGTTGACTTCTTAGGCCGTAACTATTCGATCTGGTGGAGCAACGCCCTGGAGTGAAACCTGGGTTGCCCGGAACGTAGAAATGACCACTACTATCACACTGGTTGCAAATTATTCCTGCTATACGATGGAAAAGCTGTTGTATTTATATCGTATTTTATGCTTCTGGCGTTGACTTCTAAGGCCCTAACTATTCCATCTTGTGGAACAACGCCCAAGAGTAAAGCCCAGGTTGCTCGGAACGTAGAAATGACCATAACTTTCACACTGGTAGCAGTTATTCGTTTTATACAATGGAAAAACTGTTCTATTTATATTGTATTTTATGCTTCTGGCGTTGACTTCTTAGGACCTAACTATTCGATCTTGTGGAACAACGCCCTAGAGTGAAGCCTAGGTTGCCTGGAACGTAGAAATGACCATCACTTTCACACGGGTTGCAATTATTCCTGTTGTAGGGTGGAAAGGCTGTTGTATTTTTATTGTATTTTATTCTTCTGGTGTTGACTTCTTAGGCCCTAACTATTCGATCTGGTGGAACAACGCCGTCGAGTGAAGCCTAGGTTGCCCGGAACGTAGAAATGACCATTACTTTCACACTGTTTGCAATTATTCCTTTTATACTTTGGAACAGCTGTTGTATTTATATCGTATTTTATGCTTCTAGCGTTGACTTCTTAGGTCCTTACTATTCGATCTGGTGGAGCAACGGCCTAGGGTGAAGCCTAGGTTGCCCGGAACGTAGAAATGACCATAACTTTCGTACTGGTTGCAATTATTCGTTTTATACAATGGAAAACGTATTCGATTTATTTTGTATTCTATGTTTCAGGCGTTGACTTCTAAGGCCCTAACTGTTTGATCTGGTGGCCCAACGCCCTAGAATGAAGCCTAGGTTGCCCGGAACGTAGAAATGACCATATCTTTCACATTGTTTGCAATTATTAATTTATTCGATGCCAAAGCTGTTGTATTTATATTGTATTTTATGCTTCTGGCATTGACTTGTTAGGCCCCAACTATTCGGTCTGGAGGAGCAATGCCTCAGAGTTATGTCTAGGATGCCCGAAACGCCGAAATGATCATTACTTTCACGCTTATTGCAATTATTCCTGTAATACGATGAAAAGACTGTTGTATTTTTATTGTATCTTATGCTCCTGGCTTTGACTTCTAAGACCCTAACTATTCGATTTGGTGGAGCAACACCCTGGAGTGGAGCCTAGGTTGCCCGGTACGTAGAAGTGACCATTACTTTCACACTGTTTGCAAATATACATTATATACGATGGAAAATCTGTTGTATTTATGTTGTATTTTATGCTTCTGGCGTTCTCTTCTTAGGCCCTTACTATTCGATCTGGTGGAGCAACGGCCTAGGGTGAAGCCTAGGTTGCCCGGAACGTAGAAATGACCATAACTTTCGTACTGGTTGCAATTATTCGTTTTATATGGTGGAAAAACTGTTGTATTTGTGTTGTATTTTATGCTTCTGGCGTTGACTTCTATGGCCCTAACTATTCGATCAGGTGGAGCAACGCCCTAGAGTGAAGCCTAGGTTGCTCCAAATGTAGAAATGACCATAACTTTCACACTGGTTGCAATTATTTGTTTTATACAATGGAAAAGCTGTTGTATTTATATCGTATTTTATTCTTCTGGCGTTGACTTCTTAGGCCCTAACTATTCCATCTGGTGGAGCAACGCCCTAGAGTGAAGCCTAGGATGCTCGGAATGTAGAAATGACCATAACCTTCACACTGATTGCAATTATTCGTTTTATACGATGGAAAAGCTGTTGCATCTTTATCGTATTTTATGCTTCTGGCTTTGACTTCTTAGGCCGTAACTGTTCGATCTGGTGGAGCAACGGCCTGGAGTGAAACCTGGGTTGCCCGGAACGTAGAAGTGACCACTACTATCACACTGGTTGCAAATTATTCCTGCTATACGATGGAAAAACTGTTGTATTTTTATTGCATTTTATGCTTCTGGCGTTGACTTCTTAGGCCCTAACTATTCGATCTGGTGGAGCAATGCCTCAGAGTTAAGTCTAGGATGCCCGAAACGCCGAAATGATCATTACTTTCACGCTTGTTGCAATTATTCCTGTTATACGATGAAAAGGCTGTTGTATTTTTATTGTATTTTATGCTTCAGGCGTGGACTTCTGAGGCCGTAGCTATTCGATGTGGTGTAAGAACGCCATACAGTGAAGCCTAGGTTGCCCGGAACGTAGAAATGACCACTACTTTCACACTGTTTGCAATTATTCAATTAATACGATGGAAATGCTGTTGTATTTATATCGTATTTTATGCTTCGGGCGTTGACTTCTTAGGCCCTAACATTTCGATCTGGTGGAGCAACGCCCGACAGTGAAGCCTAGGTTGCCCGGAACGTAGATATGACCATAACCTTCACACAGGTTGCAATTATTCGTTTTATACGGTCTAAACGCTGTTGTATTTATTTTGTATTTTATTCTTCTGGTGTTGACTTCATAGGCCCTAACTATTCGATCTGGTGGAACAACGCCGTAGAGTGAAGCCTAGGTTGCCCGGAACGTAGAAGTAACCATTACTTTCACACTGTTTGCAATTACTCCTTTTATACGATGGAAATGCTGTTGCATTTATATCGTATTTTATGCTTCTGGCGTTGACTTCTAAGGACCTAACTATTCGATCTTGTGGAGCAACGGCCTAGAGTGAAGCCTAGGTTGCTCGGAATGTAGAAATGACCATAACTTTCACACTGATTGCTATTATACGTTTTATACGATGGAAAAACTGTTGCATCTTTATCGTATTTTATGCTTCTGTCGTTGACTTCTTAGGCCGTAACTATTCGATCTGGTGGAGCAACGCCCTGGAGTGAAACCTGGGTTGCCCGGAACGTAGAAATGACCACTACTATCACACTGGTTGCAAATTATTCCTGCTATACGATGGAAAAGCTGTTGTATTTATATCGTATTTTATGCTTCTGGCGTTGACTTCTAAGGCCCTAACTATTCCATCTTGTGGAACAACGCCCAAGAGTAAAGCCCAGGTTGCTCGGAACGTAGAAATGACCATAACTTTCACACTGGTAGCAGTTATTCGTTTTATACAATGGAAAAACTGTTCTATTTATATTGTATTTTATGCTTCTGGCGTTGACTTCTTAGGACCTAACTATTCGATCTTGCGGAACAACGCCCTAGAGTGAAGCCTAGGTTGCCTGGAACGTAGAAATGACCATCACTTTCACACGGGTTGCAATTATTCCTGTTATAGAGTGGAAAGACTGTTGTATTTTTATTGTATTTTATTCTTCTGGTGTTGACTTCTTAGGCCCTAACTATTCGATCTGGTGGAACAACGCCGTCGAGTGAAGCCTAGGTTGCCCGGAACGTAGAAATCACCATTACTTTCACACTGTTTGCAATTATTCCTTTTATACTTTGGAACAGCTGTTGTATTTATATCGTATTTTATGCTTCTAGCGTTGACTTCTTAGGCCCTTACTATTCGATCTGGTGGAGCAACGGCCTAGGGTGAAGCCTAGGTAGCCCGGAACGTAGAAATGACCATAACTTTCGTACTGGTTGCAATTATTCGTTTTATATGGTGGAAAAACTGTTGTATTTATGTTGTATTTTATGCTTCTGGCGTTGACTTCTATGGCCCTAACTATTCGATCAGGTGGAGCAACGCCCTAGAGTGAAGCCTAGGTTGCTCGAAATGTAGAAATGTCCATAACTTACACACTGGTTGCAATTATTCGTTTTATACGATGGAAAAACTGTTGTATTTATATTGTATTTTATGCTTCTGGCGTTCTCTTCTTAGGCCCTAACTATTCGATCTGGTGGTATAACGGCCTAGGGTGAAGCCTAGGTTGCCCTGAACGTAGAAATTACCATAACTTTTACACTGGCAGCAATTATTCGTTTTATACAATGGAAAAACCGTTCTATTTATTTTGTATTTTATGCCTCGGGCGTTGACTTCTGAGGCCCTAACTGTTTGATCTGGTGGAGCGTCGCCGTCGAGTGAAGCCTAGGTTGCCCGGAACGTAGAAATGACCATAACTTTCACACTGGTTGCAATTATTTGTTTTATACAATGGAAAAGCTGTTGTATTTATATCGTATTTTATTCTTCTGGCGTTGACTTCTTAAGCCCTAACTATTCCATCTGGTGCAGCAACGCCCTAGAGTGAAGCCTAGGTTGCTCGGAATGTAGAAATGACCATAACCTTCACACTGATTGCAATTATTCGTTTTATACGATGGAAAAGCTGTTGCATCTTTATCGTATTTTATGCTTCTGGCTTTGACTTCTTAGGCCGTAACTATTCGATCTGGTGGAGCAACGCCCTGGAGTGAGACCTGGGTTGCCCGGAACGTAGAAGTGACCACTACTATCACACTGGTTGCAAATTATTCCTGCTATACGATGGAAAAACTGTTGTATTTTTATTGCATTTTATGCTTCTGGCGTTGACTTCTTAGGCCCTAACTATTCGATCTGGTGGAGCAATGCCTCACAGTTAAGTCTAGGATGCCCGAAACGCCGAAATGATCATTACTTTCACGCTTGTAGCAATTATTCCTGTTATACGATGAAAAGACTATTGTATTTTTATTGTATTTTATGTTTCAGGCGTGGACTTCTGAGGCCGTAGCTATTCGATGTGGTGGAAGAACGCCATACAGTGAAGCCTAGGTTGCCCGGAACGTAGAAATGACCACTACTTTCAGACTGTTTGCAATTATTCATTTAATACGATGGAAATGCTGTTGTATTTATATCGTATTTTATGCTTCGGGCGTTGACTTCTTAGGCCCTAACACTTCGATCTGGTGGAGCAACGCCCGACAGTGAAGCCTAGGTTGCCCGGAACGTAGATATGACCATAACCTTCACACAGGTTGCAATTATTCGTTTTATACGGTCTAAACGCTGTTGTATTTATTTTGTATTTTATTCTTCTGGTGTTGACTTCATAGGCCCTAACTATTCGATCTGGTGGAACAACGCCGTAGAGTGAAGCCTAGGTTGCCCGGAACGTAGAAATAACCATTACTTTCACACTGTTTGCAATTATTCCTTTTATACGATGGAAAAGCTGTTGCATTTATATCGTATTTTATGCTTCTGGCGTTGACTTCTAAGGACCTAACTATTCGATCTGGTGGAGCAACGGCCTAGAGTAAAGCCTAGGTTGCTCGGAGTGTAGAAATGACCATAACTTTCACACTGATTGCTATTATTCGTTTTATACGATGGAAAAACTGTTGCATCTTTATCGTATTTTATGCTTCTGGCGTTGACTTCTTAGGCCGTAACTATTCGATCTGGTCGAGCAACGCCCTGGAGTGAAACCTGGGTTGCCCGGAACGTAGAAATGACCACTACTATCACACTGGTTGCAAATTATTCCTGCTATACGATGGAAAAGCTGTTGTATTTATATCGTATTTTATGCTTCTGGCGTTGTCTTCTTAGGACCTAACTATTCGATCTTGTGGAGCAACGCCCTAGAGTGAAGCCTAGGTTGCCTGGAACGTAGAAATGACCATCACTTTCACACGGGTTGCAATTATTCCTGTTATAGGATGGAAAAACTGTTGCATCTTTATCGTATTTTATGCTTCTGGCGTTGACTTCTTAGGCCGTAACTATTCGATCTGGTGGAGCAACGCCCTGGAGTGAAACCTGGGTTGGCCGGAACGTAGAAATGACCACTACTATCACACTGGTTGCAAATTATTCCTGCTATACGATGGAAAAGCTGTTGTATTTATATCGTATTTTATGCTGCTGGCGTTGACTTCTAAGGCCCTAACTATTCCATCTGGTGGAACAACGCCCAAGAGTAAAGCCCAGGTTGCCCGGAACGTAGAAATGACCATAACTTTCACACTGGTTGCAATTATTTGTTTCATACAACGGAAAAGCTGTTGTATTTATATCGTATTTTATGCTTCTGGCGTTGACTTCTTAGGCCCTAACTATTCCATCTGGTGGAGCAACGCCCTAGAGTGAAGCCTAGGTTGCTCGGAATGTAGAAATGACCATAACCTTCACACTGATTGCAATTATTCGTTTTATACGATGGAAAAACTGTTGCATCTTTATCGTATTTTATGCTTCTGGCTTTGACTTCTTAGGCCGTAACTATTCGATCTGGTGGAGCAACGCCCTGGAGTGAAACCTGGGTTGCCCGGAACGTAGAAGTGACCACTACTATCACACTGGTTGCAAATTATTCCTGCTATACGATGGAAAAGCTGTTGTATTTATATCGTATTTTATGCTTCTGGCGTTGACTTCTGAGGCCCTAACTATTCCATCTGGTGGATCAACGCCCCAGAGTAAAGCCCAGGTTGCCCGGAACGTAGAAATGACCATAACTTTCACACTGGTTGCAATTATTTGTTTTATACAATGGAAAAGCTGTTGTATTTATATCGTATTTTATGCTTCTGGCGTTGACTTCTTAGGCCCTAACTATTCCATCTGGTGGAACAACGCCCAAGAGCAAAGCCCAGGTTGCGCGGAACGTAGAAATGACCATAACTTTCACACTGATAGCAATTATTCGTTTTATACAATGGAAAAACTGTTCTATTTATATTGTATTTTATGCATCTGGCGTTGACTTCTTAGGCCCTAACTATTCGATCTTGTGGAACAACGCCCTAGAGTGAAGCCTAGGTTGCCTGGAACGTAGAAATGACCATCACTTTCACACGGGTTGCAATTATTCCTGTTATAGGATGGAAAGACTGTTGTATTTTTATTGTACTTTATTCTTCTGGTGTTGACTTCTTAGGCCCTAACTACTCGATCTGGTGGAACAACGCCGTAGAGTGAAGCCTAGGTTGCCCGGAACGTAGAAATAACCGTTACTTTCACACTGTTTGCAATTATTCCTTTTATACGATGGAAAAGCTGTTGCATTTATATCGTATTTTATGCTTCTGGCGTTGACTTCTGAGGCCCTAACTATTCGATCTGGTGGAGCAACGGCCTAGAGTGAAGCCTAGGTAGCCCGGAGCGTAGAAATGTCCACATCTTTCACACTGTTTGCAATTATTAATTTTATACGATGGCAAAGCTGTTGTATTTATATTGTATTTTATGCTTCTGGCGTTGACTTCTTAGGCCCTAACTATTCGATCTGGTGGAGCAATGCCTCAGAGTTAAGTCTAGGATACCCGAAACGCCGAAATGATCATTACTTTCACCCTTGTTGCAATTATTCCTGTCATACGATGAAAAGACTGTTGTATTTTCATTGTATTTTATGCTTCAGGTGTGGTCTTCTAAGGCCATAGCTATTCGATATGTTGGAGCACCGCCCTAGAGTGAAGCCTAGGTTGCTCGGAACGTAGAAATGACCACTACCTTCACACTGTTTGCAATTATTCATTTAATACGATGGAAATGCTGTTGTATTTATATCGTATTTTATGCTTCGGGCGTTGACTTCTTAGGCCCTAACACTTCGATCTGGTGGAGCACCGCCCTAGAGTGAAGCCTAGGTTGCTCGGAACGTAGAAATGACCACTACCTTCACACTGTTTGCAATTATTCATTTAATACGATGGAAGTGCTGTTGTATTTATACCGTATTTAAGCTTCAGGCGTTGACTTCTTAGGCCCTAACATTTCGATCTGGTGGAGCAACGCCCGACAGTGAAGCCTAGGTTGCCCGGAACGTAGATATGACGATAACCTTCACACAGGTTGCAATTATTCGTTTCATACGGTGTAAAGGCTGTTGTATTTATTTTGTATTTTATTCTTCTGGTGTTGACTTCTTAGGCCCTAACTATTCGATCTGGTGGAACAACGCCGTAGAGTGAAGCCTAGGTTGCCCGGAACGTAGAAATGACCATTACTTTCTCACTGTTTGCAATTATTCCTTTTACACGATGGAAAAGCTGTTGTATTTATATCGTATTTTATGCTTCTGGCGTTGACTTCTAAGGCCCTAGCTATTCGATTTGGCGGAGCACCGCCCTAGAGTGAAGCCTAGGTTGCCCGGAACGCAGAAATGACCATAACTTCCAAACTGGTTGCAATTATTCGTTTTATACGATGGAAAAGCTGTTGTATTTATATCGTTCTTTATGCCTCTGGCGTTGACTTCTTAGGCCCTAACTATTCCATCTGGTGGAACAACGCCCTAGGGTAAAACCCAGATTGCGCGGAACGTAGAAATGACCATTACTTTCACACTGTTTGCAATTATTCCTTTTATACGATGGAAAATCTGTTGTATTTATATCGTATTTTATGCTTCTGGCGTTGACTTCTTAGGCCCTAACTATTCGATCTGGTGGAGCAATGCCTCAGTGTTATGTCTAGGATGCCCGAAACGCCGAAATGATCATTACTTTCACGCTTACTGCAATTATTCCTGCAATACGATGAAAAGACTGTTGTATTTTTATTGTATCTTATGCTCCTGGCTTTGACTTCTAAGGCCCTAACTATTCGATTTGGTGGAGCAACACCCTGGAGTGGAGCCTAGGTTGCCCGGTACGTAGAAGTGACCATTACTTTCACACTGTTTGCAAATATACATTATATACGATGGAAAATCTGTTGTATTTATGTTGTATTTTATGCTTCTGGCGTTCACTTCTTAGGCCCTTACTATTCGATCTGGTGGAGCAACGCCCTAGAGTGAAGCCTAGGTTGCTCGAAATGTAGAAATGTCCATAACTTACACACTGGTTGCAATTATTCGTTTTATACGATGGAAGGACTGTTGTATTTATATTGTATTTTATGCTTCTGGCGTTCTCTTCTTAGGCCCTAACTATTCGATCTGGTGGTATAACGGCCTAGGGTGAAGCCTAGGTTGCCCGGAACGTAGAAATGACCATAACTTTTACACTGGCAGCAATTATTCGTTTTATACAATGGAAAAACCGTTCTATTGATTTTGTATTTTATGCTTCGGGCGTTGACTTCTGAGGCCCTAACTGTTTGATCTGGTGGAGCATCGCCGTCGAGTGAAGCCTAGGTTGCCCGGAACGTAGAAATGACCATAACTTTCACACTGATAGCAATTATTGGTTTTATACAATGGAAAAACTGTTCTATTTATATTGTATTTTATGCCTCTGGCGTTGACTTCTTAGGCCCTAACTATTCGATCTTGTGGAACAACGCCCTATAGAGAAGCCTAGGTTGCCTGGAACGTAGAAATGACCATCACTTTCACACGGGTTGCAATTATTCCTGTTATAGGATGGAAAGACTGTTGTATTTTTATTGTATTTTATTCTTGTGGTGTTGACTTCTTAGGCCCTAACTACTCGATCTGGTGGAACAACGCCGTAGAGTGAAGCCTAGGTTGCCCGGTACGTAGAAATGACCATTACTTTCACACTGTTTGCAATTATTCCTTTTATACGATGGAACAGCTGTTGTATTTGTATCGTATTTTATGCTTCTGGCGTTGACTTCTAAGGACCTAACTATTCGATCTGGAGGAGCAACGCCCTAGAGTGAAACCTAGGTTGCTCGGAAAGTAGAAATGACCATAAGTTGCATACTGGTTGCAATTATTCGTTTTATACGATGGAAAAACTGTTGTATTTATATTGTATTTTATGCTTCTGGCGTTGATTTCTAAGGCCCTAAATATTCAATCTGGTGGAGCAACGCCCGGCAGTGAAGCCTAGGTTGCCCGGAACGTAGATATGACCATAACCTTCACACAGGTTGCAATTATTCGTTTTATACGGTGTAAACGCTGTTGTATTTATTTTGTATTTTATTCTTCTGGTGTTGACTTCTAAGGCCCTAACTGTTTGATCTGGTGGAGCAACGCCCTAGAGTGAAGCCTAGGTTGCCCGGAACGTAGAAATGACCATGACTTTCACACTGGTTGCTATCATTCGTTTTATACGATGGGAAAACTGTTATATTTATTAGGTATTTTATGCTTCTGGCGTTGACTTCTTAGGCCCTAAGTATTCGATCTTGTGGAACAACGCCCTAGAGTGAAGCCTAGGTTGCCTGGAACGTAGAAATGACCATCACGTTCACACGGGTTGGAATTATTCCTGTTACAGGATCGAAAGACTGTTGTATTTTTACTGTACTTTATACTTCAGGCGTTGACTTCTGAGGCCGTAGCTATTCGATGTGGTGGAAGAACGCCATAGAGTGAAGCCTAGGTAGCCCGGAGCGTAGAAATGTCCACATCTTTCACACTGTTTGCAATTATTAATTTTATACGATGGCAAAGCTGTTGTATTTATATTGTATTTTATGCTTCTGGCGTTGACTTCTTAGGCCCTAACTATTCGATCTGGTGGAGCAATGCCTCAGAGTTAAGTCTAGGATACCCGAAACGCCGAAATGATCATTACTTTCACCCTTGTTGCAATTATTCCTGTCATACGATGAAAAGACTGTTGTATTTTCATTGTATTTTATGCTTCAGGTGTGGTCTTCTAAGGCCATAGCTATTCGATATGTTGGAGCACCGCCCTAGAGTGAAGCCTAGGTTGCTCGGAACGTAGAAATGACCACTACCTTCACACTGTTTGCAATTATTCATTTAATACGATGGAAATGCTGTTGTATTTATATCGTATTTTATGCTTCGGGCGTTGACTTCTTAGGCCCTAACACTTCGATCTGGTGGAGCAACGCCCGACAGTGAAGCCTAGGTTGCCCGGAACGTAGATATGACCATAACCTTCACACAGGTTGCAATTATTCGTTTTATACGGTCTAAACGCTGTTGTATTTATTTTGTATTTTATTCTTCTGGTGTTGACTTCATAGGCCCTAACTATTCGATCTGGTGGAACAACGCCGTAGAGTGAAGCCTAGGTTGCCCGGAACGTAGAAATAACCATTACTTTCACACTGTTTGCAATTATTCCTTTTATACGATGGAAAAGCTGTTGCATTTATATCGTATTTTATGCTTCTGGCGTTGACTTCTAAGGACCTAACTATTCGATCTGGTGGAGCAACGGCCTAGAGTAAAGCCTAGGTTGCTCGGAGTGTAGAAATGACCATAACTTTCACACTGATTGCTATTATTCGTTTTATACGATGGAAAAACTGTTGCATCTTTATCGTATTTTATGCTTCTGGCGTTGACTTCTTAGGCCGTAACTATTCGATCTGGTCGAGCAACGCCCTGGAGTGAAACCTGGGTTGCCCGGAACGTAGAAATGACCACTACTATCAGACTGGTTGCAAATTATTCCTGCTATACGATGGAAAAGCTGTTGTATTTATATCGTATTTTATGCTTCTGGCGTTGTCTTCTTAGGACCTAACTATTCGATCTTGTGGAGCAACGCCCTAGAGTGAAGCCTAGGTTGCCTGGAACGTAGAAATGACCATCACTTTCACACGGGTTGCAATTATTCCTGTTATAGGATGGAAAAACTGTTGCATCTTTATCGTATTTTATGCTTCTGGCGTTGACTTCTTAGGCCGTAACTATTCGATCTGGTGGAGCAACGCCCTGGAGTGAAACCTGGGTTGGCCGGAACGTAGAAATGACCACTACTATCACACTGGTTGCAAATTATTCCTGCTATACGATGGAAAAGCTGTTGTATTTATATCGTATTTTATGCTGCTGGCGTTGACTTCTAAGGCCCTAACTATTCCATCTGGTGGAACAACGCCCAAGAGTAAAGCCCAGGTTGCCCGGAACGTAGAAATGACCATAACTTTCACACTGGTTGCAATTATTTGTTTCATACAACGGAAAAGCTGTTGTATTTATATCGTATTTTATGCTTCTGGCGTTGACTTCTTAGGCCCTAACTATTCCATCTGGTGGAGCAACGCCCTAGAGTGAAGCCTAGGTTGCTCGGAATGTAGAAATGACCATAACCTTCACACTGATTGCAATTATTCGTTTTATACGATGGAAAAACTGTTGCATCTTTATCGTATTTTATGCTTCTGGCTTTGACTTCTTAGGCCGTAACTATTCGATCTGGTGGAGCAACGCCCTGGAGTGAAACCTGGGTTGCCCGGAACGTAGAAGTGACCACTACTATCACACTGGTTGCAAATTATTCCTGCTATACGATGGAAAAGCTGTTGTATTTATATCGTATTTTATGCTTCTGGCGTTGACTTTTGAGGCCCTAACTATTCCATCTGGTGGATCAACGCCCCAGAGTAAAGCCCAGGTTGCCCGGAACGTAGAAATGACCATAACTTTCACACTGGTTGCAATTATTTGTTTTATACAATGGAAAAGCTGTTGTATTTATATCGTATTTTATGCTTCTGGCGTTGACTTCTTAGGCCCTAACTATTCCATCTGGTGGAACAACGCCCAAGAGCAAAGCCCAGGTTGCGCGGAACGTAGAAATGACCATAACTTTCACACTGATAGCAATTATTCGTTTTATACAATGGAAAAACTGTTCTATTTATATTGTATTTTATGCATCTGGCGTTGACTTCTTAGGCCCTAACTATTCGATCTTGTGGAACAACGCCCTAGAGTGAAGCCTAGGTTGCCTGGAACGTAGAAATGACCATCACTTTCACACGGGTTGCAATTATTCCTGTTATAGGATGGAAAGACTGTTGTATTTTTATTGTACTTTATTCTTCTGGTGTTGACTTCTTAGGCCCTAACTACTCGATCTGGTGGAACAACGCCGTAGAGTGAAGCCTAGGTTGCCCGGAACGTAGAAATAACCGTTACTTTCACACTGTTTGCAATTATTCCTTTTATACGATGGAAAAGCTGTTGCATTTATATCGTATTTTATGCTTCTGGCGTTGACTTCTGAGGCCCTAACTATTCGATCTGGTGGAGCAACGGCCTAGAGTGAAGCCTAGGTTGCTCGGAACGTAGAAATGACCATTACTTTCACACTGTTTGCAATTATTCCTTTTATACGATGGAAAATCTGTTGTATTTATATCGTATTTTATGCTTCTGGCGTTGACTTCTTAGGCCCTAACTATTCGATCTGGTGGAGCAATGCCTCAGTGTTATGTCTAGGATGCCCGAAACGCCGAAATGATCATTACTTTCACGCTTGTTGCAATTATTCCTGTCATACGATGAAAAGACTGTTGTATTTTCATTGTATTTTATGCTTCAGGTGTGGTCTTCTAAGGCCATAGCTATTCGATATGTTGGAGCACCGCCCTAGAGTGAAGCCTAGGTTGCTCGGAACGTAGAAATGACCACTACCTTCACACTGTTTGCAATTATTCATTTAATACGATGGAAGTGCTGTTGTATTTATATCGTATTTAAGCTTCAGGCGTTGACTTCTTAGGCCCTAACATTTCGATCTGGTGGAGCAACGCCCGACAGTGAAGCCTAGGTTGCCCGGAACGTAGATATGACGATAACCTTCACACAGGTTGCAATTATTCGTTTCATACGGTGTAAAGGCTGTTGTATTTATTTTGTATTTTATTCTTCTGGTGTTGACTTCTTAGGCCCTAACTATTCGATCTGGTGGAACAACGCCGTAGAGTGAAGCCTAGGTTGCCCGGAACGCAGAAATGACCATAACTTCCAAACTGGTTGCAATTATTCGTTTTATACGATGGAAAAGCTGTTGTATTTATATCGTTCTTTATGCCTCTGGCGTTGACTTCTTAGGCCCTAACTATTCCATCTGGTGGAACAACGCCCTAGGGTAAAACCCAGATTGCGCGGAACGTAGAAATGACCATTACTTTCACACTGTTTGCAATTATTCCTTTTATACGATGGAAAATCTGTTGTATTTATATCGTATTTTATGCTTCTGGCGTTGACTTCTTAGGCCCTAACTATTCGATCTGGTGGAGCAATGCCTCAGTGTTATGTCTAGGATGCCCGAAACGCCGAAATGATCATTACTTTCACGCTTACTGCAATTATTCCTGCAATACGATGAAAAGACTGTTGTATTTTTATTGTATCTTATGCTCCTGGCTTTGACTTCTAAGGCCCTAACTATTCGATTTGGTGGAGCAACACCCTGGAGTGGAGCCTAGGTTGCCCGGTACGTAGAAGTGACCATTACTTTCACACTGTTTGCAAATATACATTATATACGATGGAAAATCTGTTGTATTTATGTTGTATTTTATGCTTCTGGCGTTCACTTCTTAGGCCCTTACTATTCGATCTGGTGGAGCAACGGCCTAGGGTGAAGCCTAGGTTGCCCGGAACGTAGAAATGACCATAACTTTCGTACTGGTTGCAATTATTCGTTTTATATGCTGGAAAAACTGTTGTATTTATGTTGTATTTTATGCTTCTGGCGTTGACTTCTATGGCCCTAACTATTCGATCAGGTGGAGCAACGCCCTAGAGTGAAGCCTAGGTTGCTCGAAATGTAGAAATGTCCATAACTTACACACTGGTTGCAATTATTCGTTTTATACGATGGAAGGACTGTTGTATTTATATTGTATTTTATGCTTCTGGCGTTCTCTTCTTAGGCCCTAACTATTCGATCTGGTGGTATAACGGCCTAGGGTGAAGCCTAGGTTGCCCGGAACGTAGAAATGACCATAACTTTTACACTGGCAGCAATTATTCGTTTTATACAATGGAAAAACCGTTCTATTGATTTTGTATTTTATGCTTCGGGCGTTGACTTCTGAGGCCCTAACTGTTTGATCTGGTGGACCATCGCCGTCGAGTGAAGCCTAGGTTGCCCGGAACGTAGAAATGACCATAACTTTCACACTGATAGCAATTATTGGTTTTATACAATGGAAAAACTGTTCTATTTATATTGTATTTTATGCCTCTGGCGTTG
This sequence comes from Calliopsis andreniformis, assembly GCF_051401765.1. NCBI lineage: Eukaryota > Metazoa > Arthropoda > Insecta > Hymenoptera > Andrenidae > Calliopsis > Calliopsis andreniformis. Next base: position 10,127,707 of record NC_135072.1, read on the forward strand.
ACTTCTTAGGCCCTAACTATTCGATCTTGTGGAACAACGCCCTATAGAGAAGCCTAGGTTGCCTGGAACGTAGAAATGACCATCACTTTCACACGGGTTGCAATTATTCCTGTTATAGGATGGAAAGACTGTTGTATTTTTATTGTATTTTATTCTTCTGGTGTTGACTTCTTAGGCCCTAACTACTCGATCTGGTGGAACAACGCCGTAGAGTGAAGCCTAGGTTGCCCGGTACGTAGAAATGACCATTACTTTCACACTGTTTGCAATTATTCCTTTTATACGATGGAACAGCTGTTGTATTTGTATCGTATTTTATGCTTCTGGCGTTGACTTCTAAGGACCTAACTATTCGATCTGGAGGAGCAACGCCCTAGAGTGAAACCTAGGTTGCTCGGAAAGTAGAAATGACCATAAGTTGCATACTGGTTGCAATTATTCGTTTTATACGATGGAAAAACTGTTGTATTTATATTGTATTTTATGCTTCTGGCGTTGATTTCTAAGGCCCTAAATATTCAATCTGGTGGAGCAACGCCCGGCAGTGAAGCCTAGGTTGCCCGGAACGTAGATATGACCATAACCTTCACACAGGTTGCAATTATTCGTTTTATACGGTGTAAACGCTGTTGTATTTATTTTGTATTTTATTCTTCTGGTGTTGACTTCTAAGGCCCTAACTGTTTGATCTGGTGGAGCAACGCCCTAGGGTGAAGCCTAGGTTGCCCGGAACGTAGAAATGACCATGACTTTCACACTGGTTGCTATCATTCGTTTTATACGATGGGAAAACTGTTATATTTATTAGGTATTTTATGCTTCTGGCGTTGACTTCTTAGGCCCTAAGTATTCGATCTTGTGGAACAACGCCCTAGAGTGAAGCCTAGGTTGCCTGGAACGTAGAAATGACCATCACGTTCACACGGGTTGGAATTATTCCTGTTACAGGATCGAAAGACTGTTGTATTTTTACTGTACTTTATACTTCAGGCGTTGACTTCTGAGGCCGTAGCTATTCGATGTGGTGGAAGAACGCCATAGAGTGAAGCCTAGGTAGCCCGGAGCGTAGAAATGTCCACATCTTTCACACTGTTTGCAATTATTAATTTTATACGATGGCAAAGCTGTTGTATTTATATTGTATTTTATGCTTCTGGCGTTGACTTCTTAGGCCCTAACTATTCGATCTGGTGGAGCAATGCCTCAGAGTTAAGTCTAGGATACCCGAAACGCCGAAATGATCATTACTTTCACCCTTGTTGCAATTATTCCTGTCATACGATGAAAAGACTGTTGTATTTTCATTGTATTTTATGCTTCAGGTGTGGTCTTCTAAGGCCATAGCTATTCGATATGTTGGAGCACCGCCCTAGAGTGAAGCCTAGGTTGCTCGGAACGTAGAAATGACCACTACCTTCACACTGTTTGCAATTATTCATTTAATACGATGGAAAAGCTGTTGTATTTATATCGTATTTTATGCTTCTGGCGTTGACTTCTAAGGCCCTAACTATTCCATCCGGTGGAACAACGCCCAAGTGCAAAGCCCAGGTTGCGCGGAACGTAGAAATGGCCATAACTTTCACAATGGTAGCAATTATTCGTTTTATACAATGGAAAAACTGTTATATTTGTATTGTATTTTATGCCTCTGGCGTTGACTTCTTAGGCCCTAACTATTCGATCTTGTGGAACAACGCCCTATAGTGAAGCCTAGGTTGCCTGGAACGTCGAAATGACCATTACTTTCACTCTGTTTGCAATTATTCCTTTTAGACGATGGAACAGCTGTTGTATTTGTATCGTATTTTATGCTTCTGGCGTTGACTTCTAAGGACCTAACTATTCGATCTGGAGGAGCAACGCCCTAGACTGAAACCTAGGTTGCTCGGAAAGTAGAAATGACCATAAGTTGCATACTGGTTGCAATTATTCGTTTTATACGATGGAAAAACTGTTGTATTTATATTGTATTTTATGCTTCTGGCGTTGATTTCTAAGGCCCTAAATATTCGATCTGGTGGAGCAATGCCTCAGAGTTAAGTCTAGGATGCCCGAAACGCCGAAATGATCATTACTTTCACGCTTGTTGCAATTATTCCTGTTATACGATGAAAAGACTGTTGTATTTTTATTGTATTTTATGCTTCAGGCGTGGACTTCTGAGGCCGTAGCTATTCGATGTGGTGGAAGAACGCCATACAGTGAAGCCTAGGTTGCCCGGAACGTAGAAATGACCATAACCTTCACACAGGTTGCAATTATTCGTTTTATACGGTGTAAACGCTGTTGTATTTATTTTGTATTTTATTCTTCTGGTGTTGACTTCATAGGCCCTAACTATTCGATCTGGTGGAACAACGCCGTAGAGTGAAGCCTAGGTTGCCCGGAACGTAGGAATAACCATTATTTTCACACAGTTTGCAATTATTCCTTTTATACGATGGAAAAGCTGTTGCATTTATATCGTATTTTATGTTTCAGGCGTTGACTTCTAAGGCCCTAACTGTTTCATCTGGTGGACCAACACCCTAGAATGAAGCCTAGGTTGCCCGGAACGTAGAAATGACCATATCTTTCACACTATTTGCAATTATTAATTTATTCGATGCCAAAGCTGTTGTATTTATGTTGTATTTTATGCTCCTGGCATTGACTTGTTAGGCCCCGACTATTCGATCTGGAGGAGCAATGCCTCAGAGTTATGTCTAGGATGCCCGAAACGCCGAAATGATCATTACTTTCACGCTTATTGCAATTATTCCTGTATTACGATGAAAAGACTGTTGTATTTTTATTGTATCTTATGCTCCTGGCTTTGACTTCTAAGGCCCTATCTATTCGATTTGGTGGAGCAACACCCTGGAGTGGAGCCTAGGTTGCCCGGTACGTAGAAGTGACCATTACTTTCACACTGTTTGCAAATATACATTATATACGATGGAAAATCTGTTGTATTTATGTTGTATTTTATGCTTCGGGCGTTGACTTCTGAGGCCCTAACTATTCGATCTGGTGGAGCAACGCCCTAGAGTGAAGCCTAGGTAGCCCGGAACGTAGAAATGACCATAACTTTCACACTGGTTGCTATCTTTCGTTTTATACGATGGAAAGACTGTTATATTTATATTGTATTTTATGCTTCTGGCGTTGACTTCTTAGGCCCTAACTATTCGATCTGGTGGAACAACGCCCTAGAGTGAAGACTAGGTTGCCCGGAACATGGAAATGACCATTACTTTCAGACTGTTTGCAAATATACATTATATACGATGGAAAAGCTGTTGTATTTAATTGTATTTTATTCTTCTGGCGTTGACTTCTTAGGCCCTAACTATTTAATCTGATAGAGCACCGTCCTAGAGGGAAGCATAGGTTGCCCGGAACGTAGAAATTACCATAACTTTCACACCGGTAGCAACTATTCGTTTTATACGATGGAAAAACTGTTCTATTTATTTTGTATTTTATGCTTGGAGCATTGACTTCTGAGGCCCTAACTATTCAATCTGTTGGTGCAACGCCCTATGGTGAAGCCTAGGTTTCCCGGAACGTAGAAATGACCATAACTTTCACACTGGTTGCTATTATTCGTTTTATACGATGGAAAAACTGTTGTATTTATATTGTATTTTATGCTTCTGGCGTTGACTTCTTAGGCCCTAACTATTCGATCTGTTGGAGCAACGCCCTAGGGTGAAGCCTAGGTTGCCCGGAACGTAGAAATGACCATTACATTCACACTGGTTGCAATTATTCCTGTTATACGATGGAAAAACTGTTGCATTTTTATTGTATTCTATGCTTCTGGCGTTTAATTCTATGTCGCTAGCTATTTGATCAGGTGGAGCAACGACATAGAGTGAAGCCTAGGTTGCCCGGAACGTAGAAATGACAATTACTTTCACACTGTTTGCTATTATTCATTTTGTACGATGGAAAAGCTGTTGTATTTATGTTGTATTTTATGCCTCTGGCGTTGACTTCTATGGCCGTAGCTATTAGATGTGGTGGAGCAACGCCCTATAGTGACGCCTAGGTTGCCCGGAACGTAGAAGTGACCATTACTTTTACAATGTTTGCAACTATTCGTTTTATACGATGGAATAACTGTTGTACTTATATTGTATTTTATCCTTCTGGCGTTGAATTCTAAGTCCCTAGCTATTCGATCTGGTAGAGCAACGCCCTAGAGTGAAACCTAGGTTAACCGGAACGTAGAAATGGCCAGTACATTCACACTGGTTGCAGTTATTCCTGTTAAACGATGGAAAAACTGTTGCATCTTTAATGTATTTTATTCTTCTGACGTTGACTTGTTAGGCCCTAACTATTCGATCTGGTGGAACAACGCCCTAGAGTGAAGACTAGGTTTCCCGGAACATGGAAATGAACATTACTTTCAGACTGTTTGCAAATATACATTATATACGATGGAAAAGCTGTTGTATTTAATTGTATTTTATTCTTCTGGCGTTGACTTCTTAGGCCCTAACTATTTAATCTGATAGAGCACCGTCCTAGAGGGAAGCATAGGTTGCCCGGAACGTAGAAATTACCATAACTTTCACACCGGTAGCAACTATTCGTTTTATACGATGGATAAACTGTTCTATTTATTTTGTATTTTATGCTTGGAGCATTGACTTCTGAGGCCCTAACTATTCAATCTGTTGGTGCAACGCGCTATGGTGAAGCCTAGGTTTCCCGGAACGTAGAAATGACCATAACTTTCACACTGGTTGCTATTATTCGTTTTATACGATGGAAAAACTGTTGTATTTATATTGTATTTTATGCTTCTGGCGTTGACTTCTTAGGCCCTAACTATTCGATCTGTTGGAGCAACGCCCTAGGGTGAAGCCTAGGTTGCCCGGAACGTAGAAATGACCATTACATTCACACTGGTTGCAATTATTCCTGTTATACGATGGAAAAACTGTTGCATTTTTATTGTATTCTATGCTTCTGGCGTTTAATTCTATGTCGCTAGCTATTTGATCAGGTGGAGCAACGACATAGAGTGAAGCCTAGGTTGCCCGGAACGTAGAAATGACCATAACTTTCACACTGGTTGCTATTATTCGTTTTATACGATGGAAAACCTGTTCGATTTATTTTGTGTTTTATGTTTCAGGCGTTGACTTCTAAGGCCCTAACTGTTTGATCTGGTTGACCAACGCCCTAGAATGAAGCCTAGGTTGCCCGGAACGTAGAAATGACCATATCTTTCACAGTGTTTGCAATTATTAATTTATTCGATGCCAAAGCTGTTGTATTTATATTGTATTTTATGCTTCTGGCATTGACTTGTTAGGCCCCAACTATTCGATCTGGAGGAGCAATGCCTCAGAGTTATGTCTAGGATGCCCGAGACGCCGATATGATCATTACTTTCACGCTTATTGCAATTATTCCTGTAATACGATGAAAAGACTGTTGTATTTTTATTGTATCTTATGCTCCTGGCTTTGACTTCTAAGGCCCTAACTATTCGATCTGGTGGAGCAACACCCTGGAGTGAAGCCTAGGTTGCCCGGAACGTGGAAATGACCAGAACTCTCACACTGGTTGCAATTATTCGTTTTATACGATGTAAAAGCTGTTGTATTTATATCGTATTTTATGCTTCTGGCGCTGACTTCTTAGGCCCTAACTATTCGACCTGGTGGAGCAACGCCCTAGAGTGAAACCTAGGTTATCCGGAACGTAGAAATGACCAGTACATTCACACTGGTTGCAGTTATTCCTGTAAAATAATGGAAAAACTGTTGCATCTTTATTGTATCTTATGCTCCTGGCTTTGACTTCTAAGGCCCTAACTATTCGATTTGGTGGAGCAACACCCTGGAGTGGAGCCTAGGTTGCCCCGTACGTAGAAGTGACCATTACTTTCACACTGTTTGCAAATATACATTATATACGATGGAAAATCTGTTGTATTTATGTTGTATTTTATGCTTCTAGCGTTGACTTCTTAGGCCCTAACTATTTGATCTGGTGGAGCACCGCCCTAGAGTGAAGCCTAGGTTGCCCGGAACGTAGAAATGACCATAACTTTCACACTGGTTGCTATCTTTCGTTTTATACGATGGAAAGACTGTTATATTTATATTGTATTTTATGCTTCTGGCGTTGACTTCTTAGGCCCTAACTGTTCGGTCTGATGGAACAACGCCCAAGGGTGAAGCCTAGGTTACCGGGAACGTAGAAATGACCATAACTTTCGCACTGGTTTCAATTATTCGTTTTATACGATGGAAAAGCTGTGGCATCTTTACTGTATTTTATTCATCTGGGGCTGACTTCTAAGGCCGTAGCTATTAGATGTGGTGGAGCACCGCCCTAGAGTGGCGCCTAGGTTGCCCGGAACGTAGATATGACCATTACCTTCACAATGTTTGCAATTATTCATTTTATACGATGGAAAAACTTTTGTACTTGTATGGTATTTTATCCTTCTGGCGTTGACTTCTTAGGCCCTAACTATTCGATCTGGTAGAACAACGCCCTAGAGTGAAGACTAGGTTGCCCGGAACATGGAAATGACCATTACTTTCAGACTGTTTGCAAATATACATTATATACGATGGTAAAACTGTTGTATTTTTATTGTATTGTATGCTTCAGGCGATGACTTCTAAGGCCCTAACTATTCGATCTGGTGTAGCAACGCACTAGGGTGAAACCTAGGTTACCCGGAACGTAGAAATGACCAGTACTTTCATACTGTTTGCAGTTATCCCTGTTATACGATGGAAAAACTTTTGCATCTTTATTGTATTTTATGCTTCTGGCGTTGACTTCTAAGGCCCAAACTATTCCATTTGGTGGAGCAACGCCCTAGAGTGGAGCCTAGGTTGCCCGGTACGTAGAAATGACCATTGCTTTCACACTGTTTGCAAATATACATTATATGCGATGGAAAAGCTGTTGTATTTATCTCGTATTTTATGCTTCTGGCGTTGACTTCTAAGGCCCTGAGCTATTCGATCTGGTGGAGCAACGCCCTAGAGTGAAGCCTAGGTTGCCCGGAACGTAGAAATGACCATAACTTTTACACTGGTAGCAATTATTCGTTTTATACGATGGAAAAGCTGTTGTATTTATATCGTATTTTATACTTCTGGCGTTGACTTCTTAGGCCGTAGCTATTAGATGTGGTGGAGCAACGTCCTAGAGTGACGGCTAGGTTGCCGGGAACGTAGAAATGACCATTACTTTCACAATGTTTTCAATCATTCATTTTATACGATGGAAAAACTGTTGTACTTATATTGTATTTTGTCCATCTGGCGTTGAATTCTAAGGCCCCAGCTGTTAGATCTGGTGGGGCAACGCCCTAGAGTGAAACCTCGGTTACCTGCAACGTAGAAATGACCATTACTTTCACACTGTTTGCAATTATCCATTATATACGATGGAAAAGCTGTTCTATTTATTTTGTATTTTATGCTTCGGGCGTTGACTTCTAAGCCCCTAACTATTGGATCTGGTGGGGCAACGCACTAGAGTGAAGGCTAGGTTATACGATGGAAAAACTCTTGTATATTTATTGAATTTTATGGTTCGGGCGTTGACTTCTATGGCACTACCTATTCGATCTGGTGGAGCAAGACCCTACAGAGAAGCCTAGGTTGACCGGAACGTAGAAATGAACATAACTTTCACACTGTTTGCAATTTTTCATTTTATGCGATGGCAAAGCTGTTGTATTTATATTGTATTTTATGCTACGGGCGTTGACTTCTAAGGCCCTAACTATTCAATCTGTTGGTGCAACGCCCTAGGATGAAGCCTAGGTTGCACGGAAAGTAGAAATGACCATAACTTTCATACTAGTTGAAATTATTCGTTTTATACGATGGAAAAACTGTTGTATTTATACCGTATTTTATTCTTCTGGCGTAGACTTCTTATGCCGTAACTATTCCATCTGCTGGAACAACGCCCTAGAGTGAAGCCTAGGTTGCCCGGAACGTAGAAATGACCATCACTTTCACACTGGTTGCAATTATTCCTGATATACGATGGAAAAACTGTTGCATCTTTATTGTATTTTATGCTTCTGGCTTTGTCTTCTAAGGCCCTAACTATTCAACCTGTTGGAGCAACGCCCTAGGGTGTAGCCTAGGTTGCCCGGAAAGTAGAAATGACCACAACTTTCATACTGGTTGCAATTACTCGTTTTATATGATGGAAAAACTGTTGTATTTATATTGTATTTTATGCTCCTGGCGTTCACTTCTTAGGCCCTAACCATTCGATCTGGTCGAACAACGCCCTAGGGTGAAGCCTAGGTTGCCTGGAACGTAGAAATGACCATCACTTTCAAACTGGTTGCAATTAATCCTTTTATACGATGGAAAAACTGTTGTATTTTTATTGCACTTTATGCTTTCGGCGTTGACTTCTAAGGCCCTAACTATTCAATCTGTTGGAGCAACGCCCTAGGGTGAAGCCTAGGTTGCCCGGAAAGTAGAAATGACGTTGACTTCCATACTGGTTGCAATTATTCGTTTTATACGATGGAAAAACTGTTGTATTTATATTGCATTTTATGCTTCTGGCGTTGACTTCTAAGGCACTAACTATTCGATCTAGTGGAGCAACGCCCTAGAGTGAAGCCTAAGTTGCCCGGAACGTAGAAATTACCATCACTTTCAAACTCGTTGCAAATACTCCTGTTATATGATGGAAAAACTGTTGTATTTATATTGTATTTTATGCTTCTGGCGTTCACTTCTTGGGCCCTAACTATTCGATCTGGCGGAACAACGCCCTGGGGTGAAGCCTAGGTTGCCGGGAACGGAGAAATGACCATAACTTTCACACTGGTTGCTATTATTCGTTTTATACGATGGGAAAACTGTTGTATTTATATTGTATATTATGCTTCTGGCGTTGACTTCTAAGGCACTAACTATTCGATCTGGTGGAGCAACGCCCTAGAGTGAAGCCTAGGTTGCCCGGAACGTAGAAATGACCATCGCTTTCAAGCTGGTTGCAATTATTCCTGTTATATGATGGATAACTGTTGTATATTTATTGCATTTTATGCTTCGGGCACTGACTTCTAAGGTCCTAACTTTTCAATCTGTTGGAGCAACGCCCCAGGGTGAAGCCTAGGTTGCGCGGGAAGTAGAAATGACAATAACTTTCACACTGGTTGCAATTATTCGTTTTATACGATGGAAAAGCTGTTGCATCTGTATTGTATGTTATGATTCTGTCGTTGACGTCTAAGGCCGTAGCTATTAGATGTGGTGGAGCAACGCACTAGAGTGTAGCCTAGGTTGCCCGGAACGTGGAATGACCATTACTTTCGCAATATTTGCAATTATTCATTTTATACGATGGAAAAACTGTTGTACTTATATTGTATTTTATGCTTCTGGCGTTGACTTCTTATGCCCTAACTATTCCATCTGGTGGAACAACGCCCTAGGGTGAAGCCTAGGTTTCCCGCAACGTAGAAATGGATATAACTTTCACACCGGTAGCAATTATTCGTTTTATACGATAGAAAAACAGTTCTATTTATTTTGTATTTTATTCTTCGGCCGCCGACATCTAAGGCCCTAACTATTCAATCTGTTGGAGCAACGCCCTAGGGTGAAGCCTAGGTTGCCCGGAAAGTAGAAATGAACATAACTTTCATACTGCTCGCAATTATTCGTTTTATACGATGTAAAATCTGTTGTATTTATATTGTATTTTATACTTCGGGCGTTGACTTCTAAGGCCCTAACTATTCAATCTGTTGGATCAACGCGCTAGAGTGAAGCCTAGGTTGCTGGGAATGTAGAAATGACCATAACATTCACACTGGTTGAAATTATTCGTTTTATATGATGGAAAAGCTGTTGTATTTATATTGTATCTTATGCTTCTGGCGTTGACTTCTTAGGCCCTAACAATTCGATCTGGTGGAAGAACGCCCCAGAGTGAAGCCTAGGTTGCCTGGAACGTACAAATGACCATCACTTTCACACGGGTTGCAATTATTCCTGTTATAGGATGGAAAGACTGTTGTATTTTTATTGTATTTTATGCTTCACGCGTTGACTTCTGAGGCCGTAGCTATTCGATGTGGTGGAAGAACGCCATAGAGTGAAGCCTAGGTTGCCCGGAACGTAGAAATGACCATAACTTTCAAACAGGTTGCAATTATTCGTTTTATATGATGGAAGAACTGTTGTATTTATATTGTATTTTATGCTGCTGGCGTTCACTTCTTAGGCCCTAACTATCCGATCTGGTGCAACAACGCCCTGGGGTGAAGCCTAGGTTGCCCGGAACGTAGAAATGACCATAACTTTCACGCTGGTTGCTATTATTCGTTTTATACGATGGAAAAACTGTTATATTTATATTGTATTTTATGCTTCTGGCGTTGACTTTTTATGCCCTAACTATTCCATCTGGTGGAACAACGCCCTAGGGTGAAGCCTAGGTTGCCCGGAACGTAGAAACTACCATCACTTTCAAACTGGTTGCAATTAATCCTTTTATACGATGGAAAAACTGTTGTATTTTTATTGCATTTTATGCTACCGGCGTTGACTTCTAAGGCCCTAACTATTCAATCTGTTGGAGCAACGCCCTAGGGTGAAGCCTAGGTTGCCCGGAAAGTAGAAATTACCATCACTTTCAAACTCGTTGCAAATACTCCTGTTATATGATGGAAAAACTGTTGTATTTATATTGTATTTTATGCTTCTGGCGTTCACTTCTTGGGCCCTAACTATTCGATCTGGCGGAAGAACGCCCCGGGGTGAAGCCTAGGTTGCCGGGAACGGAGAAATGACCATAACTTTCACACTGGTTGCTATTATTCGTTTTATACGATGGAAAAACTGTTGTATTTATATTGTATATTATGCTTCTGGCGTTGACTTCTAAGGCACTAACTATTCGATCTGGTGGAGCAACGCCCTATGGTGAAGCCTAGGTTGCCCGGAAAGTAGAAATGAGGTTAATCTTCATACTGGTTACAATTATTCGTTTTATACGATGGAAAAGCTGTTGTATTTATATTGTTTTTTATGCTTCTGGCGTTGACTTCTAAGACACTAACTATTCGATCTGGTGGAGCAACAACGCCCTAGAGTGAAGCCGAGGTTGCCCGGAACGTAGAAATGACCATCACTTTCAAAATGGTTGCAATTATTCCGGTTATATGATGGAAAAACTGTTGTATTTTTATTGCATTTTATGCTTCGGGCATTGACTTCTAAGGCCCTAACTATTCAACCTGTTGGAGCAACGCCCTAGGGTGTAGCCTAGGTTTCCCGGAAAGTAGAAATGACCACAACTTTCATACTGGTTGCAATAACTCGTTTTATATGATGGAAAAACTGTTGTATTTATATTGTATTTTATGCTTCTGGCGTTCACTTCTTAGGCCCTAACTATTCGATCTGGTCGAACAACGCCCTAGGGTGAAGCCTAGGTTGCCCGGAACGTAGAAATGTCCATCACTTTCAAACTGGTTGCAATTAATCCTTTTATACGATGGAAAAACTGTTGTATTTTTATTGCATTTTATGCTTCCGGCGTTGACTTCTAAGGCCCTAACCATTCAATCTGTTGGAGCAACGCCCTAGGGTGAAGCCTAGGTTGCCCGGAAAGTAGAAATGACGTTGACTTCCATACTGGTTGCAATTATTCGTTTTATACGATGGAAAAACTGTTGTATTTATATTGTATTTTATGCTTCTGGCGTTGACTTCTAAGGCACTAACTATCCGATCTAGTGGAGCAACGCCCTAGAGTGAAGCCTAAGTTGCCCGGAACGTAGAAATTACCATCACTTTCAAACTCGTTGCAAATACTCCTGTTATATGATGGAAAAACTGTTGTATTTATATTGTATTTTATGCTTCTGGCGTTCACTTCTTGGGCCCTAACTATTCGATCTGGCGGTACAACGCCCTGGGGTGAAGCCTAGGTTGCCGGGAACGGAGAAATGACCATAACTTTCACACTGGTTGCTATTATTCGTTTTATACGATGGAAAAACTGTTGTATTTATATTGTATATTATGCTTCTGGCGTTGACTTCTAAGGCACTAACTATTCAATCTGTTGGAGCAACGCCCTAGGGTGAAGCCTAGGTTGCCCGGAAAGTAGAAATTACCATCACTTTCAAACTGGTTGCAATTAATCCTTTTATACGATGGAAAAACTGTTGTATTTTTATTGCATTTTATGCTTCCGGAGTTGACTTCTAAGGCCCTAACTATTCAATCGGTTGGAGCAACGCCCTATGGTGAAGCCTAGGTTGCCCGGAAAGTAGAAATGAGGTTAATCTTCATACTGGTTGCAATTATTCGTTTTATACGATGGAAAAACTGTTGTATTTATATTGTTTTTTATGCTTCTGGCGTTGACTTCTAAGACACTAACTATTCGATCTGGTGGAGCAACGCCCTAGAGTGAAGCCGAGGTTGCCCGGAACGTAGAAATGGCCATCACTCTCAAACTGGTTGCAATTATTCCGTTTATATGATGGAAAAACTGTTGTATTTTTATTGCATTTTATGCTTCGGGCATTGACTTCTAAGGCCCTAACTATTCAACCTGTTGGAGCAACGCCCTAGGGTGTAGCCTAGGTTGCCCGGAAAGTAGAAATGACCACAACTTTCATACTGGTTGCAATTACTCGTTTTATATGATGGAAAAACTGTTGTATTTATATTGTATTTTATGCTCCTGGCGTTCACTTCTTAGGCCCTAACTATTCGATCTGGTCGAACAACGCCCTAGGGTGAAGCCTAGGTTGCCCGGAACGTAGAAATGACCATCACTTTCAAACTGGTTGCAATTAATCCTTTTATACGATGGAAAAACTGTTGTATTTTTATTGCATTTTATGCTTCCGGCGTTGACTTCTAAGGCCCTAACTATTCGATCTGGTGGAAGAACGCCCCAGACTGAAGCCTAGGTTGCCTGGAACGTACAAATGACCATCACTTTCACACGGGTTGCAATTATTCCTGTTATAGGCTGGAAAGACTGTTGTATTTTTATTGTATTTTATGCTTCACGCGTTGACTTCTGAGGCCGTAGCTATTCGATGTGGTGGAAGAACGCCATAGAGTGAAGCCTAGGTTGCCCGGAACGTAGAAATGACCATAACTTTCAAACAGGTTGCAATTATTCGTTTTATATGATGGAAGAACTGTTGTATTTATATTGTAGTTTATGCTGCTGGCGTTCACTTCTTAGGCCCTAACTCTCCGATCTGGTGCAACAACGCCCTGGGGTGAAGCCTAGGTTGCCCGGAACGTAGAAATGACCATAACTTTCACGCTGGTTGCTATTATTCGTTTTATACGATGGAAAAACTGTTATATTTATATTGTATTTTATGCTTCTGGCGTTGACTTCTTATGCCCTAACTATTCCATCTGGTGGAACAACGCCCTAGGGTGAAGCCTAGGTTGCCCGGAACGTAGAAACTACCATCACTTTCAAACTGGTTGCAATTAATTCTTTTATACGATGGAAAAACTGTTGTATTTTTATTGCATTTTATGCTTCCGGCGTTGACTTCTAAGGCCCTAACTATTCAATCTGTTGGAGCAACGCCCTAGGGTGAAGCCTAGGTTGCCCGGAAAGTAGAAATGACGTTAACTTCCATACTGGTTGCAATTATTCGTTTTATACGATGGAAAAACTGTTGTACATATATTGTATTTTATGCTTCTGGCGTTGACTTCTAAGGCACTAACTATTCGATCTAGTGGAACAACGCCCTAGGGTGAAGCCTAGGTTGCCCGGAACGTAGAAACTACCATCACTTTCAAACTGGTTGCAATTAATCCTTTTATACGATGGAAAAACTGTTGTATTTTTATTGCATTTTATGCTTCCGGCGTTGACTTCTAAGGCCCTAACTATTCAATCTGTTGGAGCAACGCCCTAGGGTGAAGCCTAGGTTGCCCGGAAAGTAGAAATGACGTTGACTTCCATACTGGTTGCAATTATTCGTTTTATACGATGGAAAAACTGTTGTACATATATTGTATTTTATGCTTCTGGCGTTGACTTCTAAGGCACTAACTATTCGATCTAGTGGAGCAACGCCCTAGAGTGAAGCCTAAGTTGCCCGGAACGTAGAAATTACCATCACTTTCAAACTCGTTGCAAATACTCCTGTTATATGATGGAAAAACTGTTGTATTTATATTGTATTTTATGCTTCTGGCGTTCACTTCTTGGGCCCTAACTATTCGATCGGTTGGAGCAACGCCCTATGGTGAAGCCTAGGTTGCCCGGAAAGTAGAAATGAGGTTAATCTTCATACTGGTTGCAATTATTCGTTTTATACGATGGAAAAACTGTTGTATTTATATTGTTTTTTATGCTTCTGGCGTTGACTTCTAAGACACTAACTATTCGATCTGGTGGAGCAACGCCCTAGAGTGAAGCCGAGGTTGCCCGGAACGTAGAAATGACCATCACTTTCAAAATGGTTGCAATTATTCCAGTTATATGATGGAAAAACTGTTGTATTTTTATTGCATTTTATGCTTCGGGCATTGACTTCTAAGGCCCTAACTATTCAACCTGCTGGAGCAACGCCCTAGGGTGTAGCCTAGGTTGCCCGGAAAGTAGAAATGATCACAACTTTCATACTGGTTGCAATTACTCGTTTTATATGATGGAAAAACTGTTGTATTTATATTGTATTTTATGCTTCTGGCGTTCACTTCTTAGGCCCTAACTATTCGATCTGGTCGAACAACGCCCTAGGGTGAAGCCTAGGTTGCCCGGAACGTAGAAATGACCATCACTTTCAAACTGGTTGCAATTAATCCTTTTATACGATGGAAAAACTGTTGTATTTTTATTGCATTTTATGCTTCCGGCGTTGACTTCTAAGGCCCCAACCATTCAATCTGTTGGAGCAACGCCTTAGGGTGAAGCCTAGGTTGCCCGGAAAGTAGAAATGACGTTGACTTCCATACTGGTTGCAATTATTCGTTTTATACGATGGAAAAACTGTTGTATTTATATTGTATTTTATGCTTCTGGCGTTGACTTCTAAGGCACTAACTATTCGATCTAGTGGAGCAACGCCCTAGAGTGAAGCCTAAGTTGCCCGGAACGTAGAAATTACCATCACTTTCAAACTCGTTGCAAATACTCCTGTTATATGATGGAAAAACTGTTGTATTTATATTGTATTTTATGTTTCTGGCGTTCACTTCTTGGGCCCTAATTATTCGATCTGGCGGTACAACGCCCTGGGGTGAAGCCTAGGTTGCCGGGAACGGAGAAATGACCATAACTTTCACACTGGTTGCTATTATTCGTTTTATACGATGGAAAAACTGTTGTATTTATATTGTATATTATGCTTCTGGCGTTGACTTCTAAGGCACTAACTATTCGATCTGGTGAAGCAACGCCCTAGAGTGAAGCCTAGGTTGCCCGGAACGTAGAAATGACCATCGCTTTCAAACTGGTTGCAATTATTCCTGTTATATGATGGATAACTGTTGTATTTTTATTGCATTTTATGCTTCGGGCACTGACTTCTAAGGTCCTAACTATTCAATCTGTTGGAGCAACGCCCTAGGGTGAAGCCTAGATTGCGCGGGAAGTAGAAATGACAATAACTTTCACACTGGTTGCAATTATTCGTTTTATACGATGGAAGAGCTGTTGCATCTGTATTGTATGTTATGATTCTGTCGTTGACGTCTAAGGCCGTAGCTATTAGATGTGGTGGAGCAACGCACTAGAGTGACGCCTAGGTTGCCCGGAACGTGGAATGACCATTACTTTCGCAATATTTGCAATTATTCATTTTATACGATGGAAAAACTGTTGTACTTATATTGTATTTAATGCTTCTGGCGTTGACTTCTTATGCTCTAACTATTCCATCTGGTGGAACAACGCCCTAGGGTGAAGCCTAGGTTGCCCGCAACGTAGAAATGGATATAACTTTCACACCGGTAGCAATTATTCGTTTTATACGATAGAAAAACAGTTCTATTTATTTTGTATTTTATGCTTCGGCCGTTGACATCTAAGGCCCTAACTATTCAATCTGTTGGAGCAACGCCCTAGGGTGAAGCCTAGGTTGCCCGGAAAGTAGAAATTACCATAACTTTCAAACTGGTTGTAATTAATCCTTTTATACGATGGAAAAACTGTTGTATTTTTATTGCATTTTATGCTTCGGGCATTGACTTCTAAGGCCCTAACTATTCAACCTGTTGGAGCAACGCCCTAGGGTGTAGCCTAGGTTGCCCGGAAAGTAGAAATGACCACAACTTTCATACTGGTTGCAATTACTCGTTTTATATGATGGAAAAACTGTTGTATTTATATTGTATTTTATGCTTCTGGCGTTCACTTCTTAGGCCCTAACTATTCGATCTGGTCGAACAGCGCCCTAGGGTGAAGCCTAGGTTGCCCGGAACGTAGAAATGACCATCACTTTCAAACTGGTTGCAATTAATCCTTTTATACGATGGAAAAACTGTTGTATTTTTATTGCATTTTATGCTTCCGGCGTTGACTTCTAAGGCCCTAACTATTCAATCTGTTGGAGCAACGCCCTGGGGTGAAGCCTAGGTTGCCGGGAACGGAGAAATGACCATAACTTTCACACTGGTTGCTATTATTCGTTTTATACGATGGAAAAACTGTTGTATTTATATTGTATATTATGCTTCTGGCGTTGACTTCTAAGGCACTAACTATTCGATCTGGTGGAGCAACGCCCTAGAGTGAAGCCTAGGTTGCCCGGAACGTAGAAATGACCATCGCTTTCAAACTGGTTGCAATTATTCCTGTTTTATGATGGATAACTGTTGTATATTTATTGCATTTTATGCTTCGGGCGTTGACTTCTTAGGCCCTAACAATTCGATCTGGTGGAAGAACGCCCCAGAGTGAAGCCTAGGTTGCCTGGAACGTACAAATGACCATCACTTTCACACGGGTTGCAATTATTCCTGTTATAGGATGGAAAGACTGTTGTATTTTTATTGTATTTTATGCTTCACGCGTTGACTTCTGAGGCCGTAGCTATTCGATGTGGTGGAAGAACGCCATAGAGTGAAGCCTAGGTTGCCCGGAACGTAGAAATGACCATAACTTTCACGCTGGTTGCTATTATTCGTTTTATACGATGGAAAAACTGTTATATTTATATTGTATTTTATGCTTCTGGCGTTGCCATCTTAGGCCCTAACTGTTCGATCTGGTGGAACAACGCCCTAGAGTGAAGCCTAGGTTACCCGGAACGTAGAAATGACCAGTACTATCACACTGTTTGCAATTATTCATTTTATACGGTGGAAAAGCTGTTGTATTGATATTATATTTTATGCCTCTGGCTTTGACTTCTAAGGCCGTAGCTATTAGCTGTGTTGGAGCAACGCCCTACAGTGACGCCTAGGTTGCGCGGAACGTAGAAATGACCATTAATTTCACAATGTTTGCAATTACTCATTTTATACAATGGAAAATCGGTTGTACTTATATTGTGTTTTATTCTTCTGGCGTTGAATTCCAAGTCCCTAGCTATTCGATCTGGTGGAGCAACGCCCTAGACTGAAACCTAGGTTGCTCGGAACGTTGAAATGACTTTAATTTTCACACTGCTCCCAATTATTCGTTTTATACGATGGAAAAGCTGTTTTATTTTGTATCGTATGTTATGCTTCGGGCGTTTACTTCTAAGGCCCTCTCTATTCGATCTGGTGGAGCAACACCCTAGAGCGAAACCTAGGTTGCCCGGAACGTAGAAATAGCCACAACTTTCATACTTGTTGCAATTATTCCGGTTATATGATGGAAAAACTGTTGTATTTTTATTGCATTTTATGCTTCGGGCATTGACTTCTAAGGCCCTAACTATTCAACCTGCTGGAGAAACGCCCTAGGGTGTAGCCTAGGTTGCCCGGAAAGTAGAAATGATCACAACTTTCATACTGGTTGCAATTACTCGTTTTATATGATGGAAAAACTGTTGTATTTATATTGTATTTTATGCTTCTGGCGTTCACTTCTTAGGCCCTAACTATTCGATCTGGTCGAACAACGCCCTAGGGTGAAGCCTAGGTTGCCCGGAACGTAGAAATGACCATCACTTTCAAACTGGTTGCAATTAATCCTTTTATACGATGGAAAAACTGTTGTACTTATATTGTATTTAATGCTTCTGGCGTTGACTTCTTATGCCCTAACTATTCCATCTGGTGGAACAACGCCCTAGGGTGAAGCCTAGGTTGCCCGCAACGTAGAAATGGATATAACTTTCACACCGGTAGCAATTATTCGTTTTATACGATAGAAAAACAGTTCTATTTATTTTGTATTTTATGCTTCGGCCGTTGACATCTAAGGCCCTAACTATTCAATCTGTTGGAGCAACGCCCTAGGGTGAAGCCTAGGTTGCCCGGAAAGTAGAAATTACCATAACTTTCAAACTGGTTGTAATTAATCCTTTTATACGATGGAAAAACTGTTGTATTTTTATTGCATTTTATGCTTCGGGCATTGACTTCTAAGGCCCTAACTATTCAACCTGTTGGAGCAACGCCCTAGGGTGTAGCCTAGGTTGCCCGGAAAGTAGAAATGACCCCAACTTTCATACTGGTTGCAATTACTCGTTTTATATGATGGAAAAACTGTTGTATTTATATTGTATTTTATGCTTCTGGCGTTCACTTCTTAGGCCCTAACTATTCGATCTGGTCGAACAGCGCCCTAGGGTGAAGCCTAGGTTGCCCGGAACGTAGAAATGACCATCACTTTCAAACTGGTTGCAATTAATCCTTTTATACGATGGAAAAACTGTTGTATTTTTATTGCATTTTATGCTTCCGGCGTTGACTTCTAAGGCCCTAACTATTCAATCTGTTGGAGCAACGCCCTAGGGTGAAGCCTAGGTTGCCCGGAAAGTAGAAATGACGTTGACTTCCATACTGGTTGCAATTATTCGTTTTATACGATGGAAAAACTGTTGTATTTATGTTGCATTTTATGCTTCTGGCGTTGACTTCTAAGGCACTAACTATTCGATCTAGTGGAGCAACGCCCTAGAGTGAAGCCTAAGTTGCCCGGAACGTAGAAATTACCATCACTTTCAAACTCGTTGCAAATACTCCTGTTATATGATGGAAAAACTGTTGTATTTATATTGTATTTTATGCTTCTGGCGTTCACTTCTTGGGCCCTAACTATTCGATCTGGCGGAACAACGCCCTGGGGTGAAGCCTAGGTTGCCGGGAACGGAGAAATGACCATAACTTTCACACTGGTTGCTATTATTCGTTTTATACGATGGAAAAACTGTTGTATTTATATTGTATATTATGCTTCTGGCGTTGACTTCTAAGGCACTAACTATTCGATCTGGTGGAGCAACGCCCTAGAGTGAAGCCTAGGTTGCCCGGAACGTAGAAATGACCATCGCTTTCAAACTGGTTGCAATTATTCCTGTTATATGATGGATAACTGTTGCATATTTATTGCATTTTATGCTTCGGGCGTTGACTTCTTAGGCCCTAACAATTCGATCTGGTGGAACAACGCCCTAGAGTGAAGCCTAGGTTACCCGGAACGTAGAAATGACCAGTACTATCACACTGTTTGCAATTATTCATTTTATACGGTGGAAAAGCTGTTGTATTGATATTATATTTTATGCCTCTGGCGTTGACTTCTAAGGCCGTAGCTATTAGCTGTGTTGGAGCAACGCCCTACAGTGACGCCTAGGTTGCGCGGAACGTAGAAATGACCATTAATTTCACAATGTTTGCAATTACTCATTTTATACAATGGAAAATCGGTTGTACTTATATTGTGTTTTATTCTTCTGGCGTTGAATTCCAAGTCCCTAGCTATTCGATCTGGTGGAGCAACGCCCTAGACTGAAACCTAGGTTGCTCGGAACGTTGAAATGACTTTAATTTTCACACTGCTCCCAATTATTCGTTTTATACGATGGAAAAGCTGTTTTATTTTGTATCGTATGTTATGCTTCGGGCGTTTACTTCTAAGGCCCTCTCTATTCGATCTGGTGGAGCAACACCCTAGAGCGAAACCTAGGTTGCCCGGAACGTAGAAATAGCCACAACTTTCATACTTGTTGCAATTATTCCGGTTATATGATGGAAAAACTGTTGTATTTTTATTGCATTTTATGCTTCGGGCATTGACTTCTAAGGCCCTAACTATTCAACCTGCTGGAGAAACGCCCTAGGGTGTAGCCTAGGTTGCCCGGAAAGTAGAAATGATCACAACTTTCATACTGGTTGCAATTACTCGTTTTATATGATGGAAAAACTGTTGTATTTATATTGTATTTTATGCTTCTGGCGTTCACTTCTTAGGCCCTAACTATTCGATCTGGTCGAACAACGCCCTAGGGTGAAGCCTAGGTTGCCCGGAACGTAGAAATGACCATCACTTTCAAACTGGTTGCAATTAATCCTTTTATACGATGGAAAAACTGTTGTACTTATATTGTATTTAATGCTTCTGGCGTTGACTTCTTATGCCCTAACTATTCCATCTGGTGGAACAACGCCCTAGGGTGAAGCCTAGGTTGCCCGCAACGTAGAAATGGATATAACTTTCACACCGGTAGCAATTATTCGTTTTATACGATAGAAAAACAGTTCTATTTATTTTGTATTTTATGCTTCTGCCGTTGACATCTAAGGCCCTAACTATTCAATCTGTTGGAGCAACGCCCTAGGGTGAAGCCTAGGTTGCCCGGAAAGTAGAAATTACCATAACTTTCAAACTGGTTGTAATTAATCCTTTTATACGATGGAAAAACTGTTGTATTTTTATTGCATTTTATGCTTCGGGCATTGACTTCTAAGGCCCTAACTATTCAACCTGTTGGAGCAACGCCCTAGGGTGTAGCCTAGGTTGCCCGGAAAGTAGAAATGACCCCAACTTTCATACTGGTTGCAATTACTCGTTTTATATGATGGAAAAACTGTTGTATTTATATTGTATTTTATGCTTCTGGCGTTCACTTCTTAGGCCCTAACTATTCGATCTGGTCGAACAGCGCCCTAGGGTGAAGCCTAGGTTGCCCGGAACGTAGAAATGACCATCACTTTCAAACTGGTTGCAATTAATCCTTTTATACGATGGAAAAACTGTTGTATTTTTATTGCATTTTATGCTTCCGGCGTTGACTTCTAAGGCCCTAACTATTCAATCTGTTGGAGCAACGCCCTAGGGTGAAGCCTAGGTTGCCCGGAAAGTAGAAATGACGTTGACTTCCATACTGGTTGCAATTATTCGTTTTATACGATGGAAAAACTGTTGTATTTATGTTGCATTTTATGCTTCTGGCGTTGACTTCTAAGGCACTAACTATTCGATCTAGTGGAGCAACGCCCTAGAGTGAAGCCTAAGTTGCCCGGAACGTAGAAATTACCATCACTTTCAAACTCGTTGCAAATACTCCTGTTATATGATGGAAAAACTGTTGTATTTATATTGTATTTTATGCTTCTGGCGTTCACTTCTTGGGCCCTAACTATTCGATCTGGCGGAACAACGCCCTGGGGTGAAGCCTAGGTTGCCGGGAACGGAGAAATGACCATAACTTTCACACTGGTTGCTATTATTCGTTTTATACGATGGAAAAACTGTTGTATTTATATTGTATATTATGCTTCTGGCGTTGACTTCTAAGGCACTAACTATTCGATCTGGTGGAGCAACGCCCTAGAGTGAAGCCTAGGTTGCTCGGAACGTAGAAATGACCATCGCTTTCAAACTGGTTGCAATTATTCCTGTTATATGATGGATAACTGTTGCATATTTATTGCATTTTATGCTTCGGGCGTTGACTTCTTAGGCCCTAACAATTCGATCTGGTGGAACAACGCCCTAGAGTGAAGCCTAGGTTACCCGGAACGTAGAAATGACCAGTACTATCACACTGTTTGCAATTATTCATTTTATACGGTGGAAAAGCTGTTGTATTGATATTATATTTTATGCCTCTGGCGTTGACTTCTAAGGCCGTAGCTATTAGCTGTGTTGGAGCAACGCCCTACAGTGACGCCTAGGTTGCGCGGAACGTAGAAATGACCATTAATTTCACAATGTTTGCAATTACTCATTTTATACAATGGAAAATCGGTTGTACTTATATTGTGTTTTATTCTTCTGGCGTTGAATTCCAAGTCCCTAGCTATTCGATCTGGTGGAGCAACGCCCTAGACTGAAACCTAGGTTGCTCGGAACGTTGAAATGACTTTAATTTTCACACTGCTCCCAATTATTCGTTTTATACGATGGAAAAGCTGTTTTATTTTGTATCGTATGTTATGCTTCGGGCGTTTACTTCTAAGGCCCTCTCTATTCGATCTGGTGGAGCAACACCCTAGAGCGAAACCTAGGTTGCCCGGAACGTAGAAATAGCCACAACTTTCATACTTGTTGCAATTATTCCGGTTATATGATGGAAAAACTGTTGTATTTTTATTGCATTTTATGCTTCGGGCATTGACTTCTAAGACCCTAACTATTCAACCTGCTGGAGCAACGCCCTAGGGTGTAGCCTAGGTTGCCCGGAAAGTAGAAATGATCACAACTTTCATACTGGTTGCAATTACTCGTTTTATATGATGGAAAAACTGTTGTATTTATATTGTATTTTATGCTTCTGGCGTTCACTTCTTAGGCCCTAACTATTCGATCTGGTCGAACAACGCCCTAGGGTGAAGCCTAGGTTGCCCGGAACGTAGAAATGACCATCACTTTCAAACTGGTTGCAATTAATCCTTTTATACGATGGAAAAACTGTTGTATTTTTATTGCATTTTATGCTTCCGGCGTTGACTTCTAAGGCCCTAACCATTCAATCTGTTGGAGCAACGCCCTAGGGTGAAGCCTAGATTGCGCGGGAAGTAGAAATGACAATAACTTTCACACTGGTTGCAATTATTCGTTTTATACGATGGAAGAGCTGTTGCATCTGTATTGTATGTTATGATTCTGTCGTTGACGTCTAAGGCCGTAGCTATTAGATGTGGTGGAGCAACGCACTAGAGTGACGCCTAGGTTGCCCGGAACGTGGAATGACCATTACTTTCGCAATATTTGCAATTATTCATTTTATACGATGGAAAAACTGTTGTACTTATATTGTATTTAATGCTTCTGGCGTTGACTTCTTATGCCCTAACTATTCCATCTGGTGGAACAACGCCCTAGGGTGAAGCCTAGGTTGCCCGCAACGTAGAAATGGATATAACTTTCACACCGGTAGCAATTATTCGTTTTATACGATAGAAAAACAGTTCTATTTATTTTGTATTTTATGCTTCGGCCGTTGACATCTAAGGCCCTAACTATCCAATCTGTTGGAGCAACGCCCTAGGGTGAAGCCTAGGTTGCCCGGAAAGTAGAAATTACCATCACTTTCAAACTGGTTGCAATTAATCCTTTTATACGATGGAAAAACTGTTGTATTTTTATTGCATTTTATGCTTCCGGAGTTGACTTCTAAGGCCCTAACTATTCAATCGGTTGGAGCAACGCCCTATGGTGAAGCCTAGGTTGCCCGGAAAGTAGAAATGAGGTTAATCTTCAAACTGGTTGCAATTAATCCTTTTATACGATGGAAAAACTGTTGTATTTTTATTGCATTTTATGCTTCCGGCGTTGACTTCTAAGGCCCTAACTATTCAATCTGTTGGAGCAACGCCCTAGGGTGAAGCCTAGGTTGCCCGGAAGGTAGAAATGACGTTGACTTCCATACTGGTTGCAATTATTCGTTTTATACGATGGAAAAACTGTTGTATTTATATTGCATTTTATGCTTCTGGCGTTGACTTCTAAGGCACTAACTATTCGATCTAGTGGAGCAACGCCCTAGAGTGAAGCCTAAGTTGCCCGGAACGTAGAAATTACCATCACTTTCAAACTCGTTGCAAATACTCCTGTTATATGATGGAAAAGCTGTTGTATTTATACTGTATTTTATGCTTCTGGCGTTCACTTCTTGGGCCCTAACTATTCGATCTGGCGGAACAACGCCCTGGGGTGAAGCCTAGGTTGCCGGGAACGGAGAAATGACCATAACTTTCACACTGATAGCTATTATTCGTTTTATACGATGGAAAAACTGTTGTATTTATATTGTATATTATGCTTCTGGCGTTGACTTCTAAGGCACTAACTATTCGATCTGGTGGAGCAACGCCCTAGAGTGAAGCCTAGGTTGCCCGGAACGTAGAAATGACCATCGCTTTCAAACTGGTTGCAATTATTCCTGTTATATGATGGATAACTGTTGTATATTTATTGCATTTTATGCTTCGGGCACTGACTTCTAAGGTCCTAACTATTCAATCTGTTGGAGCAACGCCCCAGGGTGAAGCCTAGGTTGCGCGGGAAGTAGAAATGACAATAACTTTCACACTGGTTGCAATTATTCGTTTTATACGATGGAAAAGCTGTTGCATCTGTATTGTATGTTATGATTCTGTCGTTGACGTCTAAGGCCGTAGCTATTAGATGTGGTGGAGCAACGCACTAGAGTGACGCCTAGGTTGCCCGGAACGTGGAATGACCATTACTTTCGCAATATTTGCAATTATTCATTTTATACGATGGAAAAACTGTTGTACTTATATTGTATTTTATGCTTCTGGCGTTGACTTCTTATGCCCTAACTATTCCATCTGGTGGAACAACGCCCTAGGGTGAAGCCTAGGTTGCCCGCAACGTAGAAATGGATATAACTTTCACACCGGTAGCAATTATTCGTTTTATACGATAGAAAAACAGTTCTATTTATTTTGTATTTTATGCTTCGGCCACTGACATCTAAGGCTCTAACTATTCAATCTGTTGGAGCAACGCCCTAGGGTGAAGCGTAGGTTGCCCGGAACGTAGAAATGAACATAACTTTCATACTGCTCGCAATTATTCGTTTTATACGATGAAAAAACTGTTGTATTTATTTTGTATTTTATACTTCGGGCGTTGACTTCTAAGGCCCCAACTATTCAATCTGTTGGATCAACGCGCTAGAGTGAAGCCTAGGTTGCTGGGAATGTAGAAATGACCATAACATTCACACTGGTTGAAATTAATCGTTTTATATGATGGAAAAGCTGTTGTATTTATATTGTATCTTATGCTTCTGGCGTTGACTTCTTAGGCCCTAACAATTCGATCTGGTGGAAGAACGCCCCAGAGTGAAGCCTAGGTTGCCTGGAACGTACAAATGACCATCACTTTCACACGGGTTGCAATTATTCCTGTTATAGGATGGAAAGACTGTTGTATTTTTATTGTATTTTATGCTTCACGCGTTGACTTCTGAGGCCGTAGCTATTCGATGTGGTGGAAGAACGCCATAGAGTGAAGCCTAGGTTGCCCGGAACGTAGAAATGACCATAACTTTCAAACAGGTTGCAATTATTCGTTTTATATGATGGAAGAACTGTTGTATTTATATTGTATTTTATGCTGCTGGCGTTCACTTCTTAGGCCCTAACTATCCGATCTGGTGCAACAACGCCCTGGGGTGAAGCCTAGGTTGCCCGGAACGTAGAAATGACCATAACTTTCACGCTGGTTGCTATTATTCGTTTTATACGATGGAAAAACTGTTATATTTATATTGTATTTTATGCTTCTGGCGTTGCCATCTTAGGCCCTAACTGTTCGATCTGGTGGAACAACGCCCTAGAGTGAAGCCTAGGTTACCCGGAACGTAGAAATGACCAGTACTATCACACTGTTTGCAATTATTCATTTTATACGGTGGAAAAGCTGTTGTATTGATATTATATTTTATGCCTCTGGCGTTGACTTCTAAGGCCGTAGCTATTAGCTGTGTTGGAGCAACGCCCTACAGTGACGCCTAGGTTGCGCGGAACGTAGAAATGACCATTAATTTCACAATGTTTGCAATTATTCGTTTTATACGATGGAAAAACTGTTGTACATATATTGTATTTTATGCTTCTGGCGTTGACTTCTAAGGCACTAACTGTTCGATCTAGTGGAGCAACGCCCTAGAGTGAAGCCTAAGTTGCCCGGAACGTAGAAATTACTATCACTTTCAAACTCGTTGCAAATACTCCTGTTATATGATGGAAAAACTGTTGTATTTATATTGTATTTTATGCTTCTGGCGTTCACTTCTTGGGCCCTAACTATTCGATCGGTTGGAGCAACGCCCTATGGTGAAGCCTAGGTTGCCCGGAAAGTAGAAATGAGGTTAATCTTCATACTGGTTGCAATTATTCGTTTTATACTATGGAAAAACTGTTGTATTTATATTGTTTTTTATGCTTCTGGCGTTGACTTCTAAGACACTAACTATTCGATCTGGTGGAGCAACGCCCTAGAGTGAAGCCGAGGTTGCCCGGAACGTAGAAATGGCCATCACTTTCAAACTGGTTGCAATTATTCCGTTTATATGATGGAAAAACTGTTGTATTTTTATTGCATTTTATGCTTCGGGCATTGACTTCTAAGGCCCTAACTATTCAACCTGTTGGAGCAACGCCCTAGGGTGTAGCCTAGGTTGCCCGGAACGTAGAAATGACCACAACTTTCATACTGGTTGCAATTACTCGTTTTATATGATGGAAAAGCTGTTGTATTTATATTGTATCTTATGCTTCTGGCGTTGACTTCTTAGGCCCTAACAATTCGATCTGGTGGAAGAACGCCCCAGAGTGAAGCCTAGGTTGCCTGGAACGTACAAATGACCATCACTTTCACACGGGTTGCAATTATTCCTGTTATAGGATGGAAAGACTGTTGTATTTTTATTGTATTTTATGCTTCACGCGTTGACTTCTGAGGCCGTAGCTATTCGATGTGGTGGAAGAACGCCATAGAGTGAAGCCTAGGTTGCCCGGAACGTAGAAATGACCATAACTTTCAAACAGGTTGCAATTATTCGTTTTATATGATGGAAGAACTGTTGTATTTATATTGTATTTTATGCTGCTGGCGTTCACTTCTTAGGCCCTAACTATCCGATCTGGTGCAACAACGCCCTGGGGTGAAGCCTAGGTTGCCCGGAACGTAGAAATGACCATAACTTTCACGCTGGTTGCTATTATTCGTTTTATACGATGGAAAAACTGTTATATTTATATTGTATTTTATGCTTCTGGCGTTGCCATCTTAGGCCCTAACTGTTCGATCTGGTGGAACAACGCCCTAGAGTGAAGCCTAGGTTACCCGGAACGTAGAAATGACCAGTACTATCACACTGTTTGCAATTATTCATTTTATACGGTGGAAAAGCTGTTGTATTGATATTATATTTTATGCCTCTGGCGTTGACTTCTAAGGCCGTAGCTATTAGCTGTGTTGGAGCAACGCCCTACAGTGACGCCTAGGTTGCGCGGAACGTAGAAATGACCATTAATTTCACAATGTTTGCAATTATTCGTTTTATACGATGGAAAAACTGTTGTACATATATTGTATTTTATGCTTCTGGCGTTGACTTCTAAGGCACTAACTGTTCGATCTAGTGGAGCAACGCCCTAGAGTGAAGCCTAAGTTGCCCGGAACGTAGAAATTACTATCACTTTCAAACTCGTTGCAAATACTCCTGTTATATGATGGAAAAACTGTTGTATTTATATTGTATTTTATGCTTCTGGCGTTCACTTCTTGGGCCCTAACTATTCGATCGGTTGGAGCAACGCCCTATGGTGAAGCCTAGGTTGCCCGGAAAGTAGAAATGAGGTTAATCTTCATACTGGTTGCAATTATTCGTTTTATACTATGGAAAAACTGTTGTATTTATATTGTTTTTTATGCTTCTGGCGTTGACTTCTAAGACACTAACTATTCGATCTGGTGGAGCAACGCCCTAGAGTGAAGCCGAGGTTGCCCGGAACGTAGAAATGGCCATCACTTTCAAACTGGTTGCAATTATTCCGTTTATATGATGGAAAAACTGTTGTATTTTTATTGCATTTTATGCTTCGGGCATTGACTTCTAAGGCCCTAACTATTCAACCTGTTGGAGCAACGCCCTAGGGTGTAGCCTAGGTTGCCCGGAAAGTAGAAATGACCACAACTTTCATACTGGTTGCAATTACTCGTTTTATATGATGGAAAAGCTGTTGTATTTATATTGTATTTTATGCTTCTGGCGTTCACTTCTTAGGCCCTAACTATTCGATCTGGTCGAACAACGCCCTAGGGTGAAGCCTAGGTTGCCCGGAACGTAGAAATGACCATCACTTTCAAACTGGTTGCAATTGATCCTTTTATACGATGGAAAAACTGTTGTATTTCTATTGCATTTTATGCTTCCGGCGTTGACTACTAAGGCCCTAACTATTCAATCTGTTGGAGCAACGCCCTAGGGTGAAGCCTAGGTTGCCCGGAAAGTAGAAATGGCGTTGACTTCCATACTGGTTGCAATTATTCGTTTTATACGATGGAAAAACTGTTGTATTTATATTGCATTTTATGCTTCTGGCGTTGACTTCTAAGGCACTAACTATTCGATTTAGTGGAGCAACGCCCTAGAGTGAAGCCTAAGTTGCCCGGAACGTAGAAATTACCATCACTTTCAAACTCGTTGCAAATACTCCTGTTATATGATGGAAAAACTGTTGTATTTATATTGTATATTATGCTTCTGGCGTTCACTTCTTGGGCCCTAACTATTCGATCTGGCGGAACAACGCCCTGGGGTGAAGCCTAGGTTGCCGGGAACGGAGAAATGACCATAACTTTCACACTGGTTGCTATTATTCGTTTTATACGATGGAAAAACTGTTGTATTTATATTGTATATTATGCTTCTGGCGTTGACTTCTAAGGCACTAACTATTCGATCTGGTGGAGCAACGCCCTAGAGTGAAGCCTAGGTTGCCCGGAACGTAGAAATGACAATCGCTTTCAAACTGGTTGCAATTATTCCTGTTATATGATGGATAACTGTTGTATATTTATTGCATTTTATGCTTCGGGCACTGACTTCTAAGGTCCTAACTATTCAATCTGTTGGAGCAACGCCCCAGGGTGAAGCCTAGGTTGCGCGGGAAGTAGAAATGACAATAACTTTCACACTGGTTGCAATTATTCGTTTTATACGATGGAAAAGCTGTTGCATCTGTATTGTATGTTATGATTCTGTCGTTGACGTCTAAGGCCGTAGCTATTAGATGTGGTGGAGCAACGCACTAGAGTGACGCCTAGGTTGCCCGGAACGTGGAATGACCATTACTTTCGCAATATTTGCAATTATTCATTTTATACGATGGAAAAACTGTTGTACTTATATTGTATTTTATGCTTCTGGCGTTGACTTCTTATGCCCTAACTATTCCATCTGGTGGAACAACGCCCTAGGGTGAAGCCTAGGTTGCCCGCAACGTAGAAATGGATATAACTTTCACACCGGTAGCAATTATTCGTTTTATACGATAGAAAAACAGTTCTATTTATTTTGTATTTTATGCTTCGGCCACTGACATCTAAGGCTCTAACTATTCAATCTGTTGGAGCAACGCCCTAGGGTGAAGCGTAGGTTGCCCGGAACGTAGAAATGACCATCACTTTCAAACTGGTTGCAATTAATCCTTTTATACGATGGAAAAACTGTTGTATTTTTATTGCATTTTATGCTTCGGGCATTGACTTCTAAGGCCCTAACTATTCAACCTGTTGGAGCAACGCCCTAGGGTGTAGCCTAGGTTGCCCGGAAAGTAGAAATGACCACAACTTTCATACTGGTTGCAATTACTCGTTTTATATGATGGAAAAACTGTTGTATTTATATTGTATTTTATGCTTCTGGCGTTCACTTCTTAGGCCCTAACTATTCGATCTGGTCGAACAGCGCCCTAGGGTGAAGCCTAGGTTGCCCGGAACGTAGAAATGACCATCACTTTCAAACTGGTTGCAATTAATCCTTTTATACGATGGAAAAACTGTTGTATTTTTATTGCATTTTATGCTTCCGGCGTTGACTTCTAAGGCCCTAACTATTCAATCTGTTGGAGCAACGCCCTGGGGTGAAGCCTAGGTTGCCGGGAACGGAGAAATGACCATAACTTTCACACTGGTTGCTATTATTCGTTTTATACGATGGAAAAACTGTTGTATTTATATTGTATATTATGCTTCTGGCGTTGACTTCTAAGGCACTAACTATTCGATCTGGTGGAGCAACGCCCTAGAGTGAAGCCTAGGTTGCCCGGAACGTAGAAATGACCATCGCTTTCAAACTGGTTGCAATTATTCCTGTTTTATGATGGATAACTGTTGTATATTTATTGCATTTTATGCTTCGGGCGTTGACTTCTTAGGCCCTAACAATTCGATCTGGTGGAAGAACGCCCCAGAGTGAAGCCTAGGTTGCCTGGAACGTACAAATGACCATCACTTTCACACGGGTTGCAATTATTCCTGTTATAGGATGGAAAGACTGTTGTATTTTTATTGTATTTTATGCTTCACGCGTTGACTTCTGAGGCCGTAGCTATTCGATGTGGTGGAAGAACGCCATAGAGTGAAGCCTAGGTTGCCCGGAACGTAGAAATGACCATAACTTTCACGCTGGTTGCTATTATTCGTTTTATACGATGGAAAAACTGTTATATTTATATTGTATTTTATGCTTCTGGCGTTGCCATCTTAGGCCCTAACTGTTCGATCTGGTGGAACAACGCCCTAGAGTGAAGCCTAGGTTACCCGGAACGTAGAAATGACCAGTACTATCACACTGTTTGCAATTATTCATTTTATACGGTGGAAAAGCTGTTGTATTGATATTATATTTTATGCCTCTGGCTTTGACTTCTAAGGCCGTAGCTATTAGCTGTGTTGGAGCAACGCCCTACAGTGACGCCTAGGTTGCGCGGAACGTAGAAATGACCATTAATTTCACAATGTTTGCAATTACTCATTTTATACAATGGAAAATCGGTTGTACTTATATTGTGTTTTATTCTTCTGGCGTTGAATTCCAAGTCCCTAGCTATTCGATCTGGTGGAGCAACGCCCTAGACTGAAACCTAGGTTGCTCGGAACGTTGAAATGACTTTAATTTTCACACTGCTCCCAATTATTCGTTTTATACGATGGAAAAGCTGTTTTATTTTGTATCGTATGTTATGCTTCGGGCGTTTACTTCTAAGGCCCTCTCTATTCGATCTGGTGGAGCAACACCCTAGAGCGAAACCTAGGTTGCCCGGAACGTAGAAATAGCCACAACTTTCATACTTGTTGCAATTATTCCGGTTATATGATGGAAAAACTGTTGTATTTTTATTGCATTTTATGCTTCGGGCATTGACTTCTAAGGCCCTAACTATTCAACCTGCTGGAGAAACGCCCTAGGGTGTAGCCTAGGTTGCCCGGAAAGTAGAAATGATCACAACTTTCATACTGGTTGCAATTACTCGTTTTATATGATGGAAAAACTGTTGTATTTATATTGTATTTTATGCTTCTGGCGTTCACTTCTTAGGCCCTAACTATTCGATCTGGTCGAACAACGCCCTAGGGTGAAGCCTAGGTTGCCCGGAACGTAGAAATGACCATCACTTTCAAACTGGTTGCAATTAATCCTTTTATACGATGGAAAAACTGTTGTACTTATATTGTATTTAATGCTTCTGGCGTTGACTTCTTATGCCCTAACTATTCCATCTGGTGGAACAACGCCCTAGGGTGAAGCCTAGGTTGCCCGCAACGTAGAAATGGATATAACTTTCACACCGGTAGCAATTATTCGTTTTATACGATAGAAAAACAGTTCTATTTATTTTGTATTTTATGCTTCGGCCGTTGACATCTAAGGCCCTAACTATTCAATCTGTTGGAGCAACGCCCTAGGGTGAAGCCTAGGTTGCCCGGAAAGTAGAAATTACCATAACTTTCAAACTGGTTGTAATTAATCCTTTTATACGATGGAAAAACTGTTGTATTTTTATTGCATTTTATGCTTCGGGCATTGACTTCTAAGGCCCTAACTATTCAACCTGTTGGAGCAACGCCCTAGGGTGTAGCCTAGGTTGCCCGGAAAGTAGAAATGACCCCAACTTTCATACTGGTTGCAATTACTCGTTTTATATGATGGAAAAACTGTTGTATTTATATTGTATTTTATGCTTCTGGCGTTCACTTCTTAGGCCCTAACTATTCGATCTGGTCGAACAGCGCCCTAGGGTGAAGCCTAGGTTGCCCGGAACGTAGAAATGACCATCACTTTCAAACTGGTTGCAATTAATCCTTTTATACGATGGAAAAACTGTTGTATTTTTATTGCATTTTATGCTTCCGGCGTTGACTTCTAAGGCCCTAACTATTCAATCTGTTGGAGCAACGCCCTAGGGTGAAGCCTAGGTTGCCCGGAAAGTAGAAATGACGTTGACTTCCATACTGGTTGCAATTATTCGTTTTATACGATGGAAAAACTGTTGTATTTATGTTGCATTTTATGCTTCTGGCGTTGACTTCTAAGGCACTAACTATTCGATCTAGTGGAGCAACGCCCTAGAGTGAAGCCTAAGTTGCCCGGAACGTAGAAATTACCATCACTTTCAAACTCGTTGCAAATACTCCTGTTATATGATGGAAAAACTGTTGTATTTATATTGTATTTTATGCTTCTGGCGTTCACTTCTTGGGCCCTAACTATTCGATCTGGCGGAACAACGCCCTGGGGTGAAGCCTAGGTTGCCGGGAACGGAGAAATGACCATAACTTTCACACTGGTTGCTATTATTCGTTTTATACGATGGAAAAACTGTTGTATTTATATTGTATATTATGCTTCTGGCGTTGACTTCTAAGGCACTAACTATTCGATCTGGTGGAGCAACGCCCTAGAGTGAAGCCTAGGTTGCCCGGAACGTAGAAATGACCATCGCTTTCAAACTGGTTGCAATTATTCCTGTTATATGATGGATAACTGTTGCATATTTATTGCATTTTATGCTTCGGGCGTTGACTTCTTAGGCCCTAACAATTCGATCTGGTGGAACAACGCCCTAGAGTGAAGCCTAGGTTACCCGGAACGTAGAAATGACCAGTACTATCACACTGTTTGCAATTATTCATTTTATACGGTGGAAAAGCTGTTGTATTGATATTATATTTTATGCCTCTGGCGTTGACTTCTAAGGCCGTAGCTATTAGCTGTGTTGGAGCAACGCCCTACAGTGACGCCTAGGTTGCGCGGAACGTAGAAATGACCATTAATTTCACAATGTTTGCAATTACTCATTTTATACAATGGAAAATCGGTTGTACTTATATTGTGTTTTATTCTTCTGGCGTTGAATTCCAAGTCCCTAGCTATTCGATCTGGTGGAGCAACGCCCTAGACTGAAACCTAGGTTGCTCGGAACGTTGAAATGACTTTAATTTTCACACTGCTCCCAATTATTCGTTTTATACGATGGAAAAGCTGTTTTATTTTGTATCGTATGTTATGCTTCGGGCGTTTACTTCTAAGGCCCTCTCTATTCGATCTGGTGGAGCAACACCCTAGAGCGAAACCTAGGTTGCCCGGAACGTAGAAATAGCCACAACTTTCATACTTGTTGCAATTATTCCGGTTATATGATGGAAAAACTGTTGTATTTTTATTGCATTTTATGCTTCGGGCATTGACTTCTAAGGCCCTAACTATTCAACCTGCTGGAGAAACGCCCTAGGGTGTAGCCTAGGTTGCCCGGAAAGTAGAAATGATCACAACTTTCATACTGGTTGCAATTACTCGTTTTATATGATGGAAAAACTGTTGTATTTATATTGTATTTTATGCTTCTGGCGTTCACTTCTTAGGCCCTAACTATTCGATCTGGTCGAACAACGCCCTAGGGTGAAGCCTAGGTTGCCCGGAACGTAGAAATGACCATCACTTTCAAACTGGTTGCAATTAATCCTTTTATACGATGGAAAAACTGTTGTACTTATATTGTATTTAATGCTTCTGGCGTTGACTTCTTATGCCCTAACTATTCCATCTGGTGGAACAACGCCCTAGGGTGAAGCCTAGGTTGCCCGCAACGTAGAAATGGATATAACTTTCACACCGGTAGCAATTATTCGTTTTATACGATAGAAAAACAGTTCTATTTATTTTGTATTTTATGCTTCGGCCGTTGACATCTAAGGCCCTAACTATTCAATCTGTTGGAGCAACGCCCTAGGGTGAAGCCTAGGTTGCCCGGAAAGTAGAAATTACCATAACTTTCAAACTGGTTGTAATTAATCCTTTTATACGATGGAAAAACTGTTGTATTTTTATTGCATTTTATGCTTCGGGCATTGACTTCTAAGGCCCTAACTATTCAACCTGTTGGAGCAACGCCCTAGGGTGTAGCCTAGGTTGCCCGGAAAGTAGAAATGACCCCAACTTTCATACTGGTTGCAATTACTCGTTTTATATGATGGAAAAACTGTTGTATTTATATTGTATTTTATGCTTCTGGCGTTCACTTCTTAGGCCCTAACTATTCGATCTGGTCGAACAGCGCCCTAGGGTGAAGCCTAGGTTGCCCGGAACGTAGAAATGACCATCACTTTCAAACTGGTTGCAATTAATCCTTTTATACGATGGAAAAACTGTTGTATTTTTATTGCATTTTATGCTTCCGGCGTTGACTTCTAAGGCCCTAACTATTCAATCTGTTGGAGCAACGCCCTAGGGTGAAGCCTAGGTTGCCCGGAAAGTAGAAATGACGTTGACTTCCATACTGGTTGCAATTATTCGTTTTATACGATGGAAAAACTGTTGTATTTATGTTGCATTTTATGCTTCTGGCGTTGACTTCTAAGGCACTAACTATTCGATCTAGTGGAGCAACGCCCTAGAGTGAAGCCTAAGTTGCCCGGAACGTAGAAATTACCATCACTTTCAAACTCGTTGCAAATACTCCTGTTATATGATGGAAAAACTGTTGTATTTATATTGTATTTTATGCTTCTGGCGTTCACTTCTTGGGCCCTAACTATTCGATCTGGCGGAACAACGCCCTGGGGTGAAGCCTAGGTTGCCGGGAACGGAGAAATGACCATAACTTTCACACTGGTTGCTATTATTCGTTTTATACGATGGAAAAACTGTTGTATTTATATTGTATATTATGCTTCTGGCGTTGACTTCTAAGGCACTAACTATTCGATCTGGTGGAGCAACGCCCTAGAGTGAAGCCTAGGTTGCTCGGAACGTAGAAATGACCATCGCTTTCAAACTGGTTGCAATTATTCCTGTTATATGATGGATAACTGTTGCATATTTATTGCATTTTATGCTTCGGGCGTTGACTTCTTAGGCCCTAACAATTCGATCTGGTGGAACAACGCCCTAGAGTGAAGCCTAGGTTACCCGGAACGTAGAAATGACCAGTACTATCACACTGTTTGCAATTATTCATTTTATACGGTGGAAAAGCTGTTGTATTGATATTATATTTTATGCCTCTGGCGTTGACTTCTAAGGCCGTAGCTATTAGCTGTGTTGGAGCAACGCCCTACAGTGACGCCTAGGTTGCGCGGAACGTAGAAATGACCATTAATTTCACAATGTTTGCAATTACTCATTTTATACAATGGAAAATCGGTTGTACTTATATTGTGTTTTATTCTTCTGGCGTTGAATTCCAAGTCCCTAGCTATTCGATCTGGTGGAGCAACGCCCTAGACTGAAACCTAGGTTGCTCGGAACGTTGAAATGACTTTAATTTTCACACTGCTCCCAATTATTCGTTTTATACGATGGAAAAGCTGTTTTATTTTGTATCGTATGTTATGCTTCGGGCGTTTACTTCTAAGGCCCTCTCTATTCGATCTGGTGGAGCAACACCCTAGAGCGAAACCTAGGTTGCCCGGAACGTAGAAATAGCCACAACTTTCATACTTGTTGCAATTATTCCGGTTATATGATGGAAAAACTGTTGTATTTTTATTGCATTTTATGCTTCGGGCATTGACTTCTAAGACCCTAACTATTCAACCTGCTGGAGCAACGCCCTAGGGTGTAGCCTAGGTTGCCCGGAAAGTAGAAATGATCACAACTTTCATACTGGTTGCAATTACTCGTTTTATATGATGGAAAAACTGTTGTATTTATATTGTATTTTATGCTTCTGGCGTTCACTTCTTAGGCCCTAACTATTCGATCTGGTCGAACAACGCCCTAGGGTGAAGCCTAGGTTGCCCGGAACGTAGAAATGACCATCACTTTCAAACTGGTTGCAATTAATCCTTTTATACGATGGAAAAACTGTTGTATTTTTATTGCATTTTATGCTTCCGGCGTTGACTTCTAAGGCCCTAACCATTCAATCTGTTGGAGCAACGCCCTAGGGTGAAGCCTAGATTGCGCGGGAAGTAGAAATGACAATAACTTTCACACTGGTTGCAATTATTCGTTTTATACGATGGAAGAGCTGTTGCATCTGTATTGTATGTTATGATTCTGTCGTTGACGTCTAAGGCCGTAGCTATTAGATGTGGTGGAGCAACGCACTAGAGTGACGCCTAGGTTGCCCGGAACGTGGAATGACCATTACTTTCGCAATATTTGCAATTATTCATTTTATACGATGGAAAAACTGTTGTACTTATATTGTATTTAATGCTTCTGGCGTTGACTTCTTATGCCCTAACTATTCCATCTGGTGGAACAACGCCCTAGGGTGAAGCCTAGGTTGCCCGCAACGTAGAAATGGATATAACTTTCACACCGGTAGCAATTATTCGTTTTATACGATAGAAAAACAGTTCTATTTATTTTGTATTTTATGCTTCGGCCGTTGACATCTAAGGCCCTAACTATCCAATCTGTTGGAGCAACGCCCTAGGGTGAAGCCTAGGTTGCCCGGAAAGTAGAAATTACCATCACTTTCAAACTGGTTGCAATTAATCCTTTTATACGATGGAAAAACTGTTGTATTTTTATTGCATTTTATGCTTCCGGAGTTGACTTCTAAGGCCCTAACTATTCAATCGGTTGGAGCAACGCCCTATGGTGAAGCCTAGGTTGCCCGGAAAGTAGAAATGAGGTTAATCTTCAAACTGGTTGCAATTAATCCTTTTATACGATGGAAAAACTGTTGTATTTTTATTGCATTTTATGCTTCCGGCGTTGACTTCTAAGGCCCTAACTATTCAATCTGTTGGAGCAACGCCCTAGGGTGAAGCCTAGGTTGCCCGGAAGGTAGAAATGACGTTGACTTCCATACTGGTTGCAATTATTCGTTTTATACGATGGAAAAACTGTTGTATTTATATTGCATTTTATGCTTCTGGCGTTGACTTCTAAGGCACTAACTATTCGATCTAGTGGAGCAACGCCCTAGAGTGAAGCCTAAGTTGCCCGGAACGTAGAAATTACCATCACTTTCAAACTCGTTGCAAATACTCCTGTTATATGATGGAAAAGCTGTTGTATTTATACTGTATTTTATGCTTCTGGCGTTCACTTCTTGGGCCCTAACTATTCGATCTGGCGGAACAACGCCCTGGGGTGAAGCCTAGGTTGCCGGGAACGGAGAAATGACCATAACTTTCACACTGATAGCTATTATTCGTTTTATACGATGGAAAAACTGTTGTATTTATATTGTATATTATGCTTCTGGCGTTGACTTCTAAGGCACTAACTATTCGATCTGGTGGAGCAACGCCCTAGAGTGAAGCCTAGGTTGCCCGGAACGTAGAAATGACCATCGCTTTCAAACTGGTTGCAATTATTCCTGTTATATGATGGATAACTGTTGTATATTTATTGCATTTTATGCTTCGGGCACTGACTTCTAAGGTCCTAACTATTCAATCTGTTGGAGCAACGCCCCAGGGTGAAGCCTAGGTTGCGCGGGAAGTAGAAATGACAATAACTTTCACACTGGTTGCAATTATTCGTTTTATACGATGGAAAAGCTGTTGCATCTGTATTGTATGTTATGATTCTGTCGTTGACGTCTAAGGCCGTAGCTATTAGATGTGGTGGAGCAACGCACTAGAGTGACGCCTAGGTTGCCCGGAACGTGGAATGACCATTACTTTCGCAATATTTGCAATTATTCATTTTATACGATGGAAAAACTGTTGTACTTATATTGTATTTTATGCTTCTGGCGTTGACTTCTTATGCCCTAACTATTCCATCTGGTGGAACAACGCCCTAGGGTGAAGCCTAGGTTGCCCGCAACGTAGAAATGGATATAACTTTCACACCGGTAGCAATTATTCGTTTTATACGATAGAAAAACAGTTCTATTTATTTTGTATTTTATGCTTCGGCCACTGACATCTAAGGCTCTAACTATTCAATCTGTTGGAGCAACGCCCTAGGGTGAAGCGTAGGTTGCCCGGAACGTAGAAATGAACATAACTTTCATACTGCTCGCAATTATTCGTTTTATACGATGAAAAAACTGTTGTATTTATTTTGTATTTTATACTTCGGGCGTTGACTTCTAAGGCCCCAACTATTCAATCTGTTGGATCAACGCGCTAGAGTGAAGCCTAGGTTGCTGGGAATGTAGAAATGACCATAACATTCACACTGGTTGAAATTAATCGTTTTATATGATGGAAAAGCTGTTGTATTTATATTGTATCTTATGCTTCTGGCGTTGACTTCTTAGGCCCTAACAATTCGATCTGGTGGAAGAACGCCCCAGAGTGAAGCCTAGGTTGCCTGGAACGTACAAATGACCATCACTTTCACACGGGTTGCAATTATTCCTGTTATAGGATGGAAAGACTGTTGTATTTTTATTGTATTTTATGCTTCACGCGTTGACTTCTGAGGCCGTAGCTATTCGATGTGGTGGAAGAACGCCATAGAGTGAAGCCTAGGTTGCCCGGAACGTAGAAATGACCATAACTTTCAAACAGGTTGCAATTATTCGTTTTATATGATGGAAGAACTGTTGTATTTATATTGTATTTTATGCTGCTGGCGTTCACTTCTTAGGCCCTAACTATCCGATCTGGTGCAACAACGCCCTGGGGTGAAGCCTAGGTTGCCCGGAACGTAGAAATGACCATAACTTTCACGCTGGTTGCTATTATTCGTTTTATACGATGGAAAAACTGTTATATTTATATTGTATTTTATGCTTCTGGCGTTGCCATCTTAGGCCCTAACTGTTCGATCTGGTGGAACAACGCCCTAGAGTGAAGCCTAGGTTACCCGGAACGTAGAAATGACCAGTACTATCACACTGTTTGCAATTATTCATTTTATACGGTGGAAAAGCTGTTGTATTGATATTATATTTTATGCCTCTGGCGTTGACTTCTAAGGCCGTAGCTATTAGCTGTGTTGGAGCAACGCCCTACAGTGACGCCTAGGTTGCGCGGAACGTAGAAATGACCATTAATTTCACAATGTTTGCAATTATTCGTTTTATACGATGGAAAAACTGTTGTACATATATTGTATTTTATGCTTCTGGCGTTGACTTCTAAGGCACTAACTGTTCGATCTAGTGGAGCAACGCCCTAGAGTGAAGCCTAAGTTGCCCGGAACGTAGAAATTACTATCACTTTCAAACTCGTTGCAAATACTCCTGTTATATGATGGAAAAACTGTTGTATTTATATTGTATTTTATGCTTCTGGCGTTCACTTCTTGGGCCCTAACTATTCGATCGGTTGGAGCAACGCCCTATGGTGAAGCCTAGGTTGCCCGGAAAGTAGAAATGAGGTTAATCTTCATACTGGTTGCAATTATTCGTTTTATACTATGGAAAAACTGTTGTATTTATATTGTTTTTTATGCTTCTGGCGTTGACTTCTAAGACACTAACTATTCGATCTGGTGGAGCAACGCCCTAGAGTGAAGCCGAGGTTGCCCGGAACGTAGAAATGGCCATCACTTTCAAACTGGTTGCAATTATTCCGTTTATATGATGGAAAAACTGTTGTATTTTTATTGCATTTTATGCTTCGGGCATTGACTTCTAAGGCCCTAACTATTCAACCTGTTGGAGCAACGCCCTAGGGTGTAGCCTAGGTTGCCCGGAACGTAGAAATGACCACAACTTTCATACTGGTTGCAATTACTCGTTTTATATGATGGAAAAGCTGTTGTATTTATATTGTATCTTATGCTTCTGGCGTTGACTTCTTAGGCCCTAACAATTCGATCTGGTGGAAGAACGCCCCAGAGTGAAGCCTAGGTTGCCTGGAACGTACAAATGACCATCACTTTCACACGGGTTGCAATTATTCCTGTTATAGGATGGAAAGACTGTTGTATTTTTATTGTATTTTATGCTTCACGCGTTGACTTCTGAGGCCGTAGCTATTCGATGTGGTGGAAGAACGCCATAGAGTGAAGCCTAGGTTGCCCGGAACGTAGAAATGACCATAACTTTCAAACAGGTTGCAATTATTCGTTTTATATGATGGAAGAACTGTTGTATTTATATTGTATTTTATGCTGCTGGCGTTCACTTCTTAGGCCCTAACTATCCGATCTGGTGCAACAACGCCCTGGGGTGAAGCCTAGGTTGCCCGGAACGTAGAAATGACCATAACTTTCACGCTGGTTGCTATTATTCGTTTTATACGATGGAAAAACTGTTATATTTATATTGTATTTTATGCTTCTGGCGTTGCCATCTTAGGCCCTAACTGTTCGATCTGGTGGAACAACGCCCTAGAGTGAAGCCTAGGTTACCCGGAACGTAGAAATGACCAGTACTATCACACTGTTTGCAATTATTCATTTTATACGGTGGAAAAGCTGTTGTATTGATATTATATTTTATGCCTCTGGCGTTGACTTCTAAGGCCGTAGCTATTAGCTGTGTTGGAGCAACGCCCTACAGTGACGCCTAGGTTGCGCGGAACGTAGAAATGACCATTAATTTCACAATGTTTGCAATTATTCGTTTTATACGATGGAAAAACTGTTGTACATATATTGTATTTTATGCTTCTGGCGTTGACTTCTAAGGCACTAACTGTTCGATCTAGTGGAGCAACGCCCTAGAGTGAAGCCTAAGTTGCCCGGAACGTAGAAATTACTATCACTTTCAAACTCGTTGCAAATACTCCTGTTATATGATGGAAAAACTGTTGTATTTATATTGTATTTTATGCTTCTGGCGTTCACTTCTTGGGCCCTAACTATTCGATCGGTTGGAGCAACGCCCTATGGTGAAGCCTAGGTTGCCCGGAAAGTAGAAATGAGGTTAATCTTCATACTGGTTGCAATTATTCGTTTTATACTATGGAAAAACTGTTGTATTTATATTGTTTTTTATGCTTCTGGCGTTGACTTCTAAGACACTAACTATTCGATCTGGTGGAGCAACGCCCTAGAGTGAAGCCGAGGTTGCCCGGAACGTAGAAATGGCCATCACTTTCAAACTGGTTGCAATTATTCCGTTTATATGATGGAAAAACTGTTGTATTTTTATTGCATTTTATGCTTCGGGCATTGACTTCTAAGGCCCTAACTATTCAACCTGTTGGAGCAACGCCCTAGGGTGTAGCCTAGGTTGCCCGGAAAGTAGAAATGACCACAACTTTCATACTGGTTGCAATTACTCGTTTTATATGATGGAAAAGCTGTTGTATTTATATTGTATTTTATGCTTCTGGCGTTCACTTCTTAGGCCCTAACTATTCGATCTGGTCGAACAACGCCCTAGGGTGAAGCCTAGGTTGCCCGGAACGTAGAAATGACCATCACTTTCAAACTGGTTGCAATTGATCCTTTTATACGATGGAAAAACTGTTGTATTTCTATTGCATTTTATGCTTCCGGCGTTGACTACTAAGGCCCTAACTATTCAATCTGTTGGAGCAACGCCCTAGGGTGAAGCCTAGGTTGCCCGGAAAGTAGAAATGGCGTTGACTTCCATACTGGTTGCAATTATTCGTTTTATACGATGGAAAAACTGTTGTATTTATATTGCATTTTATGCTTCTGGCGTTGACTTCTAAGGCACTAACTATTCGATTTAGTGGAGCAACGCCCTAGAGTGAAGCCTAAGTTGCCCGGAACGTAGAAATTACCATCACTTTCAAACTCGTTGCAAATACTCCTGTTATATGATGGAAAAACTGTTGTATTTATATTGTATATTATGCTTCTGGCGTTCACTTCTTGGGCCCTAACTATTCGATCTGGCGGAACAACGCCCTGGGGTGAAGCCTAGGTTGCCGGGAACGGAGAAATGACCATAACTTTCACACTGGTTGCTATTATTCGTTTTATACGATGGAAAAACTGTTGTATTTATATTGTATATTATGCTTCTGGCGTTGACTTCTAAGGCACTAACTATTCGATCTGGTGGAGCAACGCCCTAGAGTGAAGCCTAGGTTGCCCGGAACGTAGAAATGACAATCGCTTTCAAACTGGTTGCAATTATTCCTGTTATATGATGGATAACTGTTGTATATTTATTGCATTTTATGCTTCGGGCACTGACTTCTAAGGTCCTAACTATTCAATCTGTTGGAGCAACGCCCCAGGGTGAAGCCTAGGTTGCGCGGGAAGTAGAAATGACAATAACTTTCACACTGGTTGCAATTATTCGTTTTATACGATGGAAAAGCTGTTGCATCTGTATTGTATGTTATGATTCTGTCGTTGACGTCTAAGGCCGTAGCTATTAGATGTGGTGGAGCAACGCACTAGAGTGACGCCTAGGTTGCCCGGAACGTGGAATGACCATTACTTTCGCAATATTTGCAATTATTCATTTTATACGATGGAAAAACTGTTGTACTTATATTGTATTTTATGCTTCTGGCGTTGACTTCTTATGCCCTAACTATTCCATCTGGTGGAACAACGCCCTAGGGTGAAGCCTAGGTTGCCCGCAACGTAGAAATGGATATAACTTTCACACCGGTAGCAATTATTCGTTTTATACGATAGAAAAACAGTTCTATTTATTTTGTATTTTATGCTTCGGCCACTGACATCTAAGGCTCTAACTA
Source organism: Calliopsis andreniformis (assembly GCF_051401765.1). NCBI lineage: Eukaryota > Metazoa > Arthropoda > Insecta > Hymenoptera > Andrenidae > Calliopsis > Calliopsis andreniformis. The sequence goes on from NC_135072.1 coordinate 10,170,652, forward strand.
TTCAATCTGTTGGAGCAACGCCCTAGGGTGAAGCGTAGGTTGCCCGGAACGTAGAAATGAACATAACTTTCATACTGCTCGCAATTATTCGTTTTATACGATGAAAAAACTGTTGTATTTATTTTGTATTTTATACTTCGGGCGTTGACTTCTAAGGCCCCAACTATTCAATCTGTTGGATCAACGCGCTAGAGTGAAGCCTAGGTTGCTGGGAATGTAGAAATGACCATAACATTCACACTGGTTGAAATTAATCGTTTTATATGATGGAAAAGCTGTTGTATTTATATTGTATCTTATGCTTCTGGCGTTGACTTCTTAGGCCCTAACAATTCGATCTGGTGGAAGAACGCCCCAGAGTGAAGCCTAGGTTGCCTGGAACGTACAAATGACCATCACTTTCACACGGGTTGCAATTATTCCTGTTATAGGATGGAAAGACTGTTGTATTTTTATTGTATTTTATGCTTCACGCGTTGACTTCTGAGGCCGTAGCTATTCGATGTGGTGGAAGAACGCCATAGAGTGAAGCCTAGGTTGCCCGGAACGTAGAAATGACCATAACTTTCAAACAGGTTGCAATTATTCGTTTTATATGATGGAAGAACTGTTGTATTTATATTGTATTTTATGCTGCTGGCGTTCACTTCTTAGGCCCTAACTATCCGATCTGGTGCAACAACGCCCTGGGGTGAAGCCTAGGTTGCCCGGAACGTAGAAATGACCATAACTTTCACGCTGGTTGCTATTATTCGTTTTATACGATGGAAAAACTGTTATATTTATATTGTATTTTATGCTTCTGGCGTTGCCATCTTAGGCCCTAACTGTTCGATCTGGTGGAACAACGCCCTAGAGTGAAGCCTAGGTTACCCGGAACGTAGAAATGACCAGTACTATCACACTGTTTGCAATTATTCATTTTATACGGTGGAAAAGCTGTTGTATTGATATTATATTTTATGCCTCTGGCGTTGACTTCTAAGGCCGTAGCTATTAGCTGTGTTGGAGCAACGACCTACAGTGACGCCTAGGTTGCGCGGAACGTAGAAATGACCATTAATTTCACAATGTTTGCAATTATTCATTTTATACAATGGAAAATCGGTTGTACTTATATTGTGTTTTATTCTTCTGGCGTTGAATTCCAAGTCCCTAGCTATTCGATCTGGTGGAGCAACGCCCTAGACTGAAACCTAGGTTGCTCGGAACGTTGAAATGACTTTAATTTTCACACTGCTCCCAATTATTCTTTTTATACGATGGAAAAGCTGTTTTATTATGTATCGTATGTTATGCTTCGGGCGTTTACTTCTAAGGCCCTCTCTATTCGATCTGGTGGAGCAACGCCCTAGAGCGAAACCTAGGTTGCCCGGAACGTAGAAATAGCCACAACTTTCATACTTGTTGCAATTATTCGTTTTATACGATGGAAAAACTGTTGTATTTATATTGTTTTTTATGCTTCTGGCGTTGACTTCTAAGGCCCTAACTATGCAATCTGTTGGAGCAACGCCCTAGCGTGTGGCCTAGGTTGCCCGGAAAGTAGAAATGACCACAACTTTCATACTGGTTGCAATTACTCGTTTTATATGATGGAAAAACTGTTGTATTTATACTGCGTTTTATTCTTCTGGCGTTGAATTCCAAGTCCCTAGCTATTCGATCTGGTGGAGCAACGCCCTAGAGTGAAACCTAGGTTGCTCGGAACGTTGAAATGACTTTAACTTTCTCACTGGTCCCAATTATTCGTTTTATACGGTGGAAAAGCTGGTGTATTTTGTATCGTATGTTATGCTTCGGGCGTTTACTTCTAAGGCCCTAACTATTTGTTCTGGTGGAGCAATGCCTCAGAGTTAAGTCTAGGATGCCCGAAACGCCGAAATGATCATTACTTTCACGATTGTTGCAATTATTCCTGTTATACCATGAAAAGACTGTTGTATTTTTATTGTATTTTGTGCTTCAGGCGTAGGCTTCTAAGGCCGTAGCTATTCGATATGGTGGAGCACCGCCCTAGAGTGAAGCCTAGGTTGCCCGGAACGTAGAAATGACCATTACTTTCACACTGTTTGCAATTATTCCTTCTATGCGATGAAAAAGCTGTTGTATGTAAATCGAATTTTATGCTTCTGGCGTTTACTTCTGAGGACCTAACTATTCGATCTGGTGGAGCAACGCCCTAGAGTGAAGCCTATGTTGCTCGGATTGTAGAAATGACCATAACTTTCACACTGATTGCAATTACTCGTTTTATACGATTGAAAAGCTGTTGTATTTATATCGTATTTTATGCTTCTGGCGTTGCCTTCTTAGGCCGTAACTATTCGGTCTGGTGGAGCAACGCCCTGGAGTGAAAGCTAGGTTGCCCGGAATGTAGAATTGGCCATCACTTTCAAACTGGTTGCAATTATTCCTGTTATATGATGGAAACACTGTTGTATTTTTTTTGCATTTTATGGTTCGGGCGTTGACTTCTAAGACCCTAACTATTCAACCTGTTGGAGCAACGCCCTAGGGTGTAGCCTAGGTTGCCCGGAAAGTAGAAATGACCACAACTTTCATACTGGTTGAAATTAATCGTTTTATATGATGGAAAAGCTGTTGTATTTATATTGTATTTTATGCTTCCGGCGTTGACTTCTAAGGCCCTAACTATTCAATCTGTTGGAGCAACGCCCTAGGGTGAAGCCTAGGTTGCCCGGAAGGTAGAAATGACGTTGACTTCCATACTGGTTGCAATTATTCGTTTTATACGATGGAAAAACTGTTGTATTTTTATTGCATTTTATGCTTCCGGCGTTGACTTCTAAGGCCCTAACTATTCAATCTGTTGGAGCAACGCCCTAGGGTGAAGCCTAGGTTGCCCGGAAACTAGAAATGACGTTGACTTCCATACTGGTTGCAATTATTCGTTTTATACGATGGAAAAACTGTTGTATTTATGTTGCATTTTATGCTTCTGGCGTTGACTTCTAAGGCACTAACTATTCGATCTAGTGGAGCAACGCCCTAGAGTGAAGCCTAAGTTGCCCGGAACGTAGAAATTACCATCACTTTCAAACTCGTTGCAAATACTCCTGTTATATGATGGAAAAACTGTTGTATTTATATTGTATTTTATGCTTCTGGCGTTCACTTCTTGGGCCCTAACTATTCGATCTGGCGGAACAACGCCCTGGGGTGAAGCCTAGGTTGCCGGGAACGGAGAAATGACCATAACTTTCACACTGGTTGCTATTATTCGTTTTATACGATGGAAAAACTGTTGTATTTATATTGTATATTATGCTTCTGGCGTTGACTTCTAAGGCACTAACTATTCGATCTGGCGGAGCAACGCCCTAGAGTGAAGCCTAGGTTGCCCGGAACGTAGAAATGACCATCGCTTTCAAACTGGTTGCAATTATTCCTGTTATATGATGGATAACTGTTGTATATTTATTGCATTTTATGCTTCGGGCGTTGACTTCTTAGGCCCTAACAATTCGATCTGGTGGAAGAACGCCCCAGAGTGAAGCCTAGGTTGCCTGGAACGTACAAATGACCATCACTTTCACACGGGTTGCAATTATTCCTGTTATAGGATGGAAAGACTGTTGTATTTTTATTGTATTTTATGCTTCACGCGTTGACTTCTGAGGCCGTAGCTATTCGATGTGGTGGAAGAACGCCATAGAGTGAAGCCTAGGTTGCCCGGAACGTAGAAATGACCATAACTTTCACGCTGGTTGCTATTATTCGTTTTATACGATGGAAAAACTGTTATATGTATATTGTATTTTATGCTTCTGGCGTTGCCATCTTAGGCCCTAACTGTTCGATCTGGTGGAACAACGCCCTAGAGTGAAGCCTAGGTTACCCGGAACGTAGAAATGACCAGTACTATCACACTGTTTGCAATTATTCATTTTATACGGTGGAAAAGCTGTTGTATTGATATTATATTTTATGCCTCTGGCGTTGACTTCTAAGGCCGTAGCTATTAGCTGTGTTGGAGCAACGCCCTACAGTGACGCCTAGGTTGCGCGGAACGTAGAAATGACCATTAATTTCACAATGTTTGCAATTATTCATTTTATACAATGGAAAATCGGTTTTACTTATATTGTGTTTTATTCTTCTGGCGTTTACTTCTAAGGCCCTCTCTATTCGATCTGGTGGAGCAACACCCTAGAGCGAAACCTAGGTTGCCCGGAACGTAGAAATAGCCACAACTTTCATACTTGTTGCAATTATTCCGGTTATATGATGGAAAAACTGTTGTATTTTTATTGCATTTTATGCTTCGGGCATTGACTTCTAAGGCCCTAACTATTCAACCTGCTGGAGCAACGCCCTAGGGTGTAGCCTAGGTTGCCCGGAAAGTAGAAATGATCACAACTTTCATACTGGTTGCAATTACTCGTTTTATATGATGGAAAAACTGTTGTATTTATATTGTATTTTATGCTTCTGGCGTTCACTTCTTAGGCCCTAAGTATTCGATCTGGTCGAACAACGCCCTAGGGTGAAGCCTAGGTTGCCCGGAACGTAGAAATGACCATCACTTTCAAACTGGTTGCAATTAATCCTTTTATACGATGGAAAAACTGTTGTATTTTTATTGCATTTTATGCTTCCGGCGTTGACTTCTAAGGCCCTAACCATTCAATCTGTTGGAGCAACGCCCTAGGGAGAAGCCTAGATTGCGCGGGAAGTAGAAATGACAATAACTTTCACACTGGTTGCAATTATTCGTTTTATACGATGGAAGAGCTGTTGCATCTGTATTGTATGTTATGATTCTGTCGTTGACGTCTAAGGCCGTAGCTATTAGATGTGGTGGAGCAACGCACTAGAGTGACGCCTAGGTTGCCCGGAACGTGGAATGACCATCACTTTCGCAATATTTGCAATTATTCATTTTATACGATGGAAAAACTGTTGTACTTATATTGTATTTAATGCTTCTGGCGTTGACTTCTTATGCCCTAACTATTCCATCTGGTGGAACAACGCCCTAGGGTGAAGCCTAGGTTGCCCGCAACGTAGAAATGGATATAACTTTCACACCGGTAGCAATTATTCGTTTTATACGATAGAAAAACAGTTCTATTTATTTTGTATTTTATGCTTCGGCCGTTGACATCTAAGGCCCTAACTATTCAATCTGTTGGAGCAACGCCCTAGGGTGAAGCCTAGGTTGCCCGGAAAGTAGAAATTACCATCACTTTCAAACTGGTTGCAATTAATCCTTTTATACGATGGAAAAACTGTTGTATTTTTATTGCATTTTATGCTTCCGGAGTTGACTTCTAAGGCCCTAACTATTCAATCGGTTGGAGCAACGCCCTATGGTGAAGCCTAGGTTGCCCGGAAAGTAGAAATGAGGTTAATCTTCATACTGGTTGCAATTATTCGTTTTATACGATGGAAAAACTGTTGTATTTATATTGTTTTTTATGCTTCTGGCGTTGACTTCTAAGACACTAACTATTCGATCTGGTGGAGCAACGCCCTAGAGTGAAGCCGAGGTTGCCCGGAACGTAGAAATGGCCATCACTTTCAAACTGGTTGCAATTATTCCGTTTATATGATGGAAAAACTGTTGTATTTTTATTGCATTTTATGCTTCGGGCATTGACTTCTAAGGCCCTAACTATTCAACCTGTTGGAGCAACGCCCTAGGGTGTAGCCTAGGTTGCCCGGAAAGTAGAAATGACCACAACTTTCATACTGGTTGCAATTACTCGTTTTATATGATGGAAAAACTGTTGTATTTATATTGTATTTTATGCTTCTGGCGTTCACTTCTTAGGCCCTAACTATTCGATCTGGTCGAACAACGCCCTAGGGTGAAGCCTAGGTTGCCCGGAACGTAGAAATGACCATCACTTTCAAACTGGTTGCAATTAATCCTTTTATACGATGGAAAAACTGTTGTATTTTTATTGCATTTTATGCTTCCGGCGTTGACTTCTAAGGCCCTAACTATTCAATCTGTTGGAGCAACGCCCTAGGGTGAAGCCTAGGTTGCCCGGAAAGTAGAAATGACGTTGACTTCCATACTGGTTGCAATTATTCGTTTTATACGATGGAAAAACTGTTGTATTTATATTGCATTTTATGTTTCTGGCGTTGACTTCTAAGGCACTAACTATTCGATCTAGTGGAGCAACGCCCTAGAGTGAAGCCTAAGTTGCCCGGAACGTAGAAATTAATATCACTTTCAAACTCGTTGCAAATACTCCTGTTATATGATGGAAAAGCTGTTGTATTTATACTGTATTTTATGCTTCTGGCGTTCACTTCTTGGGCCCTAACTATTCGATCTGGCGGAACAACGCCCTGGGGTGAAGCCTAGGTTGCCGGGAACGGAGAAATGACCATAACTTTCACACTGGTTGCTATTATTCGTTTTATACGATGGAAAAACTGTTGTATTTATATTGTATATTATGCTTCTGGCGTTGACTTCTAAGGCACTAACTATTCGATCTGGTGGAGCAACGCCCTAGAGTGAAGCCTAGGTTGCCCGGAACGTAGAAATGACCATCGCTTTCAAACTGGTTGCAATTATTCCTGTTATATGATGGATAACTGTTGTATATTTATTGCATTTTATGCTTCGGGCGTTGACTTCTTAGGCCCTAACAATTCGATCTGGTGGAAGAACGCCCCAGAGTGAAGCCTAGGTTGCCTGGAACGTACAAATGACCATCACTTTCACACGGGTTGCAATTATTCCTGTTATAGGATGGAAAGACTGTTGTATTTTTATTGTATTTTATGCTTCACGCGTTGACTTCTGAGGCCGTAGCTATTCGATGTGGTGGAAGAACGCCATAGAGTGAAGCCTAGGTTGCCCGGAACGTAGAAATGACCATAACTTTCAAACAGGTTGCAATTATTCGTTTTATATGATGGAAGAACTGTTGTATTTATATTGTATTTTATGCTGCTGGCGTTCACTTCTTAGGCCCTAACTATCCGATCTGGTGCAACAACGCCCTGGGGTGAAGCCTAGGTTGCCCGGAACGTAGAAATGACCATAACTTTCACGCTGGTTGCTATTATTCGTTTTATACGATGGAAAAACTGTTATATTTATATTGTATTTTATGCTTCTGGCGTTGCCATCTTAGGCCCTAACTGTTCGATCTGGTGGAACAACGCCCTAGAGTGAAGCCTAGGTTACCCGGAACGTAGAAATGACCAGTACTATCACACTGTTTGCAATTATTCATTTTATACGGTGGAAAAGCTGTTGTATTGATATTATATTTTATGCCTCTGGCGTTGACTTCTAAGGCCGTAGCTATTAGCTGTGTTGGAGCAACGCCCTACAGTGACGCCTAGGTTGCGCGGAACGTAGAAATGACCATTAATTTCACAATGTTTGCAATTATTCGTTTTATACGATGGAAAAACTGTTGTACATATATTGTATTTTATGCTTCTGGCGTTGACTTCTAAGGCACTAACTGTTCGATCTAGTGGAGCAACGCCCTAGAGTGAAGCCTAAGTTGCCCGGAACGTAGAAATTACCATCACTTTCAAACTCGTTGCAAATACTCCTGTTATATGATGGAAAAACTGTTGTATTTACATTGTATTTTATGCTTCTGGCGTTCACTTCTTGGGCCCTAACTATTCGATCGGTTGGAGCAACGCCCTATGGTGAAGCCTAGGTTGCCCGGAAAGTAGAAATGAGGTTAATCTTCATACTGGTTGCAATTATTCGTTTTATACGATGGAAAAACTGTTGTATTTATATTGTTTTTTATGCTTCTGGCGTTGACTTCTAAGACACTAACTATTCGATCTGGTGGAGCAACGCCCTAGAGTGAAGCCGAGGTTGCCCGGAACGTAGAAATGGCCATCACTTTCAAACTGGTTGCAATTATTCCGTTTATATGATGGAAAAACTGTTGTATTTTTATTGCATTTTATGCTTCGGGCATTGACTTCTAAGGCCCTAACTATTCAACCTGTTGGAGCAACGCCCTAGGGTGTAGCCTAGGTTGCCCGGAAAGTAGAAATGACCACAACTTTCATACTGGTTGCAATTACTCGTTTTATATGATGGAAAAACTGTTGTATTTATATTGTATTTTATGCTTCTGGCGTTCACTTCTTGGGCCCTAACTATTCGATCTGGCGGAACAACGCCCTGGGGTGAAGCCTAGGTTGCCGGGAACGGAGAAATGACCATAACTTTCACACTGGTTGCTATTATTCGTTTTATACGATGGAAAAACTGTTGTATTTATATTGTATATTATGCTTCTGGCGTTGACTTCTAAGGCACTAACTATTCGATCTGGTGGAGCAACGCCCTAGAGTGAAGCCTAGGTTGCCCGGAACGTAGAAATGACAATCGCTTTCAAACTGGTTGCAATTATTCCTGTTATATGATGGATAACTGTTGTATATTTATTGCATTTTATGCTTCGGGCACTGACTTCTAAGGTCCTAACTATTCAATCTGTTGGAGCAACGCCCCAGGGTGAAGCCTAGGTTGCGCGGGAAGTAGAAATGACAATAACTTTCACACTGGTTGCAATTATTCGTTTTATACGATGGAAAAGCTGTTGCATCTGTATTGTATGTTATGATTCTGTCGTTGACGTCTAAGGCCGTAGCTATTAGATGTGGTGGAGCAACGCACTAGAGTGACGCCTAGGTTGCCCGGAACGTGGAATGACCATTACTTTCGCAATATTTGCAATTATTCATTTTATACGATGGAAAAACTGTTGTACTTATATTGTATTTTATGCTTCTGGCGTTGACTTCTTATGCCCTAACTATTCCATCTGGTGGAACAACGCCCTAGGGTGAAGCCTAGGTTGCCCGCAACGTAGAAATGGATATAACTTTCACACCGGTGGCAATTATTCGTTTTATACGATAGAAAAACAGTTCTATTTATTTTGTATTTTATGCTTCGGCCACTGACATCTAAGGCCCTAACTATTCAATCCGTTGGAGCAACGCCCTAGGGTGAAGCGTAGGTTGCCCGGAACGTAGAAATGAACATAACTTTCATACTGCTCGCAATTATTCGTTTTATACGATGAAAAAACTGTTGTATTTATATTGTATTTTATACTTCGGGCGTTGACTTCTAAGGCCCCAACTATTCAATCTGTTGGATCAACGCGCTAGAGTGAAGCCTAGGTTGCTGGGAATGTAGAAATGACCATAACATTCACACTGGTTGAAATTAATCGTTTTATATGATGGAAAAGCTGTTGTATTTATATTGTATCTTATGCTTCTGGCGTTGACTTCTTAGGCCCTAACAATTCGATCTGGTGGAAGAACGCCCCAGAGTGAAGCCTAGGTTGCCTGGAACGTACAAATGACCATCACTTTCACACGGGTTGCAATTATTCCTGTTATAGGATGGAAAGACTGTTGTATTTTTATTGTATTTTATGCTTCACGCGTTGACTTCTGAGGCCGTAGCTATTCGATGTGGTGGAAGAACGCCATAGAGTGAAGCCTAGGTTGCCCGGAACGTAGAAATGACCATAACTTTCAAACAGGTTGCAATTATTCGTTTTATATGATGGAAGAACTGTTGTATTTGTATTGTATTTTATGCTGCTGGCGTTCACTTCTTAGGCCCTAACTATCCGATCTGGTGCAACAACGCCCTGGGGTGAAGCCTAGGTTGCCCGGAACGTAGAAATGACCATAACTTTCACGCTGGTTGCTATTATTCGTTTTATACGATGGAAAAACTGTTATATTTATATTGTATTTTATGCTTCTGGCGTTGCCATCTTAGGCCCTAACTGTTCGATCTGGTGGAACAACGCCCTAGAGTGAAGCCTAGGTTACCCGGAACGTAGAAATGACCAGTACTATCACACTGTTTGCAATTATTCATTTTATACGGTGGAAAAGCTGTTGTATTGATATTATATTTTATGCCTCTGGCGTTGACTTCTAAGGCCGTAGCTATTAGCTGTGTTGGAGCAACGACCTACAGTGACGCCTAGGTTGCGCGGAACGTAGAAATGACCATTAATTTCACAATGTTTGCAATTATTCATTTTATACAATGGAAAATCGGTTGTACTTATATTGTGTTTTATTCTTCTGGCGTTGAATTCCAAGTCCCTAGCTATTCGATCTGGTGGAGCAACGCCCTAGACTGAAACCTAGGTTGCTCGGAACGTTGAAATGACTTTAATTTTCACACTGCTCCCAATTGTTCTTTTTATACAATGGAAAAGCTGTTTTATTTTGTATCGTATGTTATGCTTCGGGCGTTTACTTCTAAGGCCCTCTCTATTCGATCTGGTGGAGCAACGCCCTAGAGCGAAACCTAGGTTGCCCGGAACGTAGAAATAGCCACAACTTTCATACTTGTTGCAATTATTCGTTTTATACGATGGAAAAACTGTTGTATTTATATTGTTTTTTATGCTTCTGGCGTTGACTTCTAAGGCCCTAACTATGCAATCTGTTGGAGCAACGCCCTAGCGTGTGGCCTAGGTTGCCCGGAAAGTAGAAATGACCACAACTTTCATACTGGTTGCAATTACTCGTTTTATATGATGGAAAAACTGTTGTATTTATACTGTGTTTTATTCTTCTGGCGTTGAATTCCAAGTCCCTAGCTATTCGATCTGGTGGAGCAACGCCCTAGTGTGAAACCTAGGTTGCTCGGAACCTTGAAATGACTTTAACTTTCTCACTGGTCCCAATTATTCGTTTTATACGGTGGAAAAGCTGTTGTATTTTGTATCGTATGTTATGCTTCGGGCGTTTACTTCTAAGGCCCTAACTATTTGTTCTGGTGGAGCAATGCCTCAGAGTTAAGTCTAGGATGCCCGAAACGCCGAAATGATCATTACTTTCACGATTGTTGCAATTATTCCTGTTATACCATGAAAAGACTGTTGTATTTTTATTGTATTTTGTGCTTCAGGCGTAGGCTTCTAAGGCCGTAGCTATTCGATATGGTGGAGCACCGCCCTAGAGTGAAGCCTAGGTTGCCCGGAACGTAGAAATGATCATTACTTTCACACTGTTTGCCATTATTCCTTCTATGCGATGAAAAAGCTGTTCTATGTAAATCGAATTTTATGCTTCTGGCGTTTACTTCTGAGGACCTAACTATTCGATCTGGTGGAGCAACGCCCTAGAGTGAAGCCTATGTTGCTCGGAATGTAGAAATGACCATAACTTTCACACTGATTGCAATTACTCGTTTTATACGATTGAAAAGCTGTTGTATTTATATCGTATTTTATGCTTCTGGCGTTGCCTTCTTAGGCCGTAACTATTCGGTCTGGTGGAGCAACGCCCTGGAGTGAAAGCTAGGTTGCCCGGAATGTAGAATTGGCCATCACTTTCAAACTGGTTGCAATTATTCCTGTTATATGATGGAAACACTGTTGTATTTTTTTTGCATTTTATGGTTCGGGCGTTGACTTCTAAGGCCCTAACTATTCAATCTGTTGGAGCAAGGCCCTAGGGTGAAGCCTAGGTTGCTCGGAAAGTAGAAATGACCATAAGTTTCATACTGGTTGCAATTATTCGTTTTATACGATGGAAAAACTGTTGTATTTATATTGTATTTTATGCTTCTGGCGTTGACTTCTAAGGCCCTAACTATTCGATCTGGTGGAGCAACGCCCTCGAGTGAAGACTAGGTTGCCCGGTACGTAGAAATGACCGTCACTTTCAAATTGGTTGCAATTATTCCTGTTATATGATGGAAAAACTGTTGTATTTTTATTGCATTTTATGCTTCGGCCATTCACTTCAAAGGCCCTAACTATTCAATCTGTTGGAGCAACGCCCTAGGGTGAAGCCTAGGTTGCCCGGTACGTAGAAATGACCGTCACTTTCAAATTGGTTGCAATTATTCCTGTTATATGATGGAAAAACTGTTGTATTTTTATTGCATTTTATGCTTCGGCCATTCACTTCAAAGGCCCTAACTATTCAATCTGTTGGAGCAACGCCCTAGGGTGAAGCCTAGGTTGCCCGGAAAGTAGAAATGACCATCACTTTCAAACTGGTTGCAATTAATCCTTTTATACGATGGAAAAACTGTTGTATTTTTATTGCATTTTATGCTTCCGGCGTTGACTTCTAAGGCCCTAACTATTCAATCTGTTGGAGCAACGCCCTAGGGTGAAGCCTAGGTTGCCCGGAAAGTAGAAATGACGTTGACTTCCATACTGGTTGCAATTATTCGTTTTATACGATGGAAAAACTGTTGTATTTATATTGCATTTTATGTTTCTGGCGTTGACTTCTAAGGCACTAACTATTCGATCTAGTGGAGCAACGCCCTAGAGTGAAGCCTAAGTTGCCCGGAACGTAGAAATTACCATCACTTTCAAACTCGTTGCAAATACTCCTGTTATATGATGGAAAAGCTGTTGTATTTATACTGTATTTTATGCTTCTGGCGTTCACTTCTTGGGCCCTAACTATTCGATCTGGCGGAACAACGCCCTGGGGTGAAGCCTAGGTTGCCGGGAACGGAGAAATGACCATAACTTTCACACTGGTTGCTATTATTCGTTTTATACGATGGAAAAACTGTTGTATTTATATTGTATATTATGCTTCTGGCGTTGACTTCTAAGGCACTAACTATTCGATCTGGTGGAGCAACGCCCTAGAGTGAAGCCTAGGTTGCCCGGAACGTAGAAATGACCATCGCTTTCAAACTGGTTGCAATTATTCCTGTTATATGATGGATAACTGTTGTATATTTATTGCATTTTATGCTTCGGGCGTTGACTTCTTAGGCCCTAACAATTCGATCTGGTGGAAGAACGCCCCAGAGTGAAGCCTAGGTTGCCTGGAACGTACAAATGACCATCACTTTCACACGGGTTGCAATTATTCCTGTTATAGGATGGAAAGACTGTTGTATTTTTATTGTATTTTATGCTTCACGCGTTGACTTCTGAGGCCGTAGCTATTCGATGTGGTGGAAGAACGCCATAGAGTGAAGCCTAGGTTGCCCGGAACGTAGAAATGACCATAACTTTCAAACAGGTTGCAATTATTCGTTTTATATGATGGAAGAACTGTTGTATTTATATTGTATTTTATGCTGCTGGCGTTCACTTCTTAGGCCCTAACTATCCGATCTGGTGCAACAACGCCCTGGGGTGAAGCCTAGGTTGCCCGGAACGTAGAAATGACCATAACTTTCACGCTGGTTGCTATTATTCGTTTTATACGATGGAAAAACTGTTATATTTATATTGTATTTTATGCTTCTGGCGTTGCCAGCTTACGCCCTAACTGTTCGATCTGGTGGAACAACGCCCTAGAGTGAAGCCTAGGTTACCCGGAACGTAGAAATGACCAGTACTATCACACTGTTTGCAATTATTCATTTTATACGGTGGAAAAGCTGTTGTATTGATATTATATTTTATGCCTCTGGCGTTGACTTCTAAGGCCGTAGCTATTAGCTGTGTTGGAGCAACGCCCTACAGTGACGCCTAGGTTGCGCGGAACGTAGAAATGACCATTAATTTCACAATGTTTGCAATTATTCGTTTTATACGATGGAAAAACTGTTGTACATATATTGTATTTTATGCTTCTGGCGTTGACTTCTAAGGCACTAACTGTTCGATCTAGTGGAGCAACGCCCTAGAGTGAAGCCTAAGTTGCCCGGAACGTAGAAATTACCATCACTTTCAAACTCGTTGCAAATACTCCTGTTATATGATGGAAAAACTGTTGTATTTACATTGTATTTTATGCTTCTGGCGTTCACTTCTTGGGCCCTAACTATTCGATCGGTTGGAGCAACGCCCTATGGTGAAGCCTAGGTTGCCCGGAAAGTAGAAATGAGGTTAATCTTCATACTGGTTGCAATTATTCGTTTTATACGATGGAAAAACTGTTGTATTTATATTGTTTTTTATGCTTCTGGCGTTGACTTCTAAGACACTAACTATTCGATCTGGTGGAGCAACGCCCTAGAGTGAAGCCGAGGTTGCCCGGAACGTAGAAATGGCCATCACTTTCAAACTGGTTGCAATTATTCCGTTTATATGATGGAAAAACTGTTGTATTTTTATTGCATTTTATGCTTCGGGCATTGACTTCTAAGGCCCTAACTATTCAACCTGTTGGAGCAACGCCCTAGGGTGTAGCCTAGGTTGCCCGGAAAGTAGAAATGACCACAACTTTCATACTGGTTGCAATTACTCGTTTTATATGATGGAAAAACTGTTGTATTTATATTGTATTTTATGCTTCTGGCGTTCACTTCTTGGGCCCTAACTATTCGATCTGGCGGAACAACGCCCTGGGGTGAAGCCTAGGTTGCCGGGAACGGAGAAATGACCATAACTTTCACACTGGTTGCTATTATTCGTTTTATACGATGGAAAAACTGTTGTATTTATATTGTATATTATGCTTCTGGCGTTGACTTCTAAGGCACTAACTATTCGATCTGGTGGAGCAACGCCCTAGAGTGAAGCCTAGGTTGCCCGGAACGTAGAAATGACAATCGCTTTCAAACTGGTTGCAATTATTCCTGTTATATGATGGATAACTGTTGTATATTTATTGCATTTTATGCTTCGGGCACTGACTTCTAAGGTCCTAACTATTCAATCTGTTGGAGCAACGCCCCAGGGTGAAGCCTAGGTTGCGCGGGAAGTAGAAATGACAATAACTTTCACACTGGTTGCAATTATTCGTTTTATACGATGGAAAAGCTGTTGCATCTGTATTGTATGTTATGATTCTGTCGTTGACGTCTAAGGCCGTAGCTATTAGATGTGGTGGAGCAACGCACTAGAGTGACGCCTAGGTTGCCCGGAACGTGGAATGACCATTACTTTCGCAATATTTGCAATTATTCATTTTATACGATGGAAAAACTGTTGTACTTATATTGTATTTTATGCTTCTGGCGTTGACTTCTTATGCCCTAACTATTCCATCTGGTGGAACAACGCCCTAGGGTGAAGCCTAGGTTGCCCGCAACGTAGAAATGGATATAACTTTCACACCGGTGGCAATTATTCGTTTTATACGATAGAAAAACAGTTCTATTTATTTTGTATTTTATGCTTCGGCCACTGACATCTAAGGCCCTAACTATTCAATCTGTTGGAGCAACGCCCTAGGGTGAAGCGTAGGTTGCCCGGAACGTAGAAATGAACATAACTTTCATACTGCTCGCAATTATTCGTTTTATACGATGAAAAAACTGTTGTATTTATATTGTATTTTATACTTCGGGCGTTGACTTCTAAGGCCCCAACTATTCAATCTGTTGGATCAACGCGCTAGAGTGAAGCCTAGGTTGCTGGGAATGTAGAAATGACCATAACATTCACACTGGTTGAAATTAATCGTTTTATATGATGGAAAAGCTGTTGTATTTATATTGTATCTTATGCTTCTGGCGTTGACTTCTTAGGCCCTAACAATTCGATCTGGTGGAAGAACGCCCCAGAGTGAAGGCTAGGTTGCCTGGAACGTACAAATGACCATCACTTTCACACGGGTTGCAATTATTCCTGTTATAGGATGGAAAGACTGTTGTATTTTTATTGTATTTTATGCTTCACGCGTTGACTTCTGAGGCCGTAGCTATTCGATGTGGTGGAAGAACGCCATAGAGTGAAGCCTAGGTTGCCCGGAACGTAGAAATGACCATAACTTTCAAACAGGTTGCAATTATTCGTTTTATATGATGGAAGAACTGTTGTATTTGTATTGTATTTTATGCTGCTGGCGTTCACTTCTTAGGCCCTAACTATCCGATCTGGTGCAACAACGCCCTGGGGTGAAGCCTAGGTTGCCCGGAACGTAGAAATGACCATAACTTTCACGCTGGTTGCTATTATTCGTTTTATACGATGGAAAAACTGTTATATTTATATTGTATTTTATGCTTCTGGCGTTGCCATCTTAGGCCCTAACTGTTCGATCTGGTGGAACAACGCCCTAGAGTGAAGCCTAGGTTACCCGGAACGTAGAAATGACCAGTACTATCACACTGTTTGCAATTATTCATTTTATACGGTGGAAAAGCTGTTGTATTGATATTATATTTTATGCCTCTGGCGTTGACTTCTAAGGCCGTAGCTATTAGCTGTGTTGGAGCAACGACCTACAGTGACGCCTAGGTTGCGCGGAACGTAGAAATGACCATTAATTTCACAATGTTTGCAATTATTCATTTTATACAATGGAAAATCGGTTGTACTTATATTGTGTTTTATTCTTCTGGCGTTGAATTCCAAGTCCCTAGCTATTCGATCTGGTGGAGCAACGCCCTAGACTGAAACCTAGGTTGCTCGGAACGTTGAAATGACTTTAATTTTCACACTGCTCCCAATTGTTCTTTTTATACAATGGAAAAGCTGTTTTATTTTGTATCGTATGTTATGCTTCGGGCGTTTACTTCTAAGGCCCTCTCTATTCGATCTGGTGGAGCAACGCCCTAGAGCGAAACCTAGGTTGCCCGGAACGTAGAAATAGCCACAACTTTCATACTTGTTGCAATTATTCGTTTTATACGATGGAAAAACTGTTGTATTTATATTGTTTTTTATGCTTCTGGCGTTGACTTCTAAGGCCCTAACTATGCAATCTGTTGGAGCAACGCCCTAGCGTGTGGCCTAGGTTGCCCGGAAAGTAGAAATGACCACAACTTTCATACTGGTTGCAATTACTCGTTTTATATGATGGAAAAACTGTTGTATTTATACTGTGTTTTATTCTTCTGGCGTTGAATTCCAAGTCCCTAGCTATTCGATCTGGTGGAGCAACGCCCTAGTGTGAAACCTAGGTTGCTCGGAACCTTGAAATGACTTTAACTTTCTCACTGGTCCCAATTATTCGTTTTATACGGTGGAAAAGCTGTTGTATTTTGTATCGTATGTTATGCTTCGGGCGTTTACTTCTAAGGCCCTAACTATTTGTTCTGGTGGAGCAATGCCTCAGAGTTAAGTCTAGGATGCCCGAAACGCCGAAATGATCATTACTTTCACGATTGTTGCAATTATTCCTGTTATACCATGAAAAGACTGTTGTATTTTTATTGTATTTTGTGCTTCAGGCGTAGGCTTCTAAGGCCGTAGCTATTCGATATGGTGGAGCACCGCCCTAGAGTGAAGCCTAGGTTGCCCGGAACGTAGAAATGATCATTACTTTCACACTGTTTGCAATTATTCCTTCTATGCGATGAAAAAGCTGTTCTATGTAAATCGAATTTTATGCTTCTGGCGTTTACTTCTGAGGACCTAACTATTCGATCTGGTGGAGCAACGCCCTAGAGTGAAGCCTATGTTGCTCGGAATGTAGAAATGACCATAACTTTCACACTGATTGCAATTACTCGTTTTATACGATTGAAAAGCTGTTGTATTTATATCGTATTTTATGCTTCTGGCGTTGCCTTCTTAGGCCGTAACTATTCGGTCTGGTGGAGCAACGCCCTGGAGTGAAAGCTAGGTTGCCCGGAATGTAGAATTGGCCATCACTTTCAAACTGGTTGCAATTATTCCTGTTATATGATGGAAACACTGTTGTATTTTTTTTGCATTTTATGGTTCGGGCGTTGACTTCTAAGGCCCTAACTATTCAATCTGTTGGAGCAAGGCCCTAGGGTGAAGCCTAGGTTGCTCGGAAAGTAGAAATGACCATAAGTTTCATACTGGTTGCAATTATTCGTTTTATACGATGGAAAAACTGTTGTATTTATATTGTATTTTATGCTTCTGGCGTTGACTTCTAAGGCCCTAACTATTCGATCTGGTGGAGCAACGCCCTCGAGTGAAGACTAGGTTGCCCGGTACGTAGAAATGACCGTCACTTTCAAATTGGTTGCAATTATTCCTGTTATATGATGGAAAAACTGTTGTATTTTTATTGCATTTTATGCTTCGGCCATTCACTTCAAAGGCCCTAACTATTCAATCTGTTGGAGCAACGCCCTAGGGTGAAGCCTAGGTTGCCCGGAAAGTAGAAATGACCATAACTTTCATAATGGTTGCAATTATTCGTTTTATATGATGGAAAAACTGTTGTATTTATATTGTATTTTATGCTTCTGGCGTTCACTTCTTAGGCCCTAACTATTCGATCTGGTGGAACAACGGCCTGGGGTGAAGCCTAGGTTGCCCGGAACGTAGAAATGACTATAACTTTTACACTGGTAGCAATAATTCGTTTTACACAATGGAAAAACTGTTCTATTTATTTTGTATTTATTGCTTCGGGCGTTGGCTTCTAAGGCCCTAACTGTTTGATCTGGTGGAGGACCGCCAAAGAGTGAAACCTAGGTTGCCCGGAACGTACAAATGACCATAACTTTCACACTGGTTGCTATTATTCGTTTTATACGATGGAAAAACTGTTACATTTATATTGTATTTTATGCTTCTGGCGTTGACTTCTTAGGCCCTAACTATTCGATCTGGTGGAACAACGCCCTAGAGTGTACCCTAGGTTGCCTGGAACGCAGAAATGACCATCACCTTCACACGGGTTGAAATTATTCCTGTTATAGGATGGAAAGACTGGTGTATTTTTATTGTATTTTAGACCTCAGGTGTTGACTTCTGAGGCCGTAGCTATTGGATGTGGTGGAAGAACGCCATAGAGTGAAGCCTAGGTTGCCCGGAACGTAGAAATGACCATAAGTTTCATAGTGGTTGCAATTATTCGCTTTATACGATGGAAAAACTGTTGTATTTATATTGTATTTTATGCGCCTGACGTTCACTTCTTAGGCCCTAACTATTCGATCTGGTGGAACAACGCCGTAGAGTGAAGCCTCGGTTGCCCGGATCGTAGAAATGACCATTACTTTCACACTGTTTGCAATTATTCCTTTTATACAATGGAAAAGCTGTTGTATTTATATCGTATTTTATGCTTCTGGCGTTGATATCTAAGGACCTAACTATTCGATCTGGTGGAGCAGCGCCCTAGAGTGAAGCCTAGGTTGCTCGGAATGTAGAAATGACCATTACTTTCACACTGGTTGGAATCATTCGTTTTATACGATGGAAAAGCTGTTGTATTTATATTGTATTTTATGCCTCTGGCGTTGACTTCTAAGGCCGAAGCTATTAGATGTGGTGGAGCAACGCCCTAGAGTGACGCCTAGGGTGCTCGGAACGTAGAAATGACGATAACTTTTACACTGGTTGCAATTATTCGTTTTATACAATGGAAGAACTGTTCTATTTATATTGTATTTAATGCTTCGGGCGTTGGCTTCTAAGGCCCTAACTGTTTGATCTGGTGGAGCGACGCCCTAGGGTGAAGCCTAGGTTGCCCGGCAAGTAGAAATGACCATAACTTTCACACTGGCAGCAATTATTCGTTTTATACGAAGGAAAAACTGTTCTATTTATCTTGTATTTTATGCTTCGGGCGTTGACTTCTAAGGCCCTAACTATTCGATCTGGTGGAGCAACGCCCTCGAGTGAAGCGTAGGTTGCCCGGTACGTAGAAATGACCATCACTTTCAAACTGGTTGCAATTATTCCTGTTATATGATGGAAAAACTGTTGTATTTTTATTGCATTTTATGCTTCGGGCATTGGCTTCTAAGGCCCTAACAATTCAGTCTGTTGGAGCAACGCCCTAGGGTGAAGCCTAGGTTGCCCGGAAAGTAGAAATGACCATAACTTTCATACTGGTTGCAATTATTCGTTTTATATGATGGAAAAACTGTTGTATTTATATTGTATTTTATGCTTCTGGCGTTCACTTCTTAGGCCCTAACTATTCGATCTGGTGGAACAACGCCCTAGGGTGAAGACTAGGTTGCCCGGAAAGTAGAAATGACCATAACTTTTACACTGGTAACAATTATTCGTTTTATACAATGGAAAAACTGTTCTATTTTTTTTGTATTTTATGCTTCGGGCGTTGACTTCTAAGGCCCTAACTATTCGACCTGGTGGAGCAACGCCCTATAGTGAAGCCTAGGTTGCCCGGAACGTAGAAATGACCGTAACTTTCACACTGGTCGCTATCATTCGTTTTATACGATGGAAAAGCTGTTGCATTTATATTGTATTTTATGCCTCTGGCGTTGACTTCTAAGGCCGTAGCTATTAGATGTGGTCGAGCAACGCCCTAGAGTGACGCCTAGAGTGCTCGGAACGTAGAAATAACCATTACCTTCACACTGGTTGCAATTATTCGTTTTATACGATGGAAAAGCTGTTGCATTTATATTGTATTTTATGCTTCTGGCGTTCACTTCTTAGGCCCTAACTATTCGATCTGGTGGAACAACGGCCTAGGGTGAAGCCTAGGTCGCCCGGAACGTAGAAATGACCATAACTTTTACACTGGTAGCAATTATTCGTTTTATACAATGGAAAAACTGTTCTACTTATTTTGTAATTAATGCTTCGGGCGTTGGCTTCTAAGGCCCTAACTGTTTGACCTGGTGGAGCAACGCCCTATAGTGAAGCCTAGGTTGCCCGGTACGTAGAAATGACCATCACTTTCAAACTGGTTGCAATTATTCGTTTTATACGATGGAAAAGCTGTTGTATTTATATCGTATTTTATGCTTCTGGCGTTGACTTCTTGGGCCCTAACTATTCCATCAGGTGGAACAACGCCCTAGGGTGAAGCCTACGTTGCCCGGAAAGTAGGAATGACCATAACTTTCACACTGGTAGCAATTATTCGTTTTATACGATGGAAAAGCTGTTGTATTTATATCGTATTTTATGCTTCTGGCGTTGACTTCTAAGGCCGTAACTATTCGATCTGGTGGAGCAACGCCCTAGGGTGAAGCCTAGGCTGCGGGAAAGTAGAAATGACCATAACTTTCATACTGGTTGCAATTATTCGTTTTATATGATGGAAAAACTGTTGTATTTATATTGTATTTTATGCTTCTGGCGTTCACTTCTTAGGCCCTAACTATTCGATCTGGTGGAACAACGGCCTAGGGTGAAGCCTAGGTTGCGCGGAACGTAGAAATGACCATAACTTTTACACTGGTAGCAATTATTCGTTTTATACAATGGAAAAACTGTTCTATTTATTTTGTATTTAATGCTTCGGGCGTTCGCTTCTAAGGCCCTAACTGTTTGATCTGGTGGAGCGACGCCCTAGAGTGAAACCTAGGTTGCCCGGAACGTAGAAATGACCACAACATTCACACTGGTTGCTATTATTCGTTTTATACGATGGAAAAGCTGTTATATTTGTATTGTATTTTATTCTTCTGGCGTTCACTTCTTAGGCCCGAACTATTCGATCTGGTGGAACAACGCCCTAGGGTGAAGCCTAGGTTGCCCAGAACGTAGAATTGACCATAAATTTTACACTGGTAGCAATTATTCGTTTTATACAATGGAAAAACTGTTCTATTTATTTTGTATTTTATGCTTCGGGCGTTGACTTCTAAGGCCCTAACTGTTTGATCTGGTGGAGCAACGCCCTAGAGTGAAGGCTAGGTTGCCCGGTACGTAGAAATGACCATCACTTTCAAACTGGTTGCAATTATTCGTTTTATACGATGGAAAAGCTGTTGTATTTATATCGTATTTTATGCTTCTGGCGTTGACTTCTTAGGCCCTAACTATTCCATCAAGTGGAGCAACGCCCTAGTGTAAAGCCTGGGTTGGCCGGGAAGTAGAAATGACTATAACTTTCACACTGGTAGCAATTATTCGTTTTATATGATGGAAAAACTGTTGTATTTATAATGTATTTTATGCTTCGGCCATTGACTTCTAAGGCCCTAACTATTCAATCTGTTGGAGCAAGGCCCTAGGGTGAAGCCCAGGTCGCCCGGAAAGTAGAAATGACCATAACTTTCATACTGGTTGCAATTATTCGTTTTATATGATGGAAAAACTGTTGTATTTATATTGTATTTTATGCTTCTGGCGTTCACTTCTTAGGCCCTAACTATTCGATCTGGTGGAACAACGCCCTAGTGTGAAGCCTAGGTTGCTCGAAATGTAGAAATGACCATAACTTTCACACTGGTTGCAATTATTCATTTTATACGATGGAACAACTGTAGTACTTATATTGTATTTTATTCTTAAGGCGTTGAATTCTAAGTCCCTAGCTATTCGATCTGGTGGAGCAACGCCCTAGCGTGAAACCCAGGTTACCCGGAACGTAGAAATGACCAGTGCTTTCATACTGTTTGCAGTTATTCCTGTTATACGATGGAAAAACTTTTGCATCTTTATTGTATTTTATGCTTCTGGCGTTGTCTTCTAAGGACCTAGCTTTTCGATTTGGTGGAGCAACGCCCTAGAGTGGAGCCTAGGTTGCCCGGTACGTAGAAATGACCATTACTTTGACACTGTTTGCAAATATACATTATATACGATGGAAAAGCTGTTGTATTTATATCGTATTTTATGCTTCTGGCGTTGACTTCTAAGGCCCTAACTATTCAATCTGTTGGAGCAACGCCCTAGGGTGAAGCCTAGGTTGCCCGAAAAGTAGAAATGGCCATAACTTTCACACCGGTAGCAACTATTCGTTTTATACGATGGAAAAACTGATCTATTTATTCTGTATTTTATGATTCGGGCGTTGACTTCTAAGGCCCTAACTATTCGATCTGGTGGACCAACGCCCTCGAGTGAAGCATAGGTTGCCCGGTACGTAGAAATGACCATCACTTTCAAATTGGTTGCAATTATTCCTGTTATATGATGGAAAAACTGTTGTATTTTTATTGCATTTTATGCTTCGGGCATTGACTTCTAAGGCCCTAACTATTCGATCTGGTGGAACAACGGCCTAGGGTGAAGCCTAGAATGCCCGGAACGTAGAAATGACCATAACTTTTACACTGGTAGCAATTATTCGTTTTATACAATGGAAAAACTGTTCTATTTATTTTGTATTTAATGCTTCGGGCGTTGGCTTCTAAGGCCCTAACTGTTTGATCTGGTGGAGCGACGCCCTAGAGTGAAACCTAGGTTGCCCGGAACGTAGAAATGATCACAACATTCACACTGGTTGCTATTATTCGTTTTATACGATGGAAAAGCTGTTATATCTGTATTATATTTTATTCTTCTGGCGTTCACTTCTTAGGCCCGAACTATTCGATCTGGTGGAACAACGCCCTAGGGTGAAGCCTAGGTTGCCCGGAACGTAGAATTGACCATAAATTTTACACTGGTAGCAATTATTCGTTTTATACAATGGAAAAACTGTTCTATTTATTTTGTATTTTATGCTTCGGGCGTTGACTTCTAAGGCCCTAACTGTTTGATCTGGTGGAGCAACGCCCTAGAGTGAAGGCTAGGTTGCCCGGTACGTAGAAATGACCATCACTTTCAAACTGGTTGCAATTATTCGTTTTATACGATGGAAAAGCTGTTGTATTTATATCGTATTTTATGCTTCTGGCGTTGACTTCTTAGGCCCTAACTATTCCATCAAGTGGAGCAACGCCCTAGGGTAAAGCCTAGGTTGGCCGGGAAGTAGAAATGACCATAACTTTCACACTGGTAGCAATTATTCGTTTTATACGATGGAAAAGCTGTTGTATTTATATCGTATTTTATGCTTCTGGCGTTGACTTCTTAGGCCCTAACTATTCCATCATGTGGAACAACGCCCTAGGGTTAAGCCTAGGTTGCCCGGAAAGTAGAAATGACCATAACTTTCAAACGGGTTGCAATTAGTCCTGTTATATGATGGAAAGACTGTTGTAATTTTATTGCATTTTATGCTTTGGGCATTGAATTCTAAGGCCCTAGCTATTCAATCTGTTGGAGCAACGCCCTAGGGTGAAGCCTAGGTTGCCCGGAAAGTCGAAATGACCATAACTTTCATACTAGTTGCAATTATTCGTTTTATATGATGGAAAAACTGTTGTATTTATAATGTATTTTATGCTTCGGGCATTGACTTCTAAGGCCCTAACTATTCAATCTGTTGGAGCAAGGCCCTAGGGTGAAGCCTAAGTCGCCCGGAGAGTAGAAATGACCATAACTTTCATACTGGTTGCAATTATTCGTTTTATATGATGGAAAAACTGTTGTATTTATATTGTATTTTATGCTTCTGGCGTTCACTTCTTGGGCCCTAACTATTCGATCTGGTGGAACAACGCCCTAGAGTGAAACCCAGGTTACCCGGAACGTAGAAATGACCAGTACTTTGACACTGTTTGCAAATATACATTATATACGATGGAAAAGCTGTTGTATTTATATCGTATTTTATGCTTCTGGCGTTGACTTCTTCCAAACCCTAACTATTCTGTCTGGTGGAACAACGCCCTGTGGTAAAGCCCAGGTTGCGAGGAACGTAGAAATGACCATAACTATCACAGTGGTAGCAATTATTCGTTTTATACGATGGAAAAGCTGTTTTATTTATATCGTATTTTATGCTTAGGCATTGACTTCTAAGGCCCTAACTATTCAATCTGTTGGAGCAACGTCCTAGAGTGGAGCATAGGTTGCCCGGAAAGTAGAAATGACCTTCACTTTTAAACTGGTTGCAATTATACCTGTTATATAATGGAAAAACTGTTGTATTTTTATTGCATTTTATGCTTCGGGCATTGACTTCTAAGGCCCTAACTATTCAAACTGTTGGAGCAACGCCCTAGGGTGAAGCCTAGCTTGCCCGGAAAGTAGAAATGACCATAACTTTCATACTGGTTGCAATTATTCGTTTTATATGATGGAAAAACTGTTGTATTTATATTGTATTTTATGCTTCGGGCATTGACTTCTAAGGCCCTAACTTTCAATCTGTTGGAGCAACGCCCTAGGGTGAAGCCTAGGTTGCCCGGAAAGTAGAAATGACCATAAATTTCACACCGGTAGCAACTATTCGTTTTATACGATGGAAAAACTGATCTATTTATTCTGTATTTTATGATTCGGGCGTTGACTTCTAAGGCCCTAACTATTCGATCTGGTGGACCAACGCCCTCGAGTGAAGCCTAGGTTGCCCGGTACGTAGAAATGACCATTACTTTCAAATTGGTTGCAATTATTCCTGTTATATGATGGAAAAACTCTTGTATTTTTATTGCATTTTATGCTTCGGGCATTGACTTCTAAGGCCCTAACTATTCAATCTGTTGGAGCAACGCCCTAGAGCGAAACCTAGGTTGCCCGGAACGTAGAAATGACCATTACTTTCACACTGGTTGCAATTATTCGTTTTATACGATGGAAAAGCTGTTGTATTTATATCGTATTTTATGCTTCTGGCGTTGACTTCTTAGGCCCTAACTATTCCATCAGGAGGAACAACGCCCTAGGGTGAAGCCTAGGTTGCCCAGAAAGTAGAAATGACCATAACTTTCACACTGGTAGCAATTATTCGTTTTATACGATGGAAAAACTGTTCTATTTATTTTGTATTTTATGCTTCGGGCGTTGACTTCTAAGGCCCTATCTATTCGATCTGGTGCAGCAACGACCTCGAGTGAAGCCTAGGTTGCCCGGTACGTAGAAATGACCTTCACTTTCAATCTGGTTGCAACTATTCCTGTTATATGATGAAAAAACTGTTGTATTTTTATTGCATTTTATGTTTCGGGCATTGACTTCTAAGGCCCTAACTATTCAATCTGTTGGAGCAACGCCCTAGGGTGAAGCCTAGGTTGCCCGGAAAGTAGAAATGACCATAACATTCATACTAGTTGCAATTATTCGTTTTATATGATGGAAAAACTGTTGTATTTTTATTGTATTTTATGCTTCTGGCGTTCACTTCTTAGACCCTAACTATTCGATCCGGTGGAACAACGGCCTAGGGTGAAGCCTAGAATGCCCGGAACGTAGAAATGACCATAACTTTTACACTGGTAGCAATTATTCGTTTTATACAATGGAAAAACTGTTCTATTTATTTTGTATTTAATGCTTCGGGCGTTGGCTTCTAAGGCCCTAACTGTTTGATCTGGAGGAGCGACGCCCTAGAGTGAAACCTAGGTTGCCCGGTACGTAGAAATGACCATAACGTTTACACTGGTAGCAATTATTCGTTTTATACGATGGAAAAGCTGTTGAACTTATATCGTATTTTATGCTTCTGGCGTTGACTTCTAAGGCCGTAACTATTCGACCTGGTGGAGGGACGCCCTAGGGTGAAGCCTAGGTTGCGGGACAGTAGAAATGACCATAACTTTCACACTGGTTGCAATTATTCGTTTTATATGATGGAAAAACTGTTGTATTAATATTGTATTTTATGCTTCTGGCGTTCACTGCTTAGGCCCTAACTATTCGATCTGGCGGAACAACGCCCTAGAGTAAAGCCCAAGTTGCCCGGAACGTAGAAATGACCATAACTTCCACACTGGTAGCAATTATTCGTTTTATACGATGGAAAAAGTGTTTTATTTATTTTGTATTTTATGCTTCGGGCGTTGGCTTCTATGGCCCTATCTATTCGATCTGGTGGAGCAACAACCTAGAGTGAAGTCTAGGTTGCCCGGAACATGGAAATGACCATTACTTTCACACTGTTCGCAAATATACATTAAATACGATGGAAAAGCTGTTGTATTTATATTGTGTTTTATGCTTCTGGCGTTGACTTCTTAGGCCCTAACTGTTTGATCTGGTGGAGCAACGCCCTAGCGTGAAACCCAGGTTACCCGGAACGTAGAAATGACCAGTGCTTTCATACTGTTTGCAGTTATTCCTGTTATACGATGGAAAAACTTTTGCATCTTTATTGTATTTTATGCTTCTGGCGTTGTCTTCTAAGGACCTAGCTATTCGATTTGGTGGAGCAACGCCCTAGAGTGGAGCCTAGGTTGCCCGGTACGTAGAAATGACCATTACTTTGACACTGTTTGCAAATATACATTATATACGATGGAAAAGCTGTTGTATTTATATCGTATTTTATGCTTCTGGCGTTGACTTCTAAGGCCCTAACTATTCAATCTGTTGGAGCAACGCCCTAGGGTGAAGCCTAGGTTGCCCGAAAAGTAGAAATGGCCATAACTTTCACACCGGTAGCAACTATTCGTTTTATACGATGGAAAAACTGATCTATTTATTCTGTATTTTATGATTCGGGCGTTGACTTCTAAGGCCCTAACTATTCGATCTGGTGGACCAACGCCCTCGAGTGAAGCATAGGTTGCCCGGTACGTAGAAATGACCATCACTTTCAAATTGGTTGCAATTATTCCTGTTATATGATGGAAAAACTGTTGTATTTTTATTGCATTTTATGCTTCGGGCATTGACTTCTAAGGCCCTAACTATTCGATCTGGTGGAACAACGGCCTAGGGTGAAGCCTAGAATGCCCGGAACGTAGAAATGACCATAACTTTTACACTGGTAGCAATTATTCGTTTTATACAATGGAAAAACTGTTCTATTTATTTTGTATTTAATGCTTCGGGCGTTGGCTTCTAAGGCCCTAACTGTTTGATCTGGTGGAGCGACGCCCTAGAGTGAAACCTAGGTTGCCCGGAACGTAGAAATGATCACAACATTCACACTGGTTGCTATTATTCGTTTTATACGATGGAAAAGCTGTTATATTTGTATTGTATTTTATTCTTCTGGCGTTCACTTCTTAGGCCCGAACTATTCGATCTGGTGGAACAACGCCCTAGGGTGAAGCCTAGGTTGCCCGGAACGTAGAATTGACCATAAATTTTACACTGGTAGCAATTATTCGTTTTATACAATGGAAAAACTGTTCTATTTATTTTGTATTTTATGCTTCGGGCGTTGACTTCTAAGGCCCTAACTGTTTGATCTGGTGGAGCAACGCCCTAGAGTGAAGGCTAGGTTGCCCGGTACGTAGAAATGACCATCACTTTCAAACTGGTTGCAATTATTCGTTTTATACGATGGAAAAGCTGTTGTATTTATATCGTATTTTATGCTTCTGGCGTTGACTTCTTAGGCCCTAACTATTCCATCAAGTGGAGCAACGCCCTAGGGTAAAGCCTAGGTTGGCCGGGAAGTAGAAATGACCATAACTTTCACACTGGTAGCAATTATTCGTTTTATACGATGGAAAAGCTGTTGTATTTATATCGTATTTTATGCTTCTGGCGTTGACTTCTTAGGCCCTAACTATTCCATCATGTGGAACAACGCCCTAGGGTTAAGCCTAGGTTGCCCGGAAAGTAGAAATGACCATAACTTTCACACGGGTTGCAATTAGTCCTGTTATATGATGGAAAGACTGTTGTAATTTTATTGCATTTTATGCTTTGGGCATTGAATTCTAAGGCCCTAGCTATTCAATCTGTTGGAGCAACGCCCTAGGGTGAAGCCTAGGTTGCCCGGAAAGTCGAAATGACCATAACTTTCATACTAGTTGCAATTATTCGTTTTATATGATGGAAAAACTGTTGTATTTATAATGTATTTTATGCTTCGGGCATTGACTTCTAAGGCCCTAACTATTCAATCTGTTGGAGCAAGGCCCTAGGGTGAAGCCTAAGTCGCCCGGAGAGTAGAAATGACCATAACTTTCATACTGGTTGCAATTATTCGTTTTATATGATGGAAAAACTGTTGTATTTATATTGTATTTTATGCTTCTGGCGTTCACTTCTTGGGCCCTAACTATTCGATCTGGTGGAACAACGCCCTAGAGTGAAACCCAGGTTACCCGGAACGTAGAAATGACCAGTACTTTGACACTGTTTGCAAATATACATTATATACGATGGAAAAGCTGTTGTATTTATATCGTATTTTATGCTTCTGGCGTTGACTTCTTCCAAACCCTAACTATTCCGTCTGGTGGAACAACGCCCTGTGGTAAAGCCCAGGTTGCGAGGAACGTAGAAATGACCATAACTATCACAGTGGTAGCAATTATTCGTTTTATACGATGGAAAAGCTGTTTTATTTATATCGTATTTTATGCTTCGGGCATTGACTTCTAAGGCCCTAACTATTCAATCTGTTGGAGCAACGTCCTAGAGTGGAGCATAGGTTGCCCGGAAAGTAGAAATGACCTTCACTTTTAAACTGGTTGCAATTATACCTGTTATATAATGGAAAAACTGTTGTATTTTTATTGCATTTTATGCTTCGGGCATTGACTTCTAAGGCCCTAACTATTCAAACTGTTGGAGCAACGCCCTAGGGTGAAGCCTAGCTTGCCCGGAAAGTAGAAATGACCATAACTTTCATACTGGTTGCAATTATTCGTTTTATATGATGGAAAAACTGTTGTATTTATATTGTATTTTATGCTTCGGGCATTGACTTCTAAGGCCCTAACTTTCAATCTGTTGGAGCAACGCCCTAGGGTGAAGCCTAGGTTGCCCGGAAAGTAGAAATGACCATAAATTTCACACCGGTAGCAACTATTCGTTTTATACGATGGAAAAACTGATCTATTTATTCTGTATTTTATGATTCGGGCGTTGACTTCTAAGGCCCTAACTATTCGATCTGGTGGACCAACGCCCTCGAGTGAAGCCTAGGTTGCCCGGTACGTAGAAATGACCATTACTTTCAAATTGGTTGCAATTATTCCTGTTATATGATGGAAAAACTCTTGTATTTTTATTGCATTTTATGCTTCGGGCATTGACTTCTAAGGCCCTAACTATTCAATCTGTTGGAGCAACGCCCTAGAGCGAAACCTAGGTTGCCCGGAACGTAGAAATGACCATTACTTTCACACTGGTTGCAATTATTCGTTTTATACGATGGAAAAGCTGTTGTATTTATATCGTATTTTATGCTTCTGGCGTTGACTTCTTAGGCCCTAACTATTCCATCAGGAGGAACAACGCCCTAGGGTGAAGCCTAGGTTGCCCAGAAAGTAGAAATGACCATAACTTTCACACTGGTAGCAATTATTCGTTTTATACGATGGAAAAACTGTTCTATTTATTTTGTATTTTATGCTTCGGGCGTTGACTTCTAAGGCCCTATCTATTCGATCTGGTGCAGCAACGACCTCGAGTGAAGCCTAGGTTGCCCGGTACGTAGAAATGACCATCACTTTCAATCTGGTTGCAACTATTCCTGTTATATGATGAAAAAACTGTTGTATTTTTATTGCATTTTATGTTTCGGGCATTGACTTCTAAGGCCCTAACTATTCAATCTGCTGGTGCAACGCCCTAGGGTGAAGCCTAGGTTGCCCGGAAAGTAGAAATGACCATAACATTCATACTAGTTGCAATTATTCGTTTTATATGATGGAAAAACTGTTGTATTTTTATTGTATTTTATGCTTCTGGCGTTCACTTCTTAGACCCTAACTATTCGATCTGGTGGAACAACGGCCTAGGGTGAAGCCTAGAATGCCCGGAACGTAGAAATGACCATAACTTTTACACTGGTAGCAATTATTCGTTTTATACAATGGAAAAACTGTTCTATTTATTTTGTATTTAATGCTTCGGGCGTTGGCTTCTAAGGCCCTAACTGTTTGATCTGGAGGAGCGACGCCCTAGAGTGAAACCTAGGTTGCCCGGTACGTAGAAATGACCATAACGTTTACACTGGTAGCAATTATTCGTTTTATACGATGGAAAAGCTGTTGAACTTATATCGTATTTTATGCTTCTGGCGTTGACTTCTAAGGCCGTAACTATTCGACCTGGTGGAGGGACGCCCTAGGGTGAAGCCTAGGTTGCGGGACAGTAGAAATGACCATAACTTTCACACTGGTTGCAATTATTCGTTTTATATGATGGAAAAACTGTTGTATTAATATTGTATTTTATGCTTCTGGCGTTCACTGCTTAGGCCCTAACTATTCGATCTGGCGGAACAACGCCCTAGAGTAAAGCCCAAGTTGCCCGGAACGTAGAAATGACCATAACTTCCACACTGGTAGCAATTATTCGTTTTATACGATGGAAAAAGTGTTTTATTTATTTTGTATTTTATGCTTCGGGCGTTGGCTTCTAAGGCCCTATCTATTCGATCTGGTGGAGCAACAACCTAGAGTGAAGTCTAGGTTGCCCGGAACATGGAAATGACCATTACTTTCACACTGTTCGCAAATATACATTAAATACGATGGAAAAGCTGTTGTATTTATATTGTGTTTTATGCTTCTGGCGTTGACTTCTTAGGCCCTAACTGTTTGATCTGGTGGAGCAACGCCCTAGCGTGAAACCCAGGTTACCCGGAACGTAGAAATGACCAGTGCTTTCATACTGTTTGCAGTTATTCCTGTTATACGATGGAAAAACTTTTGCATCTTTATTGTATTTTATGCTTCTGGCGTTGTCTTCTAAGGACCTAGCTATTCGATTTGGTGGAGCAACGCCCTAGAGTGGAGCCTAGGTTGCCCGGTACGTAGAAATGACCATTACTTTGACACTGTTTGCAAATATACATTATATACGATGGAAAAGCTGTTGTATTTATATCGTATTTTATGCTTCTGGCGTTGACTTCTAAGGCCCTAACTATTCAATCTGTTGGAGCAACGCCCTAGGGTGAAGCCTAGGTTGCCCGAAAAGTAGAAATGGCCATAACTTTCACACCGGTAGCAACTATTCGTTTTATACGATGGAAAAACTGATCTATTTATTCTGTATTTTATGATTCGGGCGTTGACTTCTAAGGCCCTAACTATTCGATCTGGTGGACCAACGCCCTCGAGTGAAGCATAGGTTGCCCGGTACGTAGAAATGACCATCACTTTCAAATTGGTTGCAATTATTCCTGTTATATGATGGAAAAACTGTTGTATTTTTATTGCATTTTATGCTTCGGGCATTGACTTCTAAGGCCCTAACTATTCGATCTGGTGGAACAACGGCCTAGGGTGAAGCCTAGAATGCCCGGAACGTAGAAATGACCATAACTTTTACACTGGTAGCAATTATTCGTTTTATACAATGGAAAAACTGTTCTATTTATTTTGTATTTAATGCTTCGGGCGTTGGCTTCTAAGGCCCTAACTGTTTGATCTGGTGGAGCAACGCCCTAGGGTGAAGCCTAGGTTGCCCGGAAAGTAGAAATGACCATAAATTTCACACCGGTAGCAACTATTCGTTTTATACGATGGAAAAACTGATCTATTTATTCTGTATTTTATGATTCGGGCGTTGACTTCTAAGGCCCTAACTATTCGATCTGGTGGAACAACGGCCTAGGGTGAAGCCTAGAATGCCCGGAACGTAGAAATGACCATAACTTTTACACTGGTAGCAATTATTCGTTTTATACAATGGAAAAACTGTTCTATTTATTTTGTATTTAATGCTTCGGGCGTTGGCTTCTAAGGCCCTAACTGTTTGATCTGGAGGAGCGACGCCCTAGAGTGAAACCTAGGTTGCCCGGTACGTAGAAATGACCATAACGTTTACACTGGTAGCAATTATTCGTTTTATACGATGGAAAAGCTGTTGAACTTATATCGTATTTTATGCTTCTGGCGTTGACTTCTAAGGCCGTAACTATTCGACCTGGTGGAGGGACGCCCTAGGGTGAAGCCTAGGTTGCGGGACAGTAGAAATGACCATAACTTTCACACTGGTTGCAATTATTCGTTTTATATGATGGAAAAACTGTTGTATTAATATTGTATTTTATGCTTCTGGCGTTCACTGCTTAGGCCCTAACTATTCGATCTGGCGGAACAACGCCCTAGAGTAAAGCCCAAGTTGCCCGGAACGTAGAAATGACCATAACTTCCACACTGGTAGCAATTATTCGTTTTATACGATGGAAAAAGTGTTTTATTTATTTTGTATTTTATGCTTCGGGCGTTGGCTTCTAAGGCCCTATCTATTCGATCTGGTGGAGCAACAACCTAGAGTGAAGTCTAGGTTGCCCGGAACATGGAAATGACCATTACTTTCACACTGTTCGCAAATATACATTAAATACGATGGAAAAGCTGTTGTATTTATATTGTGTTTTATGCTTCTGGCGTTGACTTCTTAGGCCCTAACTGTTTGATCTGGTGGAGCAACGCCCTAGAGTGAAGCCTATGTTGCCCGGAACGTAGAAATGACCCTCACTTTCACACGGGTTGCAACTATTCGTTTTATACAATGGAAAAACTGTTCTATTTATTTTTCATTTTATGCTTCGGGCGTTGACTTCTAAGGCCCTAACTGAATGATCTGGTGGAGCATCGCCCTAGAGTGATGCCTAGATTGACCGGAACGTTGAAATGAACATAACTTTCACACTCATTGCTATTATTCGTTTTATACGATGGAAAAACTGTTACATTTATATTGTATTTTATGCTTCTGGCGTTGACTTCTAAGGCCCTAACTATAGGATCTGGTGGAGCAACGCCCTAGAGTGAAGCCTAGAGTGCCCGGTACGTAGAAATGACCATCACTTTCAATCTGGTTGCAACTATTCCTGTTATATGATGGAAAAACTGTTGTATTTTTATTGCATTTTATGTTTCGGGCATTGACTTCTAAGGCCCTAACTATTCAGTCTGTTGGAGCAACGCCCTAGGGTGAAGCCTGGGTTGCCCGGAAAGTAGAAATGACCATAACATTCATACTAGTTGCAATTATTCGTTTTATATGATGGAAAAACTGTTGTATTTATATTGTATTTTATGCTTCTGGCGGTCACTTCTTAGGCCCTAACTATTCGATCTGGTGGAACAACGCCCTAGGGTGAAACCTAGGTTGTCCGGAACGTAGAAATGACAATAACTTTTACACTGGTAGCAATTATTCGTTTTATACAATGGAAAAACTGTTATATTTAGTTTGCATTTTATGCTTCGGGCGTTGACTTCTAAGGCCCTAACTATTCGATCTGTTGGAGCAACGCCCTATCGTGCCGCCTAGGTTGCCCGGAACGTAGAAATGACCATAACTTTCATACTGGTTGCAATTATTCGTTTTATATGATGGAAAAACTGTTGTATTAATATTGTATTTTATGCTTCTGGCGTTAACTGCTTAGGCCCTAACTATTCGATCTGGCGGAACAACGCCCTAGAGTAAAGCCCAGGTTGCCCGGAACGTAGAAATGACCATAACTTCGACACTGGTAGCAATTATTCGTTTTATACGATGGAAAAAGTGTTTTATTTATTTTGTATTTTATGCTTCGGGCGTTGACTTCTAAGGCCCTAACTATTCGATCTGGTGGAGCAACAACCTAGAGTGAAGTCTAGGTTGCCCGGAACATGGAAATGACCATTACTTTCACACTGTTTGCAAATATACATTATATACGATGGAAAAGCTGTTGTTTTTATATTGTGTTTTATGCTTCTGGCGTTGACTTCTTAGGCCCTAACTATTTAATCTGGTAGAGCACGGCCCTAGAGTGAAGCATAGGATGCCCGGAACGTAGAACATACCATTACGTTCACACTGGTTGCAATTATTCCTGTTATACGATGGAAAAACTGTTGCATCTTTATTGTATTTTATGCTTCTGGCGTTGACTTCTAAGGCCCTAACTATTCGATGTGTTGGAGCAACGCCCTAGAGTGAAGTCTAGGTTGCCCGGAACGTAGAAGTGACCATAACTTTCACACTGGTTGCAATTATTCGTTTTGTACGATGGAAAAGCTGTGGCATCTTTATTGTATTTTATTCATCTGGTGATGACTTCTAAGGCCGTAGCTATTAGGTGTGGTGGAGCAACGCCCTAGAGTGACGCCTAGGTTGCCCGGAACGTAGAAGTGACCATAACTTTTACACTGGTTGCTATCATTCGTTTCATACGATAGAAAAACTGTTCTATTTATATATTATTTTATGCTTCGGGCGTTGACTTCTAAGGCCCTAACTATTCGATCTGGTGGAGCAACGCCCAAGAGTGAAGCCTAGGTTGCCCGCAATGTAGAAATGACCATAACTTTTACACTGGTTGCTATCATTCGTTTCATACGATAGAAAAACTGTTCTATTTATATATTATTTTATGCTTCGGGCGTTGACTTCTAAGGCCCTAACTATTCGATCTGGTGGAGCAATGCCCAAGAGTGAAGCCTAGGTTGCCCGCAATGTAGAAATGACCATAACTTTCATACTGGTTGCAATTATTCGTTTTATATGATGGAAAAACTGTTGTATTTATATTGTATATTATGCTTCTGGCGTTCACTTCTTTGGCCCTAACTATTCGATCTGGTGGAACAACGCCCTAGGGTGAAGCCTAGGTTGCCCGGAAAGTAGAAATGACCATAACTTTCATACTGGTTGCAATTATTCGTTTTATATGATAGAAAAACAGTTGTATTTATATTGTATTTTATGCTTCTGGCGTTGACTTCTTACGCCCTAACTATTTAATCTGGTAGAGCACCGCCCTAGAGAGAAGCATAGGTTGCCCGGGACGTAGAACATACCATTACCTTCACACTGGTTGCAATTATTCCTGTTATACGATGGAAAAACTGTTGCATCTTTATTGTATTTTATGCTCCTGGCATTGACTTCTAAGGCCCTAACTATTCAATCCTTTGGAGCAACGCCCTATCGTGAAGCCTAGGTTGCCCGGAAAGTAGATATGACCATAACTTTCATACTGGTTGCAATTATTCGTTTTATATGATGGAAAAACTGTTATATTTGTATTGTATTTTATTCTTCTGGCGTTCACTTCTTAGGCCCGAACTATTCGATCTGGTGGAACAACGCCCTAGGGTGAAGCCTAGGTTGCCCGGAACGTAGAATTGACCATAGATTTTACACTGGTAGCAATTATTCGTTTTATACGATGGAAAAACTGTTCTATTTATTTTGTATTTAATGCTTCGGGTGTTGGCTTCTACGGCCCTAACTGTTTGATCTGGAGGAGCAACGCCCTAAAGTGAAACCTAGGTTGCCCGGAAAGTAGAAATGATCATAACTTTCACACTGGTAGCAATTATTCGTTTTATACGATGGAAAAGCTGTTGTATTTATATCGTATTTTATGCTTCTGGCGTTGACTTCTAAGGCCGTAACTATTCGATCTGGTGGAGCAACGCCCTAGGGTGAAGCCTAGGTTGCGGGAAAGTAGAAATGACCATAACTTTCACACTGGTAGTAATTATTCGTTTTATACAATGGAAAAGCTGTTCTATTTATTTTGTATTTAATGCTTCGGGCGTTGGCTTCTAAGGCCCTAACTGTTTGATCTGGAGGAGCAACGCCCTAGAGTGAAACCTAGGTTGCCCGGAAAGTAGAAATGACCATAACTTTCATACTGGTTGCAATTATTCGTTTTATATGATGGAAAAACTGTTGTATTTTTATTGTATTTTATGCTTCTGGCGTTCACTTCTTAGACCCTAACTATTCGATCTGGTGGAACAACGGCCTAGGGTGAAGCCTAGATTGCCCGGAACGTAGAAATGACCATAACTTTTACACTGGTAGCAATTATTCGTTTTATACGATGGAAAAGCTGTTGTACTTATATTGTATTTTATGCTTCTGGCGTTCACTTCTTAGGCCCTAACTATTCGATTTGGTGGAGCAACGCCCTTGAGTGGAGCCTAGGCTGCCCGGTACGTAGAAATGACCATACCTTTCACACTGGTAGCAATTATTCGTTTTATACAATGGAAAAACTGTTCTATTTGTTTTGTATTTAATGCTTCGGGCGTAGTCTTCTAAGGCCCTAGCTGTTTGATCTGGTGGAGCATCGCCCCAGAGTGAAGCCTATGTTGCCCGGAACGTAGAAATGACCATAACTTTCACACTGGTTGCTATTATTCGTTTTAGACGATGGAAAAACTGTTGTATTTATATTGTATTTTATGCTTCTGGCGCTCACTTCTTAGGCCATAACTATTCGATCTGGTGAAACAACGCCCTAGGGTGAAGGGTAGGTTGCCCTGAACGTAGAAATGACCATAACTTTCACACTGTTTGCAAATATACATTATATACGATGGAAAAGCTGTTGTATTTATATTGTGTTTTATGCTTCTGGCGTTGACTTCTTAGGCCCTAACTATTTAATCTGGTAGAGCACAGCCCTAGAGTGAAGCATAGGTTGCCCGGAACGTAGAACATACCATTACCTTCACACTGGTTGCAATTATTCCTGTTATACGATGGAAAAACTGTTGCATCTTTATTGTATTTTATGCTTCTGGCGTTGACTTCTAAGGCCCTAACTATTCGATCTGGTGGAGCAACAACCTAGAGTGAAGTCCAGGTTGCCCGGAACATGGAAATGACCATTACTTTCACACTGTTTGCAAATATACATTATATACGATGGAAAAGCTGTTGTATTTATATTGTGTTTTATGCTTCTGGCGTTGACTTCTTAGGCCCTAACTGTTCGATCTGGTGGTACAACGCCCTAGAGTGAAGACTAGATTGCCCGGAACATGGAAATGACCATTACTTTCACACTGTTTGCAAATATACATTGTATACGATGGAAAAGCTGTTGTATTTATATTGTGTTTTATGCTTCTGGCGTTGACTTCTTAGGCCCTAACTATTTAATCTGGTAGAGCACAGCCCTAGAGTGAAGCATAGGTTGCCCGGAACGTAGAACATACCATTACCTTCACACTGGTTGCAATTATTCCTGTTATACGATGGAAAAACTGTTGCATCTTTATTGTATTTTATGCTTCTGGCGTTGACTTCTAAGGCCCTAACTATTCGATCTGGTGGAGCAACGCCCTAGAGTGAAGTCTAGGTTGCCCGGAACGTAGAAGTGACCATAACTTTCACCCTGGTTGCAATTATTCGTTTTGTACGATGGAAAAGCTGTGGCATCTTTATTGTATTTTATTCATCTGGGGTTGACTTCTAAGGATGTAGCTATTAGGTGTGGTGGAGCAACGCCCTAGAGTGACGCCTAGGTTGCCCGGAACGTAGAAGTGACCATAACTTTCACACTGGTTGCAATTATTCGTTTTGTACGATGGAAAAGCTGTGGCATCTTTATTGTATTTTATTCATCTGGGGTTGACTTCTAAGGCCGTAGCTATTAGGTGTGGTGGAGCAGCGCCCTAGAGTGACGCGTAGGTTGCCCAGAACGTAGAAAAGACCACAACTTTCACACCGGTAGCAACTATTCGTTTTATACGATGGAAAAAGTGTTTTATTTATTTTGTATTTTATGCTTCGGGCGTTGGCTTCTAAGGCCCTAACTATTCGATCTGGTGGAGCAACAACCTAGAGTGAAGTCTAGGTTGCCCAGAACGTAGAAATGACCACAACTTTCACACCGGTAGCAACTATTCGTTTTATACGATGGAAAAACTGTTCTATTTATTTTGTATTTTATGCTTCGCGCGTTGACTTCAAAGGCCCTAACTATTCAATCTGTTGGTGCAACGCCCTAGAGTGAAGCCTAGGTTGCCTGGAACGTAGAAATGAACATAACTTTCACACTGATTGCTATTATTCGTTCTATACGATGGAAAAACTGTTACATTTATATTGTATTTTATGCTTCTGGCGTTGACTTCTAAGGCCCTAACTATTCGATCTGGTGGAGCAACGCCCTATCGTGACGCCTAGGTTGCCCGGAACGTAGAAATGACCATAACTTTCATACTGGATGCAATTATTCGTTCTATATGATGGAAAAACTGTTGTATTAATATTGTATTTTATGCTTCTGGCGTTAACTGCTTAGGCCCTAACTATTCGATCTGGCGGAACAACGCCCTAGAGTAAAGCCCAGGTTGCCCGGAACGTAGAAATGACCATTACTTTCACCCTGTTTGCAAATATACATTATATACGATGGAAAAGCTGTTGCTTTTATATTGTGTTTTATGCTTCTGGCGTTGACTTCTTAGGCCCTAACTGTTTGATCTGATGGAGCAACGCCCTAGAGTGAAGCCTATGTTGCCCGGAACGTAGAAATGACCCTCACCTTCACACGGGTTGCAATTATTCGTTTTATATGATAGAAAAACAGTTGTATCTATATTGTATTTTATGCTTCTGGCGTTCACTGCTTAGGCCCTAACTATTCGATCTGGCGGAATAACGCCCTAGAGTGAAGCCTAGGTTGCCCAGAACGTAGAAATGACCATAACTTTTACACCGGTAGCAACTATTTGTTTTATACAATGGAAAAACTGTTCTATTTATTTTTCATTTTATGCTTCGGGCGTTGACTCCTATGGCCCTAACTGAATGATCTGGTGGAGCATCGCCCTAGAGTGAAGCCTAGATTGACCGGAACGTTGAAATGAACATAACTTTCACACTGATTGCTATTATTCGGTTTATACGGTGGAAAAACTGTCACATTTATATTGTATTTTATGCTTCTGGCGTTGACTTCTAAGGCACTAACTATACGATCTGGTGGAACAACGCCCTAGAGAGAAGCCTAGGGTGCCCGGTACGTAGAAATGACCATCACTTTCAAACTGCTTGCAATTATTCCTGTTATGTGATGGAAAAACTGTTGTATTTTTATTGCATTTTATGCTTCGGGCATTGACTTCTAAGGCCCTAACTATTCAATCTGTTGGAGCAACGCCCTATCGTGAAGCCTAGGTTGCCCGGAAAGTAGATATGACCATAACTTTCATACTGGTTGCAATTATTCGTTTTATATGATGGAAAAACTGTTGTATTTATATTGTATTTTATGCTTCTGGCGTTCACTTCTTAGGCCATAACTATTCGATCTGGTGAAACAACGCCCTAGGGTGAAGGGTAGCTTGCCCTGAACGTAGAAATGACCATAACTTTCACACTGGTAGCAATTATTCGTTTTATACAATGGAAAAACTGTTCTATTTATTTTTCATTTTATGCTTCGGGCGTTGACTTCTAAGGCCCTAACTATTCGATCTGGTGGAGCAACGCCCTATCGTGACGCCTAGGTTGCCCGGAACGTAGAACATACCATTACCTTCACACTGGTTGCAATTATTCCTGTTATACGATGGAAAAACTGTTGCATCTTTATTGTATTTTATGCTTCTGGCGTTGACTTCTAAGGCCCTAACTATTCGATCTGGTGGAGCAACGCCCTAGAGTGAAGTCCAGGTTGCCCGGAACATGGAAATGACCATAACTTTCATACTGGTTGCAATTATTCGTTTTATATGATGGAAAAACTGTTGTATTAATATAGTATTTTATGCTTCTGGCGTTAACTGCTTAGGCCCTAACTATTCGATCTGGCGGAACAACGCCCTAGAGTAAAGCCCAGGTTGCCCGGAACGTAGAAATGACCATAACTTCCACACTGGTAGCAATTATTCGTTTTATACGATGGAAAAAGTGTTTTATTTATTTTGTATTTTATGCTTCGGGCGTTGACTTCTAAGGCCCTAACTATTCGATCTGGTGGAGCAACAACCTATTGTGAAGTCTAGGTTGCCCGGAACATGGAAATGACCATTACTTTCACACTGTGTGCAAATATACATTATATACGATGGAAAAGCTGTTGTATTTATATTGTGTTTTATGCTTCTGGCGTTGACTTCTTAGGCCCTAACTATTTAATCTGGTAGAGCACGGCCCTAGAGTGAAGCATAGGTTGCCCGGAACGTAGAACATACCATTACGTTCACACTGGTTGCAATTATTCCTGTTATACGATGGAAAAACTGTTGCATCTTTATTGTATTTTATGCTTCTGGCGTTGACTTCTAAGGCCCTAACTATTCGATCTGGTGGAGCAACGCCCTAGAGTGAAGTCTAGGTTGCCCGGAACGTAGAAGTGACCATAACTTTCACACTGGTTGCAATTATTCGTTTTGTACGATGGAAAAGCTGTGGCATCTTTATTGTATTTTATTCCACTGGGGTTGACTTCTAAGGCCGTAGCTATTAGGTGTGGTGGAGCAACGCCCTAGAGTGACGCCTAGGTTGCCCGGAACGTAGAAGTGACCATAACTTTCACACTGGTTGCAATTAATCGTTTTGTACGATGGAAAAGCTGTGGCATCTTTATTGTATTTTATTCATCTGGGGTTGACTTCTAAGGCCGTAGCGATTAGGTGTGGTGGAGCAACGCCCTAGAGTGACGCCTAGGTTGCCCGGAACGTAGAAATGACCATTACTTTCACAATGTTTGCAATTATTCATTTTATACGATGGAAA
The DNA here is from genome assembly GCF_051401765.1 of Calliopsis andreniformis. NCBI lineage: Eukaryota > Metazoa > Arthropoda > Insecta > Hymenoptera > Andrenidae > Calliopsis > Calliopsis andreniformis. The sequence continues at coordinate 10,211,589 of NC_135072.1, forward strand.
AACTTTTGTACTTATATTGTATTTTATTCTTCTGGCGTTGACTTCTTAGGCCCTAACTATTCGATCTGGTGGAACAACGCCCTATAGTGACGACTAGGTTGCCCGGAACGTAGAACATACCATTACCTTCACACTGGTTGCAATTATTCCTGTTATACGATGGAAAAACTGTTGCATCTTTATTGTATTTTATGCTTCTGGCGTTGACTTTTAAGGCCGTAACTATTCGATCTGGTGGAGCAACGCCCTAGAGTGAAGCCTAGGGTGCCCGGTACGTAGAAATGACCATCACTTTCAAACTGCTTGCAATTATTCCTGTTATGTGATGGAAAAACTGTTGTATTTTTATTGCATTTTATGCTTCGGGCGTTGACCTCTAAGGCCCTAACTATTCGATCTGTTGGAACAACGCCATATCGTGAAGCCTAGGTTGCCCGGGAAGTAGAAATGACCATAACTTTCATACTGGTTGCAATTATTCGTTTTATATGATGGAAAAACTGTTGTATTTATATTGTATTTTATGCTTCTGGCGGTCACTTCTTAGGCCCTAACTATTCGATCTGGTGGAACAACGCCCTAGGGTGAAGCCTAGGTTGTCCGGAACGTAGAAATGACAATAACTTTTACACTGGTAGCAATTATTCGTTTTATACAATGGAAAAACTGTTCTATTTAGTTTGCATTTTATGCTTCGGGCGTTGACTTCTAAGGCCCTAAATATTCGATCTGTTGGAGCAACGCCCTATCGTGACGCCTAGGTTGCCCGGAACGTAGAAATGACCATAACTTTCATACTGGGTGCAATTATTCGTTTTATATGATGGAAAAACTGTTGTATTAATATAGTATTTTATGCTTCTGGCGTTAACTGCTTAGGCCCTAACTATTCGATCTTTCGGAACAACGCCCTAGAGTAAAGCCCAGGTTGCCCGGAACGTAGAAATGACCATAACTTCCACACTGGTAGCAATTTTTCGTTTTATACGATGGAAAAAGTGTTTTATTTATTTTGTATTTTATGCTTCGGGCGTTGACTTCTAAGGCCCTAACTATTCGATCTGGTGGAGCAACAACCTATTGTGAAGTCTAGGTTGCCCGGAACATGGAAATGACCATTACTTTCACACTGTTTGCAAATATACATTATATACGATGGAAAAGCTGTTGTATTTATCTAGTGTTTTATGCTTCTGGCGTTGACTTCTTAGGCCCTAACTATTTAATCTGGTAGAGCACGGCCCTAGAGTGAAGCATAGGTTGCCCGGAACGTAGAACATACCATTACGTTCACACTGGTTGCAATTATTCCTGTTATACGATGGAAAAACTGTTGCATCTTTATTGTATTTTATGCTTCTGGCGTTGACCTCTAAGGCCCTAACTATTCGATCTGTTGGAACAACGCCCTATCGTGAAGCCTAGGTTGCCCGGAAAGTAGAAATGACCATAACTTTCATACTAGTTGCAATTATTCGTTTTATATGATGGAAAAACTGTTGTATTTATATTGTATTTTATGCTTCTGGCGGTCACTTCTTAGGCCCTAACTATTCGATCTGGTGGAACAACGCCCTATGGTGAAGCCTAGGTTGTCCGGAACGTAGAAATGACAATAACTTTTACACTGGTAGCAATTATTCGCTTTATACAATGGAAAAACTGTTCTATTTAGTTTGCATTTTATGCTTCGGGCGTTGACTTCTAAGGCCCTAACTATTCCATCTGATGGAGCAACGCCCTATCGTGACGCCTAGGTTGCCCGGAACGTAGAAATGACCATAACTTTCATACTGGTTGCAATTATTCGTTTTATATGATGGAAAAACTGTTGTATTAATATAGTATTTTATGCTTCTGGCGTTAACTGCTTAGGCCCTAACTATTCGATCTGGCGGAGCAACGCCCTAGAGTAAAGCCCAGGTTGCCCGGAACGTAGAAATGACCATAACTTCCACACTGGTAGCAATTTTTCGTTTTATACGATGGAAAAAGTGTTTTATTTATTTTGTATTTTATGCTTCGGGCGTTGACTTCTAAGGCCCTAACTATTCGATCTGGTGGAGCAACAACCTATTGTGAAGTCTAGGTTGCCCGGAACATGGAAATGACCATTACTTTCACACTGTTTGCAAATATACATTATATACGATGGAAAAGCTGTTGTATTTATATTGTGTTTTATGCTTCTGGCGTTGACTTCTTAGGCCCTAACTATTTAATCTGGTAGAGCACGGCCCTAGAGTGAAGCATAGGTTGCCCGGAACGTAGAACATACCATTACGTTCACACTGGTTGCAATTATTCCTGTTATACGATGGAAAAACTGTTGCATCTTTATTGTATTTTATGCTTCTGGCGTTGACCTCTAAGGCCCTAACTATTCGATCTGTTGGAACAACGCCCTAGAGTGACGCCTAGGTTGCCCGGAACGTAGAAGTGACCATAACCTTCACACTGGTTGCAATTATTCGTTTTGTACGATGGAAAAGCTGTGGCATCTTTATTTTATTTTATTCATCTGGGGTTGACTTCTAAGGCCGTAGCGATTAGGAGTGGTGGAGCAACGCCCTAGAGTGACGCCTAGGTTGCCCGGAACGTAGAAATGACCATTACTTTCACAATGTTTGCAATTATTCATTTTATACGATGGAAAAACTTTTGTACTTATATTGTATTTTATTCTTCTGGCGTTGACTTCTTAGGCCCTAACTATTCGATCTGGTGGAACAACGCCCTATAGTGACGACTAGGTTGCCCGGAACGTAGAACATACCATTACCTTCACACTGGTTGCAATTATTCCTGTTATACGATGGAAAAACTGTTGCATCTTTATTGTATTTTATGCTTCTGGCGTTGACTTTTAAGGCCGTAACTATTCGATCTGGTGGAGCAACGCCCTAGAGTGAAGCCTAGGGTGCCCGGTACGTAGAAATGACCATCACTTTCAAACTGCTTGCAATTATTCCTGTTATGTGATGGAAAAACTGTTGTATTTTTATTGCATTTTATGCTTCGGGCGTTGACCTCTAAGGCCCTAACTATTCGATCTGTTGGAAGAACGCCCTATCGTGAAGCCTAGGTTGCCCGGAAAGTAGAAATGACCATAACTTTCATACTGGTTGCAATTATTCGTTTTATATGATGGAAAAACTGTTGCATTTATATTGTATTTTATGCTTCTGGCGGTCGCTTCTTAGGCCCTAACTATTCGATCTGGTGGAACAACGCCCTAGGGTGAAGCCTAGGTTGTCCGGAACGTAGAAATGACAATAACTTTTACACTGGTAGCAATTATTCGTTTTATTCAATGGAAAAACTGTTCTATTTAGTTTGCATTTTATGCTTCGGGCGTTGACTTCTAAGGCCCTAACTATTCGATCTGTTGGAGCAGCGCCCTATCGTGTCGCCTAGGTTGCCCGGAACGAAGGAATGACCATAACTTTCATACTGGTTGCAATTATTCGTTTTATATGATGGAAAAACTGTTGTATTAATATTGTATTTTATGCTTCTGGCGGTCACTTCTTAGGCCCTAACTATTCGATCTGGTGGAACAACGCCCTAGGGTGAAGCCTAGGTTGCCCTGAACGTAGAAATGACCATAACTTTCACACTGGTAGCAATTATTCGTTTTATACAATGGAAAAACTGTTCTATTTATTTTTCATTTTATGCTTCGGGCGTTGACTTCTAAGGCCCTAACTATTCGATCTGGTGGAGCAACGCCCTATCGTGACGCCTAGGTTGCCCGGAACGTAGAACATACCATTACCTTCACACTGGTTGCAATTATTCCTGTTATACGATGGAAAAACTGTTGCATCTTTATTGTATTTTATGCTTCTGGCGTTGACTTCTAAGGCCCTAACTATTCGATCTGGTGGAGCAACGCCCTAGAGTGAAGTCCAGGTTGCCCGGAACATGGAAATGACCATTACTTTCACACTGTTTGCAAATATACATTATATACGATGGAAAAGCTGTTGTATTTATATTGTGTTTTATGCTTCTGGCGTTGACTTCTTAGGCCCTAACTATTTAATCTGGTAGAGCACGGCCCTAGGGTGAAGCATAGGTTGCCCGGAACGTAGAACATACCATTACCTTCACACTGCTTGCAATTATTCCTGTTATGTGATGGAAAAACTGTTGTATTTTTATTGCATTTTATGCTTCGGGCGTTGACCTCTAAGGCCCTAACTATTCGATCTGTTGGAACAACGCCCTATCGTGAAGCCTAGGTTGCCCGGAAAGTAGAAATGACCATAACTTTCATACTGGTTGCAATTATTCGTTTTATATGATGGAAAAACTGTTGTATTTATATTGTATTTTATGCTTCTGGCGGTCACTTCTTAGGCCCTAACTATTCGATCTGGTGGAACAACGCCCTAGGGTGAAGCCTAGGTTGTCCGGAACGTAGAAATGGCAATAACTTTTACACTGGTAGCAATTATTCGTTTTATACAATGGAAAAACTGTTCTATTTAGTTTGCATTTTATGCTTCGGGCGTTGACTTCTAAGGCCCTAACTATTCGATCTGATGGAGCAACGCCCTATCGTGACGCCTAGGTTGCCCGGAACGTAGAAATGACCATAACTTTCATACTGGTTGCAATTATTCGTTTTATATGATGGAAAAACTGTTGTATTAATATAGTATTTTATGCTTCTGGCGTTAACTGCTTAGGCCCTAACTATTCGATCTGGCGGAGCAACGCCCTAGAGTAAAGCCCAGGTTGCCCGGAACGTAGAAATGACCATAACTTCCACACTGGTAGCAATTTTTCGTTTTATACGATGGAAAAAGTGTTTTATTTATTTTGTATTTTATGCTTCGGGCGTTGACTTCTAAGGCCCTAACTATTCGATCTGGTGGAGCAACAACCTATTGTGAAGTCTAGGTTGCCCGGAACATGGAAATGGCCATTACTTTCACACTGTTTGCAAATATACATTATATACGATGGAAAAGCTGTTGTATTTATATTGTGTTTTATGCTTCTGGCGTTGACTTCTTAGGCCCTAACTATTTAATCTGGTAGAGCACGGCCCTAGAGTGAAGCATAGGTTGCCCGGAACGTAGAACATACCATTACGTTCACACTGGTTGCAATTATTCCTGTTATACGATGGAAAAACTGTTGCATCTTTATTGTATTTTATGCTTCTGGCGTTGACTTCTAAGGCCCTAACTATTCGATCTGGTGGAGCAACGCCCTAGAGTGAAGTCTAGGTTGCCCGGAACGTAGAAGTGACCATAACTTTCACACTGGTTGCAATTATTCGTTTTGTACGATGGAAAAGCTGTGGCATCTTTATTGTATTTTATTCCACTGGGGTTGACTTCTAAGGCCGTAGCTATTAGGTGTGGTGGAGCAACGCCCTAGAGTGACGCCTAGGTTGCCCGGAACGTAGAAGTGACCATAACCTTCACACTGGTTGCAATTATTCGTTTTGTACGATGGAAAAGCTGTGGCATCTTTATTTTATTTTATTCATCTGGGGTTGACTTCTAAGGCCGTAGCGATTAGGTGTGGTGGAGCAACGCCCTAGAGTGACGCCTAGGTTGCCCGGAACGTAGAAATGACCATTACTTTCACAATGTTTGCAATTATTCATTTTATACGATGGAAAAACTTTTGTACTTATATTGTATTTTATTCTTCTGGTGTTGACTTCTTAGGCCCTAACTATTCGATCTGGTGGAACAACGCCCTATAGTGACGACTAGGTTGCCCGGAACGTAGAACATACCATTACCTTCACACTGGTTGCAATTATTCCTGTTATACGATGGAAAAACTGTTGCATCTTTATTGTATTTTATGCTTCTGGCGTTGACTTTTAAGGCCGTAACTATTCGATCTGGTGGAGCAACGCCCTAGAGTGAAGCCTAGGGTGCCCGGTACGTAGAAATGACCATCACTTTCAAACTGCTTGCAATTATTCCTGTTATGTGATGGAAAAACTGTTGTATTTTTATTGCATTTTATGCTTCGGGCGTTGACCTCTAAGGCCCTAACTATTCGATCTGTTGGAAGAACGCCCTATCGTGAAGCCTAGGTTGCCCGGAAAGTAGAAATGACCATAACTTTCATACTGGTTGCAATTATTCGTTTTATATGATGGAAAAACTGTTGCATTTATATTGTATTTTATGCTTCTGGCGGTCACTTCTTAGGCCCTAACTATTCGATCTGGTGGAACAACGCCCTAGGGTGAAGCCTAGGTTGTCCGGAACGTAGAAATGACAGTAACTTTTACACTGGTAGCAATTATTCGTTTTATTCAATGCAAAAACTGTTCTATTTAGTTTGCATTTTATGCTTCGGGCGTTGACTTCTAAGGCCCTAACTATTCGATCTGTTGGAGCAACGCCCTATCGTGACGCCTAGGTTGCCCGGAACGTAGAAATGACCATAACTTTCATACTGGTTGCAATTATTCGTTTTATATGATGGAAAAACTCTTGTATTAATATTGTATTTTGTGCTTCTGGCGTTCACTGCTTAGGCCCTAACTATTCGATCTGGCGGAACAACGCCCTAGAGTAAAGCCCAGGTTGCCCGGAACGTAGATATGACCATAACTTCCACACTGGTAGCAATTATTCGTTTTATACGATGGAAAAAGTGTTTTATTTATTTTGTATTTTATGCTTCGGGCGTTGACTTCTAAGGCCCTAACTATTCGGCCTGGTGGAGCAACAACCTAGAGTGAAGTCTAGGTTGCCCGGAACATGGAAATGACAATTACTTTCATACTGTTTGCAAATATACATTATATACGATGGAAAAGCTGTTGTATTTATATTGTGTTTTATGCTTCTGGCGTTGACTTCTTAGGCCCTAACTGTTTGATCTGGTGGAGCAACGCTCTAGAGTGAAGCCTATGATGCCCGGAACGTAGAAATGATCATCACTTTCACACGGGTTGCTATTATTCGTTTTATATGGTAGAAAAACAGTTGTATTTATATTGCATTTTATGCTTCTGGCGTTCACTGCTTAGGCCCTAACTATTCGATCTGGCGGAACAACGCCCTAGAGTGAAGCCTAGGTTGCCCAGAACGTAGAAATGACCATAACTTTCACACCGGTAGCAACTATTCGTTTTATACAGTGGGAAAACTGTTCTATTTATTTTTATTTTATGCTTCGGGCGTTGACTTCTAAGACCCTAACTGATTGATCTGGTGGAGCATCGCCCTAGAGTGAAGCCTAGATTGACCGGAAAGTAGATATGACCATAACTTTCATACTGGTTGCAATTATTCGTTTTATATGATGGAAAAACTGTTGTATTTATATTATATTTTATGCTTCTGGCGTTCACTTCTTAGGCCATAACTATTCGATCTGGTGAAACAACGCCCTAGGGTGAAGGGTAGGTTGCCCTGAACGTAGAAATGACCATAACTTTCACACTGGTAGCAATTATTCGTTTTATACAATGGAAAAACTGTTCTATTTATTTTTCATTTTATGCTTCGGGCGTTGACTTCTAAGGCCCTAACTATTCGATCTGGTGGAGCAACGCCCTATCGTGACGCCTAGGTTGCCCGGAACGTAGAACATACCATTACCTTCACACTGGTTGCAATTATTCCTGTTATACGATGGAAAAACTGTTGCATCTTTATTGTATTTTATGCTTCTGGCGTTGACTTCTAAGGCCCTAACTATTCGATCTGGTGGAGCAACGCCCTAGAGTGAAGTCCAGGTTGCCCGGAACATGGAAATGACCATTACTTTCACACTGTTTGCAAATATACATTATATACGATGGAAAAGCTGTTGTATTTATATTGTGTTTTATGCTTCTGGCGTTGACTCCTTAGGCCCTAACTATTCGATCTGGTGGTACAACGCCCTAGAGTGAAGACTAGATTGCCCGGAACATGGAAATGACCATTACTTTCACACTGTTTGCAAATATACATTATATACGATGGAAAAGCTGTTGTATTTATATTGTGTTTTATGCTTCTGGCGTTGACTTCTTAGGCCCTAACTATTTAATCTGGTAGAGCACGGCCCTAGAGTGAAGCATAGGTTGCCCGGAACGTAGAACATACCATTACCTTCACACTGCTTGCAATTATTCCTGTTATGTGATGGAAAAACTGTTGTATTTTTATTGCATTTTATGCTTCGGGCGTTGACCTCTAAGGCCCTAACTATTCGATCTGTTGGAACAACGCCCTATCGTGAAGCCTAGGTTGCCCGGAAAGTAGAAATGACCATAACTTTCATACTGGTTGCAATTATTCGTTTTATATGATGGAAAAACTGTTGTATTTATATTGTATTTTATGCTTCTGGCGGTCACTTCTTAGGCCCTAACTATTCGATCTGGTGGAACAACGCCCTAGGGTGAAGCCTAGGTTGTCCGGAACGTAGAAATGACAATAACTTTTACACTGGTAGCAATTATTCGTTTTATACAATGGAAAAACTGTTCTATTTAGTTTGCATTTTATGCTTCGGGCGTTGACTTCTAAGGCCCTAACTATTCGATCTGATGGAGCAACGCCCTATCGTGACGCCTAGGTTGCCGGAACGTAGAAATGACCATAACTTTCATACTGGTTGCAATTATTCGTTTTATATGATGGAAAAACTGTTGTATTAATATAGTATTTTATGCTTCTGGCGTTAACTGCTTAGGCTCTAACTATTCGATCTGGCGGAACAACGCCCTAGAGTAAAGCCCAGGTTGTCCGGAACGTAGAAATGACCATAACTTCCACACTGGTAGCAATTATTCGTTTTATACGATGGAAAAAGTGTTTTATTTATTTTGTATTTTATGCTTCGGGCGTTGACTTCTAAGGCCCTAACTATTCAGTCTGGTGGAGCAACAACCTAGAGTGAAGTCTAGGTTGCCCGGAACATGGAAATGACAATTACTTTCATACTGTTTGCAAATATACATTATATACGATGGAAAAGCTGTTGTATTTATATTGTGTTTTATGCTTCTGGCGTTGACTTCATAGGCCCTAACTGTTTGATCTGGTGGAGCAACGCTCTAGAGTGAAGCCTATGATGCCCGGAACGTAGAAATGATCATCACTTTCACACGGGTTGCTATTATTCGTTTTATATGATAGAAAAACAGTTGTATTTATATTGCATTTTATGCTTCTGGCGTTCACTGCTTAGGCCCTAACTATTCGATCTGGCGGAACAACGCCCTAGAGTGAAGCCTAGGTTGCCCAGAACGTAGAAATGACCATAACTTTCACACCGGTAGCAACTATTCGTTTTATACAATGGAAAAACTGTTCTATTTATTTTTATTTTATGCTTCGGGCGTTGACTTCTAAGACCCTAACTGATTGATCTGGTGGAGCATCGCCCTAGAGTGAAGCCTAGATTGACCGGAAAGTATATATGACCATAACTTTCATACTGGTTGCAATTATTCGTTTTATATGATGGAAAAACTGTTGTATTTATATTGTATTTTATGCTTCTGGCGTTCACTTCTTAGGCCTTAACTATTCGATCTGGTGAAACAACGCCCTAGGGTGAAGGGTAGGTTGCCCTGAACGTAGAAATGACCATAACTTTCACACTGGTAGCAATTATTCGTTTTATACAATGGAAAAACTGTTCTATTTATTTTTCATTTTATGCTTCGGGCGTTGACTTCTAAGGCCCTAACTATTCGATCTGGTGGAGCAACGCCCTATCGTGACGCCTAGGTTGCCCGGAACGTAGAACATACCATTACCTTCACACTGGTTGCAATTATTCCTGTTATACGATGGAAAAACTGTTGCATCTTTATTGTATTTTATGCTTCTGGCGTTGACTTCTAAGGCCCTAACTATTCGATCTGGTGGAGCAACGCCCTAGAGTGAAGTCCAGGTTGCCCGGAACATGGAAATGACCATTACTTTCACACTGTTTGCAAATATACATTATATACGATGGAAAAGCTGTTGTATTTATATTGTGTTTTATGCTTCTGGCGTTGACTCCTTAGGCCCTAACTATTCGATCTGGTGGTACAACGCCCTAGAGTGAAGACTAGATTGCCCGGAACATGGAAATGACCATTACTTTCACACTGTTTGCAAATATACATTATATACGATGGAAAAGCTGTTGTATTTATATTGTGTTTTATGCTTCTGGCGTTGACTTCTTAGGCCCTAACTATTTAATCTGGTAGAGCACGGCCCTAGAGTGAAGCATAGGTTGCCCGGAACGTAGAACATACCATTACCTTCACACTGCTTGCAATTATTCCTGTTATGTGATGGAAAAACTGTTGTATTTTTATTGCATTTTATGCTTCGGGCGTTGACCTCTAAGGCCCTAACTATTCGATCTGTTGGAACAACGCCCTATCGTGAAGCCTAGGTTGCCCGGAAAGTAGAAATGACCATAACTTTCATACTGGTTGCAATTATTCGTTTTATATGATGGAAAAACTGTTGTATTTGTATTGTATTTTATGCTTCTGGCGGTCACTTCTTAGGCCCTAACTATTCGATCTGGTGGAACAACGCCCTAGGGTGAAGCCTAGGTTGTCCGGAACGTAGAAATGACAATAACTTTTACACTGGTAGCAATTATTCGTTTTATACAATGGAAAAACTGTTCTATTTAGTTTGCATTTTATGCTTCGGGCGTTGACTTCTAAGGCCCTAACTATTCGATCTGATGGAGCAACGCCCTATCGTGACGCCTAGGTTGCCCGGAACGTAGAAATGACCATAACATTCATACTGGTTGCAATTATTCGTTTTATATGATGGAAAAACTGTTGTATTAATATAGTATTTTATGCTTCTGGCGTTAACTGCTTAGGCTCTAACTATTCGATCTGGCGGAACAACGCCCTAGAGTAAAGCCCAGGTTGCCCGGAACGTAGAAATGACCATAACTTCCACACTGGTAGCAATTTTTCGTTTTATACGATTGAAAAAGTGTTTTATTTATTTTGTATTTTATGCTTCGGGCGTTGACTTCTAAGGCCCTAACTATTCGATCTGGTGGAGCAACAACCTATTGTGAAGTCTAGGTTGCCCGGAACATGGAAATGACCATTACTTTCACACTGTTTGCAAATATACATTATATACGATGGAAAAGCTGTTGTATTTATATTGTGTTTTATGCTTCTGGCGTTGACTTCTTAGGCCCTAACTATTTAATCTGGTAGAGCACGGCCCTAGAGTGAAGCATAGGTTGCCCGGAACGTAGAACATACCATTACCTTCACACTGGTTGGAATTATTCCTGTTATACGATGGAAAAACTGTTGCATCTTTATTGTATTTTATGCTTCTGGCGTTGACTTCTAAGGCCCTAACTATTCGATCTGGTGGAGCAACGCCCTACAGTGAACCCTAGGTTGCTCGAAATGTAGAAATGACCATAACTTTCACACTGGTTGCAATTATTCATTTTATACGATGGAAAAACTGCTGTACTTATATTGTATTTTATTCTTAAGGCGTTGAATTCTAAGTCCCTAGCTATTCGATCTGGTGGAGCAACGCCCTAGCGTGAAACCTAGGTTACCGGGAACGTAGAAATGACCAGTACTTTCATACTGCTTGCAATTATTCGTTTTATATGATGGAAAAACTGTTGTATTAATATAGTATTTTATGCCTCTGGCGTTAACTGCTTAGGCCCTAACTATTCGATCTGGCGGAACAACGCCCTAGAGTAAAGCCCAGGTTGCCCGGAACGTAGAAATGACCATAACTTCCACACTGGTAGCAATTTTTCGTTTTATACGATGGAAAAAGTGTTTTATTTATTTTGTATTTTATGCTTCGGGCGTTGACTTCTAAGGCCCTAGCTATTCGATCTGGTGGAGCAACGACCTATTGTGAAGTCTAGGTTGCCCGGAACATGGAAATGACCATTACTTTCACACTGTTTGCAAATATACATTATATACGATGGAAAAGCTGTTGTATTTATATTGTGTTTTATGCTTCTGGCGTTGACTTCTTAGGCCCTAACTATTTAATCTGGTAGAGCACGGCCCTAGAGTGAAGCATAGGTTGCCCGGAACGTAGAACATACCATTGCGTTCACACTGGTTGCAATTATTCCTGTTATACGATGGAAAAACTGTTGCATCTTTATTGTATTTTATGCTTCTGGCGTTGACTTCTAAGGCCCTAACTATTCGATCTGGTGGAGCAACGCCCTAGGGTGAAGTCTAGGTTGCCCGGAACGTAGAAATGACCATAACTTTCACACTGGTAGCAATTATTCGTTTTATACAATGGAAAAACTGTTCTATTTATTTTTCATTTTATGCTTCGGGCGTTGACTTCTAAGGCCCTAACTATTCGATCTGGTGGAGCAACGCCCTATCGTGACGCCTAGGTTGCCCGGAACGTAGAACATACCATTACTTTCACACTGGTTGCAATTATTCCTGTTATACGATGGAAAAACTGTTGCATCTTTATTGTATTTTATGCTTCTGGCGTTGACTTCTAAGGCCCTAACTATTCGATCTGGTGGAGCAACGCCCTAGAGTGAAGTCCAGGTTGCCCGGAACATGGAAATGACCATTACTTTCACACTGTTTGCAAATATACATTATATACGATGGAAAAGCTGTTGTATTTATATTGTGTTTTATGCTTCTGGCGTTGACTCCTTAGGCCCTAACTATTCGATCTGGTGGTACAACGCCCTAGAGTGAAGACTAGATTGCCCGGAACATGGAAATGACAATTACTTTCACACTGTTTGCAAATATACATTATATACGATGGAAAAGCTGTTGTATTTATATTATGTTTTATGCTTCTGGCGTTGACTTCTTAGGCCCTAACTATTTAATCTGGTAGAGCACGGCCCTAGAGTGAAGCATAGGTTGCCCGGAACGTAGAACATACCATTACCTTCACACTGCTTGCAATTATTCCTGTTATGTGATGGAAAAACTGTTGTATTTTTATTGCATTTTATGCTTCGGGCGTTGACCTCTAAGGCCCTAACTATTCGATCTGTTGGAACAACGCCCTATCGTGAAGCCTAGGTTGCCCGGAAAGTAGAAATGACCATAACTTTCATACTGGTTGCAATTATTCGTTTTATATGATGGAAAAACTGTTGTATTTATATTGTATTTTATGCTTCTGGCGGTCACTTCTTAGGCCCTAACTATTCAATCTGTTGGTGCAACGCCCTAGAGTGAAGCCTAGGTTGCCCAGAACGTAGAAATGACCACAACTTTCACACCGGTAGCAACTATTCGTTTTATACGATGGAAAAACTGTTCTATTTATTTTGTATTTTATGCTTCGCGCGTTGACTTCAAAGGCCCTAACTATTCAATCTGTTGGTGCAACGCCCTAGAGTGAAGCCTAGGTTGCCTGGAACGTAGAAATGAACATAACTTTCACACTGATTGCTATTATTCGTTCTATACGATGGAAAAACTGTTACATTTATATTGTATTTTATGCTTCTGGCGTTGACTTCTAAGGCCCTAACTATTCGATCTGGTGGAGCAACGCCCTATCGTGGCGCCTAGGTTGCCCGGAACGTAGAAATGACCATAACTTTCATACTGGATGCAATTATTCGTTCTATATGATGGAAAAACTGTTGTATTAATATTGTATTTTATGCTTCTGGCGTTAACTGCTTAGGCCCTAACTATTCGATCTGGCGGAACAACGCCCTAGAGTAAAGCCCAGGTTGCCCGGAACGTAGAAATGACCATTACTTTCACCCTGTTTGCAAATATACATTATATACGATGGAAAAGCTGTTGCTTTTATATTGTGTTTTATGCTTCTGGCGTTGACTTCTTAGGCCCTAACTGTTTGATCTGATGGAGCAACGCCCTAGAGTGAAGCCTATGTTGCCCGGAACGTAGAAATGACCCTCACCTTCACACGGGTTGCAATTATTCGTTTTATATGATAGAAAAACAGTTGTATCTATATTGTATTTTATGCTTCTGGCGTTCACTGCTTAGGCCCTAACTATTCGATCTGGCGGAATAACGCCCTAGAGTGAAGCCTAGGTTGCCCAGAACGTAGAAATGACCATAACTTTTACACCGGTAGCAACTATTTGTTTTATACAATGGAAAAACTGTTCTATCTTTTTTTCATTTTATGCTTCGGGCGTTGACTCCTAAGGCCCTAACTGAATGATCTGGTGGAGCATCGCCCTAGAGTGAAGCCTAGATTGACCGGAACGTTGAAATGAACATAACTTTCACACTGATTGCTATTATTCGGTTTATACGATGGAAAAACTGTCACATTTATATTGTATTTTATGCTTCTGGCGTTGACTTCTAAGGCACTAACTATACGATCTGGTGGAACAACGCCCTAGAGAGAAGCCTAGGGTGCCCGGTACGTAGAAATGACCATCACTTTCAAACTGCTTGCAATTATTCCTGTTATGTGATGGAAAAACTGTTGTATTTTTATTGCATTTTATGCTTCGGGCATTGACTTCTAAGGCCCTAACTATTCAATCTGTTGGAGCAACGCCCTATCGTGAAGCCTAGGTTGCCCGGAAAGTAGATATGACCATAACTTTCATACTGGTTGCAATTATTCGTTTTATATGATGGAAAAACTGTTGTATTTATATTGTATTTTATGCTTCTGGCGTTCACTTCTTAGGCCATAACTATTCGATCTGGTGAAACAACGCCCTAGGGTGAAGGGTAGGTTGCCCTGAACGTAGAAATGACCATAACTTTCACACTGGTAGCAATTATTCGTTTTATACAATGGAAAAACTGTTCTATTTATTTTTCATTTTATGCTTCGGGCGTTGACTTCTAAGGCCCTAACTATTCGATCTGGTGGAGCAACGCCCTATCGTGACGCCTAGGTTGCCCGGAACGTAGAACATACCATTACCTTCACACTGGTTGCAATTATTCCTGTTATACGATGGAAAAACTGTTGCATCTTTATTGTATTTTATGCTTCTGGCGTTGACTTCTAAGGCCCTAACTATTCGATCTGGTGGAGCAACGCCCTAGAGTGAAGTCCAGGTTGCCCGGAACATGGAAATGACCACAACTTTCATACTGGTTGCAATTATTCGTTTTATATGATGGAAAAACTGTTGTATTAATATAGTATTTTATGCTTCTGGCGTTAACTGCTTAGGCCCTAACTATTCGATCTGGCGGAACAACGCCCTAGAGTAAAGCCCAGGTTGCCCGGAACGTAGAAATGACCATAACTTCCACACTGGTAGCAATTATTCGTTTTATACGATGGAAAAAGTGTTTTATTTATTTTGTATTTTATGCTTCGGGCGTTGACTTCTAAGGCCCTAACTATTCGATCTGGTGGAGCAACAACCTATTGTGAAGTCTAGGTTGCCCGGAACATGGAAATGACCATTACTTTCACACTGTGTGCAAATATACATTATATACGATGGAAAAGCTGTTGTATTTATATTGTGTTATATGCTTCTGGCGTTGACTTCTTAGGCCCTAACTATTTAATCTGGTAGAGCACGGCCCTAGAGTGAAGCATAGGTTGCCCGGAACGTAGAACATACCATTACGTTCACACTGGTTGCAATTATTCCTGTTATACGATGGAAAAACTGTTGCATCTTTTTTGTATTTTATGCTTCTGGCGTTGACTTCTAAGGCCCTAACTATTCGATCTGGTGGAGCAACGCCCTAGAGTGAAGTCTAGGTTTCCCGGAACGTAGAAGTGACCATAACTTTCACACTGGTTGCAATTATTCGTTTTGTACGATGGAAAAGCTGTGGCATCTTTATTGTATTTTATTCCACTGGGGTTGACTTCTAAGGCCGTAGCGATTAGGTGTGGTGGAGCAACGCCCTAGAGTGACGCCTAGGTTGCCCGGAACGTAGAAGTGACCATAACTTTCACACTGGTTGCAATTAATCGTTTTGTACGATGGAAAAGCTGTGGCATCTTTATTGTATTTTATTCATCTGGGGTTGACTTCTAAGGCCGTAGCGATTAGGTGTGGTGGAGCAACGCCCTAGAGTGACGCCTAGGTTGCCCGGAACGTAGAAATGACCATTACTTTCACAATGTTTGCAATTATTCATTTTATACGATGGAAAAACTTTTGTACTTATATTGTATTTTATTCTTCTGGCGTTGACTTCTTAGGCCCTAACTATTCGATCTGGTGGAACAACGCCCTATAGTGACGACTAGGTTGCCCGGAACGTAGAACATACCATTACCTTCACACTGGTTGCAATTATTCCTGTTATACGATGGAAAAACTGTTGCATCTTTATTGTATTTTATGCTTCTGGCGTTGACTTTTAAGGCCGTAACTATTCGATCTGGTGGAGCAACGCCCTAGAGTGAAGCCTAGGGTGCCCGGTACGTAGAAATGACCATCACTTTCAAACTGCTTGCAATTATTCCTGTTATGTGATGGAAAAACTGTTGTATTTTTATTGCATTTTATGCTTCGGGCGTTGACCTCTAAGGCCCTAACTATTCGATCTGTTGGAACAACGCCCTATCGTGAAGCCTAGGTTGCCCGGGAAGTAGAAATGACCATAACTTTCATACTGGTTGCAATTATTCGTTTTATATGATGGAAAAACTGTTGTATTTATATTGTATTTTATGCTTCTGGCGGTCACTTCTTAGGCCCTAACTATTCGATCTGGTGGAACAACGCCCTAGGGTGAAGCCTAGGTTGTCCGGAACGTAGAAATGACAATAACTTTTACACTGGTAGCAATTATTCGTTTTATACAATGGAAAAACTGTTCTATTTAGTTTGCATTTTATGCTTCGGGCGTTGACTTCTAAGGCCCTAACTATTCGATCTGTTGGAGCAACGCCCTATCGTGACGCCTAGGTTGCCCGGAACGTAGAAATGACCATAACTTTCATACTGGGTGCAATTATTCGTTTTATATGATGGAAAAACTGTTGTATTAATATAGTATTTTATGCTTCTGGCGTTAACTGCTTAGGCCCTAACTATTCGATCTTTCGGAACAACGCCCTAGAGTAAAGCCCAGGTTGCCCGGAACGTAGAAATGACCATAACTTCCACACTGGTAGCAATTTTTCGTTTTATACGATGGAAAAAGTGTTTTATTTATTTTGTATTTTATGCTTCGGGCGTTGACTTCTAAGGCCCTAACTATTCGATCTGGTGGAGCAACAACCTATTGTGAAGTCTAGGTTGCCCGGAACATGGAAATGACCATTACTTTCACACTGTTTGCAAATATACATTATATACGATGGAAAAGCTGTTGTATTTATCTAGTGTTTTATGCTTCTGGCGTTGACTTCTTAGGCCCTAACTATTTAATCTGGTAGAGCACGGCCCTAGAGTGAAGCATAGGTTGCCCGGAACGTAGAACATACCATTACGTTCACACTGGTTGCAATTATTCCTGTTATACGATGGAAAAACTGTTGCATCTTTATTGTATTTTATGCTTCTGGCGTTGACCTCTAAGGCCCTAACCATTCGATCTGTTGGAACAACGCCCTATCGTGAAGCCTAGGTTGCCCGGAAAGTAGAAATGACCATAACTTTCATACTGGTTGCAATTATTCGTTTTATATGATGGAAAAACTGTTGTATTTATATTGTATTTTATGCTTCTGGCGGTCACTTCTTAGGCCCTAACTATTCGATCTGGTGGAACAACGCCCTAGGGTGAAGCCTAGGTTGTCCGGAACGTAGAAATGACAATAACTTTTACACTGGTAGCAATTATTCGCTTTATACAATGGAAAAACTGTTCTATTTAGTTTGCATTTTATGCTTCGGGCGTTGACTTCTAAGGCCCTAACTATTCGATCTGGTGGAGCAACAACCTATTGTGAAGTCTAGGTTGCCCGGAACATGGAAATGACCATTACTTTCACACTGTTTGCAAATATACATTATATACGATGGAAAAGCTGTTGTATTTATATTGTGTTTTATGCTTCTGGCGTTGACTTCTTAGGCCCTAACTATTTAATCTGGTAGAGCACGGCCCTAGAGTGAAGCATAGGTTGCCCGGAACGTAGAACATACCATTACGTTCACACTGGTTGCAATTATTCCTGTTATACGATGGAAAAACTGTTGCATCTTTATTGTATTTTATGCTTCTGGCGTTGACCTCTAAGGCCCTAACTATTCGATCTGTTGGAACAACGCCCTAGAGTGACGCCTAGGTTGCCCGGAACGTAGAAGTGACCATAACCTTCACACTGGTTGCAATTATTCGTTTTGTACGATGGAAAAGCTGTGGCATCTTTATTTTATTTTATTCATCTGGGGTTGACTTCTAAGGCCGTAGCGATTAGGTGTGGTGGAGCAACGCCCTAGAGTGACGCCTAGGTTGCCCGGAACGTAGAAATGACCATTACTTTCACAATGTTTGCAATTATTCATTTTATACGATGGAAAAACTTTTGTACTTATATTGTATTTTATTCTTCTGGCGTTGACTTCTTAGGCCCTAACTATTCGATCTGGTGGAACAACGCCCTAGGGTGAAGCCTAGGTTGCCCTGAACGTAGAAATGACCATAACTTTCACACTGGTAGCAATTATTCGTTTTATACAATGGAAAAACTGTTCTATTTATTTTTCATTTTATGCTTCGGGCGTTGACTTCTAAGGCCCTAACTATTCGATCTGGTGGAGCAACGCCCTATCGTGACGCCTAGGTTGCCCGGAACGTAGAACATACCATTACCTTCACACTGGTTGCAATTATTCCTGTTATACGATGGAAAAACTGTTGCATCTTTATTGTATTTTATGCTTCTGGCGTTGACTTCTAAGGCCCTAACTATTCGATCTGGTGGAGCAACGCCCTAGAGTGAAGTCCAGGTTGCCCGGAACATGGAAATGACCATTACTTTCACACTGTTTGCAAATATACATTATATACGATGGAAAAGCTGTTGTATTTATATTGTGTTTTATGCTTCTGGCGTTGACTTCTTAGGCCCTAACTATTTAATCTGGTAGAGCACGGCCCTAGGGTGAAGCATAGGTTGCCCGGAACGTAGAACATACCATTACCTTCACACTGCTTGCAATTATTCCTGTTATGTGATGGAAAAACTGTTGTATTTTTATTGCATTTTATGCTTCGGGCGTTGACCTCTAAGGCCCTAACTATTCGATCTGTTGGAACAACGCCCTATCGTGAAGCCTAGGTTGCCCGGAAAGTAGAAATGACCATAACTTTCATACTGGTTGCAATTATTCGTTTTATATGATGGAAAAACTGTTGTATTTATATTGTATTTTATGCTTCTGGCGGTCACTTCTTAGGCCCTAACTATTCGATCTGGTGGAACAACGCCCTAGGGTGAAGCCTAGGTTGTCCGGAACGTAGAAATGGCAATAACTTTTACACTGGTAGCAATTATTCGTTTTATACAATGGAAAAACTGTTCTATTTAGTTTGCATTTTATGCTTCGGGCGTTGACTTCTAAGGCCCTAACTATTCGATCTGATGGAGCAACGCCCTATCGTGACGCCTAGGTTGCCCGGAACGTAGAAATGACCATAACTTTCATACTGGTTGCAATTATTCGTTTTATATGATGGAAAAACTGTTGTATTAATATAGTATTTTATGCTTCTGGCGTTAACTGCTTAGGCCCTAACTATTCGATCTGGCGGAGCAACGCCCTAGAGTAAAGCCCAGGTTGCCCGGAACGTAGAAATGACCATAACTTCCACACTGGTAGCAATTTTTCGTTTTATACGATGGAAAAAGTGTTTTATTTATTTTGTATTTTATGCTTCGGGCGTTGACTTCTAAGGCCCTAGCTATTCGATCTGGTGGAGCAACAACCTATTGTGAAGTCTAGGTTGCCCGGAACATGGAAATGACCATTACTTTCACACTGTTTGCAAATATACATTATATACGATGGAAAAGCTGTTGTATTTATATTGTGTTTTATGCTTCTGGCGTTGACTTCTTAGGCCCTAACTATTTAATCTGGTAGAGCACGGCCCTAGAGTGAAGCATAGGTTGCCCGGAACGTAGAACATACCATTACGTTCACACTGGTTGCAATTATTCCTGTTATACGATGGAAAAACTGTTGCATCTTTATTGTATTTTATGCTGCTGGCGTTGACTTCTAAGGCCCTAACTATTCGATCTGGTGGAGCAACGCCCTAGAGTGAAGTCTAGGTTGCCCGGAACGTAGAAGTGACCATAACTTTCACACTGGTTGCAATTATTCGTTTTGTACGATGGAAAAGCTGTGGCATCTTTATTGTATTTTATTCCACTGGGGTTGACTTCTAAGGCCGTAGCTATTAGGTGTGGTGGAGCAACGCCCTAGAGTGACGCCTAGGTTGCCCGGAACGTAGAAGTGACCATAACCTTCACACTGGTTGCAATTATTCGTTTTGTACGATGGAAAAGCTGTGGCATCTTTATTTTATTTTATTCATCTGGGGTTGACTTCTAAGGGCGTAGCGATTAGGTGTGGTGGAGCAACGCCCTAGAGTGACGCCTAGGTTGCCGGAACGTAGAAATGACCATTACTTTCACAATGTTTGCAATTATTCATTTTATACGATGGAAAAACTTTTGTACTTATATTGTATTTTATTCTTCTGGTGTTGACTTCTTAGGCCCTAACTATTCGATCTGGTGGAACAACGCCCTATAGTGACGACTAGGTTGCCCGGAACGTAGAACATACCATTACCTTCACACTGGTTGCAATTATTCCTGTTATACGATGGAAAAACTGTTGCATCTTTATTGTATTTTATGCTTCTGGCGTTGACTTCTAAGGCCGTAACTATTCGATCTGGTGGAGCAACGCCCTAGAGTGAAGCCTAGAGTTCCCGGTACGTAGAAATGACCATCACTTTCAAACTGCTTGCAATTATTCCTGTTATGTGATGGAATAACTGTTGTATTTTTATTGCATTTTATGCTTCGGGCGTTGACCTCTAAGGCCCTAACTATTCGATCTGTTGGAACAACGCCCTATCGTGAAGCCTAGGTTGCCCGGAAAGTAGAAATGACCATAACTTTCATACTGGTTGCAATTATTCGTTTTATATGATGGAAAAACTGTTGTATTTATATTGTATTTTATGCTTCTGGCGGTCACTTCTTAGGCCCTAACTATTCGATCTGGTGGAACAACGCCCTAGGGTGAAGCCTAGGTTGTCCGGAACGTAGAAATGACAATAACTTTTACACTGGTAGCAATTATTCGTTTTATTCAATGGAAAAACTGTTCTATTTAGTTTGCATTTTATGCTTCGGGCGTTGACTTCTAAGGCCCTAACTATTCGATCTGTTGGAGCAACGCCCTATCGTGACGCCTAGGTTGCCCGGAACGTAGAAATGACAATAACTTTCATACTGGTTGCAATTATTCGTTTTATATGATGGAAAAACTGTTGTATTAATATTGTATTTTGTGCTTCTGGCGTTCACTGCTTAGGCCCTAACTATTCGATCTGGCGGAACAACGCCCTAGAGTAAAGCCCAGGTTGCCCGGAACGTAGATGTGACCATAACTTCCACACTGGTAGCAATTATTCGTTTTATACGATGGAAAAAGTGTTTTATTTATTTTGTATTTTATGCTTCGGGCGTTGACTTCTAAGGCCCTAACTATTCGGTCTGGTGGAGCAACAACCTAGAGTGAAGTCTAGGTTGCCCGGAACATGGAAATGACCATTACTTTCATACTGTTTGCAAATATACATTATATACGATGGAAAAGCTGTTGTATTTATATTGTGTTTTATGCTTCTGGCGTTGTCTTCTTAGGCCCTAACTGTTTGATCTGGTGGAGCAACGCTCTAGAGTGAAGCCTATGTTGCCCGGAACGTAGAAATGATCATCACTTTCACACGGGTTGCTATTATTCGTTTTATATGATAGAAAAACAGTTGTATTTATATTGTATTTTATGCTTCTGGCGTTCACTGCTTAGGCCCTAACTATTCGATCTGGCGGAACAACGCCCTAGAGTGAAGCCTAGGTTGCCCAGAACGTAGAAATGACCATAACTTTCACACCGGTAGCAACTATTCGTTTTATACAATGGAAAAACTGTTCTATTTATTTTTATTTTATGCTTCGGGCGTTGACTTCTAAGGCCCTAACTGATTGATCTGGTGGAGCATCGCCCTAGAGTGAAGCCTAGATTGACCGGAACGTTGACATGAACATAACTTTCACACTGATTGCTATTATTCGTTTTATACGATGGAAAAACTGTTACATTTATATTGTATTTTATGCTTCTGGCGTTGACTTCTAAGGCCCTAACTATACGATCTGGTGGAGCAACGCCCTAGAGTGAAGCCTAGGGTGCCCGGAACGTAGAAATGACCATAACTTCCACACTGGCAGCAATTATTCGTTTTATACGATGGAAAAAGTGTTTTATTTATTTTGTATTTTATGCTTCGGGCGTTGACTTCTAAGGCCCTAACTATTCGATCTGGTGGAGCAACAACCTAGAGTGAAGTCCAGGTTGCCCGGAACATGGAAATGACCATTACTTTCACACTGTTTGCAAATATACATTTTATACGATGTAAAAGCTGTTGTATTTATATTGTGTTTTATGCTTCTGGCGTTGACTTCTTAGGCCCTAACTATTCGATCTGGTGGTACAACGCCCTAGAGTGAAGACTAGATTGCCCGGAACATGGAAATGACCATTACTTTCACACTGTTTGCAAATATACATTATATACGATGGAAAAGCTGTTGTATTTATATTGTGTTTTATGCTTCTGGCGTTGACTTCTTAGGCCCTAACTATTTAATCTGGTAGAGCACGGCCCTAGAGTGAAGCATAGGTTGCCCGGAACGTAGAACATACCATTACCTTCACACTGGTTGGAATTATTCCTGTTATACGATGGAAAAACTGTTGCATCTTTATTGTATTTTATGCTTCTGGCGTTGACTTCTAAGGCCCTAACTATTCGATCTGGTGGAGCAACGCCCTACAGTGAACCCTAGGTTGCTCGAAATGTAGAAATGACCATAACTTTCACACTGGTTGCAATTATTCATTTTATACGATGGAAAAACTGCTGTACTTATATTGTATTTTATTCTTAAGGCGTTGAATTCTAAGTCCCTAGCTATTCGATCTGGTGGAGCAACGCCCTAGCGTGAAACCTAGGTTACCCGGAACGTAGAAATGACCAGTACTTTCATACTGCTTGCAATTATTCGTTTTATATGATGGAAAAACTGTTGTATTAATATAGTATTTTATGCTTCTGGCGTTAACTGCTTAGGCCCTAACTATTCGATCTGGCGGAACAACGCCCTAGAGTAAAGCCCAGGTTGCCGGGAACGTAGAAATGACCATAACTTCCACACTGGTAGCAATTTTTCGTTTTATACGATGGAAAAAGTGTTTTATTTATTTTGTATTTTATGCTTCGGGCGTTGACTTCTAAGGCCCTAACTATTCGATCTGGTGGAGCAACAACCTATTGTGAAGTCTAGGTTGCCCGGAACATGGAAATGACCATTACTTTCACACTGTTTGCAAATATACATTATATACGATGGAAAAGCTGTTGTATTTATATTGTGTTTTATGCTTCTGGCGTTGACTTCTTAGGCCCTAACTATTTAATCTGGTAGAGCACGGCCCTAGAGTGAAGCATAGGTTGCCCGGAACGTAGAACATACCATTACGTTCACACTGGTTGCAATTATTCCTGTTATACGATGGAAAAACTGTTGCATCTTTATTGTATTTTATGCTTCTGGCGTTGACTTCTAAGGCCCTAACTATTCGATCTGGTGGAGCAACGCCCTAGAGTGAAGTCTAGGTTGCCCGGAACGTAGAAATGACCATAACTTTCACACTGGTAGCAATTATTCGTTTTATACAATGGAAAAACTGTTCTATTTATTTTTCATTTTATGCTTCGGGCGTTGACTTCTAAGGCCCTAACTATTCGATCTGGTGGAGCAACGCCCTATCGTGACGCCTAGGTTGCCCGGAACGTAGAACATACCATTACTTTCACACTGGTTGCAATTATTCCTGTTATACGATGGAAAAACTGTTGCATCTTTATTGTATTTTATGCTTCTGGCGTTGACTTCTAAGGCCCTAACTATTCGATCTGGTGGAGCAACGCCCTAGAGTGAAGTCCAGGTTGCCCGGAACATGGAAATGACCATTACTTTCACACTGTTTGCAAATATACATTATATACGATGGAAAAGCTGTTGTATTTATATTGTGTTTTATGCTTCTGGCGTTGACTCCTTAGGCCCTAACTATTCGATCTGGTGGTACAACGCCCTAGAGTGAAGACTAGATTGCCCGGAACATGGAAATGACCATTACTTTCACACTGTTTGCAAATATACATTATATACGATGGAAAAGCTGTTGTATTTATATTGTGTTTTATGCTTCTGGCGTTGACTTCTTAGGCCCTAACTATTTAATCTGGTAGAGCACGGCCCTAGAGTGTAGCATAGGTTGCCCGGAACGTAGAACATACCATTACCTTCACACTGCTTGCAATTATTCCTGTTATGTGATGGAAAAACTGTTGTATTTTTATTGCATTTTATGCTTCGGGCGTTGACCTCTAAGGCCCTAACTATTCGATCTGTTGGAACAACGCCCTATCGTGAAGCCTAGGTTGCCCGGAAAGTAGAAATGACCATAACTTTCATACTGGTTGCAATTATTCGTTTTATATGATGGAAAAACTGTTGTATTTATATTGTATTTTATGCTTCTGGCGGTCACTTCTTAGGCCCTAACTATTCGATCTGGTGGAACAACGCCCTAGGGTGAAGCCTAGGTTGTCCGGAACGTAGAAATGACAATAACTTTTACACTGGTAGCAATTATTCGTTTTATACAATGGAAAAACTGTTCTATTTAGTTTGCATTTTATGCTTCGGGCGTTGACTTCTAAGGCCCTAACTATTCGATCTGATGGAGCAACGCCCTATCGTGACGCCTAGGTTGCCCGGATCGTAGAAATGACCATAACTTTCATACTGGTTGCAATTATTCGTTTTATATGATGGAAAAACTGTTGTATTAATATAGTATTTTATGCTTCTGGCGTTAACTGCTTAGGCCCTAACTATTCGATCTGGCGGAACAACGCCCTAGAGTAAAGCCCAGGTTGCCCGGAACGTAGAAATGACCATAACTTCCACACTGGTAGCAATTTTTCGTTTTATACGATGGAAAAAGTGTTTTATTTATTTTGTATTTTATGCTTCGAGCGTTGACTTCTAAGGCCCTAACTATTCGATCTGGTGGAGCAACAACCTATTGTGAAGTCTAGGTTGCCCGGAACATGGAAATGACCATTACTTTCACACTGTTTGCAAATATACATTATATACGATGGAAAAGCTGTTGTATTTATATTGTGTTTTATGCTTCTGG
This sequence comes from Calliopsis andreniformis, assembly GCF_051401765.1. Taxonomy (NCBI): domain Eukaryota; kingdom Metazoa; phylum Arthropoda; class Insecta; order Hymenoptera; family Andrenidae; genus Calliopsis; species Calliopsis andreniformis. Next base: position 10,237,017 of record NC_135072.1, read on the forward strand.
CGTTGACTTCTTAGGCCCTAACTATTTAATCTGGTAGAGCACGGCCCTAGAGTGAAGCATAGGTTGCCCGGAACGTAGAACATACCATTACGTTCACACTGGTTGCAATTATTCCTGTTATACGATGGAAAAACTGTTGCATCTTTATTGTATTTTATGCTTCTGGCGTTGACTTCTAAGGCCCTAACTATTCGATCTGATGGAGCAACGCCCTAGAGTGAAGTCTAGGTTGCCCGGAACGTAGAAGTGACCATAACTTTCACACTGGTTGCAATTATTCGTTTTGTACGATGGAAAAGCTGTGGCATCTTTATTGTATTTTATTCCACTGGGGTTGACTTCTAAGGCCGTAGCTATTAGGTGTGGTGGAGCAACGCCCTAGAGTGACGCCTAGGTTGCCCGGAACGTGGAAGTGACCATAACCTTCACACTGGTTGCAATTATTCGTTTTGTACGATGGAAAAGCTGTGGCATCTTTATTTTATTTTATTCATCTGGGGTTGACTTCTAAGGCCGTAGCGATTAGGTGTGGTGGAGCAACGCCCTAGAGTGACGCCTAGGTTGCCCGGAACGTAGAAATGACCATTACTTTCACAATGTTTGCAATTATTCATTTTATACGATGGAAAAACATTTGTACTTATATTGTATTTTATTCTTCTGGCGTTCACTTCTTAGGCCCTAACTATTCGATCTGGTGGAACAACGCCCTATAGTGACGACTAGGTTGCCCGGAACGTAGAACATACCATTACCTTCACACTGGTTGCAATTATTCCTGTTATACGATGGAAAAACTGTTGCATCTTTATTGTATTTTATGCTTCTGGCGTTGACTTCTAAGGCCGTAACTATTCGATCTGGTGGAGCAACGCCCTAGAGTGAAGCCTAGGGTTCCCGGTACGTAGAAATGACCATCACTTTCAAACTGCTTGCAATTATTCCTGTTATGTGATGGAATAACTGTTGTATTTTTATTGCATTTTATGCTTCGGGCGTTGACCTCTAAGGCCCTAACTATTCGATCTGTTGGAACAACGCCCTATCGTGAAGCCTAGGTTGCCCGGAAAGTAGAAATGACCATAACTTTCATACTGGTTGCAATTATTCGTTTTATATGATGGAAAAACTGTTGTATTTATATTGTATTTTATGCTTCTGGCGGTCACTTCTTAGGCCCTAACTATTCGATCTGGTGGAACAACGCCCTAGGGTGAAGCCTAGGTTGTCCGGAACGTAGAAATGACAATAACTTTTACACTGGTAGCAATTATTCGTTTTATTCAATGGAAAAACTGTTCTATTTAGTTTGCATTTTATGCTTCGGGCGTTGACTTCTAAGGCCCTAACTATTCGATCTGTTGGAGCAACGCCCTATCGTGACGCCTAGGTTGTCCGGAACGTAGAAATGACCATAACTTTCATACTGGTTGCAATTATTCGTTTTATATGATGGAAAAACTCTTGTATTAATATTGTATTTTGTGCTTCTGGCGTTCACTGCTTAGGCCCTAACTATTCGATCTGGCGGAACAACGCCCTAGAGTAAAGCCCAGGTTGCCCGGAACGTAGATATGACCATAACTTCCACACTGGTAGCAATTATTCGTTTTATACGATGGAAAAAGTGTTTTATTTATTTTGTATTTTATGCTTCGGGCGTTGACTTCTAAGGCCCTAACTATTCGGTCTGGTGGAGCAACAACCTAGAGTGAAGTCTAGGTTGCCCGGAACATGGAAATGACCATTACTTTCATACTGTTTGCAAATATACATTATATACGATGGAAAAGCTGTTGTATTTATATTGTGTTTTATGCTTCTGGCGTTGTCTTCTTAGGCCCTAACTGTTTGATCTGGTGGAGCAACGCTCTAGAGTGAAGCCTATGTTGCCCGGAACGTAGAAATGATCATCACTTTCACACGGGTTGCTATTATTCGTTTTATATGATAGAAAAACAGTTGTATTTATATTGTATTTTATGCTTCTGGCGTTCACTGCTTAGGCCCTAACTATTCGATCTGGCGGAACAACGCCCTAGAGTGAAGCCTAGGTTGCCCAGAACGTAGAAATGACCATAACTTTCACACCGGTAGCAACTATTCGTTTTATACAATGGAAAAACTGTTCTATTTATTTTTATTTTATGCTTCGGGCGTTGACTTCTAAGGCCCTAACTGATTGATCTGGTGGAGCATCGCCCTAGAGTGAAGCCTAGATTGACCGGAACGTTGACATGAACATAACTTTCACACTGATTGCTATTATTCGTTTTATACGATGGAAAAACTGTTACATTTATATTGTATTTTATGCTTCTGGCGTTGACTTCTAAGGCCCTAACTATACGATCTGGTGGAGCAACGCCCTAGAGTGAAGCCTAGGGTGCCCGGTACGTAGAAATGACCATCACTTTCAAACTGCTTGCAATTATTCCTGTTATGTGATGGAAAAACTGTTGTATTTTTATTGCATTTTATGCTTCGGGCATTGACTTCTAAGGCACTAACTATTCAATCTGTTGGAGCAACGCCCTATCGTGAAGCCTAGGTTGCCCGGAAAGTAGATATGACCATAACTTTCATACTGGTTGCAATTATTCGTTTTATATGATGGAAAAACTGTTGTATTTATATTGTATTTTATGCTTCTGGCGTTCACTTCTTAGGCCATAACTATTCGATCTGGTGAAACAACGCCCTAGGGTGAAGGGTAGGTTGCCCTGAACGTAGAAATGACCATAACTTTCACACTGGTAGCAATTATTCGTTTTATACAATGGAAAAACTGTTCTATTTATTTTTCATTTTATGCTTCGGGGGTTGACTTCTAAGGCCCTAACAATTCGATCTGGTGGAGCACCGCCCTAGGGTAAAGCCCAGGTTGCCCGGAACGTAGAAATGACCATAACTTCCACACTGGCAGCAATTATTCGTTTTATACGATGGAAAAAGTGTTTTATTTATATTGTGTTTTATGCTTCTGGCGTTGACTTCTTAGGTCCTAACTATTCGATCTGGTGGTACAACGCCCTAGAGTGAAGACTAGATTGCCCGGAACATGGAAATGACCATTACTTTCACACTGTTTGCAAATATACATTATATACGATGGAAAAGCTGTTGTATTTATATTGTGTTTTATGCTTCTGGCGTTGACTTCTTAGGCCCTAACTATTCAATCTGGTAGAGCACGGCCCTAGAGTGAAGCATAGGTTGCCCGGAACGTAGAACATACCATTACCTTCACACTGGTTGGAATTATTCCTGTTATACGATGGAAAAACTGTTGCATCTTTATTGTATTTTATGCTTCTGGCGTTGACTTCTAATGCCCTAACTATTCGATCTGGTGGAGCAACGCCCTACAGTGAACCCTAGGTTGCTCGAAATGTAGAAATGACCATAACTTTCACACTGGTTGCAATTATTCATTTTATACGATGGAAAAACTGTTGTACTTATATTGTATTTTATTCTTAAGGCGTTGAATTCTAAGTCCCTAGCTATTCGATCTGGTGGAGCAACGCCCTAGCGTGAAACCTAGGTTACCCGGAACGTAGAAATGACCAGTACTTTCATACTGCTTGCAATTATTCGTTTTATATGATGGAAAAACTGTTGTATTAATATAGTATTTTATGCTTCTGGCGTTAACTGCTTAGGCCCTAACTATTCGATCTGGCGGAACAACGCCCTAGAGTAAAGCCCAGGTTGCCCGGAACGTAGAAATGACCATAACTTCCACACTGGCAGCAATTTTTCGTTTTATACGATGGAAAAAGTGTTTTATTTATTTTGTATTTTATGCTTCGGGCGTTGACTTCTAAGGCCCTAACTATTCGATCTGGTGGAGCAACAACCTAGAGTGAAGTCCAGGTTGCCCGGAACATGGAAATGACCATTACTTTCACACTGTTTGCAAATATACATTTTATACGATGGAAAAGCTGTTGTATTTATATTGTGTTTTATGCTTCTGGCGTTGACTTCTTAGGCCCTAACTATTCGATCTGGTGGTACAACGCCCTAGAGTGAAGACTAGATTGCCCGGAACATGGAAATGACCATTACTTTCACACTGTTTGCAAATATACATTATATACGATGGAAAAGCTGTTGTATTTATATTGTGTTTTATGCTTCTGGCGTTGACTTCTTAGGCCCTAACTATTTAATCTGGTAGAGCACGGCCCTAGAGTGAAGCATAGGTTGCCCGGAACGTAGAACATACCATTACCTTCACACTGGTTGGAATTATTCCTGTTATACGATGGAAAAACTGTTGCATCTTTATTGTATTTTATGCTTCTGGCGTTGACTTCTAAGGCCCTAACTATTCGATCTGGTGGAGCAACGCCCTACAGTGAACCCTAGGTTGCTCGAAATGTAGAAATGACCATAACTTTCACACTGGTTGCAATTATTCATTTTATATGATGGAAAAACTGTTGTACTTATATTGTATTTTATTCTTAAGGCGTTGAATTCTAAGTCCCTAGCTATTCGATCTGGTGGAGCAACGCCCTAGCGTGAAACCAAGGTTACCCGGAACGTAGAAATGACCAGTACTTTCATACTGCTTGCAATTATTCCTGTTATGTGATGGAAAAACCGTTGTATTTTTATTGCATTTTATGCTTCGGGCGTTGACCTCTAAGGCCCTAACTATTCGATCTGTTGGAACAACGCCCTATCGTGAAGCCTAGGTTGCCCGGAAAGTAGAAATGACCATAACTTTCATACTGGTTGCAATTATTCGTTTTATATGATGGAAAAACTGTTGTATTTATATTGTATTTTATGCGTCTGGCGGTCACTTCTTAGGCCCTAACTATTCGATCCGGTGGAACAACACCCTAGGGTGAAGCCTAGGTTGTCCGGAACGTAGAAATGACAATAACTTTTACACTGGTAGCAATTATTCGTTTTATACAATGGAAAAACTGTTATATTTATATTGTATTTTATGCTTCTGGCGTTGACTTCTTAGGCCCTAACTGTTCGATCTGGAGGAACAACGCCCTAGGGTGAAGTCTAGGTTGCCCGTAAAGTAGAAATGACCATAACTTTCACACTGGTTGCAATTATTCGTTTTATACGATGGAAAAACTGTTGCATCTTTATCGTATTTTATTCATCTGGGGATGACTTCTAAGGCCGTAGCCATTAGGTGTGGTGGAGCAACGCCCTAGAGTGACGCCTAGGTTGCCCGGAACGTAGAACATACCATTACCTTCACACTGGTTGCAATTATTCCTGTTATACGATGGAAAAACTGTTGTATTTTTATTGCATTTTATGCTTCGGGCATTGACTTCTAAGGCCCTAACTATTCAATCTGTTGGAGCAACGCCCTATCGTGAAGCCTAGGTTGCCCGGAATGTAGATATGACCATAACTTTCATACTGGTTGCAATTATTCGTTTTATATGATGGAAAAACTGTTGTATTTATATTGTATTTTATGCTTCTGGCGTTCACTTCTTAGGCCATAACTATTCGATCTGGTGAAACAACGCCCTAGGGTGAAGGGTAGGTTGCCCTGAACGTAGAAATGACCATAACTTTCACACTGGTAGCAATTATTCGTTTTATACAATGGAAAAACTGTTCTATTTATTTTTCATTTTATGCTTCGGGGGTTGACTTCTAAGGCCCTAACAATTCGATCTGGTGGAGCACCGCCCTAGGGTAAAGCCCAGGTTTCCCGGAACGTAGAAATGACCATAACTTCCACACTGGCAGCAATTATTCGTTTTATACGATGGAAAAAGTGTTTTATTTATTTTGTATTTTATGCTTCGGGCGTTGACTTCTAAGGCCCTAACTATTCGATCTGGTGGAGCAACAACCTAGAGTGAAGTCCAGGTTGCCCGGAACATGGAAATGACCATTACTTTCACACTGTTTGCAAATATACATTTTATACGATGGAAAAGCTGTTGTATTTATATTGTGTTTTATGCTTCTGGCGTTGACTTCTTAGGCCCTAACTATTCGATCTGGTGGTACAACGCCCTAGAGTGAAGACTAGATTGCCCGGAACATGGAAATGACCATTACTTTCACACTGTTTGCAAATATACATTATATACGATGGAAAAGCTGTTGTATTTATATTGTGTTTTATGCTTCTGGCGTTGACTTCTTAGGCCCTAACTATTTAATCTGGTAGAGCACGGCCCTAGAGTGAAGCATAGGTTGCCCGGAACGTAGAACATACCATTACCTTCACACTGGTTGGAATTATTCCTGTTATACGATGGAAAAACTGTTGCATCTTTATTGTATTTTATGCTTCTGGCGTTGACTTCTAAGGCCCTAACTATTCGATCTGGTGGAGCAACGCCCTACAGTGAACCCTAGGTTGCTCGAAATGTAGAAATGACCATAACTTTCACACTGGTTGCAATTATTCATTTTATATGATGGAAAAACTGTTGTACTTATATTGTATTTTATTCTTAAGGCGTTGAATTCTAAGTCCCTAGCTATTCGATCTGGTGGAGCAACGCCCTAGCGTGAAACCAAGGTTACCCGGAACGTAGAAATGACCAGTACTTTCATACTGCTTGCAATTATTCCTGTTATGTGATGGAAAAACCGTTGTATTTTTATTGCATTTTATGCTTCGGGCGTTGACCTCTAAGGCCCTAACTATTCGATCTGTTGGAACAACGCCCTATCGTGAAGCCTAGGTTGCCCGGAAAGTAGAAATGACCATAACTTTCATACTGGTTGCAATTATTCGTTTTATATGATGGAAAAACTGTTGTATTTATATTGTATTTTATGCGTCTGGCGGTCACTTCTTAGGCCCTAACTATTCGATCCGGTGGAACAACACCCTAGGGTGAAGCCTAGGTTGTCCGGAACGTAGAAATGACAATAACTTTTACACTGGTAGCAATTATTCGTTTTATACAATGGAAAAACTGTTATATTTATATTGTATTTTATGCTTCTGGCGTTGACTTCTTAGGCCCTAACTGTTCGATCTGGAGGAACAACGCCCTAGGGTGAAGTCTAGGTTGCCCGTAAAGTAGAAATGACCATAACTTTCACACTGGTTGCAATTATTCGTTTTATACGATGGAAAAACTGTTGCATCTTTATCGTATTTTATTCATCTGGGGATGACTTCTAAGGCCGTAGCCATTAGGTGTGGTGGAGCAACGCCCTAGAGTGACGCCTAGGTTGCCCGGAACGTAGAACATACCATTACCTTCACACTGGTTGCAATTATTCCTGTTATACGATGGAAAAACTGTTGTATCTTTATTGTATTTTATGCTTCTGGCGTTGACTTTTAAGGCCGTAACTATTCGATCTGGTGGAGCAACGCCCTAGAGTGAAGCGCAGGGTGCCCGGTACGTAGAAATGACCATCACTTTCAAACTGCTTGCAATTATTCCTGTTATGTGATGGAAAAACTGTTGTATTTTTATTGCATTTTATGATTCGGGCGTTGACCTCTAAGGCCCTAACTATTCGATCTGTTGGAAGAACGCCCTATCGTGAAGCCTAGGTTGCCCGGAAAGTAGAAATGACCATAACTTTCATACTGGTTGCAATTATTCGTTTTATATGATGGAAAAACTGTTGCATTTATATTGTATTTTATGCTTCTGGCGGTCACTTCTTAGGCCCTAACTATTCGATCTGGTGGAACAACGCCCTAGGGTGAAGCCTAGGTTGTCCGGAACGTAGAAATGACAATAACTTTTACACTGGTAGCAATTATTCGTTTTATTCAATGGAAAAACTGTTCTATTTAGTTTGCATTTTATGCTTCGGGCGTTGACTTCTAATGCCCTAACTATTCGATCTGTTGGAGCAACGCCCTATCGTGACGCCTAGGTTGCCCGGAACGTAGAAATGACCAGTACTTTCATACTGCTTGCAATTATTCCTGTTATGTGATGGAAAAACTGTTGTATTTTTATTGCATTTTATGCTTCGGGCGTTGACCTCTAAGGCCCTAACTATTCGATCTGTTGGAACAACGCCCTATCGTGAAGCCTAGGTTGCCCGGAAAGTAGAAATGACCATAACTTTCATACTGGTTGCAATTATTCGTTTTATATGGTGGAAAAACTGTTGTATTTATATTGTATTTTATGCGTCTGGCGGTCACTTCTTAGGCCCTAACTATTCGATCCGGTGGAACAACACCCTAGGGTGAAGCCTAGGTTGTCCGGAACGTAGAAATGACAATAACTTTTACACTGGTAGCAATTATTCGTTTTACACAATGGAAAAACTGTTATATTTATATTGTATTTTATGCTTCTGGCGTTGACTTCTTAGGCCCTAACTGTTCGATCTGGTGGAACAACGCCCTAGGGTGAAGTCTAGGTTGCCCGTAAAGTAGAAATGACCATAACTTTCACACTGGTTGCAATTATTCGTTTTATACGATGGAAAAACTGTTGCATCTTTATCGTATTTTATTCATCTGGGGTTGACTTCTAAGGCCGTAGCCATTAGGTGTGGTGGAGCAACGCCCTAGAGTGACGCCTAGGTTGCCCGGAACGTAGAACATACCATTACCTTCACACTGGTTGCAATTATTCCTGTTATACGATGGAAAAACTATTGTACTTATATTGTATTTTATTCTTAAGGCGTTGAATTCTAAGTCCCTAGCTATTCGATCTGGTGGAGCAACGCCCTAGCGTGAAACCTAGGTTACCCGGAACGTAGAAATGACCAGTACTTTCATACTGCTTGCAATTATTCCTGTTATGTGATGGAAAAACTGTTGTATTTTTATTGTATTTTATGCTTCTGGCGTTGACTTCTAAGGACCTAACTATTCGATCTGGTGGAGCAACGCCCTAGAGTGAAGCCTAGGTTGCTCGGAATGTAGAAATGACCATAACTTTCACACTGGTTGGAATTATTCGTTTTGTACGATGGAAAAACTGTTGCATCTTTATCGTGTTTTATGCTTCTGGCGTTGACTTCTTAGGCCGTAACTATTCGATCTGGTGGAGCAACGCCCTGGAGTGAAACCTAGGTTGCGCGGAACGTAGCAATGACCATAACTTTCACACTGGTAGCAATTATTCGTTTTATACAATGGAAAAACTGTTCTATTTATTTTTCATTTTATGCTTCGGGGGTTGACTTCTAAGGCCCTAACAATTCGATCTGGTGGAGCAGCGCCCTAGGGTGAAGCCTAGGTTGCCCGGAACGTAGAAATGACAACAACTTTCACACTGGTTGCTATTATTAGTTTTATACGATGGAAAAACTGTTATATTTATATTGCATTTTATGCTTCTGGCGTTGGCTTCTAAGGCCCTAACTATTCAATCTGTTGGAGCAACGCCCTAGGGTGAAGCCTAGGTTGCCCGGAAAAGAGAAATGACCATAACTTTCATACTGGTTGCAATTATTCGTTTTATATGATGGAAAAACTGTTGTATTTATATTGTATTTTATGCTTCTGGCGTTCACTTCTTAGGCCCTAACTATTCGATCTCGTGGAACAACGCCCTACAGTGAACCCTAGGTTGCTCGAAATGTAGAAATGACCATAACTTTCACACTGGTTGCAATTATTCATTTTATACGATGGAAAAACTGTTGTACTTATATTGTATTTTATTCTTAAGGCGTTGAATTCTAAGTCCCTAGCTATTCGATCTGGTGGAGCAACGCCCTAGCGTGAAACCTAGGTTACCCGGAACGTAGAAATGACCAGTACTTTCAGACTGTTTGCAGTTATTCCTGTTATACGATGGAAAAACTTTTGCACCTTTATTGTATTTTATGAATCTGGCGTTGACTTCTAAGGACCTAGCTGTTCGATTTGGTGGAGCATCGCCCTAGAGTGAAGCCTAGATTGACCGGAACGTTGACATGAACATAACTTTCACACTGATTGCTATTATTCGTTCTATACGATGGAAAAACTGTTACATTTATATTGTATTTTATGCTTCTGGCGTTGACTTCTAAGGCCCTAACTATACGATCTGGTGGAGCAACGCCCTAGAGTGAAGCCTAGGGTGCCCGGTACGTAGAAATGACCATCACTTTCAAACTGCTTGCAATTATTCCTGTTATGTGATGGAAAAACTGTTGTATTTTTATTGCATTTTATGCTTCGGGCATTGACTTCTAAGGCCCTAACTATTCAATCTGTTGGAGCAACGCCCTATCGTGAAGCCTAGGTTGCCCGGAAAGTAGATATGACCATAACTTTCATACTGGTTGCAATTATTCGTTTTATATGATGGAAAAACTGTTGTATTTATATTGTATTTTATGCTTCTGGCGTTCACTTCTTAGGCCATAACTATTCGATCTGGTGAAACAACGCCCTAGGGTGAAGGGTAGGTTGCCCTGAACGTAGAAATGACCATAACTTTCACACTGGTAGCAATTATTCGTTTTATACAATGGAAAAACTGTTCTATTTATTTTTCATTTTATGCTTCGGGGGTTGACTTCTAAGGCCCTAACAATTCGATCTGGTGGAGCACCGCCCTAGGGTAAAGCCCAGGTTGCCCGGAACGTAGAAATGACCATAACTTCCACACTGGCAGCAATTATTCGTTTTATACGATGGAAAAAGTGTTTTATTTATTTTGTATTTTATGCTTCGGGCGTTGACTTCTAAGGCCCTAACTATTCGATCTGGTGGAGCAACAACCTAGAGTGAAGTCCAGGTTGCCCGGAACATGGAAATGACCATTACTTTCACACTGTTTGCAAATATACATTTTATACGATGTAAAAGCTGTTGTATTTATATTGTGTTTTATGCTTCTGGCGTTGACTTCTTAGGCCCTAACTATTCGATCTGGTGGTACAACGCCCTAGAGTGAAGACTAGATTGCCCGGAACATGGAAATGACCATTACTTTCACACTGTTTGCTAATATACATTATATACGATGGAAAAGCTGTTGTATTTATATTGTGTTTTATGCTTCTGGCGTTGACTTCTTAGGCCCTAACTATTTAATCTGGTAGAGCACGGACCTAGAGTGAAGCATAGGTTGCCCGGAACGTAGAACATACCATTACCTTCACACTGGTTGGAATTATTCCTGTTATACGATGGAAAAACTGTTGCATCTTTATTGTATTTTATGCTTCTGGCGTTGACTTCTAAGGCCCTAACTATTCGATCTGGCGGAGCAACGCCCTACAGTGAACCCTAGGTTGCTCGAAATGTAGAAATGACCATAACTTTCACACTGGTTGCAATTATTCATTTTATACGATGGAAAAACTGTTGTACTTATATTGTATTTTATTCTTAAGGCGTTGAATTCCAAGTCCCTAGCTATTCGATCTGGTGGAGCAACGCCCTAGCGTGAAACCTAGGTTACCCGGAACGTAGAAATGACCAGTACTTTCATACTGCTTGCAATTATTCCTGTTATGTGATGGAAAAACTGTTGTATTTTTATTGCATTTTATGCTTCGGGCGTTGACCTCTAAGGCCCTAACTATTCGATCTGTTGGAACAACGCCCTATCGTGAAGCCTAGGTTGCCCGGAAAGTAGAAATGACCATAACTTTCATACTGGTTGCAATTATTCGTTTTATATGATGGAAAAACTGTTGTATTTATATTGTATTTTATGCGTCTGGCGGTCACTTCTTAGGCCCTAACTATTCGATCCGGTGGAACAACACCCTAGGGTGAAGCCTAGGTTGTCCGGAACGTAGAAATGACAATAACTTTTACACTGGTAGCAATTATTCGTTTTATACAATGGAAAAACTGTTATATTTATATTGTATTTTATGCTTCTGGCGTTGACTTCTTAGGCCCTAACTATTCGATCTGGTGGAGCAACGCCCTAGAGTGAAGCCTAGGTTGCTCGGAATGTAGAAATGACCATAACTTTCACACTGGTTGCAATTATTCTTTTTGTACGATGGAAAAACTGTTGCATCTTTATCGTGTTTTATGCTTCTGGCGTTGACTTCTTAGGCCGTAACTATTCGATCTGGTGGAGCAACGCCCTGGAGTGAAACCTAGGTTGCGCGGAACGTAGCAATGACCATAACTTTCACACTGGTAGCAATTATTCGTTTTATACACAGGAAAAACTGTTCTATTTATTTTGTATTTAATGCGTCGGGCGTTGACTTCTAAGGCCCTCACTGTTTGATCTGGTGGAGCAGCGCCCTAGGGTGAAGCCTAGGTTGCCCGGAATGTAGATATGACCATAACTTTCATACTGGTTGCAATTATTCGTTTTATATGATGGAAAAACTGTTGTATTTATATTGTATTTTATGCTTCTGGCGTTCACTTCTTAGGCCATAACTATTCGATCTGGTGAAACAACGCCCTAGGGTGAAGGGTAGGCTGCCCTGAACGTAGAAATGACCATAACTTTCACACTGGTAGCAATTATTCGTTTTATACAATGGAAAAACTGTTCTATTTATTTTTCATTTTATGCTTCGGGGGTTGACTTCTAAGGCCCTAACAATTCGATCTGGTGGAGCAGCGCCCTAGGGTGAAGCCTAGGTTGCCCGAAACGTAGAAATGACAACAACTTTCACACTGGTTTCTATTATTAGTTTTATACGATGGAAAAACTGTTATATTTATATTGCATTTTATGCTTCTGGCGTTGGCTTCTAAGGCCCTAACTATTCAATCTGTTGGAGCAACGCCCTAGGGTGAAGACTAGGTTGCCCGGAAAAGAGAAATGACCATAACTTTCATACTGGTTGCAATTATTCGTTTTATATGATGGAAAAACTGTTGTATTTATATTGTATTTTATGCTTCTGGCGTTCACTTCTTAGGCCCTAACTATTCGATCTCGTGGAACAACGCCCTACAGTGAACCCTAGGTTGCTCGAAATGTAGAAATGACCATAACTTTCACACTGGTTGCAATTATTCATTTTATACGATGGAAAAACTGTTGTACTTATATTGTATTTTATTCTTAAGGCGTTGAATTCTAAGTCCCTAGCTATTCGATCTGGTGGAGCAACGCCCTAGCGTGAAACCTAGGTTACCCGGAACGTAGAAATGACCAGTACTTTCAGACTGTTTGCAGTTATTCCTGTTATACGATGGAAAAACTGTTGCATCTTTATTGTATTTTATGCTTCTGGCGTTGACTTCTAAGGCCCTAACTATTCGACCTGGTGGAGCAACGCCCTAGAGTGAAGTCTAGGTTGCCCGGAACGTAGAAGTGACCATAACCTTCACACTGGTTGCAATTATTCGTTTTGTACGATGGAAAAGCTGTGGCATCTTTATTGTATTTTATTCATCTGGGGTTGACTTCTAAGGCCGTAGCGATTAGGTGTGGTGGAGCAACGCCCTAGAGTGACGCCTAGGTTGCCCGGAACGTAGAAATGACCATTACTTTCACAATGTTTGCAATTATTCATTTTATACGATGGAAAAACTTTTGTACTTATATTGTATTTTATTCTTCTGGCGTTGACTTCTTAGGCCCTAACTATTCGACCTGGTGGAACAACGCCCTATAGTGACGACTAGGTTGCCCGGAACGTAGAACATACCATTACCTTCACACTGGTTGCAATTATTCCTGTTATACGATGGAAAAACTGATGCATCTTTATTGTATTTTATGCTTCTGGCGTTGACTTTTAAGGCCGTAACTATTCGATCTGGTGGAGCAACGCCCTAGAGTGAAGCCTAGGGTGCCCGGTACGTAGAAATGACCATCACTTTCAAACTGCTTGCAATTATTCCTGTTATGTGATGGAGAAACTGTTGTATTTTTATTGCATTTTATGCTTCGGGCGTTGACCTCTAAGGCCCTAACTATTCGATCTGGTGGAGCAACGCCCTAGAGTGAAGTCTAGGTTGCCCGGAACGTAGAAGTGACCATAACTTTCACACTGGTTGCTATTATTAGTTTTATACGATGGAAAAACTGTTATATTTATATTGCATTTTATGCTTCTGGCGTTGGGTTCTAAGGCCCTAACTATTCAATCTGTTGGAGCAACGCCCTAGGGTGAAGCCTAGGTTGCCCGGAAAAGAGAAATGACCATAACTTTCATACTGGTTGCAATTATTCGTTTTATATGATGGAAAAACTGTTGTATTTATATTGTATTTTATGCTTCTGGCGTTCACTTCTTAGGCCCTAACTATTCGATCTCGTGGAACAACGCCCTACAGTGAACCCTAGGTTGCTCGAAATGTAGAAATGACCATAACTTTCACACTGGTTGCAATTATTCATTTTATACGATGGAAAAACTGTTGTACTTATATTGTATTTTATGAATCTGGCGTTGACTTCTAAGGACCTAGCTGTTCGATTTGGTGGAGCAACGCCCTTGAGTGGAACCTAGGTTGCCCGGTACGTAGAAATGACCATAACTTTCACACTGGTAACAATTATTCGTTTTATACGATGGAAAAACTGTTTTATTTATATCGTATTTTATGCTTCTGGCGTTGACTTCTTAGGCCCTAACTATTCCCTCTGGTGGAACAACGCCCTAGGGTAAAGCCCAGATTGCGCGGAACGTAGAAATGACCATAACTTTCACACTGATTGCTATTATTCGTTTTATACGATGGAAAAACTGTTACATTTATATTGTATTTTATGCTTCTGGCGTTGACTTCTAAGACCCTAACTATTCGATCTGATGGAGCAACGCCCTAGAGTGAAGCCTAGGTTCCCCGGTACGTAGAAAGGACCATCACTTTCAAACTGCTAGCAATTATTCCTGTTATATGATGGAAAAACTGTTGTATTTTTATTGCATTTTATGCTTCGGGCATTTGACTTCTAAGGCCCTAACTATTCGATCTGGTGGAGCAATGCCTCAGAGATAAGTCTAGGCTGCCCGAAACGCCGAAATTGTCATTACTATCACGCTTGTTGCAATTATTCCTGTTATACGATGAAAAGACTGTTGTATTTTTATTGTATTTTATGCTTCAGTCGTTGACTTCTTGGGCCCTAACATTTCGATCTGAAGGAGCAACGCCCTACAGTGAAGCCTAGGTTGCCTGGAACGTAGAAATGACCATCACTTTCACACTGGTTGCTATTATTCGTTTTAGACGGTGGAAAAACTGTTGTATTAATATAGTATTTTATGCTTCTGGCGTTAACTGCTTAGGCCCTAACTATTCGATCTGGCGGAACAACGCCCTAGAGTAAAGCCCAGGTTGCCCGGAACGTAGAAATGACCATAACTTCCACACTGGTAGCAATTTTTCGTTTTATACGATGGAAAAAGTGTTTTATTTATTTTGTATTTTATGCTTCGGGCGTTGACTTCTAAGGCCCTAACTATTCGATCTGGTGGAGCAACAACCTATTGTGAAGTCTAGGTTGCCCGGAACATGAATATGACCATTACTTTCACACTGTTTGCAAATATACATTATATATGATGGAAAAGCTGTTGTATTTATATTGTGTTTTATGCTTCTGGCGTTGACTTCTTAGGCCCTAACTATTTAATCTGGTAGAGCACGGCCCTAGAGTGAAGCATAGGTTGCCCGGAACGTAGAACATACCATTACGTTCACACTGGTTGCAATTATTCCTGTTATACGATGGAAAAACTGTTGCATCTTTATTGTATTTTATGCTTCTGGCGTTGACTTCTAAGGCCCTAACTATTCGATCTGGTGGAGCAACGCCCTAGAGTGAAGTCTAGGTTGCCCGGAACGTAGAAGTGACCATAACTTTCACACTGGTTGCAATTATTCGTTTTGTACGATGGAAAAGCTGTGGCATCTTTATTGTATTTTATTCCACTGGGGTTGACTTCTAAGGCCGTAGCTATTAGGTGTGGTGGAGCAACGCCCTAGAGTGACGCCTAGGTTGCCCGGAACGTAGAAGTGACCATAACCTTCACACTGGTTGCAATTATTCGTTTTGTACGATGGAAAAGCTGTGGCATCTTTATTGTATTTTATTCATCTGGGGTTGACTTCTAAGGCCGTAGCGATTAGGTGTGGTGGCGCAACGCCCTAGAGTGACGCCTAGGTTGCCCGGAACGTAGAAATGACCATTACTTTCACAATGTTTGCAATTATTCATTTTATACGATGGAAAAACTTTTGTACTTATATTGTATTTTATTCTTCTGGCGTTGACTTCTTAGGCCCTAACTATTCGATCTGGTGGAACAACGCCCTATAGTGACGACTAGGTTGCCCGGAACGTAGAACATACCATTACCTTCACACTGGTTGCAATTATTCCTGTTATACGATGGAAAAACTGTTGCATCTTTATTGTATTTTATGCTTCTGGCGTTGACTTTTAAGGCCGTAACTATTCGATCTGGTGGAGCAACGCCCTAGAGTGAAGCCTAGGGTGCCCGGTACGTAGAAATGACCATCACTTTCAAACTGCTTGCAATTATTCCTGTTATGTGATGGAAAAACTGTTGTATTTTTATTGCATTTTATGCTTCGGGCGTTGACCTCTAAGACCCTAACTATTCGATCTGTTGGAACAACGCCCTATCGTGAAGCCTAGGTTGCCCGGAAAGTAGAAATGACCATAACTTTCATACTGGTTGCAATTATTCGTTTTATATGATGGAAAAACTGTTGCATTTATATTGTATTTTATGCTTCTGGCGGTCACTTCTTAGGCCCTAACTATTCGATCTGGTGGAACAACGCCCTAGGGTGAAGCCTAGGTTGTCCGGAACGTAGAAATGACAATAACTTTTACACTGGTAGCAATTATTCGTTTTATTCAATGGAAAAACTGTTCTATTTAGTTTGCATTTTATGCTTCGGGCGTTTACTTCTAAGGCCCTAACTATTCGACCTGGTGGAGCAACGCCCTAGAGTGAAGTCTAGGTTGCCCGGAACGTAGAAGTGACCATAACCTTCACACTGGTTGCAATTATTCGTTTTGTACGATGGAAAAGCTGTGGCATCTTTATTGTATTTTATTCATCTGGGGTTGACTTCTAAGGCCGTAGCGATTAGGTGTGGTGGAGCAACGCCCTAGAGTGACGCCTAGGTTGCCCGGAACGTAGAAATGACCATTACTTTCACAATGTTTGCAATTATTCATTTTATACGATGGAAAAACTTTTGTACTTATATTGTATTTTATTCTTCTGGCGTTGACTTCTTAGGCCCTAACTATTCGATCTGGTGGAACAACGCCCTATAGTGACGACTAGGTTGCCCGGAACGTAGAACATACCATTACCTTCACACTGGTTGCAATTATTCCTGTTATACGATGGAAAAACTGTTGCATCTTTATTGTATTTTATGCTTCTGGCGTTGACTTTTAAGGCCGTAACTATTCGATCTGGTGGAGCAACGCCCTAGAGTGAAGCCTAGGGTGCCCGGTACGTAGAAATGACCATCACTTTCAAACTGCTTGCAATTATTCCTGTTATGTGATGGAAAAACTGTTGTATTTTTATTGCATTTTATGCTTCGGGCGTTGACCTCTAAGGCCCTAACTATTCGATCTGGTGGAGCAACGCCCTAGAGTGAAGTCTAGGTTGCCCGGAACGTAGAAGTGACCATAACTTTCACACTGGTTGCTATTATTAGTTTTATACGATGGAAAAACTGTTATATTTATATTGCATTTTATGCTTCTGGCGTTGGGTTCTAAGGCCCTAACTATTCAATCTGTTGGAGCAACGCCCTAGGGTGAAGCCTAGGTTGCCCGGAAAAGAGAAATGACCATAACTTTCATACTGGTTGCAATTATTCGTTTTATATGATGGAAAAACTGTTGTATTTATATTGTATTTTATGCTTCTGGCGTTCACTTCTTAGGCCCTAACTATTCGATCTCGTGGAACAACGCCTTACAGTGAACCCTAGGTTGCTCGAAATGTAGAAATGACCATAACTTTCACACTGGTTGCAATTATTCATATTATACGATGGAAAAACTGTTGTACTTATATTGTATTTTATTCTTAAGGCGTTGAATTCTAAGTCCCTAGCTATTCGATCTGGTGGAGCAACGCCCTAGCGTGAAACCTAGGTTACCCGGAACGTAGAAATGACCAGTACTTTCAGACTGTTTGCAGTTATTCCTGTTATACGATGGAAAAACTTTTGCACCTTTATTGTATTTTATGAATCTGGCGTTGACTTCTAAGGACCTAGCTGTTCGATTTGGTGGAGCAACGCCCTTGAGTGGAACCTAGGTTGCCCGGTACGTAGAAATGACCATAACTTTCACACTGGTAACAATTATTCGTTTTATACGATGGAAAAACTGCTTTATTTATATCGTATTTTATGCTTCTGGCGTTGACTTCTTAGGCCCTAACTATTCCCTCTGGTGGAACAACGCCCTAGGGTAAAGCCCAGATTGCGCGGAACGTAGAAATGACCATAACTTTCACACTGATTGCTATTATTCGTTTTATACGATGGAAAAACTGTTACATTTATATTGTATTTTATGCTTCTGGCGTTGACTTCTAAGACCCTAACTATTCGATCTGATGGAGCAACGCCCTAGAGTGAAGCCTAGGTTGCCCGGTACGTAGAAAGGACCATCACTTTCAAACTGCTAGCAATTATTCCTGTTATATGATGGAAAAACTGTTGTATATTTATGGCATTTTATGCTTCGGGCATTTGACTTCTAAGGCCCTAACTATTCGATCTGGTGGAGCAATGCCTCAGAGATAAGTCTAGGCTGCGCGAAACGCCGAAATTGTCATTACTATCACGCTTGTTGCAATTATTCCTGTTATACGATGAAAAGACTGTTGTATTTTTATTGTATTTTATGCTTCAGTCGTTGACTTCTTGGGCCCTAACATTTCGATCTGAAGGAGCAACGCCCTACAGTGAAGCCTAGGTTGCCTGGAACGTAGAAATGACCATCACTTTCACACTGGTTGCTATTATTCGTTTTAGACGGTGGAAAAACTGTTGTATTAATATAGTATTTTATGCTTCTGGCGTTAACTGCTTAGGCCCTAACTATTCGATCTGGCGGAACAACGCCCTAGAGTAAAGCCCAGGTTGCCCGGAACGTAGAAATGACCATAACTTCCACACTGGTAGCAATTTTTCGTTTTATACGATGGAAAAAGTGTTTTATTTATTTTGTATTTTATGCTTCGGGCGTTGACTTCTAAGGCCCTAACTATTCGATCTGGTGGAGCAACAACCTATTGTGAAGTCTAGGTTGCCCGGAACATGGAAATGACCATTACTTTCACACTGTTTGCAAATATACATTATATATGATGGAAAAGCTGTTGTATTTATATTGTGTTTTATGCTTCTGGCGTTGACTTCTTAGGCCCTAACTATTTAATGTGGTAGAGCACGGCCCTAGAGTGAAGCATAGGTTGCCCGGAACGTAGAACATACCATTACGTTCACACTGGTTGCAATTATTCCTGTTATACGATGGAAAAACTGTTGCATCTTTATTGTATTTTATGCTTCTGGCGTTGACTTCTAAGGCCCTAACTATTCGATCTGGTGGAGCAACGCCCTAGAGTGAAGTCTAGGTTACCCGGAACGTAGAAGTGACCATAACTTTCACACTGGTTGCAATTATTCGTTTTGTACGATGGAAAAGCTGTGGCATCTTTATTGTATTTTATTCCACTGGGGTTGACTTCTAAGGCCGTAGCTATTAGGTGTGGTGGAGCAACGCCCTAGAGTGACGCCTAGGTTGCCCGGAACGTAGAAGTGACCATAACCTTCACACTGGTTGCAATTATTCGTTTTGTACGATGGAAAAGCTGTGGCATCTTTATTGTATTTTATTCATCTGGGGTTGACTTCTAAGGCCGTAGCGATTAGGTGTGGTGGAGCAACGCCCTAGAGTGACGCCTAGGTTGCCCGGAACGTAGAAATGACCATTACTTTCACAATGTTTGCAATTATTCATTTTATACGATGGAAAAACTTTTGTACTTATATTGTATTTTATTCTTCTGGCGTTGACTTCTTAGGCCCTAACTATTCGATCTGGTGGAACAACGCCCTATAGTGACGACTAGGTTGCCCGGAACGTAGAACATACCATTACCTTCACACTGGTTGCAATTATTCCTGTTATACGATGGAAAAACTGTTGCATCTTTATTGTATTTTATGCTTCTGGCGTTGACTTTTAAGGCCGTAACTATTCGATCTGGTGGAGCAACGCCCTAGAGTGAAGCCTAGGGTGCCCGGTACGTAGAAATGACCATCACTTTCAAACTGCTTGCAATTATTCCTGTTATGTGATGGAAAAACTGTTGTATTTTTATTGCATTTTATGCTTCGGGCGTTGACCTCTAAGGCCCTAACTATTCGATCTGTTGGAACAACGCCCTATCGTGAAGCCTAGGTTGCCCGGAAAGTAGAAATGACCATAACTTTCATACTGGTTGCAATTATTCGTTTTATATGATGGAAAAACTGTTGCATTTATATTGTATTTTATGCTTCTGGCGGTCACTTCTTAGGCCCTAACTATTCGATCTGGTGGAACAACGCCCTAGGGTGAAGCCTAGGTTGTCCGGAACGTAGAAATGACAATAATTTTTACACTGGTAGCAATTATTCGTTTTATTCAATGGAAAAACTGTTCTATTTAGTTTGCATTTTATGCTTCGGGCGTTGACTTCTAAGGCCCTAACTATTCGATCTGTTGGAGCAACGCCCTATCGTGACGCCTAGGTTGCCCGGAACGTAGAAATGACCATAACTTTCATACTGGTTGCAATTATTCGTTTTATATGATGGAAAAACTGTTGTATTAATATTGTATTTTGTGCTTCTGGCGTTCACTGCTTAGGCCCTAACTATTCGATCTGGCGGAACAACGCCCTAGAGTAAAGCCCAGGTTGCCCGGAACGTAGATATGACCATAACTTCCACACTGGTAGCAATTATTCGTTTTATACGATGGAAAAAGTGTTTTATTTATTTTGTATTTTATGCTTCGGGCGTTGACTTCTAAGGCCCTAACTATTCGGTCTGGTGGAGCAACAACCTAGAGTGAAGTCTAGGTTGCCCGGAACATGGAAATGACCATTACTTTCATACTGTTTGCAAATATACATTATATACGATGGAAAAGCTGTTGTATTTATATTGTGTTTTATGCTTCTGGCGTTGACTTCTTAGGCCCTAACTATTCGATCTGGTGGTACAACGCCCTAGAGTGAAGACTAGATTGACCGGAACATGGAAATGACCATTACTTTCACACTGTTTGCAAATATACATTATATACGATGGAAAAGCTGTTGTATTTATATTGTGTTTTATGCTTCTGGCGTTGACTTCTTAGGCCCTAACTATTTAATCTGGTAGAGCACGGCCCTAGAGTGAAGCATAGGTTGCCCGGAACGTAGAACATAACATTACCTTCACACTGGTTGGAATTATTCCTGTTATACGATGGAAAAACTGTTGCATCTTTATTGTATTTTATGCTTCTGGCGTTGACTTCTAAGGCCCTAACTATTCGATCTGGTGGAGCAACGCCCTACAGTGAACCCTAGGTTGCTCGAAATGTAGAAATGACCATAACTTTCACACTGGTTGCAATTATTCATTTTATACGATGGAAAAACTGTTGTACTTATATTGTATTTTATTCTTAAGGCGTTGAATTCTAAGTCCCTAGCTATTCGATCTGGTGGAGCAACGCCCTAGCGTGAAACCTAGGTTATCCGGAACGTAGAAATGACCAGTACTTTCATACTGCTTGCAATTATTCCTGTTATGTGATGGAAAAACTGTTGTATTTTTATTGCATTTTATGCTTCGGGCGTTGACCTCTAAGGCCCTAACTATTCGACCTGTTGGAACAACGCCCTATCGTGAAGCCTAGGTTGCCCGGAAAGTAGAAATGACCATAACTTTCATACTGGTTGCAATTATTCGTTTTATATGATGGAAAAACTGTTGCATTTATATTGTATTTTATGCGTCTGGCGGTCACTTCTTAGGCCCTAACTATTCGATCCGGTGGAACAACACCCTAGGGTGAAGCCTAGGTTGTCCGGAACGTAGAAATGACAATAACTTTTACACTGGTAGCAATTATTCGTTTTATACAATGGAAAAACTGTTATATTTATATTGTATTTTATGCTTCTGGCGTTGACTTCTTAGGCCCTAACTGTTCGATCTGGTGGAACAACGCCCTAGGGTGAAGTCTAGGTTGCCCGTAAAGTAGAAATGACCATAACTTTCACACTGGTTGCAATTATTCGTTTTATACGATGGAAAAACTGTTGCATCTTTATCGTATTTTATTCATCTGGGGTTGACTTCTAAGGCCGTAGCCATTAGGTGTGGTGGAGCAACGCCCTAGAGTGACGCCTAGGTTGCCCGGAACGTAGAACATACCATTACCTTCACACTGGTTGCAATTATTCCTGTTATACGATGGAAAAACTGTTGCATCTTTATTGTATTTTATGCTTCTGGCGTTGACTTCTAAGGCCCTAACTATTCGATCTGGTGGAGCAACGCCCTAGAGTGAAGTCTAGGTTGCCCGGAACGTAGAAGTGACCATAACTTTCACACTGGTTGCTATTATTCGTTTTATACGATGGAAAAACTGTTACATTTATATTGTATTTTATGCTTCTGGTTTTGACTTCTGAGGCCGTTGCTATACGATGTGGTGGAAGAACGCCATAGAGTGAAGCCTAGGTAGCCCGGAACGTAGAAATGTCCATATCTTTCGCACTGTTTGCAATATTCATTTTATACGATGGCAAAGCTGTTGTATTTATATTGTATTTTATGCTTCTAGCGTTGACTTCTTAGGCCCTAACTTTTCGATCTGGTGGAGCAATGCCGCAGAGATAAGTCTAGGATGCCCGAAACGCCGAAATGATCATTACTATCACGCTTGTTGCAATTATTCCTGTTTTACGATGAAAAGACTGTTGTATTTTTATTGTATTTTATGCTTCAGTCGTAGACTTCTAAGGCCGTAGCTATTCGATATGTTGGAGCACCGCCCTAGAGTGAAGCCTAGGTTGCTCGGAACGTAGAAATGACCACTACTTTCACACTGTTTGCAATTATTCATTTAATACGGTGGAAATGCTGTTGTATTTATATCGTATTTTATGCTTCTGGCGGTGACTTCTAAGGACCTAACTATTCGATCTGGTGGAGCAACGCCCTAGAGTGAAGCCTAGGTTGCTCGGAATGTAGAAATGACCATAACTTTCACACTGGTTGCAATTATTCGTTTTGTACGATGGAAAAACTGTTGCATCTTTATCGTGTTTTATGCTTCTGGCGTTGACTTCTTAGGCCGTAACTATTCGATCTGGTGGAGCAACGCCCTGGAGTGAAACCTAGGTTGCGCGGAACGTAGCAATGACCATAACTTTTACACTGGTAGCAATTATTCGTTTTATACACAGGAAAAACTGTTCTATTTATTTTGCATTTAATGCTTCGGGCGTTGACTTCTAAGGCCCTAACTGTTTGATCTGGTGGAGCAGCGCCCTATGGTGAAGCCTAGGTTGCCCGGAACGTAGAAATGACAACAACTTTCACACTGGTTGCTATTATTAGTTTTATACGATGGAAAAACTGTTATATTTATATTGCATTTTATGCTTCTGGCGTTGGCTTCTAAGGCCCTAACTATTCAATCTGTTGGAGCAACGCCCTAGGGTGAAGCCTAGGTTGCCCGGAAAAGAGAAATGACCATAACTTTCATACTGGTTGCAATTATTCGTTTTATATGATGGAAAAACTGTTGTATTTATATTGTATTTTATGCTTCTGGCGTTCACTTCTTAGGCCCTAACTATTCGATCTCGTGGAACAACGCCCTACAGTGAACCCTAGGTTGCTCGAAATGTAGAAATGACCATAACTTTCACACTGGTTGCAATTATTCATTTTATACGATGGAAAAACTGTTGTACTTATATTGTATTTTATTCTTAAGGCGTTGAATTCTAAGTCCCTAGCTATTCGATCTGGTGGAGCAACGCCCTAGCGTGAAACCTAGGTTACCCGGAACGTAGAAATGACCAGTACTTTCAGACTGTTTGCAGTTATTCCTGTTATACGATGGAAAAACTTTTGCACCTTTATTGTATTTTATGAATCTGGCGTTGACTTCTAAGGACCTAGCTGTTCGATTTGGTGGAGCAACGCCCTTGAGTGGAACCTAGGTTGCCCGGTACGTAGAAATGACCATAACTTTCACACTGGTAGCAATTATTCGTTTTATACGATGGAAAAACTGTTTTATTTATATCGTATTTTATGCTTCTGGCGTTGACTTCTTAGGCCCTAACTATTCCCTCTGGTGGAACAACGCCCTACGGTAAAGCCCAGATTGCGCGGAACGTAGAAATGACCATAACTTTCACACTGATTGCTATTATTCGTTTTATACGATGGAAAAACTGTTACATTTATATTGTATTTTATGCTTCTGGCGTTGACTTCTAAGACCCTAACTATTCGATCTGATGGAGCAACGCCCTAGAGTGAAGCCTAGGTTGCCCGGTACGTAGAAAGGACCATCACTTTCAAACTGCTAGCAATTATTCCTGTTATATGATGGAAAAACTGTTGTATTTATATTGTATTTTATGCTTCTGGCGGTCACTTCTTAGGCCCTAACTATTCGATCTGGTGGAACAACGCCCTAGGGTGAAGCCTAGGTTGTCCGGAACGTAGAAATGACAATAACTTTTACACTGGTAGCAATTATTCGTTTTATACAATGGAAAAACTGTTCTATTTAGTTTGCATTTTATGCTTCGGGCGTTGACTTCTAAGGCCCTAACTATTCGATCTGATGGAGCAACGCCCTATCGTGACGCCTAGGTTGCCCGGAACGTAGAAATGACCATAACTTTCATACTGGTTGCAATTATTCGTTTTATATGTTGGAAAAACTGTTGTATTAATATAGTATTTTATGCTTCTGGCGTTAACTGCTTAGGCCCTAACTATTCGATCTGGCGGAACAACGCCCTAGAGTAAAGCCCAGGTTGCCCGGAACGTAGAAATGACCGTAACTTCCACACTGGTAGCAATTTTTCGTTTTATACGATGGAAAAAGTGTTTTATTTATTTTGTATTTTATGCTTCGGGCGTTGACTTCTAAGGCCCTAACTATTCGATCTGGTGGAGCAACAACCTATCGTGAAGTCTAGGTTGCTCGAAATGTAGAAATGACCATAACTTTCACACTGGTTGCAATTATTCATTTTATACGATGGAAAAACTGTTGTACTTATATTGTATTTTATTCTTAAGGCGTTGAATTCTAAGTCCCTAGCTATTCGATCTGGTGGAGCAACGCCCTAGCGTGAAACCTAGGTTACCCGGAACGTAGAAATGACCATAACTTTCATACTGGTTGCAATTATTCGTTTTATATGATGGAAAAACTGTTGTATTTATATTGTATTTTATGCTTCTGGCGTTGACTTCTTAGGCACTAACTGTTCGATCTGGTGGAACAACGCCCTAGGGTGAAGTCTAGGTTGCCCGTAAAGTAGAAATGACCATAACTTTCACACTGGTTGCAATTATTCGTTTTATACGATGGAAAAACTGTTGCATCTTTATCGTATTTTATTCATCTGGGGTTGACTTCTAAGGCCGTAGCCATTAGGTGTGGTGGAGCAACGCCCTAGAGTGACGCCTAGGTTGCCCGGAACGTAGAACATACCATTACCTTCACACTGGTTGCAATTATTCCTGTTATACGATGGAAAAACTTTTGCACCTTTATTGTATTTTATGAATCTGGCGTTGACGTCTAAGGACCTAGCTGTTCGATTTGGTGGAGCAACGCCCTTGAGTGGAACCTAGGTTGCCCGGTACGTAGAAATGACCATAACTTCCACACTGGTTGCAATTATTCGCTTTATACGATGGAAAAGCTGTTGTATTTATATCGTATTTTATGCTTCTGGCGTTGACTTCTTAGGCCCTAACTATTCCATCTGGTGGAACAACGCCCTAGGGTAAAGCCCAGGTTGCGCGGAACGTAGAAATGACCATCACTTTCAAACAGTTTGCAATTATTCGTTTTATACGACGGAAAAGCTGTTGTATTTATATCGTATTTTATGCTTCTGGCGTTGACTTCTTAGGCCCTAACTATGCCATCAGGTGGAACAACGCCCTAGGGTGAAGCCTAGGTTGCCCGGAAAGTAGAAATGACCATAACTTTCACACTGGCAGCAATTATCCGTTTTATACAATGGAAAAACTGTTCTATTTATCTTGTATTTTATGCTTCGGGCGTGGACTTCTAAGGCCCTAACTATTCGATCTGGTGGAACAACGCCCTAGGGTGAAGCCTAGGTTGCACGGAACGTAGAAATGACCATAACTTTTATACTGGTAGCAATTATTCGTTTTATAAAATGGTGAAAACAGTTCTATTTATTTTGTGTTTTATGCTTCGGGCGTTGACTTCGAAGGCCCTAACTGTTTGATCTGGTGGAACAACGCCCTAGAGTGACGCCTAGGTTGCTCGTAACGCAGAAATGACCATTACTTTCACACTGGTTGCAATTATTCGTTTTATACGATGGAAAAGCTATTATATTTATATTGTATTTTATGCTTCGGGCATTGACTTTTAAGGCCCTAACTATTCAATCTGTTGGAGCAACGCCCTAGGGTGAAGCCTAGGTTGCCCGTAACGTAGAAATGAGCATAACTATCACACTGGTTGCAATTATTCGTTTTATACGATGGAAAAGCTGCTATATTTATATCGTATTTTATGCTTCTGGGGTTGACTTCTTAGGTCCCACCTATTCCATCTGGTGGATCAACGCCCTAGGGTGAAGCCATGGTTGCCCGGAAAGTAGAAATGACTATTACTTTCACACTGTTTGCTATTATTCATTTTGTACGATGGAAAAGCTGTTGTATTTATATCGTATTTTATGCTTCTGGCGTTGACTTCTAAGGACGTAACTATTCGACCTGGTGGACCAACGCCCTAGAGTGAAACCTAGGTTGCCCGGAACCTAGAAATGACCATTAAATTCACATTGGTTGCAATTATTCCTGTTATACGATGGAAAAACTGTTGTACTTTAATTGTATTTTATGCTTTTAGCGATGAATTATAAGTCCCTAGCTATTCGATCTGGTGGAGCAACGCCCTAGAGTGACGCCTAGGTTGCTCGTAACGCAGAAATGACCATTACTTTCACACTGGTTGCAATTATTCGTTTTATACGATGGAAAAGCTATTATATTTTTATTGCATTTTATGCTTCGGGCATTGACTTCTAAGGCCCTAACTGTTCGATCTGTTGGAGCAACGCCCTAGGGTGAAGCCTAGGTTGCCCGGAAAGTAGAAATGACCATAACTTTCATACCGGTTGCTATTATTCGTTTTATACGATGGAAAAACTGTCGTATTTGTATTGTATTTTATGCTTCTGGCGTCCACTACTTAGGCCCTAACTATTCGATCTGGTGGAGCAACGCCCTAGAGTGAAGCCTAGGTTGCCCGGAACGTAGAAATGACCATCACATTCACACTGGTTGCAATTATTCCTGTTATAGGATGGAAAACCTCTTGTATTTATGTTGTATTTTATGCTCCTGTTGTTGACTTCTTAGGCCCTAACTATTCGATGTGGTGGAGCAACGCCGTACAGTGAAGCCTAGGTTGCCCGTAACGTAGAAATGACCATAACATTCACACTGCTTGCAATTATTCGTTTTATACGATGGAAAGGTTGTTGTACTTATATTGTATTTTATTCTTCTGGCGTTGACTTCTTAGGCCCTAAATTTTCGATCTGGTGGAACAATACCCTAAGGTGAAGCCTAGGTTGCCCGGAAAGTAGAAATGACCATAGCTTTCATGCTGGTTGCAATTATTCGTTTTATACGATGGAAAAACTGTTGTATTTATATTGTATTTTATGCTTCTGGCGTTGACTTCTTAGGTCCAAACTATTCGGTCTCGTGGACCAACGCCCTAGAGTGAAGCCTAGGATGCACGGAACGTAGAAATGCCATTACTTTCACACTGGTTGCAATTACTCCTGTTATACGATGGAAAAGCTGTTGTATTTTTATTGTATTTTATGCTCCTGGCGTTTAATTCTAAGTCCCTAGCTATTCGATCTGGTGGAGCAACGCCCTATAGTGACGACTAGGTTGCCCGGAACGTAGAACATACCATTACCTTCACACTGGTTGCAATTATTCCTGTTATACGATGGAAAAACTGTTGCATCTTTATTGTATTTTATGCTTCTGGCGATGACTTTTAAGGCCGTAACTATTCGATCTGGTGGAGCAACGCCCTAGAGTGAAGCCTAGGGTGCCCGGTACGTAGAAATGACCATCACTTTCAAACTGCTTGCAATTATTCCTGTTATGTGATGGAAAAACTGTTGTATTTTTATTGCATTTTTTGCTTCGGGCGTTGACCTCTAGGGCCCTAACTATTCGATCTGTTGGAACAACGCCCTATCGTGAAGCCTAGGTTGCCCGGAAAGTAGAAATGACCATAACTTTCATACTGGTTGCAATTATTCGTTTTATATGATGGAAAAACTGTTGCATTTATATTGTATTTTATGCTTCTGGCGGTCACTTCTTGGGCCCCAACTATTCGATCTGGTGGAACAACGCCCTAGGGTGAAGCCTAGGTTGTCCGGAACGTAGAAATGACAATAACTTTTGCACTGGTAGCAATTATTCGTTTTATTCAATGGAAAAACTGTTCTATTTAGTTTGCATTTTATGCTTCGGGCGTTGACTTCTAAGGCCCTAACTATTCGATCTGATGGAGCAACGCCCTATCGTGACGCCTAGGTTGCCCGGAACGTAGAAATGACCATAACTTTCATACTGGTTGCCATTATTCGTTTTATATGATGGAAAAACTGTTGTATTAATATAGTATTTTATGCTTCTGGCGTTAACTGCTTAGGCCCTAACTATTCGATCTGGCGGAACAACGCCCTAGAGTAAAGCCCAGGTTGCCCGGAACGTAGAAATGACCATAACTTTCACACTGGTGCAGTTATTCGTTTTATACAATGGAAAAACTGTTCTATTTATTTTGTATTTTATGATTCGAGCGTTGACTTCTAAGGTCCAAACTATTCTATCTGGTGGAGCAACGTCCAAGAGTCAAGCCTATGTCGCCCGGAACGTTGAAATGACCATAACTTTCACACTGGTTGCAATTATTCGTTTTATACGATGGAAAAGCTATTACATTTATATTGTATTTTATGCTTCGGGCATTGACTTTTAAGGCCCTAACTATTCAATCTGTTGGAGCAACGCCCTAGGGTGAAGCC
Organism: Calliopsis andreniformis; assembly: GCF_051401765.1. Lineage (NCBI taxonomy): Eukaryota > Metazoa > Arthropoda > Insecta > Hymenoptera > Andrenidae > Calliopsis > Calliopsis andreniformis. Next base: position 10,266,291 of record NC_135072.1, read on the forward strand.
TAGGTTGCCCGGAACGTAGAAATGAGCATAACTATCACACTGGTTGCAATTGTTCGTTTTATACGATGGAAAAGCTGCTTTATTTATATCGTATTTTATGCTTCTGGGGTTGACTTCTTAGGTCCTAACTATTCCATCTGGTGGATCACCGCCCTAGGGTGATGCCTAGGTTGCCCGGAAAGTAGAAATGAATATTACTTTCACACTGTTTGCTATTATTCATTTTGTACGATGGAAAAGCTGTTGTATTTATATTGTATTTTATGCCTCTGGCGTTGACTTCTAAGGCCGTAGCTATTAGATGTGGTGGAGCAACGCCCTAGAGTGACGCCTAGGTTGCCCGGAACGTAGAAATGACCATTACTTTCACAATGTTTGCAACTACTCATTTTATACGATGGAATATCTGTAGTACTTATGTTGTGTTTTATCGTTCTGGCGTTGAATTCTAAGTCCCTAGCTACTCGATCTGGTAGAGCAACGCCCTAGAGTGAAACCTAGGTTATCCGGAACGTAGAAATGACCAGTACATTCACACTGGTTGCTATTATTCGTTTTATACAATAGAAAAACTGTTATATTTATATTGTATTTTATGCTTCTGGCGTTGACTTCTTTGGCCCTAACTGTTCGATATAGTGGAACAACGCCCTAGAGTGAAGCCTAGGTTGCCCGGAACGACGAAATGACCATCACTTTCAAACTGGTTGCAATTATTCCTGTTATATGATGGAAAAACTGTTGTATTTTTATTTCATTTCATGCTTCGGGCATTGACTTCTAAGGTCCTAACTATTCAATCTGTTGGAGCAACGACCTAGGGTGAAGCCTAGGTTGCCCGGAAAGTAGAAATGACCACAACTTTCACACTGGTTGCAATTATTCGTTTTATACGATTGAAAAGCTGTTGCAACTTTATTGTATTTTATTCTTCTGGCGTTGACTTCTAAGGCCGTAGCTATTAGATGTGGTGGAGCAACGCCCTAGAGTGATGCCTAGGTTGCCCGGAACGTAGAAATGACCATTACTTTCACAATGTTTGCAATTATTCATTTTATACGATGGAAAAACTGTTGTATTCATATTGTATTTTATGCTTCTGGCGTTGACTTCTTAGGCCCGAACTATTCGATCTGGTGGAGCAATGCCTCAGAGATAAGTCTAGGATGCCCGAAATGCCGAAATGATCATTACTATCACGCTTGTTGTAATTATTCCTGTTATATGATGGAAAAACTGTTGTATTTTTATTGCATTTTATGCTTCGGGCATTGACTTCTAAGGTCCTAACTATTCAATCTGTTGGAGCAACGCCCTAGGGTGAAGCCTAGGTTGCCCGGAACGTAGAAATGAGCATAACTATCACACTGGTTGCAATTATTCGTTTTATACGATGGAAAAGCTGCTTTATTTATATTGTTTTTTGTGCTTCTGGCGTTGAGTTCTAAGGCCCTAACTATTCAATCTGTTGGACCAACGCCCTAGAGTGTAGACTAGGTTGCCCGGAACGTAGAAATGACCATCACTTTCACACTGGTTGCAATTATTCCTGTTATAGGATGGAAAACCTGTTGTATTTATATTGTATTTTATGCTCCTGGTGTTGACTTCTTAGGCCCTAACTATTCGATGTGGTGGAGCAACGCCGTACAGTGAAGCCTAGGTTGCCCGTGACGTAGAAATGACCATAACATTCACACTGTTTGCAATTATTCGTTTTATACGATGGAAAGGTTTTTGTACTTATATTGTATTTTATTCTTCTGGCGTTGACTTCTTAGGCCCTAAATATTCGTTCTGGTGGAACAACACCCTAAGGTGGAGCCTAGGTTGCCCGGAAAGTAGAAATGACCATAACTTTCATGCTGGTTGCAATTATTCGTTTTATACGATGGAAAAACTGTTGTATTTTTATTGCATTTTATGCTTCGGGCGTTGACTTCTAAGGCCCTAACTATTGGATCTGTTGGAGCAACGCCCTAGGGTGAAGCCTAGGTTGCCCGGAAAGTAGAAATGACCATAACTTTCATACTTGTTGCTATTATTCGTTTTATACGATGGAAAAACTGTTGTATTTGTGTTGTGTTTTATGCTTCTGGCGTCCACTACTTGGGCCCTAACTATTCGATCTGGTGGAACAACGCCCCAGAGAGAAGCCTAGGTTGCCCGGAACGTAGAAATGACCATTACCTTCACACTGGTTGGAATTATTCCTGTTATACGATGGCAAAACTGTTGTATTTTTAATGTATTTTATGCTTCCTGCGTTTACTTCTAAGGCCCTAACTACTCGATCTGGTGGAGGAACGCCCTAGAGTGAAGCCTAGCTTGCTCAGGATGTAGAAATGTCCATTACTTTCACACTGTTTGCAAATATACATTCTATACGAGGGAAAAGCTGTTGTATTTATATTGTATTTCATGCTTCTGGCGATGAATTCCAAGTACCTAGCTATTCGACCTGGTGGAAGAACGCCCTAGGGCGAAGCCTAGGTTGCCCGGAACGCAGAAATGACCATAGCTTTCACAGTGGTTGCAATTAATCGTTTTATACGATGGAAAAGCTGTTGTATTTATATCGTATTTTATGCTTCTGGCGTTGACTTCTAAGGACGTAACTATTCGACCTGGTGGACCAACGCCCTAGAGTGAAACCTAGGTTGCCCGGAACCTAGAAATGACCATTAAATTCACACTGGTTGCAATTATTCCTGTTATACGATGGAAAAACTGTTGTATTTTAATTGTATTTTATGCTTTTAGCGATGAATTATAAGTCCCTAGCTATTCGATCTGGTGGAGCAACGCCCTAGAGTGACGCCTAGGTTGCTCGTAACGCAGAAATGACCATTACTTTCACACTGGTTGCAATTATTCGTTTTATACGATGGAAAAGCTATTATATTTTTATTGCATTTTATGCTTCGGGCATTGACTTCTAAGGCCCTAACTGTTGGATCTGTTGGAGCAACGACCTAGGGTGAAGCCTAGGTTGCCCGGAAAGTAGAAATGACCATAACTTTCATACTGGTTGCTATTATTCGTTTTATACGATGGAAAAACTGTCGTATTTGTATTGTATTTTATGCTTCTGGCGTCCACTACTTAGGCCCTAACTATTCGATCTGGTGGAGCAACGCCCTAGAGTGAAGCCTAGGTTGCCCGGAACGTAGAAATGACCATCACTTTCACACAGGTTGCAATTATTCCTGTTATAGGATGGAAAACCTCTTGTATTTATGTTGTATTTTATGCTCCTGCTGTTGACTTCTTAGGCCCTAACTATTCGATGTGGTGGAGCAACGCCCTACAGTGAAGTCTAGGTTGCCGGAACGTAGATACGACCATAACCTTCACACAGGTTGCAATTATACGTTTTATACGATGTAAAGGCTGTTGTATTTATTTTGTAGTTTATGCTTCTGGCGTTGACTTCTAAGGCCCTGACTCTTCGATCTGGTGGAGCAACTCCTCAGAGTTAAGTCTAGCATGCTCGAAACGCCGAAATGATCATTACTTTAATGCTTGTTGCAATTATTCCTGTCATACGATGAAAAGACTGTTGCATTTTTATTGTATTTTAAGCTTCTGGCGTTGACTTCTAAGGCCTTAGCTATTCGATCTGGTGTGGCAACGCCCTAGAGTGAAGCCCAGGTTACCCGGAACGTAGAAATGACCGTAACCTTCACACAGGTTGCAATCATTCGTTTTATAAGTTGGAAAATTTGTTGTACTTATATTGTATTACATTCTTCAGGCGTTGACTTCTTAGGCCCTAACTATTCGGTCTGGTGGAACAATGCCTCAGACTTAAGTCTTGGATGACCGAAACGCAGAAATGATCATTACTTTCACTCTGGTTGCAGTGATCCATGCTTTACAATGGAAAAACTGTTGTATTTATATTGTTTTTTGTGCTTCTGGCGTTGACTTCTAAGGCCCTAACTATTCAATCTGTTGGACCAACGCCCTAGAGTGTAGACTAGGTTGCCCGGAACGTAGAAATGACCATCACTTTCACACTGGTTGCAATTATTCCTGTTATAGGATGGAAAACCTGTTGTATTTGTATTGTATTTTATGCTCCTGGTGTTGACTTCTTAGGCCCTAACTATTCGATGTGGTGGAGCAACGCCGTACAGTGAAGCCTAGGTTGCCCGTAACGTAGAAATGACCATAACATTCACACTGCTTGCAATTATTCGTTTTATACGATGGAAAGGTTGTTGTACTTATATTGTATTTTATTCTTCTGGCGTTGACTTCTTAGGCCCTAAATTTTCGATCTGGTGGAACAACACCCTAAGGTGAAGCCTAGGTTGCCCGGAAAGTAGAAATGACCATGACTTTCATGCTGGTTGCAATTATTCGTTTTATACGATGGAAAAACTGTTGTATTTATATTGTATTTTATGCTTCTGGCGTTGACTTCTTAGGTCCAAACTATTCGGTCTCGTGGACCAACGCCCTAGAGTGAAGCCTAGGATGCACGGAACGTAGAAATGCCATTACTTTCACACTGGTTGCAATTACTCCTGTTATACGATGGAAAAGCTGTTGTATTTTTATTGTATTTTATGCTCCTGGCGTTTAATTCTAAGTCCCTAGCTATTCGATCTGGTGGAGCAACGCACTAGACTGACGCCTAGGTTGCCCAGAACGTAGAAATGACCATAACATTCACACTGGTTGCAATTATTCGTTTTATACGATGGAAAAGCAGTTGTATTTATTTTGTATTTTAAGCTTCTGGCGTTCACTTCTAAGGCCTTAGCTATTAGATCTGGTGGGGCAACGCCCTAGAGTGATGCCCACGTTGCCCGGAACGTAGATATGATCATAACCTTCACACAGGTTGCAATCATTCGTTTTATACGATGGAAAAGCTGTTGTATTTATATCGTATTTTATGCTTCTGGCGTTGACTTCTAAGGACCTAACTATTCGATCTGGTGGAGCAACGCCCTAGAGTGAAGCCTAGGTTGCTCGGAATGTAGAAATGACCATTACTTTCACACTGTTTGCAATTATTCCTTTTATACGATGGAACAGCTGTTGTATTTATGTCGTATTTTATGCTTCTGGCGTTGACTTCTTAGGCCCTAACTACACGACCTGGTGGACCAACGCCCTAGAGTGAAACCTAGATTGCCCGGAACCTAGAAATGACCATTAAATTCACACTGGTTGCAATTATTCCTGTTATACGATGGAAAAACTGTTGTATTTTAATTGTATTTTATGCTTTTAGCGATGAATTATAAGTCCCTAGCTATTCGATCTGGTGGAGCAACGCCCTAGGGTGACGCCTAGGTTGCTCGTAACGCAGAAATGACCATTACTTTCACACTGGTTGCAATTATTCGTTTTATACGATGGAAAAGCTATTATATTTATATTGTATTTTATGCTTCGGGCATTGACTTTTAAGGCCCTAACTATTCAATCTGTTGGAGCAACGCCCTAGGGTGAAGCCTAGGTTGCCCGGAACGTAGAAATGAGCATAACTATCACACTGGTTGCAATTATTCGTTTTATACGATGGAAAAGCTGCTATATTTATATCGTATTTTATGCTTGTGGGGTTGTCTTCTTAGGTCCTACCTATTCCATCTGGTGGATCAACGCCCTAGGGTGAAGCCTAGGTTGCCCGGAAAGTAGAAATGACTATTACTTTCACACTGTTTGCTATTATTCATTTTGTACGATGGAAAAGCTGTTGTATTTATATTGTATTTTATGCCTCTGGCGTTGACTTCTAAGGCCGTAGCTATTAGATGTGGTGGAGCAACGCCCTAGAGTGACGCCTAGGTTGCCCGGAACGTAGAAATGACCATTACTTTCACAATGTTTGCAACTACTCATTTTATACGATGGAATATCTGTTGTACTTATGTTGTGTTTTATCGTTCTGGCGTTGAATTCTAAGTCCCTAGCCACTCGATCTGGTAGAGCAACGCCCTAGAGTGAAACCTAGGTTATCCGGAACGTAGAAATGACCAGTACATTCACACTGGTTGCTATTATTCGTTTTATACAATAGAAAAACTGTTATATTTATATTGTATTTTATGCTTCTGGCGTTGACTTCATTGGGCCTAACTGTTCGATATAGTGGAACAACGCCCTAGAGTGAAGCCTAGGTTGCCCGGAACGAAGAAGTGACCATCACTTTCAAACTGGTTGCAATTATTCCTGTTATATGATGGAAAAACTGTTGTATTTTTATTGCATTTTATGCTTCGGGCATTTACTTCTAAGGTCCTAACTATTGAATCTGTTGGAGCAACGACCTAGGGTGAAGCCTAGGTTGCCCGGAAAGTAGAAATGACCACAACTTTCACACAGGTTGCAATTATTCGTTTTATACGATTGAAAAGCTGTTGCAACTTTATTGTATTTTATTCTTCTGGCGTTGACTTCTAAGGCCGTACCTATTAGATGTGGTGGAGCAACGCCCTAGAGTGATGCCTAGGTTGCCCGGAACGTAGAAATGACCATTACTTTCACAATGTTTGCAATTATTCATTTTATACGATGGAAAAACTGTTGTATTCATATTGTATTTTATGCTTCTGGCGTTGACTTCTTAGGCCGTAACGATTCGATCTGGTGGAGCAACGTCCTAGAGTGAAGCCTAGGTTTGCCCGGAACCTAGAAATGACCATAACTTTCACACCGGTTGCAAATATTCGTTTTATACGATGGAAAATCTGTTTTATTTATATTGTGTTTTATGCCTCCGGAGTTGACTTCTTAGGCCCTATCTATTCGATCTGGTGGAGCAACGCCATAGAGTGTAGCCCAGGTTGCCCGGAACGTAGAAATGACCATAACTTTCATACCGGTTGCAATTATTCGTTTTATACGATGGAAAAACTGTTGTATTTATTTCGTATTTTATGCTCCTGGCGTTGACTTCTAAGTCCGTAGCCATTCGATCTGGTGGAGCAACGCCCTAGAGTGAAGCCTATGTTGCCGGGAACGTAGAAATGACCATAACTTTCACACTGGTGCAGTTATTCGTTTTATACAATGGAAAAACTGTTCTATTTATTTTGTATTTTATGATTCGAGCGTTGACTTCTAAGGTCCAAACTATTCTATCTGGTGGGGCAGCGTCCAAGAGTCAAGCCTATGTCGCCCGGAACGTAGAAATGACCATAACTTTCACACTGGTTGCAATTATTCGTTTTATACAATGGAAAAGCTGTTGTATTTATATTGTCCTTTATGCTTCTGGCGTTGACTTCTAAGTCCCTAGCTATACGATCTGGTGGAGCAGCGCCCTAGAGTGAAGCCTAGGTTTCCCGGAACGTAGAAATGACCATTACCGTCACACTGGTTGCAATTACTACTGTTACACGATGCAAAAACTGTTGTATTTATATTGCATTTTATGCTTCTGGCATTGACTTCTAAGGCGGTAGTTATTCGATCTAGTGGAGCAACGCCCAAGAGTGAAGCCTAGGTGGGCGGGAACGTAGAAATGACCATTACCTTCACACAGGTTGCAGTTATTCCTGTTATACGATGGAAGACTGTTGTATTTATATTGTATTTTAAGCTTCTGGCGTTGACTTCTAAGGCCCTAACTATTCGATCTGGTGGAGTAACTCCCTAGAGTGAAGCCTAGGTTGCCCGGAACGTAGAAATGACCATAACTTTCACACTGGTTGCTATCATTCGTTTTATACGATGGAAAAACTGTTATATTTATATTGTATTTTATGCTTCTGGCGTTGACTTCTAAGTCCGTAGCTATACGATCTGGTGGAACAACGCCCTAGAGTGAAGCCTAGGTTACCCGGAACGTAGAAATGGCCATCACTTTCAAACTGTCGCAGTTATTCCTGTTATATGATTCAAAAAATGTTGTATTTTTATTTTATTCTATCCTTTTGGCGTTTAATTCTAAGTCGCTAGCTATTTGATCAGGTGGAGCAACGCCCTAGAGTGTTGCCTAGATTGCCCGGAACGTTGAAATAACCATAACTTTCACACTCGTTGTTATTAATCGTTTTATACCATGGAAAAACTGTTATATTTGTATTGTATTTTATTCTTATGGCGTTGAATTCTAAGTCCCTAGCTATTCGATCTGGTGGAGCAACGCCCTAGAGTGATACCTAGGTTACCCGGAACATAGAAATGACCAGTACTTTCACACAGTTTGCAGTTATTCCTGTTATACGATGGAAAAACTGTTGCATCTTTATTGTATTTTATGCTTCTGGCGTTGACTTCTAAGGCCCTAACTACTCGATCAGGTGGAGCAACGCCCTAGAGTGAAGCCTACGTACATCGGAATGTAGAAATGACCATAACTTTCACACTGGTTGCAATTATTCATTTTATACGATGGAAAAACTGTTGTACTTATTTTGTATTTTATTCTTATGGCGTTGAATTCTAAGTCCCTAGCTATTCCATCTGGTGGAGCAACACCCTAGAGAGAAACCTGGGTTACCCGTAACGGAGATATGACCAGTACTTTCATACTGTTTGCAGTTATTCCTGTTATACGATGGAAAAACTTTTGCATCTTTATTGTATTTTATGCTTCTGGCGTTGACTTCTAAGGCCCTAGCTATTCGGTTTGGTGGAGCAACGTCCTAGAGTAGAACCTAGGTTGCCCGGTACGTAGAAATGACCATTACTTTCACACTGTTTGCAAATATACATTATATATGGTGGAAAATCTGTTGTATTTATGTTGTATTTTATGCTTCTGGCGTTGACTTCTTAGGCCCTAACTATTTGATCTTATGGAGCACCGCCCTAGAGTGAAGCCTAGGTTGCCCGAAACGTAGAAATGACCATAACTTCCACACTGGTTGCAATTATTCGCTTTATACGATGGAAAAGCTGTTGTATTTATATCGTATTTTATGCTTCTGGCGTTGACTTCTTAGGCCCTACCTATTCGATCTGGTGGAGCAAAGCCCTACAGTGAAGCCTAGGTTGCCCGGAACGTACAGATGACCGTAAATTTCACACTGGTTACCATTATTCGTTTTATACGATGGAAAAGCTATTGTATTTATATTGTGTTTTATTCTTCTGGCGTTGACTTCTCAGGCCCTAACTATTCGATCTGGTGTAACGACGCCCTAGAGTGAAGCCTAGGTTGCCCGGAATGAAGAAATGACCATCACTTTCAAACTGGTTGGAATTATTCCTGTTATACGATCGAAAAACTGTTGTATTTTTATTGCATTCTATGCTTCGGGCGTTGACTTCTAAGGCTCTAACTATTCAATGTGGTGGAGCAACGCCCTAGGGTAAAGCCTAGGTTGCCCGGAAAGTAGAAATGACCATTACTTCCACACTGGTTGCAATTATTCGTTTTATACGATGGAAAAACTGTTATATTTATATTGTATTTTATGCTTCTGGCGTTGACTTCTTAGGCCCTAACTATTCGATCTGGTGGAACAACGCCACAGAGTGAAACCTAGGTTGCCCGGAACGTAGAAATGACCATCACTTTCACACTGGTTGCAATAATTCCTGTTATACGATGGAAAAACTCTTGTATATTTATTGTATTTTATGTTTGGGGCGTTGACTTCTATGGCCCTACCTATTCGATATGGTGGAACAACGTCCTAGGGTGAAGCCTGGGTTGCCCGGAACGTAGAAATGACCAACCCTTTCACACTGGTAGCAATTATTCGTTTTATACATGGAAAATCTGTTCTATTTATTTTGTATTTTATGCTTCGGGCGTTGACTTCTAAAGCACTAACTATTCGATCTGGTGGAGCAACGCCCTAGAGTGAAGCCTAGGTTGCCCGGAACGTACAAATGACCATTACATTCACACTTGTTGCAATTATTCCTGTTATACGATGGAAAAACTGTGCATCTTTATTGTATTTTATGCTTCTGGCGTTGACTTCTTAGACCTTAACCATTCGATCTGGTGGAGCAACGTCCTAGAGTGAAGCCTAGGTTGCCCGCAACGTAGAAATGACCATAACTTTCACACTGGTTACCATTATTCGTTTTATAGGATGGAAAAGCTATTGTATTTATATCGTATTTTATGCTTCTGGCGCTGACTTCTAAGGCCCTATCTCTTCGATTTGGTGGTGGAACGCCTCAGAGTTAAGCCTAGGATGCCCGAAACGTCGAAATGGTCATTACTTTCGCTCTGGTTGCAATTAGTCATGCTATACGATGGAAAATCAGTTGCATATTTATTGTATTTTATGCTTCTGGCGTTGCCTTCTAAGGCCGTAGCTGTTAGCTGTGGTGGAGCAACGCCCTAGAGTGACGCCTAGGTTGCCCGGTACGTAGAAATGACCATTACTTTCACAATGTTTGCAATTATTCATTTTATACGATGGAAATACTGTTGTATTTATATTGTATTTTATGCTTCTGGCGTTGACTTCTTAGGCCCTAACTGTTCGACCTGGTGGAACAACGCCCTAGGGTGAAGCCTAGGTTGACGGGAAAGTAGAAATGACCATAACTTTCACACTGGTTGCAATTATTCGTTTTATACGATGGAAAAGCTGTGGCACCTTTATTGTATTTTATTCATCTGCGGCTGACTTCTAAGGCCGTAGCTATTAGATGTGGTGGAGCAACGCCCTAGAGTGACGCCGACGTTGCCCGGAACGTAGAAATGACCATAACTTTCACACCGGTAGCAACTATTCGTTTTATACGATGGAAAAACTGTTCTATTTATTTTGTATTTTATGCTTCGGGCGTTGACTTCTGAGGCCCTAGCTATTCAATCTGTTGGTGCAACGCCCTAGGGTGAAGCCTAGGTTTCCCGGAACGTAGAAATGACCATAACTTTCACACTGGTAGCAATTATTCGTTTTATACAATGGAAAACCTGTTCGATTTATTTTGTACTTTATGCTTCGGGCGTTGACTTCTAAGGCCCTAACTGTTCGATCTGGGGGACCAACGCTCTAGAATGAAGCCTAGGTTGCGCGGAACGTAGAAATGACCATATCTTTCACACTGTTTGCAATTATTAATTTATTCGATGCCAAAGCCGTTGTATTTATATTGTATTTTATGCTTCTGTCATTGACTTCTTAGGCCCCAGCTATTCGATCTGGAGGAGCAATGCCTCAGAGTTAAGTCTAGGATGCCCGAAACGCCGAAATGATCATTACTTTCACGCTTATTGCAATTATTCCAGTAATACGATGAAAAGACTATTGTATTTTTATTGTATCTTATGCTCCTGGCGTTGACTTCTAATGCCCTAACTATTCGATTTGGTGGAGCAACACCCTGGATTGAAGCCTAGGTTGCCCGGAACGTCGAAGTGACCAGAACTCTCACAGTGGTTGCAATTATTCGTTTTATACGATGTAAAAGCTGTTGTATCTATATCGTATTTTATGCTTCTGGCGTTGACTTCTTGGGCCCTAACTATTTGACCTGGTGGAGCAACGCCCTGGAGTGAAACCTAGGTTGCCCGGAACGTAGAAATGACCATTACATTCACACTGGTTGCAATTACTCCTGTTATACGATGGAAAAACTGTTGCATCTTTATTGAATTTTATGCTTCTGGCGTTTAATTCTAAGTCCCTAGCTGTTCGATCTGGTGGAGCAACGACCCAGAGTGAAGCCTAGGTTGCCCGGAACGTAGAAATGACCATTACATTCACACTGGTTGCAATTATTCCGGTTATACGATGGAAAAGCTGTTGCATTTTTATTGCATTCTATGCTTCTGGCGTTTAATTCTAAGTCTCTAGCTATTCGATCTGGAGGAGCAACGACCCAGAGTGAAGCTTAGGTTGCCCGGAACGTAGAAATGACCATAACTTTCACACTGGTAGCAATTATTCGTTTTATACGATGGAAAAGCTGTAGTATTTATATCGTATTTTATGCTTCTGGCGTTGACCTCTTAGGCCCTAACTATTCCATCTGGTGGAACAACGCCCTGGAGTGAAGCCTAGGTTGCCCGGAACGTAGAAATGTCCATAACTTTCACACTGGTAGCAATTATTCGTTTTATACATGGAAAAGCTGTTCTATTTATTTTGTATTTTATGCTTCGAGCGTTGACTTCTAAGGCCCTAGCTATTCGATCTGGTGGAGCAACGGCCTAGAGTGAATCCTAGGTTGCCCGGAACGTAGAAATGACCATAACTTTCACACTGGTTGCCATTATTCGTTTTATACGATGGAAAAACTGTTGTATTTATATCGTATTTTATGCTGCTGGCGTTAACTTCTTAGGCCCTAACTAGTCCATCTGGTGGAGCAACGCCCTAGGGTGAAGACTAGGTCGCCCGGAACGTAGAAATGACCATAACTTTCACACTGGTTGCCATTATTCGTTTTATACGATGGAAAAACTCTTGTATATTTATTGTATTTTATGCTTGGGGCGTTGACTTCTATGGCCCTACCTATTCGATATGGGGGAACAACGCCCTAGGGTGAAGCCTGGGTTGCCCGGAACGTAGAAATGACCAACTCTTTCACACTGGTAGCAATTATTCGTTTTATACATGGAAAATCTGTTGTACTTATATTGTATTTTATCCTTCTGGCGTTGAATTCTAAGTCCCTAGCTATTCGATCTGGTGGAGCAACGCCCTAGAGTGACGCCTAGGTTACCCGGAACGTAGAAATGATCATTACTTTCACACTGTTTGCAATTATTCATTTTATACGATGGAAAAGCTGTTGTATTTATATTGTATTTTACGCTCCTGGCGTTGACTTCTAAGGCCGTAGCTATTAGATGTGGTGTAGCAACGCCCTAGAGTGACGCCTAGGTTACCCGGAACGTAGGAATGACCATTACCTTCACACTGTTTGCAATTATTCGTTTTATACGATGGAAAAGCTGTTGTATTTATATCGTATTTTATGCTTCTGGCGTTGACTTCTTAGGCCCTAACTAATCCATCTAGTGGAACAGCGCCCTAGTGTGAAGCCTAGGTAGCCGGAACGTAGAAATGACCATTACCTTCACACTGTTTGCAATTACTCATTTTATACCATGGCAAAGCTGTTGTATTTATATTGTATTTTATGCTTCCGGCGTTAACTTCTAAGGGCGTAGCTATCAGATGTGGAGCAGCAACGCCCTAGAGTGACGAGTAGGTTGCCCGGAACGTAGAAATGACCATTACTTTCACAATGTTCGCAAGCATTCATTTTATACGATGGAAAAACTGTTGTACTTATATTGTATTTTATGATTCGGGCGTTGACTTCTAAGGGCCTAACTATTCGATTTGGTGGAGCAACGCCCTACAGTGAAGCCTAGGTTGCCCGGAACGTAGATATGTCCATAACCATCACACAGGTTGCAATTATTCGTTTTATACGATGGAAAGACTGTTGCATTTATTTTGTAGTTTATGCTTCTGGCGTTGACTTCTAAGGCCCTAACTCTTGGATCTGGTGGAGCAGCGCCTCAGTGTTGAGTCTAGGGTGCCCGAAATGTCGATATGATCATTACTTTCGCACTGGTTGCAATTTGTCATGCTATACGATGGAAAAACTGCTGCATTTTTATTGTATTTTGTGCTTCTGGCGTTGACTTCTAAGGCCGTAGCCATTAGATATGATGGAGCAACGCCCTAGAGTGACGCCTAGGTTACCCAGAACGTAGAAATGATCATTACTTTCACACTGTTTGCAATTATTCATTTTATACGATGGAAAAGCTGTTGTATTTATATTGTATTTTACGCTCCTCGCGTTGACTTCTAAGGCCGTAGCTATTAGATGTGGTGTAGCAACGCCCTATAGTGACGCATAGGTTGTCCGGAACGTAGAAATGACAATTACTTTCACAATGTCTGCAATTATTCATTTTGTACGATGGAAAAACTGTTGTTCTTATATTGTATTTTATCCTTCTGGCGTTGAATTCTAAGTCCCTAGCTATTCGATCTGGTGGAGCAACGCACTAGAGTGAAGCCTAGGTTACCCGGAACGTAGAAATGACCAGTACTTTCACACTGGTTGCAGTTATTCGTTTTATACAGTGGAAAAACTGTTCTATTTATTTTGCACTTTATGCTTCGGGCGTTGATTTCTAAGGCCCTAACCATTCGATCTGGTGGAGCAACGCCCTAGAGTGAAGCCTAGGCTGCCCGGAACGTAGAAATGACCAGCACTTTCACACTGGTTGCAGTTATTCGTTTTATACAATGGAACAACTGTTCTATTTATTTTGCATTTTATGCTTCGGGCGTTGACTTCTAAGGCTCTAACTATTCGATCTGGTGGAGCAACGCCCTAGAGTGAAGCCTAGGTTGCCCGGGAAGTGGAAATGACCGTAACTTTCACACTGGTTGCTATTATTCGTTTTATACGATGGAAAAGCTGTTATATTTATATTGAATTTTATGCTTCTGTCATTGAATTCTAAGTCCCTAGCAATCCCATCTGGTGGAGCAACACCCTAGAGTGAAGCCTAGGTTGCCCGGAACGTAGAAGTGACCATTACTTCCACACTGTTTGCAAATATACATTATATACGATGGAAAATCTGTTGTTCTTATATTGTAATTTATGCTACTGGCGGTGACTTCTTAGGCCCTAACTATTTGGTCTGGTGGAGCACTGCCCTAGAGTGAAGCCTAGGTTGCCCGGAAGGTAGAACATACCATTACCTTCACACTGGTTGCAATTATTCCTGCTATACGATGGAAGAACTGTTGCTCCTTTATTGTGTTTTACGCTTCTGGCGTTGACTTCATAGGCCCTAACTATTCGATCTGGTGGAGCAACGTCCTAGAGTGAAGCCTAGGTTGACTGGAACGTAGAAATGACCATAACTTTCACACTGGTTACCATTATTCGTTTTATACGATGGAAAAGCTGTTGTATTTATATCGTATTTTATGTTTCTGGCGTTGACTTTTAAGGCCGTAGCTATTAGATGTGGTGGAGCAACGCCCTTGAGTGTCGCATAGGTTGCCCGGAACGTAGAAATGACCATTACTTTCACAATTTTTGCAAATATACATTTTATACGATGGAAAAACTGTTGTACTTGTATTGTATTTTATTCTTCTGGCGTTGAACTATAAGTCCCTAGCTATTCTATCTGGTGGAGAAACGCACTAGGGTGAAGCCTAGGTTACCCGGAACGTAGAAATGACCAGTACTTTTACACTGGTTGCAGTTATTCCTGTTATACGATGGAAAAACTGTTGCACCTTTATTGTATTTTATGCATGTGGCGTTGACATCTAAGGCCCTAACTATACGATCTGGTGGAGCAAGGCCCTGGAGTGAAGCCTAGGTTGCCCGGAACGTAGAAATGTCCATAACTTTCACACTGGTAGCAATTATTCGTTTTATACATGGAAAAACTGTTCTATTTATTTTGTATTTTATGCTTCGAGCGTTGACTTCTAAGGCCCTAGCTATTCGATCTGGTGGAGCAACGGCCTAGAGTGAAGCCTAGGTTGCCCGGAACGTAGAAATGACCATAACTTTCACACTGGTTGCCATTATTCGTTTTATACGATGGAAAAGCTGTTGTATTTATATCGTATTTTATGCTGCTGGCGTTAGCTTCTTAGGCCCTAACTAGTCCATCTGGTGGAGCAACGCCCTAGGGTGAAGCCTAAGTCGCCCGGAACGTAGAAATGACCATAACTTTCACACTGGTTGCCATTATTCGTTTTATACGATGGAAAAACTCTTGTATATTTATTGTATTTTATGCTTGGGGCGTTGACTTCTATGGCCCTACCTATTCGATATGGGGGAACAACGCCCTAGGGTGAAGCCTGGGTTGCCCGGAACGTAGAAATGACCAACTCTTTCACACTGGTAGCAATTATTCGTTTTATACATGGAAAATCTGTTGTATTTATTTTGTATTTTATGCTTCGGGCGTTGACTTCTAAGGCACTAACTATTCGATCTGGTGGAACAACGCCCTGGAGTGAAGCCTAGGTTGCCCGGAACGTACAAATGACCATTACATTCACACTGGTTGCAATTATTCCTGTTATACGATGGAAAAACTGTTGCATCTTTATTGAATTTTATGCTTCTGGCGTTGACTTCTTAGGCCTTAACTATTCGATCTGGTGGAGCAACGTCCTAGAGTGAAGCCTAGGTTGCCCGGAACGTAGAAATGACCATAACTTTTACACTGGTTACCATTATTCGTTTTATATGATGGAAAAGCTGTTGTATTTATATCGTATTTTATGCTTCTGGCGTTGTCTTCTTAGGCCCTAACTATTCCATCTGGTGCAACAACGCACTAGGGTGAAGCCTAGGTTGCACGGAACGTAGAAATGACCATCACTTTCACACTGGTTGCAATTATTCCTGTTATACGATGGAAAAACTCTCGTATATTTATCGTATTTTATGCTTCGGGCGTTGACTTCTATGGCCCTACCTATTCGATCTGGTGGAGCAGCACCCTACAGTGAAGCCTAGTTTGTCCGGAACATAGATACGACCATAACCTTCACACAGGTTGCAATTATTCGTTTTATACGATTGCTAGACTGTTGTATTTATTTTGTAGTTTATGCTTCTGGCGTTGAATTCCAAGGCCCTAGCACTTCGACCTGGTGGAGCAATGCCTCAGAGTTAAGTCTAGGATGCCCGAAACGTCGAAATGATCGTTACTTTCACACTGGTTGCAATTATTCATGCTATACGATTGAAGAACTGTTGCATTTCGACTGTATTTTCTGCTTCTGTATTTGAATTCTAAGGTCCTAGCTATTCGATCTGGTGGGGAAACATCCAACAGTGAAGCCTAGGTTGCC
This sequence comes from Calliopsis andreniformis, assembly GCF_051401765.1. Classification (NCBI taxonomy): domain Eukaryota; kingdom Metazoa; phylum Arthropoda; class Insecta; order Hymenoptera; family Andrenidae; genus Calliopsis; species Calliopsis andreniformis. The sequence goes on from NC_135072.1 coordinate 10,283,054, forward strand.
CGGAACGTAGTTATGACCATATCTTTCACACGGGTTGCATTTATTCCTGTTATGCGATGGAACAACTGTTGTATTTATATTGTATTTTATGCTTCTGGCGTAGACTTCTTAGGCCCCAACTGTTCCATCTGGTGGAGCAACGTCCTAGAGTGAAGCCTAGGTTGCCCGGAACGTAGAAATGACCATAACCTTCACACTGTTTGCCATTATTCGTTTTATACGATGGAAAAGCTGTTGTATTTATATCGTATTTTATGCTTCTGGCGTTGACTTCTTAGGCCCTAACTATTCGATCTGGTGGAACAACGCCCCAGAGTGAAGCCTGCGATGCCCGGAACGTAGAAATGACCATTACCTTCACACTGGTTGCAATTATTCCTGTTATACGATGGAAAAACTGTTGCATCTTTATTGTATTTTATGCTTCTGGCGTTGACTTCTTAGGCCCCAACTGTTCCATCTGGTGGAGCAACGTCCTAGAGTGAAGCCTAGGTTGCCCGGAACGTAGAAATGACCATAACCTTCACACTGTTTGCCATTATTCGTTTTATACGATGGAAAAGCTGTTGTATTTATATCGTATTTTATGCTTCTGGCGTTGACTTCTTAGGCCCTAACTATTCCATCTGGTGGAACAACGCACTAGGGTGAAGCCTAGGTTGCCCAGAACGTAGAAATGTCCATAACTTTCACACTGGCAGCAATTATTCGTTTTATACATGGAAAAGCTGTTCTATTTATTTTGTATTTTATGCTTCGGGTGTTGACTTCTAAGGCCCTAGCTATTCGATCTGGTGGAGCAACGGCCTAGAGTGAAGCCTAGGTTGCCCGGAACGTAGAAATGACCATAACTTTCAGACTGGTTGCCATTATTCGTTCTATACGATGGAAAAGCTGTTGTACTTATATCGTATTTTATGCTTCTGGCTTCGACTTCTTGGGCCCCAACTATTCCATCTGGTGGAACAACGCCCTAGTGTGAAGCCTAGGTTGCCCGGAACGTAGAAATGACCATAACTTTCACACTGGTAGCAATTATTCGTTTTATACGATGGAAAAGCTGTAGTATTTATATCGTATTTTATGCTTCTGGCGTTGAGTTCTTAGGCCCTAACTATTCCACCTGGTGGAACAACGCCCTGTAGTGAAGCCTAGGTTGCCCGGAACGTAGAAATGACCATTACCTTCACACTGTTTGCAATAATTCATTTTATACGATGGCAAAGCTGTTGTATTTATATTGTATTTTATGCTTCTTGCGTTGACTTCTAAGGCCCTATCTCTTCGATTTGGTGGAGCGACGCCTCAGAGTTAAGCCTAGGATGCCCGAAACGTCGAAATGGTCATTACTTTCGCACTGGTTGCAATTAGTCTTGCGATACGTTGGAAAATCAGTTGCATATTTATTCTTTTTATGCTTCTGGCGTTGACTACTAATGCCGTAGCTTTTAGCTGTGCTGCAGCAACGCCCTAGAGTGACGCCTAGGTTGCCCGGCACGTAGAAATGACCATTACTTTCTCAATGTTTGCAATTATTCATTTTATACGATGGTAAACTATTGTACTTATATTGCATTTTATTCTTCTGGCGTTGACTTCTTAGGCCCTAACTATTCGACCTGGTGGAACGACAACCTAGAGCGAAACCTAGGTTGCCAGGAACATAGAAATGACCATTACTTGCACACTGTTTGCAAATATACATTATATACGATGGAAAGGCTGTTGTATTTATATTGTATTTTATGCTTCTGGCGTTGACTTCTTAGGCCCTAACTATTTAACCTGGTGGAGCACCGCCCTAGAGTGAAGCCTAGGTTGGCCGGAACGTAGAACATACCATTACCTTCACACTGGTTGCAATTATTCCTATTATACGATGGAAAAACTGTTGCATCTTTATTGTATTTTATGCTTCTGGCGTTGACTTCTTAGGCCCTAACTATTCCATCTGGTGGAACAACGCCCTAGGGTGAAGCCTAGGTTGTCCGGAACGTAGAAATGACCAACTCTTTCACACTGGTAGCAATTATTCGTTTTATACATGGAAAAGCTGTTATATATATATTGCATTTTATGCTTCTGGCGTTGAATTCTAAGTCCCTAGCTATTCGATCTGGTGGAGCAACGCCCTAGAGTGAAGCCTAGGTTGCCCGGAACGTAGAAATGACCATTGCTTTCACAATGTATGCAATTATTCATTTTATTCGGTGGAAAAACTGTTGTACTTAGATTGTATTTTATTCTTCTGGCGTTGAATTCGAAGTCCCTAGCTATTCGATCTAGTGGAGCAACGCCCTAGAGTGAAACCTGGATTACCCGGAACGTAAAAATGACCTGTACTTCTACACTGTTTGCAGTTATTCCTGTTATACGATGGAACAACTGTTGCATCTTTATTGTTTTTTATGCTTCTGGCGTTGACTTCTAAGGCCCTACCTATTCGATCTGGCGGAGCAACACCCTACAGTGAAGCCTAGGTTGCTCGGAACATAGAAATGACCATTACTTTCACACTGTTTGCAAATATACATTATATACGATGGAAAGGCTGTTGTATTTATATTGTATTTTATGCTTCTGGCGTTGACTTCTTAGGCCCTAACTATTTAGCCTGGTGGAGCACCGCCCTAGAGTGAAGCCTAGGTTGCCCGGAACGTAGAACATACCATTACCATCACACTGCTTGCAATTATTCCTGTTATACGATGGAAAAACTGTTGCATCTTTATTGTATTTTATGCTTCTGGCGTTGACTTCTTAGGCCCTAACTATTCCATCTGGTGGAACAACGCCCTAGGGTGAAGCCTAGGTTGTCCGGAACGTAGAAATGACCAACTCTTTCACACTGGTAGCAATTATTCGTTTTATACATGGAAAAGCTGTTATATATATATTGCATTTTATGCTTCTGGCATTGAATTCTAAGTCCCTAGCTATTCGATCTGGTGGAGCAACGCCCTAGAGTGAAGCCTAGGTTGCCCGGAACGTAGAAATGACCATTGCTTTCACAATGTATGCAATTATTCATTTTATTCGGTGGAAAAACTGTTGTACTTAGATTGTATTTTATTCTTCTGGCGTTGAATTCTAAGTCCCTAGCTATTCGATCTGGTGGAGCAACGCCCTAGAGTGAAACCTGGATTACCCGGAACGTAAAAATGACCTGTACTTTCACACTGTTTGCAGTTATTCCTGTTATACGATGGAACAACTGTTGCATCTTTATTGTATTTTATGCTTCTGGCGTTGACTTCTAAGGCCCTACCTATTCGATCTGGCGGAGCAACACCCTACAGTGAAGCCTAGGTTGCTCGGAACATAGAAATGACCATTACTTTCACACTGTTTGCAAATATACATTATATACGATGGAAAGGCTGTTGTATTTATATTGTATTTTATGCTTCTGGCGTTGACTTCTTAGGCCCTAACTATTAAGCCTGGTGGAGCACCGCCTTAGAGTGAAGCCTAGGTTGCTCGGAATGTAGAAATAACCATAACATTCACACTGGTTGCAATTATTCGTTTTATACGATGGAAAAACTGTTGTATTTATATTGTATTTTATGCTTCTGGCGTACACTTCTTAGGCCCAAACTATTCGATCTGGTGGAACAACGCCCTAGGGTGAAGCCTAGGTTGCCCGGAACGTAGAAATGACCATAACTTTTACACTGGTAGCAATTATTCGTTTTATACAATGGAAAAACTGTTCTATTTATTTTGTATTTTATGCTTCGGGCGTTGACTTCTGAGGCCCTAACTGTTTAATCTGGTGGAGCGACGCCCTAGGGTGAAGCCTAGGTTGCCCGGAACGTAGAAATGACCATTACTTTCACACTGTTTGCAATTTCTCCTTTTATACGATGGAAAAGCTGTTATACTTATATTGTATTTTATGCCTCTGGCGTTGACTTCTTAGGCCCTAACTATTCGATCTGGTGGAACAACGCCCTTGAGTGAAGCCTAGGTTGCCTGGAATGTAGAAATGACCATCACTTTCAAACTAGTTGCAATTAATCCTGGTATACGATAGAAAAACTGTTGTATTTTTATTGCATTTTATGCTTCTGGTGTTGACTTCTAAGGCCCTAGCTATTCGATCTGGTGGAGCAACGGCCTAGAGTGAAGCCTAGGTTGCCCGGAACGTAGAAATGACCATAACTTTCAGACTGGTTGCCATTATTCGTTCTATACGATGGAAAAGCTGTTGTACTTATATCGTATTTTATGCTTCTGGCGTCGACTTCTTGGGCCCCAACTATTCCATCTGGTGGAACAACGCCCTAGTGTGAAGCCTAGGTTGCCCGGAACGTAGAAATGACCATAACTTTCACACTGGTAGCAATTATTCGTTTTATACGATGGAAAAGCTGTAGTATTTATATCGTATTTTATGCTTCTGGCGTTGAGTTCTTAGGCCCTAACTATTCCACCTGGTGGAACAACGCCCTGTAGTGAAGCCTAGGTTGCCCGGAACGTAGAAATGACCATTACCTTCACACTGTTTGCAATAATTCATTTTATACGATGGCAAAGCTGTTGTATTTATATTGTATTTTATGCTTCTTGCGTTGACTTCTAAGGCCCTATCTCTTCGATTTGGTGGAGCGACGCCTCAGAGTTAAGCCTAGGATGCCCGAAACGTCGAAATGGTCATTACTTTCGCACTGGTTGCAATTAGTCTTGCGATACGTTGGAAAATCAGTTGCATATTTATTCTTTTTATGCTTCTGGCGTTGACTACTAATGCCGTAGCTTTTAGCTGTGCTGCAGCAACGCCCTAGAGTGACGCCTGGGTTGCCCGGCACGTAGAAATGACCATTACTTTCTCAATGTTTGCAATTATTCATTTTATACGATGGTAAACTATTGTACTTATATTGCATTTTATTCTTCTGGCGTTGACTTCTTAGGCCCTAACTATTCGACCTGGTGGAACGACAACCTAGAGCGAAACCTAGGTTGCCAGGAACATAGAAATGACCATTACTTGCACACTGTTTGCAAATATACATTATATACGATGGAAAGGCTGTTGTATTTATATTGTATTTTATGCTTCTGGCGTTGACTTCTTAGGCCCTAACTATTTAACCTGGTGGAGCACCGCCCTAGAGTGAAGCCTAGGTTGGCCGGAACGTAGAACATACCATTACCTTCACACTGGTTGCAATTATTCCTATTATACGATGGAAAAACTGTTGCATCTTTATTGTATTTTATGCTTCTGGCGTTGACTTCTTAGGCCCTAACTATTCCATCTGGTGGAACAACGCCCTAGGGTGAAGCCTAGGTTGTCCGGAACGTAGAAATGACCAACTCTTTCACACTGGTAGCAATTATTCGTTTTATACATGGAAAAGCTGTTATATATATATTGCATTTTATGCTTCTGGCGTTGAATTCTAAGTCCCTAGCTATTCGATCTGGTGGAGCAACGCCCTAGAGTGAAGCCTAGGTTGCCCGGAACGTAGAAATGACCATTGCTTTCACAATGTATGCAATTATTCATTTTATTCGGTGGAAAAACTGTTGTACTTAGATTGTATTTTATTCTTCTGGCGTTGAATTCGAAGTCCCTAGCTATTCGATCTAGTGGAGCAACGCCCTAGAGTGAAACCTGGATTACCCGGAACGTAAAAATGACCTGTACTTCTACACTGTTTGCAGTTATTCCTGTTATACGATGGAACAACTGTTGCATCTTTATTGTTTTTTATGCTTCTGGCGTTGACTTCTAAGGCCCTACCTATTCGATCTGGCGGAGCAACACCCTACAGTGAAGCCTAGGTTGCTCGGAACATAGAAATGACCATTACTTTCACACTGTTTGCAAATATACATTATATACGATGGAAAGGCTGTTGTATTTATATTGTATTTTATGCTTCTGGCGTTGACTTCTTAGGCCCTAACTATTTAGCCTGGTGGAGCACCGCCCTAGAGTGAAGCCTAGGTTGCCCGGAACGTAGAACATACCATTACCATCACACTGCTTGCAATTATTCCTGTTATACGATGGAAAAACTGTTGCATCTTTATTGTATTTTATGCTTCTGGCGTTGACTTCTTAGGCCCTAACTATTCCATCTGGTGGAACAACGCCCTAGTGTGAAGCCTAGGTTGTCCGGAACGTAGAAATGACCAACTCTTTCACACTGGTAGCAATTATTCGTTTTATACATGGAAAAGCTGTTATATATATATTGCATTTTATGCTTCTGGCATTGAATTCTAAGTCCCTAGCTATTCGATCTGGTGGAGCAACGCCCTAGAGTGAAGCCTAGGTTGCCCGGAACGTAGAAATGACCATTGCTTTCACAATGTATGCAATTATTCATTTTATTCGGTGGAAAAACTGTTGTACTTAGATTGTATTTTATTCTTCTGGCGTTGAATTCTAAGTCCCTAGCTATTCGATCTGGTGGAGCAACGCCCTAGAGTGAAACCTGGATTACCCGGAACGTAAAAATGACCTGTACTTTCACACTGTTTGCAGTTATTCCTGTTATACGATGGAACAACTGTTGCATCTTTATTGTATTTTATGCTTCTGGCGTTGACTTCTAAGGCCCTACCTATTCGATCTGGCGGAGCAACACCCTACAGTGAAGCCTAGGTTGCTCGGAACATAGAAATGACCATTATTTTCACACTGTTTGCAAATATACATTATATACGATGGAAAGGCTGTTGTATTTATATTGTATTTTATGCTTCTGGCGTTGACTTCTTAGGCCCTAACTATTAAGCCTGGTGGAGCACCGCCTTAGAGTGAAGCCTAGGTTGCTCGGAATGTAGAAATAACCATAACATTCACACTGGTTGCAATTATTCGTTTTATACGATGGAAAAACTGTTGTATTTATATTGTATTTTATGCTTCTGGCGTACACTTCTTAGGCCCAAACTATTCGATCTGGTGGAACAACGCCCTAGGGTGAAGCCTAGGTTGCCCGGAACGTAGAAATGACCATAACTTTTACACTGGTAGCAATTATTCGTTTTATACAATGGAAAAACTGTTCTATTTATTTTGTATTTTATGCTTCGGGCGTTGACTTCTGAGGCCCTAACTGTTTAATCTGGTGGAGCGACGCCCTAGGGTGAAGCCTAGGTTGCCCGGAACGTAGAAATGACCATTACTTTCACACTGTTTGCAATTTCTCCTTTTATACGATGGAAAAGCTGTTATACTTATATTGTATTTTATGCCTCTGGCGTTGACTTCTTAGGCCCTAACTATTCGATCTGGTGGAACAACGCCCTTGAGTGAAGCCTAGGTTGCCTGGAATGTAGAAATGACCATCACTTTCAAACTAGTTGCAATTAATTCTGGTATACGATAGAAAAACTGTTGTATTTTTATTGCATTTTATGCTTCGGGCGTTGACTTCTAAGGCCCTAACTTTTCAATCTGTTGGAGCAACGCCCTAGAGTGAAGCCTAGGTCGCTCGGAATGTAGAAATGACCATAACTTTCACACTGGTTGCAATTATTCGATTTATGCGATGCAAAAGCTGTTGTATTTATATTGTATTGTATGCTTCTGGCGTTCACTTCTTAGGCCCTAACTATTCGAGCTGGTGGAACAACGCCCTAGGGTGAAGCCTAGGTTGCCCGGAACGTAGAAATGACCATAACTTTTACACTGGTAGCAATTATTCGTTTTATACAATGGAAAAAATGTTCTATTTATTTTGTATTTTATGCTTCGCGCGTTGACTTCTAAGGCCCTAACTGTTTGATCTGGTGGAGCAACGCCCTAGAGTGAAGCCTAGGTTGCCCGGTTGGTAGAAATGACCATTACTTTCACACTGTTTGCAGTTATTCCTTTTATACGATGGAAAAGCTGTTGTCTTTATATCGTATTTTATGCTTCTGTTGTTGACTTCTTGGCGCCAGCTATTCGATCTAGTGGAGCAACGCCCTAGAGTGAAGCCTAGGTTGCCCGGAACGTAGAAATGACCATCACTTTCAAACTGGTTGCAATTAATCCTGTTATACGATGGAAAAACTGTTGTATTTTTATTGCATTTTATGCTTCGGGCGTTGACTTCAAAGGCCCTAACTATTCAATCTGTTGGAGCAACGCCCTACAGTGAAGCCTAGGTTGCTCGGGATGTAGAAATGACCATAACTTTCACACTGGTAGCAATTATTCGTTTTATACAATGGAAAGACTGTTGTATTTATATTGTATTTTATGCTTCTGGCGTTGACTTCTTAGGCCCTAACTATTCGATCTGGTGGAGCAATGCCTCAGAGTTAAGTCTAGGATGCCCGAAACGCCGAAATGATCATTACTTTCAAGCTTGTTGCAATTATTCCTGTTATACGATGAAAAGACCGTTGTATTTTTATTGTATTTTATGCTTCAGGCGTAGGCTTCTAAGGCCGTAGCTATTCGATATGGTGGAGCACCGCCCTAGAGTGAAGCCTAGGTTGCTCGGAATATAGAAATGACCATAACTTTCACACTGGTTGCAATTATTCGTTTTCTAGGATGGAAAAACTGTTGTATTTTTATTGTATTTTATGCTTCAGGCGTAGGCTTCTAAGGCCGTAGATATTCGATATGGCGGAGCACCGCCCTAGAGTGAAGCCTAGGTTGCCCGGAACGTAGAAATGACCATAACTTTTACACTGGTAGCAATTATTCGTTTTATACAATGGAAAAACTGTTCTATTTATTTTGTATTTTATGCTTCGGGCGTTGACTTCTCTGGCCCTAACTGTTTGATCTGCTGGAGCAGCGCCCTAGCGTGAAGCCTAGGTTGCCCGGAACGTAGAGATGACAATTACTTTCACACTGTTTGCAATTATTCCTTTTATACGATGCAAAAGCTGTTGTATTTATATCGTATTTTATGCTTCTGGCGTTGACTTCTAAGGACCCAACTATTCGATCTGGTGGAGCAACGCCCTAGAGTGAAGCCTTGGTTGCTCGGAATGTAGAAATAACCATAGCTTTCACACTGGTTGCAATTATTCGTTTTTTACGATGGAAAAGCTGTTGTATTTATATTGTATTTTAAGACTCTGGCGTCGACTTCTAAGGCCCTAGCTATTCGATCTGGTGGAGCAACGCCCTAGAGTGAAGACTTGGTTGCTCGGAATGTAGAAATAACCATAACTTTCACACTGGTTGCAATTATTCGTTTTTTACGATGGAAAAGCTGTTGTATTTATATTGTATTTTATGACTCTGGCGTTGACTTCTAAGGCCCTAGCTATTCGATCTAGTGGAGCAACACCCTAGAGTGAAGCCTGGGTTGCCCGGAACGTAGAAGTGATCATCATTTTCAAACTGGTTGCAATTATTCCTGTTATACGATGGAAAAACTGTTGTATTTTTATTGTATTTAATGCTTCTGGCGTTCACTTCTTAGGCCCTAACTATTCGATCTGGTGGAACAACGCCCTAGAGTGAAGCCTAGGTTGCTCGGAATGTAGAAATAACCATAACATTCACACTAGTTGCAATTATTCGTTTTATACGATGGAAAAACTGTTGTATTTATATTGTATTTTATGCTTCTGGCGTACACTTCTTAGGCCCAAACTATTCGATCTGGTGGAACAGCGCCCTAGGGTGAAGCCTAGGTTGCCCGGAACGTAGAAATGACCATAACTTTTACACTGGTAGCAATTATTCGTTTTATACAATGGTAAAACTGTTCTATTTATTTTGTATTTTATGCTTCGGGCGTTGACTTCTAAGGCCTTAACTGTTTGATCTGGTGGAGAAACGCCCTAGAGTGAAGCCTAGGTTGCCCGGAACGTAGAAATGACCATTACTTTAACACTGTTTGCAATTATTCCTTTTACTCGATGGTAAAACTGTTCTATTTATTTTGTATTTTATGCTTCGGGCGTTGACTTCTAAGGCCCTAACTGTTTGATCTGGTCGAGCAACGCCGTACAGTGAAGCCTAGGGTGCCCGGAACGTAGATATGACCATAACATTCACACAGGTTGCAATTATTCGTTTTATACGGTGTAAAGGCTGGTGTATTTATTTTGTATTTTATTCTTCTGGTGTTGACTTCTTAGGCCCTAACTATTCGTTCTGGTGGAACAACGCCGTAGAGTGAAGCCTAGGTTGCCCCGAAAGTAGAAATGACCATTACTTTCACACTGTTTGCAATTATTCCTTTTATACGATGGAAAAGCTGCTGTATTTATATCGTATTTTATGCTTCTGGCGTTGACTGCTAAGGACCTAACTATTCGATCTGGTGGAGCAACGAACTAGAGTGAAGCCTAGGTTGCTCGGAATGTAGAAATGACCATAACTTTCACACTGGTTGCAATTATTCGTTTTATACGATGGAAAAACTGTTGTATTTATAATGTATTTTATGCTTCTGGCTTCACTTCTTAGGCCCTAACTATTCGATCTGGTGGAACAACGCCCTAGGGTGAAGCCTAGGTTGCCCGGAACGTAGAAATGACCATAACTTTTACACTGGTAGCAATTACTCGTTTTATACAATGTAAAAACTGTTCTTTTTATTTTGTATTTTATGCTTCGGGCGTTGACTTCTAAGGCCCTAACTGTTTGATCTGGTGGAGCAACGCCCTAGAGTGAAGCCCAGGTTGCCCGGAACGTAGAAATGACAATTACTTTCACACTGCTTTGCAATTATACCTTTTATACGATGCAAAAGCTGTTGTATTTATTTCGTATTTTATGCTTCTGGCGTTGACTTCTAAGGACCTAACTATTCGATCTGGTGGAGCAACGCCCTAGAGTGAAGCCTAGGTTGCTCGGAATGTAGAAATAACCATAACTTTCACACTGGTTGCAATTATTCGTTTTTTACGATGGTAAAGCTGTTCTATTTATATTGTATTTTATGCCTCTGGCGTTGACTTCTAAGGCCCTAGCTATTGGATCTAGTGGAGCAATGCCTCAGAGTTAAGTCTAGGATGCCCGAAACGCCGAAATGGTCATTACTTTCACGCTTGTTGCAATTATTCCTGTTATACGATGAAAAGACCGGTGTATTTTTATTGTATTTTATGCTTCAGGCGTAGGCTTCTAAGGCCGTAACTATTCGATATGGTGGAGCACGGCCCTAGAGTGAAGCCTAGGTTGCCCGGAACGTAGAAATGACCATAACTTTTACACTGGTAGCAATTAATCGTTTTATACGATGGAAAAGCTGTTGCATTTAAATTGTATTTTATGCTTCTGGCGTTCACCTCTTAGGCCCTAACTGTTTGAGCTGGTGGAGCAAAGCCCTAGAGTGAAGCCTCGGTTGCCCGGAACGAAGAAATGACAATTACTTTCACACTGTTTGCAATTATTCGTTTTTTACGATGGAAAAGCTGTTGTATTTATATTGTATTTTATGCCTCTGGCGTTGACTTCTAAGGCCCTAGCTATTCGATCTAGTGGAGCAACGCCCTAGAGTGAAGCCCAGGTTGCCGGGAACGTAGAAATGACCATCACTTTCAAACTGGTTGCAATTAATCCTGTTGTACGATGGAAAAACTGTTGTATTTTTATTGCATTTTATGCTTCGGGCGTTGACTTCTAAGGCCCTATCTATTCAATCTGTTGGAGCAACGCCCTAGAGTGAAGCCTAGGTTGCTCGGAATGTAGAGATGACCATAACTTTCACACTGGTTGCAATTATTCGTTTTATACGATGGAAAAGCTGTTGTATTTATATTGTATTTTATGCTTCTGGCGTTCACTTCTTAGGCCCTAACTATTCGAGCTGGTGGAACAACGCCCTAGGGTGAAGCCTAGGTTGCCCGGAACGTAGAAATGACCATAACTTTTACACTGGTAGCAATTATTCGTTTTATACAACGGAAAAAATGTTCTATTTATTTTGTATTTTATGCTTCTGGCGTTCACTTCTTAGGCCCTAACTATTCGATCTGGTGGAACAACGCACTAGGGTGAAGCCTAGGTTGCCCGGAACGTAGAAATGACCATCACTTTCAAACTCGATGCAATTAATCCTGTTAAACGATGGAAAAACTGTTGTATTTTTATTGCATTTTATGCTTCGGGCGTTGACTTCTAAGGCCCAAACTATTCAATCTGTTGGAGCAACGCCCTAGAGTGAAGCCTAGGTTGCTCGGAATGTAGAAATGACCATAACTTTCATACTGGTTGCAATTATTCGTTTTATACGATGGAAAAACTGTTGTATTTATATTGTATTTTATGCTTCTGGCGTTCACTTCTTAGGACCTAACTATTCGATCTGGTGGAACAACGCCCTAGGGTGAAGCCTAGGTTGCCCAGAACGAAGAAATGATCATAACTTTTACACTGGTAGCAATTATTCGTTTTATACAATGGAAAAACTGTTGTATTTATATTGTATTTTATGCTTCTGGCGTGGACTTCTTAGGCCCTAGCTATTCGATCTGGTGGAGCAATGCCTCAGAGATAAGTCTAGGATGCCCGAAACGCCGAAATGATCATTACCTTCACGCTTGTTGCAATTATTCCTGTTATACGATGAAAAGACCGTTGTATTCTTATTGTATTTTATGCTTCAGGCGTAGGCTTCCAAGGCCGTAGCTATTCGATATGGTGGAGCACCGCCCTAGAGTGAAGCCTAGGTTTCCTGGAACGTACAAATGACAATCACTTTCACACGGATTGCAATTATTCCTGTTATAGGATGGAAAAACTGTTGTATTTTTATTGCATTTTATGCTTCGGGCGTTGACTTCTAAGGCCCTAACTATTCAATCTATTGGAGCAACGCCCTAGAGTGAAGCCTAGGTTGCTCGGAATGTAGTAATGACCATAACTTTCACACTGGTTGCAATTATTCCTTTTATACGATGGAAAAGTTGTTTTATTTATATTGTATTTTATGCTTCTGGCGTTCACTTGTTGGGCCATAACTATTCGATCTGGTGGAACAACGCCCTAGGGTGAAGCCTAGGTTGCCCGGAACGTAGAAATGATAATAACTTTTACACTGGTAGCAATTATCCGTTTTATACAATGGAAAAACTGTTCTATTTATTTTGTATTTTATGCTTCGGGCGTTGACTTCTAAGGCCCTAACCATTCGATCTGGTGGAGCAACGCCCTAGAGTGAAGCCTAGGTTGCCCGGTACGTATAAATGACCATCACTATCAAACTGGTTGCAATTATTTGTTTTATACGATGGAAAAGCTGTTGTATTTATATCGTATTTTATGCTTCTGGCGTTGACTTCTTAGGCCCTAACTATTCCTTCTAGTGGAACAACGCCCTACGGTGAAGCCTAGGTTGCCCGGAACGTAGAAATGACCATAACTTTTACACTGGCAGCAATTATTCGTTTTATACAATGGAAAAACCGTTCTATTTATTTTGTATTTTATGCTTCGGGCGTTGACTTCTGAGGCCGTTGCTATTCGATGTGGTGGAAGAACGCCATAGAGTGAAGACTAGGTAGCCCGGATCGTAGAAATGTCCATATCTTTCACACTGTTTGCAATTTTTCGTTTTATACGATGGAAAAACTGTTTTATTTATTTTGTATTTTATGCTTCGGGCGTTGACTTCTAAGGCCCTAACTATTCGATCTGGTGGAGCAACGCCCTAGAGTTAAGCCTAGGTTGCCCGGAACGTAGAAATGACCATAACTTCCACACTGGTTGCAATTATTCGTTTTATACGATGGAAAAGCTGTTGTATTTATATCGTTTTTTATGCTCCTGGCGTTGACTTCTTAGGCCCTAACTATTCCATGTGGTGGAACAACGCCCTAGGGTAAAGCCCAGATAGCGCGGAACGTAGAAATGACCATAACTTTCACACTGGTAGCAATTTTTCGTTTTATACGATGGAAAAACTGTTCTATTTATTTTGTATTTTATGCTTCGGGCGTTGACTTCTAAGGCCCTAACCATTCGATCTGGTGGAGCAACGCCCTCGAGTGAAGCCTAGGTTGCCCGGTACGTAGAAATGACCATAACTTTCACACTGGTAACAATTTTTCGTTTTATACGATGGAAAAACTGTTCTATTTATTTTATATTTTATGCTTCGGGCGTTGACTTCTAAGGCCCTAACTATTCGATCTGGTGGAGCAACGCCCTAGAGTCAAGCCTAGGTTGCCCGGTACGTAGAAATGACCATCACTATCAAACTGGTTACAATTATTCGTTTTATACGATGGAAAAACTGTTGTATTTTTATTGCATTTTATGCGTCTGGCGTTCACTTCTTAGGCCCTAACTATTCGATCTGGTGGAACAACGCCAGAGGGTGAAGCCTAGGTTGGCCGGAACGTAGAAATGAAAATAGCTTTTACACTCGTAGCAATTATTCGTTTTATACAATGGAAAAACCGTTCTATTTATTTTGTATTTTATGCTTCGGGCGTTGACTTCTAAGGCCCTAACTATTCAATCTGTTGGAGCAAAGCCCTATGGTGAAGCCTAGGTTGCTCGGAAAGTAGAAATGACCATAAGTTTCATACTGGTTGCAATTATTCGTTTTATACGATGGAAAAACTGTTGCATCTTTATTGTATTTTATGCTTCTGGCGTTGACTTCTAAGGCCCCAACTAGTCGATCTGGTGTAACAACGCCCTAGAGTGAAGCCTAGGTTGCCCGGAACGTAGAAATGACCATCACTTTCAAACTGGTTGGAATTATTCCTGTTATGCGATCGAAAAACTGTTGTGTCTTTATTGCAATCTATGCTTCGGGCGTTGGCTTCTAAGGCCCTAACTATTCAATGTGGTGCAGCAACGCCCTAGGGTAAAGCCTAGGTTGCCCGGAAAGTAGAAATGACCATTACCTTCACACTGTTTGCAATTATTCATTTTATGCGATGGAAAAGCTGTTGTACTTATATTGTAATTTATGCTTCTGGCGTTGACTTCTAAGGCCGTAGCTACTAGATATGGTGGAGCAACGCCCTAGAGTGACGCCTAGGTTATCCGGAACGTAGAAATGACCATTACTTTCACACTGTTTGCAATTATTCATTTTATACGATGGAAAAGCTGTTGTATTTATATTGTATTTTATGCTCCTGGCGTTGACTTCTAAGTCCCTAGCAATCCCATCTGGTGGGGCAACACCCTAGAGTGAAGCCTAGGTTGCCCGGAACGTAGAAGTGACCATAACTTTCACACTGGTTACCATTATTCGTTTTATACGATGGAAAAGCTGTTGTATTTATATCGTATTTTATGCTTCTGGCGTTGACTTTTAAGGCCGTTGCTATTAGATGTGGTAGAGCAACGCCCTTGAGTGTCTCATAGGTTGCCCGGAACGTAGAAATGACCATTACTTTCACAACTTTTGCAAATATACATTTTATACGATGGAAAAACTGTTGTACTTGTATTGCATTTTATTCTTCTGGCGTTGAATTATAAGTCCCTAGCTATTCTATCTGGTGGTGCAACGCCCTAGAGTGAAACCTAGGTTACCCGAAACGTAGAAATGACCAGTACTTTCACACTGTTTGCAGTTATTCCTGTTGTATGACGGAAAAACTGTTGCATCTTTATTGTATTTTATGCTTCTGGCGTTAACTTCTAAGGCCCTAACCATTCCATCTGGTGAAGCAACGCCCTAGGGTCAAGCCTAGGTTGCCCGGAACGTAGAAATGACCATAACGTTCACACTGGTAGCAATTATTCGTTTTACACATGGAAAATCTGTTCTATTTATTTTGTATTTTATGCTTCGGGCGTTGACTTCTAAGGCACTAACTATTCGATCGGTAGAGCAACGGCCTAGATTGAAGCCTAGGTTGCCCGGAACGTAGAAATGACCATAGCGTTCACACTGGTAGCAATTATTCGTTTTATACATGGAAAATCTGTTCTATTTATTTTGTATTTTATGCTTCGGGCGTTGACTTCTAAGGCCCTAACTATTCCATCTGGTGGACCAACGCACTAGGCTGAAGCCTAGGTTGCCCGGAACGTAGAAATGACCATAACTTTCACACTGGTAGCAATTATTCGTTTTATACATGTAAGAACTGTTCTATTTATTTTGTATTTTAAGCTTCTGGCGTTGACTTCTAAGGCGCTAACTATTCGATCTGGTGGTACAACGCCCTAGAGTGAAGCCTAGGTTGCCGGGAACGTGGAAATGACCATAACTTTCACACTGTTTGCCATTATTCGTTTTATACGATGGAAAAGCTGTTGTATTTATATCGTATTTTATGCTTCTGGCGTTGACTTCTTAGGCCCTAACTATTCCATCTGGTGGAACAACGCACTAGGGTGAAGCCTAGGTTGCCCGGAACGTAGAAATGACCATAACTTTCACACTGGTAGCAATTATTCGTTTTATACATGTAAGAACTGTTCTATTTATTTTGTATTTTAAGCTTCTGGCGTTGACTTCTAAGGCCCTAACTATTCGATCTGGTGGTACAACGCCCTAGAGTGAAGCCTAGGTTGCCGGGAACGTGGAAATGACCATAACTTTCACACTGTTTGCCATTATTCGTTTTATACGATGGAAAGGTTGTTGTATTTATATCATATTTTATGCTTCTGGCGTTGACATCTTAGGCCCCAACTATTCCTTCTGGTGGTGCAACGCCCTATGGTGACGCCTAGGTTGCCCGCAACGTAGAAATGACCATAACTTTCACACAGGAAGCAATTATTCGTTTTATACATGGAAAAGCTGTTCTATTTATTTTGTATTTTATGCTTCGGGCGTTGACTTCTAAAGCCCTAGCTATTCGATCTGGTGGAGCAACGTCCTAGAGTGAAGCCTAGGTTGCCCGGAACGTAGAAATGACCATAACTTTCACACTGGTTGCCATTATTCGTTTTATACGATGGTAAAGCTGTTGTATTTATATCGTATTTTATGCTTCTGGCGTTGACTTCTTAGGCCCTAACTATTCCATCTGGTGGAACAACGCACTAGGGTGAAGCCTAGGTTGCCCGGAACGTAGAAATGACCTTAGCTTTCACACTGGTAGCAATTATTCGTTTTATACATGTAAGAACTGTTCTATTTATTTTGTATTTTATGCTTCTGGCGCTGACTTCTAAGGCCCTAACTATTCGATCTGGTGGTACAACGCCCTAGAGTGAAGCCTAGGTTGCCCGGAACGTAGAAATGACCATCACTTTCGCACTGGTTGCAATTATTCCTGTTGTACGATGGAAAAACTCTTTTATATTTATCGTATTTTTAGCTTCGGGCGTTGACTTCTATGGCCCTACCTATTCGATCTGGTGGAGCAACGCCCTACAGTGAAGCCTAGGTTGTCCGGAACGTAGATATGACCATAACCTTCACACAGGTTGCAATTATTCGTTTTATACGATTGAAAGACTGTTGTATTTATTTTGTAGTTTATGCTTCTGGCGTTGAATTCCAAGGCCGCAACACTTCGACCTGGTGGAGCAATGCCTCAGAGTTAAGTCTAGGATGCCCGAAACGTCGAAATGATCATTAATTTCTCACTGGTTGCAACTATTCATGCCATACGATGGAAAAACTGTTGCATTTTTATTGTTTTTTCTGCTTCTCGCTTTGACTTCTAAGGTCCTAGCTATTCGATCAGGTGAGGCAACGTCCAAGGGGGAAGCCTATGTTGCTCGGAACGTAGAAATGACCATAACTTTCACACTGGGTGCAATTATTCGTTTTATACGATGGAAAAGCTATTGTATTTATATTGTATTTTATGCTTCTGGCGTTGACTTCTTAGGCCCTAACTATTCGATCTTGTGGAGCAGTGCCTCAGAGCTAAGTCTAGGATGCCCGAAACGTCGAAATGGTCATTACTTTCGCCCTGGTTGCAATTATTCCTGTTATACGATGGAAAAGCTGTTGTATTTATATCGTATTTTATGCTTCTGGCGTTGACTTCTTAGGCCCTAACTATTCCATCTGGTGGACCAACGCACTAGGGTGAAGCCTAGGTTGCCCGGAACGTAGAAATGACCATAACTTTCACACTGGTAGCAATTATTCGTTTTATACATGTAAGAACTGTTCTATTTATTTTGTATTTTAAGCTTCTGGCGTTGACTTCTAAGGCGCTAACTATTCGAT
This sequence comes from Calliopsis andreniformis, assembly GCF_051401765.1. Lineage (NCBI taxonomy): Eukaryota > Metazoa > Arthropoda > Insecta > Hymenoptera > Andrenidae > Calliopsis > Calliopsis andreniformis. Next base: position 10,301,092 of record NC_135072.1, read on the forward strand.
CTGGTGGTACAACGCCCTAGAGTGAAGCCTAGGTTGCCGGGAACGTGGAAATGACCATAACTTTCACACTGTTTGCCATTATTCGTTTTATACGATGGAAAAGCTGTTGTATTTATATCGTATTTTATGCTTCTGGCGTTGACTTCTTAGGCCCTAACTATTCCATCTGGTGGAACAACGCCCTAGAGTGAAGCCTAGGTTGCCGGGAACGTGGAAATGACCATAACTTTCACACTGTTTGCCATTATTCGTTTTATACGATGGAAAAGCTGTTGTATTTATATCGTATTTTATGCTTCTGGCGTTGACTTCTTAGGCCCTAACTATTCCATCTGGTGGAACAACGCACTAGGGTGAAGCCTAGGTTGCCCGGAACGTAGAAATGACCATAACTTTCACACTGGTTGCCATTATTCGTTTTATACGATGGTAAAGCTGTTGTATTTATATCGTATTTTATGCTTCTGGCGTTGACTTCTTAGGCCCTAACTATTCCATCTGGTGGAACAACGCACTAGGGTGAAGCCTAGGTTGCCCGGAACGTAGAAATGACCTTAGCTTTCACACTGGTAGCAATTATTCGTTTTATACATGTAAGAACTGTTCTATTTATTTTGTATTTTATGCTTCTGGCGCTGACTTCTAAGGCCCTAACTATTCGATCTGGTGGTACAACGCCCTAGAGTGAAGCCTAGGTTGCCCGGAACGTAGAAATGACCATCACTTTCGCACTGGTTGCAATTATTCCTGTTGTACGATGGAAAAACTCTTTTATATTTATCGTATTTTTAGCTTCGGGCGTTGACTTCTATGGCCCTACCTATTCGATCTGGTGGAGCAACGCCCTACAGTGAAGCCTAGGTTGTCCGGAACGTAGATATGACCATAACCTTCACACAGGTTGCAATTATTCGTTTTATACGATTGAAAGACTGTTGTATTTATTTTGTAGTTTATGCTTCTGGCGTTGAATTCCAAGGCCGCAACACTTCGACCTGGTGGAGCAATGCCTCAGAGTTAAGTCTAGGATGCCCGAAACGTCGAAATGATCATTAATTTCTCACTGGTTGCAACTATTCATGCCATACGATGGAAAAACTGTTGCATTTTTATTGTTTTTTCTGCTTCTCGCTTTGACTTCTAAGGTCCTAGCTATTCGATCAGGTGAGGCAACGTCCAAGAGGGAAGCCTATGTTGCCCGGAACGTAGAAATGACCATAACTTTCACACTGGGTGCAATTATTCGTTTTATACGATGGAAAGGTTGTTGTATTTATATCATATTTTATGCTTCTGGCGTTGACATCTTAGGCCCCAACTATTCCTTCTGGTGGTGCAACGCCCTATGGTGACGCCTAGGTTGCCCGCAACGTAGAAATGACTATAACTTTCACACAGGAAGCAATTATTCGTTTTATACATGGAAAAGCTGTTCTATTTATTTTGTATTTTATGCTTCGGGCGTTGACTTCTAAAGCCCTAGCTATTCGATCTGGTGGAGCAACGTCCTAGAGTGAAGCCTAGGTTGCCCGGAACGTAGAAATGACCATAACTTTCACACTGGTTGCCATTATTCGTTTTATACGATGGTAAAGCTGTTGTATTTATATCGTATTTTATGCTTCTGGCGTTCACTTCTTAGGCCCTAACTATTCGATATGGTGGAACAACGCCCTTGAGTGAAGCCTAGGTTGCCTGGAACGTAGAAATGACCATCACTTTCAAACTGGTTGCAATTAATCCTGTTGTACGATGGAAAAACTGTTGTATTTTTATTGCATTTTATGCTTCGGGCGTTGACTTCTAAGGCCCTAACTATTCAATCTTTTGGAGCAACGCCCTAGAGTGAAGCCTAGGTTGCTCGGAATGTAGAAATGACCATAACTTTCACACTGGTTGCAATTATTCGTTTTATACGATGGAAAAGCTGTTGTATTTATATTGTATTTTATGCTTCTGGCGTTCACTTCTTAGGCCCTAACTATTCGAGCTGGTGGAACAACGCCCTAGGGTGACGCCTCGGTTGCCCGGAACGTAGAAATGACCATAACTTTTACACTGGTAGCAATTACTCGTTTTATACAATGGAAAAAATGTTCTATTTATTTTGTATTTTATGCTTCGGGCGTTGACTTCTAAGGCCTTAACTGTTTGATCTGGTGGAGCAACGCCCTAGAGTGAAGCCTAGGTTGCCCGGAACGTAGAAATGACCATTACTTTAACACTGTTTGCAATTATTCCTTTTACTCGATGGTAAAACTGTTCTATTTATTTTGTATTTTATGCTTCGGGCGTTGACTTCTAAGGCCCTAACTGTTTGATCTGGTGGAGCAACGCCGTACAGTGAAGCCTAGGGTGCCCGGAACGTAGATATGACCATAACATTCACACAGGTTGCAATTATTCGTTTTATACGGTGTAAAGGCTGGTGTATTTATTTTGTATTTTATTCTTCTGGTGTTGACTTCTTAGGCCCTAACTATTCGTTCTGGTGGAACAACGCCGTAGAGTGAAGCCTAGGTTGCCCCGAAAGTAGAAATGACCATTACTTTCACACTGTTTGCAATTATTCCTTTTATACGATGGAAAAGCTGCTGTATTTATATCGTATTTTATGCTTCTGGCGTTGACTGCTAAGGACCTAACTATTCGATCTGGTGGAGCAACGCCCTAGAGTGAAGCCTAGGTTGCTCGGAATGTAGAAATGACCATAACTTTCACACTGGTTGCAATTATTCGTTTTATACGATGGAAAAACTGTTGTATTTATAATGTATTTTATGCTTCTGGCGTTCACTTCTTAGGCCCTAACTATTCGATCTGGTGGAACAACGCCCTAGGGTGAAGCCTAGGTTGCCCGGAACGTAGAAATGACCATAACTTTTACACTGGTAGCAATTATTCGTTTTATACAATGTAAAACTGTTCTTTTTATTTTGTATTTTATGCTTCGGGCGTTGACTTCTAAGGCCCTAACTGTTTGATCTGGTGGAGCAACGCCCTAGAGTGAAGCCCAGGTTGCCCGGAACGTAGAAATGACAATTACTTTCACACTGCTTTGCAATTATTCCTTTTATACGATGCAAAAGCTGTTGTATTTATTTCGTATTTTATGCTTCTGGCGTTGACTTCTAAGGACCTAACTATTCGATCTGGTGGAGCAACGCCCTAGAGTGAAGCCTAGGTTGCTCGGAATGTAGAAATAACCATAACTTTCACACTGGTTGCAATTATTCGTTTTTTACGATGGTAAAGCTGTTGTATTTATATTGTATTTTATGCCTCTGGCGTTGACTTCTAAGGCCCTAGCTATTGGATCTAGTGGAGCAATGCCTCAGAGTTAAGTCTAGGATGCCCGAAACGCCGAAATGGTCATTACTTTCACGCTTGTTGCAATTACTCCTGTTATACGATGAAAAGACCGGTGTATTTTTATTGTATTTTATGCTTCGGGCGTTGACTTCTAAGGCCCTAACTATTCAATCTTTTGGAGCAACGCCCTAGAGTGAAGCCTAGGTTGCTCGGAATGTAGAAATGACCATAACTTTCACACTGGTTGCAATTATTCGTTTTATACGATGGAAAAGCTGTTGTATTTATATTGTATTTTATGCTTCTGGCGTTCACTTCTTAGGCCCTAACTATTCGAGCTGGTGGAACAACGCCCTAGGGTGACGCCTAGGTTGCCCGGAACGTAGAAATGACCATAACTTTTACACTGGTAGCAATTACTCGTTTTATACAATGGAAAAAATGTTCTATTTATTTTGTATTTTATGCTTCGGGCGTTGACTTCTAAGGCCTTAACTGTTTGATCTGGTGGAGAAACGCCCTAGAGTGAAGCCTAGGTTGCCCGGAACGTAGAAATGACCATTACTTTAACACTGTTTGCAATTATTCCTTTTACTCGATGGTAAAACTGTTCTATTTATTTTGTATTTTATGCTTCGGGCGTTGACTTCTAAGGCCCTAACTGTTTGATCTGGTGGAGCAACGCCGTACAGTGAAGCCTAGGGTGCCCGGAACGTAGATATGACCATAACATTCACACAGGTTGCAATTATTCGTTTTATACGGTGTAAAGGCTGGTGTATTTATTTTGTATTTTATTCTTCTGGTGTTGACTTCTTAGGCCCTAACTATTCGTTCTGGTGGAACAACGCCGTAGAGTGAAGCCTAGGTTGCCCCGAAAGTAGAAATGACCATTACTTTCACACTGTTTGCAATTATTCCTTTTATACGATGGAAAAGCTGCTGTATTTATATCGTATTTTATGCTTCTGGCGTTGACTGCTAAGGACCTAACTATTCGATCTGGTGGAGCAACGCCCTAGAGTGAAGCCTAGGTTGCTCGGAATGTAGAAATGACCATAACTTTCACACTGGTTGCAATTATTCGTTTTATACGATGGAAAAACTGTTGTATTTATAATGTATTTTATGCTTCTGGCGTTCACTTCTTAGGCCCTAACTATTCGATCTGGTGGAACAACGCCCTAGGGTGAAGCCTAGGTTGCCCGGAACGTAGAAATGACCATAACTTTTACACTGGTAGCAATTATTCGTTTTATACAATGTAAAACTGTTCTTTTTATTTTGTATTTTATGCTTCGGGCGTTGACTTCTAAGGCCCTAACTGTTTGATCTGGTGGAGCAACGCCCTAGAGTGAAGCCCAGGTTGCCCGGAACGTAGAAATGACAATTACTTTCACACTGCTTTGCAATTATTCCTTTTATACGATGCAAAAGCTGTTGTATTTATTTCGTATTTTATGCTTCTGGCGTTGACTTCTAAGGACCTAACTATTCGATCTGGTGGAGCAACGCCCTAGAGTGAAGCCTAGGTTGCTCGGAATGTAGAAATAACCATAACTTTCACACTGGTTGCAATTATTCGTTTTTTACGATGGTAAAGCTGTTGTATTTATATTGTATTTTATGCCTCTGGCGTTGACTTCTAAGGCCCTAGCTATTGGATCTAGTGGAGCAATGCCTCAGAGTTAAGTCTAGGATGCCCGAAACGCCGAAATGGTCATTACTTTCACGCTTGTTGCAATTACTCCTGTTATACGATGAAAAGACCGGTGTATTTTTATTGTATTTTATGCTTCAGGCGTAGGCTTCTAAGGCCGTAACTATTCGATATGGTGGAGCACGGCCCTAGAGTGAAGCCTAGGTTGCCCGGAACGTAGAAATGACCATAACTTTTACACTGGTAGCAATTAATCGTTTTATACGATGGAAAAGCTGTTGCATTTAAATTGTATTTTATGCTTCTGGCGTTCACCTCTTAGGCCCTAACTGTTTGAGCTGGTGGAGCAAAGCCCTAGAGTGAAGCCTCGGTTGCCCGGAACGAAGAAATGACAATTACTTTCACACTGTTTGCAATTATTCGTTTTTTACGATGGAAAAGCTGTTGTATTTATATTGTATTTTATGCCTCTGGCGTTGACTTCTAAGGCCCTAGCTATTCGATCTAGTGGAGCAACGCCCTAGAGTGAAGCCCAGGTTGCCGGGAACGTAGAAATGACCATCACTTTCAAACTGGTTGCAATTAATCCTGTTGTACGATGGAAAAACTGTTGTATTTTTATTGCATTTTATGCTTCGGGCGTTGACTTCTAAGGCCCTAACTGTTTGATCTGGTGGAGCAACGCCCTAGAGTGAAGCCCAGGTTGCCCGGAACGTAGAAATGACAATTACTTTCACACTGCTTTGCAATTATTCCTTTTATACGATGCAAAAGCTGTTGTATTTATTTCGTATTTTATGCTTCTGGCGTTGACTTCTAAGGACCTAACTATTCGATCTGGTGGAGCAACGCCCTAGAGTGAAGCCTAGGTTGCTCGGAATGTAGAAATAACCATAACTTTCACACTGGTTGCAATTATTCGTTTTTTACGATGGTAAAGCTGTTGTATTTATATTGTATTTTATGCCTCTGGCGTTGACTTCTAAGGCCCTAGCTATTGGATCTAGTGGAGCAATGCCTCAGAGTTAAGTCTAGGATGCCCGAAACGCCGAAATGGTCATTACTTTCACGCTTGTTGCAATTACTCCTGTTATACGATGAAAAGACCGGTGTATTTTTATTGTATTTTATGCTTCGGGCGTTGACTTCTAAGGCCCTAACTATTCAATCTTTTGGAGCAACGCCCTAGAGTGAAGCCTAGGTTGCTCGGAATGTAGAAATGACCATAACTTTCACACTGGTTGCAATTATTCGTTTTATACGATGGAAAAGCTGTTGTATTTATATTGTATTTTATGCTTCTGGCGTTCACTTCTTAGGCCCTAACTATTCGAGCTGGTGGAACAACGCCCTAGGGTGACGCCTAGGTTGCCCGGAACGTAGAAATGACCATAACTTTTACACTGGTAGCAATTACTCGTTTTATACAATGGAAAAAATGTTCTATTTATTTTGTATTTTATGCTTCGGGCGTTGACTTCTAAGGCCTTAACTGTTTGATCTGGTGGAGAAACGCCCTAGAGTGAAGCCTAGGTTGCCCGGAACGTAGAAATGACCATTACTTTAACACTGTTTGCAATTATTCCTTTTACTCGATGGTAAAACTGTTCTATTTATTTTGTATTTTATGCTTCGGGCGTTGACTTCTAAGGCCCTAACTGTTTGATCTGGTGGAGCAACGCCGTACAGTGAAGCCTAGGGTGCCCGGAACGTAGATATGACCATAACATTCACACAGGTTGCAATTATTCGTTTTATACGGTGTAAAGGCTGGTGTATTTATTTTGTATTTTATTCTTCTGGTGTTGACTTCTTAGGCCCTAACTATTCGTTCTGGTGGAACAACGCCGTAGAGTGAAGCCTAGGTTGCCCCGAAAGTAGAAATGACCATTACTTTCACACTGTTTGCAATTATTCCTTTTATACGATGGAAAAGCTGCTGTATTTATATCGTATTTTATGCTTCTGGCGTTGACTGCTAAGGACCTAACTATTCGATCTGGTGGAGCAACGCCCTAGAGTGAAGCCTAGGTTGCTCGGAATGTAGAAATGACCATAACTTTCACACTGGTTGCAATTATTCGTTTTATACGATGGAAAAACTGTTGTATTTATAATGTATTTTATGCTTCTGGCGTTCACTTCTTAGGCCCTAACTATTCGATCTGGTGGAACAACGCCCTAGGGTGAAGCCTAGGTTGCCCGGAACGTAGAAATGACCATAACTTTTACACTGGTAGCAATTATTCGTTTTATACAATGTAAAACTGTTCATTTTATTTTGTATTTTATGCTTCGGGCGTTGACTTCTAAGGCCCTAACTGTTTGATCTGGTGGAGCAACGCCCTAGAGTGAAGCCCAGGTTGCCCGGAACGTAGAAATGACAATTACTTTCACACTGCTTTGCAATTATTCCTTTTATACGATGCAAAAGCTGTTGTATTTATTTCGTATTTTATGCTTCTGGCGTTGACTTCTAAGGACCTAACTATTCGATCTGGTGGAGCAACGCCCTAGAGTGAAGCCTAGGTTGCTCGGAATGTAGAAATAACCATAACTTTCACACTGGTTGCAATTATTCGTTTTTTACGATGGTAAAGCTGTTGTATTTATATTGTATTTTATGCCTCTGGCGTTGACTTCTAAGGCCCTAGCTATTGGATCTAGTGGAGCAATGCCTCAGAGTTAAGTCTAGGATGCCCGAAACGCCGAAATGGTCATTACTTTCACGCTTGTTGCAATTACTCCTGTTATACGATGAAAAGACCGGTGTATTTTTATTGTATTTTATGCTTCAGGCGTAGGCTTCTAAGGCCGTAACTATTCGATATGGTGGAGCACGGCCCTAGAGTGAAGCCTAGGTTGCCCGGAACGTAGAAATGACCATAACTTTTACACTGGTAGCAATTAATCGTTTTATACGATGGAAAAGCTGTTGCATTTAAATTGTATTTTATGCTTCTGGCGTTCACCTCTTAGGCCCTAACTGTTTGAGCTGGTGGAGCAAAGCCCTAGAGTGAAGCCTCGGTTGCCCGGAACGAAGAAATGACAATTACTTTCACACTGTTTGCAATTATTCGTTTTTTACGATGGAAAAGCTGTTGTATTTATATTGTATTTTATGCCTCTGGCGTTGACTTCTAAGGCCCTAGCTATTCGATCTGGTGGAACAACGCACTAGGGTGAAGCCTAGGTTGCCCGGAACGTAGAAATGACCATCACTTTCAAACTCGATGCAATTAATCCTGTTAAACGATGGAAAAACTGTTGTATTTTTATTGCATTTTATGCTTCGGGCGTTGACTTCTAAGGCCCAAACTATTCAATCTGTTGGAGCAACGCCCTAGAGTGAAGCCTAGGTTGCTCGGAATGTAGAAATGACCATAACTTTCATACTGGTTGCAATTATTCGTTTTATACGATGGAAAAACTGTTGTATTTATATTGTATTTTATGCTTCTGGCGTTCACTTCTTAGGACCTAACTATTCGATCTGGTGGAACAACGCCCTAGGGTGAAGCCTAGGTTGCCCGGAACGAAGAAATGATCATAACTTTTACACTGGTAGCAATTATTCGTTTTATACAATGGAAAAACTGTTGTATTTATATTGTATTTTATGCTTCTGGCGTGGACTTCTTAGGCCCTAGCTATTCGATCTGGTGGAGCAATGCCTCAGAGATAAGTCTAGGATGCCCGAAACGCCGAAATGATCATTACCTTCACGCTTGTTGCAATTGTTCCTGTTATACGATGAAAAGGCCGTTGTATTCTTATTGTATTTTATGCTTCAGGCGTAGGCTTCCAAGGCCGTAGCTATTCGATATGGTGGAGCACCGCCCTAGAGTGAAGCCTAGGTTTCGTGGAACGTACAAATGACAATCACTTTCACACGGATTGCAATTATTCCTGTTATAGGATGGAAAAACTGTTGTATTTTTATTGCATTTTATGCTTCGGGCGTTGACTTCTAAGGCCCTAACTATTCAATCTGTTGGAGCAACGCCCTAGAGTGAAGCCTAGGTTGCTCGGAATGTAGTAATGACCATAACTTTCACACTGGTTGCAATTATTCCTTTTATACGATGGAAAAGTTGTTGTATTTATATTGTATTTTATGCTTCTGGCGTTCACTTCTTAGGCCATAGCTATTCGATCTGGTGGAACAACGCCCAAGGGTGAAGCCTAGGTTGCCCGGAACGTAGAAATCATAATAACTTTTACACTGGTAGCAATTATCCGTTTTATACAATGGAAAAACTGTTCTATTTATATTGTATTTTATGCTTCGGGCGTTGACTTCTAAGGCCCGAACTGTTTGATCTGGTGGAGCAACGCTCTAGAGTGAAGCCTAGGTTGCCCGGAACGTAGAAATGACCATTACCTTCACACTGTTTGCAATTATTCCTTTTATACGATGGAAAAGCTGTTGTATTTATATTGTATTTTATGCTTCTGGCGTTGACTTCTTAGGCCCTAACTATTTGATCAGGTGGAGCAACGCCCTAGAGTGAAGCCTGGGTTGCTCGGAATGTAGAAAGGACCATAACTTTCACACTGGTTGCAATAATTCGTTTAATACGATGGAAAAGCTGTTGTATTTATATCGTATTTTATGCTTCTGGCGTCGACTTCTTAGGCCCTAACTATTCCATCTGGTGGAACAACGCCCTAGGGTAAAGCCAAGATTGCGCGGAACGTAGAAATGACCATAACTTTCACACTGGTTGCTATCATTCGTGTTATATGATGGAAACACTGTTGTATTTATATTGTATTTTGTGCTTCTGGCGTTGACGTCTTAGGCCGTAACTATTCGATCTGGTGGAGCAACGCCCTGGAGTGAAACCTAGGTTGCCCGGAACGTAGAAATGACCATAACTTTCACACTGGTAGCAATTATTTGTTTTATACGATGGAAAAGCTGTTGTATTTATATCGTATTTTATGCCTCTGGCGTTGACTTCTTAGGCCGTAACTATTCGATCTGGTGGAGCAACAGCCTGGAGTGAAACCTAGGTTGCCCGGAACGTAGAAATGACCATAACTTTCACACTGGTAGCAATTATTCGTTTTATACGATGGAAAAACTGTTCTATTTATTTTGTACTTTATGGTTCGGGCGTTGACTTCTAAGGCCCTAACTATTCGATCTGGTGGAGCAACGCCCTAGAGTAAAGCCTAGGTTGCCCGGTACGTAGAAATGACCATCACTATCAAACTGGTTGCAATTATTTGTTTTATACGATGGAAAAGCTGTTGTATTTATATCGTATTTTATGCTTCTGGCGTTGACTTCTTAGGCCCTAACTATTCCTTCTAGTGGAACAACGCCCTACGGTGAAGCCTAGGTTGCCCGGATCGTAGAAATGTCCATATCTTTCACACTGTTTGCAATTTTTCGTTTTATACGATGGAAAAACTGTTTTATTTATTTTGTATTTTATGCTTCGGGCGATGACTTCTAAGGCCCTAACTATTCGATCTGGTGGAGCAACGCCCTAGAGTTAAGCCTAGGTTGCCCGGAACGTAGAAATGACCATTACTTTCACACTGTTTGCAATTATTCATTTTATACGATGGAAAAGCTGTTGTATTTATATTGTATTTCATGCTCCTGGCGTTGACTTCTAAGTCCCTAGCAATCCCATCTGGTGGGGCAACACCCTAGAGTGAAGCCTAGGTTGCCGGGAACGTGGAAATGACCATAACTTTCACACTGTTTGCCATTATTCGTTTTATACGATGGAAAGGTTGATGTATTTATATCATATTTTATGCTTCTGGCGTTGACATCTTAGGACCCAACAATTCCATCTGGTGGAGCAACGCCCTATGGTGACGCCTAGATTGCCCGGAACGTAGTAATGATCATAACGTTCACACTGGAAACAATTATTCGTTTTATACATGGAACAGCTGTTCTATTTATTTTGTATTTTATGCTTCGCGCGTTGACTTCTAAGGCCCTAACTATTCGATTGGGTGGAGCAACGGCCTAGAGTGAAGCCTAGGTTGCCCGGAACGTAGAAATGACCATAGCTTTCACACTGGTTGCTATTATTCGTTTTGTACGATGGAATACCTGTTATATTTATATTGTATTTTATGCTTCTGCCGTTGACTTCTTAGGCCCTAACTATTCGATGTGGTGGAACAACGCCCCAGAGTGAAGCCTAGGTTGCCCGGAACGTAGAAATGACCATCACTTTCACACTGGTTGCAATTATTCCTGTTATTCGGTGGAAAAACTGTTGTATATTTATCGTATTTTATGTTTCGGGCGTTGACTTCTATGGCCCTACCTGTCCGATCTGGTGGAGCAACACCCTACAGTGAAGCCTAGTTTGTCCGGAACGTAGATATGACCATAACCTTCACACAGGTTGCAATTATTCGTTTTATACGATTGAAAGACTGTTGTATTTATTTTGTAGTTTATGATTCTGGCGTTGAATTCCAAGGCCCTAACACTTCGACCTGGTGGAGCAATGCCTCAGAGTTAAGTCTAGGATGCCCGAAACGTCGAAATGATCGTTACTTTCACACTGGTTGCAATTATTCATGCTATACGATTGAAGAACTGTTGCATTTTTATTGTATTTTCTGCTTCTGTATTTGAATTCAAAGGTCCTAGCTATTCGATCTGGTGGGGCAACGTCCAAGAGTGAAGCATAGGTTGCCCGGAACGTTGCTATGACCATATCTTTCACACTGGTTGCAATTATTCCTGTTATGCGATGGAACAACTGTTGTATATATATTGTATTTTATGCTTCTGGCGTTGACTTCTAAGGCCCTAACTATCCGATCTGGTGGAGCAACGCCCAAGAGTGATGCCTAGGTTGCCCGGAACGTAGAAATGACCATTACCTTCACGCTTGCTGCAATTATTCCTGTTATACGATGAAAAAACTGTTGTATTTTTATTGCATTTTATGCTTCAGGCGTTGACTTCTACGGCCGTAGCTATTCGATGTGGCGGAGTAACGCCCTAGAGTGAAACCTGGGTCACCCGTATCGTAGAAAAAACCATCACTTTCACACTGGTTGCAATTATTCCTGTTATACGATGGTAAACCTGTTGCATTTTTATTGGTTTGTATGCTTCTGGCGTTGACTTCTTAGGCCCCAACTATTCCATCTGGTGGAGCAACACCCTATGGTGAAGCCTAGGTTGCCCGGAACGTAGAAATGACCACAGCTTTCACACTGGTTGCTATTATTCGTTTTATACGATGGAAAAACTGTTATATTTATATTGTATTTTATGCTTCTGCCGTTGACTTCTTAGGCCCTAACTATTCGATCTGGTGGAACAACGCCTCAGAGTTAAGCCTAGGATGCCCGAAACGTCGAAATGGTCATTACCTTCGCACTGGTTGCAATTAGTCATGCTATACGATGGAACATCAGTTGCATATTTATTGTATTTTATGCTTCTGGCGTTGACTTCTTTGTCCCTAGCTATTCGATCTGGTGGAGCAACGCCCTAGAGTGAAACATGGATTACACGGAACGTAGAAATGACCTGTACTTTCACACTGTTTGCAGTTATTCCTGTTATACGATGGAACAGCTGTTGCATCTTTATTGTAATTTATGCTTCTGGCGTTGACTTCTTAGGCCCTAACTATTCGATCTCGTGGAGCATCGCCCTAGAGTGAAGCCTAGGTTGCCCGGAACGTAGAAAAGACCATAACTTTCACACTGGTTGCTATTATTCGTTCTATACGATGGAAAAACTGTTATATTTATATTGTATCTTATGCTTCTGGCGTTGACTTCTTAGGCCCTAACAATTCGATCTGGTGGAACAACGCCCTAGAGTGAAGCCTAGGTTGCCTGGAACGTACAAATGACCATCACTTTCACACGGATTGCAATTATTCCTGTTATAGGATGGAAAGACTGTTGTATTTTTATTGTATTTTATGCTTCAGGCGTTGACTTCTTAGGCCGTATCTATTCGATGTGGTGGAAGAACGCCATAGAGTGAAGCCTAGGCTGCCAGGCACGTCGAAATGACCATAACTTTCACACTGGATGCTATTATTCGTTTTATACATGGAAAATCTGTTCTATTTATTTTGTATTTTATGCTTCGGGCGTTGACTTCTAAGGCACTAACTATTCGATCTGGTGGAGCAATACCCTACAGTGAAGCCTAGGTTGTCCGGAACGTAGATATGACCATAACCATCACACAGGTTGCAATTATTCGTTTTATACGATTGAAAGACTGTTGTATTTATTTTGTAGTTTATGCTTCTGGCGTTGAATTCCAAGGCCCTAACACTTCGACCTGTTGGATCAATGCCTCAGAGTTAAGTCTAGGATGCCCGAAACGTCGAAATGATCATTAATTTCTCACTGGTTGCAACTACTCATGCTATACGATGGAAAAACTGTTGCATTTTTATTGTTTTTTCTGCTTCTGGCTTTGACTTCTAAGGTCCTAGCTATTCGATCAGGTGAGCCAACATCCAAGAGGGAAGCCTATGTTGCCCGGAACGTAGAAATGACCATAACTTTCACACTGGGTGCAATTATTCGTTTTATACGATGGAAAAGCTATTGTATTTATATTGTATTTTAAGATTCTGGCGTTGACTTCTTAGGCCCTAACTATTCGATCTTGTGGAGCAATGCCTCAGAGTTAAGTCTAGGATGCCCGAAACGTCGAAATGATCGTTACTTTCACACTGGTTGCAATTATTCATGCTATACGATTGAAGAACTGTTGCATTTTTATTGTATTTTCTGCTTCTGTATTTGAATTCTAAGGTCCTAGCCATTCGATCTGGTGGGGCAACGCCTCAGAGTTAAGCCTAGGATGCCCGAAACGTCGAAACGGTCATTACTTTCGCACTGGTTGCAATTATCCCTGTTATACGATGGTAAAACTGTTGCATTTTTATTGTATTGTATGCTTCAGGCGATGACTTCTAAGGCCCTAACTATTCGATCTGGTGTAGCAACGCACTAGGGTGAAGCCTAGGTTGCCCGGAACGTGGAAATGACCATAACTTTCACACTGTTTGCCATTATTCGTTTTATACGATGAAAAAGCTGTTGTATATATATGATATTTTATGCTTCTGGCGTTGACTTCTTAGGTCCGTACTATTCCATCTGGTGGAACGACGCCCTCGGGTGAAGCCTAGGTTGCCCGCAACGTAGAAATGACCATTACTTTCACACAGGAAGCAATTATTCGTTTTATACATGGAAAAGCTGTTCTATTTATTTTGTATTTTATGCTTCGGGCGTTGACTTCTAAAGCCCTAGCTATTCGATCTGGTGGAGCAACGTCCTAGAGTGAAGCCTAGGTTGCCTGGAACGTAGAAATGACCATAACTTTCACACTGGTTGCCATTATTCGTTTTATACGATGGAAAAGCTGTTGTATTTATATCGTATTTTATGCTTCTGGCGTTGACTTCTTAGGCCCTAACTATTCCATCTGGTGGAACAACGCACTAGGGTGAAGCCTAGGTTGCCCGGAACGTAGAAATGACCATAACTTTCACACTGGTAGCAATTATTCGCTTTATACATGTAAGAACTGTTCTATTTATTTTGTATTTTAAGCTTCTGGCGTTGACTTCTAAGGCCCTAACTATTCGATCTGGTGGTACAACGCCCTAGAGTGAAGCCTAGGTTGCCGGGAACGTGGAAATGACCATAACTTTCACACTGTTTGCCATTATTCGTTTTATACGATGGAAAGGTTGTTGTATTTATATCATATTTTATGCTTCTGGCGTTGACATCTTAGGCCCCAACTATTCCATCTGGTGGTGCAACGCCCTATGGTGACGCCTAGGTTGCCCGCAACGTAGAAATGACCATAACTTTCACACAGGAAGCAATTATTCGTTTTATACATGGAAAAGCTGTTCTATTTATTTTGTATTTTATGCTTCGGGCGTTGACTTTTAAAGCCCTAGCTATTCGATCTGGTGGAGCAACGTCCTAGAGTGAAGCCTAGGTTGCCCGGAACGTAGAAATGACCATAACTTTCACACTGGTTGCCATTATTCGTTTTATACGATGGAAAAGCTGTTGTATTTATATCGTATTTTATGCTTCTGGCGTTGACTTCTTAGGCCCTAACTATTCCATCTGGTGGAACAACGCACTAGGGTGAAGCCTAGGTTGCCCGGAACGTAGAAATGACCTTAGCTTTCACACCGGTAGCAATTATTCGTTTTACACGATGGAAAAGCTATTGTATTTATATTGTATTTTATGCTGCTGGCGTTCACTTCTTAGGCCCTAACTATTCGATCTGGTGGAACAACGCCCTGGGGTGAAGCCTAGGTTGCCGGGAACGTAGAAATGATCATAACTTTCACACTGGTCGCTATTATTCGTTTTATACGATGGAGAAACAGTTATATTTATATTGTATTTTATGCTTCTGGCGTTGACTTCTGAGGCCCTAGCTGTTCGATCTGGTGGAACATCGCCCTAGAGTGAAGCCTAGGTTGCCCGGAACGTAGAAAAGACCATAACTTTCACACTGGTTGCTATTATTCGTTCTATACGATGGAGAAACTGTTATATTTATATTGTATCTTATGCTTCTGGCGTTGACTTCTTAGGCCCTAACAATTCGATCTGGTGGAACAACGCCCTAGAGTGAAGCCTAGGTTGCCTGGAACGTACAAACGACCATCACTTTCACACGGATTGCAATTATTCCTGTTATAGGATGGAAAGACTGTTGTATTTTTATTGTATTTTATGCTTCAGGCGTTGACTTCTTAGGCCGTATCTATTCGATGTGGTGGAAGAACGCCATAGAGTGAAGCCTAGGTTGCCCGGAACATAGAAATGACCATAACTTTCATACTGGTTGCAATCATTCGTTTTATATGATGGAAGAACTGTTGTATTTATATTGTATTTTATGCAGCTGGCGTTCACTTCTTAGGCCCTAACTATTCGATCTGGTGGAACAACGCCCTGGGGTGAAGCCTAGGTTGCCCGGAACGTAGAAATGACCATAACTTTGACACTGGTTGCTATTATTCGTCTTATACGATGGAAAAACTGTTCTATTTATTTTGTATTTTATGCTTCGGGCGTTGACTTCTAAGGCCCTAACTGTTTGATCTGGTGGAGCAACGACCTAGAGTGAAGCCTAGGTTGCCAGGCACGTCGAAATGACCATAACTTTCACACTGGATGCTATTATTCGTTCTATACGATGGAAAGACTGTTATATTTATATTGTATCTTATGCTTCTGGCGTTGACTTCTTAGGCCCTAACAATTCGATCTGGTGGAACAACGCCCTAGAGTGAAGCCTAGGTTGCCTGGAACGTACAAATGACCATCACTTTCACACGGGTTGCAATTATTCCTGTTATAGGCTGGAAAGACTGTTGTATTTTTATTGTATTTTATGCTTCAGGCGTTGACTTCTGAGGCGGTAGCTATTCGATGTGGTGGAAGAACATCATAGAGTGAAGCCTAGGTAGCCCGGAACGTAGAAATGACCATCACTTTCAAACTGGTTGCAATTAATCCTTTTATACGATGGAAAAACTGTTGTATTTTTATTGCATTTTATGCTTCCGGCGTTGACTTCTAAAGCCCTAGCTATTCGATCTGGTGGAGCAACGTCCTAGAGTGAAGCCTAGGTTGCCCGGAACGTAGAAATGACCATAACTTTCACACTGGTTGCCATTATTCGTTTTATACGATGGAAAAGCTGTTGTATTTATATCGTATTTTATGCTTCTGGCGTTGACTTCTTAGGCCCTAACTATTCGATCTGGTGGAACAACGCCCCAGTGTAAAGCCTAGGTTGCCCGGAACGTAGAAATGACCATCACTTTCACACTGGTTGCAATAATTCCTGTTATACGATGGAAAAACTCTTGTATATTTATTGTATTCTATGCTTGGGGCGTTGACTTCTATGGCCCTACCTATTCGATCTGGTGGAACAACGCCCTAGGGTGAAGCCAGGGTTGCCCGGAACGTAGAAATGACCAACTCTTTCACACTGGAAGCAATTATTCGTTTTATACATGGAAAATCTGTTCTATTTATTTTGTATTTTATGCTTCGGGCGTTGACTTCTAAGGCACTAACTATTCGATCTGGTGGAGCAATACCCTACAGTGAAGCCTAGGTTGTCCGGAACGTAGATATGACCATAACCATCACACAGGTTGCAATTATTCGTTTTATACGATTGAAAGACTGTTGTATTTATTTTGTAGTTTATGCTTCTGGCGTTGAATTCCAAGGCCCTAACACTTCGACCTGTTGGATCAATGCCTCAGAGTTAAGTCTAGGATGCCCGAAACGTCGAAATGATCATTAATTTCTCACTGGTTGCAACTACTCATGCTATACGATGGAAAAACTGTTGCATTTCTATTGTTTTTTCTGCTTCTGGCTTTGACTTCTAAGGTCCTAGCTATTCGATCAGGTGAGCCAACATCCAAGAGGGAAGCCTATGTTGCCCGGAACGTAGAAATGACCATAACTTTCACACTGGGTGCAATTATTCGTTTTATACGATGGAAAAGCTATTGTATTTATATTGTATTTTAAGATTCTGGCGTTGACTTCTTAGGCCCTAACTATTCGATCTTGTGGAGCAATGCCTCAGAGTTAAGTCTAGGATGCCCGAAACGTCGAAATGATCGTTACTTTCACACTGGTTGCAATTATTCATGCTATACGATTGAAGAACTGTTGCATTTTTATTGTATTTTCTGCTTCTGTATTTGAATTCTAAGGTCCTAGCCATTCGATCTGGTGGGGCAACGCCTCAGAGTTAAGCCTAGGATGCCCGAAACGTCGAAACGGTCATTACTTTCGCACTGGTTGCAATTATCCCTGTTATACGATGGTAAAACTGTTGCATTTTTATTGTATTGTATGCTTCAGGCGATGACTTCTAAGGCCCTAACTATTCGATCTGGTGTAGCAACGCACTAGGGTGAAGCCTAGGTTGCCCGGAACGTGGAAATGACCATAACTTTCACACTGTTTGCCATTATTCGTTTTATACGATGAAAAAGCTGTTGTATATATATGATATTTTATGCTTCTGGCGTTGACTTCTTAGGTCCGTACTATTCCATCTGGTGGAACGACGCCCTCGGGTGAAGCCTAGGCTGCCCGCAACGTAGAAATGACCATAACTTTCACACAGGAAGCAATTATTCGTTTTATACATGGAAAAGCTGTTCTATTTATTTTGTATTTTATGCTTCGGGCGTTGACTTCTAAAGCCCTAGCTATTCGATCTGGTGGAGCAACGTCCTAGAGTGAAGCCTAGGTTGCCTGGAACGTAGAAATGACCATAACTTTCACACTGGTTGCCATTATTCGTTTTATACGATGGAAAAGCTGTTGTATTTATATCGTATTTTATGCTTCTGGCGTTGACTTCTTAGGCCCTAACTATTCCATCTGGTGGAACAACGCACTAGGGTGAAGCCTAGGTTGCCCGGAACGTAGAAATGACCATAACTTTCACACTGGTATCAATTATTCGTTTTATACATGTAAGAACTGTTCTATTTATTTTGTATTTTAAGCTTCTGGCGTTGACTTCTAAGGCCCTAACTATTCGATCTGGTGGTACAACGCCCTAGAGTGAAGCCTAGGTTGCCGGGAACGTGGAAATGACCATAACTTTCACAGTGTTTGCCATTATTCGTTTTATACGATGGAAAGGTTGTTGTATTTATATCATATTTTATGCTTCTGGCGTTGACATCTTAGGCCCCAACTATTCCATCTGGTGGTGCAACGCCCTATGGTGACGCCTAGGTTGCCCGCAACGTAGAAATGACCATAACTTTCACACAGGAAGCAATTATTCGTTTTATACATGGAAAAGCTGTTCTATTTATTTTGTATTTTATGCTTCGGGCGTTGACTTTTAAAGCCCTAGCTATTCGATCTGGTGGAGCAACGTCCTAGAGTGAAGCCTAGGTTGCCCGGAACGTAGAAATGACCATAACTTTCACACTGGTTGCCATTATTCGTTTTATACGATGGAAAAGCTGTTGTATTTATATCGTATTTTATGCTTCTGGCGTTGACTTCTTAGGCCCTAACTATTCCATCTGGTGGAACAACGCACTAGGGTGAAGCCTAGGTTGCCCGGAACGTAGAAATGACCTTAGCTTTCACACTGGTAGCAATTATTCGTTTTATACATGTAAGAACTGTTCTATTTATTTTGTATTTTATGCTTCTGGCGCTGACTTCTAAGGCCCTAACTATTCGATCTGGTGGTACAACGCCCTAGAGTGAAGCCTAGGTTTCCCGGAACGTAGAAATGACCATCACTTTCGCACTGGTTGCAATTATTCCTGTTGTACGATGGAAAAACTCTTTTATATTTATCGTGTTTTTAGCTTCGGGCGTTGACTTCTATGGCCCTACCTATTCGATCTGGTGGAGCAACGCCCTACAGTGAAGCCTAGGTTGTCCGGAACGTAGATATGACCATAACCTTCACACAGGTTGCAATTATTCGTTTTATACGATTGAAAGACTGTTGTATTTATTTTGTAGTTTATGCTTCTGGCGTTGAATTCCAAGGCCGCAACACTTCGACCTGGTGGAGCAATGCCTCAGAGTTAAGTCTAGGATGCCCGAAACGTCGAAATGATCATTAATTTCTCACTGGTTGCAACTATTCATGCCATACGATGGAAAAACTGTTGCATTTTTATTGTTTTTTCTGCTTCTCGCTTTGACTTCTAAGGTCCTAGCTATTCGATCAGGTGAGGCAACGTCCAAGAGGGAAGCCTATGTTGCCCGGAACGTAGAAATGACCATAACTTTCACACTGGGTGCACTTATTCGTTTTATACGATGGAAAAGCTATTGTATTTATATTGTATTTTATGCTTCTGGCGTTGACTTCTTAGGCCCTAACTATTCGATCTTGTGGAGCAGTGCCTCAGAGTTAAGTCTAGGATGCCCGAAACGTCGAAATGATCGTTACTTTCACACTGGTTGCAATTATTCATGCTATACGATTGAAGAACTGTTGCATTTTTATTGTATTTTCTGCTTCTGTATTTGAATTCTAAGGTCCTAGCTATTCGATCTTGTGGGGCAACGCCTCAGAGTTAAGCCTAGGATGCCCGAAACGTCGAAATGGTCATTACTTTCGCACTGGTTGCAATTATTCCTGTTATACGATGGAAAAGCTGTTGTATTTATATCGTATTTTATGCTTCTGGCGTTGACTTCTTAGGCCCTAACTATTCCATCTGGTGGAACAACGCACTAGGGTGAAGCCTAGGTTGCCCGGAACGTAGAAATGACCATAACTTTCACACTGGTAGCAATTATTCGTTTTATACATGTAAGAACTGTTCTATTTATTTTGTATTTTAAGCTTCTGGCGTTGACTTCTAAGGCCCTAACTATTCGATCTGGTGGTACAACGCCCTAGAGTGAAGCCTAGGTTGCCGGGAACGTGGAAATGACCATAACTTTCACACTGTTTGCCATTATTCGTTTTATACGATGGAAAGGTTGTTGTATTTATATCATATTTTATGCTTCTGGCGTTGACATCTTAGGCCCCAACTATTCCATCTGGTGGAGCAACGCCCTATGGTGACGCCTAGATTGCCCGGAACGTAGTAATGATCATAACGTTCATACTGGAAACAATTATTCGTTTTGTACATGGAAGAACTGTTCTATTTATTTTGTATTTTATGCTTCTGGCGTTGACTTCTAAGGCCCTAACTATTCGATCTGGTGGTACAAGGCCCTAGAGTGAAGCCTAGGTTGCCCGGAACGTAGAAATGACCATAACTTTCACACTGGTTGCCATTATTCGTAATATACGATGGAAAAGCTGTTGTATTTATATCGTATTTTATGCTTCTGGCGTTGACTTCTTAGGCCCCATCTATTCCATCTGGTGGAGCAACCCCCTATGGTGAAGCCTAGGTTGCCCGGAACGTAGAAATGACCATAGCTTTCACACTGGTTGCTATTATTCGTTTTATACGATGGAAAAACTGTTATATTTATATTGTATTTTATGCTTCTGCCGTTGACTTCTTAGGCCCTAACTATTCGATCTGGTGGAACAACGCCTCAGAGTTAAGCCTAGGATGCCCGAAACGTCGAAATGGTCATTACCTTCGCACTGGTTGCAATTAGTCATGCTATACGATGGAACATCAGTTGCATATTTATTGTATTTTATGCTTCTGGCGTTGACTTCTTTGTCCCTAGCTATTCGATCTGGCGGAGCAACGCCCTAGAGTGAAACCTGGATTACACGGAACGTAGAAATGACCTGTACTTTCACACTGTTTGCAGTTATTCCTGTTATACGATGGAACAGCTGTTGCATCTTTATTGTATTTTATGCTTCTGGCGTTGACTTCTTAGGCCCTAACTATTCGATCTCGTGGAGCATCGTCCTAGAGTGAAGCCTAGGTTGCCCGGGACGTAGAAATGACCATAACATTCACACTGGTCATCATTATTCGTTTTATACGATGGAAAAGCTGTTGTATTTATATCGTATTTTATGCTTCTGGCGTTCACATCTTAGGCCCTAACTATTCGATCTGGTGGAACAACGCCCTATGGTGAAGCCTAGGTTGCCCGGAACGTAGAAATGACCATAACTTTGACACTGGTTGCTATTATTCGTTTTATACGATGGAAAAACTGTTCTATTTATTTTGTATTTTATGCTTCGGGCGTTGACTTCTAAGGCCCTAACTGTTTGATCTGGTGGAGCAACGACCTAGAGTGAAGCCTAGGTTGCCAGGCACGTCGAAATGACCATAACTTTCACACTGGATGCTATTATTCGTTCTATACGATGGAAAGACTGTTATATTTATATTGTATCTTATGCTTCTGGCGTTGACTCCTTAGGCCCTAACAATTCGATCTGGTGGAACAACGCCCTAGAGTGAAGCCTAGGTTGCCTGGAACGTACAAATGACCATCACTTTCACACGGGTTGCAATTATTCCTGTTATAGGCTGGAAAGACTGTTGTATTTTTATTGTATTTTATGCTTCAGGCGTTGACTTCTGAGGCGGTAGCTATTCGATGTGGTGGAAGAACGTCATAGAGTGAAGCCTAGGTAGCCCGGAACGTAGAAATGACCATCACTTTCAAACTGGTTGCAATTAATCCTTTTATACGATGGAAAAACTGTTGTATTTTTATTGCATTTTATGCTTCCGGCGTTGACGTCTAAGGCGCTAACTATTCAATCTGTTGGAGCAACGCCCTAGGGTGAAGCCTAGGTTGCCCGGAAAGTAGAAATGACGTTAACTTCCATACTGGTTGCAATTATTCATTTTATACGATGGTAAACTGTTGTACTTATATTGCATTTTATTCTTCTGGCGTTGACTTCTTAGGCCCTAACTATTCGATCTGGTGTAACGACGCCCTAGAGTGAAACCTAGGTTGCCAGGAACGTAGAAATGACCATTACTTTCACACTGTTTGCAAATATACATTATATACGATGGAAAGGCTGTTGTATTTATATTGTATTTTATGCTTCTGGCGTTGACTTCTTAGGCCCTAACTGTTTAACCTGGTGGAGCACCGCCCTAGAGTGAAGCCTAGGTTGCCCGGAACGTAGAACATACCATTACCTTCACACGGGTTGCAATTATTCCTGGTATACGATGGAAAAGCTGTTGCATCTTTATTGTATTTTATGCTTCTGGCGTTGACTTCTTTGTCCCTAGCTATTCGATCTGGTGTAGCAACGCCCTAGAGTGAAACCTGGATTACACGGAACGTAGAAATGACCTGTACTTTCACACTGTTTGCAGTTATTCCTGTTATACGATGGAACAGCTGTTGCATCTTTATTGTATTTTATGCTTCTGTCGTTGACTTCTTAGGCCCTTTACTATTCGATCTCGTGGAGCATCGTCCTAGAGTGAAGCCTAGGTTGCCCGGGACGTAGAAATGACCTTAACATTCACACTGGTCACCATTATTCGTTTTATACGATGGAAAAGCTGTTGTATTTGTATCGTATTTTATGCTTCTGGCGTTCACTTCTTAGGCCCTAACTATTCGATCTGGTGGAACAACGCCCTATGGTGAAGCCTAGGTTGACCGGAACGTAGAAATGACCATAACTTTCACACCTGTAGCAATTATTCGTTTTACACGATGGAAAAGCTATTGTATTTATATTGTATTTTATGCTGCTGGCGTTCACTTCTTAGGCCCTAACTATGCGATCTGGTGGAACAACGCCCTGGGGTGATGCCTAGGTTGCCGGGAACGTAGAAATGATCATAACTTTCACACTGGTCGCTATTATTCGTTTTATACCTTGGAGAAACAGTTATATTTATATTGTATTTTATGCTTCTGGCGTTGCCTTCTGAGGCCCTAGCTGTTCGATCTGTTGGAACATCGCCCTAGAGTGAAGCCTAGGTTGCCTGGAACGTACAAATGACCATCACTTTCACACGGGTTGCAATTGTTCCTGTTATAGGATGGAAAGACTGTTGTATTTTTATTGTATTTTATGCTTCAGGCGTTGACTTCTGAGGCCGTAGCTATTCGATGTGGTGGAAGAACGCCATAGAGTGAAGCCTAGGTTGCCCGGAACGTAGAAATGACCATAACTTTCATACTGGTTGCAATCATTCGTTTTATATGATGGAAGAACTGTTGTATTTATATTGTATTTTATGCAGCTGGCGTTCATTTCTTAGGCCCTAACTATTCGATCTGGTGGAACAACGCCCTGGGGTGAAGCCTAGGTTGCCCGGAACGTAGAAATGACCATAACTTTGACACTGGTTGCTATTATTCGTTTTATACGATGGAAAAACTGTTCTATTTATTTTGTATTTTATGCTTCGGGCGTTGACTTCTAAGGCCCTAACTGTTTGATCTGGTGGAGCAACGACCTAGAGTGAAGCCTAGGTTGCCAGGCACGTCGAAATGACCATAACTTTCACACTGGACGCTATTATTCGTTCTATACGATGGAAAGACTGTTATATTTATATTGTATCTTATGCTTCTGGCGTTGACTTCTTAGGCCCTAACAATTCGATCTGGTGGAACAACGCCCTAGAGTGAAGCCTAGGTTGCCTGGAACGTACAAATGACCATCACTTTCACACGGGTTGCAATTATTCCTGTTATAGGCTGGAAAGACTGTTGTATTTTTATTGTATTTTATGCTTCAGGCGTTGACTTCTGAGGCGGTAGCTATTCGATGTGGTGGAAGAACGTCATAGAGTGAAGCCTAGGTAGCCCGGAACGTAGAAATGACCATCACTTTCAAACTGGTTGCAATTAATCCTTTTATACGATGGAAAAACTGTTGTATTTTTATTGCATTTTATGCTTCCGGCGTTGACTTCTAAGGCGCTAACTATTCAATCTGTTAGAGCAACGCCCTAGGGTGAAGCCTAGGTTGCCCGGAAAGTAGAAATGACGTTAACTTCCATACTGGTTGCAATTAATCGTTTTATACGATGTAAAAACTGTTGCATTTATATTGTATTTTATGCTTCTGGCGTTGACTTCTAAGGCACTAACTATTCGATCTAGTGGAGCAACGCCCCAGAGTGAAGCCTAGGTTGCCCGGAACGTAGAAATGACCATCACTTTCACACTGGTTGCAATTATTCCTGTTATTCGATGGAAAAACTGTTGTATATTTATCGTATTTTATGTTTCGGGCGTTGACTTCTATGGCCCTACCTGTTCGATCTGGTGGAGCAACACCCTACAGTGAAGCCTAGTTTTTCCGGAACGTAGATATGACCATAACCTTCACACAGGTTGCAATTATTCGTTTTATACGATTGAAAGACTGTTGTATTTATTTTGTAGTTTATGATTCTGGCGTTGAATTCCAAGGCCCTAACACTTCGACCTGGTGGAGCAATGCCTCAGAGTTAAGTCTAGGATGCCCGAAACGTCGAAATGATCGTTACTTTCACACTGGTTGCAATTATTCATGCTATACGATTGAAGAACTGTTGCATTTTTATTGTATTTTCTGCTTCTGTATTTGAATTCAAAGGTCGTAGCTATTCGATCTGGTGGGGCAACGTCCAAGAGTGAAGCATAGGTTGCCCGGAACGTTGCTATGACCATATCTTTCACACTGGTTGCAATTATTCCTGTTATGCGATGGAACAACTGTTGTATATATATTGTATTTTATGCTTCTGGCGTTGACTTCTAAGGCCCTAACTATCCGATCTGGTGGAGCAACGCCCAAGAGTGATGCCGAGGTTGCCCGGAACGTAGAAGTGACCATTACCTTCACGCTTGCTGCAATTATTCCTGTTATACGATGAAAAAACTGTTGTATTTTTATTGCATTTTATGCTTCAGGTGTTGACTTCTACGGCCGTAGCTATTCGATGAGGCGGAGTAACGCCCTAGAGTGAAACCTGGGTCACCTGTATCGTAGAAAAAACCATCACTTTCACACTGGTTGCAATTATTCCTGTTATACGATGGTAAACCTGTTGCATTTTTATTGGTTTGTATGCTTCAGGCGATGACTTCTAAGGCCCTAACTATTCGATCTGGTGTAGCAACGCACTAGGGTGAAGCCTAGGTTGCCCGGAACGTACAAATGACCATTACATTCACACTGGTTGCAATTATTCCTGTTATACGGTTTAAAAACTGTTGCATCTTTATTGTATTTTATGCTTCTGGCGTTGACTTCTTAGGCCCTAACTATTCGATCTGGTGGAGCAACGTCCTAGAGTGAAACCTAGGTTGCCCGGAACGTAGAAATGACCATAACTTTCACACTGGTTACCATTATTCGTTTTATATGATGGAAAAGCTTTTGTATTTATATCGTATTTTATGCTTCTGGCGTTGACTTCTTAGGCCCTAACTATTCCATCTGGTGGAACAACGCCCTATGGTGAAGTCTAGGTTGACCGGAACATAGAAATGACCATAACTTTCACACCGGTAGCAATTATTCGTTTTACACGATGGAAAAGCTATTGTATTTATATTGTATTTTATGCTGCTGGCGTTCACTTCTTAGGCCCTAACTATTCGATCTGGTGGAACAACGCCCTGGGGTGAAGCCTAGGTTGCCGGGAACGTAGAAATGATCATAACTTTAACACTGGTCGCTATTATTCGTTTTATACGATGGAGAAAAAGTTATATTTATATTGTATTTTATGCTTCTGGCGTTGACTTCTGAGGCCCTAGCTGTTCGATCTGGTGGAACATCGCCCTAGAGTGAAGCCTAGGTTGCCCGGAACGTAGAAAAGACCATAACTTTCACACTGGTTGCTATTATTCGTTCTAGACGATGGAAGAACTGTTATATTTATATTGTATCTTATGCTTCTGGCGTTGACTTCTTAGGCCCTAACAATTCGATCTGGTGGAACAACGCCCTAGAGTGAAGCCTAGGTTGCCTGGAACGTACAAATGACCATCACTTTCACACGGGTTGCAATTATTCCTGTTATAGGATGGAAACACTGTTGTATTTTTATTGTATTTTATGCTTCAGGCGTTGACTTCTGAGGCCTTAGCTATTCGATGTGGTGGAAGAACGCCATAGAGTGAAGCCTAGGTTGCCCGGAACGTAGAAATGATCATAACTTTCATACTGGTTCCAATCATTCGTTTTATATGATGGAAGAACTGTTGTATTTATAATGTATTTTATGCAGCTGGCGTTCACTTCTTAGGCCCTAACTATTCGATCTGGTGGAACAACGCCCTGGGGTGAAGCCTAGGTTGCCCGGAACGTAGAAATGACCATAACTTTGACACTGGTTGCTATTATTCGTTTTATACGATGGAAAAACTGTTGTATTTATATTGTATTTTATGCTTCTGGCGTTGACTTCTTAGGCCCTAACAATTCGATCTGGTGGAACAACGCCCTAGAGTGAAGCCTAGGTTGCCTGGAACGTACAAATGACCATCACTTTCACACGGGTTGCAATTATTCCTGTTATAGGATGGAAACACTGTTGTATTTTTATTGTATTTTATGCTTCAGGCGTTGACTTCTGAGGCCGTAGCTATTCGATGTGGTGGAAGAACGCCATAGACTGAAGCCTAGGTTGCCCGGAACGTAGAAATGACCATAACTTTGATACTGGTTCCAATCATTCGTTTTATATGATGGAAGAACTGTTGTATTTATATTGTATTTTATGCAGCTGGCGTTCACTTCTTAGGCCCTAACTATTCGATCTGGTGGAACAACGCCCTGGGGTGAAGCCTAGGTTGCCCGGAACGTAGAAATGACCATAACTTTGACACTGGTTGCTATTATTCGTTTTATACGATGGAAAAACTGTTGTATTTATATTGTATTTTATGCTTCTGGCGTTGACTTCTAAGGCACTAACTATTCGATCTAGTGGAGCAACGCCCTAGAGTGAAGCCTAAGTTGCCCAGAACGTTGAAATTACCATCGCTTTCAAACTGGTTGCAAATATTCCTGTTATATGATGGAAAAACTGTTGTATTTTTAATGCATTTTATGCTTCGGGCAATGACTTCTAAGGCCCTAACTATTCAATCTGTCGGAGCAACGCCCTAGGGTGTAGCCTAGGTAGCCCGTAAAGTAGAAATGACCATAGCTTTCATACTGGTTGCAATTATACGTTTTATATGATGGAAAAACTGTTGTATTTATATTGTATTTTATGCTTCTGGCGTTCATTTCTTAGGCCCTAACTATTCGATCTGGTGGCACAACGCCCTATGGTGAAGCCTAGGTTGACCGGAACGTAGAAATGACCATAACTTTCTCACCGGTAGCAATTATTCGTTTTACACGATGGAAAAGCTATTGTATTTATATTGTATTTTATGCTGCTGGCGTTCACTTCTTAGGCCCTAACTATTCGATCTGGTGGAACAACGCCCCAGTGTGAAGCCTAGATTGCCCGGAACGTTGAAATGACCATAACTTTCACACTGGTTGCTAATATTCATTTTATACGATGGAAAAACTGTTATATTTATATTGTATTATATACTTATGGCGTTGAATTCTAAGTCCCTAGCTATTTGATCTGGTGGAGCAACGCCCTAGAGTGAAACCTAGGTTACCCGGAACGTAGAAATGACAAGTACTTTCACACTGTTTGCAGTTATTCCTGTTATACGATGGAAAAACTGTTGCATCTTTATTGTATTTTATGCTTCTGGCGTTGACTTCTAAGGCCCTAACTATTCGATCAGGTGGAGCAACGCCGTAGAGTGAAGCCTATGTTGCCCGGAACGTAGAGATGACCATAACCTTCACACAGGTTGCAATTATTCACTTTTATACGGTGTAAAGGCTGTTGTATTTATATTGTATTTTATGCTTCTGGCGTTGACTTCTAAGGCACTAACTATTCGATCTAGTGGAGCAACGCCCTAGAGTGAAGCCTAAGTTGCCCGGAACGTTGAAATTACCATCACTTTCAAACTGGTTGCAAATATTCCTGTTATATGATGGAAAAACTGTTGTATTTTTATTGCATTTTATGCTTCGGGCAATGACTTCTAAGGCCCTAACTATTCAATCTGTAGGAGCAACGCCCTAGGGTGTAGCCTAGGTAGCCCGTAAAGTAGAAATGACCATAGCTTTCATACTGGTTGCAATTATACGTTTTATATGATGGAAAAACTGTTGTATTTATACTGTATTTTATGCTTCTGGCGTTCACTTCTTAGGCCCTAACTATTCGATCTGGTGGAGCAATGCCTCAGAGTTAAGTCTAGGATGCCCGAAACGCCGAAATGATCATTACTTTCACGCTTGTTGAAATTATTCCTGTTATACGATGAAAAGGCTGTTGTATTTGTATTGTATTTTATGCTTCAGGCGTAGGCTTCTAAGGCCGTAGCTATTCGATATGGTGGAGCACCGCCCTAGAGTGAAGCCTAGGATGCTCGGAACGTAGAAATGACCACTACTTTCACACTGTTTGCAATTATTCATTTAATACGACGGAAAAGCTGTTGTATTTATATAGTATTTTATGCTTCGGCCGTTGACTTCTTAGGCCCTAACACTCCGATCTGGTGGAGCAACGCCCTACAGTGAAGCCGAGGTTGCCCGGAACGTAGATATGACCATAACCTTCACACAGGTTGCAATTATTCGTTTTATACGGTGTAACGGCTGTTGTATTTATATTGTATTTTATGCCTCTGGCGTTGGCTTCTAAGGCCGTAGCTATTAGATGTGGTGGAGCAAAGCCCTAGAGTGACGCCTAGGGTGCTCGGAACGTAGAAATGACCATTACTTTCACACTGGTTGCAATTATTCGTTTTATACGATGGAAAAGCTGTTGTATTTATATCGTATTTTATGCTTCTGGCGTTGACTTCTTAGGCCGTAACTATTCGATCTTGTGGAGCAACGCCCTGGAGTGAAGCCTAGGTTGCGCGGAACGTAGAATTGGCCATCACTTTCAAACTGGTTGCAATTATTCCTGTTATATGATGGAAACAGTGTTGTATCTTTATTGCATTTTATGCTTCGGGCGTTGACTTCTAAGGCCCTAACTATTCCATCTGTTGGAGGAACGGCCTAGGGTGAAGCCTAGGTTGGTGGGAAAGTAGAAATGACCATAAGTTTCATACTGGTTGCAATTATTCGTTTTATACAATGGAAAAATTGTTGTATTAATTTTGTATTTTATGCGTCTGGCGTTGACTTCTAAGGCCCTAGCTATTCGATCTAGTGGAGCAACGCCCTAGAGTGAAGCCTAGGTTGCCCGGAAAGGAGAAAGGACCATCACTTTCAAACTGGTTGCAATTAATCCTGTTATACGATGGAAAAACTGTTCTATTTTTATTGCATTTTATGCTTCTGGCGTTGACTTCTTAGGCCCTAACTATTCAATCTGTTGGAGCAACGCCCTAGGGTGAAGCCTAGGTTGCTCGGAAAGTAGGAATGACCATAAGTTTCATACTGGTTGCAATTATTCGTTTTATACGATGGAAAAACTGTTGTATTTATATTGTATTTTAAGCTTCTAGCGTCGACTTCTAAGGCACTAACTATTCGATCTGGTGGAGCAACGCAATAGAGTGAAGCCTAGGTTGCGCGGAACGTAGAATTGGCCATCACTTTCAAACTGGTTGCAATTATCCCTGTTATATGATGGAAACAGTGTTGTATTTTTATTGCATTTTATGCTTCGGGCGTTGTCTTCTGAGGCCGTTGCTATTGGATGTAGTGGAAGAACGCCATAGAGTGAAGCCTAGGTTGCCCGGAACGTAGAAATGACCATAACTTTCATACTGGTTGCAATTATTCGTTTTATACGATGGAAAAACTGTTATACTTATATTGTATTTTATGCTTCTGGCGTTGACTTATAAGGCACTAACTATTCGATCTGGTGGAGCAACGCCCTAGAGTGAGGCCTAGGTCGCCCGGAACGTAGAAATGACCATCACTTTCAAACTGGTTGCAATTATTCCTGTTATATGATTGAAAAACTGTTGTATTTATATTGTATTTTACGCTTCGTGCGTTGACTGCTAAGGCCCTAAGTATTCAATCTGTTGGCTCAACGCCCTAGAGTGAAGCCTAGGTTGCTCGGAATGTAGAAATGACTATAACATTCACACTGGTTGAAATTATTCGTTTAATACGGTGGAAAAGCTGTTGCATCTCTATTGTATTTTATGATTCTGGCGTTGACTTCTAAGGCCCTAACTATTCGATCTGGTGGAGCAACGCCCTAGAGTGAAGCCTAGGTTGCCCGGAACGTAGAAATGACCATCACTTTCAAACTGGTTGCAATTAATCCTTTTATACGGTGGAAAAACTGTTGTATTTTTATTGCACTTTATGCTTCCGGCGTTGACTTCTAAGGCCCTAACTATTCAATCTGTTGGAGCAACGCCCAAGGGTGAAGCCTAGGTTGCCCGGAAAGAGGAAATGACGTTAACTTTCATACTGGTTGCAATTATTTGTTTTATACGATGGAAAAACTGTTGTATTTATATTGTATTTTATGCTTCTGGCGTTGACTTCTAAGGCTGTAACTTTTCGATCTGGCGGAGCAACGCCCTAGAGTGAAGCCGAGGCTTCCCGGAACGTAGAAATGACCATCACTCTCAAACTAGTTGCAATTATTCCTGTTATATGACGGAAAAACTGTTGTATTTTTTTTGCATTTTATGCTTCGGGCATTGACTTCTAAGGCCCTAACTATTCAATCTGTTGGAGCAACGCCCTAGGGTGTAGCCTAGGTTGCCCGGAACGTAGAAATGACCATCACTTTCAAACTGGTTGCAATTATTCCGGTCATATGATGGAAAAACTGTTGTATTTTTATTGCATTTTATGCTTCGGGCATTGACTTCTAAGGCCCTAACTATTCAATCTGTTGGAGCAACGCCCTAGGGTGTAGCCTAGTTTGACCGGAAAGTAGAAATGACCACAACTTTCATACTGGTTGCAATTACTCGTTTTATGTGATGGAAAAACTGTTGTATTTATATTGTATTTTATGTTTCTGGCGTTCACTTCTTAGGCCCTAACTATTCGATCTGGTGGAACAACGCCCTGTGGTGAAGTCTAGGTTGGCCGGAACGTAGAAATGTCCATATCTTTCACACTGTTTGCAATTTTTCGTTTTATACGGTGGAAAAACTGTTTTATTTATTTTGTATTTTATGCTCCGGGCGTTGACTTCTAAGGCCCTAACTATTCGATCTAGTGGAGCAACGCCCTAGGGTGATGCCTAGGTTGCCTGGAACGTAGAAATGACCACAACTTTCACACCGGTAGCAATTATTCGTTTTATACGATGGAAAAACTGTTGTATTTATATTGTATTTTATGCTTCTGGCGTTGACTTCTTAGGCCCTAACAATTCGATCTGGTGGAACAACGCCCTAGAGTGAAGCCTAGGTTGCCTGGAACGTACAAATGACCATCACTTTCACACGGGTTGCAATGATTCCTGTTATAGGATGGAAAGACTGTTGTATTTTTATTGTATTTTATGCTTCAGGCGTTGACTTCTGAGGCTGTAGCTATTCGATGTGGTGGAAGAACGGCATAGAGTGAAGCCTAGGTTGCCCGGAACGTAGAAATGACCATAACTTTCATACTGGTTGCAATCATTCGTTTTATATAATGGAAGAACTGTTGTATTTATATTGTATTTTATGCAGCTGGCGTTCACTTCTTAGGCCCTAACTATTCGATCTGGTGGAACAACGCCCTGGGGTGAAGCCTAGGTTGCCCGGAACGTAGAAATGACCATAACTTTGACACTGGTTGCTATTATTCGTTTTATACGACGGAAAAACTGTTCTATTTATTTTGTATTTTATGCTTCGGGCGTTGACTTCTAAGGCCCTAACTGTTTGATCTGGTGGAGCAACGACCTAGAGTGAAGCCTAGGTTGCCAGGCACGTCGAAATGACCATAACTTTCACACTGGATGCTATTATTCGTTCTATACGATGGAAAGACTGTTATATTTATATTGTATCTTATGCTTCTGGCGTTGACTTCTTAGGCCCTAACAATTCGATCTGGTGGAACAACGCCCTAGAGTGAAGCCTAGGTTGCCTGGAACGTACAAATGACCATCACTTTCACACGGGTTGCAATTATTCCTGTTATAGGCTGGAAAGACTGTTGTATTTTTATTGTATTTTATGCTTCAGGCGTTGACTTCTGAGGCGGTAGCTATTCGATGTGGTGGAAGAACGTCATAGAGTGAAGCCTAGGTAGCCCGGAACGTAGAAATGACCATCACTTTCAAACTGGTTGCAATTAATCCTTTTATACGATGGAAAAACTGTTGTATTTTTATTGCATTTTATGCTTCCGGCGTTGACTTCTAAGGCGCTAACTATTCAATCTGTTCGAGCAACGCCCTAGGGTGAAGCCTAGGTTGCCCGGAAAGTAGAAATGACGTTAACTTCCATACTGGTTGCAATTATTCGTTTTACACGATGGAAAAACTGTTGTATTTATATTGTATTTTATGCTTCTGGCGTTGACTTCTAAGGCACTAACTATTCGATCTAGTGGAGCAACGCCCTAGAGTGAAGCCTAAGTTGCCCAGAACGTTGAAATTACCATCACTTTCAAACTGGTTGCAAATATTCCTGTTGTATGATGGAAAAACTGTTGTATTTTAATTGCATTTTATGCTTCGGGCAATGACTTCTAAGGCCCTAACTATTCAATCTGTAGGAGCAACTCCCTAGAGTGTAGCCTAGGTAGCCCGTAAGGTAGAAATGACCATAGCTTTCATACTGGTTGCAATTATACGTTTTATATGATGGAAAAACTGTTGTATTTATATTGTATTTTATGCTTCTGGCGTTGACTTCTCAGGCCCTAACTATTCGATCTGGTGGAACAACGCCCTATGGTGAAGCCTAGGTTGACCGCAACGTAGAAATGACCATGACTTTCACACTGGTAGCAATTATTCGTTTTACACGATGGAAAAGCTATTGTATTTATATTGTATTTCATGCTGCTGGCGTTCACTTCTTAGGCCCTAACTATTCGATCTGGTGGAACAACGCCCTGGGGTGAAGCCTAGGTTGCCGGGAACGTAGATATGACCATAACTTTCACACTGGTCGCTATTATTCGTTTTATACGATGGAGAAACTGTTATATTTATATTGTATTTTATGCTTCTGGCGTTGCCTTCTTAGGCCCTAGCTGTTCGATCTGGTGGAACAACGCCCTAGAGTGAAGCCTAGGTTGCCCGGAACGTAGAAATGACCATAACTTTCACACTGGTTGCTATTATTCGTTCTATACGATGGAAAAAATGTTATATTTACATTGTATCTTATGCTTCTGGCGTTGACTTCTTAGGCCCTAACAATTCGATCTGGTGGAACAACGCCCTAGAGTGAAGCCTAGGTTGCCTGGAACGTACATATGACCATCACTTTCACGATGGTAGCAATTATTCCTATTATAGGATGGAAAGACTGTTGTATTTTTATTGTATTTTATGCTTCAGGCGTTGACTTCTGAGGCCGTAGCTATTCGATGTGGTGGAAGAACGCCATAGAGTGAAGCCTAGGTTGCCCGGAACGTAGAAATGACCATAAGTTTCATACTGGTTGCAATCATTCGTTTTATATGATGGAAGAACTGTTCTATTTATTTTGTATTTTATGCTTCGGGCGTTGACTTCTAACGCCCTAACTATTCAATCTGTTGGAGCAAAGCCCTAGGGTGTAGCCTAGGTTGCCCGGAAAGTAGAAATGACCACAACTTTCATACTGGTTGCAATTACTCGTTTTATATGATGGAAAAACTGTTGTATTTATATTGTATTTTATGCTTCTGGCGTTCACTTCTTAGGCCCTAACTGTTTGATCTGGTGGAGCAACGACCTAGAGTGAAGCCTAGGTTGCCAGGAACGTAGAAATGACCATATCTTTCACACTGGATGCTATTATTCGTTCTATACGATGGAAAGACTGTTATATTTATATTGTATCTTATGCTTCTGGCGTTGACTTCTTAGGCCCTAACAATTCGATCTGGTGGAACAACGCCCTAGAGCGAAGCCTAGGTTGCCTGGAACGTACAAATGACCATCACTTTCACACGGGTTGCAATTATTCCTGTTATAGGATGGAAAGGCTGTTGTATTTTTATTGTATTTTATGCTTCAGGCGTTGACTTCTGAGGCCGTAGCTATTCGATGTGGTGGAAGAACGCCATAGAGTGAAGCCTAGGTTGCCCGGAACGTAGAAATGACCATCACTTTCAAACTGGTTGCAATTAATCCTTTTATACGATGGAAAAACTGTTGTATTTTTATTGCATTTTATGCTTCCGGCGTTGACTTCTAAGGCGCTAACTATTCCATCTGTTGGAGCAACGGCCTATTGTGTAGCCTAGGTAGCCCGTAAAGTAGAAATGACCATAGCTTTCATACTGGTTGCAATTATACGTTTTATATGATGGAAAAACTGTTGTATTTATACTGTATTTTATGCTTCTGGCGTTCACTTCTTAGGCCCTAACTATTCGATCTGGTGGAACAACGCCCTATGGTGAAGCCTAGGTTGACCGGAACGTAGAAATGACCATAACTTTCACACCGGTAGCAATTATTCGTTTTACACGATGGAAAAGCTATTGTATTTATATTGTATTTTATACTGCTGGCGTTCACTTCTTAGGCCCTAACTATTCGATCTGGTGGAACAACGCCCTGAGGTGAAGCCTAGGTTGCCCGGAACGTAGAAATGACCAACTCTTTCACACTGGAAGCAATCATTCGTTTTATACATGGAAAATCTGTTCTATTTATTTTGTATTTTATGCTTCTGGCGTTGACTTCTAAAGCCCTAACTATTCGATCTGGTGGTACAACGCCCTAGAGTGAAGTCTAGGTTGACCGGTACGTAGAAATCACCATCACTTTCACACTGGTTGCAATTATTCCTGTTATACGATGGAAAAACTCTTGTATATTTATCGTATTTTATGCTCGGGCGTTGACTTCTATGGCCCTACCTATTCGATCTGGTGGAGCAACGCCCTACAGTGAAGCCTAGTTTGTCAGGAACGTAGAAATGACCATGACTTTCACACTGGTAGCAATTATTCGTTTTACACGATGGAAAAGCTATTGTATTTATATTGTATTTCATGCTGCTGGCGTTCACTTCTTAGGCCCTAACTATTCGATCTGGTGGAACAACGCCCTGGGGTGAAGCCTAGGTTGCCGGGAACGTAGATATGACCATAACTTTCACACTGGTCGCTATTATTCGTTTTATACGATGGAGAAACTGTTATATTTATATTGTATTTTATGCTTCTGGCGTTGCCTTCTTAGGCCCTAGCTGTTCGATCTGGTGGAACAACGCCCTAGAGTGAAGCCTAGGTTGCCCGGAACGTAGAAATGACCATAACTTTCACACTGGTTGCTATTATTCGTTCTATACGATGGAAAAAATGTTATATTTACATTGTATCTTATGCTTCTGGCGTTGACTTCTTAGGCCCTAACAATTCGATCTGGTGGAACAACGCCCTAGAGTGAAGCCTAGGTTGCCTGGAACGTACATATGACCATCACTTTCACGATGGTAGCAATTATTCCTATTATAGGATGGAAAGACTGTTGTATTTTTATTGTATTTTATGCTTCAGGCGTTGACTTCTGAGGCCGTAGCTATTCGATGTGGTGGAAGAACGCCATAGAGTGAAGCCTAGGTTGCCCGGAACGTAGAAATGACCATAAGTTTCATACTGGTTGCAATCATTCGTTTTATATGATGGAAGAACTGTTCTATTTATTTTGTATTTTATGCTTCGGGCGTTGACTTCTAACGCCCTAACTATTCAATCTGTTGGAGCAAAGCCCTAGGGTGTAGCCTAGGTTGCCCGGAAAGTAGAAATGACCACAACTTTCATACTGGTTGCAATTACTCGTTTTATATGATGGAAAAACTGTTGTATTTATATTGTATTTTATGCTTCTGGCGTTCACTTCTTAGGCCCTAACTGTTTGATCTGGTGGAGCAACGACCTAGAGTGAAGCCTAGGTTGCCAGGAACGTAGAAATGACCATATCTTTCACACTGGATGCTATTATTCGTTCTATACGATGGAAAGACTGTTATATTTATATTGTATCTTATGCTTCTGGCGTTGACTTCTTAGGCCCTAACAATTCGATCTGGTGGAACAACGCCCTAGAGCGAAGCCTAGGTTGCCTGGAACGTACAAATGACCATCACTTTCACACGGGTTGCAATTATTCCTGTTATAGGATGGAAAGGCTGTTGTATTTTTATTGTATTTTATGCTTCAGGCGTTGACTTCTGAGGCCGTAGCTATTCGATGTGGTGGAAGAACGCCATAGAGTGAAGCCTAGGTTGCCCGGAACGTAGAAATGACCATCACTTTCAAACTGGTTGCAATTAATCCTTTTATACGATGGAAAAACTGTTGTATTTTTATTGCATTTTATGCTTCCGGCGTTGACTTCTAAGGCGCTAACTATTCCATCTGTTGGAGCAACGGCCTATTGTGTAGCCTAGGTAGCCCGTAAAGTAGAAATGACCATAGCTTTCATACTGGTTGCAATTATACGTTTTATATGATGGAAAAACTGTTGTATTTATACTGTATTTTATGCTTCTGGCGTTCACTTCTTAGGCCCTAACTATTCGATCTGGTGGAACAACGCCCTATGGTGAAGCCTAGGTTGACCGGAACGTAGAAATGACCATAACTTTCACACCGGTAGCAATTATTCGTTTTACACGATGGAAAAGCTATTGTATTTATATTGTATTTTATACTGCTGGCGTTCACTTCTTAGGCCCTAACTATTCGATCTGGTGGAACAACGCCCTGAGGTGAAGCCTAGGTTGCCCGGAACGTAGAAATGACCAACTCTTTCACACTGGAAGCAATCATTCGTTTTATACATGGAAAATCTGTTCTATTTATTTTGTATTTTATGCTTCTGGCGTTGACTTCTAAAGCCCTAACTATTCGATCTGGTGGTACAACGCCCTAGAGTGAAGTCTAGGTTGACCGGTACGTAGAAATCACCATCACTTTCACACTGGTTGCAATTATTCCTGTTATACGATGGAAAAACTCTTGTATATTTATCGTATTTTATGCTCGGGCGTTGACTTCTATGGCCCTACCTATTCGATCTGGTGGAGCAACGCCCTACAGTGAAGCCTAGTTTGTCAGGAACGTAGATATGACCATAACCTTCACACAGGTTGCAATTATTCGTTTTATACGATTGAAAGACTGTTGTATTTATTTTGTAGTTTATGCTTCTGGCGTTGAATTCCAAGGACCTAACACTTCGACCTGGTGGAGCAATGTCTCAGAGTTAAGTCTAGGATGCCCGGAACGTCGAAATAATCATTAATTTCTCACTGGTTGCAACTATTCATGCCATACGATGGAAAAACTGTTGCATTTTTATTGTTTTTTCTGCTTCTGGCTTTGACTTCTAAGGTCCTAGCTATTCGATCAGGTGAGGCAACGTCCAAGAGGGAAGCCTATGTTGCCCGGAACGCAGAAATGACCATAACTTCCACACTGGGTGCAATTATACGTTTTATACGATGGAAAAGCTATTGTATTTATATTGTATTTTACGCTTCTGGCGTTGACTTCTTAGGCCCTAACTATTCGATCTTGTGGAGCAATGCCTCAGAGTTAAGTCTAGGATGCCTGAAACGTCGAAATGATCGTTACTTTCACACTGGTTGCAATTATTCACGCTATACTATTGAGAACTGTTGCATTTTTATTGTATCTTCTGCTTCTGTATTTGAATTCTAAGGCCCTACCTATTCGATCTGGCGGAGCAACACCCTAGAGTGAAGCCTAGGTTGCTCGGAACGTAGAAATGACCATTACTTTCACACTGTTTGCTAATATACATTATATACGATGGAAAGGCTGTTGTATTTATATTTTATTTTATGCTTCTGGCGTTGGCTTCTTAGGCTCTAACTGTTTAACCTGGTGGAGCACCGCCCTAGAGTGAAGAGTAGGTTGCCCGGAACGTAGAACATACCATTACCTTCACACTGGTTGCAATTATTCGTGTTATACGATGGAAAAACTGTTGCATCTTTATTGTATTTTATGCTTCTGGCGTTGAGTTCTCAGGCCCCAACTATTCCATCTGGTGGAACAACGCCCTAGGGTGAAGCCTAGGTTGCCCGGAACGTAGAAATGACCAACTCTTTGACACTGGTAGCAATTATTCGTTTTACACATGGAAAATCTGTTCTATTTATTTTGTATTTTATGCTTCGGGCGTCGACTTCTTAGGCCCTAACTATTCCATCTGGTGGAACAACGCCCTGGAGTGAAGCCTAGGTTGCCTGGAACGTGGAAATGACCATAACTTTCACACTGGTAGCAATTATTCGTTTTATACATGGAAAAACTGTTCTATTTATTTTGTATTTTATGCTTCTGGCGCTGACTTCTAAGGCCCTACCTATTCGATCTGGCGGAGCAACACCCTACAGTGAAGCCTAGGTTGCTCGGAACGTAGAAATGACCATTACCTTCACACTGTTTGCAATAATTCATTTTGTACGATGGCAAAGCTGTTGTATTTATATTGTATTTTATGCTTCTGGCGGTGACTTCTAAGGCCCTATCTCTTCGATTCGGTGGAGCAACGCCTCAGAGTTAAGCCTAAGATGTCCGAAACGTCGAAATGGTCATTACTTTCGCACTGGTTGCAATTAGTCATGCTATACGATGGAAAATCAGTTGCATTTTTATTGTATTTTATGCTTCTGGAGTTAGCTTCTAATTCTGTAGCTTTTAGCTGCGGTGGAGCAACGCCGTAGAGTGACGCCTAGGTTGCCCGGCACGTAGAAATGACCATCACTTTCACAATGTTTGCAATTATTCATTTTATACGATGGTAATCTGCTGTACTTATATTACATTTTATTCTTCTGGCGTTGACCTCTTAGGCCCTAACTATTCCATCTGGTGGAACAACGCACTAGGGTGATGCCTAGGTTGCGCGGAACGTAGAAATGACCATCACTTTCACACTGGTTGCAATTATTCCTGTTATACGATGGAAAAACTCTTGTATATTTATCGTATTTTATGCTCGGGCGTTGACTTCTATGGCCCTACCTATTCGATCTGGTGGAGCAACACCCTACAGTGAAGCCTAGTTTGTCAGGAACGTAGATATGACCATAACCTTCACACAGGTTGCAATTATTCGTTTTATACGATTGAAAGACTGTTGTATTTATTTTGTAGTTTATGCTTCTGGCGTTGAATTCCAAGGCCCTAACACTTCGACCTGGTGGAGCAATGCCTCAGAGTTAAGTCTAGGATGCCCGAAACGTCGAAATGATCATTAATTTCTCACTGGTTGCAACTATTCATGCCATACGATGGAAAAACTGTGCATTTTTATTGTTTTTTCTGCTTCTGGCTTTGACTTCTAAGGTCCTAGCTATTCGATCAGGTGAGGCAACGTCCAAGAGGGAAGCCTATGTTGCCCGGAACGTAGAAATGATCGTTACTTTCACACTGGTTACAATTATTCATGCTACACGATTGAAGAACTGTTGCATTTTTATTGTATTTTCTGCTTCTGTATTTGAATTCTAAGGTCCTAGCTATTCGATCTGGTGGGGCAACGCCTCAGAGTTAAGCCTAGGATGCCCGAAACGTCGAAGTGGTCATTACTTTCGCACTGGTTGCAATTATTCCTGTTATACGATGGTGAAACTGTTGTATTTTTATTGTATTGTATGCTTCAGGCGATGACTTCTAAGGCCCTAACTATTCGATCTGGTGGAACAACGCCCTGGAGCGAAGCCTAGGTTGCCCGGAACGTAGAAATGACCATAACTTTCACACTGGTAGCAATTATTCGTTTTATACATGGAAAAACTGTTCTACTTATTTTGTATTTTATGCTTCTGGCGTTGACTTCTAAGGCCCTACCTATTCGATCTGGCGGAGCAACACCCTACAGTGAAGCCTAGGTTGCTCGGAACGTAGAAATGACCATTACCTTCACACTGGTTGCAATTATTCCTGTTATACGATGGAAAAACTGTTGTATTTATATCGTATTTTATGCTGCTGGCGTTGACTTCTTAGGCCCTAACTATTCCATCTGGTGGAGCAACGCGCTAGGGTGAGGCCTAGGTTGCCCGGAACGTAGAAATGACCATTACCTTCACACTGGTTGCAATTATTCCTGTTATACGATGGAAAAACTGTTGCATCTTCATTGTATTTTATGGATCTGGCGTTGACTTCTTAGGCCCCAACTATTCGATCTGGTGGAGCAACGTCCTAGAGTGAAGCCTAGGTTGCCCGGAACGTACAAATGACCATGACATTCACACTGGTTACCATTATTCGTTTTATACGATGGAAAAGCTGTTGTATTTTTATTGTATTTTATGCTTCAGGCGTTGACTTCTGAGGCCGTAGCTATTCGATGTGGTGGAAGAACGGCATAGAGTGAAGCCTAGGTTGCCCGGAACGTAGAAATGACCATAACTTTCATACTGGTTGCAATCATTCGTTTTATATGATGGAAGAACTGTTGTATTTATATTGTATTTTATGCAGCTGGCGTTCACTTCTTAGGCCCTAACTATTCGATCTGGTGGAACAACGCCCTGGGGTGAAGCCTAGGTTGCCCGGAACGTAGAAATGACCATAACTTTGACACTGGTTGCTATTATTCGTTTTATACGACGGAAAAACTGTTCTATTTATTTTGTATTTTATGCTTCGGGCGTTGACTTCTAAGGCCCTAACTGTTTGATCTGGTGGAGCAACGACCTAGAGTGAAGCCTAGGTTGCCAGGCACGTCGAAATGACCATAACTTTCACACTGGATGCTATTATTCGTTCTATACGATGGAAAGACTGTTATATTTATATTGTATCTTATGCTTCTGGCGTTGACTTCTTAGGCCCTAACAATTCGATCTGGTGGAACAACGCCCTAGAGTGAAGCCTAGGTTGCCTGGAACGTACAAATGACCATCACTTTCACACGGGTTGCAATTATTCCTGTTATAGGCTGGAAAGACTGTTGTATTTTTATTGTATTTTATGCTTCAGGCGTTGACTTCTGAGGCGGTAGCTATTCGATGTGGTGGAAGAACGTCATAGAGTGAAGCCTAGGTAGCCCGGAACGTAGAAATGACCGTCACTTTCAAACTGGTTGCAATTAATCCTTTTATACGATGGAAAAACTGTTGTATTTTTATTGCATTTTATGCTTCCGGCGTTGACTTCTAAGGCGCTAACTATTCAATCTGTTGGAGCAACGCCCTAGGGTGAAGCCTAGGTTGCCCGGAAAGTAGAAATGACGTTAACTTCCATACTGGTTGCAATTATTCGTTTTACACGATGGAAAAACTGTTGTATTTATATTGTATTTTATGCTTCTGGCGTTGACTTCTAAGGCACTAACTATTCGATCTAGTGGAGCAACGCCCTAGAGTGAAGCCTAAGTTGCCCAGAACGTTGAAATTACCATCACTTTCAAACTGGTTGCAAATATTCCTGTTGTATGATGGAAAAACTGTTGTATTTTAATTGCATTTTATGCTTCGGGCAATGACTTCTAAGGCCCTAACTATTCAATCTGTAGGAGCAACTCCCTAGAGTGTAGCCTAGGTAGCCCGTAAGGTAGAAATGACCATAGCTTTCATACTGGTTGCAATTATACGTTTTATATGATGGAAAAACTGTTGTATTTATATTGTATTTTATGCTTCTGGCGTTGACTTCTCAGGACCTAACTATTCGATCTGGTGGAACAACGCCCTATGGTGAAGCCTAGGTTGACCGCAACGTAGAAATGACCATAACTTTCACACTGGTAGCAATTATTCGTTTTACACGATGGAAAAGCTATTGTATTTATATTGTATTTCATGCTGCTGGCGTTCACTTCTTAGGCCCTAACTATTCGATCTGGTGGAACAACGCCCTGGGGTGAAGCCTAGGTTGCCGGGAACGTAGATATGACCATAACTTTCACACTGGTCGCTATTATTCGTTTTATACGATGGAGAAACTGTTATATTTATATTGTATCTTATGCTTCTGGCGTTGACTTCTTAGGCCCTAACAATTCGATCTGGTGGAACAACGCCCTAGAGTGAAGCCTAGGTTGCCTGGAACGTACATATGACCATCACTTTCACACGGCTAGCAATTATTCCTATTATAGGATGGAAAGACTGTTGTATTTTTATTGTATTTTATGCTTCAGGCGTTGACTTCTGAGGCCGTAGCTATTCGATGTGGTGGAAGAACGCCATAGAGTGAAGCCTAGGTTGCCCGGAACGTAGAAATGACCATAAGTTTCATACTGGTTGCAATCATTCGTTTTATATGATGGAAGAACTGTTCTATTTATTTTGTATTTTATGCTTCGGGCGTTGACTTCTAACGCCCTAACTATTCAATCTGTTGGAGCAAAGCCCTAGGGTGTAGCCTAGGTTGCCCGGAAAGTAGAAATGACCACAACTTTCATACTGGTTGCAATTACTCGTTTTATATGATGGAAAAACTGTTGTATTTATATTGTATTTTATGCTTCTGGCGTTCACTTCTTAGGCCCTAACTGTTTGATCTGGTGGAGCAACGACCTAGAGTGAAGCCTAGGTTGCCAGGAACGTAGAAATGACCATATCTTTCACACTGGATGCTATTATTCGTTCTATACGATGGAAAGACTGTTATATTTATATTGTATCTTATGCTTCTGGCGTTGACTTCTTAGGCCCTAACAATTCGATCTGGTGGAACAACGCCCTAGAGCGAAGCCTAGGTTGCCTGGAACGTACAAATGACCATCACTTTCACACGGGTTGCAATTATTCCTGTTATAGGATGGAAAGACTGTTGTATTTTTATTGTATTTTATGCTTCAGGCGTTGACTTCTGAGGCCGTATCTATTCGATGTGGTGG
Source organism: Calliopsis andreniformis (assembly GCF_051401765.1). Lineage (NCBI taxonomy): Eukaryota > Metazoa > Arthropoda > Insecta > Hymenoptera > Andrenidae > Calliopsis > Calliopsis andreniformis. The sequence continues at coordinate 10,344,568 of NC_135072.1, forward strand.
AAGAACGCCATAGAGTGAAGCCTAGGTTGCCCGGAACGTAGAAATGACCATCACTTTCAAACTGGTTGCAATTAATCCTTTTATACGATGGAAAAACTGTTGTATTTTTATTGCATTTTATGCTTCCGGCGTTGACTTCTAAGGCGCTAACTATTCCACCTGTTGGAGCAACGCCCTAGGGTGTAGCCTAGGTAGCCCGTAAAGTAGAAATGACCATAGCTTTCATACTGGTTGCAATTATACGTTTTATATGATGGAAAAACTGTTGTATTTATACTGTATTTTATGCTTCTGGCGTTCACTTCTTAGGCCCTAACTATTCGATCTGGTGGAACAACGCCCTATGGTGAAGCCTAGGTTGACCGGAACGTAGAAATGACCATAACTTTCACACCGGTAGCAATTATTCGTTTTACACGATGGAAAAGCTATTGTATTTATATTGTATTTTATGCTGCTGGCGTTCACTTCTTAGGCCCTAACTATTCGATCTGGTGGAACAACGCCCTGAGGTGAAGCCTAGGTTGCCCGGAACGTAGAAATGACCAACTCTTTCACACTGGAAGCAATCATTCGTTTTATACATGGAAAATCTGTTCTATTTATTTTGTATTTTATGCTTCTGGCGTTGACTTCTAAAGGCCTAACTATTCGATCTGGTGGTACAACGCCCTGGAGTGAAGCCTAGGTTGCCCGGTACGTAGAAATGACCATCACTTTCACACTGGTTGCAATTATTCCTGTTATACGATGGAAAAACTCTTGTATATTTATCGTATTTTATGCTCGGGCGTTGACTTCTATGGCCCTACCTATTCGATCTGGTGGAGCAACACCCTACAGTGAAGCCTAGTTTGTCAGGAACGTAGATATGACCATAACCTTCACACAGGTTGCAATTATTCGTTTTATACGATTGAAAGACTGTTGTATTTATTTTGTAGTTTATGCTTCTGGCGTTGAATTCCAAGGCCCTAACTATTCGATCTTGTGGAGCAATGCCTCAGAGTTATGTCTAGGATGCCCGAAACGTCGAAATGATCGTTACTTTCACACTGGTTACAATTATTCATGCTACACGATTGAAGAACTGTTGCATTTTTATTGTATTTTCTGCTTCTGTATTTGAATTCTAAGGTCCTAGCTATTCGATCTGGTGGGGCAACGCCTCAGAGTTAAGCCTAGGATGCCCGAAACGTCGAAATGGTCATTACTTTCGCACTGGTTGCAATTATTCCTGTTATACGATGGTGAAACTGTTGTATTTTTATTGTATTGTATGCTTCAGGCGATGACTTCTAAGGCCCTAACTATTCGATCTGGTGGAACAACGCCCTGGAGCGAAGCCTAGGTTGCCCGGAACGTAGAAATGACCATAACTTTCACACTGGTAGCAATTATTCGTTTTATACATGGAAAAACTGTTCTACTTATTTTGTATTTTATGCTTCTGGCGTTGACTTCTAAGGCCCTACCTATTGGATCTGGCGGAGCAACACCCTACAGTGAAGCCTAGGTTGCTCGGAACGTAGAAATGACCATTACCTTCACACTGGTTGCAATTATTCCTGTTATACGATGGAAAAACTGTTGTATTTATATCGTATTTTATGCTGCTGGCGTTGACTTCTTAGGCCCTAACTATTCCATCTGGTGGAGCAACGCGCTAGGGTGAGGCCTAGGTTGCCCGGAACGTAGAAATGACCATTACCTTCACACTGGTTGCAATTATTCCTGTTATACGATGGAAAAACTGTTGCATCTTCATTGTATTTTATGGATCTGGCGTTGACTTCTTAGGCCCCAACTATTCGATCTGGTGGAGCAACGTCCTAGAGTGAAGCCTAGGTTGCCCGGAACGTACAAGTGACCATGACATTCACACTGGTTACCATTATTCGTTTTATACGATGGAAAAGCTGTTGTATTTATATCGTATTTTATGCTTCTGGCGCTGACTTGTTAGACCCTAACTATTCCATCTGGTGGAACAACGCCCTAGGGTGAAGCCTAGGTTGCTGGGAACGTAGAAATGACCATAACTTTCACACTGTTAGCAATTATTCGTTTTATACGATGGAAAGGCTGTTGTATTTATATTGTATTTTATGCTTCTGGCGGTGACTTCTAAGGCCCTATCTCTTCGATTTGGTGGAGCAACGCCTCAGAGTTAAGCCTAGGATGCCCGAAACGTCGAAATGGTCATTACTTTCGCACAGGTTGCAATTATTCCTGTTATACGATGGTAAAACTGTTGTATTTTCATTGTATTGTATGCTTCAGGCGATGACTTCTAAGGCCCTAACTATTCAATCTGGTGTAGCAACGCACTAGGGTGAAGCCTAGGTTGCCCGGAACGTGGACATGACCATAACTTTCACACTGTTTGCCATTATTTGTTTTATACGATGGAAAAGCTGTTGTATTTATATCATATTTTATGCTTCTGGCGTTGACTTCTTAGGTCCCAACTATTCAATCTGGTGGAACGACGCCCTCGGGTGAAGCCTAGGTTGCCCGGAACGTAGAAATGACCATAACTTTCACACAGGAAGCAATTATTCGTTTTATACATGGAAAAGCTGTTCTATTAATTTTGTATTTTATGCTTCGGGCGTTGACTTCTAAAGCCCTAGCTATTCCATCTGGTGGAGCAACGGCCTAGAGTGAAGCCTAGGTTGCCCGGAACGTAGAAATGACCATAGCTTTCACACTGGTTGCTATTATTCGTTTTATACGATGGAATAGCTGTTATGTTTATATTGTACTTTATGCCTCTGGCGTTGACTTCTTAGGCCCTAACTATTCGATCTGGTGGAACAACGCCCCAGAGTGAAGCCTAGGTTGCCCGGAACGTAGGAATGACCATCACTTTCACACTGGTTGCAATAATTCCTGTTATACGATGGAAAAACTCTTGTATATTTATTGTATTTTATGCTTGGGGCGTTGACTTCTATGGCCCCACCTATTCGATCTGGTTGAACAACGCCCTAGGGTGAAGCCTAGGTTGCCCGGAACGTAGAAATGACCATTACCTTCACACTGGTTGCAATTATTCCTGTTATACGATGGAAAAACTGTTGCATCTTCATTGTATTTTATGGATCTGGCGTTGACTTCTTAGGCCCCAACTATTCGATCTGGTGGAGCAACGTCCTAGAGTGAAGCCTAGGTTGCCCGGAACGTACAAATGACCATGACATTCACACTGGTTACCATTATTCGTTTTATACGATGGAAAAGCTGTTGTATTTTTATTGTATTTTATGCTTCAGGCGTTGACTTCTGAGGCCGTAGCTATTCGATGTGGTGGAAGAACGGCATAGAGTGAAGCCTAGGTTGCCCGGAACGTAGAAATGACCATAACTTTCATACTGGTTGCAATCATTCGTTTTATATGATGGAAGAACTGTTGTATTTATATTGTATTTTATGCAGCTGGCGTTCACTTCTTAGGCCCTAACTATTCGATCTGGTGGAACAACGCCCTGGGGTGAAGCCTAGGTTGCCCGGAACGTAGAAATGACCATAACTTTGACACTGGTTGCTATTATTCGTTTTATACGACGGAAAAACTGTTCTATTTATTTTGTATTTTATGCTTCAGGCGTTGACTTCTGTGGCGGTAGCTATTCGATGTGGTGGAAGAACGTCATAGAGTGAAGCCTAGGTAGCCCGGAACGTAGAAATGACCATCACTCTCAAACTGGTTGCAATTAATCCTTTTATACGATGGAAAAACTGTTGTATTTTTATTGCATTTTATGCTTCCGGCGTTGACTTCTAAGGCGCTAGCTATTCAATCTGTTGGAGCAACGCCCTAGGGTGAAGCCTAGGTTGCCCGGAAAGTAGAAATGACGTTAACTTCCATACTGGTTGCAATTATTCGTTTTACACGATGGAAAAACTGTTGTATTTATACTGTATTTTATGCTTCTGGCGTTGACTTCTAAGGCACTAACTATTCGATCTAGTGGAGCAACGCCCTAGAGTGAAGCCTAAGTTGCCCAGAACGTTGAAATTACCATCACTTTCAAACTGGTTGCAAATATTCCTGTTGTATGATGGAAAAACTGTTGTATTTTAATTGCATTTTATGCTTCGGGCAATGACTTCCAAGGCCCTAACTATTCAATCTGTAGGAGCAACTCCCTAGAGTGTAGCCTAGGTAGCCCGTAAGGTAGAAATGACCATAGCTTTCATACTGGTTGCAATTATACGTTTTATATGATGGAAAAACTGTTGTATTTATATTGTATTTTATGCTTCTGGCGTTGACTTCTCAGGCCCTAACTATTCGATCTGGTGGAACAACGCCCTATGGTGAAGCCTAGGTTGACCGCAACGTAGAAATGACCATAACTTTCACACTGGTAGCAATTATTCGTTTTACACGATGGAAAAGCTATTGTATTTATATTGTATTTCATGCTGCTGGCGTTCACTTCTTAGGCCCTAACTATTCGATCTGGTGGAACAACGCCCTGGGGTGAAGCCTAGGTTGCCGGGAACGTAGATATGACCATAACTTTCACACTGGTCGCTATTATTCGTTTTATACGATGGAGAAACTGTTATATTTATATTGTATTTTATGCTTCTGGCGTTGCCTTCTTAGGCCCTAGCTGTTCGATCTGGTGGAACAACGCCCTAGAGTGAAGCCTAGGTTGCCCGGAACGTAGAAATGACCATAACTTTCACACTGGTTGCTATTATTCGTTCTATACGATGGAAAAACTGTTATATTTATATTGTATCTTATGCTTCTGGCGTTGACTTCTTAGGCCCTAACAATACGATCTGGTGGAACAACGCCCTAGAGTGAAGCCTAGGTTGCCTGGAACGTACATATGACCATCACTTTCACACGGGTAGCAATTATTCCTATTATAGGATGGAAAGACTGTTGTATTTTTATTGTATTTTATGCTTCAGGCGCTGACTTCTGAGGCCGTAGCTATTCGATGTGGTGGAAGAACGCCATAGAGTGAAGCCTAGGTTGCCCGGAACGTAGAAATGACCATAAGTTTCATACTGGTTGCAATCATTCGTTTTATATGATGGAAGAACTGTTCTATTTATTTTGTATTTTATGCTTCGGGCGTTGACTTCTAACGCCCTAACTATTCAATCTGTTGGAGCAAAGCCCTAGGGTGTAGCCTAGGTTGCCCGGAAAGTAGAAATGACCACAACTTTCATACTGGTTGCAATTACTCGTTTTATATGATGGAAAAACTGTTGTATTTATATTGTATTTTATGGATCTGGCGTTGACTTCTTAGGCCCCAACTATTCGATCTGGTGGAGCAACGTCCTAGAGTGAAGCCTAGGTTGCCCGGAACGTACAAGTGACCATGACATTCACACTGGTTACCATTATTCGTTTTATACGATGGAAAAGCTGTTGTATTTATATCGTATTTTATGCTTCTGGCGCTGACTTGTTAGACCCTAACTATTCCATCTGGTGGAACAACGCCCTAGGGTGAAGCCTAGGTTGCTGGGAACGTAGAAATGACCATAACTTTCACACTGTTAGCAATTATTCGTTTTATACGATGGAAAGGCTGTTGTATTTATATTGTATTTTATGCTTCTGGCGGTGACTTCTAAGGCCCTATCTCTTCGATTTGGTGGAGCAACGCCTCAGAGTTAAGTCTAGGATGCCCGAAACGTCGAAATGGTCATTACTTTCGCACAGGTTGCAATTATTCCTGTTATACGATGGTAAAACTGTTGTATTTTCATTGTATTGTATGCTTCAGGCGATGACTTCTAAGGCCCTAACTATTCAATCTGGTGTAGCAACGCACTAGGGTGAAGCCTAGGTTGCCCGGAACGTGGACATGACCATAACTTTCACACTGTTTGCCATTATTTGTTTTATACGATGGAAAAGCTGTTGTATTTATATCATATTTTATGCTTCTGGCGTTGACTTCTTAGGTCCCAACTATTCCATCTGGTGGAACGACGCCCTCGGGTGAAGCCTAGGTTGCCCGGAACGTAGAAATGACCATAACTTTCACACAGGAAGCAATTATTCGTTTTATACATGGAAAAGCTGTTCTATTAATTTTGTATTTTATGCTTCGGGCGTTGACTTCTAAAGCCCTAGCTATTCCATCTGGTGGAACAACGGCCTAGAGTGAAGCCTAGGTTGCCCGGAACGTAGAAATGACCATAGCTTTCACACTGGTTGCTATTGTTCGTTTTATACGATGGAATAGCTGTTATATTTATATTGTACTTTATGCCTCTGGCGTTGACTTCTTAGGCCCTAACTATTCGATCTGGTGGAACAACGCCCCAGAGTGAAGCCTAGGTTGCCCGGAACGTAGGAATGACCATCACTTTCACACTGGTTGCAATAATTCCTGTTATACGAAAGAAAAACTCTTGTATATTTATTGTATTTTATGCTTGGGGCGTTGACTTCTATGGCCCTACCTATTCGATCTGGTTGAACAACGCCCTAGGGTGAAGCCAGGGTTGCCCGGAACGTAGAAATGACCAACTCTTTCACACTGGAAGCAATTATACGTTTTATACATGGAAGAACTTTTCTATTTATTTTGTATTTTATGCTTCTGGCGTTGACTTCTTAGGCCCTAACTATTCGATCTGGTGGAGCAACGTCCTAGATTGAAGCCTAGGTTGCCCGGAACGTAGAAATGACCATAACTTTCACACTGGTTACCATTATTCGTTTTATATGATGGATAAGCTGTTGTATTTATATCGTATTTTATGCTTGTGGCGTTGACCTCTTAGGCCCTAACTATTCCATCTGGTGGAACGACGCCCTCGGGTGAAGCCTAGGTTGCCCGGAACGTAGAAATGACCATAACTTTCACACAGGAAGCAATTATTCGTTTTATACATGGAAAAGCTGTTCTATTAATTTTGTATTTTATGCTTCGGGCGTTGACTTCTAAAGCCCTAGCTATTCCATCTGGTGGAGCAACGGCCTAGAGTGAAGCCTAGGTTGCCCGGAACGTAGAAATGACCATAGCTTTCACACTGGTTGCTATTATTCGTTTTATACGATGGAATAGCTGTTATATTTATATTGTATTTTATGCCTCTGGCGTTGACTTCTTAGGCCCTAACTATTCGATCTGGTGGAACAACGCCCCAGAGTGAAGCCTAGGTTGCCCGGAACGTAGAAATGACCATCACTTTCACACTGGTTGCAATAATTCCTGTTATACGATGGAAAAACTCTTGTATATTTATTGTATTTTATGCTTGGTGCGTTGACTTCTATGGCCCTACCTATTCGATCTGGTTGAACAACACCCTAGGTTGAAGCCAGGGTTGCCCGGAACGTAGAAATGACCAACTCTTTCACACTGGAAGCAATTATTCGTTTTATACATGGAAGAACTCTTCTATTTATTTTGTATTTTATGCTTCTGGCGTTGACTTCTAAAGCCCTAACTATTCGATCTGGTGGTACAACGCCCTGGAGTGAAGCCTAGGTTGCCTGGAACGTGGAAATGACCATAACTTTCACACTGGTTGCAATTATTCCTGTTATACGATGGAAAAACTCTTGTATATTTATCGTATTTTATGCTCGGGCGTTGACTTCTATGGCCCTACCTATTCGATCTGGTGGAGCAACACCCTACAGTGAAGCCTAGTTTGTCAGGAACGTAGATATGACCATAACCTTCACACAGGTTGCCATTATTCGTTTTATACGATTGAAAGACTGTTGTATTTATTTTGTAGTTTATGCTTCTGGCGTTGAATTCCAAGGCCCTAACACTTCGACCTGGTGGAGCAATGCCTCAGAGTTAAGTCTAGGATGCCCGAAACGTCGTAATGATCATTAATTTCTCACTGGTTGCAACTATTCATGCCATACGATGGAAAAACTGTTGCATTTTTATTGTTTTTTCTGCTTCTGGCTTTGACTTCTAAGGTCCTAGCTATTCGATCAGGTGAGGCAACGTCCAAGAGGGAAGCCTATGTTGCCCGGAACGTAGAAATGACCATAACTTTCACACTGGGTGCAATTATACATTTTATACGATGGAAAAGCTATTGTATTTATATTGTATTTTATACTTCTGGCGTTGACTTCTTAGGCCCTAACTATTCGATCTTGTGGAGCAATGCCTCAGAGTTATGTCTAGGATGCCCGAAACGTCGAAATGATCGTTACTTTCACACTGGTTGCAATTATTCATGCTACACGATTGAAGAACTGTTGCATTTTTATTGTATTTTCTGCTTCTGTATTTGAATTCTAAGGTCCTAGCTATTCGATCTGGTGGGGCAACGCCTCAGAGTTAAGCCTAGGATGCCCGAAACGTCGAAATGGTCATTACTTTCGCACTGGTTGCAATTATTCCTGTTATACGATGGTAAAACTGTTGTATTTTCATTGTATTGTATGCATCAGGCGTTGACTTCTAAGGCCCTAACTATTCGATCTGGTGTAGCAACGCACTAGGGTGAAGCCTAGGTTGCCCGGAACGTGGTCATGACCATAACTTTCACACTGTTTGCCATTATTCGTTTTATACGATGGAAAAGCTGTTGTATTTATATCATATTTTATGCTTCTGGCGTTGACTTCTTAGGTCCCAACTATTCCATCTGGTGGAACGACGGCCTCGGGTGAAGCCTAGGTTGCCCGGAACGTAGAAATGACCATAACTTTCACACAGGAAGCAATTATTCGTTTTATACATGGAAAAGCTGTTCTATTAATTTTGTATTTTATGCTTCGGGCGTTGACTTCTAAAGCCCTAGCTATTCCATCTGGTGGAGCAACGGCCTAGAGTGAAGCCTAGGTTGCCCGGTACGTAGAAATGACCATCACTTTCACACTGGTTGCAATTATTCCTGTTATACGATGGAAAAGCTCTTGTATATTTATCGTATTTTATGCTCGGGCGTTGACTTCTATGGCCCTACCTATTCGATCTGGTGGAGCAACACCCTACAGTGAAGCCTAGGTTGCCCGGAACGTACAAATGATCATTACATTCACACTGGTTGCAATTATTCCTGTTATACGATGGAAAAACTGTTGCATCTTTATTGTATTTTATGCTTCTGGCGTTGACTTCTTAGGCCCTAACTATTCGATCTGGTGGAGCAACGTCCTAGAGTGAAGCCTAGGTTGCCTGGAACGTAGAAATGACCATAACTTTCACACTGGTTACCATTATTCGTTTTATATGATGGATAAGCTGTTGTATTTATATCGTATTTTATGCTTGTGGCGTTGACCTCTTAGGCCCTAACTATTCCATCTGGTGGAACAACGCACTAGGGTGATGCCTAGGTTGTCCGTAACGTACAAATGACCATAACTTTCACACTGGTAGCAATTATTCGTTTTATACATGGAAGAACTGTTCTATTTATTTTGTGTTTTATGCTTCTGGCGTTGACTTCTAAAGCCCTAACTATTCGATCTGGTGGTACAACCACCTAGAGTGAAGCCTAGGTTGCCCGGTACATAGAAATGACCATCACTTTCACACTGGTTGCAATTATTCCTGTTATACGATGGAAAAACTGTTCTACTTATTTTGTATTTTATGCTTCTGGCGTTGACTTCTAGGGCCCTACCTATTCGATCTGGCGGAGCAACACCCTACAGTGAAGCCTAGGTTGCTCGGAACGTAGAAATGACCATTACCTTCACACTGTTTGCTAATATACATTATATACGATGGAAAGGCTGTTGTATTTATATTTTATTTTATACTTCTGGCGTTGTCTTCTTAGGCTCTAACTATTTAACCTGGTGGAGCACCGCCCTAGAGTGAAGAGTAGGTTGCCCGGAACGTAGAACATACCATTACCTTCACACTGGTTGCAATTATTCCTGTTATACGATGGAAAAACTGTTGCATCTTTATTGTATTTTATGCTCCTGGCGTTGAGTTCTCAGGCCCCAACTATTCCATCTGGTGGAACAACGCCCTAGGGTGAAGCCTAGGTTGCCCGGAACGTAGAAATGACCAACTCTTTGACACTGGTAGCAATTATTCGTTTTATACATGGAAAATCTGTTGTATTTATTTTGTATGTTATGCTTCGGGCGTTGACTTCTAAGGCCCTAACTATTCGATCTGTTGGAGCAACGCCCTGGAGTGAAACCTCGGTTGCCCGGAACGTAGAAATGACCATAACTTTCACACTGGCAGCAATTATTCATGCTATACGATGGAAGACCTGTTGTATTTTTATTGTATTTTATGCTTCTGGCGCTGACTTCTATGGTCCGAGCTACTCGATTTCGTGGGGCAACGTCCAAGAGTGAAGCCTATGTTGCCCGGAACGTAGAAATGACCATAACTTTCACACTGGTTGCAATTATTCGTTTTATACGATTGAAAGACTGTTGTATTTATTTCGTAGTTTATGCTTCTGGCGTTGACTTCTCAGGCCCTAACTATTCGATCTGGTGGAACAACGCCCTATGGTGAAGCCTAGGTTGACCGCAACGTAGAAATGACCATAACTTTCACACTGGTAGCAATTATTCGTTTTACACGATGGAAAAGCTATTGTATTTATATTGTATTTCATGCTGCTGGCGTTCACTTCTTAGGCCCTAACTATTCGATCTGGTGGAACAACGCCCTGGGGTGAAGCCTAGGTTGCCGGGAACGTAGATATGACCATAACCTTCACACTGGTCGCTATTATTCGTTTTATACGATGGAGAAACTGTTATATTTATATTGTATTTTATGCTTCTGGCGTTGCCTTCTTAGGCCCTAGCTGTTCGATCTGGTGGAACAACGCCCTAGAGTGAAGCCTAGGTTGCCCGGAACGTAGAAATGACCATAACTTTCACACTGGTTGCTATTATTCGCTTTATACGATTGAAAAACTGTTATATTTATATTGTATTTTATGTTTCTGGCGTTGCCTTCTTAGGCCCTAACTGTTCGATCTGGTGGAACAACGCCCTAGAGTGATGCCTAGGTTACACGGAACGTAGAAATGACCAGTATTTTCACACTATTTGCAGTTACTCCTGTTATACGATGGAAAAACTGTTGCATCTTTATTGAATTTTATGCTTCTGGCGTTGACGTCTAAGGCCCTAACTATTCTATCTGGTGGATCAACGCCCTAGAGTGAAGCCTTGGTTGCTCGGAATGTAAAAATGACCATAACATTCACACTGGTTGTAATTATTCGTTTTATGCGATGGGAAAACTGTTATATTTATATTGTATTTTATGCTTCTGGCGTTGATTTCTTAGGCCCTAACTATTCAATCTGTTGGAGCAACGCCATAGGGTGAAGCCTAGGTTGCTCGGAAAGTAGAAACGACCATAAGTTTCATACTGGTTGCAAATATTCGTTTTATACGATGGAAAAACTGTTGTATTTATATAGTATTTTATGCTTCTGGCGTTGACTTCTAAACCACTAACTATTCGATCTGGTGGAACAACGCCCTAGGGTAAAGCCCAGATTGCGCTGAACGTAGAAATGACCATAACTTTCACACTGGTAGCAATTTTTCGTTTTATACGATGGAAAAACTGTTCTATTTATTTTGTATTTAATGCTTCGGGCGTTGACTTCTAAGGTCCTAACTGTATGATCTGGCGGAGCAACGCCCTGGAGTGAAGCCTAGGTTGCCCGGAAAGGAGAAATGACCATCACGTTCAAACTGGTTGCAATTATACGTTTTATACGATGGAAAAGCTGTTGTATTTATATCGTATTTTATGCTTCTGGCGTTGACTTCTTAGGCCGTAACTATTCCGTTTGGTGGAGCAACGCCCTGGTGTGAAACCTAGGTTGCCCGGAACGTAGAATTGGCCATCACTTTCAAACTGGATGCAATTATTCCTGTTATATGATGGAAACAGTGTTGTATTTTTTTTGCATTTTATGGTTCGGGCGTTGACTTCTAAGGCCCTAACTATTCAATCTGTTGGAGCAACGCCCTAGGGTCAAGCCTAGGTTGCTCGGAGAGTAGAAATGACCATAAGTTTCATACTGGTTGCAATTATTCGTTTTATACGATGGAAAAGCTGTTGTATTTATATCGTGTTTTATGCTTCTGGCGTAGACTTCTTAGGCCGTAACTATTCGGTCTGGTGGAGCAACGCCCTAGAGTGAAGCCTAGGTTGCCCTGAACGGAGAATTGGCCATCACTTTCAAACTGGTTGCACTTATTCCTGTTATATGATGGAAACACTGTTTTATTTTTTTTGCATTTTATGGTTCGGGCGTTCACTTCTAAGCTCCTAACTATTCAATGTGTTGGAGCAACGCCCTAGGGTGAAGCCTAGCTTGCTCGGAAAGTAGAAATGACCATAAGTTTCATACTGGTTGCAATTAGTCGTTTTATACGATGGAAACACTGTTGTATTTTTATTGCATTTTATGCTTCGGGCGTTGACTTCTAAGGCCCTAACTATTCAATCTGTTGGAGCAACGCCCTAGGGTGAAGCCTAGGTTGCCCGGAACGTACAAATGACCATAACTTTTACACTGGTAACAATTATTCGTTTTATACAATGGAAAAGCTGTTATATTTATATTGTATTTTATGCTTCTGGCGTTGACTTCTGATGCCATTGCTATTCTATGTGGTGGAAGAACGCCATAGAGTGAAGCCTAGGTAGCCCGAGACGTAGAAATGTCCATATCTGTCACTGTTTGCAATTATTCATTTTATACGGTGGAAACACTGTTGCATCTTCATCGTATTTTATGCTTCTGGCGTTGACTTCTAAGGCACTAACTATTCGATCTGGTGGAGCAATGCCCTAGAGTGAATCCTAGGTTGCCCGGAACGAAGAAATGACCATGACTTTCAAACTGGTTGCAATTATTAATGTTATATGATGGAAACACTGTTGTATTTTTATTGCATTTTATGCTTCGGGCGTTGACTTCTAAGGCCCTAACTATTCAATCTGTTGGAGCAACGCCCTAGGGTTGAAGCCTAGGTTTCTCGGAAAGTAGAAATGACCATAAGTTTCATACTGGTTGCAATTATTCGTTTTATACGATTGAAAGACTGTTGTATTTTTATTGTATTTTATGCTTCTGGCGTTGACTTCTAAGGCACTAACTATTCGATCTGGTGGAGCAACGCCCTAGGGTGTAGCCTAGGTTGCCCGTAAAGTAGAAATGACCAGAGCTTTCATACTGGTTGCATTTATTCGTTTTATATGATGGAAAGACTGTTATATTTATATTGTATTTTATGCTTCTGGCGTTCACTTCTTAGGCACTAGCTATTCGATCAGGTGGAACAACGCCCTATGGTGAAGCCTAGGTTGACCGGAACATAGAAATGACCATAACTTTCACACTGGTAGCAATTATTCGTTTTACACGATGGAAAAACTGTTCTATTTATTTTGTATTTTATGCATCGGGCGTTGACTTCTAAGGCCCTAACTATTCAAGCTGTTGGAGCAACGCCCGAGGGTGAAGCCTAGGTTGCCCGGAAAGTAGAAATGACGTTAACTTTCACACTGGTTGCTATTATTCGTTCTATACGATGGAAAAACTGTTATATTTATATTGTATCTTATGCTTCTGGCGTTGACTTCTTAGGCCCTAACAATACGATCTGGTGGAAAAACGACCTAGAGTGAGGCCTAGGTTGCCCGGAACATAGAACTGACAATAACTTTTACACTGGTAGCAATTATTCGCTTTATACAATGGAAAAACTGTTCTATTTATTTTGTATTTTATGCTTCGGGCGTTGACTTCTAAGGCCCTAGCTGTTTGATCTGGCGGAGCAACGCCCTAGAGTGAAGCCTAGGTTGCCCGGAACGTAGAAATGACCATAACTTTCACACTGGTTGCTATTATTCGTTCTATACGGTGGAAAAACTGTTGTATTTATATTGTATTTTAAGCTTCTGGCGTTGACTTCAAGGCACTAACTATTCGATCTGGTGGAGCAACGCCCTAGAGTGAAGCCTAGGTTGCTCGGAATGTAAAAATGACCATAACATTAACACTGGTTGTAATTATTCGTTTTATACGACGGGAAAACTGTTATATTTATATTGTATAGTATGCTTCTGGCGTTGATTTCTTAGGCCCTAACTATTCAATCAGGTGGAACAACACCCAAGAGTGAGGCCTAGGTTGCCCGGAACGTAGAAATGAGCATAACTTTCACACTGGTAGCAATTATTCGTTTTATACAATGGAAAGACTGTTGTGTTTATTTTGCATTTTATGCTTCGGGCGTTGACTTCTAAGGCCCTAACTGTTTGATCTGGTGGAGCAACGCCCTAGAGTGAAACCTAGGTTGCTCGGAATGTAGAAATGACCATAACTTTCACACTGGTCCCAATTATTCGTTTTATACGATGGAAAAGCTGTTGTATTTTGTATCGTATTTTATGATTCGGCGTTGACTTCTAAGGCCCTAACTAAACGATCTGGTGGAGCAACGCCCTAGAGTGAAGCCTAGGTTGCCCGGAACGTAGAAATGACCAGAACTTTCACACTGGTTGCTATTATTCGTTTTATACGATGGAAAAACTGTTATATTTGTATTGTATTTTATGCTTCAGGCGTTCACTTCTCAGGCCGTTGCTATTCGATGTGGTGGAAGAACGCCATAGAGTGAAGCCTAGGTTGCCCGGAACGTAGAAATGACCATAACTTTCATATTGGTTGCAATTATTCGTTTTATATGATGGAAGAACTGTTGTATTTATATTGTATTTTATGCAGCTGGCGTTCACTTCCTAGGGCCTAACTATTCGATCTGGTGGAACAACGTCCTAGAGTGAAGCCTAGGTTGCCCGGGACGTAGAAACGACCATCACTTCCATACTGGTAGCAATTATTCGTTTTATACGATGGAAAAACTGTTGTATTTATATTGTATTTTATGCTCCTGGCGTTGACTTCTTAGGCCCTAGCTATTCGACCTGGTGGAACAACGCCCTGGGGTGAAGCCTAGGTTGCTCGGAATGTAGAAATGACCATAACATTCACACTGGCAGAAATTATTCGTTTTATACGATGGAAAAACTGTTACATTTATATTGTATTTTATGCTTCTGGCGTTGATTTCTTAGGCCCTAGCTATTCAATCTGGTGGAACAACGTCCTAGAGTGAGGCCTAGGTTGCCCGGAACGTAGAAACGACCATCACTTCCGTACTGGTAGCAATTATTCGTTTTATACGATGGAAAAACTGTTGTATTTATATTGTATTTTATGCTCCTGGCGTTGACTTCTTAGGCCCTAACTTCTCGATCTGGTGGAACAACGCCTTAGAGTGAAGCCTAGGTTGCCCGGAACGTAGAAATGACCATCACTTTCACACTGGTTGCAATTATTCCTGTTATACGACTTAAAAGCTCTTGTATATTTAGTGTATTTTATGCTTCGGGCGTTGACTTCTATGGCCCTACCTATTCGATCTGGTGGAGCAACACCCTACAGTCAAGCCTAGGTTGCCCACAACGTAGAAATGAACATAACTTTCACACTGGTAGCAATTATTCGTTTTATACAATGGAAAACCTGTTCTATTTATTTTGTATTTTATGCCTCGGGCGTTGACTTCTATGGCCCTACCTATTCGATCTGGTGGAGTAACACCCTACAGTCTAGCCTAGGTTGCCAGGAACGTAGAAATGAAAATAACATTCACACCGATTGCAATTATTCATGCTAGACGATGGAAAAACTGTTGCATTTTTATTGTATTTTATACTTCTGGCGTTGATTCCTAAGGCCCTAACTATTCGATCTGGTGGAGCAATGCCCTAGAGTGACGCCTAGGTTACCCGGAACGTAGAAATGACCATCACTTTCAAACTGGTTGCAATTAATCCTCTTATACGATGGAAAAACTGTTGTATTTTTATTGTATTTTCTGCTTCTGGCGTTTACTTCTAAGGACCTAACTATTCGATCTGGTGGAGCAAAGCCCTAGAGTGAAGCCTAGGTTGCTCGGAATATGGAAATGACCATAACTTTCACACTGGTTGCAATTATTCGTTTTATACGATGGAAACGCTGTTGTATTTATATTGTATTTAATGCCTCTGGCGTTGACTTCTAAGGCCGTAGCTATTAGATGTGGTGGAGCAACGCCCTAGAGTGACGCCTAGGGTGCTCGGAACGTAGAAATGATGATTACTTTCACACTGGTTGCAATTATACGTTTTATACGATGGAAAAGCTGTTGTATTTATATCGTATTTTATGCTTCTGGCGTTGACTTCTTAGGCCGTAACTATTCCGTTTGGTGGAGCAACGCCCTGGTGTGAAACCTAGGTTGCCCGGAACGTAGAATTGGCCATC
The DNA here is from genome assembly GCF_051401765.1 of Calliopsis andreniformis. Lineage (NCBI taxonomy): Eukaryota > Metazoa > Arthropoda > Insecta > Hymenoptera > Andrenidae > Calliopsis > Calliopsis andreniformis. The sequence goes on from NC_135072.1 coordinate 10,360,873, forward strand.
ACTTTCAAACTGGATGCAATTATTCCTGTTATATGATGGAAACACTGTTGTATTTTTTTTGCATTTTATGGTTCGGGCGTTGACTTCTAAGGCCCTAACTATTCAATCTGTTGGAGCAACGCCCTAGGGTCAAGCCTAGGTTGCTCGGAGAGTAGAAATGACCATAAGTTTCATACTGGTTGCAATTATTCGTTTTATACGATGGAAAAGCTGTTGTATTTATATCGTGTTTTATGCTTCTGGCGTTGACTTCTTAGGCCGTAACTATTCGGCCTGGTGGAGCAACGCCCTAGAGTGAAGCCTAGGGTGCCCTGAACGGAGAATTGGCCATCACTTTCAAACTGGTTGCACTTATTCCTGTTATATGATGGAAACACTGTTTTATTTTTTTTGCATTTTATGGTTCGGGCGTTCACTTCTAAGCTCCTAACTATTCAATGTGTTGGAGCAACGCCCTAGGGTGAAGCCTAGCTTGCTCGGAAAGTAGAAATGACCATAAGTTTCATACTGGTTGCAATTAGTCGTTTTATACGATGGAAACACTGTTGCATTTTTATTGCATTTTATGCTTCGGGCGTTGACTTCTAAGGCCCTAACTATTCAATCTGTTGGAGCAACGCCCTAGGGTGAAGCCTAGGTTGCCCGGAACGTACAAATGACCATAACTTTTACACTGGTAGCAATTATTCGTTTTATACAATGGAAAAGCTGTTATATTTATATTGTATTTTATGCTTCTGGCGTTAACTTCTGAGGCCATTGCTATTCTATGTGGTGGAAGAACGCCATAGAGTGAAGCCTAGGTAGCCCGAAACGTAGAAATGTCCATATCTTTCACTGTTTGCAATTATTCATTTTATACGGTGGAAACACTGTTGCATCTTCATCGTATTTTATGCTTCTGGCGTTGACTTCTAAGGCACTAACTATTCGATCTGGTGGAGCAATGCCCTAGAGTGAAGCCTAGGTTGCCCGGAACGTAGAAATGACCATGACTTTCAAACTGGTTGCAATTATTAATGTTATATGATGGAAACACTGTTGTATTTTTATTGCATTTTATGCTTCGGGCGTTGACTTCTAAGGCCCTAACTATTCAATCTGTTGGAGCAACGCCCTAGGGTTGAAGCCTAGGTTTCTCGGAAAGTAGAAATGACCATAAGTTTCATACTGGTTGCAATTATTCGTTTTATACGATTGAAAGACTGTTGTATTTTTATTGTATTTTATGCTTCTGGCGTTGACTTCTAAGGCACTAACTATTCGATCTGGTGGAGCAACGCCCTAGGGTGTAGCCTAGGTTGCCCGTAAAGTAGAAATGACCAGAGCTTTCATACTGGTTGCATTTATTCGTTTTATATGATGGAAAGACTGTTATATTTATATTGTATTTTATGCTTCTGGCGTTCACTTCTTAGGCACTAGCTATTCGATCTGGTGGAACAACGCCCTATGGTGAAGCCTAGGTTGACCGGAACGTAGAAATGACCATAACTTTCACACTGGTAGCAATTATTCGTTTTACACGATGGAAAAACTGTTCTATTTATTTTGTATTTTATGCATCGGGCGTTGACTTCTAAGGCCCTAACTATTCAAGCTGTTGGAGCAACGCCCGAGGGTGAAGCCTAGGTTGCCCGGAAAGTAGAAATGACGTTAACTTTCACACTGGTTGCTATTATTCGTTCTATACGATGGAAAAACTGTTATATTTATATTGTATCTTATGCTTCTGGCGTTGACTTCTTAGGCCCTAACAATACGATCTGGTGGAAAAACGACCTAGAGTGAGGCCTAGGTTGCCCGGAACATAGAACTGACAATAACTTTTACACTGGTAGCAATTATTCGTTTTATACAATGGAAAAACTGTTCTATTTATTTTGTATTTTATGCTTCGGGCGTTGACTTCTAAGGCCCTAGCTGTTTGATCTGGCGGAGCAACGCCCTAGAGTGAAGCCTAGGTTGCCGGAACGTTGAAGTGACCATAACTTTCACACTGGTTGCTATTATTCGCTTTATACGATTGAAAAACTGTTATATTTATATTGCATTTTATGTTTCTGGCGTTGCCTTCTTAGGCCCTAACTGTTCGATCTGGTGGAACAACGCCCTAGAGTGAAGCCTAGGTTGCCGGAACGTTGAAGTGACCATAACTTTCACACTGGTTGCTATTATTCGTTTTATACGATGGAAAAACTGTTCTATTTATTTTGTATTTAATGCTTCGGGCATTGACTTCTAAGGTCCTAACTGTATGATCTGGTGGAGCAACGCCCAGGAGTGAAGCCTAGGTTGCCCGGAAAGGAGAAATGACCATCACGTTCAAACTGGTTGCAATTAATCCTTTTATACGATGGAAAAGCTGTTGTATTTATATCGTATTTTCTGCTTCTGGCGTTTACTTCTAAGGACCTAACTATTCGATCTGGTGGAGCAAAGCCCTAGAGTGAAGCCTAGGTTGCTCGGAATATGGAAATGACCATAACTTTCACACTGGTTGCAATTATTCGTTTTATACGATGGAAACGCTGTTGTATTTATATTGTATTTAATGCCTCTGGCGTTGACTTCTAAGGCCGTAGCTATTAGATGTGGTGGAGCAACGCCCTAGAGTGACGCCTAGGGTGCTCGGAACGTAGAAATGATGATTACTTTCACACTGGTTGCAATTATACGTTTTATACGATGGAAAAGCTGTTGTATTTATATCGTATTTTATGCTTCTGGCGTTGACTTCTTAGGCCGTAACTATTCCGTTTGGTGGAGCAACGCCCTGGTGTGAAACCTAGGTTGCCCGGAACGTAGAATTGGCCATCACTTTCAAACTGGATGCAATTATTCCTGTTATATGTTGGAAACTCTGTTGTATTTTTTTTGCATTTTATGGTTCGGGCGTTGACTTCTAAGGCCCTAACTATTCAATCTGTTGGAGCAACGCCCTAGGGTCAAGCCTAGGTTGCTCGGAGAGTAGAAATGACCATAAGTTTCATACTGGTTGCAATTATTCGTTTTATACGATGGAAAAGCTGTTGTATTTATATCGTGTTTTATGCTTCTGGCGTTGACTTCTTAGGCCGTAACTATTCGGCCTGGTGGAGCAACGCCCTAGAGTGAAGCCTAGGTTGCCCTGAACGGAGAATTGGCCATCACTTTCAAACTGGTTGCACTTATTCCTGTTATATGATGGAAACACTGTTTTATTTTTTTTGCATTTTATGGTTCGGGCGTTCACTTCTAAGCTCCTAACTATTCAATGTGTTGGAGCAACGCCCTAGGGTGAAGCCTAGCTTGCTCGGAAAGTAGAAATGACCATAAGTTTCATACTGGTTGCAATTAGTCGTTTTATACGATGGAAACACTGTTGTATTTTTATTGCATTTTATGCTTCGGGCGTTGACTTCTAAGGCCCTAACTATTCAATCTGTTGGAGCAACGCCCTAGGGTGAAGCCTAGGTTGCCCGGAACGTACAAATGACCATAACTTTTACACTGGTAGCAATTATTCGTTTTATACAATGGAAAAGCTGTTATATTTATATTGTATTTTATGCTTCTGGCGTTGACTTCTGAGGCCATTGCTATTCTATGTGGTGGAAGAACGCCATAGAGTGAAGCCTAGGTAGCCCGAAACGTAGAAATGTCCATATCTTTCACTGTTTGCAATTATTCATTTTATACGGTGGAAACACTGTTGCATCTTCATCGTATTTTATGCTTCTGGCGTTGACTTCTAAGGCACTAACTATTCGATCTGGTGGAGCAATGCCCTAGAGTGAAGCCTAGGTTGCCCGGAACGTAGAAATGACCATGACTTTCAAACTGGTTGCAATTATTAATGTTATATGATGGAAACACTGTTGTATTTTTATTGCATTTTATGCTTCGGGCGTTGACTTCTAAGGCCCTAACTATTCAATCTGTTGGAGCAACGCCCTAGGGTTGAAGCCTAGGTTTCTCGGAAAGTAGAAATGACCATAAGTTTCATACTGGTTGCAATTATTCGTTTTATACGATTGAAAGACTGTTGTATTTTTATTGTATTTTATGCTTCTGGCGTTGACTTCTAAGGCACTAACTATTCGATCTGGTGGAGCAACGCCCTAGGGTGTAGCCTAGGTTGCCCGTAAAGTAGAAATGACCAGAGCTTTCATACTGGTTGCATTTATTCGTTTTATATGATGGAAAGACTGTTATATTTATATTGTATTTTATGCTTCTGGCGTTCACTTCTTAGGCACTAGCTATTCGATCTGGTGGAACAACGCCCTATGGTGAAGCCTAGGTTGCCCGGAACATAGAACTGACAATAACTTTTACACTGGTAGCAATTATTCGTTTTATACAATGGAAAAACTGTTCTATTTATTTTGTATTTTATGCTTCGGGCGTTGACTTCTAAGGCCCTAGCTGTTTGATCTGGCGGAGCAACGCCCTAGAGTGAAGCCTAGGTTGCCCGGAACGTAGAAATGACAATAACTTTCACACTGGTTGCTATTATTCGTTCTATACGGTGGAAAAACTGTTGTATTTATATTGTATTTTAAGCTTCTGGCGTTGACTTCTAAGGCACTAACTATTCGATCTGGTGGAGCAACGCCCTAGAGTGAAGCCTAGGTTGCTCGGAATGTAAAAATGACCATAACATTAACACTGGTTGTAATTATTCGTTTTATACGATGGGAAAACTGTTATATTTATATTGTATAGTATGCTTCTGGCGTTGATTTCTTAGGCCCTAACTATTCAATCAGGTGGAACAACACCCTAGAGTGAGGCCTAGGTTGCCCGGAACGTAGAAATGAGCATAACTTTCACACTGGTAGCAATTATTCGTTTTATACAATGGAAAGACTGTTGTGTTTATTTTGCATTTTATGCTTCGGGCGTTGACTTCTAAGGCCCTAACTGTTTGATCTGGTGGAGCAACGCCCTAGAGTGAAGCCTAGGTTGCCCGGAACGTAGAAATGACCATAACTTTCACACTGGTTGCTATTATTCGTTCTATCGGATGGAAAAACTGTTGTATTTATATTGTATTTTAAGCTTCTGGCGTTGACTTCTAAGGCACTAACTATTCGATCTGTTGGAGCAACGCCCTAGGGTGAAGCCTAGGTTGCTCGGAAAGTAGAAATGACCACAACTTTCATACTGGTTGCAATTACTCGTTTTATATGATGTAAAAACTGTTGTATTTATATTGTATTTTATGCTCCTGGAGTTCACTTCTTAGGACCTAACTATTCGATCTGGTGGAACAACGCCCTAGGGTGAAGCCTAGGCTGCCCGGAACGTAGAAATGGCCATAACTTTTACACTGGTAGCAATTATTCGTTTTATACAATGGAAAAACTGTTCTATTTATTTTGTATTTTATGCTTCGGGCGTTGACTTCTACGGCCCTAACTGTTTGATCTGGTGGAGCAACGCCCTAGAGTGAAGCCTAGGTTGCGCGGAACGTAGAAATGACCATAACTTTCACACTGGTTGCTATTATTCGTTCTATACGATGGAAAAACTGTTATATTTATATTGTACCTTATGCTTCTGGCGTTGACTTCTTAGGCCCTAACAATTCGATCTCGTGGAACAACGCCCTAGAGTGAAGCCTAGGTTGCCTGGAACGTACAAATGACCATCACCTTCACAAGGGTGGCAATTATTCCTGTTATAGGATGGAAAGACTGTTGTATTTCTATTGTATTTTATGCTTCAGGCGTTGACTTCTGAGGCCGCAGCTATTCGATGTGGCGGAAGAACGCCATAGAGTGAAGCCTAGGTTGCCCGGAACGTAGAAATGACCATCACTTTCATACTGGTTGCAATTATTCGTTTTATATGATGGAAGAACTGTTGTATTTATATTGTATTTTATGCTGCTGGCGTTCACTTCTTAGGCACTAACTATTCGATCTGGTGGAACAACGCCCTGGGGTGAAGCCTAGGTTGCCGGAACGTAGAAATGACCATAACTTTCGCACTGGTTGCTATTATTCGTTCTATACGATGGAAAAACTGTTATATTTATATTGTACCTTATGCTTCTGGCGTTGACTTCTTAGGCCCTAACAATTAGATCTGGTGGAACAACGCCCTAGAGTGAAGCCTAGGTTGCCTGGAACGTACAAATGACCATCACTTTCACAAGGGTGGCAATTATTCCTGTTATAGGATGGAAAGACTGTTGTATTTCTATTGTATTTTATGCTTCAGGCGTTGACTTCTGAGGCCGCAGCTATTCGATGTGGCGGAAGAACGCCATAGAGTAAAGCCTAGGTTGCCCGGAACGTAGAAATGACCATCACTTTCATACTGGTTGCAATTGTTCGTTTTATATGATGGAAGAACTGTTGTATTTATATTGTATTTTATGCTGCTGGCGTTCACTTCTTAGGCACTAACTATTCGATCTGGTGGAACAACGCCCTGGGGTGAAGCCTAGGTTGCCGGAACGTAGAAATGACCATAACTTTCGCACTGGTTGCTATTATTCGTTCTATACGATGGAAAAACTGTTATATTTATATTGTACCTTATGCTTCTGGCGTTGACTTCATAGGCCCTAACAATTCGATCTGGTGGAACAACGCCCTAGAGTGAAGCCTAGGTTGCCTGGAACGTACAAATGACCATCACATTCACAAGGGTGGCAATTATTCCTGTTATAGGATGGAAAGACTGTTGTATTTCTATTGTATTTTATGCTTCAGGCGTTGACTTCTGAGGCCGCAGCTATTCGATGTGGCGGAAGAACGCCATAGAGTGAAGCCTAGGTTGCCCGGAACGTAGAAATGACCATCACTTTCATACTGGTTGCAATTATTCGTTTTATATGATGGAAGAACTGTTGTATTTATATTGTATTTTATGCTGCTGGCGTTCACTTCTTAGGCACTAACTATTCGATCTGGTGGAACAACGCCCTGGGGTGAAGCCTAGGTTGCCGGAACGTTGAAGTGACCATAACTTTCACACTGGTTGCTATTATTCGCTTTATACGATTGAAAAACTGTTATATTTATATTGTATTTTATGTTTCTGGCGTTGCCTTCTTAGGCCCTAACTGTTCGATCTGGTGGAACAACGCCCTAGAGTGATGCCTAGGTTACACGGAACGTAGAAATGACCAGTATTTTCACACTATTTGCAGTTACTCCTGTTATACGATGGAAAAACTGTTGCATCTTTATTGAATTTTATGCTTCTGGCGTTGACGTCTAAGGCCCTAACTATTCTATCTGGTGGATCAACGCCCTAGAGTGAAGCCTTGGTTGCTCGGAATGTAAAAATGACCATAACATTCACACTGGTTGTAATTATTCGTTTTATGCGATGGGAAAACTGTTATATTTATATTGTATTTTATGCTTCTGGCGTTGATTTCTTAGGCCCTAACTATTCAATCTGTTGGAGCAACGCCATAGGGTGAAGCCTAGGTTGCTCGGAATATGGAAATGACCATAACTTTCACACTGGTTGCAATTATTCGTTTTATACGATGGAAACGCTGTTGTATTTATATTGTATTTAATGCCTCTGGCGTTGACTTCTAAGGCCGTAGCTATTAGATGTGGTGGAGCAACGCCCTAGAGTGACGCCTAGGGTGCTCGGAACTTAGAAATGATGATTACTTTCACACTGGTTGCAATTATACGTTTTATACGATGGAAAAGCTGTTGTATTTATATCGTATTTTATGCTTCTGGCGTTGACTTCTTAGGCCGTAGCTATTCCGTTTGGTGGAGCAACGCCCTGGTGTGAAACCTAGGTTGCCCGGAACGTAGAATTGGCCATCACTTTCAAACTGGATGCAATTATTCCTGTTATATGATGGAAACACTGTTGTATTTTTTTTGCATTTTATGGTTCGGGCGTTGACTTCTAAGGCCCTAACTATTCAATCTGTTGGAGCAACGCCCTAGGGTCAAGCCTAGGTTGCTCGGAGAGTAGAAATGACCATAAGTTTCATACTGGTTGCAATTATTCGTTTTATACGATGGAAAAGCTGTTGTACTTATATCGTGTTTTATGCTTCTGGCGTTGACTTCTTAGGCCGTAACTATTCGGTCTGGTGGAGCAACGCCCTAGAGTGAAGCCTAGGTTGCCCTGAACGGAGAATTGGCCATCACTTTCAAACTGGTTGCACTTATTCCTGTTATATGATGTAAACACTGTTTTATTTTTTTTGCATTTTATGGTTCGGGCGTTCACTTCTAAGCTCCTAACTATTCAATGTGTTGGAGCAACGCCCTAGGGTGAAGCCTAGCTTGCTCGGAAAGTAGAAATGACCATAAGTTTCATACTGGTTGCAATTAGTCGTTTTATACGATGGAAACACTGTTGTATTTTTATTGCATTTTATGCTTCGGGCGTTGACTTCTAAGGCCCTAACTATTCAATCTGTTGGAGCAACGCCCTAGGGTGAAGCCTAGGTTGCCCGGAACGTACAAATGACCATAACTTTTACACTGGTAGCAATTATTCGTTTTATACAATGGAAAAGCTGTTATATTTATATTGTATTTTATGCTTCTGGCGTTGACTTCTGAGGCCATTGCTATTCTATGTGGTGGAAGAACGCCATAGAGTGAAGCCTAGGTAGCCCGAAACGTAGAAATGTCCATATCTTTCACTGTTTGCAATTATACATTTTATACGGTGGAAAAGCTGTTGCATCTTCATCGTATTTTATGCTTCTGGCGTTGACTTCTAAGGCACTAACTAATCGATCTGGTCGAGCAATGCCCTAGAGTGAAGCCTAGGTTGCCCCGAACGTAGAATTGGCCATCACTTTCAAACTGGTCGAAATTATTCCTGTTATATGATGGAAACACTGTTGTATTTTTTTTGCATTTTGTGGTTCGGGCGTTGACTTCTAAGGCCCTAACTATTCAAGCTGTTGGAGCAACGCCCGAGGGTGAAGCCTAGGTTGCCCGGAAAGTAGAAATGACGTTAACTTTCACACTGGTTGCTATTATTCGTTCTATACGATGGAAAAACTGTTATATTTATATTGTATCTTATGCTTCTGGCGTTGACTTCTTAGGCCCTAACAATACGATCTGGTGGAAAAACGACCTAGAGTGAGGCCTAGGTTGCCCGGAACATAGAACTGACAATAACTTTTACACTGGTAGCAATTATTCGTTTTATACAATGGAAAAACTGTTCTATTTATTTTGTATTTTATGCTTCGGGCGTTGACTTCTAAGGCCCTAGCTGTTTGATCTGGCGGAGCAACGCCCTAGAGTGAAGCCTAGGTTGCCCGGAACGTAGAAATGACAATAACTTTCACACTGGTTGCTATTATTCGTTCTATACGGTGGAAAAACTGTTGTATTTATATTGTATTTTAAGCTTCTGGCGTTGACTTCTAAGGCACTAACTATTCGATCTGGTGGAGCAACGCCCTAGAGTGAAGCCTAGGTTGCTCGGAATGTAAAAATGACCATAACATTAACACTGGTTGTAATTATTCGTTTTATACGATGGGAAAACTGTTATATTTATATTGTATAGTATGCTTCTGGCGTTGATTTCTTAGGCCCTAACTATTCAATCAGGTGGAACAACACCCTAGAGTGAGGCCTAGGTTGCCCGGAACGTAGAAATGAGCATAACTTTCACACTGGTAGCAATTATTCGTTTTATACAATGGAAAGACTGTTGTGTTTATTTTGCATTTTATGCTTCGGGCGTTGACTTCTAAGGCCCTAACTGTTTGATCTGGTGGAGCAACGCCCTAGAGTGAAGCCTAGGTTGCCCGGAACGTAGAAATGACCATAACTTTCACACTGGTTGCTATTATTCGTTCTATCGGATGGAAAAACTGTTGTATTTATATTGTATTTTAAGCTTCTGGCGTTGACTTCTAAGGCACTAACTATTCGATCTGTTGGAGCAACGCCCTAGGGTGAAGCCTAGGTTGCTCGGAAAGTAGAAATGACCACAACTTTCATACTGGTTGCAATTACTCGTTTTATATGATGTAAAAACTGTTGTATTTATATTGTATTTTATGCTCCTGGAGTTCACTTCTTAGGACCTAACTATTCGATCTGGTGGAACAACGCCCTAGGGTGAAGCCTAGGCTGCCCGGAACGTAGAAATGGCCATAACTTTTACACTGGTAGCAATTATTCGTTTTATACAATGGAAAAACTGTTCTATTTATTTTGTATTTTATGCTTCGGGCGTTGACTTCTACGGCCCTAACTGTTTGATCTGGTGGAGCAACGCCCTAGAGTGAAGCCTAGGTTGCGCGGAACGTAGAAATGACCATAACTTTCACACTGGTTGCTATTATTCGTTCTATACGATGGAAAAACTGTTATATTTATATTGTACCTTATGCTTCTGGCGTTGACTTCTTAGGCCCTAACAATTCGATCTCGTGGAACAACGCCCTAGAGTGAAGCCTAGGTTGCCTGGAACGTACAAATGACCATCACCTTCACAAGGGTGGCAATTATTCCTGTTATAGGATGGAAAGACTGTTGTATTTCTATTGTATTTTATGCTTCAGGCGTTGACTTCTGAGGCCGCAGCTATTCGATGTGGCGGAAGAACGCCATAGAGTGAAGCCTAGGTTGCCCGGAACGTAGAAATGACCATCACTTTCATACTGGTTGCAATTATTCGTTTTATATGATGGAAGAACTGTTGTATTTATATTGTATTTTATGCTGCTGGCGTTCACTTCTTAGGCACTAACTATTCGATCTGGTGGAACAACGCCCTGGGGTGAAGCCTAGGTTGCCGGAACGTAGAAATGACCATAACTTTCGCACTGGTTGCTATTATTCGTTCTATACGATGGAAAAACTGTTATATTTATATTGTACCTTATGCTTCTGGCGTTGACTTCTTAGGCCCTAACAATTAGATCTGGTGGAACAACGCCCTAGAGTGAAGCCTAGGTTGCCTGGAACGTACAAATGACCATCACTTTCACAAGGGTGGCAATTATTCCTGTTATAGGATGGAAAGACTGTTGTATTTCTATTGTATTTTATGCTTCAGGCGTTGACTTCTGAGGCCGCAGCTATTCGATGTGGCGGAAGAACGCCATAGAGTAAAGCCTAGGTTGCCCGGAACGTAGAAATGACCATCACTTTCATACTGGTTGCAATTGTTCGTTTTATATGATGGAAGAACTGTTGTATTTATATTGTATTTTATGCTGCTGGCGTTCACTTCTTAGGCACTAACTATTCGATCTGGTGGAACAACGCCCTGGGGTGTAGCCTAGGTTGCCGGAACGTAGAAATGACCATAACTTTCGCACTGGTTGCTATTATTCGTTCTATACGATGGAAAAACTGTTATATTTATATTGTACCTTATGCTTCTGGCGTTGACTTCATAGGCCCTAACAATTCGATCTGGTGGAACAACGCCCTAGAGTGAAGCCTAGGTTGCCTGGAACGTACAAATGACCATCACATTCACAAGGGTGGCAATTATTCCTGTTATAGGATGGAAAGACTGTTGTATTTCTATTGTATTTTATGCTTCAGGCGTTGACTTCTGAGGCCGCAGCTATTCGATGTGGCGGAAGAACGCCATAGAGTGAAGCCTAGGTTGCCCGGAACGTAGAAATGACCATCACTTTCATACTGGTTGCAATTATTCGTTTTATATGATGGAAGAACTGTTGTATTTATATTGTATTTTATGCTGCTGGCGTTCACTTCTTAGGCACTAACTATTCGATCTGGTGGAACAACGCCCTGGGGTGAAGCCTAGGTTGCCGGAACGTTGAAGTGACCATAACTTTCACACTGGTTGCTATTATTCGCTTTATACGATTGAAAAACTGTTATATTTATATTGTATTTTATGTTTCTGGCGTTGCCTTCTTAGGCCCTAACTGTTCGATCTGGTGGAACAACGCCCTAGAGTGATGCCTAGGTTACACGGAACGTAGAAATGACCAGTATTTTCACACTATTTGCAGTTACTCCTGTTATACGATGGAAAAACTGTTGCATCTTTATTGAATTTTATGCTTCTGGCGTTGACGTCTAAGGCCCTAACTATTCTATCTGGTGGATCAACGCCCTAGAGTGAAGCCTTGGTTGCTCGGAATGTAAAAATGACCATAACATTCACACTGGTTGTAATTATTCGTTTTATGCGATGGGAAAACTGTTATATTTATATTGTATTTTATGCTTCTGGCGTTGATTTCTTAGGCCCTAACTATTCAATCTGTTGGAGCAACGCCATAGGGTGAAGCCTAGGTTGCTCGGAATATGGAAATGACCATAACTTTCACACTGGTTGCAATTATTCGTTTTATACGATGGAAACGCTGTTGTATTTATATTGTATTTAATGCCTCTGGCGTTGACTTCTAAGGCCGTAGCTATTAGATGTGGTGGAGCAACGCCCTAGAGTGACGCCTAGGGTGCTCGGAACGTAGAAATGATGATTACTTTCACACTGGTTGCAATTATACGTTTTATACGATGGAAAAGCTGTTGTATTTATATCGTATTTTATGCTTCTGGCGTTGACTTCTTAGGCCGTAGCTATTCCGTTTGGTGGAGCAACGCCCTGGTGTGAAACCTAGGTTGCCCGGAACGTAGAATTGGCCATCACTTTCAAACTGGATGCAATTATTCCTGTTATATGATGGAAACACTGTTGTATTTTTTTTGCATTTTATGGTTCGGGCGTTGACTTCTAAGGCCCTAACTATTCAATCTGTTGGAGCAACGCCCTAGGGTCAAGCCTAGGTTGCTCGGAGAGTAGAAATGACCATAAGTTTCATACTGGTTGCAATTATTCGTTTTATACGATGGAAAAGCTGTTGTACTTATATCGTGTTTTATGCTTCTGGCGTTGACTTCTTAGGCCGTAACTATTCGGTCTGGTGGAGCAACGCCCTAGAGTGAAGCCTAGGTTGCCCTGAACGGAGAATTGGCCATCACTTTCAAACTGGTTGCACTTATTCCTGTTATATGATGTAAACACTGTTTTATTTTTTTTGCATTTTATGGTTCGGGCGTTCACTTCTAAGCTCCTAACTATTCAATGTGTTGGAGCAACGCCCTAGGGTGAAGCCTAGCTTGCTCGGAAAGTAGAAATGACCATAAGTTTCATACTGGTTGCAATTAGTCGTTTTATACGATGGAAACACTGTTGTATTTTTATTGCATTTTATGCTTCGGGCGTTGACTTCTAAGGCCCTAACTATTCAATCTGTTGGAGCAACGCCCTAGGGTGAAGCCTAGGTTGCCCGGAACGTACAAATGACCATAACTTTTACACTGGTAGCAATTATTCGTTTTATACAATGGAAAAGCTGTTATATTTATATTGTATTTTATGCTTCTGGCGTTGACTTCTGAGGCCATTGCTATTCTATGTGGTGGAAGAACGCCATAGAGTGAAGCCTAGGTAGCCCGAAACGTAGAAATGTCCATATCTTTCACTGTTTGCAATTATACATTTTATACGGTGGAAAAGCTGTTGCATCTTCATCGTATTTTATGCTTCTGGCGTTGACTTCTAAGGCACTAACTAATCGATCTGGTCGAGCAATGCCCTAGAGTGAAGCCTAGGTTGCCCCGAACGTAGAATTGGCCATCACTTTCAAACTGGTCGAAATTATTCCTGTTATATGATGGAAACACTGTTGTATTTTTTTTGCATTTTGTGGTTCGGGCGTAGACTTATAAGGCCCTAACTATTCAATCTGTTGGAGCAACGCCCTAGGGTGAAGCCTAGGTTGCTCGGAAAGTAGAAATGACCATAAGTTTCATACTGGTTGCAATTATTCGTTTTACGGGATGGAAAGCTGTTGCATTTATATTGTATTTTATGCTTCTGGCTTTGACTTCTAAGGCACTAACTATTCGATCTGGTGGAGCAACGCCCTAGAGTGAAGCCTAGGTTGCCCGGAAAGGAGAAATGACCATCACCTTCAAACTGGTTGCATTTAATCCTGTTATACGATGGAAAAACTGTTGTATTTTTATTGCATTTTATGCTTTTGGCGTTCACTTCTTAGGCCCTAACTATTCGATCTGGTGGAACAACGGCCTAGGGTGAAGCCTAGCTTGCCCGGAACGTAGAAATGACCATTACTTTCACACTGTTTGCAATTATTCCTTTTATACGATTGAAAAGCTGTTGTATTTATATCGTATTTTATGCTTCTGGCGTTTACTTCTAAGGACCTAACTATTCGATCTGGTGGAGCAACGCCCTAGAATGAATCCTAGGTTGCTCGGAATGTAGAAATGACCATCACTTTCAAACTGGTTGCAATTATTCCTGTTATATGATGGAAACACTGTTGTATTATTTTTGCATTTTATGCTTCGGGCGTTGACTTCTAAGGCCCTAACTATTGAATCTGTTGGAGCAACGCCCTAGGGTCAAGCCTAGGTTGCTCGGAAAGTAGAAATGACCATAAGTTTCATACTGGTTGCAATTATTCGTTTTATACGATGGAAAAGCTGTTGTATTTGTATCGTGTTTTATGCTTCTGGCGTTGACTTCTTAGGCCGTAGCTATTCGGTCTGGTGGAGCAACGCCCTGGATTGAAACCTAGGTTGCCCGGAACGTAGAATTGGCCATCACTTTCAAACTGGTTGCAATTATACCTGATATATGATGGAAACACTGTTGTATTTTTTTTGCATTTTATGGTTCGGGCGTTGACTTCTAAGGCCCTAACTATTCAATCTGATGGAGCAACGCCCTAGGGTCAAGCCAAGGTTGCTCGGAGAGTAGAAATGACCATAAGTTTCATACTGGTTGCAATTATTCGTTTTATACGATGGAAAAGCTGTTGTATTTATATCGTGTTTTATGCTTCTGGCGTTGGCTTCTTAGGCCGTAGCTATTCGGTCTGGTGGAGCAACGCCCTGGAGTGAAACCTAGGTTGCCCGGAACGTAGAATTGGCCATCACTTTCAAACTGGTTGCAATTATTCCTGATATATGATGGAAACACTGTTGTATTTTTTTTGCATTTTATGGTTCGGGCGTTGACTTCTAAGGCCCTAACTATTCAATCTGTTGGAGCAAGGCCCTAGGGTGAAGCGTAGGTTGCTCGGAAAGTAGAAATGACCATAAGTTTCATACTGGTTGCAATTATTCGTTTAATACGATGGAAAAACTGTTGTATTTATATTGTATTTTATGCTTCTAGCGTTGACTTCTAAGGCACTATCTATTCGATCTGGTGGAGCAACGCCCTAGAGAGAAGCCTAGGTTGCCCGGGACGTAGAATTGGCCATCACTTTCAAACTGGTTGCAATTATTCCTGTTATATGAGGGAAACTCTGTTGTATTTTTTTTGCATTTCATGGTTCGGGCGTTGACTTCTAAGGCCCTAACTATTCAATCGGTTGGTGCAACGCCCTAGGGTGAAGCCTAGGTTGCTCGGAAAGTAGAAATGACTATAAGTTTCATACTGGTTGCAATTATTTGTTTCATACGATGGAAAAACTACTGTATTTATATTGTATTTTATGCTTCTGGCGTTGACTTCTAAGGCACTAACTATTCGATCTGGTGGAGCAACGCCCTAGAGTGAAGCCTAGGTTGCCCGGAACGTAGAATTGGCCATCACTTTCAAACTGGTCGCAATTATTCCTGTTATATGATGGAAACACTGTTGTATTTTTTTTGCATTTTATGGTTCGTGCGTAGACTTCTAAGGCCCTAACTATTCAATCTGTTGGAGCAACGCCCTAGGGTGAAGCCTAGGTTGCTCGGAAAGTAGAAACGACCATAAGTTTCATACTGGTTGCAATTATTCGTTTTATACGATGGAAAAACTGTTGTATTTATATTGTATTTTATGCTTCTGTCGTTGACTTCTAAGGCACTAACTATTCGATCTGGTGGAGCAAGGGCCTAGAGTGAAGCCTAGGTTGCCCGGATCGTAGAATTGGCCATCACTTTCAAACTGGTCGAAATTATTCCTGCTATATGATGGAAACACTGTTGTATTTTTATTGCATTTTATGCTTCGGGCGTTGACTTCTAAGGCCCTAACTATTCAATCTGTTGGTGCAACGCCCTCGGGTGAAGCCTAGGTTGCTCGGAAAGTAGAAATGACCATCAGTTTCATACTGGTTGCAATTATTCGTTTTATACGATGGAAAAACTGTTGTATTTATAGTGTATTTTATGCTTCTGGCGTTGACTTCTAAGGCCCTAGCTATTCGATCTAGTGGAGCAACGCCCTAGAGTGAAGCCTAGGTTGCCCGGAAAGGAGAAATGACCATCACCTTCAAACTGGTTGCATTTAATCCTGTTATACGATGGAAACGCTGTTGTATTTATATCGTATTTTATGCTTCTGGCGTTGACTTCTCAGGCCCTAACTATTCGATCTGGTGGAACAACGGCCTAGGGTGAAGCCTAGCTTGCCCGGAACGTAGAAATGACCATTACTTTCACACTGTTTGCAATTATTCCTTTTATACGATTGAAAAGCTGTTGTATTTATATCGTATTTTATGCTTCTGGCGTTTACTTCTAAGGACCTAACTATTCGATCTGGTGGAGCAACGCCCTAGAATGAATCCTAGGTTGCTCGGAATGTAGAAATGACCATCACTTTCAAACTGGTTGCAATTATTCCTGTTATATGATGGAAACACTGTTGTATTATTTTTGCATTTTATGCTTCGGGCGTTGACTTCTAAGGCCCTAACTATTGAATCTGTTGGAGCAACGCCCTAGGGTCAAGCCTAGGTTGCTCGGAAAGTAGAAATGACCATAAGTTTCATACTGGTTGCAATTATTCGTTTTATACGATGGAAAAGCTGTTGTATTTATATCGTGTTTTATGCTTCTGGCGTTGGCTTCTTAGGCCGTAGCTATTCGGTCTGGTGGAGCAACGCCCTGGAGTGAAACCTAGGTTGCCCGGAACGTAGAATTGGCCATCACTTTCAAACTGGTTGCAATTATACCTGATATATGATGGAAACACTGTTGTATTTTTTTTGCATTTTATGGTTCGGGCGTTGACTTCTAAGGCCCTAACTATTCAATCCGTTGGAGCAACGCCCTAGGGTGAAGCCTAGGTTGCTCGGAAAGTAGAAATGACCATAACTTTCATACTGGTTGCAATTATTTGTTTCATACGATGGAAAAACTGTTGTATTTATGTTGTAATTTATGCTTCTGGCGTTGACTTCTAAGGCGCTAACTATTCGATCTGGTGGAGCAACGCCCTAGAGTGAAGCCTAGGTTGCCCGGAACGTAGAATTGGCCATCACTTTCAAACTGGTCGCAATTATTCCTGTTATATGATTGAAACACGGTTCTATTTTTTTTTTTTGCATTTTATGGTTCGGGCGTTGACTTCTAAGGCCCTAACTGTTCAATCCGTTGGAGCAACGCCCTAGGGTGAAGCCTAGGTTGCTCGGAAAGTAGAAATGACCATAAGTTTCATACTGGTTGCAATTATTCGTTTTATACGATGGAAAAACTGTTGTATTTATATTGTATTTTATGCTTCTGGCACTGACTTCTAAGGCACTAACTATTCGATCTGGTGGAGCAACGCCCTAGAGTGAAGCCTAGGTTGCCCGGGACGTAGAATTGGCCATCACTTTCCAACTGGTTGCAATTATTCCTGTTATATTATGGAAACACTGTTGTATTTTTATTGCATTTTAGGCTTCGGGCGTTTACTTCTAAGGACCTAACTATTCGATCTGGTGGAGCAACGCCCTAGAGTGAATCCTAGGTTGCTCGGAATGTAGAAATGACCATAACTTTCACACTGGTTGCAATTATTCGTTTTACACGATGGAAACGCTGTTGTATTTATATCGTATTTTATGCTTCTGGCGTTGACTTCTTAGGCCGTAACTATTCGGCCTGTGGAGCAACGCCCTGGGGTGAGGCCTAGGTTGCCCGGAACGTAGAATTGGTCATCACTTTCAAACTGGTCGAAATTATTCCTGTTATATGATGGAATCACTGTTGTATTTTTTTTGCATTTTATGGTTCGGGCGTTGACTTCTAAGGCCCTAACTATTCAATCTGTTGGAGCAACGCCCTAGGGTGAAGCCTAGGTTGCTGGGAAAGTAGAAATGACCATAAGTTTCATGCTGGTTGCAATTATTCGTTTTAGACGATGGAAAAGCTGTTGCATTTATATTGTGTTTTATCCTTCTGGCGTTGACTTCTAAGGCACTAACTATTCGGTCTGGTGGAGCAACGCCCTGGAGTGAAGCCTAGGTTGCCCGGAAGGTAGAATTGGCCATCACTTTCAAACTGGTTGCAATTATTCGTTTTATACGATGGAAAAACTGTTGTATTTATATTGTATTTTATGCTTCTGGCGTTGACTTCTAAGGCACTAACTATTCAATCTGATGGAGCAACGCCCTAGGGTCAAGCCTAGGTTGCTGGGAAAGTAGAAATGACCATAAGCTTCATACTGGTTGCAATTATTCGTTTTATACGATGGAAAAGCTGTTGTATTTGTATCGTGTTTTATGCTTCTGGCGTTGACTTCTTAGGCCGCAGCTATTCGGTCTGGTGGAGCAACGGCCTGGATTGAAACCTAGGTTGCCCGGAACGTAGAATTGGCCATCACTTTCAAACTGGTTGCAATTATACCTGATATATGATGGAAACACTGTTGTATTTTTTTTGCATTTTATTGTTCGGGCGTTGACTTCTAAGGCCCTAACTATTCAATCTGTTGGAGCAACGCCCTAGGGTGAAACCTCGGTTGCTCGGAAAGTAGAAACGACCATAAGTTTCATACTGGTTGCAATTATTCGTTTTATACGATGGAAAAACTGTTGTATTCATATTGTATTTTATGCTTCTAGCGTTGACTTCTAAGGCACCATCTATTCGATCTGGTGGAGCAACGCCCTAGAGAGAAGCCTAGGTTGCCCGGAACGTAGAATTGGCCATCACTTTCAAACTGCTTGCAATTATTCCTGTTATATGATGGATACACTGTTGTATTTTTATTGCATTTTATGCTTCGGGCGTTGACATCTAAGGCCCTAACTATCCAGTCCGTTGGAGCAACGCCCTAGGGTGAAGCCTAGGTTGTTCGGAAAGTAGAAATGACCATAAGTTTCATACTGGTTGCAATTATTCGTTTTATACGATGGAAAAACTGTTGTATTTATATTGTATTTTATGCTTCTGGCGTTGACTTCTAAGGCACTAACTATTCGATCTGGTGGATCAACGCGCAATAGTGAAGCCTAGGCTGCCCGGAACGTAGAATTGGCCATCAGTTTCAAACTGGTTGCAATTATTCCTTATATATGATGGAAACACTGTTGTATTTTTTTTGCACTTTATGGTTCGGGCGTTGACTTCTAAGGCCCTAACTATTCAATCTGTTGGAGCAACGACCTAGGGTGAAGCCTAGGTTGCTCGAAAAGTAGAAATGTCCATAAGTTCCATACTGGTTGCAATTATTCGTTTTATACGATGGAAAAACTGTTGTATTTATATTGTATTTTATGCTTCTGGCGTTGACTTCCAAGGCACTAACTATTCGATCTGGTGGAGCAACGCAATAGAGTGATGCCTAGGTTGCCCGGAACGTAGAATTGGCCATCAATTTGAAACTGGTTGCAATTATACCTGTTATATGATGGAAACACTGCTGTATTTTTTTTGCATTTTATGGTTCGGGCGTTGACTTCTAAGGCCCTAACTATTCAATCCGTGGGAGCAACGCCCTAGGGTGATGCCTAGGTTGCTAGGAAAGTAGAAATGACCATAAGTTTCACACTGGTCGCAATTATTCGTTTTATACGATGGAAAAACTGTTGTATTTATGTTGTATTTTATACATCTGGCGTTGACTTCTAAGGTACAAACTATTCGATCTAGTGGAGCAACGCCCTAGAGTGAAGACTAGGTTGCCCGGAACGTAGAAATGACCATCACTTTCAAACTGGTTGCAATTATTCCTGTTATATGATGGATACACTGTTGTATTTGTATTGTATTTTATGCTTCTGGCGTTGACTTCTAAGGCACTAACTATTCGATCTCGTGGAGCCACGCAATAGAGTGATGCCTAGGTTGCCTGGAACGTAGAATTGGCCATCACTTTCAAACTGGTTTGCAATTATTCCTGTTATATGATGGATACACTGTTGTATTTTTATTGCATTTTATGCTTCGGGCGTTGACTTCTAAGGCCCTAACTATTCAATCTGTTGGACCAACGCCCTAGGGTGAAGCCTAGGTTGCTCGGACAGTAGAAATATCCATAAGTTTGATACTGGTTGCAATTATTCGTTTTATACGATGGAAAAACTGTTGTATTTATATTGTATTTTATGCTTCTGGCGTTGACTTCTAAGGCACTAACTATTCGATCTGGTGGAGCAACGCAATAGAGTGATGCCTAGGTTGCCCGGAACGTAGAATTGGCCATCAATTTCAAACTGGTTGCAATTATACCTGTTATATGATGGAAACACTGCTGTATTTTTTTTGCATTTTATGGCTCGGGCGCTGACTTCTAAGGCCCTAACTATTCAATCCGTTGGAGCAACGCCCTAGGGTGAAGCCTAGGTTGCTCGGAAAGTAGAAATGACCATAAGTTTCATACTGGTTGCAATTATTCGTTCTGTACGATGGAAAAACTGTTGTATTTATATTGTATTTTATGCTTCTGGCGTTGACTTCTTGGGCCGTAACTATTCGGTCTGGTGCAGCAACGCCCTGGAGTGAAACCTAGGTTGCCGCAACGTAGAATTGGCCATCACGTTCAAACTGGTTGCAATTATTCCAGATATATGGTGGAAACACTGTTGTATTTTTTTTGCATTTTATGGTTCGGGCGTTGACTTCTAAGGCCCTAACTATTCAATCTGTTGGACCAACGACCTAGGGTGAAGGCTAGCTTGCTCGGAAAGTAGAAATGACCATCAGTTTCATACTGGTTGCAATTATTCGTTTTATACGATGGAAAATCTGTTGTATTTATATCGTATTTTATGCTTCTGGTGTTGACCTCTTAGGCCGTAACTATTCGGTCTGGTGGAGCAACGCCCTGGAGTGAAACCTAGGTTGCCCGGAACGTAGAATTGGCCATCACTTTCAAACTGGTTGCAATTATTCCTGATATATGATGGAAACACTGTTGTATTTTTTTTGCATTTTATGGTTCGGGCGTTGACTTCTAAGGCCCTAACTATTCAATCTGCTGGAGCAACGCCCTAGGGTGAAGCCTAGGTTGCTCGGAAAGTAGAAATATCCATAACTTTCATACTGGTTGCAATTATTCGTTTTATACGATGGAAAAACTGTTGTATTTATATTGTATTTTATGCTTCTGGCGTTGACTTCTAAGGCACTAACTATTCGATCTGGTGGAGCAACGTTCTGTACGATGGAAAAACTGTTGTATTTATATTGTATTTTATGCTTCTGGCGTTGACTTCTTGGGCCGTAACTATTCGGTCTGGTGCAGCAACGCCCTGGAGTGAAACCTAGGTTGCCCGCAACGTAGAATTGGCCATCACGTTCAAACTGGTTGCAATTATTCCAGATATATGGTGGAAACACTGTTGTATTTTTTTTGCATTTTATGGTTCGGGCGTTGACTTCTAAGGCCCTAACTATTCAATCTGTTGGACCAACGACCTAGGGTGAAGGCTAGCTTGCTCGGAAAGTAGAAATGACCATCAGTTTCATACTGGTTGCAATTATTCGTTTTATACGATGGAAAAGCTGTTGTATTTATGTCGTATTTTATGCTTCTGGCGTTGACTTCTTGGGCCGTAGCTATTCGGTCTGGTGCAGCAACTCCCTGGAGTGAAACCTAGGTTGCCCGGAACGTAGAATTGGCCATCAATTTCAAACTGGTTGCAATTATACCTGTTATATGATGGAAACGCTGCTGTATTTTTTTTGCATTTTATGGTTCGGGCGCTGGCTTCTAAGGCCCTACCTATTCAATCCGTTGGAACAACGCCCTAGGGTGAAGCCTAGGTTGCTCGGAAAGTAGAGATGACCATAGGTTTCATACTGGTTGCAATTATTCGTTTTATACGATGGAAAAACTGTTGTATTTATATTGTATTTTATGCTTCTGGCGTTGGCTTCTAAGGCACTAACTATTCGATCTGGTGGAGCAACGCCCTAGAGTGAAGCCTAGGTTGCCCGGAACGTAGAATTGGCCATCACTTTCAAACTGGTTGCAATTATTCCTGATATATGATGGAAACACTGTTGTATTTTTTTTGCATTTTATGGTTCGGGCGTTGACTTCTAAGGCCCTAACTATTCAATCTGTTGGACCAACGACCTAGGGTGAAGGCTAGCTTGCTCGGAAAGTAGAAATGACCATCAGTTTCATACTGGTTGCAATTATTCGTTTTATACGATGGAAAATCTGTTGTATTTATATCGTATTTTATGCTTCTGGTGTTGACTTCTTAGGCCGTAACTATTCGATCTGGTGGAGCAACGCCCTAGAGTGAAGCCTAGGTTGCCCGGAACGTAGAATTGGCCATCACTTTCAAACTGGTTGCAATTATTCCTGATATATGATGGAAACACTGTTGAATTTTTTTTGCATTTTATGGTTCGGGCGTTGACTTCTAAGGCCCTAACTATTCAATCTGTTGGACCAACGACCTAGGGTGAAGGCTAGCTTGCTCGGAAAGTAGAAATGACCATCAGTTTCATACTGGTTGCAATTATTCGTTTTATACGATGGAAAATCTGTTGTATTTATATCGTATTTTATGCTTCTGGTGTTGACTTCTTAGGCCGTAACTATTCGGTCTGGTGGAGCAACGCCCTGGCGTGAAACCTAGGTTGCCCGGAACGTAGAATTGGCCATCACTTTCAAACTGGTTGCAATTATTCCTGATATATGATGGAAACACTGTTGTATTTTTTTTGCATTTTATGGTTCGGGCGTTGACTTCTAAGGCCCTAACTATTCAATCTGTTGCAGCAACGCCTTAGGGTGAGGCCTAGGTTGCTCGGAAAGTAGGAATGACCATAAGTTTCATGCTGGTTGCAATTATTCGTTCTATACGATGGAAAAACTGTTGTATTTATATTGTATTTTATGCTTCTGGCGTTGACTTCTAAGGCACTAACTATACGATCTGGTGGAGCAACGCCCTAGAGTGAAGCCTAGGTTGCCCGGAACGTAGAATTGGCCATCACTTTCAAACTGGTTGCAATTATTCCTGATATATGATGGAAACACTGTTGTATTTTTTTTGCATTTTATGGTTCGGGCGTTGACTTCTAAGGCCCTAACTATTCAATCTGTTGGAGCAACGCCCTAGGGTGAAGCCTCGGTTGCTCGGAAAGTAGAAACGACCATAAGTTTCATACTTGTTGCAATTATTCGTTTCATACGATGGAAAAACTGTTGTATTTATATTGTATTTTATGCTTCTAGCGTTGACTTCTAAGGCACTATCTATTCGATCTGGTGGAGCAACGCCCTAGAGAGAAGCCTAGGTTGCCCGGAACGTAGAATTGGCCATCACTTTCAAACTGGTTGCAATTATTCCTGTTATATGAGGGAAACACTGTTGTATTTTTTTTGCATTTTATGGTTCGGGCGTTGACTTCTAAGGCCCTAACTATTCAATCCGTTGGAGCAACGCCCTAGGGTGAAGCCTAGGTTGCTCGGAAAGTAGAAATGACCATAACTTTCATACTGGTTGCAATTATTTGTTTAATACGATGGAAGAACTGTTGTATTTATATTGTATTTTATGCTTCTGGCGATGACTTCTAAGGCACTAACTATTCGATCTGGTGGAGCAACGCCCTAAAGTGAAGCCTAGGTTGCCCGGAACGTAGAATTGGCCATCACTTTCAAACTGCTTGCAATTATTCCTGTTATATGATGGATACACTGTTGTATTTTTATTGCATTTTATGCTTCGGGCGTTGACATCTAAGGCCCTAACTATCCAGTCCGTTGGAGCAACGCCCTAGGGTGAAGCCTAGGTTGTTCGGAAAGTAGAAATGACCATAAGTTTCATACTGGTTGCAATTATTCGTTTTATACGATGGAAAAACTGTTGTATTTATATTGTATTTTATGCTTCTGGCGTTGACTTCTAAGGCACTAACTATTCGATCTGGTGGATGAACGCGCTATAGTGAAGCCTAGGCTGCCCGGAACGTAGAATTGGCCATCAGTTTCAAACTGGTTGCAATTATTCCTTATATATGATGGAAACACTGTTGTATTTTTTTTGCACTTTATGGTTCGGGCGTTGACTTCTAAGGCCCTAACTATTCAATCTGTTGGAGCAACGACCTAGGGTGAAGCCTAGGTTGCTCGAAAAGTAGAAATGTCCATAAGTTCCATACTGGTTGCAATTATTCGTTTTATACGATGGAAAAACTGTTGTATTTATATTGTATTTTATGCTTCTGGCGTTGACTTCCAAGGCACTAACTATTCGATCTGGAGGAGCAACGCAATAGAGTGATGCCTAGGTTGCCCGGAACGTAGAATTGGCCATCAATTTGAAACTGGTTGCAATTATACCTGTTATATGATGGAAACACTGCTGTATTTTTTTTGCATTTTATGGTTCGGGCGTTGACTTCTAAGGCCCTAACTATTCAATCCGTGGGAGCAACGCCCTAGGGTGATGCCTAGGTTGCTAGGAAAGTAGAAATGACCATAAGTTTCACACTGGATGCAATTATTCGTTTTATACGATGGAAAAACTGTTGTATTTATGTTGTACTTTATACATCTGGTGTTGACTTCTAAGGTACAAACTATTCGATCTAGTGGAGCAACGCCCTAGAGTGAAGACTAGGTTGCCCGGAACGTAGAAATGACCATCACTTTCAAACTGGTTGCAATTATACCTGTTATATGATGGAAACACTGCTGTATTTTTTTTGCATTTTATGGTTTGGGCGCTGACTTCTAAGGCCCTAACTATTCAATCCGTTGGAGCAACGCCCTAGGGTGAAGCCTAGGTTGCTCGGAAAGTAGAAATGACCATAAGTTTCATACTGGATGCAATTATTCGTTCTGTACGATGGAAAAACTGTTGTATTTATATTGTATTTTATGCTTCTGGCGTTGACTTCTTGGGCCGTAACTATTCGGTCTGGTGCAGCAACGCCCTGGAGTGAAACCTAGGTTGCCCGCAACGTAGAATTGGCCATCACGTTCAAACTGGTTGCAATTATTCCAGATATATGGTGGAAACACTGTTGTATTTTTTTTGCATTTTATGGTTCGGGCGTTGACTTCTAAGGCCCTAACTATTCAATCTGTTGGACCAACGACCTAGGGTGAAGGCTAGCTTGCTCGGAAAGTAGAAATGACCATCAGTTTCATACTGGTTGCAATTATTCGTTTTATACGATGGAAAATCTGTTGTATTTATGTCGTATTTTATGCTTCTGGTGTTGACTTCTTAGGCCGTAACTATTCGGTCTGGTGGAGCAACGCCCTGGAGTGAAACCTAGGTTGCCCGGAACGTAGAATTGGCCATCACTTTCAAACTGGTTGCAATTATTCCTGATATATGATGGAAACACTGTTGTATTTTTTTTGCATTTTATGGTTCGGGCGTTGACTTCTAAGGCCCTAACTATTCAATCTGTTGGAGCAACGCCTTAGGGTGAGGCCTAGGTTGCTCGGAAAGTAGGAATGACCATAAGTTTCATGCTGGTTGCAATTATTCGTTCTATACGATGGAAAAACTGTTGTATTTATATTGTATTTTATGCTTCTGGCGTTGACTTCTAAGGCACTAACTATACGATCTGGTGGAGCAACGCCCTAGAGTGAAGCCTAGGTTGCCCGGAACGTAGAATTGGCCATCACTTTCAAACTGGTTGCAATTATTCCTGATATATGATGGAAACACTGTTGTATTTTTTTTGCATTTTATGGTTCGGGCGTTGACTTCTAAGGCCCTAACTATTCAATCTGTTGGACCAACGCACTAGGGTGAAGGCTAGCTTGCTCGGAAAGTAGAAATGACCATAAGTTTCATACTGGTTGCAATTATTCGTTTTATACGATGGAAAAGCTGTTGTATTTATATCGTATTTTATGCTTCTGGCGTTGACTTCTTGGGCCGTAGCTATTCGGTCTGGTGCAGCAACTCCCTGGAGTGAAACCTAGGTTGCCCGGAACGTAGAATTGGCCATCAATTTCAAACTGGTTGCAATTATACCTGTTATATGATGGAAACGCTGCTGTATTTTTTTTGCATTTTATGGTTCGGGCGCTGGCTTCTAAGGCCCTACCTATTCAATCCGTTGGAACAACGGCCTAGGGTGAAGCCTAGGTTGCTCGGAAAGTAGAGATGACCATAGGTTTCATACTGGTTGCAATTATTCGTTTTATACGATGGAAAAACTGTTGTATTTATATTGTATTTTATGCTTCTGGCGTTGGCATCTAAGGCACTAACTATTCGATCTGGTGGAGCAACGCCCTAGAGTGAAGCCTAGGTTGCCCGGAACGTAGAATTGGCCATCACTTTCAAACTGGTTGCAATTATTCCTGATATATGATGGAAACACTGTTGTATTTTTTTTGCATTTTATGGTTCGGGCGTTGACTTCTAAGGCCCTAACTATTCAATCTGTTGGAGCAACGCCTTAGGGTGAGGCCTAGGTTGCTCGGAAAGTAGGAATGACCATAAGTTTCATGCTGGTTGCAATTATTCGTTCTATACGATGGAAAAACTGTTGTATTTATATTGTATTTTATGCTTCTGGCGTTGACTTCTAAGGCACTAACTATACGATCTGGTGGAGCAACGCCCTAGAGTGAAGCCTAGTTTGCCCGGAACGTAGAATTGGCCATCACTTTCAAACTGGTTGCAATTATTCCTGATATATGATGGAAGCACTGTTGTATTTTTTTTGCATTTTATGGTTCGGGCGTTGACTTCTAAGGCCCTAACTATTCAATCTGTTGGACCAACGCACTAGGGTGAAGGCTAGCTTGCTCGGAAAGTAGAAATGACCATAAGTTTCATACTGGTTGCAATTATTCGTTTTATACGATGGAAATGCTGTTGTATTTATATCGTATTTTATGCTTCTGGCGTTGACTTCTTGGGCCGTAGCTATTCGGTCTGGTGCAGCAACTCCCTGGAGTGAAACCTAGGTTGCCCGGAACGTAGAATTGGCCATCAATTTCAAACTGGTTGCAATTATACCTGTTATATGATGGAAACGCTGCTGTATTTTTTTTGCATTTTATGGTTCGGGCGCTGGCTTCTAAGGCCCTACCTATTCAATCCGTTGGAACAACGCCCTAGGGTGAAGCCTAGGTTGCTCGGAAAGTAGAGATGACCATAGGTTTCATACTGGTTGCAATTATTCGTTTTATACGATGGAAAGCTGTTGTATTTATATTGTATTTTATGCTTCTGGCGTTGGCTTCTAAGGCACTAACTATTCGATCTGGTGGAGCAACGCCCTAGAGTGAAGCCTAGGTTGCCCGGAACGTAGAATTGGCCATCACTTTCAAACTGGTTGCAATTATTCCTGATATATGATGGAAACACTGTTGTATTTTTTTTGCATTTTATGGTTCGGGCGATGACTTCTAAGGCCCTAACTATTCAATCTGTTGCAGCAACGCCGTAGGGTGAAGCCTAGGTTGCTCGGAAAGTAGAAATGGCCATAAGTTTCATACTGGTTGCAATTATTCGTTTTATACGATGGAAAAGCTGTTGTGCTTATATTGTATTTTATGCTTCTGGCGCTGACTTCTAAGGCACTAGCTATTCGATCTGGTGGAGCAACGCCCTAGAGTGAAGCCTAGGTTGCCCGGAACGTAGAATTGGCCATCACTTTCAAACTGGTTGCAATTATTCCTGATATATGATGGAAACACTGTTGTATTTTTTTTGCATTTTATGGTTCGGGCGCTGACTTCTAAGGCCCTAACTATTCAATCCGTTGGAGCAACGCCCTAGGGTGAAGCCTAGGTTGCTCGGAAAGTAGAAATGACCATAAGTTTCATACTGGTTGCAATTATTCGTTCTGTACGATGGAAAAACTGTTGTATTTATATTGTATTTTATGCTTCTGGCGTTGACTTCTTGGGCCGTAACTATTCGGTCTGGTGCAGCAACGCCCTGGAGTGAAACCTAGGTTGCCCGCAACGTAGAATTGGCCATCACGTTCAAACTGGTTGCAATTATTCCTGATATATGGTGGAAACACTGTTGTATTTTTTTTGCATTTTATGGTTCGGGCGTTGACTTCTAAGGCCCTAACTATTCAATCTGTTGGACCAACGACCTAGGGTGAAGGCTAGCTTGCTCGGAAAGTAGAAATGACCATCAGTTTCATACTGGTTGCAATTATTCGTTTTATACGATGGAAAATCTGTTGTATTTATATCGTATTTTATGCTTCTGGTGTTGACTTCTTAGGCCGTAACTATTCGGTCTGGTGGAGCAACGCCCTGGAGTGAAACCTAGGTTGCCCGGAACGTAGAATTGGCCATCACTTTCAAACTGGTTGCAATTATTCCTGATATATGATGGAAACACTGTTGTATTTTTTTTGCATTTTATGGTTCGGGCGTTGACTTCTAAGGCCCTAACTATTCAATCTGTTGGAGCAACGCCCTAGGGTGAAGCCTAGGTTGCTCGGAAAGTAGAAATGACCATAAGTTTCATACTGGTTGCAATTATTCGTCCTATACGGTGGAAAAACTGTTGTATTTATATTGTATTTTATGCTTCTGGCGTTGACTTCTAAGGCACTAACTATACGATCTGGTGGAGCAACGCCCTAGAGTGAAGCCTAGGTTGCCCGGAACGTAGAATTGGCCACTACTTTCAAACTGGTTGCAATTATTCCTGATATATGATGGAAACACTGTTGTATTTTTTTTGCATTTTATGGTTCTGGCGTTGACTTCTAAGGCCCTAACTATTCAATCTTTCGGACCAACGCCCTAGGGTGAAGGCTAGCTTGCTCGGAAAGTAGAAATGACCATAAGTTTCATACTGGTTGCAATTATTCGTTTTATACGATGGAAAAACTGTTGTATTTATATTGTATTTTATGCTTCTGGCGTTGACTTCTAAGGCACTAACTATTCGATCTGGTCGAGCAACGCAATAGAGTGATGCCTAGGCTGCCCGGAACGTAGAATTGGCCATCAATTTCAAACTGGTTGCAATTATACCTGTTATATGATGGAAACACTGCTGTATTTTTTTTGCATTTTATGGTTCGGGCGCTGACTTCTAAGGCCCTAACTATTCAATCCGTTGGAGCAACGCCCTAGGGTGAAGCCTAGGTTGCTCGGAAAGTAGAAATGACCATAAGTTTCATACTGGTTGCAATTATTCGTTCTGTACGATGGAAAAACTGTTGTATTTATATTGTATTTTATGCTTCTGGCGTTGACTTCTTGGGCCGTAACTATTCGGTCTGGTGCAGCAACGCCCTGGAGTGAAACCTAGGTTGCCCGCAACGTAGAATTGGCCATCACGTTCAAACTGGTTGCAATTATTCCTGATATATGGTGGAAACACTGTTGTATTTTTTTTGCATTTTATGGTTCGGGCGTTGACTTCTAAGGCCCTAACTATTCAATCTGTTGGACCAACGACCTAGGGTGAAGGCTAGCTTGCTCGGAAAGTAGAAATGACCATCAGTTTCATACTGGTTGCAATTATTCGTTTTATACGATGGAAAATCTGTTGTATTTATATCGTATTTTATGCTTCTGGTGTAGACTTCTTAGGCCGTAACTATTCGGTCTGGTGGAGCAACGCCCTGGAGTGAAACCTAGGTTGCCCGGAACGTAGAATTGGCCATCACTTTCAAACTGGTTGCAATTATTCCTGATATATGATGGAAACACTGTTGTATTTTTTTTGCATTTTATGGTTCGGGCGTTGACTTCTAAGGCCCTAACTATTCAATCTGTTGGAGCAACGCCCTAGGGTGAAGCGTAGGTTGCTCGGAAAGTAGAAATGACCATAAGTTTCATACTGGTTGCAATTATTCGTTCTATACGGTGGAAAAACTGTTGTATTTATATTGTATTTTATGCTTCTGGCGTTGACTTCTAAGGCACTAACTATACGATCTGGTGGAGCAACGCCCTAGAGTGAAGCCTAGGTTGCCCGGAACGTAGAATTGGCCACTACTTTCAAACTGGTTGCAATTATTCCTGATATATGATGGAAACACTGTTGTATTTTTTTTGCATTTTATGGTTCGGGCGTTGACTTCTAAGGCCCTAACTATTCAATCTTTCGGACCAACGCCCTAGGGTGAAGGCTAGCTTGCTCGGAAAGTAGAAATGACCATAAGTTTCATACTGGTTGCAATTATTCGTTTTATACGATGGAAAAGCTGTTGTATTTATATCGTATTTTATGCTTCTGGCGTTGACTTCTTGGGCCGTAACTATTCGGTCTGTTACAGCAACGCCCTGGAGTGAAACCTAGGTTGCCCGGAACGTAGAATTGGCCATCACTTTCAAACTGGTTGCAATTATTCCTGATATATGATGGAAACACTGTTGTATTTTTTTCGCATTTTATGGTTCGGGCGTTGACTTCTAAGGCGCTAACTATTCAATCTGTTGGAGCAACGCCCTAGGGTGAAGCGTAGGTTGCTCGCAAAGTAGAAATGACCATAAGTTTCATACTGGTTGCAATTATTCGTTTTATACGATGGAAAAGCTGTTGTATTTATATTGTATTTTATGCTTCTGGCGTTGACTTCTAAGGCACTAACTATTCGATCTGGTGGAGCAGCGCAATAGAGTGATGCCTAGGTTGCCCGGAACGTAGAATTGGCCATCAATTTGAAACTGGTTGCAATTATTCCTGTTATATGATGGATACACTGTTGTATTTTTATTGCATTTTATGCTTCGGGCGTTGACTTCTAAGGCCCTCACTATTCAATCTGTTGGACCAACGCCCTAGGGTGAAGGCTAGCTTGCTCGGAAAGTAGAAATGACCATAAGTTTCATACTCGTTGCAATTATTCGTTTTATACGATGGAAAAGCTGTTGTATTTATATCGTATTTTATGCTTCTGGCATTGACTTCTAAGGCCGTAACTATTGGGTCTGGTGGAGCAACGCCCTAGAGTGAAGCCTAGGTTGCCCGGAACGTAGAATTGGCCATCAATTTCAAACTGGTTGCAATTATACCTGTTATATGATGGAAACACTGCTGTATTTTTTTTGCATTTTATGGTTCGGGCGCTGACTTCTAAGGCCCTAACTATTCAATCCGTTGGAGCAACGCCCTAGGGTGAAGCCTAGGTTGCTCGGAAAGTAGAAATGACCATAAGTTTCATACTGGTTGCAATTATTCGTTCTGTACGATGGAAAAACTGTTGTATTTATATTGTATTTTATGCTTCTGGCGTTGACTTCTTGGGCCGTAACTATTCGGTCTGGTGCAGCAACGCCCTGGAGTGAAACCTAGGTTGCCCGGAACGTAGAAATGACCATCACTTTCAAACTGGTTGCAATTATTCCTGATATATGATGGAAACACTGTTGTATTTTTTTTGCATTTTATGGTTCGGGCGTTGACTTCTAAGGCCCTAACTATTCAATCTGTTGCACCAACGCACTAGGGTGAAGGCTAGCTTGCTCGGAAAGTAGAAATGACCATAAGTTTCATACTGGTTGCAATTATTCGTTTTATACGATGGAAAAGCTGTTGTATTTATATCGTATTTTATGCTTCTGGCATTGACTTCTAAGGCCGTAACTATTCGGTCTGGTGGAGCAATGCCCTAGAGTGAAGCCTAGGTTGCCCGGAACGTAGAATTGGCCATCACTTTCAAACTGGTTGCAATTATTCCTGATATATGATGGAAACACTGTTGTATTTTTTTTGCATTTTATGGTTCGGGCGTTGACTTCTAAGGCCCTAACTATTCAATCTGTTGGACCAACGCACTAGGGTGAAGGCTAGCTTGCTCGGAAAGTAGAAATGACCATAAGTTTCATACTGGTTGCAATTATTCGTTTTATACGATGGAAAAACTGTTGTATTTATGTTGTATTTTATGCTTCTGGCGTTAACTTCTAAGGCACTAACTATTCGATCTGGTGGAGCAACGCAATAGAGTGATGCCTATGTTGCCCGGAACGTCGAATTGGCCATCAATTTCAAACTGGTTGCAATTATTCCTGATATATGATGGAAACACTGTTGCATTTTTTTTGCATTTTATGGTTCGGGCGATGACTTCTAAGGCCCTAACTATTCAATCTGTTGCAGCAACGCCGTAGGGTGAAGCCTAGGTTGCTCGGAAAGTAGAAATGGCCATAAGTTTCATACTGGTTGCAATTATTCGTTTTATACGATGGAAAAGCTGTTGTGCTTATATTGTATTTTATGCTTCTGGCGCTGACTTCTAAGGCACTAGCTATTCGATCTGGTGGAGCAACGCCCTAGAGTGAAGTCTAGGTTGCCCGGAACGTAGAATTGGCCATCACTTTCAAACTGGTTGCAATTATTCCTGATATATGATGGTAACACTGTTGTATTTTTTTTGCATTTTACGGTTCGGGCGTTGACTTCTAAGGCCCTAACTATTCAATCTGTTGGAGCAACGCCCTAGGGTGAAGCGTAGGTTGCTCGCAAAGTAGAAATGACCATAAGTTTCATACTGGTTGCAATTATTCGTTTTATACGATGGAAAAGCTGTTGTATTTATATTGTATTTTATGCTTCTGGCGTTGACTTCTAAGGCACTAACTATTCGATCTGGTGGAGCAGCGCAATAGAGTGATGCCTAGGTTGCCCGGAACGTAGAATTGGCCATCAATTTGAAACTGGTTGCAATTATTCCTGTTATATGATGGATACACTGTTGTATTTTTATTGCATTTTATGCTTCGGGCGTTGACTTCTAAGGCCCTCACTATTCAATCTGTTGGACCAACGCCCTAGGGTGAAGGCTAGCTTGCTCGGAAAGTAGAAATGACCATAAGTTTCATACTCGTTGCAATTATTCGTTTTATACGATGGAAAAGCTGTTGTATTTATATCGTATTTTATGCTTCTGGCATTGACTTCTAAGGCCGTAACTATTGGGTCTGGTGGAGCAACGCCCTAGAGTGAAGCCTAGGTTGCCCGGAACGTAGAATTGGCCATCAATTTCAAACTGGTTGCAATTATACCTGTTATATGATGGAAACACTGCTGTATTTTTTTTGCATTTTATGGTTCGGGCGCTGACTTCTAAGGCCCTAACTATTCAATCCGTTGGAGCAACGCCCTAGGGTGAAGCCTAGGTTGCTCGGAAAGTAGAAATGACCATAAGTTTCATACTGGTTGCAATTATTCGTTCTGTACGATGGAAAAACTGTTGTATTTATATTGTATTTTATGCTTCTGGCGTTGACTTCTTGGGCCGTAACTATTGGGTCTGGTGCAGCAACGCCCTGGAGTGAAACCTAGGTTGCCCGGAACGTAGAAATGACCATCACTTTCAAACTGGTTGCAATTATTCCTGATATATGATGGAAACACTGTTGTATTTTTTTTGCATTTTATGGTTCGGGCGTTGACTTCTAAGGCCCTAACTATTCAATCTGTTGGACCAACGCACTAGGGTGAAGGCTAGCTTGCTCGGAAAGTAGAAATGACCATAAGTTTCATACTGGTTGCAATTATTCGTTTTATACGATGGAAAAGCTGTTGTATTTATATCGTATTTTATGCTTCTGGCATTGACTTCTAAGGCCGTAACTATTCGGTCTGGTGGAGCAATGCCCTAGAGTGAAGCCTAGGTTGCCCGGAACGTAGAATTGGCCATCACTTTCAAACTGGTTGCAATTATTCCTGATATATGATGGAAACACTGTTGTATTTTTTTTGCATTTTATGGTTCGGGCGTTGACTTCTAAGGCCCTAACTATTCAATCTGTTGGACCAACGCACTAGGGTGAAGGCTAGCTTGCTCGGAAAGTAGAAATGACCATAAGTTTCATACTGGTTGCAATTATTCGTTTTATACGATGGAAAAACTGTTGTATTTATGTTGTATTTTATGCTTCTGGCGTTAACTTCTAAGGCACTAACTATTCGATCTGGTGGAGCAACGCAATAGAGTGATGCCTATGTTGCCCGGAACGTCGAATCGGCCATCAATTTCAAACTGGTTGCAATTATTCCTGATATATGATGGAAACACTGTTGCATTTTTTTTGCATTTTATGGTTCGGGCGATGACTTCTAAGGCCCTAACTATTCAATCTGTTGCAGCAACGCCGTAGGGTGAAGCCTAGGTTGCTCGGAAAGTAGAAATGGCCATAAGTTTCATACTGGTTGCAATTATTCGTTTTATACGATGGAAAAGCTGTTGTGCTTATATTGTATTTTATGCTTCTGGCGCTGACTTCTAAGGCACTAGCTATTCGATCTGGTGGAGCAACGCAATAGAGTGATGCCTATGTTGCCCGGAACGTCGAATTGGCCATCACTTTCAAACTGGTTGCAATTATTCCTGTTATATGATGGATACACTGTTGTATTTTTATTGCATTTTATCTGTCGGGCGTTGACTTCTAAGGCCCTAACTATTCAATCTGTTGTAGCAACGCCCTAGGGTGAAGCCTAGGTTGCTCGGAAAGTAGAAATGACCATAAGTTTCATACTGGTTGCAATTATTCGTTTTATACGATGGAAAAGCTGTTGTATTTATATCGTATTTTATGCTTCTGGCGTTGACTTCTTGGGCCGTAACTATTCGGTCTGGTACAGCAACGCCCTGGAGTGAATGCCTAGGTTGCCCGGAACGTAGAATTGGCCATCACTTTCAAACTGGTTGCAATTATTCCTGATATATGATGGAAACACTGTTGTATTTTTTTCGCATTTTATGCTTCGGGCGTTGACTTCTAAGTCCCTAACTATTCAATCTGTTGGACCAACGCCCTAGGGTGAAGGCTAGCTTGCTCGGAAAGTAGAAATGACCATAAGTTTCATACTGGTTGCAATTATTCGTTTTATACGATGGAAAAGCTGTTGTATTTATATCATATTTTATGCTTCTGGCGTTGACTTCCAAGGCACTAACTATTCGATCTGGTGGAGCGACGCAATAGAGTGATGCCTAGGTTGCCCGGAACGTAGAATTGGCCATCACTTTCAAAGTGGTTGCAATTATTCCTGTTATATGATGGATACACTGTTGTATTTTTATTGCATTTTATGCTTCGGGCGTTGACTTCCAAGGCACTAACTATTCGATCTGGTGGAGCAACGCAATAGAGTGATGCCTAGGTTGCCCGGAACGTAGAATTGGCCATCAATTTGAAACTGGTTGCAATTATACCTGTTATATGATGGAAACACTGCTGTATTTTTTTTGCATTTTATGGTTCGGGCGTTGACTTCTAAGGCCCTAACTATTCAATCCGTGGGAGCAACGCCCTAGGGTGATGCCTAGGTTGCTAGGAAAGTAGAAATGACCATAAGTTTCACACTGGATGCAATTATTCGTTTTATACGATGGAAAAACTGTTGTATTTATGTTGTATTTTATACATCTGGCGTTGACTTCTAAGGTACAAACTATTCGATCTAGTGGAGCAACGCCCTAGAGTGAAGACTAGGTTGCCCGGAACGTAGAAATGACCATCACTTTCAAACTGGTTGCAATTATACCTGTTATATGATGGAAACACTGCTGTATTTTTTTTGCATTTTATGGTTCGGGCGCTGACTTCTAAGGCCCTAACTATTCAATCCGTTGGAGCAACGCCCTAGGGTGAAGCCTAGGTTGCTCGGAAAGTAGAAATGACCATAAGTTTCATACTGGATGCAATTATTCGTTCTGTACGATGGAAAAACTGTTGTATTTATATTGTATTTTATGCTTCTGGCGTTGACTTCTTGGGCCGCAACTATTCGGTCTGGTGCAGCAACGCCCTGGAGTGAAACCTAGGTTGCCCGCAACGTAGAATTGGCCATCACGTTCAAACTGGTTGCAATTATACCAGATATATGGTGGAAACACAGTTGTATTTTTTTTGCATTTTATGGTTCGGGCGTTGACTTCTAAGGCCCTAACTATTCAATCTGTTGGACCAACGACCTAGGGTGAAGGCTAGCTTGCTCGGAAAGTAGAAATGACCATCAGTTTCATACTGGTTGCAATTATTCGTTTTATACGATGGAAAATCTGTTGTATTTATGTCGTATTTTATGCTTCTGGAGTTGACTTCTTAGGCCGTAACTATTCGGTCTGGTGGAGCAACGCCCTGGAGTGAAACCTAGGTTGCCCGGAACGTAGAATTGGCCATCACTTTCAAACTGGTTGCAATTATTCCTGATATATGATGGAAACACTGTTGTATTTTTTTTGCATTTTATGGTTCGGGCGTTGACTTCTAAGGCCCTAACTATTCAATCTGTTGGAGCAACGCCCTAGGGTGAAGCCTAGGTTGCTCGGAAAGTAGAAATGACCATAAGTTTCATACTGGTTGCAATTATTCGTCCTATACGGTGGAAAAACTGTTGTATTTATATTGTATTTTATGCTTCTGGCGTTGACTTCTAAGGCACTAACTATACGATCTGGTGGAGCAACGCCCTAGAGTGAAGCCTAGGTTGCCCGGAACGTAGAATTGGCCACTACTTTCAAACTGGTTGCAATTATTCCTGATATATGACGGAAACACTGTTGTATTTTTTTTGCATTTTATGGTTCTGGCGTTGACTTCTAAGGCCCTAACTATTCAATCTTTCGGACCAACGCCCTAGGGTGAAGGCTAGCTTGCTCGGAAAGTAGAAATGACCATAAGTTTCATACTGGTTGCAATTATTCGTTTTATACGATGGAAAAACTGTTGTATTTATATTGTATTTTATGCTTCTGGCGTTGACTTCTAAGGCACTAACTATTCGATCTGGCGGAGCAACGCAATAGAGTGATGCCTAGGCTGCCCGGAACGTAGAATTGGCCATCAATTTCAAACTGGTTGCAATTATACCTGTTATATGATGGAAACACTGCTGTATTTTTTTTGCATTTTATGGTTCGGGCGCTGACTTCTCAGGCCCTAACTATTCAATCCGTTGGAGCAACGCCCTAGGGTGAAGCCTAGGTTGCTCGGAAAGTAGAAATGACCATAAGTTTCATACTGGTTGCAATTATTCGTTCTGTACGATGGAAAAACTGTTGTATTTATATTGTATTTTATGCTTCTGGCGTTGACTTCTTGGGCCGTAACTATTCGGTCTGGTGCAGCAACGCCCTGGAGTGAAACCTAGGTTGCCCGCAACGTAGAATTGGCCATCACGTTCAAACTGGTTGCAATTATTCCTGATATATGGTGGAAACACTGTTGTATTTTTTTTGCATTTTATGGTTCGGGCGTTGACTTCTAAGGCCCTAACTATTCAATCTGTTGGACCAACGACCTAGGGTGAAGGCTAGCTTGCTCGGAAAGTAGAAATGACCATCAGTTTCATACTGGTTGCAATTATTCGTTTTATACGATGGAAAATCTGTTGTATTTATATCGTATTTTATGCTTCTGGTGTTGACTTCTTAGGCCGTAACTATTCGGTCTGGTGGAGCAACGCCCTGGAGTGAAACCTAGGTTGCACGGAACGTAGAATTGGCCATCACTTTCAAACTGGTTGCAATTATTCCTGATATATGATGGAAACACTGTTGTATTTTTTTTGCATTTTATGGTTCGGGCGTTGACTTCTAAGGCCCTAACTATTCAATCTGTTGGAGCAACGCCCTAGGGTGAAGCCTAGGTTGCTCGGAAAGTAGAAATGACCATAAGTTTCATACTGGTTGCAATTATTCGTTCTATACGGTGGAAAAACTGTTGTATTTATATTGTATTTTATGCTTCTGGCGTTGACTTGTAAGGCACTAACTATACGATCTGGTGGAGCAACGCCCTAGAGTGAAGCCTAGGTTGCCCGGAACGTAGAATTGGCCACTACTTTCAAACTGGTTGCAATTATTCCTGATATATGATGGAAACACTGTTGTATTTTTTTTGCATTTTATGGTTCGGGCGTTGACTTCTAAGGCCCTAACTATTCAATCTTTCGGACCAACGACCTAGGGTGAAGGCTAGCTTGCTCGGAAAGTAGAAATGACCATCAGTTTCATACTGGTTGCAATTATTCGTTTTATACGATGGAAAATCTGTTGTATTTATGTCGTATTTTATGCTTCTGGTGTTGACTTCTTAGGCCGTAACTATTCGGTCTGGTGGAGCAACGCCCTGGAGTGAAACCTAGGTTGCCCGGAACGTAGAATTGGCCATCACTTTCAAACTGGTTGCAATTATTCCTGATATATGATGGAAACACTGTTGTATTTTTTTTGCATTTTATGGTTCGGGCGTTGACTTCTAAGGCCCTAACTATTCAATCTGTTGGAGCAACGCCTTAGGGTGAGGCCTAGGTTGCTCGGAAAGTAGGAATGACCATAAGTTTCATGCTGGTTGCAATTATTCGTTCTATACGATGGAAAAACTGTTGTATTTATATTGCATTTTATGCTTCTGGCGTTGACTTCTAAGGCACTAACTATACGATCTGGTGGAGCAACGCCCTAGAGTGAAGCCTAGGTTGCCCGGAACGTAGAATTGGCCATCACTTTCAAACTGGTTGCAATTATTCCTGATATATGATGGAAACACTGTTGTATTTTTTTTGCACTTTATGGTTCGGGCGTTGACTTCTAAGGCCCTAACTATTCAATCTGTTGGACCAACGCACTAGGGTGAAGGCTAGCTTGCTCGGAAAGTAGAAATGACCATAAGTTTCATACTGGTTGCAATTATTCGTTTTATACGATGGAAAAGCTGTTGTATTTATATCGTATTTTATGCTTCTGGCGTTGACTTCTTGGGCCGTAGCTATTCGGTCTGGTGCAGCAACTCCCTGGAGTGAAACCTAGGTTGCCCGGAACGTAGAATTGGCCATCAATTTCAAACTGGTTGCAATTATACCTGTTATATGATGGAAACGCTGCTGTATTTTTTTTGCATTTTATGGTTCGGGCGCTGGCTTCTAAGGCCCTACCTATTCAATCCGTTGGAACAACGGCCTAGGGTGAAGCCTAGGTTGCTCGGAAAGTAGAGATGACCATAGGTTTCATACTGGTTGCAATTATTCGTTTTATACGATGGAAAAACTGTTGTATTTATATTGTATTTTATGCTTCTGGCGTTGGCATCTAAGGCACTAACTATTCGATCTGGTGGAGCAACGCCCTAGAGTGAAGCCTAGGTTGCCCGGAACGTAGAATTGGCCATCACTTTCAAACTGGTTGCAATTATTCCTGATATATGATGGAAACACTGTTGTATTTTTTTTGCATTTTATGGTTCGGGCGTTGACTTCTAAGGCCCTAACTATTCAATCTGTTGGAGCAACGCCTTAGGGTGAGGCCTAGGTTGCTCGGAAAGTAGGAATGACCATAAGTTTCATGCTGGTTGCAATTATTCGTTCTATACGATGGAAAAACTGTTGTATTTATATTGTATTTTATGCTTCTGGCGTTGACTTCTAAGGCACTAACTATACGATCTGGTGGAGCAACGTCCTAGAGTGAAGCCTAGGTTGCCCGGAACGTAGAATTGGCCATCACTTTCAAACTGGTTGCAATTATTCCTGATATATGATGGAAACACTGTTGTATTTTTTTTGCATTTTATGGTTCGGGCGATGACTTCTAAGGCCCTAACTATTCAATCTGTTGCAGCAACGCCGTAGGGTGAAGCCTAGGTTGCTCGGAAAGTAGAAATGGCCATAAGTTTCATACTGGTTGCAATTATTCGTTTTATACGATGGAAAAGCTGTTGTGCTTATATTGTATTTTATGCTTCTGGCGCTGACTTCTAAGGCACTAGCTATTCGATCTGGTGGAGCAACGCCCTAGAGTGAAGCCTAGGTTGCCCGGAACGTAGAATTGGCCATCACTTTCAAACTGGTTGCAATTATTCCTGATATATGATGGAAACACTGTTGTATTTTTTTTGCATTTTAAGGTTCGGGCGTTGACTTCTAAGGCCCTAACTATTCAATCTGTTGGAGCAACGCCCTAGGGTGAAGCCTAGGTTGCTCGGAAAGTAGAAATATCCATAAGTTTCATACTGGTTGCAATTATTCGTTTTATACGATGGAAAAACTGTTGTATTTATATTGTATATTATGCTTCTGGCGTTGACTTCTAAGGCACTAACTATTCGATCTGGTGTAGCAACGCAATAGAGTGATGCCTAGGTTGCCCGGAACGTAGAATTGGCCATCAATTTCAAACTGGTTGCAATTATACCTGTTATATGATGGAAACACTGCTGTATATTTTTTGCATTTTATGGTTCGGGCGCTGACTTCTAAGGCCCTAACTATTCAATCCGTTGGAGCAACGCCCTAGGGTGAAGCCTAGGTTGCTCGGAAAGTAGAAATGACCATAAGTTTCATACTGGTTGCAATTATTCGTTCTGTACGATGGAAAAACTGTTGTATTTATATTGTATTTTATGCTTCTGGCGTTGACTTCTTGGGCCGTAACTATTCGGTCTGGTGCAGCAACGCCCTGGAGTGAAACCTAGGTTGCCCGCAACGTAGAATTGGCCATCACGTTCAAACTGGTTGCAATTATTCCTGATATATGGTGGAAACACTGTTGTATTTTTTTTGCATTTTATGGTTCGGGCGTTGACTTCTAAGGCCCTAACTATTCAATCTGTTGGACCAACGACCTAGGGTGAAGGCTAGCTTGCTCGGAAAGTAGAAATGACCATCAGTTTCATACTGGTTGCAATTATTCGTTTTATACGATGGAAAATCTGTTGTATTTATGTCGTATTTTATGCTTCTGGAGTTGACTTCTTAGGCCGTAACTATTCGGTCTGGTGGAGCAACGCCCTGGAGTGAAACCTAGGTTGCCCGGAACGTAGAATTGGCCATCACTTTCAAACTGGTTGCAATTATTCCTGATATATGATGGAAACACTGTTGTATTTTTTTTGCATTTTATGGTTCGGGCGTTGACTTCTAAGGCCCTAACTATTCAATCTGTTGGAGCAACGCCCTAGGGTGAAGCCTAGGTTGCTCGGAAAGTAGAAATGACCATAAGTT
This sequence comes from Calliopsis andreniformis, assembly GCF_051401765.1. Lineage (NCBI taxonomy): Eukaryota > Metazoa > Arthropoda > Insecta > Hymenoptera > Andrenidae > Calliopsis > Calliopsis andreniformis. Next base: position 10,401,962 of record NC_135072.1, read on the forward strand.
TCATACTGGTTGCAATTATTCGTCCTATACGGTGGAAAAACTGTTGTATTTATATTGTATTTTATGCTTCTGGCGTTGACTTCTAAGGCACTAACTATACGATCTGGTGGAGCAACGCCCTAGAGTGAAGCCTAGGTTGCCCGGAACGTAGAATTGGCCACTACTTTCAAACTGGTTGCAATTATTCCTGATATATGACGGAAACACTGTTGTATTTTTTTTGCATTTTATGGTTCTGGCGTTGACTTCTAAGGCCCTAACTATTCAATCTTTCGGACCAACGCCCTAGGGTGAAGGCTAGCTTGCTCGGAAAGTAGAAATGACCATAAGTTTCATACTGGTTGCAATTATTCGTTTTATACGATGGAAAAACTGTTGTATTTATATTGTATTTTATGCTTCTGGCGTTGACTTCTAAGGCACTAACTATTCGATCTGGCGGAGCAACGCAATAGAGTGATGCCTAGGCTGCCCGGAACGTAGAATTGGCCATCACTTTCAAACTGGTTGCAATTATACCTGTTATATGATGGAAACACTGCTGTATTTTTTTTGCATTTTATGGTTCGGGCGCTGACTTCTAAGGCCCTAACTATTCAATCCGTTGGAGCAACGCCCTAGGGTGAAGCCTAGGTTGCTCGGAAAGTAGAAATGACCATAAGTTTCATACTGGTTGCAATTATTCGTTCTGTACGATGGAAAAACTGTTGTATTTATATTGTATTTTATGCTTCTGGCGTTGACTTCTTGGGCCGTAACTATTCGGTCTGGTGCAGCAACGCCCTGGAGTGAAACCTAGGTTGCCCGCAACGTAGAATTGGCCATCACGTTCAAACTGGTTGCAATTATTCCTGATATATGGTGGAAACACTGTTGTATTTTTTTTGCATTTTATGGTTCGGGCGTTGACTTCTAAGGCCCTAACTATTCAATCTGTTGGACCAACGACCTAGGGTGAAGGCTAGCTTGCTCGGAAAGTAGAAATGACCATCAGTTTCATACTGGTTGCAATTATTCGTTTTATACGATGGAAAATCTGTTGTATTTATATCGTATTTTATGCTTCTGGTGTTGACTTCTTAGGCCGTAACTATTCGGTCTGGTGGAGCAACGCCCTGGAGTGAAACCTAGGTTGCACGGAACGTAGAATTGGCCATCACTTTCAAACTGGTTGCAATTATTCCTGATATATGATGGAAACACTGTTGTATTTTTTTTGCATTTTATGGTTCGGGCGTTGACTTCTAAGGCCCTAACTATTCAATCTGTTGGAGCAACGCCCTAGGGTGAAGCCTAGGTTGCTCGGAAAGTAGAAATGACCATAAGTTTCATACTGGTTGCAATTATTCGTTCTATACGGTGGAAAAACTGTTGTATTTATATTGTATTTTATGCTTCTGGCGTTGACTTGTAAGGCACTAACTATACGATCTGGTGGAGCAACGCCCTAGAGTGAAGCCTAGGTTGCCCGGAACGTAGAATTGGCCACTACTTTCAAACTGGTTGCAATTATTCCTGATATATGATGGAAACACTGTTGTATTTTTTTTGCATTTTATGGTTCGGGCGTTGACTTCTAAGGCCCTAACTATTCAATCTTTCGGACCAACGACCTAGGGTGAAGGCTAGCTTGCTCGGAAAGTAGAAATGACCATCAGTTTCATACTGGTTGCAATTATTCGTTTTATACGATGGAAAATCTGTTGTATTTATGTCGTATTTTATGCTTCTGGTGTTGACTTCTTAGGCCGTAACTATTCGGTCTGGTGGAGCAACGCCCTGGAGTGAAACCTAGGTTGCCCGGAACGTAGAATTGGCCATCACTTTCAAACTGGTTGCAATTATTCCTGATATATGATGGAAACACTGTTGTATTTTTTTTGCATTTTATGGTTCGGGCGTTGACTTCTAAGGCCCTAACCATTCAATCTGTTGGAGCAACGCCTTAGGGTGAGGCCTAGGTTGCTCGGAAAGTAGGAATGACCATAAGTTTCATGCTGGTTGCAATTATTCGTTCTATACGATGGAAAAACTGTTGTATTTATATTGTATTTTATGCTTCTGGCGTTGACTTCTAAGGCACTAACTATACGATCTGGTGGAGCAACGCCCTAGAGTGAAGCCTAGGTTGCCCGGAACGTAGAATTGGCCATCACTTTCAAACTGGTTGCAATTATTCCTGATATATGATGGAAACACTGTTGTATTTTTTTTGCACTTTATGGTTCGGGCGTTGACTTCTAAGGCCCTAACTATTCAATCTGTTGGACCAACGCACTAGGGTGAAGGCTAGCTTGCTCGGAAAGTAGAAATGACCATAAGTTTCATACTGGTTGCAATTATTCGTTTTATACGATGGAAAAGCTGTTGTATTTATATCGTATTTTATGCTTCTGGCGTTGACTTCTTGGGCCGTAGCTATTCGGTCTGGTGCAGCAACTCCCTGGAGTGAAACCTAGGTTGCCCGGAACGTAGAATTGGCCATCAATTTCAAACTGGTTGCAATTATACCTGTTATATGATGGAAACGCTGCTGTATTTTTTTTGCATTTTATGGTTCGGGCGCTGGCTTCTAAGGCCCTACCTATTCAATCCGTTGGAACAACGGCCTAGGGTGAAGCCTAGGTTGCTCGGAAAGTAGAGATGACCGTAGGTTTCATACTGGTTGCAATTATTCGTTTTATACGATGGAAAAACTGTTGTATTTATATTGTATTTTATGCTTCTGGCGTTGGCATCTAAGGCACTAACTATTCGATCTGGTGGAGCAACGCCCTAGAGTGAAGCCTAGGTTGCCCGGAACGTAGAATTGGCCATCACTTTCAAACTGGTTGCAATTATTCCTGATATATGATGGAAACACTGTTGTATTTTTTTTGCATTTTATGGTTCGGGCGTTGACTTCTAAGGCCCTAACTATTCAATCTGTTGGAGCAACGCCTTAGGGTGAGGCCTAGGTTGCTCGGAAAGTAGGAATGACCATAAGTTTCATGCTGGTTGCAATTATTCGTTCTATACGATGGAAAAACTGTTGTATTTATATTGTATTTTATGCTTCTGGCGTTGACTTCTAAGGCACTAACTATACGATCTGGTGGAGCAACGCCCTAGAGTGAAGCCTAGGTTGCCCGGAACGTAGAATTGGCCATCACTTTCAAACTGGTTGCAATTATTCCTGATATATGATGGAAACACTGTTGTATTTTTTTTGCATTTTATGGTTCGGGCGATGACTTCTAAGGCCCTAACTATTCAATCTGTTGCAGCAACGCCGTAGGGTGAAGCCTAGGTTGCTCGGAAAGTAGAAATGGCCATAAGTTTCATACTGGTTGCAATTATTCGTTTTATACGATGGAAAAGCTGTTGTGCTTATATTGTATTTTATGCTTCTGGCGCTGACTTCTAAGGCACTAGCTATTCGATCTGGTGGAGCAACGCCCTAGAGTGAAGCCTAGGTTGCCCGGAACGTAGAATTGGCCATCACTTTCAAACTGGTTGCAATTATTCCTGATATATGATGGAAACACTGTTGTATTTTTTTTGCATTTTAAGGTTCGGGCGTTGACTTCTAAGGCCCTAACTATTCAATCTGTTGGAGCAACGCCCTAGGGTGAAGCCTAGGTTGCTCGGAAAGTAGAAATATCCATAAGTTTCATACTGGTTGCAATTATTCGTTTTATACGATGGAAAAACTGTTGTATTTATATTGTATATTATGCTTCTGGCGTTGACTTCTAAGGCACTAACTATTCGATCTGGTGTAGCAACGCAATAGAGTGATGCCTAGGTTGCCCGGAACGTAGAATTGGCCATCAATTTCAAACTGGTTGCAATTATACCTGTTATATGATGGAAACACTGCTGTATATTTTTTGCATTTTATGGTTCGGGCGCTGACTTCTAAGGCCCTAACTATTCAATCCGTTGGAGCAACGCCCTAGGGTGAAGCCTAGGTTGCTCGGAAAGTAGAAATGACCATAAGTTTCATACTGGTTGCAATTATTCGTTCTGTACGATGGAAAAACTGTTGTATTTATATTGTATTTTATGCTTCTGGCGTTGACTTCTTGGGCCGTAACTATTCGGTCTGGTGCAGCAACGCCCTGGAGTGAAACCTAGGTTGCCCGCAACGTAGAATTGGCCATCACGTTCAAACTGGTTGCAATTATTCCTGATATATGGTGGAAACACTGTTGTATTTTTTTTGCATTTTATGGTTCGGGCGTTGACTTCTAAGGCCCTAACTATTCAATCTGTTGGACCAACGACCTAGGGTGAAGGCTAGCTTGCTCGGAAAGTAGAAATGACCATCAGTTTCATACTGGTTGCAATTATTCGTTTTATACGATGGAAAATCTGTTGTATTTATATCGTATTTTATGCTTCTGGTGTTGACTTCTTAGGCCGTAACTATTCGGTCTGGTGGAGCAACGCCCTGGAGTGAAACCTAGGTTGCCCGGAACGTAGAATTGGCCATCACTTTCAAACTGGTTGCAATTATTCCTGATATATGATGGAAACACTGTTGTATTTTTTTTGCATTTTATGGTTCGGGCGTTGACTTCTAAGGCCCTAACTATTCAATCTGTTGGAGCAACGCCCTAGGGTGAAGCCTAGGTTGCTCGGAAAGTAGAAATGACCATAAGTTTCATACTGGTTGCAATTATTCGTCCTATACGGTGGAAAAACTGTTGTATTTATATTGTATTTTATGCTTCTGGCGTTGACTTCTAAGGCACTAACTATACGATCTGGTGGAGCAACGCCCTAGAGTGAAGCCTAGGTTGCCCGGAACGTAGAATTGGCCACTACTTTCAAACTGGTTGCAATTATTCCTGATATATGATGGAAACACTGTTGTATTTTTTTTGCATTTTATGGTTCTGGCGTTGACTTCTAAGGCCCTAACTATTCAATCTTTCGGACCAACGCCCTAGGGTGAAGGCTAGCTTGCTCGGAAAGTAGAAATGACCATAAGTTTCATACTGGTTGCAATTATTCGTTTTATACGATGGAAAAACTGTTGTATTTATATTGTATTTTATGCTTCTGGCGTTGACTTCTAAGGCACTAACTATTCGATCTGGTGGAGCAACGCAATAGAGTGATGCCTAGGCTGCCCGGAACGTAGAATTGGCCATCAATTTCAAACTGGTTGCAATTATACCTGTTATATGATGGAAACACTGCTGTATTTTTTTTGCATTTTATGGTTCGGGCGCTGACTTCTAAGGCCCTAACTATTCAATCCGTTGGAGCAACGCCCTAGGGTGAAGCCTAGGTTGCTCGGAAAGTAGAAATGACCATAAGTTTCATACTGGTTGCAATTATTCGTTCTGTACGATGGAAAAGCTGTTGTATTTATATTGTATTTTATGCTTCTGGCGTTGACTTCTTGGGCCGTAACTATTCGGTCTGGTGCAGCAACGCCCTGGAGTGAAACCTAGGTTGCCCGCAACGTAGAATTGGCCATCACGTTCAAACTGGTTGCAATTATTCCTGATATATGGTGGAAACACTGTTGTATTTTTTTTGCATTTTATGGTTCGGGCGTTGACTTCTAAGGCCCTAACTATTCAATCTGTTGGACCAACGACCTAGGGTGAAGGCTAGCTTGCTCGGAAAGTAGAAATGACCATCAGTTTCATACTGGTTGCAATTATTCGTTTTATACGATGGAAAATCTGTTGTATTTATATCGTATTTTATGCTTCTGGTGTTGACTTCTTAGGCCGTAACTATTCGGTCTGGTGGAGCAACGCCCTGGAGTGAAACCTAGGTTGCCCGGAACGTAGAATTGGCCATCACTTTCAAACTGGTTGCAATTATTCCTGATATATGATGGAAACACTGTTGTATTTTTTTTGCATTTTATGGTTCGGGCGTTGACTTCTAAGGCCCTAACTATTCAATCTGTTGGAGCAACGCCCTAGGGTGAAGCCTAGGTTGCTCGGAAAGTAGAAATGACCATAAGTTTCATACTGGTTGCAATTATTCGTTCTATACGGTGGAAAAACTGTTGTATTTATATTGTATTTTATGCTTCTGGCGTTGACTTCTAAGGCACTAACTATACGATCTGGTGGAGCAACGCCCTAGAGTGAAGCCTAGGTTGCCCGGAACGTAGAATTGGCCACTACTTTCAAACTGGTTGCAATTATTCCTGATATATGATGGAAACACTGTTGTATTTTTTTTGCATTTTATGGTTCGGGCGTTGACTTCTAAGGCCCTAACTATTCAATCTGTCGGACCAACGCCCTAGGGTGAAGGCTAGCTTGCTCGGAAAGTAGAAATGACCATAAGTTTCATACTGGTTGCAATTATTCGTTTTATACGATGGAAAAGCTGTTGTATTTATATCGTATTTTATGCTTCTGGCGTTGACTTCTTGGGCCGTAACTATTCGGTCTGTTACAGCAACGCCCTGGAGTGAAACCTAGGTTGCCCGGAACGTAGAATTGGGCATCACTTTCAAACTGGTTGCAATTATTCCTGATATATGATGGAAACACTGTTGTATTTTTTTCGCATTTTATGGTTCGGGCGTTGACTTCTAAGGCGCTAACTATTCAATCTGTTGGAGCAACGCCCTAGGGTGAAGCGTAGGTTGCTCGCAAAGTAGAAATGACCATAAGTTTCATACTGGTTGCAATTATTCGTTTTATACGATGGAAAAGCTGTTGTATTTATATTGTATTTTATGCTTCTGGCGTTGACTTCTAAGGCACTAACTATTCGATCTGGTGGAGCAGCGCAATAGAGTGATGCCTAGGTTGCCCGGAACGTAGAATTGGCCATCAATTTGAAACTGGTTGCAATTATTCCTGTTATATGATGGATACACTGTTGTATTTTTATTGCATTTTATGCTTCGGGCGTTGACTTCTAAGGCCCTCACTATTCAATCTGTTGGACCAACGCCCTAGGGTGAAGGCTAGCTTGCTCGGAAAGTAGAAATGACCATAAGTTTCATACTCGTTGCAATTATTCGTTTTATACGATGGAAAAGCTGTTGTATTTATATCGTATTTTATGCTTCTGGCATTGACTTCTAAGGCCGTAACTATTGGGTCTGGTGGAGCAACGCCCTAGAGTGAAGCCTAGGTTGCCCGGAACGTAGAATTGGCCATCAATTTCAAACTGGTTGCAATTATACCTGTTATATGATGGAAACACTGCTGTATTTTTTTTGCATTTTATGGTTCGGGCGCTGACTTCTAAGGCCCTAACTATTCAATCTGTTGGAGCAACGCCCTAGGGTGAAGCCTAGGTTGCTCGGAAAGTAGAAATGACCATAAGTTTCATACTGGTTGCAATTATTCGTCCTATACGGTGGAAAAACTGTTGTATTTATATTGTATTTTATGCTTCTGGCGTTGACTTCTAAGGCACTAACTATACGATCTGGTGGAGCAACGCCCTAGAGTGAAGCCTAGGTTGCCCGGAACGTAGAATTGGCCACTACTTTCAAACTGGTTGCAATTATTCCTGATATATGATGGAAACACTGTTGTATTTTTTTTGCATTTTATGGTTCTGGCGTTGACTTCTAAGGCCCTAACTATTCAATCTTTCGGACCAACGCCCTAGGGTGAAGGCTAGCTTGCTCGGAAAGTAGAAATGACCATAAGTTTCATACTGGTTGCAATTATTCGTTTTATACGATGGAAAAACTGTTGTATTTATATTGTATTTTATGCTTCTGGCGTTGACATCTAAGGCACTAACTATTCGATCTGGTGGAGCAACGCAATAGAGTGATGCCTAGGCTGCCCGGAACGTAGAATTGGCCATCAATTTCAAACTGGTTGCAATTATACCTGTTATATGATGGAAACACTGCTGTATTTTTTTTGCATTTTATGGTTCGGGCGCTGACTTCTAAGGCCCTAACTATTCAATCCGTTGGAGCAACGCCCTAGGGTGAAGCCTAGGTTGCTCGGAAAGTAGAAATGACCATAAGTTTCATACTGGTTGCAATTATTCGTTCTGTACGATGGAAAAACTGTTGTATTTATATTGTATTTTATGCTTCTGGCGTTGACTTCTTGGGCCGTAACTATTCGGTCTGGTGCAGCAACGCCCTGGAGTGAAACCTAGGTTGCCCGCAACGTAGAATTGGCCATCACGTTCAAACTGGTTGCAATTATTCCTGATATATGGTGGAAACACTGTTGTATTTTTTTTGCATTTTATGGTTCGGGCGTTGACTTCTAAGGCCCTAACTATTCAATCTGTTGGACCAACGACCTAGGGTGAAGGCTAGCTTGCTCGGAAAGTAGAAATGACCATCAGTTTCATACTGGTTGCAATTATTCGTTTTATACGATGGAAAATCTGTTGTATTTATATCGTATTTTATGCTTCTGGTGTTGACTTCTTAGGCCGTAACTATTCGGTCTGGTGGAGCAACGCCCTGGAGTGAAACCTAGGTTGCCCGGAACGTAGAATTGGCCATCACTTTCAAACTGGTTGCAATTATTCCTGATATATGATGGAAACACTGTTGTATTTTTTTTGCATTTTATGGTTCGGGCGTTGACTTCTAAGGCCCTAACTATTCAATCTGTTGGAGCAACGCCCTAGGGTGAAGCCTAGGTTGCTCGGAAAGTAGAAATGACCATAAGTTTCATACTGGTTGCAATTATTCGTTCTATACGGTGGAAAAACTGTTGTATTTATATTGTATTTTATGCTTCTGGCGTTGACTTCTAAGGCACTAACTATACGATCTGGTGGAGCAACGCCCTAGAGTGAAGCCTAGGTTGCCCGGAACGTAGAATTGGCCACTACTTTCAAACTGGTTGCAATTATTCCTGATATATGATGGAAACACTGTTGTATTTTTTTTGCATTTTATGGTTCGGGCGTTGACTTCTAAGGCCCTAACTATTCAATCTTTCGGACCAACGCCCTAGGGTGAAGGCTAGCTTGCTCGGAAAGTAGAAATGACCATAAGTTTCATACTGGTTGCAATTATTCGTTTTATACGATGGAAAAGCTGTTGTATTTATATCGTATTTTATGCTTCTGGCGTTGACTTCTTGGGCCGTAACTATTCGGTCTGTTACAGCAACGCCCTGGAGTGAAACCTAGGTTGCCCGGAACGTAGAATTGGCCATCACTTTCAAACTGGTTGCAATTATTCCTGATATATGATGGAAACACTGTTGTATTTTTTTCGCATTTTATGGTTCGGGCGTTGACTTCTAAGGCGCTAACTATTCAATCTGTTGGAGCAACGCCCTAGGGTGAAGCGTAGGTTGCTCGCAAAGTAGAAATGACCATAAGTTTCATACTGGTTGCAATTATTCGTTTTATACGATGGAAAAGCTGTTGTATTTATATTGTATTTTATGCTTCTGGCGTTGACTTCTAAGGCACTAACTATTCGATCTGGTGGAGCAGCGCAATAGAGTGATGCCTAGGTTGCCCGGAACGTAGAATTGGCCATCAATTTGAAACTGGTTGCAATTATTCCTGTTATATGATGGATACACTGTTGTATTTTTATTGCATTTTATGCTTCGGGCGTTGACTTCTAAGGCCCTCACTATTCAATCTGTTGGACCAACGCCCTAGGGTGAAGGCTAGCTTGCTCGGAAAGTAGAAATGACCATAAGTTTCATACTCGTTGCAATTATTCGTTTTATACGATGGAAAAGCTGTTGTATTTATATCGTATTTTATGCTTCTGGCATTGACTTCTAAGGCCGTAACTATTGGGTCTGGTGGAGCAACGCCCTAGAGTGAAGCCTAGGTTGCCCGGAACGTAGAATTGGCCATCAATTTCAAACTGGTTGCAATTATACCTGTTATATGATGGAAACACTGCTGTATTTTTTTTGCATTTTATGGTTCGGGCGCTGACTTCTAAGGCCCTAACTATTCAATCCGTTGGAGCAACGCCCTAGGGTGAAGCCTAGGTTGCTCGGAAAGTAGAAATGACCATAAGTTTCATACTGGTTGCAATTATTCGTTCTGTACGATGGAAAAACTGTTGTATTTATATTGTATTTTATGCTTCTGGCGTTGACTTCTTGGGCCGTAACTATTCGGTCTGGTGCAGCAACGCCCTGGAGTGAAACCTAGGTTGCCCGGAACGTAGAAATGACCATCACTTTCAAACTGGTTGCAATTATTCCTGATATATGATGGAAACACTGTTGTATTTTTTTTGCATTTTATGGTTCGGGCGTTGACTTCTAAGGCCCTAACTATTCAATCTGTTGGACCAACGCACTAGGGTGAAGGCTAGCTTGCTCGGAAAGTAGAAATGACCATAAGTTTCATACTGGTTGCAATTATTCGTTTTATACGATGGAAAAGCTGTTGTATTTATATCGTATTTTATGCTTCTGGCATTGACTTCTAAGGCCGTAACTATTCGGTCTGGTGGAGCAATGCCCTAGAGTGAAGCCTAGGTTGCCCGGAACGTAGAATTGGCCATCACTTTCAAACTGGTTGCAATTATTCCTGATATATGATGGAAACACTGTTGTATTTTTTTTGCATTTTATGGTTCGGGCGATGACTTCTAAGGCCCTAACTATTCAATCTGTTGCAGCAACGCCGTAGGGTGAAGCCTAGGTTGCTCGGAAAGTAGAAATGGCCATAAGTTTCATACTGGTTGCAATTATTCGTTTTATACGATGGAAAAGCTGTTGTGCTTATATTGTATTTTATGCTTCTGGCGCTGACTTCTAAGGCACTAGCTATTCGATCTGGTGGAGCAACGCCCTAGAGTGAAGTCTAGGTTGCCCGGAACGTAGAATTGGCCATCACTTTCAAACTGGTTGCAATTATTCCTGATATATGATGGAAACACTGTTGTATTTTTTTTGCATTTTACGGTTCGGGCGTTGACTTCTAAGGCCCTAACTATTCAATCTGTTGGAGCAACGCCCTAGGGTGAAGCCTAGGTTGCTCGGAAAGTAGAAATATCCATAAGTTTCATACTGGTTGCAATTATTCGTTTTATACGATGGAAAAACTGTTGTATTTATATTGTATTTTATGCTTCTGGCGTTGACTTCTTGGGCCGCAACTATTCGGTCTGGTGCAGCAACGCCCTGGAGTGAAACCTAGGTTGCCCGCAACGTAGAATTGGCCATCACGTTCAAACTGGTTGCAATTATTCCAGATATATGGTGGAAACACTGTTGTATTTTTTTTGCATTTTATGGTTCGGGCGTTGACTTCTAAGGCCCTAACTATTCAATCTGTTGGACCAACGACCTAGGGTGAAGGCTAGCTTGCTCGGAAAGTAGAAATGACCATCAGTTTCATACTGGTTGCAATTATTCGTTTTATACGATGGAAAATCTGTTGTATTTATGTCGTATTTTATGCTTCTGGTGTTGACTTCTTAGGCCGTAACTATTCGGTCTGGTGGAGCAACGCCCTGGAGTGAAACCTAGGTTGCCCGGAACGTAGAATTGGCCATCACTTTCAAACTGGTTGCAATTATTCCTGATATATGATGGAAACACTGTTGTATTTTTTTTGCATTTTATGGTTCGGGCGTTGACCTCTAAGGCCCTAACTATTCAATCTGTTGGAGCAACGCCCTAGGGTGAAGCCTAGGTTGCTCGGAAAGTAGAAATGACCATAAGTTTCATACTGGTTGCAATTATTCGTCCTATACGGTGGAAAAACTGTTGTATTTATATTGTATTTTATGCTTCTGGCGTTGACTTCTAAGGCACTAACTATACGATCTGGTGGAGCAACGCCCTAGAGTGAAGCCTAGGTTGCCCGGAACGTAGAATTGGCCACTACTTTCAAACTGGTTGCAATTATTCCTGATATATGATGGAAACACTGTTGTATTTTTTTTGCATTTTATGGTTCTGGCGTTGACTTCTAAGGCCCTAACTATTCAATCTTTCGGACCAACGCCCTAGGGTGAAGGCTAGCTTGCTCGGAAAGTAGAAATGACCATAAGTTTCATACTGGTTGCAATTATTCGTTTTATACGATGGAAAAACTGTTGTATTTATATTGTATTTTATGCTTCTGGCGTTGACTTCTAAGGCACTAACTATTCGATCTGGCGGAGCAACGCAATAGAGTGATGCCTAGGCTGCCCGGAACGTAGAATTGGCCATCAATTTCAAACTGGTTGCAATTATACCTGTTATATGATGGAAACACTGCTGTATTTTTTTTGCATTTTATGGTTCGGGCGCTGACTTCTAAGGCCCTAACTATTCAATCCGTTGGAGCAACGCCCTAGGGTGAAGCCTAGGTTGCTCGGAAAGTAGAAATGACCATAAGTTTCATACTGGTTGCAATTATTCGTTCTGTACGATGGAAAAACTGTTGTATTTATATTGTATTTTATGCTTCTGGCGTTGACTTCTTGGGCCGTAACTATTCGGTCTGGTGCAGCAACGCCCTGGAGTGAAACCTAGGTTGCCCGCAACGTAGAATTGGCCATCACGTTCAAACTGGTTGCAATTATTCCTGATATATGGTGGAAACACTGTTGTATTTTTTTTGCATTTTATGGTTCGGGCGTTGACTTCTAAGGCCCTAACTATTCAATCTGTTGGACCAACGACCTAGGGTGAAGGCTAGCTTGCTCGGAAAGTAGAAATGACCATCAGTTTCATACTGGTTGCAATTATTCGTTTTATACGATGGAAAATCTGTTGTATTTATATCGTATTTTATGCTTCTGGTGTTGACTTCTTAGGCCGTAACTATTCGGTCTGGTGGAGCAACGCCCTGGAGTGAAACCTAGGTTGCCCGGAACGTAGAATTGGCCATCACTTTCAAACTGGTTGCAATTATTCCTGATATATGATGGAAACACTGTTGTATTTTTTTTTGCATTTTATGGTTCGGGCGTTGACTTCTAAGACCCTAACTATTCAATCTGTTGGAGCAACGCCCTAGGGTGAAGCCTAGGTTGCTCGGAAAGTAGAAATGACCATAAGTTTCATACTGGTTGCAATTATTCGTTCTATACGGTGGAAAAACTGTTGTATTTATATTGTATTTTATGCTTCTGGCGTTGACTTGTAAGGCACTAACTATACGATCTGGTGGAGCAACGCCCTAGAGTGAAGCCTAGGTTGCCCGGAACGTAGAATTGGCCACTACTTTCAAACTGGTTGCAATTATTCCTGATATATGATGGAAACACTGTTGTATTTTTTTTGCATTTTATGGTTCGGGCGTTGACTTCTAAGGCCCTAACTATTCAATCCGTTGGAGCAACGCCCTAGGGTGAAGCCTAGGTTGCTCGGAAAGTAGAAATGACCATAAGTTTCATACTGGTTGCAATTATTCGTTTTATACGATGGAAAAGCTGTTGTATTTATATCGTATTTTATGCTTCTGGTGTTGACTTCTTAGGCCGTAACTATGAGGTCTGGTGGAGCAACGCCCTGTAGTGAAACCTAGGTTGCCCGGAACGTAGAATTGGCCATCAATTTCAAACTGGTTGCAATTATACCTGTTATATAATGGAAACACTGCTGTATTTTTTTTGCATTTTATGGTTCGGGCGTTGACTTCTAAGGCCCTAACTATTCAATCTGTTGGAGCAACGACCTAGGGTGAAGCCTAGGTTGCTCGGAAAGTAGAAATGACCATCAGTTTCATACTGGTTGCAATTATTCGTTTTATACGATGGAAAATCTGTTGTATTTATGTCGTATTTTATGCTTCTGGTGTTGACTTCTTAGGCCGTAACTATTCGGTCTGGTGGAGCAACGCCCTGGAGTGAAACCTAGGTTGCCCGGAACGTAGAATTGGCCACTACTTTCAAACTGGTTGCAATTATTCCTGATATATGATGGAAACACTGTTGTATTTTTTTTGCATTTTATGGTTCGGGCGTTGACTTCTAAGGCCCTAACTATTCAATCTGTTGGAGCAACGCCCTAGGGTGAAGCGTAGGTTGCTCGCAAAGTAGAAATGACCATAAGTTTCATACTGGTTGCAATTATTCGTTTTATACGATGGAAAAGCTGTTGTATTTATATTGTATTTTATGCTTCTGGCGTTGACTTCTAAGGCACTAACTATTCGATCTGGTGGAGCAGCGCAATAGAGTGATGCCTAGGTTGCCCGGAACGTAGAATTGGCCATCAATTTGAAACTGGTTGCAATTATTCCTGTTATATGATGGATACACTGTTGTATTTTTATTGCATTTTATGCTTCGGGCGTTGACTTCTAAGGCCCTCACTATTCAATCTGTTGGACCAACGCCCTAGGGTGAAGGCTAGCTTGCTCGGAAAGTAGAAATGACCATAAGTTTCATACTCGTTGCAATTATTCGTTTTATACGATGGAAAAGCTGTTGTATTTATATCGTATTTTATGCTTCTGGCATTGACTTCTAAGGCCGTAACTATTGGGTCTGGTGGAGCAACGCCCTAGAGTGAAGCCTAGGTTGCCCGGAACGTAGAATTGGCCATCAATTTCAAACTGGTTGCAATTATACCTGTTATATGATGGAAACACTGCTGTATTTTTTTTGCATTTTATGGTTCGGGCGCTGACTTCTAAGGCCCTAACTATTCAATCCGTTGGAGCAACGACCTAGGGTGAAGCCTAGGTTGCTCGGAAAGTAGAAATGACCATAAGTTTCATACTGGTTGCAATTATTCGTTCTGTACGATGGAAAAACTGTTGTATTTATATTGTATTTTATGCTTCTGGCGTTGACTTCTTGGGCCGTAACTATTCGGTCTGGTGCAGCAACGCCCTGGAGTGAAACCTAGGTTGCCCGGAACGTAGAAATGACCATCACTTTCAAACTGGTTGCAATTATTCCTGATATATGATGGAAACACTGTTGTATTTTTTTTGCATTTTATGGTTCGGGCGTTGACTTCTAAGGCCCTAACTATTCAATCTGTTGGACCAACGCACTAGGGTGAAGGCTAGCTTGCTCGGAAAGTAGAAATGACCATAAGTTTCATACTGGTTGCAATTATTCGTTTTATACGATGGAAAAGCTGTTGTATTTATATCGTATTTTATGCTTCTGGCATTGACTTCTAAGGCCGTAACTATTCGGTCTGGTGGAGCAATGCCCTAGAGTGAAGCCTAGGTTGCCCGGAACGTAGAATTGGCCATCACTTTCAAACTGGTTGCAATTATTCCTGATATATGATGGAAACACTGTTGTATTTTTTTTGCATTTTATGGTTCGGGCGATGACTTCTAAGGCCCTAACTATTCAATCTGTTGCAGCAACGCCGTAGGGTGAAGCCTAGGTTGCTCGGAAAGTAGAAATGGCCATAAGTTTCATACTGGTTGCAATTATTCGTTTTATACGATGGAAAAGCTGTTGTGCTTATATTGTATTTTATGCTTCTGGCGCTGACTTCTAAGGCACTAGCTATTCGATCTGGTGGAGCAACGCCCTAGAGTGAAGTCTAGGTTGCCCGGAACGTAGAATTGGCCATCACTTTCAAACTGGTTGCAATTATTCCTGATATATGATGGAAACACTGTTGTATTTTTTTTGCATTTTACGGTTCGGGCGTTGACTTCTAAGGCCCTAACTATTCAATCTGTTGGAGCAACGCCCTAGGGTGAAGCCTAGGTTGCTCGGAAAGTAGAAATATCCATAAGTTTCATACTGGTTGCAATTATTCGTTTTATACGATGGAAAAACTGTTGTATTTATATTGTATTTTATGCTTCTGGCGTTGACTTCTTGGGCCGCAACTATTCGGTCTGGTGCAGCAACGCCCTGGAGTGAAACCTAGGTTGCCCGCAACGTAGAATTGGCCATCACGTTCAAACTGGTTGCAATTATTCCAGATATATGGTGGAAACACTGTTGTATTTTTTTTGCATTTTATGGTTCGGGCGTTGACTTCTAAGGCCCTAACTATTCAATCTGTTGGACCAACGACCTAGGGTGAAGGCTAGCTTGCTCGGAAAGTAGAAATGACCATCAGTTTCATACTGGTTGCAATTATTCGTTTTATACGATGGAAAATCTGTTGTATTTATGTCGTATTTTATGCTTCTGGTGTTGACTTCTTAGGCCGTAACTATTCGGTCTGGTGGAGCAACGCCCTGGAGTGAAACCTAGGTTGCCCGGAACGTAGAATTGGCCATCACTTTCAAACTGGTTGCAATTATTCCTGATATATGATGGAAACACTGTTGTATTTTTTTTGCATTTTATGGTTCGGGCGTTGACCTCTAAGGCCCTAACTATTCAATCTGTTGGAGCAACGCCCTAGGGTGAAGCCTAGGTTGCTCGGAAAGTAGAAATGACCATAAGTTTCATACTGGTTGCAATTATTCGTCCTATACGGTGGAAAAACTGTTGTATTTATATTGTATTTTATGCTTCTGGCGTTGACTTCTAAGGCACTAACTATACGATCTGGTGGAGCAACGCCCTAGAGTGAAGCCTAGGTTGCCCGGAACGTAGAATTGGCCACTACTTTCAAACTGGTTGCAATTATTCCTGATATATGATGGAAACACTGTTGTATTTTTTTTGCATTTTATGGTTCTGGCGTTGACTTCTAAGGCCCTAACTATTCAATCTTTCGGACCAACGCCCTAGGGTGAAGGCTAGCTTGCTCGGAAAGTAGAAATGACCATAAGTTTCATACTGGTTGCAATTATTCGTTTTATACGATGGAAAAACTGTTGTATTTATATTGTATTTTATGCTTCTGGCGTTGACTTCTAAGGCACTAACTATTCGATCTGGCGGAGCAACGCAATAGAGTGATGCCTAGGCTGCCCGGAACGTAGAATTGGCCATCAATTTCAAACTGGTTGCAATTATACCTGTTATATGATGGAAACACTGCTGTATTTTTTTTGCATTTTATGGTTCGGGCGCTGACTTCTAAGGCCCTAACTATTCAATCCGTTGGAGCAACGCCCTAGGGTGAAGCCTAGGTTGCTCGGAAAGTAGAAATGACCATAAGTTTCATACTGGTTGCAATTATTCGTTCTGTACGATGGAAAAACTGTTGTATTTATATTGTATTTTATGCTTCTGGCGTTGACTTCTTGGGCCGTAACTATTCGGTCTGGTGCAGCAACGCCCTGGAGTGAAACCTAGGTTGCCCGCAACGTAGAATTGGCCATCACGTTCAAACTGGTTGCAATTATTCCTGATATATGGTGGAAACACTGTTGTATTTTTTTTGCATTTTATGGTTCGGGCGTTGACTTCTAAGGCCCTAACTATTCAATCTGTTGGACCAACGACCTAGGGTGAAGGCTAGCTTGCTCGGAAAGTAGAAATGACCATCAGTTTCATACTGGTTGCAATTATTCGTTTTATACGATGGAAAATCTGTTGTATTTATATCGTATTTTATGCTTCTGGTGTTGACTTCTTAGGCCGTAACTATTCGGTCTGGTGGAGCAACGCCCTGGAGTGAAACCTAGGTTGCCCGGAACGTAGAATTGGCCATCACTTTCAAACTGGTTGCAATTATTCCTGATATATGATGGAAACACTGTTGTATTTTTTTTTGCATTTTATGGTTCGGGCGTTGACTTCTAAGACCCTAACTATTCAATCTGTTGGAGCAACGCCCTAGGGTGAAGCCTAGGTTGCTCGGAAAGTAGAAATGACCATAAGTTTCATACTGGTTGCAATTATTCGTTCTATACGGTGGAAAAACTGTTGTATTTATATTGTATTTTATGCTTCTGGCGTTGACTTGTAAGGCACTAACTATACGATCTGGTGGAGCAACGCCCTAGAGTGAAGCCTAGGTTGCCCGGAACGTAGAATTGGCCACTACTTTCAAACTGGTTGCAATTATTCCTGATATATGATGGAAACACTGTTGTATTTTTTTTGCATTTTATGGTTCGGGCGTTGACTTCTAAGGCCCTAACTATTCAATCCGTTGGAGCAACGCCCTAGGGTGAAGCCTAGGTTGCTCGGAAAGTAGAAATGACCATAAGTTTCATACTGGTTGCAATTATTCGTTTTATACGATGGAAAAGCTGTTGTATTTATATCGTATTTTATGCTTCTGGTGTTGACTTCTTAGGCCGTAACTATGAGGTCTGGTGGAGCAACGCCCTGGAGTGAAACCTAGGTTGCCCGGAACGTAGAATTGGCCATCAATTTCAAACTGGTTGCAATTATACCTGTTATATAATGGAAACACTGCTGTATTTTTTTTGCATTTTATGGTTCGGGCGTTGACTTCTAAGGCCCTAACTATTCAATCTGTTGGAGCAACGACCTAGGGTGAAGCCTAGGTTGCTCGGAAAGTGGAAATGTCCATAAGTTTCATACTGGTTGCAATTATTCGTTTTATACGATGGAAAAACTGTTGTATTTATATTGTATTTTATGCTTCTGGCGTTGACTTCTAAGGCACTAACTATTCGATCTGGTGGAGCGACGCAATAGAGTGATGCCTAGGTTGCCCGGAACGTAGAATTGGCCATCACTTTCAAACTGGTTGCAATTATTCCTGTTATATGATGGATACACTGTTGTATATTTATTGCATTTTATCTGTCGGGCGTTGACTTCTAAGGCCCTAACTATTCAATCTGTTGGAGCAACGCCCTAGGGTGAAGCCTAGGTTGCTCGGAAAGTAGAAATGACCATAAGTTTCATACTGGTTGCAATTATTCGTTTTATACGATGGAAAAGCTGTTGTATTTATATCGTATTTTATGCTTCTGGCGTTGACTTCTTGGGCCGTAACTATTCGGTCTGGTACAGCAACGCCCTGGAGTGAATGCCTAGGTTGCCCGGAACGTAGAATTGGCCATCACTTTCAAACTGGTTGCAATTATTCCTGATATATGATGGAAACACTGTTGTATTTTTTTCGCATTTTATGCTTCGGGCGTTGACTTCTAAGTCCCTAACTATTCAATCTGTTGGACCAACGCCCTAGGGTGAAGGCTAGCTTGCTCGGAAAGTAGAAATGACCATAAGTTTCATACTGGTTGCAATTATTCGTTTTATACGATGGAAAAGCTGTTGTATTTATATCATATTTTATGCTTCTGGCGTTGACTTCCAAGGCACTAACTATTCGATCTGGTGGAGCGACGCAATAGAGTGATGCCTAGGTTGCCCGGAACGTAGAATTGGCCATCACTTTCAAAGTGGTTGCAATTATTCCTGTTATATGATGGATACACTGTTGTATTTTTATTGCATTTTATGCTTCGGGCGTTGACTTCTAAGGCCCTAACTATTCAATCTGTTGGACCAACGCCCTACGGTGAAGGCTAGCTTGCTCGGAAAGTAGAAATGACCATAAGTTTCATACTGGTTGCAATTATTCGTTTTATACGATGGAAAAGCTGTTGTATTTATATCGTATTTTATGCTTCTGGCGTTGACTTCTTGGGCCGTAACTATTCGGTCTGGTACAGCAACGCACTGGAGTGAAACCTAGGTTGCCCGGAACGTAGAATTGGCCATCAATTTCAAACTGGTTGCAATTATACCTGTTATATAATGGAAACACTGCTGTATTTTTTTTGCATTTTATGGTTCGAGCGTTGACTTCTAAGGCCCTAACTATTCAATCTGTTGGAGCAATGACCTAGGGTGAAGCCTAGGTTGCTCGGAAAGTGGAAATGTCCATAAGTTTCATACTGGTTGCAATTATTCGTTTTATACGATGGAAAAGCTGTTGTGCTTATATTGCATTTTATGCTTCTGGCGCTGACTTCTAAGGCACTAGCTATTCGATCTGGTGGAGCAACGCCCTAGAGTGAAGCCTAGGTTGCCCGGAACGTAGAATTGGCCATCACTTTCAAACTGGTTGCAATTATTCCTGATATATGATGGAAACTCTGTTGTATTTTTTTTGCATTTTATGGTTCGGGCGTTGACTTCTAAGGCCCTAACTATTCAATCTGTTGGAGCAACGCCCTAGGGTGAAGCCTAGGTTGCTCGGAAAGTAGAAATATCCATAAGTGTCATACTGGTTGCAATTATTCGTTTTATACGATGGAGAAACTGTTGTATTTATATTGTATTTTATGCTTCTGGCGTTGACTTCCAAGGCACTAACTATTCGATCTGGTGGAGCAACGCAATAGAGTGATGCCTAGGTTGCCCGGAACGCAGAATTGGCCATCTATTTCAAACTGGTTGCAATTATACCTGTTATATGATGGAAACACTGCTGTATTTTTTTTGCATTTTATGGTTCGGGCGCTGACTTCTAAGGCCCTAACTATTCAATCCGTTGGAGCAACGCCCTAGGGTGAAGCCTAGGTTGCTCGGAAAGTAGAAATGACCATAAGTTTCATACTGGTTGCAATTATTCGTTCTGTACGATGGAAAAACTGTTGTATTTATATTGTATTTTATGCTTCTTGCGTTGACTTCTTGGGCCGTAACTATTCGGTCTGGTGCAGCAACGCCCTGGAGTGAAACCTAGGTTGCCCGGAACGTAGAATTGGCCATCACTTTCAAACTGGTTGCAATTATTCCTGATATATGATGGAAACACTGTTGTATTTTTTTCGCATTTTATGGTTCGGGCGTTGACTTCTAAGGCGCTAACTATTCAATCTGTTGGACCAACGCCCTAGGGTGAAGGCTAGCTTGCTCGGAAAGTAGAAATGACCATAAGTTTCATACTCGTTGCAATTATTCGTTTTATACGATGGAAAAGCTGTTGTATTTATATCGTATTTTATGCTTCTGGCATTGACTTCTAAGGCCGTAACTATTGGGTCTGGTGGAGCAACGCCCTAGAGTGAAGCCTAGGTTGCCCGGAACGTAGAATTGGCCATCAATTTCAAACTGGTTGCAATTATACCTGTTATATGATGGAAACACTGCTGTATTTTTTTTGCATTTTATGGTTCAGGCGTTGACTTCTAAGGCCCTAACTATTCAATCTGTTGGAGCAACGACCTAGGGTGAAGCCTAGGTTGCTCGGAAAGTGGAAATGTCCATAAGTTTCATACTGGTTGCAATTATTCGTTTTATACGATGGAAAAACTGTTGTATTTATATTGTATTTTATGCTTCTGGCGTTGACTTCCAAAGCACTAACTATTCGATCTGGTGGAGCAACGCAATAGAGTGATGCCTAGGTTGCCCGGAACGTAGAATTGGCCATCAATTTGAAACTGGTTGCAATTATTCCTGTTATATGATGGATACACTGTTGTATTTTTATTGCATTTTATGCTTCGGGCGTTGACTTCTAAGGCCCTCACTATTCAATCTGTTGGACCAACGCCCTAGGGTGAAGGCTAGCTTGCTCGGAAAGTAGAAATGACCATAAGTTTCATACTCGTTGCAATTATTCGTTTTATACGATGGAAGAGCTGTTGTATTTATATCGTATTTTATGCTTCTGGCATTGACTTCTAAGGCCGTAACTATTGGGTCTGGTGGAGCAACGCCCTAGAGTGAAGCCTAGGTTGCCCGGAACGTAGAATTGGCCATCAATTTCAAACTGGTTGCAATTATACCTGTTATATGATGGAAACACTGCTGTATTTTTTTTGCATTTTATGGTTCGGGCGCTGACTTCTAAGGCCCTAACTATTCAATCCGTTGGAGCAACGCCCTAGGGTGAAGCCTAGGCTGCTCGGAAAGTAGAAATGACCATAAGTTTCATACTGGTTGCAATTATTCGTTCTGTACGATGGAAAAACTGTTGCATTTATATTGTATTTTATGCTTCTGGCGTTGACTTCTTGGGCCGTAACTATTCGGTCTGGTGCAGCAACGCCCTGGAGTGAAACCTAGGTTGCCCGGAACGTAGAAATGACCATCACTTTCAAACTGGTTGCAATTATTCCTGATATATGATGGAAACACTGTTGTATTTTTTTTGCATTTTATGGTTCGGGCGTTGACTTCTAAGGCCCTAACTATTCAATCTGTTGGACCAAGGCACTAGGGTGAAGGCTAGCTTGCTCGGAAAGTAGAAATGACCATAAGTTTCATACTGGTTGCAATTATTCGTTTTATACGATGGAAAAGCTGTTGTATTTATATCGTATTTTATGCTTCTGGCATTGACTTCTAAGGCCGTAACTATTCGGTCTGGTGGAGCAATGCCCTAGAGTGAAGCCTAGGTTGCCCGGAACGTAGAATTGGCCATCACTTTCAAACTGGTTGCAATTATTCCTGATATATGATGGAAACACTGTTGTATTTTTTTTGCATTTTATGGTTCGGGCGTTGACTTCTAAGGCCCTAACTATTCAATCTGTTGGACCAACGCACTAGGGTGAAGGCTAGCTTGCTCGGAAAGTAGAAATGACCATAAGTTTCATACTGGTTGCAATTATTCGTTTTATACGATGGAAAAACTGTTGTATTTATGTTGTATTTTATGCTTCTGGCGTTGACTTCTAAGGCACTAACTATTCGATCTGGTGGAGCAACGCAATAGAGTGATGCCTAGGTTGCCCGGAACGTCGAATTGGCCATCAATTTCAAACTGGTTGCAATTATACCTGTTATATGATGGAAGCACTGCTGTATTTTTTTTGCATTTTATGGTTCGGGCGCTGGCTTCTAAGGCCCTACCTATTCAATCCGTTGGAACAACGCCCTAGGGTGAAGCCTAGGTTGCTCGGAAAGTAGAAATGACCATAGGTTTCATACTGGTTGCAATTATTCGTTTTATACGATGGAAAGACTGTTGTATTTATATTGTATTTTATGCTTCTGGCGTTGACTTCTAAGGCACTAACTATTCGATCTGGTGGAGCAACGCCCTAGAGTGAAGCCTAGGTTGCCCGGAACGTAGAATTGGCATCACTTTCAAACTGGTTGCAATTATTCCTGATATATGATGGAAACACTGTTGTATTTTTTTTGCATTTTACGGTTCGGGCGTTGACTTCTAAGGCCCTAACTATTCAATCTGTTGGAGCAACGCCCTAGGGTGAAGCCTAGGTTGCTCGGAAAGTAGAAATATCCATAAGTTTCATACTGGTTGCAATTATTCGTTTTATACGATGGAAAAACTGTTGTATTTATATTGTATTTTATGCTTCTGGCGTTGACTTCTAAGGCACTAACTGACCGATCTGGTGGAGCAACGCAATAGAGTGATGCCTAGGTTGCCCGGAACGTAGAATTGGCCATCAATTTCAAACTGGTTGCAATTATACCTGTTATATGATGGAAACACTGCTGTATTTTTTTTGCATTTTATGGTTCGGGCGCTGACTTCTAAGGCCCTAACTATTCAATCCGTTGGAGCAACGCCCTAGGGTGAAGCCTAGGTTGCTCGGAAAGTAGAAATGACCATAAGTTTCATACTGGTTGCAATTATTCGTTCTGTACGATGGAAAAACTGTTGTATTTATATCGTATTTTATGCTTCTGGCGTTGACTTCCAAGGCACTAACTATTCGATCTGGTGGAGCGACGCAATAGAGTGATGCCTAGGTTGCCCGGAACGTAGAATTGGCCATCACTTTCAAACTGGTTGCAATTATTCCTGTTATATGATGGATACACTGTTGTATTTTTATTGCATTTTATGCTTCGGGCGTTGACTTCTAAGGCCCTAACTATTCAATCTGTTGGACCAACGCCCTAGGGTGAAGGCTAGCTTGCTCGGAAAGTAGGAATGACCATAAGTTTCATACAGGTTGCAATTATTCGTTTTATACGATGGAAAAGCTGTTGTATTTATATCGTATTTTATGCTTCTGGTGTTGACTTCTTAGGCCGTAACTATGAGGTCTGGTGGAGCAACGCCCTGGAGTGAAACCTAGGTTGCCCGGAACGTAGAATTGGCCATCAATTTCAAACTGGTTGCAATTATACCTGTTATATAATGGAAACACTGCTGTATTTTTTTTGCATTTTATGGTTCGGGCGTTGACTTCTAAGGCCCTAACTATTCAATCTGTTGGAGCAACGACCTAGGGTGAAGCCTAGGTTGCTCGGAAAGTGGAAATGTCCATATGTTTCATACTGGTTGCAATTATTCGTTTTATACGATGGAAAAACTGTTGTATTTATATTGTATTTTATGCTTCTGGCGTTGACTTCTAAGGCACTAACTATTCGATCTGGTGGAGCGACGCAATAGAGTGATGCCTAGGTTGCCCGGAACGTAGAATTGGCCATCACTTTCAAACTGGTTGCAATTATTCCTGTTATATGATGGATACACTGTTGTATTTTTATTGCATTTTATCTGTCGGGCGTTGACTTCTAAGGCCCTAACTATTCAATCTGTTGGAGCAACGCCCTAGGGTGAAGCCTAGGTTGCTCGGAAAGTAGAAATGACCATAAGTTTCATACTGGTTGCAATTATTCGTTTTATACGATGGAAAAGCTGTTGTATTTATATCGTATTTTATGCTTCTGGCGTTGACTTCTTGGGCCGTAACTATTCGGTCTGGTACAGCAACGCCCTGGAGTGAAACCTAGGTTGCCCGGAACGTAGAATTGGCCATCACTTTCAAACTGGTTGCAATTATTCCTGATATATGATGGAAACACTGTTGTATTTTTTTCGCATTTTATGCTTCGGGCGTTGACTTCTAAGTCCCTAACTATTCAATCTGTTGGACCAACGCCCTAGGGTGAAGGCTAGCTTGCTCGGAAAGTAGAAATGACCATAAGTTTCATACTGGTTGCAATTATTCGTTTTATACGATGGAAAAGCTGTTGTATTTATATCATATTTTATGCTTCTGGCGTTGACTTCCAAGGCACTAACTATTCGATCTGGTGGAGCGACGCAATAGAGTGATGCCTAGGTTGCCCGGAACGTAGAATTGGCCATCACTTTCAAAGTGGTTGCAATTATTCCTGTTATATGATGGATACACTGTTGTATTTTTATTGCATTTTATGCTTCGGGCGTTGACTTCTAAGGCCCTAACTATTCAATCTGTTGGACCAACGCCCTACGGTGAAGGCTAGCTTGCTCGGAAAGTAGAAATGACCATAAGTTTCATACTGGTTGCAATTATTCGTTTTATACGATGGAAAAGCTGTTGTATTTATATCGTATTTTATGCTTCTGGCGTTGACTTCTTGGGCCGTAACTATTCGGTCTGGTACAGCAACGCCCTGGAGTGAAACCTAGGTTGCCCGGAACGTAGAATTGGCCATCAATTTCAAACTGGTTGCAATTATACCTGTTATATAATGGAAACACTGCTGTATTTTTTTTGCATTTTATGGTTCGAGCGTTGACTTCTAAGGCCCTAACTATTCAATCTGTTGGAGCAATGACCTAGGGTGAAATTAGGTTGCTCGGAAAGTGGAAATGTCCATAAGTTTCATACTGGTTGCAATTATTCGTTTTATACGATGGAAAAGCTGTTGTGCTTATATTGTATTTTATGCTTCTGGCGCTGACTTCTAAGGCACTAGCTATTCGATCTGGTGGAGCAACGCCCTAGAGTGAAGCCTAGGTTGCCCGGAACGTAGAATTGGCCATCACTTTCAAACTGGTTGCAATTATTCCTGATATATGATGGAAACTCTGTTGTATTTTTTTTGCATTTTATGGTTCGGGCGTTGACTTCTAAGGCCCTAACTATTCAATCTGTTGGACCAACGACCTAGGGTGAAGGCTAGCTTGCTCGGAAAGTAGAAATGACCATAAGTTTCATACTGGTTGCAATTATTCGTTTTATACGATGGAAAAGCTGTTGTATTTATATCGTATTTTATGCTTCTGGCGTTGACTTCTTGGGCCGTAACTATTCGGTCTGGTACAGCAACGCCCTGGAGTGAAACCTAGGTTGCCCGGAACGTAGAATTGGTCATCACTTTCAAACTGCTTGCAATTATTCCTGATATATGATGGAAACACTGTTGTATTTTTTTCGCATTTTATGGTTCGGGCGTTGACTTCTAAGGCGCTAACTATTCAATCTGTTGGAGCAACGCCCTAGGGTGAAGCGTAGGATGCTCGGAAAGTAGAAATGACCATAAGTTTCATACTGGTTGCAATTATTCGTTTTATACGATGGAAAAGCTGTTGTATTTATATCGTATTTTATGCTTCTGGCGTTGACTTCTTGGGCCGTAACTATTCGGTCTGGTGCAGCAACGCCCTGGAGTGAAACCTAGGTTGCCCGGAACGTAGAATTGGCCATCACTTTCAAACTGGTTGCAATTATTCCTGATATATGATGGAAACACTGTTGTATTTTTTTTGCATTTTATGGTTCGGGCGTTGACTTCTAAGGCCCTAACTATTCAATCTGATGGAGCAACGCCGTAGGGTGAAGCCTAGGATGCACGGAAAGTAGAAATGACCATAAGTTTCATACTGGTTGCAATTATGCATTTTATACAATGGAAAAGCTGTTGTATTTATATCGTATTTTATGCTTCTGGCGTTGACTTCTTGGGCCGTAACTATTCGGTCTGGTGCAGCAACGCCCTGGAGTGAAACCTAGGTTGCCTGGAACGTAGAATTGACCATCACTTTCAAACTGGTTGCAATTATTCCTGATATATGTTGGAAACACTGTTGTATTTTTATTGCATTTTATGCTTCGGGCGCTGACTTCTAAGGCCCTAACTATTCAATCTGTTGGAGCAACGCCCTAGGGTGAAGCCTAGGTTGCTCGGAAAGTAGAAATGTCCATAAGTTTCATACTGGTTGCAATTATTCGTTTTATACGATGGAAAAACTGTTGTATTTATATTGTAATTTATGCTTCTGGCGTTGACTTCTAAGGCCCTAACTATTCAATCTGTTGGAGCAACGCCCTAGGGTGAAGCCTAGGTTGCTCGGAAAGTAGAAATGACCATAAGTTTCATACTTGTTGCAATTATTCGTTTTATACGAAGGAAAAACTGTTGTATTTATATTGTATTTTATGCTTCTGGCGTTGACTTCTAAGGCACTAACTATTCGATCTGGTGGAGCAACGCAATAGAGTGATGCCTAGGTTGCCCGGAACGTAGAATTGGCCATCAATTTCAAACTGGTTGCAATTATACCTGTTATATGATGGAAACACTGCTGTATTTTTTTTGCATTTTATGGTTCGGGCGCTGACTTCTAAGGCCCTAACTATTCAAGCCGTTGGAGCAACGCCCTAGGGTGAAGCCTAGGTTGCACGGAAAGTAGAAATGACCATAAGTTTCATACTGGTTGCAATTATTCGTTTTATACGATGGAAAAACTGTTGTATTTATATTGTATTTTATGCTTCTGGCGTTGACTTCTAAGGCACTAACTATACGATCTGGTGGAGCAACGCCCTAGAGTGAAGCCTAGGTTGCCCGGAACGTAGAATTGGCCATCACTTTCAAACTGGTTGCAATTATTCCTGATATATGATGGAAACACTGTTGTATTTTTTTTGCATTTTATGGTTCGGGCGTTGACTTCTAAGGCCCCAACTATTCAATCTGATGGAGCAACGCCGTAGGGTGAAGCCTAGCATGCACGGAAAGTAGAAATGACCTTAAGTTTCATACTGGTTGCAATTATTCGTTTTATACGATGGAAAAGCTGTTGTATTTATATCGTATTTTATGCTTCTGGCGTTGACTTCCAAGGCACTAACTATTCGATCTGGTGGAGCAACGCAATAGAGTGATGCCTACGTTGCCCGGAACGTAGAATTGGCCATCAATTTCAAACTGGTTGCAATTATACCTGTTATATGATGGAAACACTGCCGTATTTTTTTTGCATTTTATGGTTCGGGCGCTGACTTCTAAGGCCCTAACTATTCAAGCCGTTGGAGCAACGCCCTAGGGTGAAGCCTAGGTTGCACGGAAAGTAGAAATGACCATAAGTTTCATACTGGTTGCAATTATTCGTTTTATACGATGGAAAAACTGTTGTATTTATATTGTATTTTATGCTTCTGGTGTTGACTTCTAAGGCACTAACTATACGATCTGGTGGAGCAACGCCCTAGAGTGAAGCCTAGGTTGCCCGGAACGTAGAATTGGCCATCACTTTCAAACTGGTTGCAATTATTCCTGATATATGATGGAAACACTGTTGTATTTTTTTTGCATTTTATGGTTCGGGCGTTGACTTCTAAGGCCCTAACTATTCAATCTGATGGAGCAACGCCGTAGGGTGAAGCCTAGGATGCACGGAAAGTAGAAATGACCATAAGTTTCATACTGGTTGCAATTATTCGTTTTATACGATGGAAAAGCTGTTGTATTTATATTGTATTTTATGCTTCTGGCATTGACTTCTAAGGCACTAACTATTCGGTCTGGTGGAGTAACGCCCTGGAGTGAAACCTAGGTTGCCCGGAACGTAGAATTGGCCATCACTTTCAAACTGGTTGCAATTATACCTGATATATGGTGTAAACACTGTTGTATTTTTTTTGCATTTTATGGTTCGGGCGTTGACTTCTAAGGCCCTAACTATACAATCTGTTGGAGCAACGCCCTAGGGTGAAGCCTAGGTTGCTCGGAAAGTAGAAATATCCATAAGTTTCATACTGGTTGCAATTATTCGTTTTATACGATGGAAAAACTGTTGTATTTATATTGTATTTTATGCTGCTGGCGTTGACTTCTAAGGCACAAACTATTCGATCTGGTGGAGCAACGCCCTAGAGTGAAGCCTAGGTTGCCTGGAACGTAGAATTGGCCATGACTTTCAAACTGGTTTGCAATTATTCCTGTTATATGATGGAAACACTGCTGTATTTTTTTTGCATTTTATGGTTCGGGCGCTGGCTTCTAAGGCCCTAACTATTCAATCTGTTGGAGCAACGCCCTAGGGTGAAGCCTAGGTTGCTCGGAAAGTAGAAATATCCATAAGTTTCATACTGGTTGCAATTATTCGTTTTATACGATGGAAAAACTGTTGTATTTATATTGTATTTTATGCTTCTGGCGTTGACTTCTAAGGCACTAACTGACCGATCTGGTGGAGCAACGCAATAGAGTGATGCCTAGGTTGCCCGGAACGTAGAATTGGCCATCAATTTCAAACTGGTTGCAATTATACCTGTTATATGATGGAAACACTGCTGTATTTTTTTTGCATTTTATGGTTCGGGCGCTGACTTCTAAGGCCCTAACTATTCAATCCGTTGGAGCAACGCCCTAGGGTGAAGCCTAGGTTGCTCGGAAAGTAGAAATGACCATAAGTTTCATACTGGTTGCAATTATTCGTTCTGTACGATGGAAAAACTGTTGTATTTATATCGTATTTTATGCTTCTGGCGTTGACTTCCAAGGCACTAACTATTCGATCTGGTGGAGCGACGCAATAGAGTGATGCCTAGGTTGCCCGGAACGTAGAATTGGCCATCACTTTCAAACTGGTTGCAATTATTCCTGTTATATGATGGATACACTGTTGTATTTTTATTGCATTTTATGCTTCGGGCGTTGACTTCTAAGGCCCTAACTATTCAATCTGTTGGACCAACGCCCTAGGGTGAAGGCTAGCTTGCTCGGAAAGTAGGAATGACCATAAGTTTCATACAGGTTGCAATTATTCGTTTTATACGATGGAAAAGCTGTTGTATTTATATCGTATTTTATGCTTCTGGTGTTGACTTCTTAGGCCGTAACTATGAGGTCTGGTGGAGCAACGCCCTGGAGTGAAACCTAGGTTGCCCGGAACGTAGAATTGGCCATCAATTTCAAACTGGTTGCAATTATACCTGTTATATAATGGAAACACTGCTGTATTTTTTTTGCATTTTATGGTTCGGGCGTTGACTTCTAAGGCCCTAACTATTCAATCTGTTGGAGCAACGACCTAGGGTGAAGCCTAGGTTGCTCGGAAAGTGGAAATGTCCATAAGTTTCATACTGGTTGCAATTATTCGTTTTATACGATGGAAAAACTGTTGTATTTATATTGTATTTTATGCTTCTGGCGTTGACTTCTAAGGCACTAACTATTCGATCTGGTGGAGCGACGCAATAGAGTGATGCCTAGGTTGCCCGGAACGTAGAATTGGCCATCACTTTCAAACTGGTTGCAATTATTCCTGTTATATGATGGATACACTGTTGTATTTTTATTGCATTTTATCTGTCGGGCGTTGACTTCTAAGGCCCTAACTATTCAATCTGTTGGAGCAACGCCCTAGGGTGAAGCCTAGGTTGCTCGGAAAGTAGAAATGACCATAAGTTTCATACTGGTTGCAATTATTCGTTTTATACGATGGAAAAGCTGTTGTATTTATATCATATTTTATGCTTCTGGCGTTGACTTCCAAGGCTCTAACTATTCGATCTGGTGGAGCGACGCAATAGAGTGATGCCTAGGGTGCCCGGAACGTAGAATTGGCCATCACTTTCAAAGTGGTTGCAATTATTCCTGTTATATGATGGATACACTGTTGTATTTTTATTGCATTTTATGCTTCGGGCGTTGACTTCTAAGGCCCTAACTATTCAATCTGTTGGACCAACGCCCTACGGTGAAGGCTAGCTTGCTCGGAAAGTAGAAATGACCATAAGTTTCATACTGGTTGCAATTATTCGTTTTATACGATGGAAAAGCTGTTGTATTTATATCGTATTTTATGCTTCTGGCGTTGACTTCTTGGGCCGTAACTATTCGGTCTGGTACAGCAACGCCCTGGAGTGAAACCTAGGTTGCCCGGAACGTAGAATTGGCCATCAATTTCAAACTGGTTGCAATTATACCTGTTATATAATGGAAACACTGCTGTATTTTTTTTGCATTTTATGGTTCGAGCGTTGACTTCTAAGGCCCTAACTATTCAATCTGTTGGAGCAATGACCTAGGGTGAAGCCTAGGTTGCTCGGAAAGTGGAAATGTCCATAAGTTTCATACTGGTTGCAATTATTCGTTTTATACGATGGAAAAGCTGTTGTGCTTATATTGTATTTTATGCTTCTGGCGCTGACTTCTAAGGCACTAGCTATTCGATCTGGTGGAGCAACGCCCTAGAGTGAAGCCTAGGTTGCCCGGAACGTAGAATTGGCCATCACTTTCAAACTGGTTGCAATTATTCCTGATATATGATGGAAACTCTGTTGTATTTTTTTTGCATTTTATGGTTCGGGCGTTGACTTCTAAGGCCCTAACTATTCAATCTGTTGGAGCAACGCCCTAGGGTGAAGCCTAGGTTGCTCGGAAAGTAGAAATATCCATAAGTTTCATACTGGTTGCAATTATTCGTTTTATACGATGGAGAAACTGTTGTATTTATATTGTATTTTATGCTTCTGGCGTTGACTTCTAAGGCACTAACTATTCGATCTGGTGGAGCAACGCAATAGAGTGATGCCTAGGTTGCCCGGAACGCAGAATTGGCCATCTATTTCAAACTGGTTGCAATTATACCTGTTATATGATGGAAACACTGCTGTATTTTTTTTGCATTTTATGGTTCGGGCGCTGACTTCTAAGGCCCTAACTATTCAATCCGTTGGAGCAACGCCCTAGGGTGAAGCCTAGGTTGCTCGGAAAGTAGAAATGACCATAAGTTTCATACTGGTTGCAATTATTCGTTCTGTACGATGGAAAAACTGTTGTATTTATATTGTATTTTATGCTTCTGGCGTTGACTTCTTGGGCCGTAACTATTCGGTCTGGTGCAGCAACGCCCTGGAGTGAAACCTAGGTTGCCCGGAACGTAGAATTGGCCATCACGTTCAAACTGGTTGCAATTATTCCTGATATATGGTGGAAACACTGTTGTATTTTTTTTGCATTTTATGGTTCGGGCGTTGACTTCTAAGGCCCTAACTATTCAATCTGTTGGACCAACGACCTAGGGTGAAGGCTAGCTTGCTCGGAAAGTAGAAATGACCATAAGTTTCATACTGGTTGCAATTATTCGTTTTATACGATGGAAAAGCTGTTGTATTTATATCGTATTTTATGCTTCTGGCGTTGACTTCTTGGGCCGTAACTATTCGGTCTGGTACAGCAACGCCCTGGAGTGAAACCTAGGTTGCCCGGAACGTAGAATTGGCCATCACTTTCAAACTGGTTGCAATTATTCCTGATATATGATGGAAACACTGTTGTATTTTTTTTGCATTTTATGGTTCGGGCGTTGACTTCTAAGGCCCTAACTATTCAATCTGATGGAGCAACGCCGTAGGGTGAAGCCTAGGATGCACGGAAAGTAGAAATGACCATAAGTTTCATACTGGTTGCAATTATGCATTTTATACAATGGAAAAGCTGTTGTATTTATATCGTATTTTATGCTTCTGGCGTTGACTTCTTGGGCCGTAACTATTCGGTCTGGTGCAGCAACGCCCTGGAGTGAAACCTAGGTTGCCCGGAACGTAGAATTGACCATCACTTTCAAACTGGTTGCAATTATTCCTGATATATGTTGGAAACACTGTTGTATTTTTATTGCATTTTATGCTTCGGGCGCTGACTTCTAAGGCCCTAACTATTCAATCTGTTGGAGCAACGCCCTAGGGTGAAGCCTAGGTTGCTCGGAAAGTAGAAATGTCCATAAGTTTCATACTGGTTGCAATTATTCGTTTTATACGATGGAAAAACTGTTGTATTTATATTGTAATTTATGCTTCTGGCGTTGACTTCTAAGGCCCTAACTATTCAATCTGTTGGAGCAACGCCCTAGGGTGAAGCCTAGGTTGCTCGGAAAGTAGAAATGACCATAAGTTTCATACTTGTTGCAATTATTCGTTTTATACGAAGGAAAAACTGTTGTATTTATATTGTATTTTATGCTTCTGGCGTTGACTTCTAAGGCACTAACTATTCGATCTGGTGGAGCAGCGCAACAGAGTGATGCCTAGGTTGCCCGGAACGTAGAATTGGCCATCAATTTCGAACTGGTTGCAATTATACCTGTTATATGATGGAAACACTGCTGTATTTTTTTTGCATTTTATGGTTCGGGCGCTGACTTCCAAGGCCCTAACTATTCAATCCGTTGGAGCAACGCCCTAGGGTGAAGCCTAGGTTGCTCGGAAAGTAGAAATGACCATAAGTTTCATACTGGTTGCAATTATTCGTTTTATACGATGGAAAAACTGTTGTATTTATATTGTATTTTATGCTTCTGGCGTTGACTTCTAAGGCACTAACTATTCGATCTGGTGGAGCAACGCAATAGAGTGATGCCTAGGTTGCCCGGAACGTAGAATTGGCCATCAATTTCAAACTGGTTGCAATTATACCTGTTATATGATGGAAACACTGCTGTATTTTTTTTGCATTTTATGGTTCGGGCGCTGACTTCTAAGGCCCTAACTATTCAAGCCGTTGGAGCAACGCCCTAGGGTGAAGCCTAGGTTGCACGGAAAGTAGAAATGACCATAAGTTTCATACTGGTTGCAATTATTCGTTTTATACGATGGAAAAACTGTTGTATTTATATTGTATTTTATGCTTCTGGCGTTGACTTCTAAGGCACTAACTATACGATCTGGTGGAGCAACGCCCTAGAGTGAAGCCTAGGTTGCCCGGAACGTAGAATTGGCCATCACTTTCAAACTGGTTGCAATTATTCCTGATATATGATGGAAACACTGTTGTATTTTTTTTGCATTTTATGGTTCGGGCGTTGACTTCTAAGGCCCCAACTATTCAATCTGATGGAGCAACGCCGTAGGGTGAAGCCTAGGATGCACGGAAAGTAGAAATGACCTTAAGTTTCATACTGGTTGCAATTATTCGTTTTATACGATGGAAAAGCTGTTGTATTTATATCGTATTTTATGCTTCTGGAGTTGACTTCCAAGGCACTAACTATTCGATCTGGTGGAGCAACGCAATAGAGTGATGCCTACGTTGCCCGGAACGTAGAATTGGCCATCAATTTCAAACTGGTTGCAATTATACCTGTTATATGATGGAAACACTGCTGTATTTTTTTTGCATTTTATGGTTCGGGCGCTGACTTCTAAGGCCCTAACTATTCAAGCCGTTGGAGCAACGCCCTAGGGTGAAGCCTAGGTTGCACGGAAAGTAGAAATGACCATAAGTTTCATACTGGTTGCAATTATTCGTTTTATACGATGGAAAAACTGTTGTATTTATATTGTATTTTATGCTTCTGGCGTTGACTTCTAAGGCACTAACTATACGATCTGGTGGAGCAACGCCCTAGAGTGAAGCCTAGGTTGCCCGGAACGTAGAATTGGCCATCACTTTCAAACTGGTTGCAATTATTCCTGATATATGATGGAAACACTGTTGTATTTTTTTTGCATTTTATGGTTCGGGCGTTGACTTCTAAGGCCCTAACTATTCAATCTGATGGAGCAACGCCGTAGGGTGAAGCCTAGGATGCACGGAAAGTAGAAATGGCCATAAGTTTCATACTGGTTGCAATCATTCGTTTTATACGATGGAAAAGCTGTTGTATTTATATTGTATTTTATGCTTCTGGCATTGACTTCTAAGGCACTAACTATTCGGTCTGGTGGAGTAACGCCCTGGAGTGAAACCTAGGTTGCCCGGAACGTAGAATTGGCCATCACTTTCAAACTGGTTGCAATTATACCTGATATATGGTGTAAACACTGTTGTATTTTTTTTGCATTTTATGGTTCGGGCGTTGACTTCTAAGGCCCTAACTATACAATCTGTTGGAGCAACGCCCTAGGGTGAAGCCTAGGTTGCTCGGAAAGTAGAAATATCCATAAGTTTCATACTGGTTGCAATTATTCGTTTTATACGATGGAAAAACTGTTGTATTTATATTGTATTTTATGCTGCTGGCGTTGACTTCTAAGGCACAAACTATTCGATCTGGTGGAGCAACGCCCTAGAGTGAAGCCTAGGTTGCCTGGAACGTAGAATTGGCCATGACTTTCAAACTGGTTTGCAATTATTCCTGTTATATGATGGAAACACTGCTGTATTTTTTTTGCATTTTATGGTTCGGGCGCTGGCTTCTAAGGCCCTAACTATTCAATCCGTTGGAGCAACGCCCTAGGGTGAAGCCTAGGTTGCTCGGAAAGTAGAAATGACCATATGTTTCATACTGGTTGCAATTATTCGTTTTATACGATGGAAAAACTGTTGTATTTATATTGTAATTTATGCTTCTGGCGTTGACTTCTAAGGCCCTAACTATTCAATCTGTTGGAGCAACGCCCTAGGGTGAAGCCCAGGTTGCTCGGAAAGTAGAAATGACCATAAGTTTCATACTTGTTGCAATTATTCGTTTTATACGAAGGAAAAACTGTTGTATTTATATTGTATTTTATGCTTCTGGCGTTGACTTCTAAGGCACTAACTATTCGATCTGGTGGAGCAGCGCAACAGAGTGATGCCTAGGTTGCCCGGAACGTAGAATTGGCAATCAATTTCGAACTGGTTGCAATTATACCTGTTATATGATGGAAACACTGCTGTATTTTTTTTGCATTTTATGGTTCGGGCGCTGACTTCCAAGGCCCTAACTATTCAATCCGTTGGAGCAACGCCCTAGGGTGAAGCCTAGGTTGCTCGGAAAGTAGAAATGACCATAAGTTTCATACTGGTTGCAATTATTCGTTTTATACGATGGAAAAACTGTTGTATTTATATTGTATTTTATGCTTCTGGCGTTGACTTCTAAGGCACTAACTATTCGATCTGGTGGAGCAACGCAATAGAGTGATGCCTAGGTTGCCCGGAACGTAGAATTGGCCATCAATTTCAAACTGGTTGCAATTATACCTGATATATGGTGTAAACACTGTTGTATTTTTTTTGCATTTTATGGTTCGGGCGTTGACTTCTAAGGCCCTAACTATACAATCGGTTGGAGCAACGCCCTAGGGTGAAGCCTAGGTTGCTCGGCAAGTAGAAATATCCATAAGTTTCATACTGGTTGCAATTATTCGTTTTATACGATGGAAAAACTGTTGTATTTATATTGTATTTTATGCTGCTGGCGTTGACTTCTAAGGCACTAACTATTAGATCTGGTGGAGCAACGCCCTAGAGTGAAGCCTAGGTTGCCTGGAACGTAGAATTGGCCATCACTTTCAAACTGGTTTGCAATTATTCCTGTTATATGATGGAAACACTGCTGTATTTTTTTTGCATTTTATGGTTCGGGCGCTGGCTTCTAAGGCCCTAACTATTCAATCCGTTGGAGCAACGCCCTAGGGTGAAGCCTAGGTTGCTCGGAAAGTAGAAATGACCATATGTTTCATACTGGTTGCAATTATTCGTTTTATACGATGGAAAAACTGTTGTATTTATATTGTATTTTATGGTTCTGGCGTTGACTTCTAAGGCACTAACTATTCGATCTGGTGGAGCAACGCCCTAGAGTGAAGCCTAGGTTGCCCGGAACGTAGAATTGGCCATCACTTTCAAACTGGTTGCAATTATTCCTGATATATGATGGAAACACTGTTGTATTTTTTGTGCATTTTATGGTTCGGGCGTTGACTTCTAAGGCCCTAACTATTCAATCTGTTGGAGCAACGCCGTAGGGTGATGCCTAGGTTGCCCGGAACGCAGAATTGGCCATCTATTTCAAACTGGTTGCAATTATACCTGTTATATGATGGAAACACTGCTGTATTTTTTTTGCATTTTATGGTTCGGGCGTTGACTTCTAAGGCCCTAACTATACAATCGGTTGGAGCAACGCCCTAGGGTGAAGCCTAGGTTGCTCGGCAAGTTGAAATATCCATAAGTTTCATACTGGTTGCAATTATTCGTTTTATACGATGGAAAAACTGTTGTATTTATATCGTATTTTATGCTTCTGGCGTTGACTTCTAAGGCACTAACTATACGATCTGGTGGAGCAACGCCCTAGAGTGAAGCCTAGGTTGCCCGGAACGTAGAATTGGCCATCACTTTCAAACTGGTTGCAATTATTCCTGATATATGATGGAAACACTGTTGTATTTTTTTTGCATTTTATGGTTCGGGCGTTGACTTCTAAGGCCCTAACTATTCAATCTGATGGAGCAACGCCGTAGGGTGAAGCCTAGGATGCACGGAAAGTAGAAATGACCATAAGTTTCATACTGGTTGCAATTATGCATTTTATACAATGGAAAAGCTGTTGTATTTATATCGTATTTTATGCTTCTGGCGTTGACTTCTTGGGCCGTAACTATTCGGTCTGGTGCAGCAACGCCCTGGAGTGAAACCTAGGTTGCCCGGAACGTAGAATTGACCATCACTTTCAAACTGGTTGCAATTATTCCTGATATATGTTGGAAACACTGTTGTATTTTTATTGCATTTTATGCTTCGGGCGCTGACTTCTAAGGCCCTAACTATTCAATCTGTTGGAGCAACGCCCTAGGGTGAAGCCTAGGTTGCTCGGAAAGTAGAAGTGTCCATAAGTTTCATACTGGTTGCAATTATTCGTTTTATACGATGGAAAAACTGTTGTATTTATATTGTAATTTATGCTTCTGGCGTTGACTTCTAAGGCCCTAACTATTCAATCTGTTGGAGCAACGCCCTAGGGTGAAGCCTAGGTTGCTCGGAAAGTAGAAATGACCATAAGTTTCATACTTGTTGCAATTATTCGTTTTATACGAAGGAAAAACTGTTGTATTTATATTGTATTTTATGCTTCTGGCGTTGACTTCTAAGGCACTAACTATTCGATCTGGTGGAGCAGCGCAACAGAGTGATGCCTAGGTTGCCCGGAACGTAGAATTGGCCATCAATTTCGAACTGGTTGCAATTATACCTGTTATATGATGGAAACACTGCTGTATTTTTTTTGCATTTTATGGTTCGGGCGCTGACTTCCAAGGCCCTAACTATTCAATCCGTTGGAGCAACGCCCTAGGGTGAAGCCTAGGTTGCTCGGAAAGTAGAAATGACCATAAGTTTCATACTGGTTGCAATTATTCGTTTTATACGATGGAAAAACTGTTGTATTTATATTGTATTTTATGCTTCTGGCGTTGACTTCTAAGGCACTAACTATTCGATCTGGTGGAGCAACGCAATAGAGTGATGCCTAGGTTGCCCGGAACGTAGAATTGGCCATCAATTTCAAACTGGTTGCAATTATACCTGTTATATGATGGAAACACTGCTGTATTTTTTTTGCATTTTATGGTTCGGGCGCTGACTTCTAAGGCCCTAACTATTCAAGCCGTTGGAGCAACGCCCTAGGGTGAAGCCTAGGTTGCACGTAAAGTAGAAATGACCATAAGTTTCATACTGGTTGCAATTATTCGTTTTATACGATGGAAAAACTGTTGTATTTATATTGTATTTTATGCTTCTGGCGTTGACTTCTAAGGCACTAACTATACGATCTGGTGGAGCAACGCCCTAGAGTGAAGCCTAGGTTGCCCGGAACGTAGAATTGGCCATCACTTTCAAACTGGTTGCAATTATTCCTGATATATGATGGAAACACTGTTTTATTTTTTTTGCATTTTATGGTTCGGGCGTTGACTTCTAAGGCCCCAACTATTCAATCTGATGGAGCAACGCCGTAGGGTGAAGCCTAGGATGCACGGAAAGTAGAAATGACCTTAAGTTTCATACTGGTTGCAATTATTCGTTTTATACGATGGAAAAGCTGTTGTATTTATATCGTATTTTATGCTTCTGGAGTTGACTTCCAAGGCACTAACTATTCGATCTGGTGGAGCAACGCAATAGAGTGATGCCTACGTTGCCCGGAACGTAGAATTGGCCATCAATTTCAAACTGGTTGCAATTATACCTGTTATATGATGGAAACACTGCTGTATTTTTTTTGCATTTTATGGTTCGGGCGCTGACTTCTAAGGCCCTAACTATTCAAGCCGTTGGAGCAACGCCCTAGGGTGAAGCCTAGGTTGCACGGAAAGTAGAAATGACCATAAGTTTCATACTGGTTGCAATTATTCGTTTTATACGATGAAAAAACTGTTGTATTTATATTGTATTTTATGCTTCTGGCGTTGACTTCTAAGGCACTAACTATACGATCTGGTGGAGCAACGCCCTAGAGTGAAGCCTAGGTTGCCCGGAACGTAGAATTGGCCATCACTTTCAAACTGGTTGCAATTATTCCTGATATATGATGGAAACACTGTTGTATTTTTTTTGCATTTTATGGTTCGGGCGTTGACTTCTAAGGCCCTAACTATTCAATCTGATGGAGCAACGCCGTAGGGTGAAGCCTAGGATGCACGGAAAGTAGAAATGACCATATGTTTCATACTGGTTGCAATTATTCGTTTTATACGATGGAAAAACTGTTGTATTTATATTGTATTTTATGCTTCTGGCGTTGACTTCTAAGGCACTAACTATTCGATCTGGTGGAGCAGCGCAACAGAGTGATGCCTAGGTTGCCCGGAACGTAGAATTGGCAATCAATTTCGAACTGGTTGCAATTATACCTGTTATATGATGGAAACACTGCTGTATTTTTTTTGCATTTTATGGTTCGGGCGCTGACTTCCAAGGCCCTAACTATTCAATCCGTTGGAGCAACGCCCTAGGGTGAAGCCTAGGTTGCTCGGAAAGTAGAAATGACCATAAGTTTCATACTGGTTGCAATTATTCGTTTTATACGATGGAAAAACTGTTGTATTTATATTGTATTTTATGCTTCTGGCGTTGACTTCTAAGGCACTAACTATTCGATCTGGTGGAGCAACGCAATAGAGTGATGCCTAGGTTGCCCGGAACGTAGAATTGGCCATCAATTTCAAACTGGTTGCAATTATACCTGATATATGGTGTAAACACTGTTGTATTTTTTTTGCATTTTATGGTTCGGGCGTTGACTTCTAAGGCCCTAACTATACAATCGGTTGGAGCAACGCCCTAGGGTGAAGCCTAGGTTGCTCGGCAAGTAGAAATATCCATAAGTTTCATACTGGTTGCAATTATTCGTTTTATACGATGGAAAAACTGTTGTATTTATATTGTATTTTATGCTGCTGGCGTTGACTTCTAAGGCACTAACTATTCGATCTGGTGGAGCAACGCCCTAGAGTGAAGCCTAGGTTGCCTGGAACGTAGAATTGGCCATCACTTTCAAACTGGTTTGCAATTATTCCTGTTATATGATGGAAACACTGCTGTATTTTTTTTGCATTTTATGGTTCGGGCGCTGGCTTCTAAGGCCCTAACTATTCAATCCGTTGGAGCAACGCCCTAGGGTGAAGCCTAGGTTGCTCGGAAAGTAGAAATGACCATATGTTTCATACTGGTTGCAATTATTCGTTTTATACGATGGAAAAACTGTTGTATTTATATTGTATTTTATGGTTCTGGCGTTGACTTCTAAGGCACTAACTATTCGATCTGGTGGAGCAACGCCCTAGAGTGAAGCCTAGGTTGCCCGGAACGTAGAATTGGCCATCACTTTCAAACTGGTTGCAATTATTCCTGATATATGATGGAAACACTGTTGTATTTTTTGTGCATTTTATGGTTCGGGCGTTGACTTCTAAGGCCCTAACTATTCAATCTGTTGGAGCAACGCCGTAGGGTGAAGCCTATGTTGCACGGAAAGTAGAAATGACCATAAGTTTCGTACTGGTTGCAATTATTCGTTTTATACGATGGAAAAGCTGTTGTATTTATATGGTATTTTATGCTTCTGGCGTTGACTTCTAAGGCACTAACTATTCGGTCTGGTGGAGCAACGCCCTGGTGTGAAACCTAGGTTGCCCGGAACGTAGAATTGGCCATCACTTTCAAACTGGTTGCAATTATTCCTGATATATGATGGAAACACTGCTGTATTTTTTTTGCATTTTATGGTTCGGGCGCTGACTTCCAAGGCCCTAACTATTCAATCCGTTGGAGCAACGCCCTAGGGTGAAGCCTAGGTTGCTCGGCAAGTAGAAATGACCATAAGTTACATACTGGCTGCAATTATTCATTTATAGGATTGAAAAACTGTTGTATTTATATTGTATTTTATGCTTCTGGCGTTGACTTCTAAGGCACTAACTATTCGATCTGGTGGAGCAACGCAATAGAGTGATGCCTAGGTTGCCCGGAACGTAGAATTGGCTATCAATTTCAAACTGGTTGCAATTATACCTGTTATATGATGGAAACACTGCTGTATTTTTTTTTGCATTTTATGGTTCGGGCGCTGACTTCTAAGGCCCTAACTATTCAAGCCGTTGGAGCAACGCTCTAGGGTGAAGCCTAGGTTGCACGGAAAGTAGAAATGACCATAAGTTTCATACTGGTTGCAATTATTCGTTTTATACGATGGAAAAACTGTTGTATTTATATTGTATTTTATGGTTCTGGCGTTGACTTCTAAGGCACTAACTATTCGATCTGGTGGAGCAACGCCCTAGAGTGAAGCCTAGGTTGCCCGGAACGTAGAATTGGCCATCACTTTCAAACTGGTTGCAATTATTCCTGATATATGATGGAAACACTGTTGTATTTTTTGTGCATTTTATGGTTCGGGCGTTGACTTCTAAGGCCCTAACTATTCAATCTGTTGGAGCAACGCCGTAGGGTGATGCCTAGGTTGCCCGGAACGCAGAATTGGCCATCTATTTCAAACTGGTTGCAATTATACCTGTTATATGATGGAAACACTGCTGTATTTTTTTTGCATTTTATGGTTCGGGCGTTGACTTCTAAGGCCCTAACTATACAATCGGTTGGAGCAACGCCCTAGGGTGAAGCCTAGGTTGCTCGGCAAGTAGAAATATCCATAAGTTTCATACTGGTTGCAATTATTCGTTTTATACGATGGAAAAACTGTTGTATTTATATCGTATTTTATGCTTCTGGCGTTGACTTCTAAGGCACTAACTATACGATCTGGTGGAGCAACGCCCTAGAGTGAAGCCTAGGTTGCCCGGAACGTAGAATTGGCCATCACTTTCAAACTGGTTGCAATTATTCCTGATATATGATGGAAACACTGTTGTATTTTTTTTGCATTTTATGGTTCGGGCGTTGACTTCTAAGGCCCTAACTATTCAATCTGATGGAGCAACGCCGTAGGGTGAAGCCTAGGATGCACGGAAAGTAGAAATGACCATAAGTTTCATACTGGTTGCAATTATGCATTTTATACAATGGAAAAGCTGTTGTATTTATATCGTATTTTATGCTTCTGGCGTTGACTTCTTGGGCCGTAACTATTCGGTCTGGTGCAGCAACGCCCTGGAGTGAAACCTAGGTTGCCCGGAACGTAGAATTGACCATCACTTTCAAACTGGTTGCAATTATTCCTGATATATGTTGGAAACACTGTTGTATTTTTATTGCATTTTATGCTTCGGGCGCTGACTTCTAAGGCCCTAACTATTCAATCTGTTGGAGCAACGCCCTAGGGTGAAGCCTAGGTTGCTCGGAAAGTAGAAATGTCCATAAGTTTCATACTGGTTGCAATTATTCGTTTTATACGATGGAAAAACTGTTGTATTTATATTGTAATTTATGCTTCTGGCGTTGACTTCTAAGGCCCTAACTATTCAATCTGTTGGAGCAACGCCCTAGGGTGAAGCCTAGGTTGCTCGGAAAGTAGAAATGACCATAAGTTTCATACTTGTTGCAATTATTCGTTTTATACGAAGGAAAAACTGTTGTATTTATATTGTATTTTATGCTTCTGGCGTTGACTTCTAAGGCACTAACTATTCGATCTGGTGGAGCAACGCAACAGAGTGATGCCTACGTTGCCCGGAACGTAGAATTGGCCATCAATTTCAAACTGGTTGCAATTATACCTGTTATATGATGGAAACACTGCTGTATTTTTTTTGCATTTTATGGTTCGGGCGCTGACTTCTAAGGCCCTAACTATTCAAGCCGTTGGAGCAACGCCCTAGGGTGAAGCCTAGGTTGCACGGAAAGTAGAAATGACCATAAGTTTCATACTGGTTGCAATTATTCGTTTTATACGATGGAAAAACTGTTGTATTTATATTGTATTTTATGCTTCTGGCGTTGACTTCTAAGGCACTAACTATACGATCTGGTGGAGCAACGCCCTAGAGTGAAGCCTAGGTTGCCCGGAACGTAGAATTGGCCATCACTTTCAAACTGGTTGCAATTATTCCTGATATATGATGGAAACACTGTTGTATTTTTTTTGCATTTTATGGTTCGGGCGTTGACTTCTAAGGCCCTAACTATTCAATCTGATGGAGCAACGCCGTAGGGTGAAGCCTAGGATGCACGGAAAGTAGAAATGACCATATGTTTCATACTGGTTGCAATTATTCGTTTTATACGATGGAAAAACTGTTGTATTTATATTGTAATTTATGCTTCTGGCGTTGACTTCTAAGGCCCTAACTATTCAATCTGTTGGAGCAACGCCCTAGGGTGAAGCCTAGGTTGCTCGGAAAGTAGAAATGACCATAAGTTTCATACTTGTTGCAATTATTCGTTTTATACGAAGGAAAAACTGTTGTATTTATATTGTATTTTATGCTTCTGGCGTTGACTTCTAAGGCACTAACTATTCGATCTGGTGGAGCAGCGCAACAGAGTGATGCCTAGGTTGCCCGGAACGTAGAATTGGCAATCAATTTCGAACTGGTTGCAATTATACCTGTTATATGATGGAAACACTGCTGTATTTTTTTTGCATTTTATGGTTCGGGCGCTGACTTCCAAGGCCCTAACTATTCAATCCGTTGGAGCAACGCCCTAGGGTGAAGCCTAGGTTGCTCGGAAAGTAGAAATGACCATAAGTTTCATACTGGTTGCAATTATTCGTTTTATACGATGGAAAAACTGTTGTATTTATATTGTATTTTATGCTTCTGGCGTTGACTTCTAAGGCACTAACTATTCGATCTGGTGGAGCAACGCAATAGAGTGATGCCTAGGTTGCCCGGAACGTAGAATTGGCCATCAATTTCAAACTGGTTGCAATTATACCTGATATATGGTGTAAACACTGTTGTATTTTTTTTGCATTTTATGGTTCGGGCGTTGACTTCTAAGGTCCTAACTATACAATCGGTTGGAGCAACGCCCTAGGGTGAAGCCTAGGTTGCTCGGCAAGTAGAAATATCCATAAGTTTCATACTGGTTGCAATTATTCGTTTTATACGATGGAAAAACTGTTGTATTTATATTGTATTTTATGCTGCTGGCGTTGACTTCTAAGGCACTAACTATTCGATCTGGTGGAGCAACGCCCTAGAGTGAAGCCTAGGTTGCCTGGAACGTAGAATTGGCCATCACTTTCAAACTGGTTTGCAATTATTCCTGTTATATGATGGAAACACTGCTGTATTTTTTTTGCATTTTATGGTTCGGGCGCTGGCTTCTAAGGCCCTAACTATTCAATCCGTTGGAGCAACGCCCTAGGGTGAAGCCTAGGTTGCTCGGAAAGTAGAAATGACCATATGTTTCATACTGGTTGCAATTATTCGTTTTATACGATGGAAAAACTGTGGTATTTATATTGTATTTTATGGTTCTGGCGTTGACTTCTAAGGCACTAACTATTCGATCTGGTGGAGCAACGCCCTAGAGTGAAGCCTAGGTTGCCCGGAACGTAGAATTGGCCATCACTTTCAAACTGGTTGCAATTATTCCTGATATATGATGGAAACACTGTTGTATTTTTTGTGCATTTTATGGTTCGGCCGTTGACTTCTAAGGCCCTAACTATTCAATCTGTTGGAGCAACGCCGTAGGGTGAAGCCTATGTTGCACGGAAAGTAGAAATGACCATAAGTTTCGTACTGGTTGCAATTATTCGTTTTATACGATGGAAAAGCTGTTGTATTTATATTGTATTTTATGCTTCTGGCGTT
The DNA here is from genome assembly GCF_051401765.1 of Calliopsis andreniformis. NCBI lineage: Eukaryota > Metazoa > Arthropoda > Insecta > Hymenoptera > Andrenidae > Calliopsis > Calliopsis andreniformis. The sequence continues at coordinate 10,446,533 of NC_135072.1, forward strand.
GACTTCTAAGGCACTAACTATTCGGTCTGGTGGAGCAACGCCCTGGTGTGAAACCTAGGTTGCCCGGAACGTAGAATTGGCCATCACTTTCAAACTGGTTGCAATTATTCCTGATATATGATGGAAACACTGCTGTATTTTTTTTGCATTTTATGGTTCGGGCGCTGACTTCCAAGGCCCTAACTATTCAATCCGTTGGAGCAACGCCCTAGGGTGAAGCCTAGGTTGCTCGGCAAGTAGAAATGACCATAAGTTACATACTGGCTGCAATTATTCATTTATAGGATTGAAAAACTGTTGTATTTATATTGTATTTTATGCTTCTGGCGTTGACTTCTAAGGCACTAACTATTCGATCTGGTGGAGCAACGCAATAGAGTGATGCCTAGGTTGCCCGGAACGTAGAATTGGCTATCAATTTCAAACTGGTTGCAATTATACCTGTTATATGATGGAAACACTGCTGTATTTTTTTTGCATTTTATGGTTCGGGCGCTGACTTCTAAGGCCCTAACTATTCAAGCCGTTGGAGCAACGCTCTAGGGTGAAGCCTAGGTTGCACGGAAAGTAGAAATGACCATAAGTTTCATACTGGTTGCAATTATTCGTTTTATACGATGGAAAAACTGTTGTATTTATATTGTATTTTATGGTTCTGGCGTTGACTTCTAAGGCACTAACTATTCGATCTGGTGGAGCAACGCCCTAGAGTGAAGCCTAGGTTGCCCGGAACGTAGAATTGGCCATCACTTTCAAACTGATTGCAATTATTCCTGATATATGATGGAAACACTGTTGTATTTTTTTTGCATTTTATGGTTCGGGCGTTGACTTCTAAGGCCCTAACTATTCAATCTGTTGGAGCAACGCCCTAGGGTGAAGCCTAGGTTGCCCGGCAGGTAGAAATGACCATAACTTTCACACTGGTTGTTATCATTCGCTTTATATGATGGAAAAACTGTTGTATTTATATTGTATTTTATGCTTCTGGCGTTCACTTCTTAGGCCCTAACTATTCGAACTGGCGGAACAACGGCCTAGAGTGAAGCCTAGGTTGCCCGGAACGTAGAAATGACCATAACTTTCACACTGGTTGCTATCATTCGTTTTATATGATGGATAAACTGTTGTATTTATATTGTATTTTATGCTTCTGGCGTTCACTTCTTAGGCCCTAACTATTCGATCTGGTAGAGCAACGCCCTAGGGTGAAGCCTAGGTTGCCCGAAACGTAGAAATGACCATAACTTTTACACTGGTAGCAATTATTCGTTTTATACAATGGAAAAACTGTTCTATTTATTTTGCATTTTATGCTTCGGGCGTTGACTTCTAAGGCCCTAACTGATTGAACTGGAGGAGCAACGCCCTAGTGTGAAGCCTAGGTTGCCCGGAACGTAGAAAAGACCATAACTTTCACACTGGTAGCAATTATTCGTTTTATACAATGGAAAAACCGTTCTATTTATTTTGTATTTTATGCTTCGGGCGTTGACTTCTAAGGCCCTAACTGTTTGATCTGGTGGAGCAACGCCCTAGATTGAAGCCTAGGTTGCCCGGAACGTAGAAATGACCATAACTTTCACACTGGTTGCTATTATTCGTTTTATACGATGGAAAAGCGGTTGTGTTTATATCGTATTTTATGCTCCTGGCGTTGACTTCTAAGGCTCTCAACTATTCGATCTGGTGGAGCAACGTCGTAGGGCGAAGCCTAGGTTGCCCGGAACGTAGAAATGACCATTACTTTCACACTGTTTGCAATTATTCATTTTATACGATGGAAAAGTTGTTGTATTTATATTGCATTTTATTCTTCTGGCGTTGACTTTTAAGGCCGTAGCTATTAGATGTGGTGGAGCAACGCCCTAGAGTGGAGCCTAGGTTGCCCGGAACGTAGAAATGACCATAACTTTCACACTGGTTGCTATTATTCGTTTTATACGATGGAAAAACTGTTGTATTTATATTGTATTTTATGCTTCTGGCGTTCACTTCTTAGGCCCTAACTATTCGAACTGGCGGAACAACGGCCTAGAGTGAAGCCTAGGTTGCCCGGAACGTAGAAATGACCATAACTTTCACACTGGTTGCTATCATTCGTTTTATATGATGGATAAACTGTTGTATTTATATTGTATTTTATGCTTCTGGCATTCACTTCTTAGGCCCTAACTATTCGATCTGGTAGAGCAACGCCCTAGGGTGAAGCCTAGGTTGCCCGAAACGTAGAAATGACCATAACTTTTACACTGGTAGCAATTATTCGTTTTATACAATGGAAAATCTGTTCTATTTATTTTGCATTTTATGCTTCGGGCGTTGACTTCTAAGGCCCTAACTGATTGATCTGGAGGAGCAACGCCCTAGTGTGAAGCCTAGGTTGCCCGGAACGTAGAAAAGACCATAACTTTCACACTGGTAGCAATTATTCGTTTTATACAATGGAAAAACCGTTCTATTTATTTTGTATTTTATGCTTCGGGCGTTGACTTCTAAGGCCCTAACTGTTTGATCTGGTGGAGCAACGCCCTAGATTGAAGCCTAGGTTGCCCGGAACGTAGAAATGACCATAACTTTCACACTGGTTGCTATTATTCGTTTTATACGATGGAAAAGCGGTTGTATTTATATCGTATTTTATGCTCCTGGCGTTGACTTCTAAGGGTCTCAACTATTCGATCTGGTGGAGCAACGCCGTAGGGCGAAGCCTAGGTTGCCCGGAACGTAGAAATGACCATTACTTTCACACTGTTTGCAATTATTCATTTTATACGATGGAAAAGTTGTTGTATTTATATTGCATTTTATTCTTCTGGCGTTGACTTTTAAGGCCGTAGCTATTAGATGTGGTGGAGCAACGCCCTAGAGTGAAGCCTAGGTTGCCCGGAACGTAGAAATGACCATAACTTTCACACTGGTTGTTATTATTCGTTTTATACGATGGAAAAACTGTTATATTCATATTGTATTTTATGCTTCTGGCGTTGACTTCTTAGGCCCTAACTATTCGATCTGGTGGAGCAACGCCTTAGAGTGAAGCCTAGGTTGCCCGGAACGTAGAATTGGCCATCACGTTCAAACTGGTTGCAATTAATCCTTATATACGATGGAAGAGCTGTTGTATTTATATCGTATTTTATGCTTCTGACGTTTACTTCTAAGGACCTAACTATTCGGTCTGGTGGAGCAACGCCCTAGAGTGAAGCCTAGGTTCCTCGGAATGTGGTAATGACCATAACTTTCACACTGTTTGCAATTATTCATTTTATACGATGGCAATGCTGTTGTATTTATATTGTATTTCATGCTTCTGGCGTTGACTTCTTAGGCCCTAACTATTCGATCTGGTGGAGCAATGCCTCAGAGTTAAGTCTAGGATGCCCGAAACGCCGAAATGATCATTACTTTCACGCTTGTTGCATTTATTCCTGTTATACCATGAAAAGTCTGTTGTATTTTTACTTTATTTTGTGCCTCAGGCGTATGCTTCTAAGGCCGTAGCTATTCGATATGGTGGAGCACAGTCCTGGAGTGAACCCTAGGTGACTCGGAACGTAGAAATGACCACTTCTTTCACATTGTTTGCTATTATTCATTTAATATGATGGAAAGTCTGTTGTATTTATGTTGTATTTTGTGCTCCTGGCGTTGACTTCTTAGGCCCTAACTATTTGATCTGGTGGTACAACGCCCTAGAGTGAAACCTAGGTTGCCCGGAACGTAGAAATGACCATCACTTTCACACTAGTTGCAATTATTCCTGTTATACGATGGAAAAACTCTCGTATATTTATCGTATTTTATGCTTCGGGCGTTGACTTCTATGGCCCTACCTATTCGATCTGGTGGAGCAACACCGTACAGTGAAGCCTAGTTTGTCCGGAACGCAGATATGACCATAACCTTCACACAGGTTGCAATTATTCGTTTTATACGATTGAAAGACTGTTTTATTTATTTTGTAGTTTATGCTTCGGGCGTTGACTTCTAAGGCCCTATCTATTCGATCTGGTGGAGCAACGCCCTAGAGTGAAGCCTAGGTTGCCGGGAAAGTGGAAGTGACCATAACTTTCACACTGGTTGCAATTATTCGTTTTATACGATTGAAAAGCTGTGGCTTCTTTATTGTATTTTATTCATCTGGGGCTGACTTCTAAGGCCGTATCTATTACATGTGGTGGAGCAACGCCCTAGAGTGACGCCTAGGTTGCCCGGAACGTAGAAATGACCATAACTTTCACACTGTTTGCAATTATTAATTTATTCGATGCCAAAGCTGTTGTATTTATATTGTATTTTATGCTTCTGGCATTGACTTCTTAGGACCCTACTATTCGATCTAGAGGAGGAATGCATCAGAGTTAAGTCTAGGATGCCCGAAACGCCGAAATGATCATTACTTTCACGCTTATTGGAATTATTCCTGTAATACGATGAAAAGGCTGTTGTATTTTTATTGTATCTTATGCTCCTGGCGTTGTCTTCTAAGGCCCTAACTATTCGATCTGGTGGAGCAACACCCTGGAGTGAAGCCTAGGTTGCCCGGAACGTCGACATGACCAGAACTTTCACACTGGTAGCAATTATTCGTTTTATACAATGGAAAACCTGTTCGATTTATTTTGAATTTTATGTTTCGGGCGTTGACTTCTAAGGCCCTAACTGTTTGATCTGGTGGACGAACGCCCTAGAATGAAGCCTAGGTTGCCCGCGACGTAGAAATGACCATATCTTTCACACTGTTTGCAATTATTAATTTATTCGATGCCAAAGCTGTTGTATTTATATTGTATTTTATGCTTCTGGCATTGACTTCTTAGGCCCTAACTATTCGACCTGGTGGAGCAACGCCCTAGAGTGAAACCTAGGTTGCCCGGAACGTAGAAATCACCATTACATTCACACTGGTTGCAATTATTCCTCTTATACGATGGAAAAACTGTCGTATTTTTATTGTATTCTATGCTTGTGACGTTTCATTCTAAGTCGCGAGCTATTTGATCTGGTGGAGCAACGACCTAGAGTGAAGCCTAGGCTGCCCGGAACGTAGAAATGACCATTACTTTCACACTGGTTGCAACTATTCGTTTTATACGATGCATAAGCTGTTGTATTTATATCGTATTTTATGCTTCGGGCGTTGACTTCTGAGGCCCTAACTATTCGATCTGGTGGAGCAACGGCCTAGACTGAAGCCTAGGTTGCCCGGAATGTAGAAATGACCATAACTTTCACACTGGTTGCAATTATTCGTTTTATACGATGGAAAAGCTGTTGTATTTATATCGTATTTTATGCTTCTGGCGTTGACTTCTTAGGCCCTAACTATTCGATCTGGTGGAGCAACGCAATAGAGTGATGCCTAGGTTGCCCAGAACGTAGAATTGGCTATCAATTTCAAACTGGTTGCAATTATACCTGTTATATGATGGAAACACTGCTGTATTTTTTTTGCATTTTATGGTTCGGGCGCTGACTTCTAAGGCCCTAACTATTCAAGCCGTTGGAGCAACGCTCTAGGGTGAAGCCTAGGTTGCACGGAAAGTAGAAATATCCATAAGTTTCATACTAGTTGCAATTATTCGTTTTATACGATGGAAAAACTGTTGTATTTATATTGTATTTTATGGTTCTGGCGTTGACTTCTAAGTCACTAACTATTCGATCTGGTGGAGCAACGCCCTAGAGTGAAGCCTAGGTTGCCCGGAACGTAGAATTGGCCATCACTTTCAAACTGGTTGCAATTATTCCTGATATATGATGGAAACACTGTTGTATTTTTTTGCATTTTATGGTTCGGGCGTTGACTTCTAAGGCCCTAACTATTCAATCTGTTGGAGCAACGCCCTAGGGTGAAGCCTAGGTTGCTCGGCAAGTAGAAATGACCATAAGTTACATACTGGCTGCAATTATTCATTTATAGGATTGAAAAACTGTTGTATTTATATTGTATTTTATGCTTCTGGCGTTGACTTCTAAGGCACTAACTACTCCATCTGGTGGAGCAACGCCCTAGGGTGAAGCCTAGCTTGCTGGGAAAGTAGAAATGACCATAAGTTTCATACTGGTTGCAATTATTCGTTTTATACGATGGAAAAGCTGTTGTATTTATATCGTATTTTATGCTTCTGGCGTTGACTTCTTAGGCCGTAACTATTCGGTCTGGTGGAGCAACGCCCTAGGGTGAAGCCTAGGTTGCTCGGCAAGTAGAAATGACCATAAGTTACATACTGGCTGCAATTATTCATTTATAGGATTGAAAAACTGTTGTATTTATGTTGTATTTTATGCTTCTGGCGTTGACTTCTAAGGCACTAACTATACGATCTGGTGGAGCAACGCCCTAGAGTGAAGCCTAGGTTGCCCGGAACGTAGAATTGGCCATCACTTTCAAACTGGTTGCAATTATTCCTGATATATGATGGAAACACTGTTGTATTTTTTGTGCATTTTATGGTTCGGGCGTTGACTTCTAAGGCCCTAACTATTCAATCTGTTGGAGCAACGCCGTAGGGTGAAGCCTATGTTGCACGGAAAGTAGAAATGACCATAAGTTTCATACTGGTTGCAATTATTCGTTTTATACGATGGAAAAGCTGTTGTATTTATATTGTATTTTATGCTTCTGGCGTTGACTTCTAAGGCACTAACTATTCGGTCTGGTGGAGCAACGCCCTGGTGTGAAACCTAGGTTGCCTGGAACGTATAAATGATCATTACTTTCACGCTTGTTGCAATTATTCCTGTTATACCATGAAAAGACTGTTGTATTTTTATTGTATTTTGTGCTTCAGGCGTAGGCTTCTAAGGACCTAACTATTCGATCTGGTGGAGCAACGCCCTAGAGTGAAGCCTAGGTTGCTCGGAATGTAGAAATGACCATAACTTTCACACTGGTTGCAATTATTCGTTTTATACGATGGAAAAGCTGTTGTATTTATATCGTATTTTATGCTTCTGGCGTTGACTTCTTCGGCCCTAACTATTCCATCTGGTGGAACAACGCCCTAGGGTGAAGCGTAGGTTGCCCGGAAAGTAGAAATGACCATAACTTTCACACTGGTAGCAATTATTCGTTTTATACGATGGAAAGACTGTTGTATTTATTTTGTAGTTTATGCTTCGGGCGTTGAGTTCTAAGGCCCTATCTATTCGATCTGGTGGAGCAACGCCCTAGAGTGAAGCTTAGGTTGCCCGGCAGGTAGAAATGACCATAACTTTCACACTGGTTGTTATCATTCGCTTTATATGATGGAAAAACTGTTGTATTTATATTGTATTTTATGCTTCTGGCGTTCACTTCTTAGGCCCTAACTATTCGAACTGGCGGAACAACGGCCTAGAGTGAAGCCTAGGTTGCCCGGAACGTAGAAATGACCATAACTTTCACACTGGTTGCTATCATTCGTTTTATATGATGGATAAACTGTTGTATTTATATTGTATTTTATGCTTCTGGCGTTCACTTCTTAGGCCCTAACTATTCGATCTGGTAGAGCAACGCCCTAGGGTGAAGCCTAGGTTGCCCGAAACGTAGAAATGACCATAACTTTTACACTGGTAGCAATTATTCGTTTTATACAATGGAAAAACTGTTCTATTTATTTTGCATTTTATGCTTCGGGCGTTGACTTCTAAGGCCCTAACTGATTGATCTGGAGGAGCAACGCCCTAGTGTGAAGCCTAGGTTGCCCGGAACGTAGAAAAGACCATAACTTTCACACTGGTAGCAATTATTCGTTTTATACAATGGAAAAACCGTTCTATTTATTTTGTATTTTATGCTTCGGGCGTTGACTTCTAAGGCCCTAAGTGTTTGATCTGGTGGAGCAACGCCCTAGATTGAAGCCTAGGTTGCCCGGAACGTAGAAATGACCATAACTTTCACACTGGTTGCTATTATTCGTTTTATACGATGGAAAAGCGGTTGTATTTATATCGTATTTTATGCTCCTGGCGTTGACTTCTAAGGCTCTCAACTATTCGATCTGGTGGAGCAACGTCGTAGGGCGAAGCCTAGGTTGCCCGGAACGTAGAAATGACCATTACTTTCACACTGTTTGCAATTATTCATTTTATACGATGGAAAAGTTGTTGTATTTATATTGCATTTTAATCTTCTGGCGTTGACTTTTAAGGCCGTAGCTATTAGATGTGGTGGAGCAACGCCCTAGACTGAAGCCTAGGTTGCCCGGAACGTAGAAATGACCATAACTTTCACACTGGTTGCTATTATTCGTTTTATACGATGGAAAAACTGTTGTATTTATATTGTATTTTATGCTTCTGGCGTTCACTTCTTAGGCCCTAACTATTCGAACTGGCGGAACAACGGCCTAGAGTGAAGCCTAGGTTGCCCGGAACGTAGAAATGACCATAACTTTCACACTGGTTGCTATCATTCGTTTTATATGATGGATAAACTGTTGTATTTATATTGTATTTTATGCTTCTGGCGTTCACTTCTAAGGCTCTCAACTATTCGATCTGGTGGAGCAACGCCGTAGGGCGAAGCCTAGGTTGCCCGGAACGTAGAAATGACCATTACTTTCACACTGTTTGCAATTATTCATTTTATACGATGGAAAAGTTGTTGTATTTATATTGCATTTTATTCTTCTGGCGTTGACTTTTAAGGCCGTAGCTATTAGATGTGGTGGAGCAACGCCCTAGAGTGAAGCCTAGGTTGCCCGGAACGTAGAAATGACCATAACTTTCACACTGGTTGCTATTATTCGTTTTATACGATGGAAAAACTGTTATATTCATATTGTATTTTATGCTTCTGGCGTTGACTTCTTAGGCCCTAACTATTCGATCTGGTGGAGCAACGCCTTAGAGTGAAGCCTAGGTTGCCCGGAACGTAGAATTGGCCATCACGTTCAAACTGGTTGCAATTAATCCTTATATACGATGGAAGAGCTGTTGTATTTATATCGTATTTTATGCTTCTGACGTTTACTTCTAAGGACCTAAGTATTCGGTCTGGTGGAGCAACGCCCTAGAGTGAAGCCTAGGTTCCTCGGAATGTGGTAATGACCATAACTTTCACACTGTTTGCAATTATTCATTTTATACGATGGCAATGCTGTTGTATTTATATTGTATTTCATGCTTCTGGCGTTGACTTCTTAGGCCCTAACTATTCGATCTGGTGGAGCAATGCCTCAGAGTTAAGTCTAGGATGCCCGAAACGCCGAAATGATCATTACTTTCACGCTTGTTGCATTTATTCCTGTTATACCATGAAAAGTCTGTTGTATTTTTACTTTATTTTGTGCCTCAGGCGTAGGCTTCTAAGGCCGTAGCTATTCGATATGGTGGAGCACAGTCCTAGAGTGAACCCTAGGTGACTCGGAACGTAGAAATGACCACTTCTTTCACATTGTTTGCTATTATTCATTTAATATGATGGAAAGTCTGTTGTATTTATGTTGTATTTTGTGCTCCTGGCGTTGACTTCTTAGGCCCTAACTATTTGATCTGGTGGTACAACGCCCTAGAGTGAAACCTAGGTTGCCCGGAACGTAGAAATGACCATCACTTTCACACTAGTTGCAATTATTCCTGTTATACGATGGAAAAACTCTCGTATATTTATCGTATTTTATGCTTCGGGCGTTGACTTCTATGGCCCTACCTATTCGATCTGGTGGAGCAACACCGTACAGTGAAGCCTAGTTTGTCCGGAACGCAGATATGACCATAACCTTCACACAGGTTGCAATTATTCGTTTTATACGATTGAAAGACTGTTTTATTTATTTTGTAGTTTATGCTTCGGGCGTTGACTTCTAAGGCCCTATCTATTCGATCTGGTGGAGCAACGCCCTAGAGTGAAGCCTAGGTTGCCGGGAAAGTGGAAGTGACCATAACTTTCACACTGGTTGCAATTATTCGTTTTATACGATTGAAAAGCTGTGGCTTCTTTATTGTATTTTATTCATCTGGGGCTGACTTCTAAGGCCGTATCTATTACATGTGGTGGAGCAACGCCCTAGAGTGACGCCTAGGTTGCCCGGAACGTAGAAATGACCATAACTTTCACACTGTTTGCAATTATTAATTTATTCGATGCCAAAGCTGTTGTATTTATATTGTATTTTATGCTTCTGGCATTGACTTCTTAGGACCCTACTATTCGATCTAGAGGAGGAATGCATCAGAGTTAAGTCTAGGATGCCCGAAACGCCGAAATGATCATTACTTTCACGCTTATTGCAATTATTCCTGTAATACGATGAAAAGGCTGTTGTATTTTTATTGTATCTTATGCTCCTGGCGTTGTCTTCTAAGGCCCTAACTATTCGATCTGGTGGAGCAACACCCTGGAGTGAAGCCTAGGTTGCCCGGAACGTCGACATGACCAGAACTTTCACACTGGTAGCAATTATTCGTTTTATACAATGGAAAACCTGTTCGATTTATTTTGAATTTTATGTTTCGGGCGTTGACTTCTAAGGCCCTAACTGTTTGATCTGGTGGACGAACGCCCTAGAATGAAGCCTAGGTTGCCCGCGACGTAGAAATGACCATATCTTTCACACTGTTTGCAATTATTAATTTATTCGATGCCAAAGCTGTTGTATTTATATTGTATTTTATGCTTCTGGCATTGACTTCTTAGGCCCTAACTATTCGACCTGGTGGAGCAACGCCCTAGAGTGAAACCTAGGTTGCCCGGAACGTAGAAATCACCATTACATTCACACTGGTTGCAATTATTCCTCTTATACGATGGAAAAACTGTCGTATTTTTATTGTATTCTATGCTTGTGACGTTTCATTCTAAGTCGCGAGCTATTTGATCTGGTGGAGCAACGACCTAGAGTGAAGCCTAGGCTGCCCGGAACGTAGAAATGACCATTACTTTCACACTGGTTGCAACTATTCGTTTTATACGATGCATAAGCTGTTGTATTTATATCGTATTTTATGCTTCGGGCGTTGACTTCTGAGGCCCTAACTATTCGATCTGGTGGAGCAACGGCCTAGACTGAAGCCTAGGTTGCCCGGAATGTAGAAATGACCATAACTTTCACACTGGTTGCAATTATTCGTTTTATACGATGGAAAAGCTGTTGTATTTATATCGTATTTTATGCTTCTGGCGTTGACTTCTTAGGCCCTAACTATTCGATCTGGTGGAGCAACGCAATAGAGTGATGCCTAGGTTGCCCGGAACGTAGAATTGGCTATCAATTTCAAACTGGTTGCAATTATACCTGTTATATGATGGAAACACTGCTGTATTTTTTTTGCATTTTATGGTTCGGGCGCTGACTTCTAAGGCCCTAACTATTCAAGCCGTTGGAGCAACGCTCTAGGGTGAAGCCTAGGTTGCACGGAAAGTAGAAATGACCATAAGTTTCATACTGGTTGCAATTATTCGTTTTATACGATGGAAAAACTGTTGTATTTATATTGTATTTTATGGTTCTGGCGTTGACTTCTAAGTCACTAACTATTCGATCTGGTGGAGCAACGCCCTAGAGTGAAGCCTAGGTTGCCCGGAACGTAGAATTGGCCATCACTTTCAAACTGGTTGCAATTATTCCTGATATATGATGGAAACACTGTTGTATTTTTTTTGCATTTTATGGTTCGGGCGTTGACTTCTAAGGCCCTAACTATTCAATCTGTTGGAGCAACGCCCTAGGGTGAAGCCTAGGTTGCTCGGCAAGTAGAAATGACCATAAGTTACATACTGGCTGCAATTATTCATTTATAGGATTGAAAAACTGTTGTATTTATATTGTATTTTATGCTTCTGGCGTTGACTTCTAAGGCACTAACTACTCCATCTGGTGGAGCAACGCCCTAGGGTGAAGCCTAGCTTGCTGGGAAAGTAGAAATGACCATAAGTTTCATACTGGTTGCAATTATTCGTTTTATACGATGGAAAAGCTGTTGTATTTATATCGTATTTTATGCTTCTGGCGTTGACTTCTTAGGCCGTAACTATTCGGTCTGGTGGAGCAACGCCCTAGGGTGAAGCCTAGGTTGCTCGGCAAGTAGAAATGACCATAAGTTACATACTGGCTGCAATTATTCATTTATAGGATTGAAAAACTGTTGTATTTATGTTGTATTTTATGCTTCTGGCGTTGACTTCTAAGGCACTAACTATACGATCTGGTGGAGCAACGCCCCAGAGTGAAGCCTAGGTTGCCCGGAACGTAGAATTGGCCATCACTTTCAAACTGGTTGCAATTATTCCTGATATATGATGGAAACACTGTTGTATTTTTTGTGCATTTTATGGTTCGGGCGTTGACTTCTAAGGCCCTAACTATTCAATCTGTTGGAGCAACGCCGTAGGGTGAAGCCTATGTTGCACGGAAAGTAGAAATGACCATAAGTTTCATACTGGTTGCAATTATTCGTTTTATACGATGGAAAAGCTGTTGTATTTATATTGTATTTTATGCTTCTGGCGTTGACTTCTAAGGCACTAACTATTCGGTCTGGTGGAGCAACGCCCTGGTGTGAAACCTAGGTTGCCTGGAACGTATAAATGATCATTACTTTCACGCTTGTTGCAATTATTCCTGTTATACCATGAAAAGACTGTTGTATTTTTATTGTATTTTGTGCTTCAGGCGTAGGCTTCTAAGGACCTAACTATTCGATCTGGTGGAGCAACGCCCTAGAGTGAAGCCTAGGTTGCTCGGAATGTAGAAATGACCATAACTTTCACACTGGTTGCAATTATTCGTTTTATACGATGGAAAAGCTGGTGTATTTATATCGTATTTTATGCTTCTGGCGTTGACTTCTTAGGCCCTAACTATTCCATCTGGTGGAACAACGCCCTAGGGTGAAGCGTAGGTTGCCCGGAAAGTAGAAATGACCATAACTTTCACACTGGTAGCAATTATTCGTTTTATACGATGGAAAGACTGTTGTATTTATTTTGTAGTTTATGCTTCGGGCGTTGAGTTCTAAGGCCCTATCTATTCGATCTGGTGGAGCAACGCCCTAGAGTGAAGCCTAGGTTGCCCGGCAGGTAGAAATGACCATAACTTTCACACTGGTTGTTATCATTCGCTTTATATGATGGAAAAACTGTTGTATTTATATTGTATTTTATGCTTCTGGCGTTCACTTCTTAGGCCCTAACTATTCGAACTGGCGGAACAACGGCCTAGAGTGAAGCCTAGGTTGCCCGGAACGTAGAAATGACCATAACTTTCACACTGGTTGCTATCATTCGTTTTATATGATGGATAAACTGTTGTATTTATATTGTATTTTATGCTTCTGGCGTTCACTTCTTAGGCCCTAACTATTCGATCTGGTAGAGCAACGCCCTAGGGTGAAGCCTAGGTTGCCCGAAACGTAGAAATGACCATAACTTTTACACTGGTAGCAATTATTCGTTTTATACAATGGAAAAACTGTTCTATTTATTTTGCATTTTATGCTTCGGGCGTTGACTTCTAAGGCCCTAACTGATTGATCTGGAGGAGCAACGCCCTAGTGTGAAGCCTAGGTTGCCCGGAACGTAGAAAAGACCATAACTTTCACACTGGTAGCAATTATTCGTTTTATACAATGGAAAAACCGTTCTATTTATTTTGTATTTTATGCTTCGGGCGTTGACTTCTAAGGCCCTAACTGTTTGATCTGGTGGAGCAACGCCCTAGATTGAAGCCTAGGTTGCCCGGAACGTAGAAATGACCATAACTTTCACACTGGTTGCTATTATTCGTTTTATACGATGGAAAAGCGGTTGTATTTATATCGTATTTTATGCTCCTGGCGTTGACTTCTAAGGCTCTCAACTATTCGATCTGGTGGAGCAACGCCGTAGGGCGAAGCCTAGGTTGCCCGGAACGTAGAAATGACCATTACTTTCACACTGTTTGCAATTATTCATTTTATACGATGGAAAAGTTGTTGTATTTATATTGCATTTTATTCTTCTGGCGTTGACTTTTAAGGCCGTAGCTATTAGATGTGGTGGAGCAACGCCCTAGAGTGAAGCCTAGGTTGCCCGGAACGTAGAAATGACCATAACTTTCACACTGGTTGCTATTATTCGTTTTATACGATGGAAAAACTGTTATATTCATATTGTATTTTATGCTTCTGGCGTTGACTTCTTAGGCCCTAACTATTCGATCTGGTGGAGCAACGCCTTAGAGTGAAGCCTAGGTTGCCCGGAACGTAGAATTGGCCATCACGTTCAAACTGGTTGCAATTAATCCTTATATACGATGGAAGAGCTGTTGTATTTATATCGTATTTTATGCTTCTGACGTTTACTTCTAAGGACCTAACTATTCGGTCTGGTGGAGCAACGCCCTAGAGTGAAGCCTAGGTTCCTCGGAATGTGGTAATGACCATAAGTTTCACACTGTTTGCAATTATTCATTTTATACGATGGCAATGCTGTTGTATTTATATTGTATTTCATGCTTCTGGCGTTGACTTCTTAGGCCCTAACTATTCGATCTGGTGGAGCAATGCCTCAGAGTTAAGTCTAGGATGCCCGAAACGCCGAAATGATCATTACTTTCACGCTTGTTGCATTTATTCCTGTTATACCATGAAAAGTCTGTTGTATTTTTACTTTATTTTGTGCCTCAGGCGTAGGCTTCTAAGGCCGTAGCTATTCGATATGGTGGAGCACAGTCCTAGAGTGAACCCTAGGTGACTCGGAACGTAGAAATGACCACTTCTTTCACATTGTTTGCTATTATTCATTTAATATGATGGAAAGTCTGTTGTATTTATGTTGTATTTTGTGCTCCTGGCGTTGACTTCTTAGGCCCTAACTATTTGATCTGGTGGTACAACGCCCTAGAGTGAAACCTAGGTTGCCCGGAACGTAGAAATGACCATCACTTTCACACTAGTTGCAATTATTCCTGTTATACGATGGAAAAACTCTCGTATATTTATCGTATTTTATGCTTCGGGCGTTGACTTCTATGGCCCTACCTATTCGATCTGGTGGAGCAACACCGTACAGTGAAGCCTAGTTTGTCCGGAACGCAGATATGACCATAACCTTCACACAGGTTGCAATTATTCGTTTTATACGATTGAAAGACTGTTTTATTTATTTTGTAGTTTATGCTTCGGGCGTTGACTTCTAAGGCCCTATCTATTCGATCTGGTGGAGCAACGCCCTAGAGTGAAGCCTAGGTTGCCGGGAAAGTGGAAGTGACCATAACTTTCACACTGGTTGCAATTATTCGTTTTATACGATTGAAAAGCTGTGGCTTCTTTATTGTATTTTATTCATCTGGGGCTGACTTCTAAGGCCGTATCTATTACATGTGGTGGAGCAACGCCCTAGAGTGACGCCTAGGTTGCCCGGAACGTAGAAATGACCATAACTTTCACACTGTTTGCAATTATTAATTTATTCGATGCCAAAGCTGTTGTATTTATATTGTATTTTATGCTTCTGGCATTGACTTCTTAGGACCCTACTATTCGATCTAGAGGAGGAATGCATCAGAGTTAAGTCTAGGATGCCCGAAACGCCGAAATGATCATTACTTTCACGCTTATTGCAATTATTCCTGTAATACGATGAAAAGGCTGTTGTATTTTTATTGTATCTTATGCTCCTGGCGTTGTCTTCTAAGGCCCTAACTATTCGATCTGGTGGAGCAACACCCTGGAGTGAAGCCTAGGTTGCCCGGAACGTCGACATGACCAGAACTTTCACACTGGTAGCAATTATTCGTTTTATACAATGGAAAACCTGTTCGATTTATTTTGAATTTTATGTTTCGGGCGTTGACTTCTAAGGCCCTAACTGTTTGATCTGGTGGACGAACGCCCTAGAATGAAGCCTAGGTTGCCCGCGACGTAGAAATGACCATATCTTTCACACTGTTTGCAATTATTAATTTATTCGATGCCAAAGCTGTTGTATTTATATTGTATTTTATGCTTCTGGCATTGACTTCTTAGGCACCAACTATTCGATCTGGAGGAGCAATGCATCAGAGTTAAGTCTAGGATGCCCGAAACGCCGAAATGGTCATTACTTTCACGCTTATTGCAATTATTCCTGTAATGCGATGAAAAGACTGTTGCATTTTTGTTGTATCTTATGCTCCTGGCGTTGACTTCTAAGGCCCTAACTATTCGATCTGGTGGAGCAACACCCTGGAGTGAAGCCTAGGTTGCCCGGAACGTCGAAATGACCAGAACTCTGACACTGGTTGCAATTAATCGTTTTATACGATGTAAAAGCTGTTGTATTTATATCGTATTTTATGCTTCTGGCGTTGACTTCTTAGGCCCTAACTATTCGACCTGGTGGAGCAACGCCCTAGAGTGAAACCTAGGTTGCCCGGAACGTAGAAATCACCATTACATTCACACTGGTTGCAATTATTCCTCTTATACGATGGAAAAACTGTCGTATTTTTATTGTATTCTATGCTTGTGACGTTTCATTCTAAGTCGCGAGCTATTTGATCTGGTGGAGCAACGACCTAGAGTGAAGCCTAGGCTGCCCGGAACGTAGAAATGACCATTACTTTCACACTGGTTGCAACTATTCGTTTTATACGATGCATAAGCTGTTGTATTTATATCGTATTTTATGCTTCGGGCGTTGACTTCTGAGGCCCTGACTATTCGATCTGGTGGAGCAACGGCCTAGACTGAAGCCTAGGTTGCCCGGAATGTAGAAATGACCATAACTTTCACACTGGTTGCAATTATTCGTTTTATACGATGGAAAAGCTGTTGTATTTATATCGTATTTTATGCTTCTGGCGTTGACTTCTTAGGCCCTAACTATTCGATCTGGTGGAGCAACGCAATAGAGTGATGCCTAGGTTGCCCGGAACGTAGAATTGGCTATCAATTTCAAACTGGTTGCAATTATACCTGTTATATGATGGAAACACTGCTGTATTTTTTTTGCATTTTATGGTTCGGGCGCTGACTTCTAAGGCCCTAACTATTCAAGCCGTTGGAGCAACGCTCTAGGGTGAAGCCTAGGTTGCACGGAAAGTAGAAATGACCATAAGTTTCATACTGGTTGCAATTATTCGTTTTATACGATGGAAAAACTGTTGTATTTATATTGTATTTTATGGTTCTGGCGTTGACTTCTAAGGCACTAACTATTCTATCTGGTGGAGCAACGCCCTAGAGTGAAGCCTAGGTTGCCCGGAACGTAGAATTGGCCATCACTTTCAAAGTGGTTGCAATTATTCCTGATATATGATGGAAACACTGTTGTATTTTTTTTGCATTTTATGGTTCGGGCGTTGACTTCTAAGGCCCTAACTATTCAATCTGTTGGAGCAACGCCCTAGGGTGAAGCCTAGGTTGCTCGGCAAGTAGAAATGACCATAAGTTACATACTGGCTGCAATTATTCATTTATAGGATTGAAAAACTGTTGTATTTATATTGTATTTTATGCTTCTGGCGTTGACTTCTAAGGCACTAACTACTCCATCTGGTGGAGCAACGCCCTAGGGTGAAGCCTAGCTTGCTGGGAAAGTAGAAATGACCATAAGTTTCATACTGGTTGCAATTATTCGTTTTATACGATGGAAAAGCTGTTGTATTTATATCGTATTTTATGCTTCTGGCGTTGACTTCTTAGGCCGTAACTATTCGGTCTGGTGGAGCAACGCCCTAGGGTGAAGCCTAGGTTGCTCGGCAAGTAGAAATGACCATAAGTTACATACTGGCTGCAATTATTCATTTATAGGATTGAAAAACTGTTGTATTTATATTGTATTTTATGCTTCTGGCGTTGACTTCTAAGGCACTAACTATACGATCTGGTGGAGCAACGCCCTAGAGTGAAGCCTAGGTTGCCCGGAACGTAGAATTGGCCATCACTTTCAAACTGGTTGCAATTATTCCTGATATATGATGGAAACACTGTTGTATTTTTTGTGCATTTTATGGTTCGGGCGTTGACTTCTAAGGCCCTAACTATTCAATCTGTTGGAGCAACGCCGTAGGGTGAAGCCTATGTTGCACGGAAAGTAGAAATGACCATAAGTTTCATACTGGTTGCAATTATTCGTTTTATACGATGGAAAAGCTGTTGTATTTATATTGTATTTTATGCTTCTGGCGTTGACTTCTAAGGCACTAACTATTCGGTCTGGTGGAGCAACGCCCTGGTGTGAAACCTAGGTTGCCCGGAACGTAGAATTGGCCATCACTTTCAAACTGGTTGCAATTATTCCTGATATATGATGGAAACACTGCTGTATTTTTTTTGCATTTTATGGTTCGGGCGCTGACTTCCAAGGCCCTAACTATTCAATCCGTTGGAGCAACGCCCTAGGGTGAAGCCTAGGTTGCTCGGCAAGTAGAAATGACCATAAGTTACATACTGGCTGCAATTATTCATTTATAGGATTGAAAAACTGTTGTATTTATATTGTATTTTATGCTTCTGGCGTTGACTTCTAAGGCACTAACTATTCGATCTGGTGGAGCAACGCAATAGAGTGATGCCTAGGTTGCCCGGAACGTAGAATTGGCTATCAATTTCAAACTGGTTGCAATTATACCTGTTATATGATGGAAACACTGCTGTATTTTTTTTGCATTTTATGGTTCGGGCGCTGACTTCTAAGGCCCTAACTATTCAAGCCGTTGGAGCAACGCTCTAGGGTGAAGCCTAGGTTGCACGGAAAGTAGAAATGACCATAAGTTTCATACTGGTTGCAATTATTCCTGATATATGATGGAAACACTGTTGTACTTTTTTTGCAATTTATGGTTCGGGCGTTGGCTTCTAAGGCCCTACCTATTCAATCTGTTGGAGCAACGCCCTATGGTGAAGACTAGGTTGCTCGGAAAGGAGAAATGACCATAAGTTTCATACTGGTTGCAATTATTCGTTTTGTACGATGGAAAAACTGTTGTAATTATTTTGTATTTTGTGCATCTGGCGTTGACTTCTAAGGCACTAACTATTCCGTCTAGTGGATCAACGCCCTAGAGTGAAGCCTAGGTTGCCTGGAACGTATAAATGATCATTACTTTCACGCTTGTTGCAATTATTCCTGTTATACCATGAAAAGACTGTTGTATTTTTATTGTATTTTGTGCTTCAGGCGTAGGCTTCTAAGGACCTAACTATTCGATCTGGTGGAGCAACGCCCTAGAGTGAAGCCTAGGTTGCTCGGAATGTAGAAATGACCATAACTTTCACACTGGTTGCAATTATTCGTTTTATACGATGGAAAAGCTGTTGTATTTATATCGTATTTTATGCTTCTGGCGTTGACTTCTTAGGCCCTAACTATTCCATCTGGTGGAACAACGCCCTAGGGTGAAGCGTAGGTTGCCCGGAAAGTAGAAATGATCATAACTTTCATACTGGTAGCAATTATTCGTTTTATACGATGGAAAGACTGTTGTATTTATTTTGTAGTTTATGCTTCGGGCGTTGAGTTCTAAGGCCCTATCTATTCGATCTGGTGGAGCAACGCCCTAGAGTGAAGCCTAGGTTGCCCGGCAGGTAGAAATGACCATAACTTTCACACTGGTTGTTATCATTCGCTTTATATGATGGAAAAACTGTTGTATTTATATTGTATTTTATGCTTCTGGCGTTCACTTCTTAGGCCCTAACTATTCGAACTGGCGGAACAACGGCCTAGAGTGAAGCCTAGGTTGCCCGGAACGTAGAAATGACCATAACTTTCACACTGGTTGCTATCATTCGTTTTATATGATGGATAAACTGTTGTATTTATATTGTATTTTATGCTTCTGGCGTTCACTTCTTAGGCCCTAACTATTCGATCTGGTAGAGCAACGCCCTAGGGTGAAGCCTAGGTTGCCCGAAACGTAGAAATGACCATAACTTTTACACTGGTAGCAATTATTCGTTTTATACAATGGAAAAACTGTTCTATTTATTTTGCATTTTATGCTTCGGGCGTTGACTTCTAAGGCCCTAACTGATTGATCTGGAGGAGCAACGCCCTAGTGTGAAGCCTAGGTTGCCCGGAACGTAGAAAAGACCATAACTTTCACACTGGTAGCAATTATTCGTTTTATACAATGGAAAAACCGTTCTATTTATTTTGTATTTTATGCTTCGGGCGTTGACTTCTAAGGCCCTAACTGTTTGATCTGGTGGAGCAACGCCCTAGATTGAAGCCTAGGTTGCCCGGAACGTAGAAATGACCATAACTTTCACACTGGTTGCTATTATTCGTTTTATACGATGGAAAAGCGGTTGTATTTATATCGTATTTTATGCTCCTGGCGTTGACTTCTAAGGCTCTCAACTATTCGATCTGGTGGAGCAACGTCGTAGGGCGAAGCCTAGGTTGCCCGGAACGTAGAAATGACCATTACTTTCACACTGTTTGCAATTATTCATTTTATACGATGGAAAAGTTGTTGTATTTATATTGCATTTTATTCTTCTGGCGTTGACTTTTAAGGCCGTAGCTATTAGATGTGGTGGAGCAACGCCCTAGAGTGAAGCCTAGGTTGCCCGGAACGTAGAAATGACCATAACTTTCACACTGGTTGCTATTATTCGTTTTATACGATGGAAAAACTGTTGTATTTATATTGTATTTTATGCTTCTGGCGTTCACTTCTTAGGCCCTAACTATTCGAACTGGCGGAACAACGGCCTAGAGTGAAGCCTAGGTTGCCCGGAACGTAGAAATGACCATAACTTTCACACTGGTTGCTATCATTCGTTTTATATGATGGATAAACTGTTGTATTTATATTGTATTTTATGCTTCTGGCGTTCACTTCTTAGGCCCTAACTATTCGATCTGGTAGAGCAACGCCCTAGGGTGAAGCCTAGGTTGCCCGAAACGTAGAAATGACCATAACTTTTACACTGGTAGCAATTATTCGTTTTATACAATGGAAAAACTGTTCTATTTATTTTGCATTTTATGCTTCGGGCGTTGACTTCTAAGGCCCTAACTGATTGATCTGGAGGAGCAACGCCCTAGTGTGAAGCCTAGGTTGCCCGGAACGTAGAAAAGACCATAACTTTCACACTGGTAGCAATTATTCGTTTTATACAATGGAAAAGCCGTTCTATTTATTTTGTATTTTATGCTTCGGGCGTTGACTTCTAAGGCCCTAACTGTTTGATCTGGTGGAGCAACGCCCTAGATTGAAGCCTAGGTTGCCCGGAACGTAGAAATGACCATAACTTTCACACTGGTAGCAATTATTCGTTTTATACAATGGAAAACCTGTTCGATTTATTTTGAATTTTATGTTTCGGGCGTTGACTTCTAAGGCCCTAACTGTTTGATCTGGTGGACGAACGCCCTAGAATGAAGCCTAGGTTGCCCGCGACGTAGAAATGACCATATCTTTCACACTGTTTGCAATTATTAATTTATTCGATGCCAAAGCTGTTGTATTTATATTGTATTTTATGCTTCTGGCATTGACTTCTTAGGCACCAACTATTCGATCTGGAGGAGCAATGCATCAGAGTTAAGTCTAGGATGCCCGAAACGCCGAAATGGTCATTACTTTCACGCTTATTGCAATTATTCCTGTAATGCGATGAAAAGACTGTTGCATTTTTGTTGTATCTTATGCTCCTGGCGTTGACTTCTAAGGCCCTAACTATTCGATCTGGTGGAGCAACACCCTGGAGTGAAGCCTAGGTTGCCCGGAACGTCGAAATGACCAGAACTCTGACACTGGTTGCAATTAATCGTTTTATACGATGTAAAAGCTGTTGTATTTATATCGTATTTTATGCTTCTGGCGTTGACTTCTTAGGCCCTAACTATTCGACCTGGTGGAGCAACGCCCTAGAGTGAAACCTAGGTTGCCCGGAACGTAGAAATCACCATTACATTCACACTGGTTGCAATTATTCCTCTTATACGATGGAAAAACTGTCGTATTTTTATTGTATTCTATGCTTGTGACGTTTCATTCTAAGTCGCGAGCTATTTGATCTGGTGGAGCAACGACCTAGAGTGAAGCCTAGGCTGCCCGGAACGTAGAAATGACCATTACTTTCACACTGGTTGCAACTATTCGTTTTATACGATGCATAAGCTGTTGTATTTATATCGTATTTTATGCTTCGGGCGTTGACTTCTGAGGCCCTAACTATTCGATCTGGTGGAGCAACGGCCTAGACTGAAGCCTAGGTTGCCCGGAATGTAGAAATGACCATAACTTTCACACTGGTTGCAATTATTCGTTTTATACGATGGAAAAGCTGTTGTATTTATATCGTATTTTATGCTTCTGGCGTTGACTTCTTAGGCCCTAACTATTCGATCTGGTGGAGCAACGCAATAGAGTGATGCCTAGGTTGCCCGGAACGTAGAATTGGCTATCAATTTCAAACTGGTTGCAATTATACCTGTTATATGATGGAAACACTGCTGTATTTTTTTTGCATTTTATGGTTCGGGCGCTGACTTCTAAGGCCCTAACTATTCAATCCGTTGGAGCAACGCTCTAGGGTGAAGCCTAGGTTGCACGGAAAGTAGAAATGACCATAAGTTTCATACTGGTTGCAATTATTCGTTTTATACGATGGAAAAACTGTTGTATTTATATTGTATTTTATGGTTCTGGCGTTGACTTCTAAGGCACTAACTATTCTATCTGGTGGAGCAACGCCCTAGAGTGAAGCCTAGGTTGCCCGGAACGTAGAATTGGCCATCACTTTCAAAGTGGTTGCAATTATTCCTGATATATGATGGAAACACTGTTGTATTTTTTTTGCATTTTATGGTTCGGGCGTTGACTTCTAAGGCCCTAACTATTCAATCTGTTGGAGCAACGCCCTAGGGTGAAGCCTAGGTTGCTCGGCAAGTAGAAATGACCATAAGTTACATACTGGCTGCAATTATTCATTTATAGGATTGAAAAACTGTTGTATTTATATTGTATTTTATGCTTCTGGCGTTGACTTCTAAGGCACTAACTACTCCATCTGGTGGAGCAACGCCCTAGGGTGAAGCCTAGCTTGCTGGGAAAGTAGAAATGACCATAAGTTTCATACTGGTTGCAATTATTCGTTTTATACGATGGAAAAGCTGTTGTATTTATATCGTATTTTATGCTTCTGGCGTTGACTTCTTAGGCCGTAACTATTCGGTCTGGTGGAGCAACGCCCTAGGGTGAAGCCTAGGTTGCTCGGCAAGTAGAAATGACCATAAGTTACATACTGGCTGCAATTATTCATTTATAGGATTGAAAAACTGTTGTATTTATATTGTATTTTATGCTTCTGGCGTTGACTTCTAAGGCACTAACTATACGATCTGGTGGAGCAACGCCCTAGAGTGAAGCCTAGGTTGCCCGGAACGTAGAATTGGCCATCACTTTCAAACTGGTTGCAATTATTCCTGATATATGATGGAAACACTGTTGTATTTTTTGTGCATTTTATGGTTCGGGCGTTGACTTCTAAGGCCCTAACTATTCAATCTGTTGGAGCAACGCCGTAGGGTGAAGCCTATGTTGCACGGAAAGTAGAAATGACCATAAGTTTCATATTGGTTGCAATTATTCGTTTTATACGATGGAAAAGCTGTTGTATTTATATTGTATTTTATGCTTCTGGCGTTGACTTCTAAGGCACTAACTATTCGGTCTGGTGGAGCAACGCCCTGGTGTGAAACCTAGGTTGCCCGGAACGTAGAATTGGCCATCACTTTCAAACTGGTTGCAATTATTCCTGATATATGATGGAAACACTGCTGTATTTTTTTTGCATTTTATGGTTCGGGCGCTGACTTCCAAGGCCCTAACTATTCAATCCGTTGGAGCAACGCCCTAGGGTGAAGCCTAGGTTGCTCGGCAAGTAGAAATGACCATAAGTTACATACTGGCTGCAATTATTCATTTATAGGATTGAAAAACTGTTGTATTTATATTGTATTTTATGCTTCTGGCGTTGACTTCTAAGGCACTAACTATTCGATCTGGTGGAGCAACGCAATAGAGTGATGCCTAGGTTGCCCGGAACGTAGAATTGGCTATCAATTTCAAACTGGTTGCAATTATACCTGTTATATGATGGAAACACTGCTGTATTTTTTTTGCATTTTATGGTTCGGGCGCTGACTTCTAAGGCCCTAACTATTCAAGCCGTTGGAGCAACGCTCTAGGGTGAAGCCTAGGTTGCACGGAAAGTAGAAATGACCATAAGTTTCATACTGGTTGCAATTATTCCTGATATATGATGGAAACACTGTTGTACTTTTTTTGCAATTTATGGTTCGGGCGTTGGCTTCTAAGGCCCTACCTATTCAATCTGTTGGAGCAACGCCCTATGGTGAAGACTAGGTTGCTCGGAAAGGAGAAATGACCATAAGTTTCATACTGGTTGCAATTATTCGTTTTGTACGATGGAAAAACTGTTGTAATTATTTTGTATTTTGTGCATCTGGCGTTGACTTCTAAGGCACTAACTATTCCGTCTAGTGGATCAACGCCCTAGAGTGAAGCCTAGGTTGCCTGGAACGTATAAATGATCATTACTTTCACGCTTGTTGCAATTATTCCTGTTATACCATGAAAAGACTGTTGTATTTTTATTGTATTTTGTGCTTCAGGCGTAGGCTTCTAAGGACCTAACTATTCGATCTGGTGGAGCAACGCCCTAGAGTGAAGCCTAGGTTGCTCGGAATGTAGAAATGACCATAACTTTCACACTGGTTGCAATTATTCGTTTTATACGATGGAAAAGCTGTTGTATTTATATCGTATTTTATGCTTCTGGCGTTGACTTCTTAGGCCCTAACTATTCCATCTGGCGGAACAACGCCCTAGGGTGAAGCGTAGGTTGCCCGGAAAGTAGAAATGACCATAACTTTCACACTGGTAGCAATTATTCGTTTTATACGATGGAAAGACTGTTGTATTTATTTTGTAGTTTATGCTTCGGGCGTTGAGTTCTAAGGCCCTATCTATTCGATCTGGTGGAGCAACGCCCTAGAGTGAAGCCTAGGTTGCCCGGCAGGTAGAAATGACCATAACTTTCACACTGGTTGTTATCATTCGCTTTATATGATGGAAAAACTGTTGTATTTATATTGTATTTTATGCTTCTGGCGTTCACTTCTTAGGCCCTAACTATTCGAACTGGCGGAACAACGGCCTAGAGTGAAGCCTAGGTTGCCCGGAACGTAGAAATGACCATAACTTTCACACTGGTTGCTATCATTCGTTTTATATGATGGATAAACTGTTGTATTTATATTGTATTTTATGCTTCTGGCGTTCACTTCTTAGGCCCTAACTATTCGATCTGGTAGAGCAACGCCCTAGGGTGAAGCCTAGGTTGCCCGAAACGTAGAAATGACCATAACTTTTACACTGGTAGCAATTATTCGTTTTATACAATGGAAAAACTGTTCTATTTATTTTGCATTTTATGCTTCGGGCGTTGACTTCTAAGGCCCTAACTGATTGATCTGGAGGAGCAACGCCCTAGTGTGAAGCCTAGGTTGCCCGGAACGTAGAAAAGACCATAACTTTCACACTGGTAGCAATTATTCGTTTTATACAATGGAAAAACCGTTCTATTTATTTTGTATTTTATGCTTCGGGCGTTGACTTCTAAGGCCCTAACTGTTTGATCTGGTGGAGCAACGCCCTAGATTGAAGCCTAGGTTGCCCGGAACGTAGAAATGACCATAACTTTCACACTGGTTGCTATTATTCGTTTTATACGATGGAAAAGCGGTTGTATTTATATCGTATTTTATGCTCCTGGCGTTGACTTCTAAGGCTCTCAACTATTCGATCTGGTGGAGCAACGTCGTAGGGCGAAGCCTAGGTTGCCCGGAACGTAGAAATGACCATTACTTTCACACTGTTTGCAATTATTCATTTTATACGATGGAAAAGTTGTTGTATTTATATTGCATTTTATTCTTCTGGCGTTGACTTTTAAGGCCGTAGCTATTAGATGTGGTGGAGCAACGCCCTAGAGTGAAGCCTAGGTTGCCCGGAACGTAGAAATGACCATAACTTTCACACTGGTTGCTATTATTCGTTTTATACGATGGAAAAACTGTTGTATTTATATTGTATTTTATGCTTCTGGCGTTCACTTCTTAGGCCCTAACTATTCGAACTGGCGGAACAACGGCCTAGAGTGAAGCCTAGGTTGCCCGGAACGTAGAAATGACCATAACTTTCACACTGGTTGCTATCATTCGTTTTATATGATGGATAAACTGTTGTATTTATATTGTATTTTATGCTTCTGGCGTTCACTTCTTAGGCCCTAACTATTCGATCTGGTAGAGCAACGCCCTAGGGTGAAGCCTAGGTTGCCCGAAACGTAGAAATGACCATAACTTTTACACTGGTAGCAATTATTCGTTTTATACAATGGAAAAACTGTTCTATTTATTTTGCATTTTATGCTTCGGGCGTTGACTTCTAAGGCCCTAACTGATTGATCTGGAGGAGCAACGCCCTAGTGTGAAGCCTAGGTTGCCCGGAACGTAGAAAAGACCATAACTTTCACACTGGTAGCAATTATTCGTTTTATACAATGGAAAAACCGTTCTATTTATTTTGTATTTTATGCTTCGGGCGTTGACTTCTAAGGCCCTAACTGTTTGATCTGGTGGAGCAACGCCCTAGATTGAAGCCTAGGTTGCCCGGAACGTAGAAATGACCATAACTTTCACACTGGTTGCTATTATTCGTTTTATACGATGGAAAAGCGGTTGTATTTATATCGTATTTTATGCTCCTGGCGTTGACTTCTAAGGCTCTCAACTATTCGATCTGGTGGAGCAACGCCGTAGGGCGAAGCCTAGGTTTCCCGGAACGTAGAAATGACCATTACTTTCACACTGTTTGCAATTATTCATTTTATACGATGGAAAAGTTGTTGTATTTATATTGCATTTTATTCTTCTGGCGTTGACTTTTAAGGCCGTAGCTATTAGATGTGGTGGAGCAACGCCCTAGAGTGAAGCCTAGGTTGCCCGGAACGTAGAAATGACCATAACTTTCACACTGGTTGCTATTATTCGTTTTATGCGATGGAAAAACTGTTATATTCATATTGTATTTTATGCTTCTGGCGTTGACTTCTTAGGCCCTAACTATTCGATCTGGTGGAGCAACGCCTTAGAGTGAAGCCTAGGTTGCCCGGAACGTAGAATTGGCCATCACGTTCAAACTGGTTGCAATTAATCCTTATATACGATGGAAGAGCTGTTGTATTTATATCGTATTTTATGCTTCTGACGTTTACTTCTAAGGACCTAACTATTCGGTCTGGTGGAGCAACGCCCTAGAGTGAAGCCTAGGTTCCTCGGAATGTGGTAATGACCATAACTTTCACACTGTTTGCAATTATTCATTTTATACGATGGCAATGCTGTTGTATTTATATTGTATTTCATGCTTCTGGCGTTGACTTCTTAGGCCCTAACTATTCGATCTGGTGGAGCAATGCCTCAGAGTTAAGTCTAGGATGCCAGAAACGCCGAAATGATCATTACTTTCACGCTTGTTGCATTTATTCCTGTTATACCATGAAAAGTCTGTTGTATTTTTACTTTATTTTGTGCCTCAGGCGTAGGCTTCTAAGGCCGTAGCTATTCGATATGGTGGAGCACAGTCCTAGAGTGAACCCTAGGTGACTCGGAACGTAGAAATGACCACTTCTTTCACATTGTTTGCTATTATTCATTTAATATGATGGAAAGTCTGTTGTATTTATGTTGTATTTTGTGCTCCTGGCGTTGACTTCTTAGGCCCTAACTATTTGATCTGGTGGTACAACGCCCTAGAGTGAAACCTAGGTTGCCCGGAACGTAGAAATGACCATCACTTTCACACTAGTTGCAATTATTCCTGTTATACGATGGAAAAACTCTCGTATATTTATCGTATTTTATGCTTCGGGCGTTGACTTCTATGGCCCTACCTATTCGATCTGGTGGAGCAACACCGTACAGTGAAGCCTAGTTTGTCCGGAACGCAGATATGACCATAACCTTCACACAGGTTGCAATTATTCGTTTTATACGATTGAAAGACTGTTTTATTTATTTTGTAGTTTATGCTTCGGGCGTTGACTTCTAAGGCCCTATCTATTCGATCTGGTGGAGCAACGCCCTAGAGTGAAGCCTAGGTTGCCGGGAAAGTGGAAGTGACCATAACTTTCACACTGGTTGCAATTATTCGTTTTATACGATTGAAAAGCTGTGGCTTCTTTATTGTATTTTATTCATCTGGGGCTGACTTCTAAGGCCGTATCTATTACATGTGGTGGAGCAACGCCCTAGAGTGACGCCTAGGTTGCCCGGAACGTAGAAATGACCATAACTTTCACACTGTTTGCAATTATTAATTTATTCGATGCCAAAGCTGTTGTATTTATATTGTATTTTATGCTTCTGGCATTGACTTCTTAGGACCCTACTATTCGATCTAGAGGAGGAATGCATCAGAGTTAAGTCTAGGATGCCCGAAACGCCGAAATGATCATTACTTTCACGCTTATTGCAATTATTCCTGTAATACGATGAAAAGGCTGTTGTATTTTTATTGTATCTTATGCTCCTGGCGTTGTCTTCTAAGGCCCTAACTATTCGATCTGGTGGAGCAACACCCTGGAGTGAAGCCTAGGTTGCCCGGAACGTCGACATGACCAGAACTTTCACACTGGTAGCAATTATTCGTTTTATACAATGGAAAACCTGTTCGATTTATTTTGAATTTTATGTTTCGGGCGTTGACTTCTAAGGCCCTAACTGTTTGATCTGGTGGACGAACGCCCTAGAAGGAAGCCTAGGTTGCCCGCGACGTAGAAATGACCATATCTTTCACACTGTTTGCAATTATTAATTTATTCGATGCCAAAGCTGTTGTATTTATATTGTATTTTATGCTTCTGGCATTGACTTCTTAGGCACCAACTATTCGATCTGGAGGAGCAATGCATCAGAGTTAAGTCTAGGATGCCCGAAACGCCGAAATGGTCATTACTTTCACGCTTATTGCAATTATTCCTGTAATGCGATGAAAAGACTGTTGCATTTTTGTTGTATCTTATGCTCCTGGCGTTGACTTCTAAGGCCCTAACTATTCGATCTGGTGGAGCAACACCCTGGAGTGAAGCCTAGGTTGCCCGGAACGTCGAAATGACCAGAACTCTGACACTGGTTGCAATTAATCGTTTTATACGATGTAAAAGCTGTTGTATTTATATCGTATTTTATGCTTCTGGCGTTGACTTCTTAGGCCCTAACTATTCGACCTGGTGGAGCAACGCCCTAGAGTGAAACCTAGGTTGCCCGGAACGTAGAAATCACCATTACATTCACACTGGTTGCAATTATTCCTCTTATACGATGGAAAAACTGTCGTATTTTTATTGTATTCTATGCTTGTGACGTTTCATTCTAAGTCGCGAGCTATTTGATCTGGTGGAGCAACGACCTAGAGTGAAGCCTAGGCTGCCCGGAACGTAGAAATGACCATTACTTTCACACTGGTTGCAACTATTCGTTTTATACGATGCATAAGCTGTTGTATTTATATCGTATTTTATGCTTCGGGCGTTGACTTCTGAGGCCCTAACTATTCGATCTGGTGGAGCAACGGCCTAGACTGAAGCCTAGGTTGCCCGGAATGTAGAAATGACCATAACTTTCACACTGGTTGCAATTATTCGTTTTATACGATGGAAAAGCTGTTGTATTTATATCGTATTTTATGCTTCTGGCGTTGACTTCTTAGGCCCTAACTATTCCATCTGGTGGAACAACGCCCTAGGGTGAAGCGTAGGTTGCCCGGAAAGTAGAAATGACCATAACTTTCACACTGGTAGCAATTATTCGTTTTATACGATGGAAAGACTGTTGTATTCATTTTGTAGTTTATGCTTCGGGCGTTGAGTTCTAAGGCCCTATCTATTCGATCTGGTGGAGCAACGCCCTAGAGTGAAGCCTAGGTTGCCCGGCAGGTAGAAATGACCATAACTTTCACACTGGTTGTTATCATTCGCTTTATATGATGGAAAAACTGTTGTATTTATATTGTATTTTATGCTTCTGGCGTTCACTTCTTAGGCCCTAACTATTCGAACTGGCGGAACAACGGCCTAGAGTGAAGCCTAGGTTGCCCGGAACGTAGAAATGACCATAACTTTCACACTGGTTGCTATCATTCGTTTTATATGATGGATAAACTGTTGTATTTATATTGTATTTTATGCTTCTGGCGTTCACTTCTTAGGCCCTAACTATTCGATCTGCTAGAGCAACGCCCTAGGGTGAAGCCTAGGTTGCCCGAAACGTAGAAATGACCATAACTTTTACACTGGTAGCAATTATTCGTTTTATACAATGGAAAAACTGTTCTATTTATTTTGCATTTTATGCTTCGGGCGTTGACTTCTAAGGCCCTAACTGATTGATCTGGAGGAGCAACGCCCTAGTGTGAAGCCTAGGTTGCCCGGAACGTAGAAAAGACCATAACTTTCACACTGGTAGCAATTATTCGTTTTAAACAATGGAAAAACCGTTCTATTTATTTTGTATTTTATGCTTCGGGCGTTGACTTCTAAGGCCCTAACTGTTTGATCTGGTGGAGCAACGCCCTAGATTGAAGCCTAGGTTGCCCGGAACGTAGAAATGACCATAACTTTCACACTGGTTGCTATTATTCGTTTTATACGATGGAAAAGCGGTTGTATTTATATCGTATTTTATGCTCCTGGCGTTGACTTCTAAGGCTCTCAACTATTCGATCTGGTGGAGCAACGCCGTAGGGCGAAGCCTAGGTTGCCCGGAACGTAGAAATGACCATTACTTTCACACTGTTTGCAATTATTCATTTTATACGATGGAAAAGTTGTTGTATTTATATTGCATTTTATTCTTCTGGCGTTGACTTTTAAGGCCGTAGCTATTAGATGTGGTGGAGCAACGCCCTAGAGTGAAGCCTAGGTTGCCCGGAACGTAGAAATGACCATAACTTTCACACTGGTTGCTATTATTCGTTTTATACGATGGAAAAACTGTTATATTCATATTGTATTTTATGCTTCGGGCGTTGACTTCTATGGCCCTACCTATTCGATCTGGTGGAGCAACACCGTACAGTGAAGCCTAGTTTGTCCGGAACGTAGATATGACAATAACCTTCACACAGGTTGCAATTATTCGTTTTATACGATTGAAAGACTGTTTTATTTATTTTGTAGTTTATGCTTCGGGCGTTGACTTCTAAGGCCCTATCTATTCGATCTGGTGGAGCAACGCCCTAGAGTGAAGCCTAGGTTGCCGGGAAAGTGGAAGTGACCATAACTTTCACACTGGTTGCAATTATTCGTTTTATACGATTGAAAAGCTGTGGCTTCTTTATTGTATTTTATTCATCTGGGGCTGACTTCTAAGGCCGTATCTATTACATGTGGTGGAGCAACGCCCTAGAGTGACGCCTAGGTTGCCCGGAACGTAGAAATGACCATAACTTTCACACTGTTTGCAATTATTAATTTATTCGATGCCAAAGCTGTTGTATTTATATTGTATTTTATGCTTCTGGCATTGACTTCTTAGGACCCTACTATTCGATCTAGAGGAGGAATGCATCAGAGTTAAGTCTAGGATGCCCGAAACGCCGAAATGATCATTACTTTCACGCTTATTGCAATTATTCCTGTAATACGATGAAAAGGCTGTTGTATTTTTATTGTATCTTATGCTCCTGGCGTTGTCTTCTAAGGCCCTAACTATTCGATCTGGTGGAGCAACACCCTGGAGTGAAGCCTAGGTTGCCCGGAACGTCGACATGACCAGAACTTTCACACTGGTAGCAATTATTCGTTTTATACAATGGAAAAACCGTTCTATTTATTTTGTATTTTATGCTTCGGGCGTTGACTTCTAAGGCCCTAACTGTTTGATCTGGTGGACGAACGCCCTAGAATGAAGCCTAGGTTGCCCGCGACGTAGAAATGACCATATCTTTCACACTGTTTGCAATTATTAATTTATTCGATGCCAAAGCTGTTGTATTTATATTGTATTTTATGCTTCTGGCATTGACTTCTTAGGCACCAACTATTCGATCTGGAGGAGCAATGCATCAGAGTTAAGTCTAGGATGCCCGAAACGCCGAAATGGTCATTACTTTCACCCTTATTGCAATTATTCCTGTAATGCGATGAAAAGACTGTTGCATTTTTGTTGTATCTTATGCTCCTGGCGTTGACTTCTAAGGCCCTAACTATTCGATCTGGTGGAGCAACACCCTGGAGTGAAGCCTAGGTTGCCCGGAACGTCGAAATGACCAGAACTCTGACACTGGTTGCAATTAATCGTTTTATACGATGTAAAAGCTGTTGTATTTATATCGTATTTTATGCTTCTGGCGTTGACTTCTTAGGCCCTAACTATTCGACCTGGTGGAGCAACGCCCTAGAGTGAAACCTAGGTTGCCCGGAACGTAGAAATCACCATTACATTCACACTGGTTGCAATTATTCCTCTTATACGATGGAAAAACTGTCGTATTTTTATTGTATTCTATGCTTGTGACGTTTCATTCTAAGTCGCGAGCTATTTGATCTGGTGGAGCAACGACCTAGAGTGAAGCCTAGGCTGCCCGGAACGTAGAAATGACCATTACTTTCACACTGGTTGCAACTATTCGTTTTATACGATGCATAAGCTGTTGTATTTATATCGTATTTTATGCTTCGGGCGTTGACTTCTGAGGCCCTAACTATTCGATCTGGTGGAGCAACGGCCTAGACTGAAGCCTAGGTTGCCCGGAATGTAGAAATGACCATAACTTTCACACTGGTTGCAATTATTCGTTTTATACGATGGAAAAGCTGTTGTATTTATATCGTATTTTATGCTTCTGGCGTTGACTTCTTAGGCCCTAACTATTCCATCTGGTGGAACAACGCCCTAGGGTGAAGCGTAGGTTGCCCGGAAAGTAGAAATGACCATAACTTTCACACTGGTAGCAATTATTCGTTTTATACGATGGAAAGACTGTTGTATTTATTTTGTAGTTTATGCTTCGGGCGTTGAGTTCTAAGGCCCTATCTATTCGATCTGGTGGAGCAACGCCCTAGAGTGAAGCCTAGGTTGCCCGGCAGGTAGAAATGACCATAACTTTCACACTGGTTGTTATCATTCGCTTTATATGATGGAAAAACTGTTGTATTTATATTGTATTTTATGCTTCTGGCGTTCACTTCTTAGGCCCTAACTATTCGAACTGGCGGAACAACGGCCTAGAGTGAAGCCTAGGTTGCCCGGAACGTAGAAATGACCATAACTTTCACACTGGTTGCTATCATTCGTTTTATATGATGGATAAACTGTTGTATTTATATTGTATTTTATGCTTCTGGCGTTCACTTCTTAGGCCCTAACTATTCGATCTGCTAGAGCAACGCCCTAGGGTGAAGCCTAGGTTGCCCGAAACGTAGAAATGACCATAACTTTTACACTGGTAGCAATTATTCGTTTTATACGATGGAAAAACTGTTCTATTTATTTTGCATTTTATGCTTCGGGCGTTGACTTCTAAGGCCCTAACTGATTGATCTGGAGGAGCAACGCCCTAGTGTGAAGCCTAGGTTGCCCGGAACGTAGAAAAGACCATAACTTTCACACTGGTAGCAATTATTCGTTTTATACAATGGAAAAACCGTTCTATTTATTTTGTATTTTATGCTTCGGGCGTTGACTTCTAAGGCCCTAACTGTTTGATCTGGTGGAGCAACGCCCTAGATTGAAGCCTAGGTTGCCCGGAACGTAGAAATGACCATAACTTTCACACTGGTTGCTATTATTCGTTTTATACGATGGAAAAGCGGTTGTATTTATATCGTATTTTATGCTCCTGGCGTTGACTCCTAAGGCTCTCAACTATTCGATCTGGTGGAGCAACGCCGTAGGGCGAAGCCTAGGTTGCCCGGAACGTAGAAATGACCATTACTTTCACACTGTTTGCAATTATTCATTTTATACGATGGAAAAGTTGTTGTATTTATATTGCATTTTATTCTTCTGGCGTTGACTTTTAAGGCCGTAGCTATTAGATGTGGTGGAGCAACGCCCTAGAGTGAAGCCTAGGTTGCCCGGAACGTAGAAATGACCATAACTTTCACACTGGTTGCTATTATTCGTTTTATACGATGGAAAAACTGTTATATTCATATTGTATTTTATGCTTCTGGCGTTGACTTCTTAGGCCCTAACTATTCGATCTGGTGGAGCAGCGCCTTAAAGTGAAGCCTAGGTTGCCCGGAACGTAGAATTGGCCATCACGTTCAAACTGGTTGCAATTAATCCTTATATACGATGGAAGAGCTGTTGTATTTATATCGTATTTTATGCTTCTGACGTTTACTTCTAAGGACCTAACTATTCGGTCTGGTGGAGCAACGCCCTAGAGTGAAGCCTAGGTTCCTCGGAATGTGGTAATGACCATAACTTTCACACTGTTTGCAATTATTCATTTTATACGATGGCAATGCTGTTGTATTTATATTGTATTTCATGCTTCTGGCGTTGACTTCTTAGGCCCTAACTATTCGATCTGGTGGAGCAATGCCTCAGAGTTAAGTCTAGGATGCCCGAAACGCCGAAATGATCATTACTTTCACGCTTGTTGCAATTATTCCTGTTATACCATGAAAAGTCTGTTGTATTTTTACTTTATTTTGTGCCTCAGGCGTAGGCTTCTAAGGCCGTAGCTATTCGATATGGTGGAGCACAGTCCTAGAGTGAACCCTAGGTGACTCGGAACGTAGAAATGACCACTTCTTTCACATTGTTTGCTATTATTCATTTAATATGATGGAAAGTCTGTTGTATTTATGTTGTATTTTTTGCTCCTGGCGTTGACTTCTTAGGCCCTAACTATTTGATCTGGTGGTACAACGCCCTAGAGTGAAACCTAGGTTGCCCGGAACGTAGAAATGACCATCACTTTCACACTAGTTGCAATTATTCCTGTTATACGATGGAAAAACTCTCGTATATTTATCGTATTTTATGCTTCGGGCGTTGACTTCTATGGCCCTACCTATTCGATCTGGTGGAGCAACACCGTACAGTGAAGCCTAGTTTGTCCGGAACGTAGATATGACCATAACCTTCACACAGGTTGCAATTATTCGTTTTATACGATTGAAAGACTGTTTTATTTATTTTGTAGTTTATGCTTCGGGCGTTGACTTCTAAGGCCCTATCTATTCGATCTGGTGGAGCAACGCCCTAGAGTGAAGCCTAGGTTGCCCGGCACGTAGAAATGACCATAACTTTCACACTGGTTGTTATCATTCGCTTTATATGATGGAAAAACTGTTGTATTTATATTGTATTTTATGCTTCCGGCGTTCACTTCTTAGGCCCTAACTATTCGATCTGGTGGAACAACGCCCTAGGGTGAAGCCTAGGTTGCCCGAAACGTAGAAATGACCATAACTTTTACACTGGTAGCAATTATTCGTTTTATACAATGGAAAAACTGTTCTATTTATTTTGCATTTTATGCTTCGGGCGTTGACTTCTAAGGCCCTAACTGATTGATCTGGAGGAGCAACGCCCTAGTGTGAAGCCTAGGCTGCCCGGAACGTAGAAAAGACCATAACTTTTACACTGGTAGCAATTATTCGTTTTATACAATGGAAAAACCGTTCTATTTATTTTGTATTTTATGCTTCAGGCGTTGACTTCTAAGGCCCTAACTGTTTGATCTGGTGGAGCAACGCCCTAGATTGAAGCCTAGGTTGCCGGGAACGTAGAAATGACCATAACTTTCACACTGTTTGCAATTATTCATTTTATACGATGGAAAAGCTGTTGTATTAATATCGTATTTTATGCTTCTGGCGCTGACTTCTTAGGCCCTAACTATTCCATTTGATGGAACAACGCCCTAGGGTGAAGCCTAGATTGCCCGGAACGTTGAAATGACCATAACTTTCACTCTGGTTGCTAATATTCGTTTTATACGATGGAAAAACTGTTCTATTTATATTGTATTTTATTGTTATGGCGTTGAATTCTAAGTCCCTAGCTATTCGATGGAGCAACGCCCTAGAGTGAAACCTAGGTTACCCGGAACGTACAAATGACCAGTACTTTCACACTGTTTGCGGTTATTCCTGTTATACGATGGTAAAACTGTTGCATCTTTATTGTATTTTATGCTTCTGGCGTTGACTTCCGAGGCCCTAACTATTCGATCAGGTGGAGCAACGCCCTAGAGTGAAGCCTAGGTTGCTCGAAATGTAGAAATGACCATAACTTTCACACTGGTTGCAATTATTCATTTTATACGATGGAAAAACTGTTGGACTTATATTGTATTTTATTCTTATGGCGTTGAATTCTAAGTCCCTAGCTATTCGATCTGGTGGAGCAACGCCCTAGAGTGAAACCTAGGTTACCCGGAACGTAGAAATGACCAGTACATTCATACTGTTTGCAGTTATTCCTGTTATACGATGGAAAAACTTTTGCATCTTTATTGTATTCTATGCTTCTGGCGTTGACTTCTTAGGCCCTAACTATTTGATCTGGTGTAGCACCGCCCTAGAGTGAAGCCTAGGTCGCCCGGAAGGTAGAAATGACCATTAATTTCACACTGGTAGCAATTATTCGTTTTATACGATGGAAAAACTGTTTTATTTATTTTGTATTTTAGGCCACGGGCGTTGAGTTCTAAGGCCCTAACTATTCGATCTGGTGGAGCAACGCCCTAGAGTGAAGTGTAGGTTGCGCGGAACGTAGAAATGACCATAACTTTCACACTGGTAGCAATTATTCGTTTTATACGATGGAAAAACTGTTTTACTTATTTTGTATTTTATGCTTCGGGCGTTGACTTCTAAGGACCTAACTATTCCATCTGGCGGAGCAACGCCCTAGAGTGAAGCCTAGGTTGCGCGGAACGTAGAAATGACCATAACTTTCACACTGGTTGCTATCATTCGTTTTATATGATGGAAAAACTGTTGTATTTATATTGCATTTTATGCTTCTGGCGCTCACTTCTTAGGCCGTAACTATTCGATCTGGTGGAACAACGGCCTAGGGTGAAGCCTAGGTTGCCCGGAACGTAGAAGTGACCATAACTTCCACACTGGTTGCTATCATTCGTTTTATATGATGGAAAAACTGTTGTATTTATATTGTATTTTATGCTTCCGGCGTTGACTTCTAAGGCCCTAACTATTCGATCTGGTGGAGCAACACCCTAGAGTGAAGCCTAGGTTGCCCGGTACGTAGAAATGACCATCACCTTCACACTGGTTGCAATTATTCGTTTTATATGATGGAAAAACTGTTGTATTTATATCGTATTTTATGCTTCTGGCGTTCACTTCTTAGGCCCTAACTATTCGATCTGGTGGAACAACGCCCTAGGGTGAAGCCTAGGTTGCCCGGAACGTAGAAATGATCATAACTTTTACACTGCTAGCATTTATTCGTTTTATACAATGGAAAAACTGTTCTACTTATTTTGCATTTTATGCTTCGGGCGTTGACCTCTAAGGCCCTAACTGATTGATCTGGAGGAGCAACGCCCTAGAGTGAAGCCTAGATTGCCCGGAACGTTGAAATGACCATAACTTTCACACTGGTTGCTAATATTCGTTTTATACGATGGAAAAACTGTTATATTTATTTTGTATTTTATACTTATGGCGTTGAATTCTAAGTCCCTAGCTATTTGATCTGGTGGAGCAACGCCCTAGAGTGAAACCTAGGTTACCCGGAACGTAGAAATGACCATCACTTTCACACTAGTTGCAATTATTCCTGTTATACGATGGAAAAACTCTCGTATATTTATCGTATTTTATTCTTCGGGCGTTGACTTCTATGGCCCTACCTATTCGATCTGGTGGAGCAACACTGTACAGTGAAGCCTAGTTTGTCCGGAACGTAGATATGACCATAACCTTCACACAGGTTGCAATTATTCGTTTTATACGATTGAAAGACTGTTTTATTTATTTTGTAGTTTATGCTTCGGGCGTTGACTTCTAAGGCCCTATCTATTCGATCTGGTGGAGCAACGCCCTAGAGTGAAGCCTAGGTTGCCGGGAAAGTGGAAGTGACCATAACTTTCACACTGGTTGCAATTATTCGTTTTATACGATTGAAAAGCTGTGGCTACTTTATTGTATTTTATTCATCTGGGGCTGACTTCTAAGGCCGTAGCTATTACATGTGGTGGAGCAACGCCCTAGAGTGACGCCTAGGTTGCCCGGAACGTAGAAATGACCATAACTTTCACACTGTTTGCAATTATTAATTTATTCGATGCCAAAGCTGTTGTATTTATATTGTATTTTATGCTTCTGGCATTGACTTCTTAGGACCCTACTATTCGATCTAGAGGAGCAATGCATCAGAGTTAAGTCTAGGATGCCCGAAACGCCGAAATGATCATTACTTTCACGCTTATTGCAATTATTCCTGTAATACGATGAAAAGGCTGTTGTATTTTTATTGTATCTTATGCTCCTGGCGTTGTCTTCTAAGGCCCTAACTATTCGATCTGGTGGAGCAACACCCTGGAGTGAAGCCTAGGTTGCCCGGAACGTCGACATGACCAGAACTTTCACACTGGTAGCAATTATTCGTTTTATACAATGGAAAACCTGTTCGATTTATTTTGAATTTTATGTTTCGGGCGTTGACTTCTAAGGCCCTAACTGTTTGATCTGGTGGACGAACGCCCTAGAATGAAGCCTAGGTTGCCCGGGACGTAGAAATGACCACATCTTTCACACTGTTTGCAATTATTAATTTATTCGATGCCAAAGCTGTTGTATTTATATTGTATTTTATGCTTCTGGCATTGACTTCTTAGGCACCAACTATTCGATCTGGAGGAGCAATGCATCAGAGTTAAGTCTAGGATGCCCGAAACGCCGAAATGGTCATTACTTTCACGCTTATTGCAATTATTCCTGTAATGCGATGAAAAGACTGTTGCATTTTTGTTGTATCTTATGCTCCTGGCGTTGACTTCTAAGGCCCTAACTATTCGATCTGGTGGAGCAACACCCTGGAGTGAAGCCTAGGTTGCCCGGAACGTCGAAATGACCAGAACTCTGACACTGGTTGCAATTAATCGTTTTATACGATGTAAAAGCTGTTGTATTTATATCGTATTTTATGCTTCTGGCGTTGACTTCTTAGGCCCTAACTATTCGACCTGGTGGAGCAACGCCCTAGAGTGAAACCTAGGTTGCCCGGAACGTAGAAATCACCATTACATTCACACTGGTTGCAATTATTCCTCTTATACGATGGAAAAACTGTCGTATTTTTATTGTATTCTATGCTTGTGACGTTTCATTCTAAGTCGCGAGCTATTTGATCTGGTGGAGCAACGACCTAGAGTGAAGCCTAGGCTGCCCGGAACGTAGAAATGACCATTACTTTCACACTGGTTGCAACTATTAGTTTTATACGATGCATAAGCTGTTGTATTTATATCGTATTTTATGCTTCGGGCGTTGACTTCTGAGGCCCTAACTATTCGATCTGGTGGAGCAACGGCCTAGACTGAAGCCTAGGTTGCCCGGAATGTAGAAATGACCATAACTTTCACACTGGTTGCAATTATTCGTTTTATACGATGGAAAGGCTGTTATATTTATATTGTATTTTATACTTCTGGCGTTGACTTCTTAGGCCCTAACTGTTAGATCTGGTGGAACAACGCCCTAGGGTGAAGCCCAGGTTGCCGGGAAAGTAGAAATGACCATAACTTTCACACTGGTTGCAATTATTCGTTTTATACGATGGAAAAGCTGTGGCTTCTTTATTGTATGTTATTCATCTGGGGCTGACTTCTAAGGCCGTAGCTATTAGATGTGGTGGAGCAACGCCCTAGAGTGACGCCTAGGTTGCCCGGAACGTAGAAATGACCATAACTTTCACACTGTTTGCAATTATTAATTTATTCGATGCCAAAGCTGTTGTATTTATATTGTATTTTATGCTTCTGGCATTGACTTCTTAGGACCCTACTATTCGATCTAGAGGAGCAATGCATCAGAGTTAAGTCTAGGATGCCCGAAACGCCGAAATGATCATTACTTTCACGCTTATTGCAATTATTCCTGTAATACGATGAAAAGGCTGTTGTATTTTTATTGTATCTTATGCTCCTGGCGTTGTCTTCTAAGGCCCTAACTATTCGATCTGGTGGAGCAACACCCTGGAGTGAAGCCTAGGTTGCCCGGAACGTCGACATGACCAGAACTTTCACACTGGTAGCAATTATTCGTTTTATACAATGGAAAACCTGTTCGATTTATTTTGAATTTTATGTTTCGGGCGTTGACTTCTAAGGCCCTAACTGTTTGATCTGGTGGACGAACGCCCTAGAATGAAGCCTAGGTTGCCCGGGACGTAGAAATGACCACATCTTTCACACTGTTTGCAATTATTAATTTATTCGATGCCAAAGCTGTTGTATTTATATTGTATTTTATGCTTCTGGCATTGACTTCTTAGGCACCAACTATTCGATCTGGAGGAGCAATGCATCAGAGTTAAGTCTAGGATGCCCGAAACGCCGAAATGGTCATTACTTTCACGCTTATTGCAATTATTCCTGTAATGCGATGAAAAGACTGTTGCATTTTTGTTGTATCTTATGCTCCTGGCGTTGACTTCTAAGGCCCTAACTATTCGATCTGGTGGAGCAACACCCTGGAGTGAAGCCTAGGTTGCCCGGAACGTCGAAATGACCAGAACTCTGACACTGGTTGCAATTAATCGTTTTATACGATGTAAAAGCTGTTGTATTTATATCGTATTTTATGCTTCTGGCGTTGACTTCTTAGGCCCTAACTATTCGACCTGGTGGAGCAACGCCCTAGAGTGAAACCTAGGTTGCCCGGAACGTAGAAATCACCATTACATTCACACTGGTTGCAATTATTCCTCTTATACGATGGAAAAACTGTCGTATTTTTATTGTATTCTATGCTTGTGACGTTTCATTCTAAGTCGCGAGCTATTTGATCTGGTGGAGCAACGACCTAGAGTGAAGCCTAGGCTGCCCGGAACGTAGAAATGACCATTACTTTCACACTGGTTGCAACTATTAGTTTTATACGATGCATAAGCTGTTGTATTTATATCGTATTTTATGCTTCGGGCGTTGACTTCTGAGGCCCTAACTATTCGATCTGGTGGAGCAACGGCCTAGACTGAAGCCTAGGTTGCCCGGAACGTAGAAATGACCATAACTTTCACACTGGTTGTTATCTTTCGTTTTATACGATGGAAAGGCTGTTATATTTATATTGTATTTTATACTTCTGGCGTTGACTTCTTAGGCCCTAACTGTTCGATCTGGTGGAACAACGCCCTAGGGTGAAGCCCAGGTTGCCGGGAAAGTAGAAATGACCATAACTTTCACACTGGTTGCACTTATTCGTTTTATACGATGGAAAAGCTGTGGCTTCTTTATTGTATGTTATTCATCTGGGGCTGACTTCTAAGGCCGTAGCTATTAGATGTGGTGGAGCAACGCCCTAGAGTGACGCCTAGGTTGCCCGGAACGTAGAAATGACCATAACTTTCACACCGGTAGCAACTATTCGTTTTATACGATGGAAAAACTGTTCTACTTATTTTGTGTTTTATGCTTCGGGCGTTGACTTCTGAGGCCCTAACTATTCAATCTGTTGGTGCAACGCCCTAGGGTGAAGACTAGGTTGCCCGGAACGTAGAAATGACCATCACTTTCAAACTGGTTGCAATTAATCCTGTTATACGGTGGAAAAACTGTTGTAATTTTATTACCTTTTATGCTTCGGGCGTTGACTTCTATGGGCCTAACTATTCAATCTGTTGGAGCAACGCCCTAGGGTGAAGCCTAGGTTGCCCGGAAAGTAGAAATGACGTTAGCTTTCATATTGGTTGCAATTATTCGTTTTATACGATGGAAAAACTGTTGTAATTATATTGTATTTTGT
This sequence comes from Calliopsis andreniformis, assembly GCF_051401765.1. Lineage (NCBI taxonomy): Eukaryota > Metazoa > Arthropoda > Insecta > Hymenoptera > Andrenidae > Calliopsis > Calliopsis andreniformis. Next base: position 10,488,497 of record NC_135072.1, read on the forward strand.
GCATCTGGCGTTGACTTCTAAGGCACTAACTATTCCGTCTAGTGGATCAACGCCCTAGAGTGAAGCCTAGGTTGCCTGGAACGTATAAATGATCATTACTTTCACGCTTGTTGCAATTATTCCTGTTATACCATGAAAAGACTGTTGTATTTTTATTGTATTTTGTATTTCAGGCGTAGGCTTCTAAGGCCGTAGCTATTTGATATGGTGGAGCACCGCCCTAGAGTGAAGCCTAGGTTGCTCGGAACGTAGAAATGACCACTTCTTTCACACTGTTTGCAATTATTCATTTAATATGATGGAAAAGCTGTTGTATTTATATCGTATTTTATGCTTCGGGCGCTGACTTCTTAGGCCCTAACATTTCGATCTTGTGGAGCAACGCCCTACAGTGAAGCCTATGTTGCCCGGAACGTAGATATGACCATAACCTTCACACAGGTTGCAATTATTCGTTTTATACGGTGTAAAGGCTGTTGTGTTTATTTTGTATTTTATTCTTCTGGTGTTGACTTCATAGGCCCTAACTATTCGATCTGGTGGAACAACGCCGCAGAGTGAAGCCTAGGTTGCCCGGAACGTAGAAATGACCATTACTTGCACACTGTTTGCAATTATTCCTTTTATACGATGGAAAAGCTGTTGTATTTATATCGTATTTTATGCTTCTGGCGTTGACTTCTAAGGACCTAACTATTCGATCTGGTGGAGCAACGCCCTAGAGTGAAGCCTAGGTTGCTCGGAATGTAGAAATGACCATAACTTTCACACTGGTTGCAATTATTCGTTTTATACGATGGAAAAGCTGTTGTATTTATATCGTATTTTATGCTTCTGGCGTTGACTTCTTAGGCCCTAACTATTCCATCTGGTGGAACAACGCCCTAGGGTGAAGCGTAGGTTGCCCGGAAAGTAGAAATGACCATAACTTTCACACTGGTAGCAATTATTCGTTTTATACGATGGAAAGACTGTTGTATTTATTTTGTAGTTTATGCTTCGGGCGTTGAGTTCTAAGGCCCTATCTATTCGATCTGGTGGAGCAACGCCCTAGAGTGAAGCCTAGGTTGCCCGGCAGGTAGAAATGACCATAACTTTCACACTGGTTGTTATCATTCGCTTTATATGATGGAAAAACTGTTGTATTTATATTGTATTTTATGCTTCTGGCGTTCACTTCTTAGGCCCTAACTATTCGAACTGGCGGAACGACGGCCTAGAGTGAAGCCTAGGTTGCCCGGAACGTAGAAATGACCATAACTTTCACACTGGTTGCTATCATTCGTTTTATATGATGGATAAACTGTTGTATTTATATTGTATTTTATGCTTCTGGCGTTCACTTCTTAGGCCCTAACTATTCGATCTGGTAGAGCAACGCCCTAGGGTGAAGCCTAGGTTGCCCGAAACGTAGAAATGACCATAACTTTTACACTGGTAGCAATTATTCGTTTTATACAATGGAAAAACTGTTCTATTTATTTTGCATTTTATGCTTCGGGCGTTGACTTCTAAGGCCCTAACTGATTGATCTGGAGGAGCAACGCCCTAGTGTGAAGCCTAGGTTGCCCGGAACGTAGAAAAGACCATAACTTTCACACTGGTAGCAATTATTCGTTTTATACAATGGAAAAACCGTTCTATTTATTTTGTATTTTATGCTTCGGGCGTTGACTTCTAAGGCCCTAACTGTTTGATCTGGCGGAGCAACGCCCTAGATTGAAGCCTAGGTTGCCCGGAACGTAGAAATGACCATAACTTTCACACTGGTTGCTATTATTCGTTTTATACGATGGAAAAGCGGTTGTATTTATATCGTATTTTATGCTCCTGGCGTTGACTTCTAAGGCTCTCAACTATTCGATCTGGTGGAGCAACGCCGTAGGGCGAAGCCTAGGTTGCCCGGAACGTAGAAATGACCATTACTTTCACACTGTTTGCAATTATTCATTTTATACGATGGAAAAGTTGTTGTATTTATATTGCATTTTATTCTTCTGGCGTTGACTTTTAAGGCCGTAGCTATTAGATGTGGTGGAGCAACGCCCTAGAGTGAAGCCTAGGTTGCCCGGAACGTAGAAATGACCATAACTTTCACACTGGTTGCTATTATTCGTTTTATACGATGGAAAAACTGTTATATTCATATTGTATTTTATGCTTCTGGCGTTGACTTCTTAGGCCCTAACTATTCGATCTGGTGGAGCAACGCCTTAGAGTGAAGCCTAGGTTGCCCGGAACGTAGAATTGGCCATCACGTTCAAACTGGTTGCAATTAATCCTTATATACGATGGAAGAGCTGTTGTATTTATATCGTATTTTATGCTTCTGACGTTTACTTCTAAGGACCTAACTATTCGGTCTGGTGGAGCAACGCCCTAGAGTGAAGCCTAGGTTCCTCGGAATGTGGTAATGACCATAGCTTTCACACTGTTTGCAATTATTCATTTTATACGATGGCAATGCTGTTGTATTTATATTGTATTTCATGCTTCTGGCGTTGACTTCTTAGGCCCTAACTATTCGATCTGGTGGAGCAATGCCTCAGAGTTAAGTCTAGGATGCCCGAAACGCCGAAATGATCATTACTTTCACGCTTGTTGCAATTATTCCTGTTATACCATGAAAAGTCTGTTGTATTTTTACTTTATTTTGTGCCTCAGGCGTAGGCTTCTAAGGCCGTAGCTATTCGATATGGTGGAGCACAGTCCTAGAGTGAACCCTAGGTGACTCGGAACGTAGAAATGACCACTTCTTTCACATTGTTTGCTATTATTCATTTAATATGATGGAAAGTCTGTTGTATTTATGTTGTATTTTGTGCTCCTGGCGTTGACTTCTTAGGCCCTAACTATTTGATCTGGTGGTACAACGCCCTAGAGTGAAACCTAGGTTGCCCGGAACGTAGAAATGACCATCACTATCACACTAGTTGCAATTATTCCTGTTATACGATGGAAAAACTCTCGTATATTTATCGTATTTTATGCTTCGGGCGTTGACTTCTATGGCCCTACCTATTCGATCTGGTGGAGCAACACCGTACAGTGAAGCCTAGTTTGTCCGGAACGTAGATATGACCATAACCTTCACACAGGTTGCAATTATTCGTTTTATACGATTGAAAGACTGTTTTATTTATTTTGTAGTTTATGCTTCGGGCGTTGACTTCTAAGGCCCTATCTATTCGATCTGGTGGAGCAACGCCCTAGAGTGAAGCCTAGGTTGCCCGGCACGTAGAAATGACCATAACTTTCACACTGGTTGTTATCATTCGCTTTATATGATGGAAAAACTGTTGTATTTATATTGTATTTTATGCTTCTGGCGTTCACTTCTTAGGCCCTAACTATTCGATCTGGTGGAACAACGGCCTAGAGTGAAGCCTAGGTTGCCCGGAACGTAGAAATGACCATAACTTTCACACTGGTTGCTATCATTCGTTTTATATGATGGATAAACTGTTGTATTTATATTGTATTTTATGCTTCCGGCGTTCACTTCTTAGGCCCTAACTATTCGATCTGGTGGAACAACGCCCTAGGGTGAAGCCTAGGTTGCCCGAAACGTAGAAATGACCATAACTTTTACACTGGTAGCAATTATTCGTTTTATACAATGGAAAAACTGTTCTATTTATTTTGCATTTTATGCTTCGGGCGTTGACTTCTAAGGCCCTAACTGATTGATCTGGAGGAGCAACGCCCTAGTGTGAAGCCTAGGCTGCCCGGAACGTAGAAAAGACCATAACTTTTACACTGGTAGCAATTATTCGTTTTATACAATGGAAAAACCGTTCTATTTATTTTGTATTTTATGCTTCAGGCGTTGACTTCTAAGGCCCTAACTGTTTGATCTGGTGGAGCAACGCCCTAGATTGAAGCCTAGGTTGCCGGGAACGTAGAAATGACCATAACTTTCACACTGTTTGCAATTACTCATTTTATACGATGGAAAAGCTGTTGTATTAATATCGTATTTTATGCTTCTGGCGCTGACTTCTTAGGCCCTAACTATTCCATTTGATGGAACAACGCCCTAGGGTGAAGCCTAGATTGCCCGGAACGTTGAAATGACCATAACTTTCACTCTGGTTGCTAATATTCGTTTTATACGATGGAAAAACTGTTCTATTTATATTGTATTTTATTGTTATGGCGTTGAATTCTAAGACCCTAGCTATTCGATGGAGCAACGCCCTAGAGTGAAACCTAGGTTACCCGGAACGTACAAATGACCAGTACTTTCACACTGTTTGCGGTTATTCCTGTTATACGATGGTAAAACTGTTGCATCTTTATTGTATTTTATGCTTCTGGCGTTGACTTCCGAGGCCCTAACTATTCGATCAGGTGGAGCAACGCCCTAGAGTGAAGCCTAGGTTGCTCGAAATGTAGAAATGACCATAACTTTCACACTGGTTGCAATTATTCATTTTATACGATGGAAAAACTGTTGGACTTATATTGTATTTTATTCTTATGGCGTTGAATTCTAAGTCCCTAGCTATTCGATCTGGTGGAGCAACGCCCTAGAGTGAAACCTAGGTTACCCGGAACGTAGAAATGACCAGTACATTCATACTGTTTGCAGTTATTCCTGTTATACGATGGAAAAACTTTTGCATCTTTATTGTATTCTATGCTTCTGGCGTTGACTTCTTAGGCCCTAACTATTTGATCTGGTGTAGCACCGCCCTAGAGTGAAGCCTAGGTCACCCGGAACGTAGAAATGACCATTAATTTCACACTGGTAGCAATTATTCGTTTTATACGATGGAAAAACTGTTTTATTTATTTTGTATTTTAGGCCACGGGCGTTGAGTTCTAAGGCCCTAACTATTCGATCTGGTGGAGCAACGCCCTAGAGTGAAGTGTAGGTTGCGCGGAACGTAGAAATGACCATAACTTTAACACTGGTAGCAATTATTCGTTTTATACGATGGAAAAACTGTTTTACTTATTTTGTATTTTATGCTTCTGGCGTTGACTTCTAAGGCCCTAACTATTCGATCTGGTGGAGCAACGCCCTAGAGTGAAGCCTAGGTTGCCCGGTACGTAGAAGTGACCATCACTTTCAAACTGGTTGCAATTACTCCTTTTATACGATGGAAAAGCTGTTGTATTTATATCGTATCTTATGCTACTGGCGTTGACTTCTAAGGCCCTAACTATTCAATCTGTTGGAGCAACGCCCTAGGGTGAAGCCTAGGTTGCTCGGAAAGTAGAAATGACCATAAGTTTCATACTGGTTGCAATTACTCGTTTTATACGATGGAAAAACTGTTGTATTTATATTGTATTTTATGCTTCTGGCGCTGACTTCTAAGGCATTAACTATTCGGTCTGGTGGAGCAACGCCCTAGAGTGAAGCTTAGGTTGCCCGGAACGTAGAATTGTCCATCACTTTCAAACTGGTTGCAATTATTCCTGTTATATGATGGAAACATTGTTGTATTTTGATTGCATTATATGGTTCGGGCGAAGGCTTCTAGGGCCCTAACTATTCAATCTGTTGGAGCAACGCCCTAGGGTGAAGCCTAGGATGCTCGGAAAGTAGAAATGACCATAAGCTTCATACTGGTTGCAAGTATTCGTGTTATACGATGGAAAAACTGTTGTATTTATATTGTATTTTATGCTTCTGGCGTTGACTTCTAAGGCACTAACTATTCGATCTGGTGGAGCAACGCCCTAGAGTGAAGCCTAGGTTGCCCGGAACGTAGAATTGGCCAACACTTTCAAACTGGTTGCAATTATTCCTGTTATATGATGGAAACACTGTTTTATTTTTATTGCATTTTATGCTTCGGGCGTTGACTTCTAAGGCCCTAACTATTCAATCTGTTAAAGCAACGCCCTAGGGTGAAGCCTAGGTTGCTCGGAAAGTAGAAATGACCATAAGTTTCATACAGGTTGCAATTATTCGTCTTATACGATGGAAAAACTCTTGTATATTTATTGTATTTTATGCTTCTGGCGTTGACTTCTAAGGCACTAACTATTCGATCTGGTGGAGCAACGCCCTACAGTGAAGCCTAGGTTGCCGGAACTTAGAAATGACCACTACTTTCACATTGGTTGCTATTATTCGTTTTATACGATGGAAAAACTGTTATACTTATATTGTTTTTTATGCTTCGGGCGTTGACTTCTTAGGCCCTAACATTTCGATCTGGTGGAGCAACGCTCTACAGTGAAGCCTATGTTGCCCGGAACGTAGATATGACCATAACCTTCACACAGGTTGCAATTACTCGTTTTATACGGTGTAAAGGCTGTTGTGTTTATTTTGTATTTTACTATTCTGGTGTTGACTTCTTAGGCCCTAACTATTCGATCTGGTGGAACAACGCCGTAGAGTGAAGCCCAGGTTGCCCGGAACGTAGAAATGACCATTACTTTCACACTGATTGCAATTATTCCTTTTATACGATGGAAAAGCTGTTCTATTTATATCGTATTTTAAGCTTCTGGCGTTGACTTCTAAGGACCTAACTATTCGATCTGGTGGAGCAACGCCCTAGAGTGAAGCCTAGGTTGCTCGAAATGTAGAAATGACCATAACTTTCACACTGGTTGCAATTATTCGTTTTATACGTTGGAAAAGCTGTTGTATTTATATCGTATTTTATGCTTCTGGCGCTGACTTCTTAGGCCCTAACTATTCCATCTGATGGAACAACGCCCTAGGGTGAAGCCTAGGTTGCCCGGAACGTAGAAATGACCATAACTTTTACACTGCTAGCATTTATTCGTTTTATACAATGGAAAAACTGTTCTATTTATTTTGCATTTTATGCTTCGGGCGTTGACTTCTATGGCCCTAACTGATTGATCTGGAGGAGCAACGCCCTAGAGTGAAGCCTAGATTGCCCGGAACGTTGAAATGACCATAACTTTCACACTGGTTGCTAATATTCGTTTTATACGATGGAAAAACTGTTATATTTATATTGTATTTTATACTTATGGCGTTGAATTCTAAGTCCCTAGCTATTTGATCTGGTGGAGCAACGCCCTAGAGTGAAACCTAGGTTACCCGGACCGCAGAAATGACCAGTACTTTCACACTCTTTGCAGTTATTCCTGTTATACGATGGAAAAAGTGTTGCATCTTTATTGTATTTTATTCTTCTGGCGTTGACTTCTAAGGCCCTAACTATTCGATCAGGTGGAGCAACGCCCCAGAGTGAAACCTAGGTTGCTCGAAATGTAGAAGTGACCATAACTTTCACACTGGTTGCAATTATTCATTTTATACGATGGAAATACTGTTGTACTTATATTGTATTTTATTCTTATGGCGTTGAATTCTAAGCCCCTAACTATTCGATCTGGTGCTGCAACGCACTAGAGTGAAGACTAGGTTGCCTGGAACGGAGTAATAACCATAACTTTCACACTGGTTGCTATTATTCGTTTTTTACGATGGAAAACCTGTTATATTTATATTGTATTTTATGCTTCTGGCGTTGACTTCTAAGCCCCCAACTATTCGATCTGGTGGAGCAACGCCCTAGAGTGAAGCCTAGGTTGCCCGAAACTTAGAGATGACCATTACTTTCACATTGGTTGCTATTATTCGTTTTATACGATGGAAAAACTGTTATACTTATATTGTATTTTATGCTTCTGGCGTTGACTTCTTAGGCCCTAACAATTCGATCTGGTGGAACAACGCCCTAGAGTGAAGCCTAGGTTGCCCGGAACGTAGGACATACCATTACCTTTACACTGGTTGCAATTATTCCTGTTATACGATGAAAAAGCTGTTGCATCTTTATTGTACTTTATGCTTCTGGCGTTGACTTCTAAGGCCCTAACTATTCGATCTGGTGGAACAACGCCGTAGGGTGTAGCCTATGTTGCCCGGAACGTAGAAATGACCATAACTTTCACACCGGTAGCAATTATTCGTTTTACACGATGGAAAAACTGTTCTATTTATTTTGTATGTTATGCTTCGGGCAATGATTTCTAAGGCCCTAACTATTCAATCTGTAGGAGCAACGCCCTAGGGTGTAGCCTAGGATGCCCGGAACGTAGAAATGACCATATCTTTCACACTTGTTGCTGTTATTCGTTCTATACGATGGAAAAACTGTTATATTTATATTGTATCTTATGCTGCTGACGTTGACTTCTTAGGCCCTAACAATTCGATATGGTGGAACAACGCTCTAGAGTGAAGCCTAGGTTGCCTGGAACGTACAAATGACCATCACTTTCACACGGGTTGCAATTATTCCTGTTATAGGATGGAAAGACTGTTGTATTTTTATTGTATTTTATGCTTCAGGCGTTGACTTCTGAGGCCGCAGCTATTCGATGTGGTAGAAGAACGCCATAGAGTGAAGCGTAGGTTGCCCGGAACGTAGAAATGACCATAACTTTCATACTGGTTGCAATTATTCGTTTTATATGATGGAAGAACTGTTGTATTTATATTGTATTTTATGCTGCTGGCGTTCACTTCTTAGGCCCTAACTATTCGATCTGGTGGAGCAACGCCCTAGAGTGAAGCCTATGTTGCCCGGAACGTAGAAATGATAATCACTTTCAAACTGGTTGCAATTATTCCGGTTATATGGTGGAAAAACTGTTGTATTTTTATTGCATTTTATGCTTCGGGCATTGACTTCTAAGGCCGTAACTATTCTATCTGTTGGAGCAACGCCCTAGGGTGTAGTCTAGGTTGCCCGGAAAGTAGAAATGACCACAACTTTCGTACTGGTTGCAATTACTCGTTTTATATGATGGAAAAACTGTTGTATTTATATTGTATCTTATGCTTCTGACGTTGACTTCTTAGGCCCTAACAATTCGATCTGGTGGAACAACGCCCTAGAGTGAAGCCTAGGTTGCCCGGAACGTAGAATTGGCCAACACTTTCAAACTGGTTGCAATTATTCCTGTTATATGATGGAAACACTGTTTTATTTTTATTGCATTTTATGCTTCGGGCGTTGACTTCTAAGGCCCTAACTATTCAATCTGTTAAAGCAACGCCCTAGGGTGAAGCCTAGGTTGCTCGGAAAGTAGAAATGACCATAAGTTTCATACAGGTTGCAATTATTCGTCTTATACGATGGAAAAACTCTTGTATATTTATTGTATTTTATGCTTCTGGCGTTGACTTCTAAGGCACTAACTATTCGATCTGGTGGAGCAACGCCCTACAGTGAAGCCTAGGTTGCCGGAACTTAGAAATGACCACTACTTTCACATTGGTTGCTATTATTCGTTTTATACGATGGAAAAACTGTTATACTTATATTGTTTTTTATGCTTCGGGCGTTGACTTCTTAGGCCCTAACATTTCGATCTGGTGGAGCAACGCTCTACAGTGAAGCCTATGTTGCCCGGAACGTAGATATGACCATAACCTTCACACAGGTTGCAATTACTCGTTTTATACGGTGTAAAGGCTGTTGTGTTTATTTTGTATTTTACTATTCTGGTGTTGACTTCTTAGGCCCTAACTATTCGATCTGGTGGAACAACGCCGTATAGTGAAGCCCAGGCTGCCCGGAACGTAGAAATGACCATTACTTTCACACTGATTGCAATTATTCCTTTTATACGATGGAAAAGCTGTTCTATTTATATCGTATTTTAAGCTTCTGGCGTTGACTTCTAAGGACCTAACTATTCGATCTGGTGGAGCAACGCCCTAGAGTGAAGCCTAGGTTGCTCGAAATGTAGAAATGACCATAACTTTCACACTGGTTGCAATTATTCGTTTTATACGTTGGAAAAGCTGTTGTATTTATATCGTATTTTATGCTTCTGGCGCTGACTTCTTAGGCCCTAACTATTCCATCTGATGGAACAACGCCCTAGGGTGAAGCCTAGGTTGCCCGGAACGTAGAAATGACCATAACTTTTACACTGCTAGCATTTATTCGTTTTATACAATGGAAAAACTGTTCTATTTATTTTGCATTTTATGCTTCGGGCGTTGACTTCTATGGCCCTAACTGATTGATCTGGAGGAGCAACGCCCTAGAGTGAAGCCTAGATTGCCCGGAACGTTGAAATGACCATAACTTTCACACTGGTTGCTAATATTCGTTTTATACGATGGAAAAACTGTTATATTTATATTGTATTTTATACTTATGGCGTTGAATTCTAAGTCCCTAGCTATTTGATCTGGTGGAGCAACGCCCTAGAGTGAAACCTAGGTTACCCGGACCGCAGAAATGACCAGTACTTTCACACTCTTTGCAGTTATTCCTGTTATACGATGGAAAAAGTGTTGCATCTTTATTGTATTTTATTCTTCTGGCGTTGACTTCTAAGGCCCTAACTATTCGATCAGGTGGAGCAACGCCCCAGAGTGAAACCTAGGTTGCTCGAAATGTAGAAGTGACCATAACTTTCACACTGGTTGCAATTATTCATTTTATACGATGGAAATACTGTTGTACTTATATTGTATTTTATTCTTATGGCGTTGAATTCTAAGCCCCTAACTATTCGATCTGGTGCTGCAACGCACTAGAGTGAAGCCTAGGTTGCCTGGAACGGAGTAATAACCATAACTTTCACACTGGTTGCTATTATTCGTTTTTTACGATGGAAAACCTGTTATATTTATATTGTATTTTATGCTTCTGGCGTTGACTTCTAAGCCCCCAACTATTCGATCTGGTGGAGCAACGCCCTAGAGTGAAGCCTAGGTTGCCCGGAACTTAGAGATGACCATTACTTTCACATTGGTTGCTATTATTCGTTTTAGACGATGGAAAAACTGTTATACTTATATTGTATTTTATGCTTCTGGCGTTGACTTCTTAGGCCCTAACAATTCGATCTGGTGGAACAACGCCCTAGAGTGAAGCCTAGGTTGCCCGGAACGTAGGACATACCATTACCTTTACACTGGTTGCAATTATTCCTGTTATACGATGAAAAAGCTGTTGCATCTTTATTGTACTTTATGCTTCTGGCGTTGACTTCTAAGGCCCTAACTATTCGATCTGGTGGAACAACGCCGTAGGGTGTAGCCTATGTTGCCCGGAACGTAGAAATGACCATAACTTTCACACCGGTAGCAATTATTCGTTTTACACGATGGAAAAACTGTTCTATTTATTTTGTATGTTATGCTTCGGGCAATGATTTCTAAGGCCCTAACTATTCAATCTGTAGGAGCAACGCCCTAGGGTGTAGCCTAGGATGCCCGGAACGTAGAAATGACCATAACTTTCACACTTGTTGCTGTTATTCGTTCTATACGATGGAAAAACTGTTATATTTATATTGTATCTTATGCTGCTGACGTTGACTTCTTAGGCCCTAACAATTCGATATGGTGGAACAACGCTCTAGAGTGAAGCCTAGGTTGCCTGGAACGTACAAATGACCATCACTTTCACACGGGTTGCAATTATTCCTGTTATAGGATGGAAAGACTGTTGTATTTTTATTGTATTTTATGCTTCAGGCGTTGACTTCTGAGGCCGCAGCTATTCGATGTGGTAGAAGAACGCCATAGAGTGAAGCGTAGGTTGCCCGGAACGTAGAAATGACCATAACTTTCATACTGGTTGCAATTATTCGTTTTATATGATGGAAGAACTGTTGTATTTATATTGTATTTTATGCTGCTGGCGTTCACTTCTTAGGCCCTAACTATTCGATCTGGTGGAGCAACGCCCTAGAGCGAAGCCTATGTTGCCCGGAACGTAGAAATGATAATCACTTTCAAACTGGTTGCAATTATTCCGGTTATATGGTGGAAAAACTGTTGTATTTTTATTGCATTTTATGCTTCGGGCATTGACTTCTAAGGCCGTAACTATTCTATCTGTTGGAGCAACGCCCTAGGGTGTAGTCTAGGTTGCCCGGAAAGTAGAAATGACCACAACTTTCGTACTGGTTGCAATTACTCGTTTTATATGATGGAAAAACTGTTGTATTTATATTGTATCTTATGCTTCTGACGTTGACTTCTTAGGCCCTAACAATTCGATCTGGTGGAACAACGCCCTAGAGTGAAGCCTAGGTTGCCTGGAACGTACAAATGACCATCACTTTCACACGGGTTGCAATTATTCCTGTTACAGGATGGAAAGACTGTTGTATTTTTATTGTATTTTATGCTTCAGGCGTTGACTTCTGAGGCCGCAAATATTCGATGTGGTGGAAGAACGCCATAGCGTGAATCGTAGGTTGCCCGGAACGTAGAAATGACCATAAGTTTCATACTGGTTGCAATTACTCGTTTTATACGATGGAAAAACTGTTGTATTTATATTGTATTTTATGCTTCTGGCGCTGACTTCTAAGGCATTAACTATTCGGTCTGGTGGAGCAACGCCCTAGAGTGAAGCTTAGGTTGCCCGGAACGTAGAATTGTCCATCACTTTCAAACTGGTTGCAATTATTCCTGTTATATGATGGAAACATTGTTGTATTTTGATTGCATTATATGGTTCGGGCGAAGGCTTCTAGGGCCCTAACTATTCAATCTGTTGGAGCAACGCCCTAGGGTGAAGCCTAGGATGCTCGGAAAGTAGAAATGACCATAAGCTTCATACTGGTTGCAAGTATTCGTGTTATACGATGGAAAAACTGTTGTATTTATATTGTATTTTATGCTTCTGGCGTTGACTTCTAAGGCACTAACTATTCGATCTGGTGGAGCAACGCCCTAGAGTGAAGCCTAGGTTGCCCGGAACGTAGAATTGGCCAACACTTTCAAACTGGTTGCAATTATTCCTGTTATATGATGGAAACACTGTTTTATTTTTATTGCATTTTATGCTTCGGGCGTTGACTTCTAAGGCCCTAACTATTCAATCTGTTAAAGCAACGCCCTAGGGTGAAGCCTAGGTTGCTCGGAAAGTAGAAATGACCATAAGTTTCATACAGGTTGCAATTATTCGTCTTATACGATGGAAAAACTCTTGTATATTTATTGTATTTTATGCTTCTGGCGTTGACTTCTAAGGCACTAACTATTCGATCTGGTGGAGCAACGCCCTACAGTGAAGCCTAGGTTGCCGGAACTTAGAAATGACCACTACTTTCACATTGGTTGCTATTATTCGTTTTATACGATGGAAAAACTGTTATACTTATATTGTTTTTTATGCTTCGGGCGTTGACTTCTTAGGCCCTAACATTTCGATCTGGTGGAGCAACGCTCTACAGTGAAGCCTATGTTGCCCGGAACGTAGATATGACCATAACCTTCACACAGGTTGCAATTACTCGTTTTATACGGTGTAAAGGCTGCTGTGTTTATTTTGTATTTTACTATTCTGGTGTTGACTTCTTAGGCCCTAACTATTCGATCTGGTGGAACAACGCCGTAGAGTGAAGCCCAGGTTGCCCGGAACGTAGAAATGACCATTACTTTCACACTGATTGCAATTATTCCTTTTATACGATGGAAAAGCTGTTCTATTTATATCGTATTTTAAGCTTCTGGCGTTGACTTCTAAGGACCTAACTATTCGATCTGGTGGAGCAACGCCCTAGAGTGAAGCCTAGGTTGCTCGAAATGTAGAAATGACCATAACTTTCACACTGGTTGCAATTATTCGTTTTATACGTTGGAAAAGCTGTTGTATTTATATCGTATTTTATGCTTCTGGCGCTGACTTCTTAGGCCCTAACTATTCCATCTGATGGAACAACGCCCTAGGGTGAAGCCTAGGTTGCCCGGAACGTAGAAATGACCATAACTTTTACACTGCTAGCATTTATTCGTTTTATACAATGGAAAAACTGTTCTATTTATTTTGCATTTTATGCTTCGGGCGTTGACTTCTATGGCCCTAACTGATTGATCTGGAGGAGCAACGCCCTAGAGTGAAGCCTAGATTGCCCGGAACGTTGAAATGACCATAACTTTCACACTGGTTGCTAATATTCGTTTTATACGATGGAAAAACTGTTATATTTATATTGTATTTTATACTTATGGCGTTGAATTCTAAGTCCCTAGCTATTTGATCTGGTGGAGCAACGCCCTAGAGTGAAACCTAGGTTACCCGGACCGCAGAAATGACCAGTACTTTCACACTCTTTGCAGTTATTCCTGTTATACGATGGAAAAAGTGTTGCATCTTTATTGTATTTTATTCCTCTGGCGTTGACTTCTAAGGCCCTAACTATTCGATCAGGTGGAGCAACGCCCCAGAGTGAAACCTAGGTTGCTCGAAATGTAGAAGTGACCATAACTTTCACACTGGTTGCAATTATTCATTTTATACGATGGAAATACTGTTGTACTTATATTGTATTTTATTCTTATGGCGTTGAATTCTAAGCCCCTAACTATTCGATCTGGTGCTGCAACGCACTAGAGTGAAGCCTAGGTTGCCTGGAACGGAGTAATAACCATAACTTTCACACTGGTTGCTATTATTCGTTTTTTACGATGGAAAACCTGTTATATTTATATTGTATTTTATGCTTCTGGCGTTGACTTCTAAGCCCCCAACTATTCGATCTGGTGGAGCAACGCCCTAGAGTGAAGTCTAGGTTGCCCGGAACTTAGAGATGACCATTACTTTCACATTGGTTGCTATTATTCGTTTTATACGATGGAAAAACTGTTATACTTATATTGTATTTTATGCTTCTGGCGTTGACTTCTTAGGCCCTAACAATTCGATCTGGTGGAACAACGCCCTAGAGTGAAGCCTAGGTTGCCCGGAACGTAGGACATACCATTACCTTTACACTGGTTGCAATTATTCCTGTTATACGATGAAAAAGCTGTTGCATCTTTATTGTACTTTATGCTTCTGGCGTTGACTTCTAAGGCCCTAACTATTCGATCTGGTGGAACAACGCCGTAGGGTGTAGCCTATGTTGCCCGGAACGTAGAAATGACCATAACTTTCACACCGGTAGCAATTATTCGTTTTACACGATGGAAAAACTGTTCTATTTATTTTGTATGTTATGCTTCGGGCAATGATTTCTAAGGCCCTAACTATTCAATCTGTAGGAGCAACGCCCTAGGGTGTAGCCTAGGATGCCCGGAACGTAGAAATGACCATAACTTTCACACTTGTTGCTGTTATTCGTTCTATACGATGGAAAAACTGTTATATTTATATTGTATCTTATGCTGCTGACGTTGACTTCTTAGGCCCTAACAATTCGATATGGTGGAACAACGCTCTAGAGTGAAGCCTAGGTTGCCTGGAACGTACAAATGACCATCACTTTCACACGGGTTGCAATTATTCCTGTTATAGGATGGAAAGACTGTTGTATTTTTATTGTATTTTATGCTTCAGGCGTTGACTTCTGAGGCCGCAGCTATTCGATGAGGTAGAAGAACGCCATAGAGTGAAGCGTAGGTTGCCCGGAACGTAGAAATGACCATAACTTTCATACTGGTTGCAATTATTCGTTTTATATGATGGAAGAACTGTTGTATTTATATTGTATTTTATGCTGCTGGCGTTCACTTCTTAGGCCCTAACTATTCGATCTGGTGGAGCAACGCCCTAGAGTGAAGCCTATGTTGCCCGGAACGTAGAAATGATAATCACTTTCAAACTGGTTGCAATTATTCCGGTTATATGGTGGAAAAACTGTTGTATTTTTATTGCATTTTATGCTTCGGGCATTGACTTCTAAGGCCGTAACTATTCTATCTGTTGGAGCAACGCCCTAGGGTGTAGTCTAGGTTGCCCGGAAAGTAGAAATGACCACAACTTTCGTACTGGTTGCAATTACTCGTTTTATATGATGGAAAAACTGTTGTATTTATATTGTATCTTATGCTTCTGACGTTGACTTCTTAGGCCCTAACAATTCGATCTGGTGGAACAACGCCCTAGAGTGAAGCCTAGGTTGCCTGGAACGTACAAATGACCATCACTTTCACACGGGTTGCAATTATTCCTGTTACAGGATGGAAAGACTGTTGTATTTTTATTGTATTTTATGCTTCAGGCGTTGACTTCTGAGGCCGCAAATATTCGATGTGGTGGAAGAACGCCATAGCGTGAATCGTAGGTTGCCCGGAACGTAGAAATGACCATAAGTTTCATACTGGTTGCAATTACTCGTTTTATACGATGGAAAAACTGTTGTATTTATATTGTATTTTATGCTTCTGGCGCTGACTTCTAAGGCATTAACTATTCGGTCTGGTGGAGCAACGCCCTAGAGTGAAGCTTAGGTTGCCCGGAACGTAGAATTGTCCATCACTTTCAAACTGGTTGCAATTATTCCTGTTATATGATGGAAACATTGTTGTATTTTGATTGCATTATATGGTTCGGGCGAAGGCTTCTAGGGCCCTAACTATTCAATCTGTTGGAGCAACGCCCTAGGGTGAAGCCTAGGATGCTCGGAAAGTAGAAATGACCATAAGCTTCATACTGGTTGCAAGTATTCGTGTTATACGATGGAAAAACTGTTGTATTTATATTGTATTTTATGCTTCTGGCGTTGACTTCTAAGGCACTAACTATTCGATCTGGTGGAGCAACGCCCTAGAGTGAAGCCTAGGTTGCCCGGAACGTAGAATTGGCCAACACTTTCAAACTGGTTGCAATTATTCCTGTTATATGATGGAAACACTGTTTTATTTTTATTGCATTTTATGCTTCGGGCGTTGACTTCTAAGGCCCTAATTATTCAATCTGTTAAAGCAACGCCCTAGGGTGAAGCCTAGGTTGCTCGGAAAGTAGAAATGACCATAAGTTTCATACAGGTTGCAATTATTCGTCTTATACGATGGAAAAACTCTTGTATATTTATTGTATTTTATGCTTCTGGCGTTGACTTCTAAGGCACTAACTATTCGATCTGGTGGAGCAACGCCCTACAGTGAAGCCTAGGTTGCCGGAACTTAGAAATGACCACTACTTTCACATTGGTTGCTATTATTCGTTTTATACGATGGAAAAACTGTTATACTTATATTGTTTTTTATGCTTCGGGCGTTGACTTCTTAGGCCCTAACATTTCGATCTGGTGGAGCAACGCTCTACAGTGAAGCCTATGTTGCCCGGAACGTAGATATGACCATAACCTTCACACAGGTTGCAATTACTCGTTTTATACGGTGTAAAGGCTGTTGTGTTTATTTTGTATTTTACTATTCTGGTGTTGACTTCTTAGGCCCTAACTATTCGATCTGGTGGAACAACGCCGTAGAGTGAAGCCCAGGTTGCCCGGAACGTAGAAATGACCATTACTTTCACACTGATTGCAATTATTCCTTTTATACGATGGAAAAGCTGTTCTATTTATATCGTATTTTAAGCTTCTGGCGTTGACTTCTAAGGACCTAACTATTCGATCTGGTGGAGCAACGCCCTAGAGTGAAGCCTAGGTTGCTCGAAATGTAGAAATGACCATAACTTTCACACTGGTTGCAATTATTCGTTTTATACGTTGGAAAAGCTGTTGTATTTATATCGTATTTTATGCTTCTGGCGCTGACTTCTTAGGCCCTAACTATTCCATCTGATGGAACAACGCCCTAGGGTGAAGCCTAGGTTGCCCGGAACGTAGAAATGACCATAACTTTTACACTGCTAGCATTTATTCGTTTTATACAATGGAAAAACTGTTCTATTTATTTTGCATTTTATGCTTCGGGCGTTGACTTCTATGGCCCTAACTGATTGATCTGGAGGAGCAACGCCCTAGAGTGAAGCCTAGATTGCCCGGAACGTTGAAATGACCATAACTTTCACACTGGTTGCTAATATTCGTTTTATACGATGGAAAAACTGTTATATTTATATTGTATTTTATACTTATGGCGTTGAATTCTAAGTCCCTAGCTATTTGATCTGGTGGAGCAACGCCCTAGAGTGAAACCTAGGTTACCCGGACCGCAGAAATGACCAGTACTTTCACACTCTTTGCAGTTATTCCTGTTATACGATGGAAAAAGTGTTGCATCTTTATTGTATTTTATTCTTCTGGCGTTGACTTCTAAGGCCCTAACTATTCGATCAGGTGGAGCAACGCCCCAGAGTGAAACCTAGGTTGCTCGAAATGTAGAAGTGACCATAACTTTCACACTGGTTGCAATTATTCATTTTATACGATGGAAATACTGTTGTACTTATATTGTATTTTATTCTTATGGCGTTGAATTCTAAGCCCCTAACTATTCGATCTGGTGCTGCAACGCACTAGAGTGAAGCCTAGGTTGCCTGGAACGGAGTAATAACCATAACTTTCACACTGGTTGCTATTATTCGTTTTTTACGATGGAAAACCTGTTATATTTATATTGTATTTTATGCTTCTGGCGTTGACTTCTAAGCCCCCAACTATTCGATCTGGTGGAGCAACGCCCTAGAGTGAAGTCTAGGTTGCCCGGAACTTAGAGATGACCATTACTTTCACATTGGTTGCTATTATTCGTTTTATACGATGGAAAAACTGTTATACTTATATTGTATTTTATGCTTCTGGCGTTGACTTCTTAGGCCCTAACAATTCGATCTGGTGGAACAACGCCCTAGAGTGAAGCCTAGGTTGCCCGGAACGTAGGACATACCATTACCTTTACACTGGTTGCAATTATTCCTGTTATACGATGAAAAAGCTGTTGCATCTTTATTGTACTTTATGCTTCTGGCGTTGACTTCTAAGGCCCTAACTATTCGATCTGGTGGAACAACGCCGTAGGGTGTAGCCTATGTTGCCCGGAACGTAGAAATGACCATAACTTTCACACCGGTAGCAATTATTCGTTTTACACGATGGAAAAACTGTTCTATTTATTTTGTATGTTATGCTTCGGGCAATGATTTCTAAGGCCCTAACTATTCAATCTGTAGGAGCAACGCCCTAGGGTGTAGCCTAGGATGCCCGGAACGTAGAAATGACCATAACTTTCACACTTGTTGCTGTTATTCGTTCTATACGATGGAAAAACTGTTATATTTATATTGTATCTTATGCTGCTGACGTTGACTTCTTAGGCCCTAACAATTCGATATGGTGGAACAACGCTCTAGAGTGAAGCCTAGGTTGCCTGGAACGTACAAATGACCATCACTTTCACACGGGTTGCAATTATTCCTGTTATAGGATGGAAAGACTGTTGTATTTTTATTGTATTTTATGCTTCAGGCGTTGACTTCTGAGGCCGCAGCTATTCGATGAGGTAGAAGAACGCCATAGAGTGAAGCGTAGGTTGCCCGGAACGTAGAAATGACCATAACTTTCATACTGGTTGCAATTATTCGTTTTATATGATGGAAGAACTGTTGTATTTATATTGTATTTTATGCTGCTGGCGTTCACTTCTTAGGCCCTAACTATTCGATCTGGTGGAGCAACGCCCTAGAGTGAAGCCTATGTTGCCCGGAACGTAGAAATGATAATCACTTTCAAACTGGTTGCAATTATTCCGGTTATATGGTGGAAAAACTGTTGTATTTTTATTGCATTTTATGCTTCGGGCATTGACTTCTAAGGCCGTAACTATTCTATCTGTTGGAGCAACGCCCTAGGGTGTAGTCTAGGTTGCCCGGAAAGTAGAAATGACCACAACTTTCGTACTGGTTGCAATTACTCGTTTTATATGATGGAAAAACTGTTGTATTTATATTGTATCTTATGCTTCTGACGTTGACTTCTTAGGCCCTAACAATTCGATCTGGTGGAACAACGCCCTAGAGTGAAGCCTAGGTTGCCTGGAACGTACAAATGACCATCACTTTCACACGGGTTGCAATTATTCCTGTTACAGGATGGAAAGACTGTTGTATTTTTATTGTATTTTATGCTTCAGGCGTTGACTTCTGAGGCCGCAAATATTCGATGTGGTGGAAGAACGCCATAGAGTGAATCGTAGGTTGCCCGGAACGTAGAAATGACCATAAGTTTCATACTGGTTGCAATTACTCGTTTTATACGATGGAAAAACTGTTGTATTTATATTGTATTTTATGCTTCTGGCGCTGACTTCTAAGGCATTAACTATTCGGTCTGGTGGAGCAACGCCCTAGAGTGAAGCTTAGGTTGCCCGGAACGTAGAATTGTCCATCACTTTCAAACTGGTTGCAATTATTCCTGTTATATGATGGAAACATTGTTGTATTTTGATTGCATTATATGGTTCGGGCGAAGGCTTCTAGGGCCCTAACTATTCAATCTGTTGGAGCAACGCCCTACGGTGAAGCCTAGGATGCTCGGAAAGTAGAAATGACCATAAGCTTCATACTGGTTGCAAGTATTCGTGTTATACGATGGAAAAACTGTTGTATTTATATTGTATTTTATGCTTCTGGCGTTGACTTCTAAGGCACTAACTATTCGATCTGGTGGAGCAACGCCCTAGAGTGAAGCCTAGGTTGCCCGGAACGTAGAATTGGCCAACACTTCCAAACTGGTTGCAATTATTCCTGTTATATGATGGAAACACTGTTTTATTTTTATTGCATTTTATGCTTCGGGCGTTGACTTCTAAGGCCCTAACTATTCAATCTGTTAAAGCAACGCCCTAGGGTGAAGCCTAGGTTGCCCGGAACGTAGAAATGGCCATAACTTTCATACTGCTTGCAATTATTCGTTTTATACGATGGAAAAACTGTTGTACTTATATTGTATTTTACACTTCGGGCGTTGACTTCTAAGGCCCTAACTATTCAATCTGTTGGATCAACGCCCTAGAGTGAAGCCAAGGTTGCTCGGAATGTAGAAACGACCATAACATTCACACTGGTTGAAATTATTCGTTTTATACGATGGAAAAGCTGTTGTATTTTGTATCGTATTTTATGCTTCGGGCGTTTACTTCTAAGGCCCTCACTATTCGATCTGGTGGTGCAACGCCCTAGAGTGAAACCTAGGTTGCCCGGAACGTAGAAATAACCACTACTTTCATACTTGTTGCAATTATTCGTTTTATACGATGGAAAAACTGTTGTATTTATGTTGTTTTTTATGCTTCTGGCGTTGACTTCTAAGGCCCTAACTATTCAATCTGTTGGAGCAACGCCCTAGCGTGTAGCCTAGGTTGCCCGGAAAGTAGAAATGTCCACAACTTTCATACTGGTTGCAATTACTCGTTTTATATGATGGAAAAACTGTTATATTTATATTGTACTTTATGCTTCTGGCGTTCACTTCTTAGGCCCTAACTATTCGATCTGGTGGAGCAACGCCCTAGAGTGAAGCCGAGGTTGCCCGGAACGTAGAAATGACCATCACTTTCAAACTGGTTGGAATTATTCCTGTTATATGATGGAAAAACTGTTGTATTTTTATTGCATTTTGTGCTTCGGGCATTGACTTCTAAGGCCCTAACTGTTCTATCTGGTGTATCAACGCCCTAGAGTGATGCCTAGGTTGTTCGGAATGTAAAAATGACTATAACATTCACACTGGTTGAAATTATTCGATTTATACGATGGAAAAACTGTTATATTTAAATTGTATTTTATGCTTCTGGCGTTGACCTCTAAGGCCCTAACTATTCTATCTGGTGTATCAACGCCCTATAGTGAAGCCTAGGTTGCTCGGAATGTAAAAATGACCATAACATTCACACTGGTTGAAATTATTCGTTTTATACGATGGAAAAACTATTACATTTAAATTGTATTTTATGCTTCTGGCGTTGATTTCTTAGGCCCTAACTATTCAATCAGGTGGAACAACACCCTAGAGTGAGGCTTAGGTTGCCCGGAACGTAGAAATGACCATCACTTCCATACTGGTAGCTATCATTCGTTTTATACGATGGAAAAAGTGTTGTATTTGTATTGTATTTTATACTTCTGGCGTTGACTTCTAAGGCACATACTATTCGATCTGGTCGAGCAATGCCCTAGAGTGAAACCTATGTTGCCCGGAACGTAGAAATGACCACAACTTTCATACTGGTTGCAATTACTCGTTTTATATGATGGAAAAACTGTTGTATTTATACTGTATTTAATGCTTCTGGCGTTCACTTCTTAGGCCCTAACTATTCGATCTGGTGGAACAACGCCCTAGGGTGAAGCCTAGGTTGCCCGGAACGTAGAAATGACCATAACTTTTAGACTGGTAGCAATTATTCGTTTTATACAATGGAAAAACTGTTGTACTTATTTTGTATTTTATGCTTCGGGCGTTGACTTCTAAGGCCCTAACTGTTTGATCTGGTGGAGCAACGCCCTAGAGTAAAGCCTAGGATGCCCGGAACGTAGAAATGACCATAACTTTCACACTTGTTGCTATTATTCGTTCTATACGATGGAAAAACTGTTATATTTATATTGTATCTTATGCTTCTGACGTTGACTTCTTAGGCCCTAACAATTCGATATGGTGGAACAACGCTCTAGAGTGAAGCCTAGGTTGCCTGGAACGTACAAATGACCATCACTTTCACACGGGTTGCAATTATTCCTGTTATAGGATGGAAAGACTGTTGTATTTTTATTGTATTTTATGCTTCAGGCGTTGACTTCTGAGGCCGCAGCTATTCGATGTGGTGGAAGAACGCCATAGAGTGAAGCGTAGGTTGCCCGGAACGTAGAAATGACCATAACTTTCGTACTGGTTGCAATTATTCGTTTTATATGATGGAAGAACTGTTGTATTTATATTGTATTTTATGCTGCTGGCGTTCACTTCTTAGGCCCTAACTATTCGATCTGGTGGAGCAACGCCCTAGAGTGAAGCCTAGGTTGCCCGGAACGTAGAAATGATAATCACTTTCAAACTGGTTGCAATTATTCCGGTTATATGGTGGAAAAACTGTTGTATTTTTATTGCATTTTATGCTTCGGGCATTGACTTCTAAGGCCGTAACTATTCCATCTGTTGGAGCAACGCCCTAGGGTGTAGTCTAGGTTGCCCGGAAAGTAGAAATGACAACAACTTTCATACTGGTTGCAATTACTCGTTTTATATGATGGAAAAACTGTTGTATTTATATTGTAGCTTATGCTTCTGACGTTGACTTCTTAGGCACTAACAATTCGATCTGGTGGAACAACGCCCTAGAGTGAAGCCTAGGTTGCCTGGAACGTACAAATGACCATCACTTTCACACGGGTTGCAATTATTCCTGTTACAGGATGGAAAGACTGTTGTATTTTTATTGTATTTTATGCTTCAGGCGTTGACTTCTGAGGCCGCAGCTATTCGATGTGGTGGAAGAACGCCATAGAGTGAATCGTAGGTTGCCCGGAACGTAGAAATGACCGTAACTTTCATACTGGTTGCAATTATTCGTTTTATATGATGGAAGAACTGTTGTATTTATATTGTATTTTATGCTCCTGGCGTTCACTTCTTAGGCCCTAACTATTCGATCTGCTGGAGCAACGCCCTAGAGTGAAGCCTAGGTTGCCCGGAACGTAGAAATGACAATCACTTTCAAACTGGTTGCAATTATTCCGGTTATATGGTGGAAAAACTGTTGTATTTTTATTGCATTTTATGCTTCGGGCATTGACTTCTAAGGCCGTAACTATTCAATCTGTTGGAGCAACGCCCTAGGGTGTAGCCTAGGTTGCCCGGAATGTAGAAACGACCATAACATTCACACTGGTTGAAATTATTCGTTTTATGCGATGGAAAAGCTGTTGTATTTTGTATCGTATTTTATGCTTCGGGCGTTTACTTCTAAGGCCCTCACTATTCGATCTGGTGGTGCAACGCCCTAGAGTGAAACCTAGGTTGCCCGGAACGTAGAAATAACCACTACTTTCATACTTGTTGCAATTATTCGTTTTATACGATGGAAAAACTGTTGTATTTATGTTGTTTTTTATGCTTCTGGCGTTGACTTCTAAGGCCCTAACTATTCAATCTGTTGGAGCAACGCCCTAGCGTGTAGCCTAGGTTGCCCGGAAAGTAGAAATGTCCACAACTTTCATACTGGTTGCAATTACTCGTTTTATATGATGGAAAAACTGTTATATTTATATTGTACTTTATGATTCTGGCGTTCACTTCTTAGGCCCTAACTATTCGATCTGGTGGAGCAACGCCCTAGAGTGAAGCCGAGGTTGCCCGGAACGTAGAAATGACCATCACTTTCAAACTGGTTGGAATTATTCCTGTTATATGATGGAAAAACTGTTGTATTTTTATTGCATTTTGTGCTTCGGGCATTGACTTCTAAGGCCCTAACTATTCTATCTGGTGTATCAACGCCCTAGAGTGATGCCTAGGTTGTTCGGAATGTAAAAATGACTATAACATTCACACTGGTTGAAATTATTCGATTTATACGATGGAAAAACTGTTATATTTAAATTGTATTTTATGCTTCTGGCGTTGACCTCTAAGGCCCAAACTATTCTATCTGGTGTATCAACGCCCTATAGTGAAGCCTAGGTTGCTCGGAATGTAAAAATGACCATAACATTCACACTGGTTGAAATTATTCGTTTTATACGATGGAAAAACTATTACATTTAAATTGTATTTTATGCTTCTGGCGTTGATTTCTTAGGCCCTAACTATTCAATCAGGTGGAACAACACCCTAGAGTGACGCCTAGGTTGCCCGGAACGTAGAAATGACCATCACTTCCATACTGGTAGCTATCATTCGTTTTATACGATGGAAAAAGTGTTGTATTTGTATTGTATTTTATGCTTCTGGCGTTGACTTCTAAGGCACATACTATTCGATCTGGTCGAGCAATGCCCTAGAGTGAAACCTATGTTGCCCGGAACGTAGAAATGACCACAACTTTCATACTGGTTGCAATTACTCGTTTTATATGATGGAAAAACTGTTGTATTTATACTGTATTTAATGCTTCTGGCGTTCACTTCTTAGGCCCTAACTATTCGATCTGGTGGAACAACGCCCTAGGGTGAAGCCTAGGTTGCCCGGAACGTAGAAATGACCATAACTTTTAGACTGGTAGCAATTATTCGTTTTATACAATGGAAAAACTGTTGTACTTATTTTGTATTTTATGCTTCGGGCGTTGACTTCTAAGGCCCTAACTGTTTGATCTGGTGGAGCAACGCCCTAGAGTAAAGCCTAGGATGCCCGGAACGTAGAAATGACCATAACTTTCACACTTGTTGCTATTATTCGTTCTATACGATGGAAAAACTGTTATATTTATATTGTATCTTATGCTTCTGACGTTGACTTCTTAGGCCCTAACAATTCGATATGGTGGAACAACGCTCTAGAGTGAAGCCTAGGTTGCCTGGAACGTACAAATGACCATCACTTTCACACGGGTTGCAATTATTCCTGTTATAGGATGGAAAGACTGTTGTATTTTTATTGTATTTTATGCTTCAGGCGTTGACTTCTGAGGCCGCAGCTATTCGATGTGGTGGAAGAACGCCATAGAGTGAAGCGTAGGTTGCCCGGAACGTAGAAATGACCATAACTTTCATACTGGTTGCAATTACTCGTTTTATATGATGGAAAAACTGTTGTATTTATATTGTATCTTATGCTTCTGACGTTGACTTCTTAGGCCCTAACAATTCGATCTGGTGGAACAACGCCCTAGAGTGAAGCCTAGGTTGCCTGGAACGTACAAATGACCATCACTTTCACACGGGTTGCAATTATTCCTGTTACAGGATGGAAAGACTGTTGTATTTTTATTGTATTTTATGCTTCAGGCGTTGACTTCTGAGGCCGCAAATATTCGATGTGGTGGAAGAACGCCATAGAGTGAATCGTAGGTTGCCCGGAACGTAGAAATGACCATAACTTTCATACTGGTTGCAATTATTCGTTTTATATGATGGAAGAACTGTTGTATTTATATTGTATTTTATGCTGCTGGCGTTCACTTCTTAGGCCCTAACTATTCGATCTGGTGGAGCAACGCCCTAGAGTGAAGCCTAGGTTGCCCGGAACGTAGAAATGACAATCACTTTCAAACTGGTTGCAATTATTCCGGTTATATGGTGGAAAAACTGTTGTATTTTTATTGCATTTTATGCTTCGGGCATTGACTTCTAAGGCCGTAACTATTCAATCTGTTGGAGCAACGCCCTAGGGTGTAGCCTAGGTTGCCCGGAAAGTAGAAATGACCACAACTTTCATACTGGTTGCAATTACTCGTTTTATATGATGGAAAAACTGTTGTATTTATATTGTATTTTATGCTTCTGGCGTTCACTTCTTAGGCCCTAACTATTCGATCTTGTGGAACAACGCCCTAGGGTGAAGCCTAGGTTGCCCGGAACGTAGAAATGGCCATAACTTTCATACTGCTTGCAATTATTCGTTTTATACGATGGAAAAACTGTTGTACTTATATTGTATTTTATACTTCGGGCGTTGACTTCTAAGGCCCTAACTATTCAATCTGTTGGATCAACGCCCTAGAGTGAAGCCAAGGTTGCTCGGAATGTAGAAACGACCATAACATTCACACTGGTTGAAATTATTCGTTTTATACGATGGAAAAGCTGTTGTATTTTGTATCGTATTTTATGCTTCGGGCGTTTACTTCTAAGGCCCTCACTATTCGATCTGGTGGTGCAACGCCCTAGAGTGAAACCTAGGTTGCCCGGAACGTAGAAATAACCACTACTTACATACTTGTTGCAATTATTCGTTTTATACGATGGAAAAACTGTTGTATTTATGTTGTTTTTTATGCTTCTGGCGTTGACTTCTAAGGCCCTAACTATTCAATCTGTTGGAGCAACGCCATAGCGTGTAGCCTAGGTTGCCCGGAAAGTAGAAATGTCCACAACTTTCATACTGGTTGCAATTACTCGTTTTATATGATGGAAAAACTGTTATATTTATATTGTACTTTATGCTTCTGGCGTTCACTTCTTAGGCCCTAACTATTCGATCTGGTGGAGCAACGCCCTAGAGTGAAGCCGAGGTTGCCCGGAACGTAGAAATGACCATCACTTTCAAACTGGTTGGAATTGTTCCTGTTATATGATGGAAAAACTGTTGTATTTTTATTGCATTTTGTGCTTCGGGCATTGGCTTCTAAGGCCCTAACTATTCTATCTGGTGTATCAACGCCCTAGAGTGATGCCTAGGTTGTTCGGAATGTAAAAATGACTATAACATTCACACTGGTTGAAATTATTCGATTTATACGATGGAAAAACTGTTATATTTAAATTGTATTTTATGCTTCTGGCGTTGACCTCTAAGGCCCTAACTATTCTATCTGGTGTATCAACGCCCTATAGTGAAGCCTAGGTTGCTCGGAATGTAAAAATGACCATAACATTCACACTGGTTGAAATTATTCGTTTTATACGATGGAAAAACTATTACATTTAAATTGTATTTTATGCTTCTGGCGTTGATTTCTTAGGCCCTAACTATTCAATCAGGTGGAACAACACCCTAGAGTGAGGCCTAGGTTGCCCGGAACGTAGAAATGACCATCACTTCCATACTGGTAGCTATCATTCGTTTTATACGATGGAAAAAGTGTTGTATTTGTATTGTATTTTATACTTCTGGCGTTGACTTCTAAGGCACATACTATTCGATCTGGTCGAGCAATGCCCTAGAGTGAAACCTATGTTGCCCGGAACGTAGAAATGACCACAACTTTCATACTGGTTGCAATTACTCGTTTTATATGATGGAAAAACTGTTGTATTTATACTGTATTTAATGCTTCTGGCGTTCACTTCTTAGGCCCTAACTATTCGATCTGGTGGAACAACGCCCTAGGGTGAAGCCTAGGTTGCCCGGAACGTAGAAATGACCATAACTTTTAGACTGGTAGCAATTATTCGTTTTATACAATGGAAAAACTGTTGTACTTATTTTGTATTTTATGCTTCGGGCGTTGACTTCTAAGGCCCTAACTGTTTGATCTGGTGGAGCAACGCCCTAGAGTAAAGTCTAGGATGCCCGGAACGTAGAAATGACCATAACTTTCACACTTGTTGCTATTATTCGTTCTATACGATGGAAAAACTGTTATATTTATATTGTATCTTATGCTCCTGACGTTGACTTCTTAGGCCCTAACAATTCGATATGGTGGAACAACGCTCTAGAGTGAAGCCTAGGTTGCCTGGAACGTACAAATGACCATCACTTTCACACGGGTTGCAATTATTCCTGTTATAGGATGGAAAGACTGTTGTATTTTTATTGTATTTTATGCTTCAGGCGTTGACTTCTGAGGCCGCAGCTATTCGATGTGGTGGAAGAACGCCATAGAGTGAAGCGTAGGTTGCCCGGAACGTAGAAATGACCATAACTTTCATACTGGTTGCAATTATTCGTTTTATATGATGGAAGAACTGTTGTATTTATATTGTATTTTATGCTGCTGGCGTTCACTTCTTAGGCCCTAACTATTCGATCTGATGGAGCAACGCCCTAGAGTGAAGCCTAGGTTGCGCGGAACGTAGAAATGATAATCACTTTCAAACTGGTTGCAATTATTCCGGTTATATGGTGGAAAAACTGTTGTATTTTTATTGCATTTTATGCTTCGGGCATTGACTTCTAAGGCCGTAACTATTCTATCTGTTGGAGCAACGCCCTAGGGTGTAGTCTAGGTTGCCCGGAAAGTAGAAATGACCACAACTTTCATACTGGTTGCAATTACTCGTTTTATATGATGGAAAAACTGTTGTATTTATATTGTATCTTATGCTTCTGACGTTGACTTCTTAGGCCCTAACAATTCGATCTGGTGGAACAACGCCCTAGAGTGAAGCCGAGGTTGCCCGGAACGTAGAAATGACCATCACTTTCAAACTGGTTGGAATTATTCCTGTTATATGATGGAAAAACTGTTGTATTTTTATTGCATTTTGTGCTTCGGGCATTGACTTCTAAGGCCCTAACTATTCTATCTGGTGTATCAACGCCCTAGAGTGATGCCTAGGTTGTTCGGAATGTAAAAATGACTATAACATTCACACTGGTTGAAATTATTCGATTTATACGATGGAAAAACTGTTATATTTAAATTGTATTTTATGCTTCTGGCGTTGACCTCTAAGGCCCAAACTATTCTATCTGGTGTATCAACGCCCTATAGTGAAGCCTAGGTTGCTCGGAATGTAAAAATGACCATAACATTCACACTGGTTGAAATTATTCGTTTTATACGATGGAAAAACTATTACATTTAAATTGTATTTTATGCTTCTGGCGTTGATTTCTTAGGCCCTAACTATTCAATCAGGTGGAACAACACCCTAGAGTGACGCCTAGGTTGCCCGGAGCGTAGAAATGACCATCACTTCCATACTGGTAGCTATCATTCGTTTTATACGATGGAAAAAGTGTTGTATTTGTATTGTATTTTATGCTTCTGGCGTTGACTTCTAAGGCACATACTATTCGATCTGGTCGAGCAATGCCCTAGAGTGAAACCTATGTTGCCCGGAACGTAGAAATGACCACAACTTTCATACTGGTTGCAATTACTCGTTTTATATGATGGAAAAACTGTTGTATTTATACTGTATTTAATGCTTCTGGCGTTCACTTCTTAGGCCCTAACTATTCGATCTGGTGGAACAACGCCCTAGGGTGAAGCCTAGGTTGCCCGGAACGTAGAAATGACCATAACTTTTAGACTGGTAGCAATTATTCGTTTTATACAATGGAAAAACTGTTGTACTTATTTTGTATTTTATGCTTCGGGCGTTGACTTCTAAGGCCCTAACTGTTTGATCTGGTGGAGCAACGCCCTAGAGTAAAGCCTAGGATGCCCGGAACGTAGAAATGACCATAACTTTCACACTTGTTGCTATTATTCGTTCTATACGATGGAAAAACTGTTATATTTATATTGTATCTTATGCTTCTGACGTTGACTTCTTAGGCCCTAACAATTCGATATGGTGGAACAACGCTCTAGAGTGAAGCCTAGGTTGCCTGGAACGTACAAATGACCATCACTTTCACACGGGTTGCAATTATTCCTGTTATAGGATGGAAAGACTGTTGTATTTTTATTGTATTTTATGCTTCAGGCGTTGACTTCTGAGGCCGCAGCTATTCGATGTGGTGGAAGAACGCCATAGAGTGAAGCGTAGGTTGCCCGGAACGTAGAAATGACCATAACTTTCATACTGGTTGCAATTATTCGTTTTATATGATGGAAGAACTGTTGTATTTATATTGTATTTTATGCTGCTGGCGTTCACTTCTTAGGCCCTAACTATTCGATCTGGTGGAGCAACGCCCTAGAGTGAAGCCTAGGTTGCCCGGAACGTAGAAATGATAATCACTTTCAAACTGGTTGCAATTATTCCGGTTATATGGTGGAAAAACTGTTGTATTTTTATTGCATTTTATGCTTCGGGCATTGACTTCTAAGGCCGTAACTATTCTATCTGTTGGAGCAACGCCCTAGGGTGTAGCCTAGGTTGCCCGGAAAGTAGAAATGACCACAACTTTCATACTGGTTGCAATTACTCGTTTTATATGATGGAAAAACTGTTGTATTTATATTGTATCTTATGCTTCTGACGTTGACTTCTTAGGCCCTAACAATTCGATCTGGTGGAACAACGCCCTAGAGTGAAGCCTAGGTTGCCTGGAACGTACAAATGACCATCACTTTCACACGGGTTGCAATTATTCCTGTTACAGGATGGAAAGACTGTTGTATTTTTATTGTATTTTATGCTTCAGGCGTTGACTTCTGAGGCCGCAGCTACTCGATGTGGTGGAAGAACGCCATAGAGTGAATCGTAGGTTGCCCGGAACGTAGAAATGACCATAACTTTCATACTGGTTGCAATTATTCGTTTTATATGATGGAAGAACTGTTGTATTTATATTGTATTTTATGCTGCTGGCGTTCACTTCTTAGGCCCTAACTATTCGATCTGGTGGAGCAACGCCCTAGAGTGAAGCCTAGGTTGCCCGGAACGTAGAAATGACAATCACTTTCAAACTGGTTGCAATTATTCCGGTTATATGGTGGAAAAACTGTTGTATTTTTATTGCATTTTATGCTTCGGGCATTGACTTCTAAGGCCGTAACTATTCAATCTGTTGGAGCAACGCCCTAGGGTGTAGCCTAGGTTGCCCGGAATGTAGAAACGACCATAACATTCACACTGGTTGAAATTATTCGTTTTATACGATGGAAAAGCTGTTGTATTTTGTATCGTATTTTATGCTTCGGGCGTTTACTTCTAAGGCCCTCACTATTCGATCTGGTGGTGCAACGCCCTAGAGTGAAACCTAGGTTGCCCGGAACGTAGAAATAACCACTACTTTCATACTTGTTGCAATTATTCGTTTTATACGATGGAAAAACTGTTGTATTTATGTTGTTTTTTATGCTTCTGGCGTTGACTTCTAAGGCCCTAACTATTCAATCTGTTGGAGCAACGCCCTAGCGTGTAGCCTAGGTTGCCCGGAAAGTAGAAATGTCCACAACTTTCATACTGGTTGCAATTACTCGTTTTATATGATGGAAAAACTGTTATATTTATATTGTACTTTATGCTTCTGGCGTTCACTTCTTAGGCCCTAACTATTCGATCTGGTGGAGCAACGCCCTAGAGTGAAGCCGAGGTTGCCCGGAACGTAGAAATGACCATCACTTTCAAACTGGTTGGAATTATTCCTGTTATATGATGGAAAAACTGTTGTATTTTTATTGCATTTTGTGCTTCGGGCATTGACTTCTAAGGCCCTAACTATTCTATCTGGTGTATCAACGCCCTAGAGTGATGCCTAGGTTGTTCGGAATGTAAAAATGACTATAACATCCACACTGGTTGAAATTATTCGATTTATACGATGGAAAAACTGTTATATTTAAATTGTATTTTATGCATCTGGCGTTGACCTCTAAGGCCCAAACTATTCTATCTGGTGTATCAACGCCCTATAGTGAAGCCTAGGTTGCTCGGAATGTAAAAATGACCATAACATTCACACTGGTTGAAATTATTCGTTTTATACGATGGAAAAACTATTACATTTAAATTGTATTTTATGCTTCTGGCGTTGATTTCTTAGGCCCTAACTATTCAATCAGGTGGAACAACACCCTAGAGTGACGCCTAGGTTGCCCGGAACGTAGAAATGACCATCACTTCCATACTGGTAGCTATCATTCGTTTTATACGATGGAAAAAGTGTTGTATTTGTATTGTATTTTATGCTTCTGGCGTTGACTTCTAAGGCACATACTATTCGATCTGGTCGAG
The DNA here is from genome assembly GCF_051401765.1 of Calliopsis andreniformis. Taxonomy (NCBI): domain Eukaryota; kingdom Metazoa; phylum Arthropoda; class Insecta; order Hymenoptera; family Andrenidae; genus Calliopsis; species Calliopsis andreniformis. The sequence goes on from NC_135072.1 coordinate 10,520,578, forward strand.
CAATGCCCTAGAGTGAAACCTATGTTGCCCGGAACGTAGAAATGACCACAACTTTCATACTGGTTGCAATTACTCGTTTTATATGATGGAAAAACTGTTGTATTTATACTGTATTTAATGCTTCTGGCGTTCACTTCTTAGGCCCTAACTATTCGATCTGGTGGAACAACGCCCTAGGGTGAAGCCTAGGTTGCCCGGAACGTAGAAATGACCATAACTTTTAGACTGGTAGCAATTATTCGTTTTATACAATGGAAAAACTGTTGTACTTATTTTGTATTTTATGCTTCGGGCGTTGACTTCTAAGGCCCTAACTGTTTGATCTGGTGGAGCAACGCCCTAGAGTAAAGCCTAGGATGCCCGGAACGTAGTAATGACCATAACTTTCACACTTGTTGCTATTATTCGTTCTATACGATGGAAAAACTGTTATATTTATATTGTATCTTATGCTTCTGACGTTGACTTCTTAGGCCCTAACAATTCGATATGGTGGAACAACGCTCTAGAGTGAAGCCTAGGTTGCCTGGAACGTACAAATGACCATCACTTTCACACGGGTTACAATTATTCCTGTTATAGGATGGAAAGACTGTTGTATTTTTATTGTATTTTATGCTTCAGGCGTTGACTTCTGAGGCCGCAGCTATTCGATGTGGTGGAAGAACGCCATAGAGTGAAGCGTAGGTTGCCCGGAACGTAGAAATGACCATAACTTTCATACTGGTTGCAATTATTCGTTTTATATGATGGAAGAACTGTTGTATTTATATTGTATTTTATGCTGCTGGCGTTCACTTCTTAGGCCCTAACTATTCGATCTGGTGGAGCAACGCCCTAGAGTGAAGCCTAGGTTGCCCGGAACGTAGAAATGACAATCACTTTCAAACTGGTTGCAATTATTCCGGTTATATGGTGGAAAAACTGTTGTATTTTTATTGCATTTTATGCTTCGGGCATTGACTTCTAAGGCCGTAACTATTCTATCTGTTGGAGCAACGCCCTAGGGTGTAGTCTAGGTTGCCCGGAAAGTAGAAATGACCACAACTTTCATACTGGTTGCAATTATTCCTGTTACAGGATGGAAAGACTGTTGTATTTTTATTGTATTTTATGCTTCAGGCGTTGACTTCTGAGGCCGCAGCTATTCGGTGTGGTGGAAGAACGCCATAGAGTGAATCGTAGGTTGCCCGGAACGTAGAAATGACCATAACTTTCATACTGGTTGCAATTATTCGTTTTATATGATGGAAGAACTGTTGTATTTATATTGTATTTTATGCTGCTGGCGTTCACTTCTTAGGCCCTAACTATTCGATCTGGTGGAGCAACGCCCTAGAGTGAAGCCTAGGTTGCCCGGAACGTAGAAATGACAATCACTTTCAAACTGGTTGCAATTATTCCGGTTATATGGTGGAAAAACTGTTGTATTTTTATTGCATTTTATGCTTCGGGCATTGACTTCTAAGGCCGTAACTATTCAATCTGTTGGAGCAACGCCCTAGGGTGTAGCCTAGGTTGCCCGGAAAGTAGAAATGACCACAACTTTCATACTGGTTGCAATTACTCGTTTTATATGATGGAAAAACTGTTGTATTTATATTGTATTTTATGCTTCTGGCGTTCACTTCTTAGGCCCTAACTATTCGATCTTGTGGAACAACGCCCTAGGGTGAAGCCTAGGTTGCCCGGAACGTAGAAATGGCCATAACTTTCATACTGCTTGCAATTATTCGTTTTATACGATGGAAAAACTGTTGTACTTATATTGTATTTTATACTTCGGGCGTTGACTTCTAAGGCCCTAACTATTCAATCTGTTGGATCAACGCCCTAGAGTGAAGCCAAGGTTGCTCGCAATGTAGAAACGACCATAACATTCACACTGGTTGAAATTATTCGTTTTATACGATGGAAAAGCTGTTGTATTTATATTGTATATTATGCTGCTGGCGCTCACTTCTTAGGCCCTAACTATTCGATCTGGTGGAACAACGCCCTGGGGTGAAGCCTAGGTTGCCGGGAACGTAGAAATGACCATAACTTTCACACTGGTCACTATTATTCGTTTTATACGATGGAGAAACTGTTATATTTATATTGTATTTTATGCTTCTGGCGTTGCCTTCTTAGGCCCTAACAATTCGATCTGGTGGAACGACGCCCTAGAGTGAAGCCTAGGTTGCCTCGAACGTACAAATGACCATCACTTTCACACGGGTTGCAATTATTCCTGTTATAGGATGGAAAGACTGTTGTATTCTTATTGTATTTTATGCTTCAGGCGTTGACTTCTGAGGCCGTAGCTATTTGATGTGGTGGAAGAACGCCATAGAGTGAAGCCTAGGTTGCCCGGAACGTAGAAATGACCATAACTTTCATACTGGTTGCAATTATTCGCTTTATATGATGGAAGAACTGTTGTAATTATATTGTATTTTATGCTGCTGGCGTTCACTTCTTAGGCCCTAACTATTGGATCTGGAGGAACAACGCCCTGGGGTGAAGCCTAGGTTGCCCGGAACGTAGAAATGACCATAGCTTTCACACTGGTTGCTATTATTCGTTTTATACGATGGAAAAACTGTTATATTTATATTGTATTTTATGCTTCTGGCGTTGCCATCTTAGGCCCTAACTATTCAATCTGGTGGAACAACGCCCTAGAGTGAAGCCTAGATTACACGGAACGTAGAAATGACCAGTACTTTCACACTGTTTGCAATTATTCATTTTATACGATGGAAAAGCTGTTGTATTGATATTGTATTTTATGCTTCTGGCGTTGACTTCTAAGGCCGTAGCTATTAGCTGTGGTGGAGCAACGCCCTACAGTGACGCCTAGGTTGCCCGGAACGTAGAAATGACCATTAATTTCACAATGTTTGCAATTATTCATTTTATACAATGGAAGAACGGTTGTACCTATATTGTGTTTTATTCTTCTGGCGTTGAGTTCCAAGTCCCTAGGTATTCGATCTGGTGGAGCAACGCCCTAGAGTGAAACCTAGGTTGCACGGAAAGTAGAAATGACCACAACTTTCATACTGGTTGCAATTACTCGTTTTATATGATGGAAAAACTGTTGTATTTATTTTGTATTTTATGCTTCGGGCGTTGACTTCTAAGGCCCTAACTGTTTGATCTGGTGGAGCAACGCCCTAGAGTAAAGCCTTGGTTGCCCGGAACGTAGAAATGACCATAACTTTCACACTGGTTGCTATTATTCGTTCTATACGATGGAAAAACTGTTATATTTATATCGTATCTTATGCTTCTGGCGTTGACTTCTTAGGCCCTAACAATTCGATCTGGCGGAACAACGCCCTAGAGTGAAGCCTAGGTTGCCTGGAACGTACAAATGACCATCACTTTCACACGGGTTGCAATTATTCCTGTTATAGGATGGAAAGACTGTTGTATTCTTATTGTATTTTATGCTTCAGGCGTTGACTTCTGAGGCCGTAGCTATTTGATGTGGTAGAAGAACGCCATAGAGTGAAGCCTAGGTTGCCCGGAACGTAGAAATGACCATAACTTTCATACTGGTTGCAATTATTCGTTTTATACGATGGAAAAACTGTTGTACTTATATTGTATTTTATACTTCGGGCGTTGACTTCTAAGGCCCTAACTATTCAATCTGTTGGATCAACGCCCTAGAGTGAAGCCAAGGTTGCTCGGAATGTAGAAACGACCATAACATTCACACTGGTTGAAATTATTCGTTTTATACGATGGAAAAGCTGTTGTATTTATATTGTATATTATGCTGCTGGCGTTCACTTCTTAGGCCCTAACTATTCGATCTGGTGGAACAACGCCCTGGGGTGAAGCCTAGGTTGCCGGGAACGTAGAAATGACCATAACTTTCACACTGGTCGCTATTATTCGTTTTATACGATGGAGAAACTGTTATATTTATATTGTATTTTATGCTTCTGGCGTTGCCTTCTTAGGCCCTAGATGTTCGATCTGGTGGAACAACGCCCTAGAGAGAAGCCTAGGTTGCCCGGAACGTAGAAATGACCATATCTTTCACACTGGTTGCTATTATTCGTTCTATACGATGGAAAAACTGTTATATTTATATTGTATCTGATGCTTCTGGCGTTGACTTCTTAGGCCCTAACAATTCGATCTGGTGGAACGGCGCCCTAGAGTGAAGCCTAGGTTGCCTGGAACGTACAAATGACCATCACTTTCACACGGGTTGCAATTATTCCTGTTATAGGATGGAAAGACTGTTGTATTCTTATTGTATTTTATGCTTCAGGCGCTGACTTCTGAGGCCGTAGCTATTTGATGTGGTGGAAGAACGCCATAGAGTGAAGCCTAGGTTGCCCGGAACGTAGAAATGACCATAACTTTCATACTGGTTGCAATTATTCGCTTTATATGATGGAAGAACTGTTGTAATTATATTGTATTTTATGCTGCTGGCGTTCACTTCTTAGGCCCTAACTATTGGATCTGGAGGAACAACGCCCTGGGGTGAAGCCTAGGTTGCCCGGAACGTAGAAATGACCATAGCTTTCACACTGGTTGCTATTATTCGTTTTATACGATGGAAAAACTGTTATATTTATATTGTATTTTATGCTTCTGGCGTTGCCATCTTAGGCCCTAACTATTCAATCTGGTGGAACAACGCCCTAGAGTGAAGCCTAGATTACACGGAACGTAGAAATGACCAGTACTTTCACACTGTTTGCAATTATTCATTTTATACGATGGAAAAGCTGTTGTATTGATATTGTATTTTATGCTTCTGGCGTTGACTTCTAAGGCCGTAGCTATTAGCTGTGGTGGAGCAACGCCCTACAGTGACGCCTAGGTTGCCCGGAACGTAGAAATGACCATTAATTTCACAATGTTTGCAATTATTCATTTTATACAATGGAAGAACGGTTGTACCTATATTGTGTTTTATTCTTCTGGCGTTGAGTTCCAAGTCCCTAGGTATTCGATCTGGTGGAGCAACGCCCTAGAGTGAAACCTAGGTTGCACGGAAAGTAGAAATGACCACAACTTTCATACTGGTTGCAATTACTCGTTTTATATGATGGAAAAACTGTTGTATTTATTTTGTATTTTATGCTTCGGGCGTTGACTTCTAAGGCCCTAACTGTTTGATCTGGTGGAGCAACGCCCTAGAGTAAAGCCTTGGTTGCCCGGAACGTAGAAATGACCATAACTTTCACACTGGTTGCTATTATTCGTTCTATACGATGGAAAAACTGTTATATTTATATCGTATCTTATGCTTCTGGCGTTGACTTCTTAGGCCCTAACAATTCGATCTGGCGGAACAACGCCCTAGAGTGAAGCCTAGGTTGCCTGGAACGTACAAATGACCATCACTTTCACACGGGTTGCAATTATTCCTGTTATAGGATGGAAAGACTGTTGTATTCTTATTGTATTTTATGCTTCAGGCGTTGACTTCTGAGGCCGTAGCTATTTGATGTGGTAGAAGAACGCCATAGAGTGAAGCCTAGGTTGCCCGGAACGTAGAAATGACCATAACTTTCATACTGGTTGCAATTATTCGTTTTATACGATGGAAAAACTGTTGTACTTATATTGTATTTTATACTTCGGGCGTTGACTTCTAAGGCCCTAACTATTCAATCTGTTGGATCAACGCCCTAGAGTGAAGCCAAGGTTGCTCGGAATGTAGAAACGACCATAACATTCACACTGGTTGAAATTATTCGTTTTATACGATGGAAAAGCTGTTGTATTTATATTGTATATTATGCTGCTGGCGTTCACTTCTTAGGCCCTAACTATTCGATCTGGTGGAACAACGCCCTGGGGTGAAGCCTAGGTTGCCGGGAACGTAGAAATGACCATAACTTTCACACTGGTCGCTATTATTCGTTTTATACGATGGAGAAACTGTTATATTTATATTGTATTTTATGCTTCTGGCGTTGCCTTCTTAGGCCCTAGATGTTCGATCTGGTGGAACAACGCCCTAGAGAGAAGCCTAGGTTGCCCGGAACGTAGAAATGACCATATCTTTCACACTGGTTGCTATTATTCGTTCTATACGATGAAAACTGTTATATTTATATTGTATCTGATGCTTCTGGCGTTGACTTCTTAGGCCCTAACAATTCGATCTGGTGGAACGGCGCCCTAGAGTGAAGCCTAGGTTGCCTGGAACGTACAAATGACCATCACTTTCACACGGGTTGCAATTATTCCTGTTATAGGATGGAAAGACTGTTGTATTCTTATTGTATTTTATGCTTCAGGCGCTGACTTCTGAGGCCGTAGCTATTTGATGTGGTGGAAGAACGCCATAGAGTGAAGCCTAGGTTGCCCGGAACGTAGAAATGACCATAACTTTCATACTGGTAGCAATTATTCGCTTTATATGATGGAAGAACTGTTGTAATTATATTGTATTTTATGCTGCTGGCGTTCACTTCTTTTGCCCTAACTACTGGATCTGGTGGAACAACGCCCTGGCGTGAAGCCTAGGTTGCCCGGAACGTAGAAATGACCATAACTTTCACACTGGTTGCAATTACTCGTTTTATACGATGGAAAAACTGTTATATTTATATTGTATTTTATGCTTCTGGCGTTGCCATCTTAGGCCCTAACTATTCGATCTGGTGGAACAACGCCCTAGAGTGAAGCCTAGATTACACGGAACGTAGAAATGACCAGTACTTTCACACTGTTTGCAATTATTCATTTTATACGATGGAAAAGCTGTTGTATTGATATTGTATTTTATGCTTCTGGCGTTGACTTCTAAGGCCGTAGCTATTAGCTGTGGTGGAGCAACACCCTACAGTGACGCCTAGGTTGCCCGTAACGTAGAAATGACCATGAATTTCACAATGTTTGCAATTAATCATTTTATACAATGGAAAAACGGTTGTACCTATATTGTGTTTTATTCTTCTGGCGTTGAGTTTCAAGTCCCTAGGTATTCGATCTGGTGGATCAACGCCCTAGAGTGAAGCCAAGATTGCTCGGAATGTTGAAATGACCATAACATTCACACTGGTTGAAATTATTCGTTTTATACGATGGAAAAGCTGTTGTATTTATATTGTATGTCATGCTGCTGGCGTTCACTTCTTAGGCACTAACTATTCGATCTGGTGGAGCAACGCCCTACAGTGAAGCCTATGTTGCCCGGAACGTAGATATGACCATAACCTTCACACAGGTTGCAATTACTCGTTTTATACGGTGTAAAGGCTGTTGTGTTTATTTTGTATTTTACTATTCTGGTGTTGACTTCTTAGGCCCTAACTATTCGATCTGGTGGAACAACGCCGTAGAGTGAAGCCCAGGTTGCCCGGAACGTAGAAATGACCATTACTTTCACACTGATTGCAATTATTCCTTTTATACGATGGAAAAGCTGTTCTATTTATATCGTATTTTAAGCTTCTGGCGTTGACTTCTAAGGACCTAACTATTCGATCTGGTGGAGCAACGCCCTAGAGTGAAGCCTAGGTTGCTCGAAATGTAGAAATGACCATAACTTTCACACTGGTTGCAATTATTCGTTTTATACGTTGGAAAAGCTGTTGTATTTATATCGTATTTTATGCTTCTGGCGCTGACTTCTTAGGCCCTAACTATTCCATCTGATGGAACAACTCCCTAGGGTGAAGCCTAGGTTGCCCGGAACGTAGAAATGACCATAACTTTTACACTGCTAGCATTTATTCGTTTTATACAATGGAAAAACTGTTCTATTTATTTTGCATTTTATGCTTCGGGCGTTGACTTCTAAGGCCCTAACTGATTGATCTGGAGGAGCAACGCCCTAGAGTGAAGCCTAGATTGCCCGGAACGTTGAAATGACCATAACTTTCACACTGGTTGCTCATATTCGTTTTATACGATGGAAAAACTGTTATATTTATATTGTATTTTATACTTATGGCGTTGAATTCTAAGCCCCTAACTATTCGATCTGGTGGTGCAACGCACTAGAGTGAAGCCTAGGTTGCCTGGAACGGAGTAATAACCATAACTTTCACACTGGTTGCTATTATTCGTTTTTTACGATGGAAAACCTGTTATATTTATATTGTATTTTATGCTTCTGGCGTTGACTTCTAAGCCCCCAACTATTCGATCTGGTGGAGCAACGCCCTAGAGTGAAGCCTAGGTTGCCCGGAACTTAGAGATGACCATTACTTTCACATTGGTTGCTATTATTCGTTTTATACGATGGAAAAACTGTTATACTTATATTGTATTTTATGCTTCTGGCGTTGACTTCTTAGGCCCTAACAATTCGATCTGGTGGAACAACGCCCTAGAGTGAAGCCTAGGTTGCCCGGAACGTAGGACATACCATTACCTTTACACTGGTTGCAATTATTCCTGTTATACGATGAAGAAGCTGTTGCATCTTTATTGTACTTTATGCTTCTGGCGTTGACTTCTAAGGCCCTAACTATTCGATCTGGTGGAACAACGCCGTAGGGTGTAGCCTATGTTGCCCGGAACGTAGAAATGACCATAACTTTCACACCGGTAGCAATTATTCGTTTTACACGATGGAAAAACTGTTCTATTTATTTTGTATGTTATGCTTCGGGCAATGATTTCTAAGGCCCTAACTATTCAATCTGTAGGAGCAACGCCCTAGGGTGTAGCCTAGGTAGCCCGTAAAGTAGAAATGACCATAGCTTTCATACTGGTTGCAATTGTTCGTTTTATACGATGGAAGAACTGTTATATTTATATTGTATTTTATGCTTCTGGCGTTGACTTTTTAGGCCCTACCTATTCGATCTGGTGGAACGATGCCCTAGAGTGAATCCTAGGTTGCCCGGAACGTAGAAATGACTATAACTTTCACACTGGTTGCTATTATTCGTTCTATACGATGGAAAAACTGTTATATTTATATTGTATCTTATGCTTCAGGCGTTGACTTCTTTGGCCCTAACAATTCGATCTGGTGGAACAACGCCCTAGGGTGTAGCCTAGGTTGCCCGGAAAGTAGAAATGACCATAACTTTTACACTGTTAGCAATTATTCGTTTTATACAATGGAAAAACTGTTCTATTAATTTTGTATTTTATGCTTCGGGCGTTGACTTCTAAGGCCCTAACTGTTTGATCTGGTGGAGCAACGCCCTAGAGTGAAGCCTAGGTTGCCCGGAAAGTAGAAATGACCACAACTTTCATACTGGTTGCAATTACTCGTTTTATATGATGGAAAAACTGTTGTATTTATATTGTATTTTATGCTTCTGGCGTTCACTTCTTAGGCCCTAACTATTCGATCTGGTGGAGCAACGCCCTAGAGTGAAGCCGAGGTTGCCCGGAACGTAGAAATGACCATCACTTTCAAACTGGTTGGAATTATTCCTGTTATATGATGGAAAAACTGTTGTATTTTTATTGCATTTTGTGCTTCGGGCATTGACTTCTAAGGCCCTAACTATTCTATCTGGTGTATCAACGCCCTAGAGTGAAGCCTAGGTTGCTCGGAATGTAAAAATGACCATAACATTCACACTGGTTGAAATTATTCGTTTTATACGATGGAAAAACAGTTATATTTAAATTGTATTTTATGCTTCTGGCGTTGACTTCTAAGGCCCTAACTATTCTATCTGGTGTATCAACGCCCTATAGTGGAGCCTAGGTTGCTCGGAATGTAAAAATGACCATAACATTCACACTGGTTGAAATTATTCGTTTTATACGATGGAAAAACTGTTATATTTAAATTGCATTTTATGCTTCTGGCGTTGATTTCTTAGGCCCTAGCTATTCAATCTGGTGGAACAACACCCTAGAGTGAGGCCTAGGTTGCCCGGAACGTAGAAATGACCATCACTTCCATACTGGTAGCAATCATTCGTTTTATACGATGGAAAAACTGTTGTATTTATATTGTATTTTATGCTTCTGGCGTTGACTTCTAAGGCACAAGCTATTCGATCTGCTCGAGCAATGCCCTGGAGTGAAACCTATGTTGCCCGGAACGTAGAAATGACCATCACTTTCAAACTGGTTGCAATTATTCCTGTTATATGATGGAAAAACTGTTGTATTTTTATTGCATTTTACGCTTCGGGCATTGACTTCTAAGGTCCTAACTATTCAATCTGTTGGAGCAACGCCCTGGGGTGAAGCCTAGGTTGCGCGGGAAGTAGAAATGACCATAACTTTCACACTGGTCGCTATTATTCGTTTTATACGATGGAGAAACTGTTATATTTATATTGTATTTTATGCTTCTGGCGTTGCCTTCTTAGGCCCTAGCTGTTCGATCTGGTGGAACAACGCCCTAGAGAGAAGTCTAGGTTGCCCGGAACGTAGAAATGACCATATCTTTCACACTGGTTGCTATTATTCGTTCTATACGATGGAAAAACTGTTATATTTATATTGTATCTGATGCTTCTGGCGTTGACTTCTTAGGCCCTAACAATTCGATCTGGTGGAACGGCGCCCTAGAGTGAAGCCTAGGTTGCCTGGAACGTACAAATGACCATCATTTTCACACGGGTGCAATTATTCCTGTTATAGGGTGGAAAGACTGTTGTATTCTTATTGTATTTTATGCTTCAGGCGTTGACTTCTGAGGCCGTAGCTATTTGATGTGGTGGAAAAACGCCATAGAGTGAAGCCTAGGTTGCCCGGAACGTAGAAATGACCATAACTTTCATACTGGTTGCAATTATTCGCTTTATATGATGGAAGAACTGTTGTAATTATATTGTATTTTATGCTGCTGGCGTTCACTTCTTAGGCCCTAACTATTGGATCTGGAGGAACAACGCCCTGGGGTGAAGCCTAGGTTGCCCGGAACGTAGAAATGACCATAACTTTCACACTGGTTGCTATTATTCGTTTTATACGATGGAAAAACTGTTATATTTATATTGTATTTTATGCTTCTGGCGTTGCCATCTTAGGCCCTAACTATTCAATCTTGTGGAACAACGCCCTAGAGTGAAGCCTAGATTACACGGAACGTAGAAATGACCAGTACTTTCACACTGTTTGCAATCATTCATTTTATACGATGGAAAAGCTGTTGTATTGATATTGTATTTTATGCTTCTGGCGTTGACTTCTAAGGCCGTAGCTATTAGCTGTGGTGGAGCAACGCCCTACAGTGACGCCTAGGTTGCCCGGAACGTAGAAATGACCATTAATTTCACAATGTTTGCAATTATTCATTTTATACAATGGAAAAACGGTTGTACCTATATTGTGTTTTATTCTTCTGGCGTTGAGTTCCAAGTCCCTAGGTATTCGATCTGGTGGAGCAACGCCCTAGAGTGAAACCTAGGTTGCTCGGACTGTAGAAATGTCTTTAACTTACACACTGGTCCCAATTATTCGTTTTATACGATGGAAAAGCTGTTGTATTTTGTATCGTATTTTATGCTTCGGGCGTTTACTTCTAAGGCCCTCACTATTCGATCTGGTGGTGCAACGCCCTAGAGTGAAACCTAGGTTGCCCGGAACGTAGAAATAACCACTACTTTCATACTTGTTGCAATTATTCGTTTTATACGATGGAAAAACTGTTGTATTTATGTTGTTTTTTATGCTTCTGGCGTTGACTTCTAAGGCCCTAACTATTCAATCTGTTGGAGCAACGCCCTAGCGTGTAGCCTAGGTTGCCCGGAAAGTAGAAATGTCCACAACTTTCATACTGGTTGCAATTACTCGTTTTATATGATGGAAAAACTGTTATATTTATATTGTACTTTATGCTTCTGGCGTTCACTTCTTAGGCCCTAACTATTCGATCTGGTGGAACAACGCCCTAGGGTGAAGCCTAGGTTGCCCGGAACGTAGAAATGACCATAACTTTTAGACTGGTAGCAATTATTCGTTTTATACAATGGAAAAACTGTTGTACTTATTTTGTATTTTATGCTTCGGGCGTTGACTTCTAAGGCCCTAACTGTTTGATCTGGTGGAGCAACGCCCTAGAGTAAAGCCTAGGATGCCCGGAACGTAGAAATGACCATAACTTTCACACTTGTTGCTATTATTCGTTCTATACGATGGAAAAACTGTTATATTTATATTGTATCTTATGCTTCTGACGTTGACTTCTTAGGCCCTAACAATTCGATATGGTGGAACAACGCTCTAGAGTGAAGCCTAGGTTGCCTGGAACGTACAAATGACCATCACTTTCACACGGGTTGCAATTATTCCTGTTATAGGATGGAAAGACTGTTGTATTTTTATTGTATTTTATGCTTCAGGCGTTGACTTCTGAGGCCGCAGCTATTCGATGTGGTGGAAGAACGCCATAGAGTGAAGCGTAGGTTGCCCGGAACGTAGAAATGACCATAACTTTCATACTGGTTGCAATTATTCGTTTTATATGATGGAAGAACTGTTGTATTTATATTGTATTTTATGCTGCTGGCGTTCACTTCTTAGGCCCTAACTATTCGATCTGGTGGAGCAACGCCCTAGAGTGAAGCCTAGGTTGCCCGGAACGTAGAAATGACAATCACTTTCAAACTGGTTGCAATTATTCCGGTTATATGGTGGAAAAACTGTTGTATTTTTATTGCATTTTATGCTTCGGGCATTGACTTCTAAGGCCGTAACTATTCAATCTGTTGGAGCAACGCCCTAGGGTGTAGCCTAGGTTGCCCGGAAAGTAGAAACGACCACAACTTTCATACTGGTTGCAATTACTCGTTTTATATGATGGAAAAACTGTTGTATTTATATTGTATTTTATGCTTCTGGCGTTCACTTCTTAGGCCCTAGCTGTTCGATCTGGTGGAACAACGCCCTAGAGAGAAGCCTAGGTTGCCCGGAACGTAGAAATGACCATATCTTTCACACTGGTTGCTATTATTCGTTCTATACGATGGAAAAACTGTTATATTTATATTGTATCTGATGCTTCTGGCGTTGACTTCTTAGGCCCTAACAATTCGATCTGGTGGAACGACGCCCTAGAGTGAAGCCTAGGTTGCCTCGAACGTACAAATGACCATCACTTTCACACGGGTTGCAATTATTCCTGTTATAGGATGGAAAGACTGTTGTATTCTTATTGTATTTTATGCTTCAGGCGTTGACTTCTGAGGCCGTAGCTATTTGATGTGGTGGAAGAACGCCATAGAGTGAAGCCTAGGTTGCCCGGAACGTAGAAATGACCATAACTTTCATACTGGTTGCAATTATTCGCTTTATATGATGGAAGAACTGTTGTAATTATATTGTATTTTATGCTGCTGGCGTTCACTTCTTAGGCCCTAACTATTGGATCTGGAGGAACAACGCCCTGGGGTGAAGCCTAGGTTGCCCGGAACGTAGAAATGACCATAGCTTTCACACTGGTTGCTATTATTCGTTTTATACGATGGAAAAACTGTTATATTTATATTGTATTTTATGCTTCTGGCGTTGCCATCTTAGGCCCTAACTATTCAATCTGGTGGCACAACGCCCTAGAGTGAAGCCTAGATTACACGGAACGTAGAAATGACCAGTACTTTCACACTGTTTGCAATTATTCATTTTATACGATGGAAAAGCTGTTGTATTGATATTGTATTTTATGCTTCTGGCGTTGACTTCTAAGGCCGTAGCTATTAGCTGTGGTGGAGCAACGCCCTACAGTGACGCCTAGGTTGCCCGGAACGTAGAAATGACCATTAATTTCACAATGTTTGCAATTATTCATTTTATACAATGGAAGAACGGTTGTACCTATATTGTGTTTTATTCTTCTGGCGTTGAGTTCCAAGTCCCTAGGTATTCGATCTGGTGGAGCAACGCCCTAGAGTGAAACCTAGGTTGCACGGAAAGTAGAAATGACCACAACTTTCATACTGGTTGCAATTACTCGTTTTATATGATGGAAAAACTGTTGTATTTATATTGTATCTTATGCTTCTGACGTTGACTTCTTAGGCCCTACCTGTTTGATCTGGTGGAGCAACGCCCTAGAGTAAAGCCTAGGTTGCCCGGAACGTAGAAATGACCATAACTTTTACACTGGTTGCAATTATTCGTTTTATACAATGGAAAAACTGTTCTATTTATTTTGTATTTTATGCTTCGGGCGTTGACTTCTAAGGCCCTAACTGTTTGATCTGGTGGAGCAACGCCCTAGAGTAAAGCCTTGGTTGCCCGGAACGTAGAAATGACCATAACTTTCACACTGGTTGCTATTATTCGTTCTATACGATGGAAAAACTGTTATATTTATATCGTATCTTATGCTTCTGGCGTTGACTTCTTAGGCCCTAACAATTCGATCTGGTGGAACAACGCCCTAGAGTGAAGCCTAGGTTGCCTGGAACGTACAAATGACCATCACTTTCACACGGGTTGCAATTATTCCTGTTATAGGATGGAAAGACTGTTGTATTCTTATTGTATTTTATGCTTCAGGCGTTGACTTCTGAGGCCGTAGCTATTTGATGTGGTAGAAGAACGCCATAGAGTGAAGCCTAGGTTGCCCGGAACGTAGAAATGACCATAACTTTCATACTGGTTGCAATTATTCGCTTTATATGATGGAAGAACTGTTGTATTTATATTGTATTTTATGCTGCTGGCGTTGCCATCTTAGGCCCTAACTATTCGATATGGTGGAACAACGACCTAGACTGAAGCCTAGATTACACGGAACGTAGAAAGGACCAGTACTTTCACACTGTTTGCAATTATTCATTTTATACGATGGAAAAGCTGTTGTATTGATATTGTATTTTATGCTTCTGGCGTTGACTTCTAAGGCCGTAGCTATTAGCTGTGGTGGAGCAACGCCCTACAGTGACGCCTAGGTTGCCCGGAACGTAGAAATGATCATTAATTTCACAATGTTTGCAATCATTCATTTTATACAATGGAAGAACGGTTGTACCTATATTGTGTTTTATTCTTCTGGCGTTGAATTCCAAGTCCCTAGGTATTCGATCTGGTGGAGCAACGCCCTAGAGTGAAACCTAGGTTGCTCGGAATGTAGAAATGACTTTAACTTTCACACTGGTCCCAATTATTCGTTTTATACGATGGAAAAGCTGTTGTATTTTGTATCGTATTTTATGCTTCGGGCGTTTACTTCTAAGGCCCTCACTATTCGATCTGGTGGAGCAACGCCCTAGAGTGAAACCTAGGTTGCCCGGAACGTAGAAACAACCACAACTTTCATGCTTGTTGCAATTATTCGTTTTATACGATGGAAAAACTGTTGTATTTATGTTGTTTTTTATGCTTCTGGCGTTGACTTCTAAGGACCTAACTATTCAATCTGTTGGAGCAACGCCCTAGCGTGTAGCCTAGGTTGCCCGGAAAGTAGAAATGACCACAACTTTCATACTGGTTGCAATTACTCGTTTTATATGATGGAAAAACTGTTGTATTTATATTGTATTTTATGCTTCTGGCGTTCACTTCTTAGGCCCTAACTATTCGATCTGGTGGAGCAACGCCTTAGAGTGCAGCCGAGGTTGCCCGGAACGTAGAAATGACCATCACTTTCAAACTGGTTGGAATTATTCCTGTTATACGATGGAAAAACTGTTGTACTTATATTGTATTTTATACTTCGGGCGTTGACTTCTAAGGCCCTAACTATTCAATCTGTTGGATCAACGCCCTAGAGTGAAGCCAAGGTTGCTCGGAATGTAGAAACGACCATAACATTCACACTGGTTGAAATTATTCGTTTTATACGATGGAAAAGCTGTTGTATTTATATTGTATATTATGCTGCTGGCGTTCACTTCTTAGGCCCTAACTATTCGATCTGGTGGAACAACGCCCTGGGGTGAAGCCTAGGTTGCCGGGAACGTAGAAATGACCATAACTTTCACACTGGTCACTATTATTCGTTTTATACGATGGAGAAACTGTTATATTTATATTGTATTTTATGCTTCTGGCGTTGCCTTCTTAGGCCCTAGCTGTTCGATCTGGTGGAACAACGCCCTAGAGAGAAGCCTAGGTTGCCCGGAACGTAGAAATGACCATATCTTTCACACTGGTTGCTATTATTCGTTCTATACGATGGAAAAACTGTTATATTTATATTGTATCTGATGCTTCTGGCGTTGACTTCTTAGGCCCTAACAATTCGATCTGGTGGAACGACGCCCTAGAGTGAAGCCTAGGTTGCCTCGAACGTACAAATGACCATCACTTTCACACGGGTTGCAATTATTCCTGTTATAGGATGGAAAGACTGTTGTATTCTTATTGTATTTTATGCTTCAGGCGTTGACTTCTGAGGCCGTAGCTATTTGATGTGGTGGAAGAACGCCATAGAGTGAAGCCTAGGTTGCCCGGAACGTAGAAATGACCGTAACTTTCATACTGGTTGCAATTATTCGCTTTATATGATGGAAGAACTGTTGTAATTATATTGTATTTTATGCTGCTGGCGTTCACTTCTTAGGCCCTAACTATTGGATCTGGAGGAACAACGCCCTGGGGTGAAGCCTAGGTTGCCCGGAACGTAGAAATGACCATAGCTTTCACACTGGTTGCTATTATTCGTTTTATACGATGGAAAAACTGTTATATTTATATTGTATTTTATGCTTCTGGCGTTGCCATCTTAGGCCCTAACTATTCAATCTGGTGGAACAACGCCCTAGAGTGAAGCCTAGATTACACGGAACGTAGAAATGACCAGTACTTTCACACTGTTTGCAATTATTCATTTTATACGATGGAAAAGCTGTTGTATTGATATTGTATTTTATGCTTCTGGCGTTGACTTCTAAGGCCGTAGCTATTAGCTGTGGTGGAGCAACGCCCTACAGTGACGCCTAGGTTGCCCGGAACGTAGAAATGACCATTAATTTCACAATGTTTGCAATTATTCATTTTATACAATGGAAGAACGGTTGTACCTATATTGTGTTTTATTCTTCTGGCGTTGAGTTCCAAATCCCTAGGTATTCGATCTGGTGGAGCAACGCCCTAGAGTGAAACCTAGATTGCACGGAAAGTAGAAATGACCACAACTTTCATACTGGTTGCAATTACTCGTTTTATATGATGGAAAAACTGTTGTATTTATATTGTATCTTATGCTTCTGACGTTGACTTCTTAGGCCCTAACTGTTTGATCTGGTGGAGCAACGCCCTAGAGTAAAGCCTAGGTTGACCGGAACGTAGAAATGACCATAACTTTTACACTGGTTGCAATTATTCGTTTTATACAATGGAAAAACTGTTCTATTTATTTTGTATTTTATGCTTCGGGCGTTGACTTCTAAGGCCCTAACTGTTTGATCTGGTGGAGCAACGCCCTAGAGTAAAGCCTTGGTTGCCCGGAACGTAGAAATGACCATAACTTTCACACTGGTTGCTATTATTCGTTCTATACGATGGAAAAACTGTTATATTTATATCGTATCTTATGCTTCTGGCGTTGACTTCTTAGGCCCTAACAATTCGATCTGGTGGAACAACGCCCTAGAGTGAAGCCTAGGTTGCCTGGAACGTACAAATGACCATCACTTTCACACGGGTTGCAATTATTCCTGTTATAGGATGGAAAGACTGTTGTATTCTTATTGTATTTTATGCTTCAGGCGTTGACTTCTGAGGCCGTAGCTATTTGATGTGGTAGAAGAACGCCATAGAGTGAAGCCTAGGTTGCCCGGAACGTAGAAATGACCATAACTTTCATACTGGTTGCAATTATTCGCTTTATATGATGGAAGAACTGTTGTATTTATATTGTATTTTATGCTGCTGGCGTTGCCATCTTAGGCCCTAACTATTCGATATGGTGGAACAACGACCTAGAGTGAAGCCTAGATTACACGGAACGTAGAAAGGACCAGTACTTTCACACTGTTTGCAATTATTCATTTTATACGATGGAAAAGCTGTTGTATTGATATTGTATTTTATGCTTCTGGCGTTGACTTCTAAGGCCGTAGCTATTAGCTGTGGTGGAGCAACGCCCTACAGTGACGCCTAGGTTGCCCGGAACGTAGAAATGACCATTAATTTCACAATGTTTGCAATCATTCATTTTATACAATGGAAGAACGGTTGTACCTATATTGTGTTTTATTCTTCTGGCGTTGAATTCCATGTCCCTAGGTATTCGATCTGGTGGAGCAACGCCCTAGAGTGAAACCTAGGTTGCTCGGAATGTAGAAATGACTTTAACTTTCACACTGGTCCCAATTATTCGTTTTATACGATGGAAAAGCTGTTGTATTTTGTATCGTATTTTATGCTTCGGGCGTTTACTTCTAAGGCCCTCACTATTCGACCTGGTGGAGCAACGCCCTAGAGTGAAACCTAGGTTGCCCGGAACGTAGAAACAACCACAACTTTCATGCTTGTTGCAATTATTCGTTTTATACGATGGAAAAACTGTTGTATTTATGTTGTTTTTTATGCTTCTGGCGTTGACTTCTAAGGACCTAACTATTCAAACTGTTGGAGCAACGCCCTAGCGTGTAGCCTAGGTTGCCCGGAAAGTAGAAATGACCACAACTTTCATACTGGTTGCAATTACTCGTTTTATATGATGGAAAAACTGTTGTATTTATATTGTATTTTATGCTTCTGGCGTTCACTTCTTAGGCCCTAACTATTCGATCTGGTGGAGCAACGCCTTAGAGTGCAGCCGAGGTTGCCCGGAACGTAGAAATGACCATCACTTTCAAACTGGTTGGAATTATTCCTGTTATATGATGGAAAAACTGTTGTATTTTTATTGCATTTTGTGCTTCGGGCATTGACTTCTAAGGCCCTAACTAATCTATCTGGTGTATCAACGCCCTGGAGTGAAGCCTAGGTTGCTCGGAATGTAAAAATGACCATAACATTCACACTGGTTGAAATTATTCGTTTTATACGATGGAAAAACAGTTATATTTAAATTGTATTTTATGCTTCTGGCGTTGACGTCTAAGGCCCTAACTATTCTATCTGGTGTATCAACGCCCTATAGTGAAGCCTAGGTTGCTCGGAATGTAAAAATGACCATAACATTCACACTGGTTGAAATTATTCGTTTTATACGATGGAAAAACTGTTATATTTAAATTGTATTTTATGCTTCTGGCGTTGATTTCTTAGGCCCTAACTATTCAATCTGGTGGAACAACACCCTAGAGTGAGGCCTAGGTTGCCCGGAACGTAGAAATGACCATCACTTTCATACTGGTAGCAATCATTCGTTTTATACGATGGAAAAACTGTTGTATTTATATTGTATTTTATGCTTGTGGCGTTGACTTCTAAGGCACAAGCTATTCGATCTGGTCGAGCAATGCCCTGGAGTGAAACCTATGTTGCCCGGAACGTAGAAATGACCATCACTTTCAAACTGGTTGCAATTATTCCTGTTATATGATGGAAAAACTGTTGTATTTTTATTGCATTTTACGCTTCGGGCATTGACTTCTAAGGTCCTAACTATTCAATCTGTTGGAGCAACGCCCTGGGGTGAAGCCTAGGTTGCGCGGGAAGTAGAAATGACAATAACTTTCACACTGGTTGCAATTATTCGTTTTATACGATGGAAAAGCTGTTGCATCTTTATTGTATTTTATGCTTCTGTCGTTGGCGTCTAGGGCCGTAGCTATTAGATGTGGTGGAGCAACGCACTAGAGTGACGCCTAGGTTGCCCGGAACATGGAATGACCATTACTTTCGCAATGTTTGCAATTATTCATTTTATACGATGGAAAAACTGTTGTACTTATATTGTATTTTATGCTTCTGGCGTTGACTTCTTATGCCCTAACTATTCCATCTGGTGGAACAACGCCCTAGGATGAAGCCGAGGTTGCCCGGAACGTAGAAATGACCATCACTTTCAAACTGGTTGGAATTATTCCTGTTATATGATGGAAAAACTGTTGTATTTTTATTGCATTTTGTGCTTCGGGCATTGACTTCTAAGGCCCTAACTATTCTATCTGGTGTATCAACGCCCTAGAGTGATGCCTAGGTTGTTCGGAATGTAAAAATGACTATAACATTCACACTGGTTGAAATTATTCGATTTATACGATGGAAAAACTGTTATATTTAAATTGTATTTTATGCTTCTGGCGTTGACCTCTAAGGCCCTAACTATTCTATCTGGTGTATCAACGCCCTATAGTGAAGCCTAGGTTGCTCGGAATGTAAAAATGACCATAAAATTCACACTGGTTGAAATTATTCGTTTTATACGATGGAAAAACTATTACATTTAAATTGTATTTTATGCTTCTGGCGTTGATTTCTTAGGCCCTAACTATTCAATCAGGTGGAACAACACCCTAGAGTGAGGCCTAGGTTGCCGGGAACGTAGAAATGACCATAACTTTCACACTGGTCACTATTATTCGTTTTATACGATGGAGAAACTGTTATATTTATATTGTATTTTATGCTTCTGGCGTTGCCTTCTTAGGCCCTAGCTGTTCGATCTGGTGGAACAACGCCCTAGGGTGAAGCCTAGGTTGCCCGGAACGTAGAAATGACCATAACTTTTAGACTGGTAGCAATTATTCGTTTTATACAATGGAAAAACTGTTGTACTTATTTTGTATTTTATGCTTCGGGCGTTGACTTCTAAGGCCCTAACTGTTTGATCTGGTGGAGCAACGCCCTAGAGTAAAGCCTAGGATGCCCGGAACGTAGAAATGACCATAACTTTCACACTTGTTGCTATTATTCGTTCTATACGATGGAAAAACTGTTATATTTATATTGTATCTTATGCTTCTGACGTTGACTTCTTAGGCCCTAACAATTCGATATGGTGGAACAACGCTCTAGAGTGAAGCCTAGGTTGCCTGGAACGTACAAATGACCATCACTTTCACACGGGTTGCAATTATTCCTGTTATAGGATGGAAAGACTGTTGTATTTTTATTGTATTTTATGCTTCAGGCGTTGACTTCTGAGGCCGCAGCTATTCGATGTGGTGGAAGAACGCCATAGAGTGAAGCGTAGGTTGCCCGGAACGTAGAAATGACCATAACTTTCATACTGGTTGCAATTATTCGTTTTATATGATGGAAGAACTGTTGTATTTATATTGTATTTTATGCTGCTGGCGTTCACTTCTTAGGCCCTAACTATTCGATCTGGTGGAGCAACGCCCTAGAGTGAAGCCTAGGTTGCCCGGAACGTAGAAATGACAATCACTTTCAAACTGGTTGCAATTATTCCGGTTATATGGTGGAAAAACTGTTGTATTTTTATTGCATTTTATGCTTCGGGCATTGACTTCTAAGGCCGTAACTATTCAATCTGTTGGAGCAACGCCCTAGGGTGTAGCCTAGGTTGCCCGGAAAGTAGAAACGACCACAACTTTCATACTGGTTGCAATTACTCGTTTTATATGATGGAAAAACTGTTGTATTTATATTGTATTTTATGCTTCTGGCGTTCACTTCTTAGGCCCTAGCTGTTCGATCTGGTGGAACAACGCCCTAGAGAGAAGCCTAGGTTGCCCGGAACGTAGAAATGACCATATCTTTCACACTGGTTGCTATTATTCGTTCTATACGATGGAAAAACTGTTATATTTATATTGTATCTGATGCTTCTGGCGTTGACTTCTTAGGCCCTAACAATTCGATCTGGTGGAACGACGCCCTAGAGTGAAGCCTAGGTTGCCTCGAACGTACAAATGACCATCACTTTCACACGGGTTGCAATTATTCCTGTTATAGGATGGAAAGACTGTTGTATTCTTATTGTATTTTATGCTTCAGGCGTTGACTTCTGAGGCCGTAGCTATTTGATGTGGTGGAAGAACGCCATAGAGTGAAGCCTAGGTTGCCCGGAACGTAGAAATGACCATAACTTTCATACTGGTTGCAATTATTCGCTTTATATGATGGAAGAACTGTTGTAATTATATTGTATTTTATGCTGCTGGCGTTCACTTCTTAGGCCCTAACTATTGGATCTGGAGGAACAACGCCCTGGGGTGAAGCCTAGGTTGCCCGGAACGTAGAAATGACCATAGCTTTCACACTGGTTGCTATTATTCGTTTTATACGATGGAAAAACTGTTATATTTATATTGTATTTTATGCTTCTGGCGTTGCCATCTTAGGCCCTAACTATTCAATCTGGTGGCACAACGCCCTAGAGTGAAGCCTAGATTACACGGAACGTAGAAATGACCAGTACTTTCACACTGTTTGCAATTATTCATTTTATACGATGGAAAAGCTGTTGTATTGATATTGTATTTTATGCTTCTGGCGTTGACTTCTAAGGCCGTAGCTATTAGCTGTGGTGGAGCAACGCCCTACAGTGACGCCTAGGTTGCCCGGAACGTAGAAATGACCATTAATTTCACAATGTTTGCAATTATTCATTTTATACAATGGAAGAACGGTTGTACCTATATTGTGTTTTATTCTTCTGGCGTTGAGTTCCAAGTCCCTAGGTATTCGATCTGGTGGAGCAACGCCCTAGAGTGAAACCTAGGTTGCACGGAAAGTAGAAATGACCACAACTTTCATACTGGTTGCAATTACTCGTTTTATATGATGGAAAAACTGTTGTATTTATATTGTATCTTATGCTTCTGACGTTGACTTCTTAGGCCCTAACTGTTTGATCTGGTGGAGCAACGCCCTAGAGTAAAGCCTAGGTTGCCCGGAACGTAGAAATGACCATAACTTTTACACTGGTTGCAATTATTCGTTTTATACAATGGAAAAACTGTTCTATTTATTTTGTATTTTATGCTTCGGGCGTTGACTTCTAAGGCCCTAACTGTTTGATCTGGTGGAGCAACGCCCTAGAGTAAAGCCTTGGTTGCCCGGAACGTAGAAATGACCATAACTTTCACACTGGTTGCTATTATTCGTTCTATACGATGGAAAAACTGTTATATTTATATCGTATCTTATGCTTCTGGCGTTGACTTCTTAGGCCCTAACAATTCGATCTGGTGGAACAACGCCCTAGAGTGAAGCCTAGGTTGCCTGGAACGTACAAATGACCATCACTTTCACACGGGTTGCAATTATTCCTGTTATAGGATGGAAAGACTGTTGTATTCTTATTGTATTTTATGCTTCAGGCGTTGACTTCTGAGGCCGTAGCTATTTGATGTGGTAGAAGAACGCCATAGAGTGAAGCCTAGGTTGCCCGGAACGTAGAAATGACCATAACTTTCATACTGGTTGCAATTATTCGCTTTATATGATGGAAGAACTGTTGTATTTATATTGTATTTTATGCTGCTGGCGTTGCCATCTTAGGCCCTAACTATTCGATATGGTGGAACAACGACCTAGACTGAAGCCTAGATTACACGGAACGTAGAAAGGACCAGTACTTTCACACTGTTTGCAATTATTCATTTTATACGATGGAAAAGCTGTTGTATTGATATTGTATTTTATGCTTCTGGCGTTGACTTCTAAGGCCGTAGCTATTAGCTGTGGTGGAGCAACGCCCTACAGTGACGCCTAGGTTGCCCGGAACGTAGAAATGATCATTAATTTCACAATGTTTGCAATCATTCATTTTATACAATGGAAGAACGGTTGTACCTATATTGTGTTTTATTCTTCTGGCGTTGAATTCCAAGTCCCTAGGTATTCGATCTGGTGGAGCAACGCCCTAGAGTGAAACCTAGGTTGCTCGGAATGTAGAAATGACTTTAACTTTCACACTGGTCCCAATTATTCGTTTTATACGATGGAAAAGCTGTTGTATTTTGTATCGTATTTTATGCTTCGGGCGTTTACTTCTAAGGCCCTCACTATTCGATCTGGTGGAGCAACGCCCTAGAGTGAAACCTAGGTTGCCCGGAACGTAGAAACAACCACAACTTTCATGCTTGTTGCAATTATTCGTTTTATACGATGGAAAAACTGTTGTATTTATGTTGTTTTTTATGCTTCTGGCGTTGACTTCTAAGGACCTAACTATTCAATCTGTTGGAGCAACGCCCTAGCGTGTAGCCTAGGTTGCCCGGAAAGTAGAAATGACCACAACTTTCATACTGGTTGCAATTACTCGTTTTATATGATGGAAAAACTGTTGTATTTATATTGTATTTTATGCTTCTGGCGTTCACTTCTTAGGCCCTAACTATTCGATCTGGTGGAGCAACGCCTTAGAGTGCAGCCGAGGTTGCCCGGAACGTAGAAATGACCATCACTTTCAAACTGGTTGGAATTATTCCTGTTATACGATGGAAAAACTGTTGTACTTATATTGTATTTTATACTTCGGGCGTTGACTTCTAAGGCCCTAACTATTCAATCTGTTGGATCAACGCCCTAGAGTGAAGCCAAGGTTGCTCGGAATGTAGAAACGACCATAACATTCACACTGGTTGAAATTATTCGTTTTATACGATGGAAAAGCTGTTGTATTTATATTGTATATTATGCTGCTGGCGTTCACTTCTTAGGCCCTAACTATTCGATCTGGTGGAACAACGCCCTGGGGTGAAGCCTAGGTTGCCGGGAACGTAGAAATGACCATAACTTTCACACTGGTCACTATTATTCGTTTTATACGATGGAGAAACTGTTATATTTATATTGTATTTTATGCTTCTGGCGTTGCCTTCTTAGGCCCTAGCTGTTCGATCTGGTGGAACAACGCCCTAGAGAGAAGCCTAGGTTGCCCGGAACGTAGAAATGACCATATCTTTCACACTGGTTGCTATTATTCGTTCTATACGATGGAAAAACTGTTATATTTATATTGTATCTGATGCTTCTGGCGTTGACTTCTTAGGCCCTAACAATTCGATCTGGTGGAACGACGCCCTAGAGTGAAGCCTAGGTTGCCTCGAACGTACAAATGACCATCACTTTCACACGGGTTGCAATTATTCCTGTTATAGGATGGAAAGACTGTTGTATTCTTATTGTATTTTATGCTTCAGGCGTTGACTTCTGAGGCCGTAGCTATTTGATGTGGTGGAAGAACGCCATAGAGTGAAGCCTAGGTTGCCCGGAACGTAGAAATGACCGTAACTTTCATACTGGTTGCAATTATTCGCTTTATATGATGGAAGAACTGTTGTAATTATATTGTATTTTATGCTGCTGGCGTTCACTTCTTAGGCCCTAACTATTGGATCTGGAGGAACAACGCCCTGGGGTGAAGCCTAGGTTGCCCGGAACGTAGAAATGACCATAGCTTTCACACTGGTTGCTATTATTCGTTTTATACGATGGAAAAACTGTTATATTTATATTGTATTTTATGCTTCTGGCGTTGCCATCTTAGGCCCTAACTATTCAATCTGGTGGAACAACGCCCTAGAGTGAAGCCTAGATTACACGGAACGTAGAAATGACCAGTACTTTCACACTGTTTGCAATTATTCATTTTATACGATGGAAAAGCTGTTGTATTGATATTGTATTTTATGCTTCTGGCGTTGACTTCTAAGGCCGTAGCTATTAGCTGTGGTGGAGCAACGCCCTACAGTGACGCCTAGGTTGCCCGGAACGTAGAAATGACCATTAATTTCACAATGTTTGCAATTATTCATTTTATACAATGGAAGAACGGTTGTACCTATATTGTGTTTTATTCTTCTGGCGTTGAGTTCCAAATCCCTAGGTATTCGATCTGGTGGAGCAACGCCCTAGAGTGAAACCTAGATTGCACGGAAAGTAGAAATGACCACAACTTTCATACTGGTTGCAATTACTCGTTTTATATGATGGAAAAACTGTTGTATTTATATTGTATCTTATGCTTCTGACGTTGTCTTCTTAGGCCCTAACTGTTTGATCTGGTGGAGCAACGCCCTAGAGTAAAGCCTAGGTTGACCGGAACGTAGAAATGACCATAACTTTTACACTGGTTGCAATTATTCGTTTTATACAATGGAAAAACTGTTCTATTTATTTTGTATTTTATGCTTCGGGCGTTGACTTCTAAAGCCCTAACTGTTTGATCTGGTGGAGCAACGCCCTAGAGTAAAGCCTTGGTTGCCCGGAACGTAGAAATGACCATAACTTTCACACTGGTTGCTATTATTCGTTCTATACGATGGAAAAACTGTTATATTTATATCGTATCTTATGCTTCTGGCGTTGACTTCTTAGGCCCTAACAATTCGATCTGGTGGAACAACGCCCTAGAGTGAAGCCTAGGTTGCCTGGAACGTACAAATGACCATCACTTTCACACGGGTTGCAATTATTCCTGTCATAGGATGGAAAGACTGTTGTATTCTTATTGTATTTTATGCTTCAGGCGTTGACTTCTGAGGCCGTAGCTATTTGATGTGGTAGAAGAACGCCATAGAGTGAAGCCTAGGTTGCCCGGAACGTAGAAATGACCATAACTTTCATACTGGTTGCAATTATTCGCTTTATATGATGGAAGAACTGTTGTATTTATATTGTATTTTATGCTGCTGGCGTTGCCATCTTAGGCCCTAACTATTCGATATGGTGGAACAACGACCTAGAGTGAAGCCTAGATTACACGGAACGTAGAAAGGACCAGTACTTTCACACTGTTTGCAATTATTCATTTTATACGATGGAAAAGCTGTTGTATTGATATTGTATTTTATGCTTCTGGCGTTGACTTCTAAGGCCGTAGCTATTAGCTGTGGTGGAGCAACGCCCTACAGTGACGCCTAGGTTGCCCGGAACGTAGAAATGACCATTAATTTCACAATGTTTGCAATCATTCATTTTATACAATGGAAGAACGGTTGTACCTATATTGTGTTTTATTCTTCTGGCGTTGAATTCCATGTCCCTAGGTATTCGATCTGGTGGAGCAACGCCCTAGAGTGAAACCTAGGTTGCTCGGAATGTAGAAATGACTTTAACTTTCACACTGGTCCCAATTATTCGTTTTATACGATGGAAAAGCTGTTGTATTTTGTATCGTATTTTATGCTTCGGGCGTTTACTTCTAAGGCCCTCACTATTCGACCTGGTGGAGCAACGCCCTAGAGTGAAACCTAGGTTGCCCGGAACGTAGAAACAACCACAACTTTCATGCTTGTTGCAATTATTCGTTTTATACGATGGAAAAACTGTTGTATTTATGTTGTTTTTTATGCTTCTGGCGTTGACTTCTAAGGACCTAACTATTCAAACTGTTGGAGCAACGCCCTAGCGTGTAGCCTAGGTTGCCCGGAAAGTAGAAATGACCACAACTTTCATACTGGTTGCAATTACTCGTTTTATATGATGGAAAAACTGTTGTATTTATATTGTATTTTATGCTTCTGGCGTTCACTTCTTAGGCCCTAACTATTCGATCTGGTGGAGCAACGCCTTAGAGTGCAGCCGAGGTTGCCCGGAACGTAGAAATGACCATCACTTTCAAACTGGTTGGAATTATTCCTGTTATATGATGGAAAAACTGTTGTATTTTTATTGCATTTTGTGCTTCGGGCATTGACTTCTAAGGCCCTAACTAATCTATCTGGTGTATCAACGCCCTGGAGTGAAGCCTAGGTTGCTCGGAATGTAAAAATGACCATAACATTCACACTGGTTGAAATTATTCGTTTTATACGATGGAAAAACAGTTATATTTAAATTGTATTTTATGCTTCTGGCGTTGACGTCTAAGGCTCTAACTATTCTATCTGGTGTATCAACGCCCTATAGTGAAGCCTAGGTTGCTCGGAATGTAAAAATGACCATAACATTCACACTGGTTGAAATTATTCGTTTTATACGATGGAAAAACTGTTATATTTATATTGTATTTTATGCTTCTGGCGTTGATTTCTTAGGCCCTAACTATTCAATCTGGTGGAACAACACCCTAGAGTGAGGCCTAGGTTGCCCGGAACGTAGAAATGACCATCACTTTCATACTGGTAGCAATCATTCGTTTTATACGATGGAAAAACTGTTGTATTTATATTGTATTTTATGCTTGTGGCGTTGACTTCTAAGGCACAAGCTATTCGATCTGGTCGAGCAATGCCCTGGAGTGAAACCTATGTTGCCCGGAACGTAGAAATGACCATCACTTTCAAACTGGTTGCAATTATTCCTGTTATATGATGGAAAAACTGTTGTATTTTTATTGCATTTCACGCTTCGGGCATTGACTTCTAAGGTCCTAACTATTCAATCTGTTGGAGCAACGCCCTGGGGTGAAGCCTAGGTTGCGCGGGAAGTAGAAATGACAATAACTTTCACACTGGTTGCAATTATTCGTTTTATACGATGGAAAAGCTGTTGCATCTTTATTGTATTTTATGCTTCTGTCGTTGGCGTCTAGGGCCGTAGCTATTAGATGTGGTGGAGCAACGCACTAGAGTGACGCCTAGGTTGCCCGGAACATGGAATGACCATTACTTTCGCAATGTTTGCAATTATTCATTTTATACGATGGAAAAACTGTTGTACTTATATTGTATTTTATGCTTCTGGCGTTGACTTCTTATGCCCTAACTATTCCATCTGGTGGAACAACGCCCTAGGATGAAGCCGAGGTTGCCCGGAACGTAGAAATGACCATCACTTTCAAACTGGTTGGAATTATTCCTGTTATATGATGGAAAAACTGTTGTATTTTTATTGCATTTTGTGCTTCGGGCATTGACTTCTAAGGCCCTAACTATTCTATCTGGTGTATCAACGCCCTAGAGTGATGCCTAGGTTGTTCGGAATGTAAAAATGACTATAACATTCACACTGGTTGAAATTATTCGATTTATACGATGGAAAAACTGTTATATTTAAATTGTATTTTATGCTTCTGGCGTTGACCTCTAAGGCCCTAACTATTCTATCTGGTGTATCAACGCCCTATAGTGAAGCCTAGGTTGCTCGGAATGTAAAAATGACCATAAAATTCACACTGGTTGAAATTATTCGTTTTATACGATGGAAAAACTATTACATTTAAATTGTATTTTATGCTTCTGGCGTTGATTTCTTAGGCCCTAACTATTCAATCAGGTGGAACAACACCCTAGAGTGAGGCCTAGGTTGCCGGGAACGTAGAAATGACCATAACTTTCACACTGGTCACTATTATTCGTTTTATACGATGGAGAAACTGTTATATTTATATTGTATTTTATGCTTCTGGCGTTGCCTTCTTAGGCCCTAGCTGTTCGATCTGGTGGAACAACGCCCTAGAGAGAAGCCTAGGTTGCCCGGAACGTAGAAATGACCATATCTTTCACACTGGTTGCTATTATTCGTTCTATACGATGGAAAAACTGTTATATTTATATTGTATCTGATGCTTCTGGCGTTGACTTCTTAGGCCCTAACAATTCGATCTGGTGGAACGACGCCCTAGAGTGAAGCCTAGGTTGCCTCGAACGTACAAATGACCATCACTTTCACACGGGTTGCAATTATTCCTGTTATAGGATGGAAAGACTGTTGTATTCTTATTGTATTTTATGCTTCAGGCGTTGACTTCTGAGGCCGTAGCTATTTGATGTGGTGGAAGAACGCCATAGAGTGAAGCCTAGGTTGCCCGGAACGTAGAAATGACCATAACTTTCATACTGGTTGCAATTATTCGCTTTATATGATGGAAGAACTGTTGTAATTATATTGTATTTTATGCTGCTGGCGTTCACTTCTTAGGCCCTAACTATTGGATCTGGAGGAACAACGCCCTGGGGTGAAGCCTAGGTTGCCCGGAACGTAGAAATGACCATAGCTTTCACACTGGTTGCTATTATTCGTTTTATACGATGGAAAAACTGTTATATTTATATTGTATTTTATGCTTCTGGCGTTGCCATCTTAGGCCCTAACTATTCAATCTGGTGGAACAACGCCCTAGAGTGAAGCCTAGATTACACGGAACGTAGAAATGACCAGTACTTTCACACTGTTTGCAATTATTCATTTTATACGATGGAAAAGCTGTTGTATTGATATTGTATTTTATGCTTCTGGCGTTGACTTCTAAGGCCGTAGCTATTAGCTGTGGTGGAGCAACGCCCTACAGTGACGCCTAGGTTGCCCGGAACGTAGAAATGACCATTAATTTCACAATGTTTGCAATTATTCATTTTATACAATGGAAGAACGGTTGTACCTATATTGTGTTTTATTCTTCTGGCGTTGAGTTCCAAATCCCTAGGTATTCGATCTGGTGGAGCAACGCCCTAGAGTGAAACCTAGATTGCACGGAAAGTAGAAATGACCACAACTTTCATACTGGTTGCAATTACTCGTTTTATATGATGGAAAAACTGTTGTATTTATATTGTATCTTATGCTTCTGACGTTGACTTCTTAGGCCCTAACTGTTTGATCTGGTGGAGCAACGCCCTAGAGTAAAGCCTAGGTTGACCGGAACGTAGAAATGACCATAACTTTTACACTGGTTGCAATTATTCGTTTTATACAATGGAAAAACTGTTCTATTTATTTTGTATTTTATGCTTCGGGCGTTGACTTCTAAGGCCCTAACTGTTTGATCTGGTGGAGCAACGCCCTAGAGTAAAGCCTTGGTTGCCCGGAACGTAGAAATGACCATAACTTTCACACTGGTTGCTATTATTCGTTCTATACGATGGAAAAACTGTTATATTTATATCGTATCTTATGCTTCTGGCGTTGACTTCTTAGGCCCTAACAATTCGATCTGGTGGAACAACGCCCTAGAGTGAAGCCTAGGTTGCCTGGAACGTACAAATGACCATCACTTTCACACGGGTTGCAATTATTCCTGTTATAGGATGGAAAGACTGTTGTATTCTTATTGTATTTTATGCTTCAGGCGTTGACTTCTGAGGCCGTAGCTATTTGATGTGGTAGAAGAACGCCATAGAGTGAAGCCTAGGTTGCCCGGAACGTAGAAATGACCATAACTTTCATACTGGTTGCAATTATTCGCTTTATATGATGGAAGAACTGTTGTATTTATATTGTATTTTATGCTGCTGGCGTTGCCATCTTAGGCCCTAACTATTCGATATGGTGGAACAACGACCTAGAGTGAAGCCTAGATTACACGGAACGTAGAAAGGACCAGTACTTTCACACTGTTTGCAATTATTCATTTTATACGATGGAAAAGCTGTTGTATTGATATTGTATTTTATGCTTCTGGCGTTGACTTCTAAGGCCGTAGCTATTAGCTGTGGTGGAGCAACGCCCTACAGTGACGCCTAGGTTGCCCGGAACGTAGAAATGATCATTAATTTCACAATGTTTGCAATCATTCATTTTATACAATGGAAGAACGGTTGTACCTATATTGTGTTTTATTCTTCTGGCGTTGAATTCCAAGTCCCTAGGTATTCGATCTGGTGGAGCAACGCCCTAGAGTGAAACCTAGGTTGCTCGGAATGTAGAAATGACTTTAACTTTCACACTGGTCCCAATTATTCGTTTTATACGATGGAAAAGCTGTTGTATTTTGTATCGTATTTTATGCTTCGGGCGTTTACTTCTAAGGCCCTCACTATTCGATCTGGTGGAGCAACGCCCTAGAGTGAAACCTAGGTTGCCCCGAACGTAGAAACAACCACAACTTTCATGCTTGTTGCAATTATTCGTTTTATACGATGGAAAAACTGTTGTATTTATATTGTATTTTATGCTTCTGGCGTTCACTTCTTAGGCCCTAACTATTCAATCTGGTGGAACAACACCCTAGAGTGAGGCCTAGGTTGCCCGGAACGTAGAAATGACCATCACTTCCATACTGGTAGCAATCATTCGTTTTATACGATGGAAAAACTGTTGTATTTATATTGTATTTTATGCTTGTGGCGTTGACTTCTAAGGCACAAGCTATTCGATCTGGTCGAGCAATGCCCTGGAGTGAAACCTATGTTGCCCGGAACGTAGAAATGACCATCACTTTCAAACTGGTTGCAATTATTCCTGTTATATGATGGAAAAACTGTTGTATTTTTATTGCATTTTACGCTTCGGGCATTGACTTCTAAGGTCCTAACTATTCAATCTGTTGGAGCAACGCCCTGGGGTGAAGCCTAGGTTGCGCGGGAAGTAGAAATGACAATAACTTTCACACTGGTTGCAATTATTCGTTTTATACGATGGAAAAGCTGTTGCATCTTTATTGTATTTTATGCTTCTGTCGTTGGCGTCTAGGGCCGTAGCTATTAGATGTGGTGGAGCAACGCACTAGAGTGACGCCTAGGTTGCCCGGAACATGGAATGACCATTACTTTCGCAATGTTTGCAATTATTCATTTTATACGATGGAAAAACTGTTGTACTTATATTGTATTTTATGCTTCTGGCGTTGACTTCTTATGCCCTAACTATTCCATCTGGTGGAACAACGCCCTAGGGTGAAGCCTAGGTTGCCCGGAACGTAGAAATGACGATAACTTTTAGACTGGTAGCAATTATTCGTTTTATACAATGGAAAAACTGTTCTATTTATTTTGTATTTTATGCTTCGGGCGTTGACTTCTAAGGCCCTATCTGTTTGATCTGGTGGAGCAACGCCCTAGAGTAAAGCCTGGGATGCCCGGAACGTAGAAATGACCATAACTTTCACACTGGTTGCTATTATTCGTTCTATACGATGGAAAAGCTGTTATTTTTATATTGTATCTTAAGCTTCTGACGTTGACTTCTTAGGCCCTAACAATTCGATCTGGTGGAACAACGCCCTAGAGTGAAGCCTAGGTTGCCTGGAACGTACAAAGGACCATCACTTTCACACGGGTTGCAATTATTCCTGTTATAGGATGGAAAGACTGTTGTATTTTTATTGTATTTTATGCTTCAGGCGTTGACTTCTGAGGCCGCAGCTATTCGATGTGGTGGAAGAACGCCATAGAGTGAAGCGTAGGTTGCCCGGAACGTAGAAATGACCATAACTTTCATACTGGTTGCAATTATTCGTTTTATATGATGGAAGAACTGTTGTATTTATATTGTATTTTATGCTGCTGGCGTTCACTTCTTAGGCCCTAACTATTCGATCTGGTGGAGCAACGTCCTAGAGTGAAGCCTAGGTTGCCCGGAACGTAGAAATGACAATCACTTTCAAACTGGTTGCAATTATTCCGGTTATATGGTGGAAAAGCTGTTGTATTTTTATTGCATTTTATGCTTCGGACATTGACTTCTAAGGCCCTAACTATTCAATCTGTTGGATCAACGCCCTAGAGTGAAGCCAAGGTTGCTCGGAATGTAGAAACGACCATAACATTCACACTGGTTGAAATTATTCGTTTTATACGATGGAAAAGCTGTTGTATTTATATTGTATTTTATGCTTCTGGCGTTCACTTCTTAGGCCCTAACTATTCGATCTGGTGGAGCAACGCCCTAGGGTGAAGCCTAGGTTGCCCGGAACGTAGAAATGACCATAACTTTTACACTGGTTGCAATTATTCGTTTTATACAATGGAAAAACTGTTATATTTATTTTGTATTTTATGCTTCGGGCGTTGACTTCTAAGGCCCTAACTGTTTGATCTGGTGGACCAACGCCCTAGAGTAAAGCCTAGGTTGCCCGGAACGTAGAAATGACCATAACTTTCACACTGGTTGCTATTATTCGTTCTATACGATGGAAAAACTGTTCTATTTATTTTGTATTTTATGCTTCGGGCGTTGACTTCTAAGGCCCTAACTGTTTGATCTGGTGGAGCAACGCCCTAGAGTGAAGCCTAGGTTGCCCGGAACGTAGAAATGACCATAACTTTCACACTGGATGCTATTATTCGTCCTATACGATGGAAAAACTGTTGTACTTATATTGTATTTTATACTTCGGGCGTTGACTTCTGAGGCCGCAGCTATTCGATGTGGTGGGAGAACGCCATAGAGTGAAGCGTAGGTTGCCCGGAACGTAGAAATGACCATAACTTTCATACTGGTTGCAATTATTCGTTTTATATGATGGAAGAACTGTTGTATTTATATTGTATTTTATGCTGCTGGCGTTCACTTCTTAGGCCCTAACTATTCGATCTGGTGGAGCAACGCCCTAGAGTGAAGCCTAGGTTGCCCGGAACGTAGAAATGATAATCACTTTCAAACTGGTTGCAATTATTCCGGTTATATGGTGGAAAAACTGTTGTATTTTAATTGCATTTTATGCTTCGGGCATTGACTTCTAAGGCCCTAACTATTCAATCTGTTGGATCAACGCCCTAGAGTGAAGCCAAGGTTGCTCGGAATGTAGAAACGACCATAACATTCACACTGGTTGAAATTATTCGTTTTATACGATGGAAAAGCTGTTGTATTTATATTGTATTTTATGCTTCTGGCGTTCACTTCTTAGGCCCTAACTATTCGATCTGGTGGAACAACGCCCTGGGGTGAAGCCTAGGTTGCCGGGAACGTTGAAATGACCAAAACTTTCACACTGGTCGCTATTATTCGTTTTATACGATGGAGAAACTGTTATATTTATATTGTATTTTATGCTTCTGGCGTTGCCTTCTTAGGCCCTAGCTGTTCGATCTGGTGGAGCAACGCCCTAGAGAGAAGCCTAGGTTGCCCGGAACGTAGAAATGACCATATCTATCACACTGGTTGCTATTATTCGTTCTATACGATGGAAAAACTGTTATATTTATATTGTATCTGATGCTTCTGGCGTTGACTTCTTAGGCCCTAACAATTCGATCTGGTGGAACAACGCCCTAGAGTGAAGCCTAGGTTGCCTGGAACGTACAAGTGACCATCACTTTCACACGGGTTGCAATTATTCCTGTTATAGGATGGAAAGTCTGTTGTATTCTTATTGTATTTTATGCTTCAGGCGTTGACTTCTGAGGCCGTAGCTATTCGATGTGGTGGAAGAACGCCATAGAGTGAAGCCTAGGTTGCCCGGAACGTAGAAATGACCATAACTTTCATACTGCTTGCAATTATTCGTTTTATACGATGGAAAAACTGTTGTACTTATATTGTATTTTATAGTTCGGGCGTTGACTTCTAAGGCCCTAACTATTCAATCTGTTGGATCAACGCCCTAGAGTGAAGCCAAGGTTGCTCGGAATGTAGAAACGACCATAACATTCACACTGGTTGAAATTATTCGTTTTATACGATGGAAAAGCTGTTGTATTTATATTGTATATTATGCTGCTGGCGTTCACTTCTTAGGCCCTAACTATTCGATCTGGTGGAACAACGCCCTGGGGTGAAGCCTAGGTTGCCGGGAACGTAGAAATGACCATAACTTTCACACTGGTCGCTATTATTCGTTTTATACGATGGAGAAACTGTTATATTTATATTGTATTTTATGTTTCTGGCGTTGCCTTCTTAGGCCCTAGATGTTCGATCTGGTGGAACAACGCCCTAGAGAGAAGCCTAGGTTGCCCGGAACGTAGAAATGACCATATCTTTCACACTGGTTGCTATTATTCGTTCTATACGATGGAAAAACTGTTATATTTATATTGTATCTGATGCTTCTGGCGTTGACTTCTTAGGCCCTAACAATTCGATCTGGTGGAACGGCGCCCTAGAGTGAAGCCTAGGTTGCCTGGAACGTACAAATGACCATCACTTTCACACGGGTTGCAATTATTCCTGTTATAGGATGGAAAGACTGTTGTATTCTTATTGTATTTTATGCTTCAGGCGTTGACTTCTGAGGCCGTAGCTATTTGATGTGGTGGAAGAACGCCATAGAGTGAAGCCTAGGTTGCCCGGAACGTAGAAATGACCATAACTTTCATACTGGTAGCAATTATTCGCTTTATATGATGGAAGAACTGTTGTAATTATATTGTATTTTATGCTGCTGGCGTTCACTTCTTAGGCCCTAACTACTGGATCTGGTGGAACAACGCCCTGGCGTGAAGCCTAGGTTGCCCGGAACGTAGAAATGACCATAACTTTCACACTGGTTGCAATTACTCGTTTTATACGATGGAAAAACTGTTATATTTATATTGTATTTTATGCTTCTGGCGTTGCCATCTTAGGCCCTAACTATTCGATCTGGTGGAACAACGCCCTAGAGTGAAGCCTAGATTACACGGAACGTAGAAATGACCAGTACTTTCACACTGTTTGCAATTATTCATTTTATACGATGGAAAAGCTGTTGTATTGATATTGTATTTTATGCTTCTGGCGTTGACTTCTAAGGCCGGAGCTATTAGCTGTGGTGGAGCAACACCCTACAGTGACGCCTAGGTTGCCCGTAACGTAGAAATGACCATGAATTTCACAATGTTTGCAATTAATCATTTTATACAATGGAAAAACGGTTGTACCTATATTGTGTTTTATTCTTCTGGCGTTGAGTTCCAAGTCCCTAGGTATTCGATCTGGTGGAGCAACGCCCTAGAGTGAAACCTAGGTTGCTCGGACTGTAGAAATGTCTTTAACTTACACACTGGTCCCAATTATTCGTTTTATACGATGGAAAAGCTGTTGTATTTTGTATCGTATTTTATGCTTCGGGCGTTTACTTCTAAGGCCCTCACTATTCGATCTGGTGGTGCAACGCCCTAGAGTGAAACCTAGGTTGCCCGGAACGTAGAAAAAGCCACTACTTTCATACTTGTTGCAATTATTCGTTTTCTACGATGGAGAAACTGTTGTATTTATGTTGTTTTTTATGCTTCTGGCGTTGACTTCTAAGGCCCTAACTATTCAATCTGTTTGAGCAACGCCCTAGCGTGTAGCCTAGGTTGCCGGGAAGGAGAAATGTCCACAACTTTCATACTGGTTGCAATTACTCGTTTTATATGATGGAAAAACTGTTGTATTTATATTGTATTTTATGCTTCTGGCGTTCACTTCTTAGGCCCTAACTATTCGATCTGGTGGAGCAACGCCCTAGAGTGCAGCCGAGGTTGCCCGGAACGTAGAAATGACCATCACTTTCAAACTGGTTGGAATTATTCCTGTTATATGATGGAAAAACTGTTGTATTTTTATTGCATTTTGTGCTTCGGGCATTGACTTCTAAGGCCCTAACTATTCTATCTGGTGTATCAACGCCCTAGAGTGAAGCCTAGGTTGCTCGGAATGTAAAAATGACTATAACATTCACACTGGTTGAAATTATTCGATTTATACGATGGAAAAACTGTTATATTTAAATTGTATTTAAGCTTCTGGCGTTGACCTCTAAGGCCCTAACTATTCTATCTGGTGTATCAACGCCCTATAGTGAAGCCTAGGTTGCTCGGAATGTAAAAATGACCATAACATTCACACTGGTTGAAATTATTCGTTTGATACGATGGAAAAACTATTATATTTAAATTGTATTTTATGCTTCTGGCGTTGATTTCTTAGGCCCTAACTATTCAATCAGGTGGAACAACACCCTAGAGTGAGGCCTAGGTTGCCCGGAACGTAGAAATGACCATCACTTCCATACTGGTAGCTATCTTTCGTTTTATACGATGGAAAAACTGTTGTATTTGTATTGTATTTTATGCTTCTGGCGTTGACTTCTAAGGCACATACTATTCGATCTGGTCGAGCAATGCACTAGAGTGAAACCTATGTTGCCCGGAACGTAGAAATGACCACAACTTTCATACTGGTTGCAATTACTCGTTTTATATGATGGAAAAACTGTTGTATTTATATTGTATTTAATGCTTCTGGCGTTCACTTCTTAGGCCCTAACTATTCGATCTGGTGGAACAACGCCCTAGGGTGAAGCCTAGGTTGCCCGGAACGTAGAAATGACCATAACTTTTAGACTGGTAGCAATTATTCGTTTTATACAATGGAAAAACTGTTCTATTTATTTTGTATTTTATGCTTCGGGCGTTGACTTCTAAGGCCCTAACTGTTTGATCTGGTGGAGCAACGCCCTAGAGTAAAGCCTAGGATGCCCGGAACGTAGAAATGACCATAACTTTCACACTGGTTGCTATTATTCGTTCTATACGATGGAAAAACTGTTATATTTATATTGTATCTTATGCTTCTGACGTTGACTTCTTAGGCCCTAACAATTCGATATGGTGGAACAACGCTCTAGAGTGAAGCCTAGGTTGCCTGGAACGTACAAATGACCATCACTTTCACACGGGTTGCAATTATTCCTGTTATAGGATGGAAAGACTGTTGTATTTTTATTGTATTTTATGCTTCAGGCGTTGACTTCTGAGGGCGCAGCTATTCGATGTGGTGGAAGAACGCCATAGAGTGAAGCGTAGGTTGCCCGGAACGTAGAAATGACCATAACTTTCATACTGGTTGCAATTATTCGTTTTATATGATGGAAGAACTGTTGTATTTATATTGTATTTTATGTGGCTGGCATTCACTTCTTAGGCCCTAACTATTCGATCTGGTGGAGCAACGCCCTAGAGTAAAGCCTGGGATGCCCGGAACGTAGAAATGACCATAACTTTCACACTGGTTGCTATTATTCGTTCTATACGATGGAAAAGCTGTTATTTTTATATTGTATCTTATGCTTCTGACGTTGACTTCTTAGGCCCTAACAATTCGATCTGGTGGAACAACGCCCTAGAGTGAAGCCTAGGTTGCCTGGAACGTACAAACGACCATCACTTTCACACGGGTTGCAATTATTCCTGTTATAGGATGGAAAGACTGTTGTATTTTTATTGTATTTTATGCTTCAGGCGTTGACTTCTGAGGCCGCAGCTATTCGATGTGGTGGAAGAACGCCATAGAGTGAAGCGTAGGTTGCCCGGAACGTAGAAATGACCATAACTTTCATACTGGTTGCAATTATTCGTTTTATATGATGGAAGAGCTGTTGTATTTATATTGTATTTTATGCTGCTGGCGTTCACTTCTTAGGCCCTAACTATTCGATCTGGTGGAGCAACGCCCTAGAGTGAAGCCTTGGTTGCCCGGAACGTAGAAATGAGAATCACTTTCAAACTGGTTGCAATTATTCCGGTTATATGGTGGAAAAACTGTTGTATTTTTATTGCATTTTATGCTTCGGGCATTGACTTCTAAGGCCGTAACTATTCAATCTGTTGGAGCAACGCCCTAGAGTGAAGCCTAGGTTGCCTCGAACGTACAAATGACCATCACTTTCACACGGGTTGCAATTATTCCTGTTATAGGATGGAAAGACTGTTGTATTTATATTGTATTTTATGCTTCAGGCGTTGACTTCTGAGGCCGTAGCTATTTGATGTGGTAGAAGAACGCCATAGAGTGAAGCCTAGGTTGCCCGGAACGTAGAAATGACCATAACTTTCATACTGGTTGCAATTATTCGCTTTATATGATGGAAGAACTGTTGTAATTATATTGTATTTTATGCTGCTGGCGTTCACTTCTTAGGCCCTAACTATTGGATCTGGAGGAACAACGCCCTGGGGTGAAGCCTAGGTTGCCCGGAACGTAGAAATGACCATAGCTTTCACAGTGGTTGCTATTATTCGTTTTATACGATGGAAAAACTGTTATATTTATATTGTATTTTATGCTTCTGGCGTTGCCATCTTAGGCCCTAACTATTCAATCTGGTGGAACAACGCCCTAGAGTGAAGCCTAGATTACACGGAACGTAGGAATGACCAGTACTTTCACACTGTTTGCAATTATTCATTTTATACGATGGAAAAGCTGTTGTATTGATATTGTATTTTATGCTTCTGGCGTTGACTTCTAAGGCCGTAGCTATTAGCTGTGGTGGAGCAACGCCCTACAGTGACGCCTAGGTTGCCCGGAATGTAGAAATGACCATTAATTTCACAATGTTTGCAATTATTCATTTTATACAATGGAAGAACGGTTGTACCTATATTGTGTTTTATTCTTCTGGCGTTGAGTTCCAAGTCCCTAGGTATTCGATCTGATGGAGCGACGCCCTAGAGCGAAACCTAGGTTGCACGGAAAGTAGAAATGACCACAACTTTCATACTGGTTGCAATTACTCGTTTTATATGATGGAAAAACTGTTGTATTTATATTGTATCTTATGCTTCTGACGTTGACTTCTTAGGCCCTAACTGTTTGATCTGGTGGAGCAACGCCCTAGAGTAAAGCCTAGGTTGCCCGGAACGTAGAAATGACCATAACTTTTACACTGGTTGCAATTATTCGTTTTATACAATGGAAAAACTGTTCTATTTATTTTGTATTTTATGCTTCGGGCGTTGACTTCTAAGGCCCTAACTGTTTGATCTGGTGGAGCAACGCCCTAGAGTAAAGCCTAGGATGCCCGGAACGTAGAAATGACCATAACTTTCACACTGGTTGCTATTATTCGTTCTATACGATGGAAAAACTGTTATATTTATATTGTATCTTATGCTTCTGACGTTGACTTCTTAGGCCCTAACAATTCGATATGGTGGAACAACGCTCTAGAGTGAAGCCTAGGTTGCCTGGAACGTACAAATGACCATCACTTTCACACGGGTTGCAATTATTCCTGTTATAGGATGGAAAGACTGTTGTATTTTTATTGTATTTTATGCTTCAGGCGTTGACTTCTGAGGGCGCAGCTATTCGATGTGGTGGAAGAACGCCATAGAGTGAAGCGTAGGTTGCCCGGAACGTAGAAATGACCATAACTTTCATACTGGTTGCAATTATTCGTTTTATATGATGGAAGAACTGTTGTATTTATATTGTATTTTATGTGGCTGGCATTCACTTCTTAGGCCCTAACTATTCGATCTGGTGGAGCAACGCCCTAGAGTGAAGCCGAGGTTGCCCGGAACGTAGAAATGACAATCACTTTCAAACTGGTTGCAATTATTCCGGTTATATGATGGAAAAACTGTTGTATTTTTATTGCATTTTATGCTTCGGGCATTGACTTCTAAGGCCCTAACTATTCAATCTGTTGGAGCAACGCCCTAGAGTAAAGCCTGGGATGCCCGGAACGTAGAAATGACCATAACTTTCACACTGGTTGCTATTATTCGTTCTATACGATGGAAAAGCTGTTATTTTTATATTGTATCTTATGCTTCTGACGTTGACTTCTTAGGCCCTAACAATTTGATCTGGTGGAACAACGCCCTAGAGTGAAGCCTAGGTTGCCTGGAACGTACAAACGACCATCACTTTCACACGGGTTGCAATTATTCCTGTTATAGGATGGAAAGACTGTTGTATTTTTATTGTATTTTATGCTTCAGGCGTTGACTTCTGAGGCCGCAGCTATTCGATGTGGTGGAAGAACGCCATAGAGTGAAGCGTAGGTTGCCCGGAACGTAGAAATGACCATAACTTTCATACTGGTTGCAATTATTCGTTTTATATGATGGAAGAGCTGTTGTATTTATATTGTATTTTATGCTGCTGGCGTTCACTTCTTAGGCCCTAACTATTCGATCTGGTGGAGCAACGCCCTAGAGTGAAGCCTTGGTTGCCCGGAACGTAGAAATGAGAATCACTTTCAAACTGGTTGCAATTATTCCGGTTATATGGTGGAAAAACTGTTGTATTTTTATTGCATTTTATGCTTCGGGCATTGACTTCTAAGGCCGTAACTATTCAATCTGTTGGAGCAACGCCCTAGAGTGAAGCCTAGGTTGCCTCGAACGTACAAATGACCATCACTTTCACACGGGTTGCAATTATTCCTGTTATAGGATGGAAAGACTGTTGTATTTATATTGTATTTTATGCTTCAGGCGTTGACTTCTGAGGCCGTAGCTATTTGATGTGGTAGAAGAACGCCATAGAGTGAAGCCTAGGTTGCCCGGAACGTAGAAATGACCATAACTTTCATACTGGTTGCAATTATTCGCTTTATATGATGGAAGAACTGTTGTAATTATATTGTATTTTATGCTGCTGGCGTTCACTTCTTAGGCCCTAACTATTGGATCTGGAGGAACAACGCCCTGGGGTGAAGCCTAGGTTGCCCGGAACGTAGAAATGACCATAGCTTTCACACTGGTTGCTATTATTCGTTTTATACGATGGAAAAACTGTTATATTTATATTGTATTTTATGCTTCTGGCGTTGCCATCTTAGGCCCTAACTATTCAATCTGGTGGAACAACGCCCTAGAGTGAAGCCTAGATTACACGGAACGTAGGAATGACCAGTACTTTCACACTGTTTGCAATTATTCATTTTATACGATGGAAAAGCTGTTGTATTGATATTGTATTTTATGCTTCTGGCGTTGACTTCTAAGGCCGTAGCTATTAGCTGTGGTGGAGCAACGCCCTACAGTGACGCCTAGGTTGCCCGGAATGTAGAAATGACCATTAATTTCACAATGTTTGCAATTATTCATTTTATACAATGGAAGAACGGTTGTACCTATATTGTGTTTTATTCTTCTGGCGTTGAGTTCCAAGTCCCTAGGTATTCGATCTGGTGGAGCGACGCCCTAGAGTGAAACCTAGGTTGCACGGAAAGTAGAAATGACCACAACTTTCATAATGGTTGCAATTACTCGTTTTATATGATGGAAAAACTGTTATATTTATATTGTACTTTATGCTTCTGGCGTTCACTTCTTAGGCCCTAACTATTCGATCTGGTGGAGCAACGCCCTAGAGTGAAGCCGAGGTTGCCCGGAACGTAGAAATGACCATCACTTTCAAACTGGTTGGAATTATTCCTGTTATATGATGGAAAAACTGTTGTATTTTTATTGCATTTTGTGCTTCGGGCATTGACTTCTAAGGCCCTAACTATTCTATCTGGTGTATCAACGCCCTAGAGTAAAGCCTAGGTTGCCCGGAACGTAGAAATGACCATAACTTTTACACTGGTTGCAATTATTCGTTTTATACAATGGAAAAACTGTTCTATTTATTTTGTATTTTATGCTTCGGGCGTTGACTTCTAAGGCCCTAACTGTTTGATCTGGTGGAGCAACGCCCTAGAGTAAAGCCTAGATTGCCCGGAACGTAGAAATGACCATAACTTTCACACTGGTTGCTATTATTCGTTCTATACGATGGAAAAACTGTTATATTTATATCGTATCTTATGCTTCTGGCGTTGACTTCTTAGGCCCTAACAATTCGATCTGGTGGAACAACGCCCTAGAGTGAAGCCTAGGTTGCCTGGAACGTACAAATGACCATCACTTTCACACGGGTTGCAATTATTCCTGTTATAGGATGGAAAGACTGTTGTATTTTTAATGTATTTTATGCTTCAGGCGTTGACTTCTGAGGCCGCAGCTATTCGATGTGGTGGAAGAACGCCATAGAGTGAGGCGTAGGTTGCCCGGAAAGTAGAAATGACCATAACTTTCATACTGGTTGCAATTATTCGTTTTATATGACGGAAGAACTGTTGTATTTATATTGTATTTTATGCTGCTGGCGTTCACTTCTTAGGCCCTAACTATTCAATCTGTTGGAGCAACGCCCTAGGGTGAAGCCTAGGTTGCCCGGAAAGTAGAAATGACCATAACTTTCATACTGCTTGCAATTATTCGTTTTATACGATGGAAAAACTGTTGTATTTATATTCTCTTTTATACTTCGGGCGTTGACTTCTAAGGCCCTAACTATTCAATCTGTTGGATCAACGCCCTAGAGAGAAGCCTAGGTTGCCCGGAACGTAGAAATGACCATATCTTTCACACTGGTTGCAATTATTCGTTTTATATGATGGAACAGCTGTTGTATTTATATTGTATTTTATGCTGCTGGCGTTCTCTTCTTAGGCCCTAACTATTCGATGTGGTGGAACAACGCCCTGGGGTGAAGCCTAGGTTGCTCGGAACGTAGAAATGACCATAACATTCACTCTGGTTGCTATTATTCGTCTTATACGATGGAAAAACTGTTGTACTTAAATTGTATTTTATGCTTCTGGCGTTGATTTCTTAGGCCCTAACTATTCAATCTCGTGGAACAACACCCTAGAGTGAGGCCTAGGTTGCCCGGAACGTAGAAATGACCATCACTTCCATACTGGTAGCAATCATTCGTTTTATACGATGGAAAAACTGTTGTATTTATATTGTAATTTATGCTTCTGGCGTTGACTTCTAAGGCACAAACTATTCGATCTGGTCGAGCAATGCCCTAGAGTGAAGCCTATGTTGCCCAGATCGTAGAATTGGCCATCACTTTCAAACTGGTTGCAATTATTCCTGTTATATGATGGAAACGCTGTTGTATTTTTATTGCATTTTATGCTTGGGGCGTTGACTTCTAAGGCCCTAACTATTCAATCTGTTGGAGCAACGCCCTAGGGTTGAAGCCTAGGATTCTCGGAAAGTAGGAATGACCATAAGTTTCATACTGGTTGCAATTATTCGTTTTATACGATTGAAAAACTGTTGTATTTTTATTGTGTTTTATGCTTCTGGCGTTGACTTCTAAGGCACTAACTATTCGATCTGGTGGAGCAACGCCCTAGGGTGTAGCCTAGGTTGCCCGTAAAGTAGAAATGACAAGAGCTTTCATACTGGTTGCAATTATTCGTTTTATATGATGGAAAAACTGTTATATTTATTTTGCTTTTATGCTTCTGGCGTTCACTTCTTAGGCCCTAGCTATTCGATCTGGTGGAACAACGCCCTAGGGTGAAGCCTAGGTTGCTCGGAAAGTAGAAATGACCATAAGTTTCATACTGGTTGCAATTATTCGTTTTATACGATGGAAAAACTGTTGTATTTATATTGTATTTTATGCTTCTGGCGGTGACTTCTAAGGCACTAACAATTCGATCTGGTGGAACAACGACCTAGAGTGAAGCCTAGGTTGCCCAGAACGTAGAAATGACCATCACTTTCAAACTGGTTGCAATTATTCCTGTTATAGGATGGAAAGACTGTTGTATTTTTATTGTATTTTATACTTCAGGCGTTGACTTCTGAGGGCGCAGCTATTCGATGTGGTGGAAGAACGCCATAGAGTGAAGCGTAGGTTGCCCGGAACGTAGAAATGACCATAACTTTCATACTGGTTGCAATTATTCGTTTTATATGATGGAAGAACTGTTGTATTTATATTGTATTTTATGTGGCTGGCATTCACTTCTTAGGCCCTAACTATTCGA
Organism: Calliopsis andreniformis; assembly: GCF_051401765.1. Classification (NCBI taxonomy): domain Eukaryota; kingdom Metazoa; phylum Arthropoda; class Insecta; order Hymenoptera; family Andrenidae; genus Calliopsis; species Calliopsis andreniformis. Next base: position 10,565,387 of record NC_135072.1, read on the forward strand.
TCTGGTGGAGCAACGCCCTAGAGTGAAGCCGAGGTTGCCCGGAACGTAGAAATGACAATCACTTTCAAACTGGTTGCAATTATTCCGGTTATATGATGGAAAAACTGTTGTATTTTTATTGCATTTTATGCTTCGGGCATTGACTTCTAAGGCCGTAACTATTCAATCTGTTGGAGCAACGCCCTAGGGTGTAGCCTAGGTTTCCCGGAAAGTAGAAATGACCACAACTTTCATACTGGTTGCAATTACTCGTTTTATATGATGGAAAAACTGTTGTATTTATATTGTATTTTATGCTTCTGGCGTTCACTTCTTAGGCCCTAACTATTCGATCTGGTGGAACAACGCCCTAGGGTGAAGCCTAGGTTGCCCGGAACGTAGAAATGACCATAACTTTTACACTGGTTGCAATTATTCGTTTTATACAATGGAAAAACTGTTCTATTTATTTTGTGTTTTATGCTTCGGGCGTTGACTTCTAAGGCCCTAACTGTTTGATCTGGTGGAGCAACGCCCTAGAGTAAAGCCTAGGTTGCCCGGAACGTAGAAATGACCATAACGTTCACACTGGTTGCTATTATTCGTTCTATACGATGGAAAAACTGTTATATTTATATTGTATCTGATGCTTCTGGCGTTGACTTCTTAGGCCCTAACAATTCGATCTGGTGGAACGACGCCCTAGAGTGAAGCCTAGGTTGCCTGGAACGTACAAATGACCATCACTTTCACACGGGTTGCAATTATTCCTGTTATAGGATGGAAAGACTGTTGTATTTTTATTGTATTTTATGCTTCAGGCGTTGACTTCTGAGGCCGCAGCTATTCGATGTGGTGGAAGAACGCCATAGAGTGAAGCGTAGGTTGCCCGGAACGTAGAAATGACCATAACTTTCATACTGGTTGCAATTATTCGTTTTATATGATGGAAGAACTGTTGTATTTATATTGTATTTTATGCTGCTGGCGTTCACTTCTTAGGCCCTAACTATTCGATCTGGTGGAGCAACGCCCTAGAGTGAAGCCTTGGTTGCCCGGAACGTAGAAATGACAATCACTTTCAAACTGGTTGCAATTATTCCGGTTATATGGTGGAAATACTGTTGTATTTTTATTGCATTTTATGCTTCGGGCATTGACTTCTAAGGCCGTAACTATTCAATCTGTTGGAGCAACGCCCTAGGGTGTAGCCTAGGTTGCCCGGAAAGTAGAAATGACCACAACTTTCATACTGGTTGCAATTACTCGTTTTATATGATGGAAAAACTGTTGTATTTATATTGTATTTTATGCTTCTGGCGTTCACTTCTTAGGCCCTAACTATTCGATCTGGTGGAGCAACGCCCTAGGGTGAAGCCTAGGTTGCCCGGAACGTAGAAATGACCATATCTTTCACACTGGTTGCTATTATTCGTTCTATGCGATGGAAAAACTGTTATATTTATATTGTATTTTATGCTTCTGGCGTTGCCTTCTTAGGCCCTAGCTGTTCGATCTGGTGGAACAACGCCCTAGAGAGAAGCCTAGGTTGCCCGGAACGTAGAAATGACCATATCTTTCACACTGGTTGCTATTATTCGTTCTATACGATGGAAAAACTGTTATATTTATATTGTATCTGATGCTTCTGGCGTTGACTTCTTAGGACCTAACAATTCGATCTGGTGGAACGACGCCCTAGAGTGAAGCCTAGGTTGCCTGGAACGTACAAATGACCATCACTTTCACACGGGTTGCAATTATTCCTGTTATAGGATGGAAAGACTGTTGTATTTTTATTGTATTTTATGCTTCAGGCGTTGACTTCTGAGGCCGTAGCTATTTGATGTGGTGGAAGAACGCCATAGAGTGAAGCCTAGGTTGCCCGGAACGTAGAAATAACCACTACTTTCATACTTGTTGCAATTATTCGTTTTATACGATGGAAAAACTGTTGTATTTATGTTGTTTTTTATGCTTCTGGCGTTGACTTCTAAGGCCCTAACTATTCAATCTGTTGGAGCAACGCCCTAGCGTGTAGCCTAGGTTGCCCGGAAAGTAGAAATGACCACAACTTTCATACTGGTTGCAATTACTCCTTTTATATGATGGAAAAACTGTTGTATTTATATTGTATTTTATGCTTCTGGCGTTGACTTCTAAGGCTCTAACAATTCGATCTGGTGGAGCAACGCCCTAGAGAGAAGCCTAGGTTGCCCGGAACGTAGAAATGACCATCGCTTTCAAACTGGTTGCAATTATTCCTGTTATATGATGGAAAAACTGTTGTATTTTTATTGCATTTTATGCTTCGGGCATTGACTTCTAAGGTCCTAACTATTCAATCTGTTGGAGCAACGCCCTAGGGTGAAGCCTAGGTTGCGCGGGAAGTAGGAATGACAATAACTTTCACACTGGTTGCACTTATTTGCTTTATACGATGGAAAAGCTGTTGCATCTTTATTGCATTTTATGCTTCCTTCGTTGGCGTCTAGGGCCGTAGCGATTAGATGTGGTGGAGCAACGCACTAGAGTGACGCCTAGGTTGCCCGGAACGTGGAATGACCATTACTTTCGCAATGTTTGCAATTATTCATTTTATACGATAGAAAAACTGTTGTACTTATATTGTATTTTATGCTTCTGGCGTTGACTTCTTATGCCATAACTATTCCATCTGGTGGAACAACGCCCTAGGGTGAAGTCTAGGTTGCCCGCAACGTAGAAATGGAAATATCTTTCACACCGGTAGCGATTATTCGTTTTATACGCTAGAAAAACAGTTCTATTTATTTTGTATTTTATGCTGCGGTGGTTGACTTCTAAGGCCCTAACTATTCAATCTGTTGGAGCAACGCCCTAGGGTGAAGCCTAGGTTGCCCGGAAAGTAGAAATGACCATAACTTTCATACTGCTTGCAATTATTCGTTTTATACGATGGAAAAGCTGTTGTATTTATATTGTATTTTATACTTCGGGCGTTGACTTCTAAGGCCCTAACTATTCAATCTGTTGGATCAACGCCCTAGAGTGAAGCCAAGATTGCTCGGAATGTAGAAATGACCATAACATTCACACTGGTTGAAATTATTCGTTTTATACGATGGAAAAGCTGTTGTATTTATATTGTATGTCATGCTGCTGGCGTTCACTTCTTAGGCCTTAACTATTCGATCTGGTGGAACAACGCCCTGGGGTGAAGCCTAGGTTGCCGGGAACGTAGAAATGACCATAACTTTCACACTGGTCGCTATTATTCGTTTTATACGTTGGAGAAACTGTTATATTTATATTGTATTTTATGCTTCTGGCGTTGCCTTCTTAGGCCCTAGCTGTTCGACCTGGTGGAACAACGCCCTAGAGAGAAGCCTAGGTTGCCCGGAACGTAGAAATGACCATATCTTTCACACTGGTTGCAATTATTCGTTTTATATGATGGAAGAGCTGTTGTATTTATATTGTATTTTATGCTGCTGGCGTTCTCTTCTTAGGCCCTAACTATTCGATGTGGTGGAACAACGCCCTGGGGTGAAGCCTAGGTTGCCCGGATCGTAGAAATGACCATAACATTCACTCTGGTTGCTATTATTCGTCTTATACGATGGAAAAACTGTTGTACTTAAATTGTATTTTATGCTTCTGGCGTTGATTTCTTAGGCCCTAACTATTCACTCTCGTGGAACAACACCCTAGAGTGAGGCCTAGGTTGCCCGGAACGTAGAAATGACCATCACTTCCATACTGGTAGCAATCATTCGTTTTATACGATGGAAAAACTGTTGTATTTATATTGTAATTTATGCTTCTGGCGTTGACTTCTAAGGCACAAACTATTCGATCTGGTCGAGCAATGCCCTAGAGTGAAGCCTATGTTGCCCAGATCGTAGAATTGGCCATCACTGTCAAACTGGTTGCAATTATTCCTGTTATATGATGGAAACGCTGTTGTATTTTTATTGCATTTTATGCTTCGGGCGTTGACTTCTAAGGCCCTAACTATTCAATCTGTTGGAGCAACGCCCTAGGGTTGAAGCCTAGGATTCTCGGAAAGTAGGAATGACCATAAGTTTCATACTGGTTGCAATTATTCGTTTTATACGATTGAAAAACTGTTGTATTTTTATTGTGTTTTATGCTTCTGGCGTTGACTTCTAAGGCACTGACTATTCGATCTGGTGGAGCAACGCCCTAGGGTGTAGCCTAGGTTGCCCGTAAAGTAGAAATGACAAGAGCTTTCATACTGGTTGCAATTATTCGTTTTATATGATGGAAAAACTGTTATATTTATTTTGTATTTTATGCTTCTGGCGTTCACTTCTTAGGCCCTAGCTATTCGATCTGGTGGAACAACGCCCTAGGGTGAAGCCTAGGTTGCTCGGAAAGTAGAAATGACCATAAGTTTCATGCTGGTTGCAATTATTCGTTTTATACGATGGAAAAACTGTTGTATTTATATTGTATTTTATGCTTCTGGCGTTGACTTCTAAGGCACTAACTATTCGATCTGGTGGAACAACGACCTAGAGTGAAGCCTAGGTTGCCCGGAACGTAGAAACGACCATCACTTTCAAACTGGTTGCAATTACTCCTGTTATATGATGGTAACACTGTTGTATTTTTTTTGCATTTTATGGTTCGGGTGTTGACTTCTACGGCCCTAACTATTCAATCTGTTGGAGCAACGCCCTAGGGTGAAGCCTAGGTTGCTCGGAAAGTAGAAATGACCACAACTTTCATACTGGTTGCAATTACTCGTTTTATATGATGGAAAAACTGTTGTATTTATATTGTATTTTATGCTTCTGGCGTTCACTTCTTAGGCCCTAACTATTCGATCTGGTGGAACAACGCCCTAGGGTGAAGCCTAGGTTGCCCGGAACGTAGAAATGACCATAACTTTCACACTGGTTGCTATTATTCGTTCTATACGATGGAAAAACTGTTATATTTATATTGTACCTTATGCTTCTGGCGTTCACTTCTTAGGCCCTAACAATTCGATCTGGTGGAACAACGCCCTAGAGTGAAGCCTAGGTTGCCTGGAACGTACAAATGACCATCACTTTCACAAGGGTTGCAATTATTCCTGTTATAGGATGGAAAGACTGTTGCATTTCTATTGTACTTTATGCTTCAGGCGTTGACTTCTGAGGCCGCAGCTATTCGATGTGGTGGAAGAACGCCATAGAGTGAAGCCTAGGTTGCCCGGAACGTACAAATGACCATAACTTTCATGCTGGTGGCAATAATTCGTTTCATATGATGGAAAAGCTGTTGTATTTATATTGTATTTTATGCTGCTGGCGTTCTCTTCTTAGGCCCTAACTATTCGATGTGGTGGAACAACGCCCTAGAGTAAAGCCTAGGTTGCCCGGAACGTAGAAATGACCATAACTTTTACACTGGTTGCAATTATTCGTTTTATACAATGGAAAAACTGTTCTATTTATTTTGTATTTTATGCTTCGGGCGTTGACTTCTTAGGCACTAACTGTTCGATCTGGTGGAACAACGCCCTAGAATGAAGCCTAGGTTACCCGGAACGTAGAAATGACCAGTACTTTCACACTGTTTACAGTGACTCCTGTTATACGATGGAAAAACTGTTGCATCTTTATTGAATTTTATGCTTCTGGCGTTGACTTCTAAGGCCCTAACTATTCTATCTGGTGTATAAATGCCCTAGAGTGAAGCCTAGGTTGCTCGGAATGTAAAAATGACCATAACATTCACACTGGTTGAAATTATTCGTCTTATACGATGGAAAAACTGTTGTATTTAAATTGTATTTTATGCTTCTGGCGTTGACTTCTTAGGCCCTAACTATTCAATCTCGTGGAACAACACCCTAGAGTGAGGCCTAGGTTGCCCGGAACGTAGAAATGACCATCACTTCCATACTGGTAGCAATCATTCGTTTTGTACGATGGAAAAACTGTTGTATTTATATTGTAATTTATGCGTCTGGCGTTGACTTCTAAGGCACAAACTATTCGATCTGGTGGAACAACGACCTAGAGTGAAGCCTAGGTTGCCCGGAACGTAGAAATGACCATCACTTTCAAACTGGTTGCAATTACTCCTGTTATATGATGGTAACACTGTTGTATTTTTTTTGCATTTTATGGTTCGGGTGTTGACTTCTACGGCCCTAACTATTCAATCTGTTGGAGCAACGCCCTAGGGTGGAGCCTAGGTTGCTCGGACAGTAGAAATGACCACAACTTTCATACTGGTTGCAATTACTCGTTTTATATGATGGAAAAACTGTTGTATTTATATTGTATTTTATGCTTCTGGCGTTCACTTCTTAGGCCCTAACTATTGGATCTGGTGGAACAACGCCCTAGGGTGAAGCCTCGGTTGCCCGGAACGTAGAAATGACCATAACTTTCACACTGGTTGCTATTATTCGTTCTATACGATGGAAAAACTGTTATATTTATATTGTACCTTATGCTTCTGGCGTTCACTTCTTAGGCCCTAACAATTCGATCTGGTGGAACAACGCCCTAGAGTGAAGCCTAGGTTGCCTGGAACGTACAAATGACCATCACTTTCACAAGGGTTGCAATTATTCCTGTTATAGGATGGAAAGACTGTTGCATTTCTATTGTACTTTATGCTTCAGGCGTTGACTTCTGAGGCCGCAGCTATTCGATGTGGTGGAAGAACGCCATAGAGTGAAGCCTAGGTTGCCCGGAACGTACAAATGACCATAACTTTCATGCTGGTGGCAATAATTCGTTTCATATGATGGAAAAGCTGTTGTATTTATATTGTATTTTATGCTGCTGGCGTTCTCTTCTTAGGCCCTAACTATTCGATGTGGTGGAACAACGCCCTGGGGTGAAGCCTAGGTTGCCCGGAACGTAGAAATGACCATAACATTCACTCTGGTTGCTATTATTCGTTTTATACGATGGAAAAACTGTTATATTTATATTGTGCTTTATGCTTCTGGCGTTGCCTTCTTAGGCACTAACTGTTCGATCTGGTGGAACAACGCCCTAGAATGAAGCCTAGGTTACCCGGAACGTAGAAATGACCAGTACTTTCACACTGTTTACAGTGACTCCTGTTATACGATGGAAAAACTGTTGCATCTTTATTGAATTTTATGCTTCTGGCGTTGACTTCTAAGGCCCTAACTATTCTATCTTGTGTATAAATGCCCTAGAGTGAAGCCTAGGTTGCTCGGAATGTAAAAATGACCATAACATTCACACTGGTTGAAATTATTCGTCTTATACGATGGAAAAACTGTTGTATTTAAATTGTATTTTATGCTTCTGGCGTTGACTTCTTAGGCCCTAACTATTCAATCTCGTGGAACAACACCCTAGAGTGAGGCCTAGGTTGCCCGGAACGTAGAAATGACCATCACTTCCTTACTGGTAGCAATCATTCGTTTTATACGATGGAAAAACTGTTGTATTTATATTGTAATTTATGCGTCTGGCGTTGACTTCTAAGGCACAAACTATTCGATCTGGTCGAGCAATGCCCTAGAGTGAAGCCTATGTTGCCCGGAACGTAGAAATGACCATCTCTTTCAAACTGGTTGCAATTATTCCTGTTATATGATGGAAAAACTGTTGCATTTTTATTGCATTTTATGTTTCGGGCATTGACTTCTAAGGTCCTAACTATTCAATCTGTTGGAGCGACGCCCTAGGGTGAAGCCTAGGTTGCCCGGAAAGTAGAAATAACAATAACTTTCACACTGGTTGCAATTATTCGTTTTATACGATGGAAAAGCTGTTGCATCTTTATTGTATTTTATGCTTCTGGCGTTGACTTCTAAGGCACAAACTATTCGATCTGGTGGAGCAACGCCCTAGGGTGAAGCCTAGGTTGCCCGGAACGTAGAAATGACCATATCTTTCACACTGGTTGCTATTATTCGTTCTATGCGATGGAAAAACTGTTATATTTATATTGTATCTGATGCTTCTGGCGTTGACTTCTTAGGCCCTAACTATTCGATCTGGTGGAACAACGCCCTGGGGTGAAGCCTAGGTTGCCGGGAACGTAGAAATGACCATAACTTTCACACTGGTCGCTATTATTCGTTTTATACGATGGAGAAACTGTTATATTTATATTGTATTTTATGCTTCTGGCGTTGCCTTCTTAGGCCCTAGCTGTTCGATCTGGTGGAACAACGCCCTAGAGAGAAGCCTAGGTTGCCCGGAACGTAGAAATGACCATATCTTTCACACTGGTTGCTATTATTCGTTCTATACGATGGAAAAACTGTTATATTTATATTGTATCTGATGCTTCTGGCGTTGACTTCTTAGGACCTAACAACTCGATCTGGTGGAACGACGCCCTAGAGTGAAGCCTAGGTTGCCTGGAACGTACAAATGACCATCACTTTCACACGGGTTGCAATTATTCCTGTTATAGGATGGAAAGACTGTTGTATTTTTATTGTATTTTATGCTTCAGGCGTTGACTTCTGAGGCCGTAGCTATTTGATGTGGTGGAAGAACGCCATAGAGTGAAGCCTAGGTTGCCCGGAACGTAGAAATAACCACTACTTTCATACTTGTTGCAATTATTCGTTTTATACGATGGAAAAACTGTTGTATTTATGTTGTTTTTTATGCTTCTGGCGTTGACTTCTAAGGCCCTAACTATTCAATCTGTTGGAGCAACGCCCTAGCGTGTAGCCTAGGTTGCCCGGAAAGTAGAAATGACCACAACTTTCATACTGGTTGCAATTACTCCTTTTATATGATGGAAAAACTGTTGTATTTATATTGTATTTTATGCTTCTGGCGTTGACTTCTAAGGCTCTAACAATTCGATCTGGTGGAGCAACGCCCTAGAGAGAAGCCTAGGTTGCCCGGAACGTAGAAATGACCATCGCTTTCAAACTGGTTGCAATTATTCCTGTTATATGATGGAAAAACTGTTGTATTTTTATTGCATTTGATGCTTCGGGCATTGACTTCTAAGGTCCTAACTATTCAATCTGTTGGAGCAACGCCCTAGGGTGAAGCCTAGGTTGCGCGGGAAGTAGGAATGACAATAACTTTCACACTGGTTGCACTTATTTGCTTTATACGATGGAAAAGCTGTTGCATCTTTATTGCATTTTATGCTTCTGTCGTTGGCGTCTAGGGCCGTAGCGATTAGATGTGGTGGAGCAACGCACTAGAGTGACGCCTAGGTTGCCCGGAACGTGGAATGACCATTACTTTCGCAATGTTTGCAATTATTCATTTTATACGATAGAAAAACTGTTGTACTTATATTGTATTTTATGCTTCTGGCGTTGACTTCTTATGCCATAACTATTCCATCTGGTGGAACAACGCCCTAGGGTGAAGTCTAGGTTGCCCGCAACGTAGAAATGGAAATATCTTTCACACCGGTAGCGATTATTCGTTTTATACGCTAGAAAAACAGTTCTATTTATTTTGTATTTTATGCTTCGGCCGTTGACTTCTAAGGCCCTAACTATTCAATCTGTTGGAGCAACGCCCTAGGGTGAAGCCTAGGTTGCCCGGAAAGTAGAAATGACCATAACTTTCATACTGCTTGCAATTATTCGTTTTATACGATGGAAAAGCTGTTGTATTTATATTGTATTTTATACTTCGGGCGTTGACTTCTAAGGCCCTAACTATTCAATCTGTTGGATCAACGCCCTAGAGTGAAGCCAAGATTGCTCGGAATGTAGAAATGACCATAACATTCACACTGGTTGAAATTATTCGTTTTATACGATGGAAAAGCTGTTGTATTTATATTGTATGTCATGCTGCTGGCGTTCACTTCTTAGGCCCTAACTATTCGATCTGGTGGAACAACGCCCTGGGGTGAAGCCTAGGTTGCCGGGAACGTAGAAATGACCATAACTTTCACACTGGTCGCTATTATTCGTTTTATACGATGGAGAAACTGTTATATTTATATTGTATTTTATGCTTCTGGCGTTGCCTTCTTAGGCCCTAGCTGTTCGATCTGGTGGAACAACGCCCTAGAGAGAAGCCTAGGTTGCCCGGAACGTAGAAATGACCATATCTTTCACACTGGTTGCAATTATTCGTTTTATATGATGGAAGAGCTGTTGTATTTATATTGTATTTTATGCTGCTGGCGTTCTCTTCTTAGGCCCTAACTATTCGATGTGGTGGAACAACGCCCTGGGGTGAAGCCTAGGTTGCCCGGAACGTAGAAATGACCATAACATTCACTCTGGTTGCTATTATTCGTCTTATACGATGGAAAAACTGTTGTACTTAAATTGTATTTTATGCTTCTGGCGTTGATTTCTTAGGCCCTAACTATTCAATCTCGTGGAACAACACCCTAGAGTGAGGCCTAGGTTGCCCGGAACGTAGAAATCACCATCACTTCCATACTGGTAGCAATCATTCGTTTTATACGATGGAAAAACTGTTGTATTTATATTGTAATTTATGCTTCTGGCGTTGACTTCTAAGGCACAAACTATTCGATCTGGTCGAGCAATGCCCTAGAGTGAAGCCTATGTTGCCCAGATCGTAGAATTGGCCATCACTTTCAAACTGGTTGCAATTATTCCTGTTATATGATGGAAACGCTGTTGTATTTTTATTGCATTTTATGCTTCGGGCGTTGACTTCTAAGGCCCTAACTATTCAATCTGTTGGAGCAACGCCCTAGGGTTGAAGCCTAGGATTCTCGGAAAGTAGGAATGACCATAAGTTTCATACTGGTTGCAATTATTCGTTTTATACGATTGAAAGACTGTTGTATTTTTATTGTGTTTTATGCTTCTGGCGTTGACTTCTAAGGCACCGACTATTCGATCTGGTGGAGCAACGCCCTAGGGTGTAGCCTAGGTTGCCCGTAAAGTAGAAATGACAAGAGCTTTCATACTGGTTGCAATTATTCGTTTTATATGATGGAAAAACTGTTATATTTATTTTGTATTTTATGCTTCTGGCGTTCACTTCTTAGGCCCTAGCTATTCGATCTGGTGGAACAACGCCCTAGGGTGAAGCCTAGGTTGCTCGGAAAGTAGAAATGACCATAAGTTTCATGCTGGTTGCAATTATTCGTTTTATACGATGGAAAAACTGCTGTATTTATATTGTATTTTATGCTTCTGGCGTTGACTTCTAAGGCACTAACTATTCGATCTGGTGGAACAACGACCTAGAGTGAAGCCTAGGTTGCCCGGAACGTAGAAACGACCATCACTTTCAAACTGGTTGCAATTACTCCTGTTATATGATGGTAACACTGTTGTATTTTTTTTGCATTTTATGGTTCGGGTGTTGACTTCTACGGCCCTAACTATTCAATCTGTTGGAGCAACGCCCTAGGGTGAAGCCTAGGTTGCTCGGAAAGTAGAAATGACCACAACTTTCATACTGGTTGCAATTACTCGTTTTATATGATGGAAAAACTGTTGTATTTATATTGTATTTTATGCTTCTGGCGTTCACTTCTTAGGCCCTAACTATTCGATCTGGTGGAACAACGCCCTAGGGTGAAGCCTAGGTTGCCCGGAACGTAGAAATGACCATAACTTTCACACTGGTTGCTATTATTCGTTCTATACGATGGAAAAACTGTTATATTTATATTGTACCTTATGCTTCTGGCGTTCACTTCTTAGGCCCTAACAATTCGATCTGGTGGAACAACGCCCTAGAGTGAAGCCTAGGTTGCCTGGAACGTACAAATGACCATCACTTTCACAAGGGTTGCAATTATTCCTGTTATAGGATGGAAAGACTGTTGCATTTCTATTGTACTTTATGCTTCAGGCGTTGACTTCTGAGGCCGCAGCTATTCGATGTGGTGGAAGAACGCCATAGAGTGAAGCCTAGGTTGCCCGGAACGTACAAATGACCATAACTTTCATGCTGGTGGCAATAATTCGTTTCATATGATGGAAAAGCTGTTGTATTTATATTGTATTTTATGCTGCTGGCGTTCTCTTCTTAGGCCCTAACTATTCGATGTGGTGGAACAACGCCCTGGGGTGAAGCCTAGGTTGCCCGGAACGTAGAAATGACCATAACATTCACTCTGGTTGCTATTATTCGTTTTATACGATGGAAAAACTGTTATATTTATATTGTGCTTTATGCTTCTGGCGTTGCCTTCTTAGGCACTAACTGTTCGATCTGGTGGAACAACGCCCTAGAATGAAGCCTAGGTTACCCGGAACGTAGAAATGACCAGTACTTTCACACTGTTTACAGTGACTCCTGTTATACGATGGAAAAACTGTTGCATCTTTATTGAATTTTATGCTTCTGGCGTTGACTTCTAAGGCCCTAACTATTCTATCTGGTGTATAAATGCCCTAGAGTGAAGCCTAGGTTGCTCGGAATGTAAAAATGACCATAACATTCACACTGGTTGAAATTATTCGTCTTATACGATGGAAAAACTGTTGTATTTAAATTGTATTTTATGCTTCTGGCGTTGACTTCTTAGGCCCTAACTATTCAATCTCGTGGAACAACACCCTAGAGTGAGGCCTAGGTTGCCCGGAACGTAGAAATGACCATCACTTCCTTACTGGTAGCAATCATTCGTTTTATACGATGGAAAAACTGTTGTATTTATATTGTAATTTATGCGTCTGGCGTTGACTTCTAAGGCACAAACTATTCGATCTGGTCGAGCAGTGCCCTAGAGTGAAGCCTATGTTGCCCGGAACGTAGAAATGACCATCTCTTTCAAACTGGTTGCAATTATTCCTGTTATATGATGGAAAAACTGTTGCATTTTTATTGCATTTTATGTTTCGGGCATTGACTTCTAAGGTCCTAACTATTCAATCTGTTGGAGCGACGCCCTAGGGTGAAGCCTAGGTTGCCCGGAACGTAGAAATGACCATATCTTTCACACTGGTTGCTATTATTCGTTCTATGCGATGGAAAAACTGTTATATTTATATTGTATCTGATGCTTCTGGCGTTGACTTCTTAGGCCCTAACTATTCGATCTGGTGGAACAACGCCCTGGGGTGAAGCCTAGGTTGCCGGGAACGTAGAAATGACCATAACTTTCACACTGGTCGCTATTATTCGTTTTATACGATGGAGAAACTGTTATATTTATATTGTATTTTATGCTTCTGGCGTTGCCTTCTTAGGCCCTAGCTGTTCGATCTGGTGGAACAACGCCCTAGAGAGAAGCCTAGGTTGCCCGGAACGTAGAAATGACCATATCTTTCACACTGGTTGCTATTATTCGTTCTATACGATGGAAAAACTGTTATATTTATATTGTATCTGATGCTTCTGGCGTTGACTTCTTAGGACCTAACAATTCGATCTGGTGGAACGACGCCCTAGAGTGAAGCCTAGGTTGCCTGGAACGTACAAATGACCATCACTTTCACACGGGTTGCAATTATTCCTGTTATAGGATGGAAAGACTGTTGTATTTTTATTGTATTTTATGCTTCAGGCGTTGACTTCTGAGGCCGTAGCTATTTGATGTGGTGGAAGAACGCCATAGAGTGAAGCCTAGGTTGCCCGGAACGTAGAAATAACCACTACTTTCATACTTGTTGCAATTATTCGTTTTATACGATGGAAAAACTGTTGTATTTATGTTGTTTTTTATGCTTCTTGCGTTGACTTCTAAGGCCCTAACTATTCAATCTGTTGGAGCAACGCCCTAGCGTGTAGCCTAGGTTGCCCGGAAAGTAGAAATGACCACAACTTTCATACTGGTTGCAATTACTCCTTTTATATGATGGAAAAACTGTTGTATTTATATTGTATTTTATGCTTCTGGCGTTGACTTCTAAGGCTCTAACAATTCGATCTGGTGGAGCAACGCCCTAGAGAGAAGCCTAGGTTGCCCGGAACGTAGAAATGACCATCGCTTTCAAACTGGTTGCAATTATTCCTGTTATATGATGGAAAAACTGTTGTATTTTTATTGCATTTTATGCTTCGGGCATTGACTTCTAAGGACCTAACTATTCAATCTGTTGGAGCAACGCCCTAGGGTGAAGCCTAGGTTGCGCGGGAAGTAGGAATGACAATAACTTTCACACTGGTTGCACTTATTTGCTTTATACGATGGAAAAGCTGTTGCATCTTTATTGCATTTTATGCTTCTGTCGTTGGCGTCTAGGGCCGTAGCGATTAGATGTGGTGGAGCAACGCACTAGAGTGACGCCTAGGTTGCCCGGAACGTGGAATGACCATTACTTTCGCAATGTTTGCAATTATTCATTTTATACGATAGAAAAACTGTTGTACTTATATTGTATTTTATGCTTCTGGCGTTGACTTCTTATGCCATAACTATTCCATCTGGTGGAACAACGCCCTAGGGTGAAGTCTAGGTTGCCCGCAACGTAGAAATGGAAATATCTTTCACACCGGTAGCGATTATTCGTTTTATACGCTAGAAAAGCAGTTCTATTTATTTTGTATTTTATGCTTCGGCCGTTGACTTCTAAGGCCCTAACTATTCAATCTGTTGGAGCAACGCCCTAGGGTGAAGCCTAGGTTGCCCGGAAAGTAGAAATGACCATAACTTTCATACTGCTTGCAATTATTCGTTTTATACGATGGAAAAGCTGTTGTATTTATATTGTATTTTATACTTCGGGCGTTGACTTCTAAGGCCCTAACTATTCAATCTGTTGGATCAACGCCCTAGAGTGAAGCCAAGATTGCTCGGAATGTAGAAATGACCATAACATTCACACTGGTTGAAATTATTCGTTTTATACGATGGAAAAGCTGTTGTATTTATATTGTATGTCATGCTGCTGGCGTTCACTTCTTAGGCCCTAACTATTCGATCTGGTGGAACAACGCCCTGGGGTGAAGCCTAGGTTGCCGGGAACGTAGAAATGACCATAACTTTCACACTGGTCGCTATTATTCGTTTTATACGATGGAGAAACTGTTATATTTATATTGTATTTTATGCTTCTGGCGTTGCCTTCTTAGGCCCTAGCTGTTCAATCTGGTGGAACAACGCCCTAGAGAGAAGCCTAGGTTGCCCGGAACGTAGAAATGACCATATCTTTCACACTGGTTGCAATTATTCGTTTTATATGATGGAAGAGCTGTTGTATTTATATTGTATTTTATGCTGCTGGCGTTCTCTTCTTAGGCCCTAACTATTCGATGTGGTGGAACAACGCCCTGGGGTGAAGCATAGGTTGCCCGGAACGTAGAAATGACCATAACATTCACTCTGGTTGCTATTATTCGTCTTATACGATGGAAAAACTGTTGTACTTAAATTGTATTTTATGCTTCTGGCGTTGATTTCTTAGGCCCTAACTATTCAATCTCGTGGAACAACACCCTAGAGTGAGGCCTAGGTTGCCCGGAACGTAGAAATGACCATCACTTCCATACTGGTAGCAATCATTCGTTTTATACGATGGAAAAACTGTTGTATTTATATTGTAATTTATGCTTCTGGCGTTGCCTTCTTAGGCCCTAGCTGTTCGATCTGGTGGAACAACGCCCTAGAGAGAAGCCTAGGTTGCCCGGAACGTAGAAATGACCATATCTTTCACACTGGTTGCTATTATTCGTTCTATACGATGGAAAAACTGTTATATTTATATTGTATCTGATGCTTCTGGCGTTGACTTCTTAGGACCTAACAATTCGATCTGGTGGAACGACGCCCTAGAGTGAAGCCTAGGTTGCCCAGATCGTAGAATTGGCCATCACTTTCAAACTGGTTGCAATTACTCGTTTTACATGATAGAAGAACTGTTGTATTTATATTGTATTTTATGCCTCTGGCGTTCACTTCTTAGGCCCTAACTATTCGATCTGGTGGAACAACGCCCTGGGGTGAAGCCTAGGTTACCGGACCGTAGAAATGACAAGAGCTTTCATACTGGTTGCAATTATTCGTTTTATATGATGGAAAAACTGTTATATTTATTTTGTATTTTATGCTTCTGGCGTTCACTTCTTAGGCCCTAGCTATTCGATCTGGTGGAACAACGCCCTAGGGTTGAAGCCTAGGATTCTCGGAAAGTAGGAATGACCATAAGTTTCATACTGGTTGCAATTATTCGTTTTATACGATTGAAAAACTGTTGTATTTTTATTGTGTTTTATGCTTCTGGCGTTGACTTCTAAGGCACTAACTATTCGATCTGGTGGAGCAACGCCCTAGGGTGTAGCCTAGGTTGCCCGTAGAGTAGAAATGACAAGAGCTTTCATACTGGTTGCAATTATTCGTTTTATATGATGGAAAAACTGTTATATTTATTTTGTATTTTATGCTTCTGGCGTTCACTTCTTAGGCCCTAGCTATTCGATCTGGTGGAACAACGCCCTAGGGTGAAGCCTAGGTTGCTCGGAAAGTAGAAATGACCATAAGTTTCATGCTGGTTGCAAATATTCGTTTTATACGATGGAAAAACTGTTGTATTTATATTGTATTTTATGCTTCTGGCGTTGACTTCTAAGGCACTAACTATTCGATCTGGTGGAACAACGACCTAGAGTGAAGCCTAGGTTGCCCGGAACGTAGAAATGACCATCACTTTCAAACTGGTTGCAATTACTCCTGTTATATGATGGTAACACTGTTGTATTTTTTTTGCATTTTATGGTTCGGGTGTTGACTTCTACGGCCCTAACTATTCAATCTGTTGGAGCAACGCCCTAGGGTGAAGCCTAGGTTGCTCGGAAAGTAGAAATGACCACAACTTTCATACTGGTTGCAATTACTCGTTTTATATGATGGAAAAACTGTTGTATTTATATTGTATTTTATGCTTCTGGCGTTCACTTCTTAGGCCCTAACTATTCGATCTGGTGGAACAACGCCCTAGGGTGAAGCCTAGGTTGCCCGGA
Organism: Calliopsis andreniformis; assembly: GCF_051401765.1. NCBI lineage: Eukaryota > Metazoa > Arthropoda > Insecta > Hymenoptera > Andrenidae > Calliopsis > Calliopsis andreniformis. The sequence continues at coordinate 10,582,195 of NC_135072.1, forward strand.
ACGTAGAAATGACCATAACTTTCACACTGGTTGCTATTATTCGTTCTATACGATGGAAAAACTGTTATATTTATATTGTACCTTATGCTTCTGGCGTTCACTTCTTAGGCCCTAACAATTCGATCTGGTGGAACAACGCCCTAGAGTGAAGCCTAGGTTGCCTGGAACGTACAAATGACCATCACTTTCACAAGGGTTGCAATTATTCCTGTTATAGGATGGAAAGACTGTTGCATTTCTATTGTACTTTATGCTTCAGGCGTTGACTTCTGAGGCCGCAGCTATTCGATGTGGTGGAAGAACGCCATAGAGTGAAGCCTAGGTTGCCCGGAACGTACAAATGACCATAACTTTCATGCTGGTGGCAATAATTCGTTTCATATGATGGAAAAGCTGTTGTATTTATATTGTATTTTATGCTGCTGGCGTTCTCTTCTTAGGCCCTAACTATTCGATGTGGTGGAACAACGCCCTGGGGTGAAGCCTAGGTTGCCCGGAACGTAGAAATGACCATAACATTCACTCTGGTTGCTATTATTCGTTTTATACGATGGAAAAACTGTTATATTTATATTGTGCTTTATGTTTCTGGCGTTGCCTTCTTAGGCACTAACTGTTCGATCTGGTGGAACAACGCCCTAGAATGAAGCCTAGGTTACCCGGAACGTAGAAATGACCAGTACTTTCACACTGTTTACAGTGACTCCTGTTATACGATGGAAAAACTGTTGCATCTTTATTGAATTTTATGCTTCTGGCGTTGACTTCTAAGGCCCTAACTATTCTATCTGGTGTATAAATGCCCTAGAGTGAAGCCTAGGTTGCTCGGAATGTAAAAATGACCATAACATTCACACTGGTTGAAATTATTCGTCTTATACGATGGAAAAACTGTTGTATTTAAATTGTATTTTATGCTTCTGGCGTTGACTTCTTAGGCCCTAACTATTCAATCTCGTGGAACAACACCCTAGAGTGAGGCCTAGGTTGCCCGGAACGTAGAAATGACCATCACTTCCATACTGGTAGCAATCATTCGTTTTGTACGATGGAAAAACTGTTGTATTTATATTGTAATTTATGCGTCTGGCGTTGACTTCTAAGGCACAAACTATTCGATCTGGTGGAACAACGACCTAGAGTGAAGCCTAGGTTGCCCGGAACGTAGAAATGACCATCACTTTCAAACTGGTTGCAATTACTCCTGTTATATGATGGTAACACTGTTGTATTTTTTTTGCATTTTATGGTTCGGGTGTTGACTTCTACGGCCCTAACTATTCAATCTGTTGGAGCAACGCCCTAGGGTGGAGCCTAGGTTGCTCGGAAAGTAGAAATGACCACAACTTTCATACTGGTTGCAATTACTCGTTTTATATGATGGAAAAACTGTTGTATTTATATTGTATTTTATGCTTCTGGCGTTCACTTCTTAGGCCCTAACTATTCGATCTGGTGGAACAACGCCCTAGGGTGAAGCCTCGGTTGCCCGGAACGTAGAAATGACCATAACTTTCACACTGGTTGCTATTATTCGTTCTATACGATGGAAAAACTGTTATATTTATATTGTACCTTATGCTTCTGGCGTTCACTTCTTAGGCCCTAACAATTCGATCTGGTGGAACAACGCCCTAGAGTGAAGCCTAGGTTGCCTGGAACGTACAAATGACCATCACTTTCACAAGGGTTGCAATTATTCCTGTTATAGGATGGAAAGACTGTTGCATTTCTATTGTACTTTATGCTTCAGGCGTTGACTTCTGAGGCCGCAGCTATTCGATGTGGTGGAAGAACGCCATAGAGTGAAGCCTAGGTTGCCCGGAACGTACAAATGACCATAACTTTCATGCTGGTGGCAATAATTCGTTTCATATGATGGAAAAGCTGTTGTATTTATATTGTATTTTATGCTGCTGGCGTTCTCTTCTTAGGCCCTAACTATTCGATGTGGTGGAACAACGCCCTGGGGTGAAGCCTAGGTTGCCCGGAACGTAGAAATGACCATAACATTCACTCTGGTTGCTATTATTCGTTTTATACGATGGAAAAACTGTTATATTTATATTGTGCTTTATGCTTCTGGCGTTGCCTTCTTAGGCACTAACTGTTCGATCTGGTGGAACAACGCCCTAGAGTGAAGCCTAGGTTACCCGGAACGTAGAAATGACCAGTACTTTCACACTGTTTGCAGTGACTCCTGTTATACGATGGAAAAACTGTTGCATCTTTATTGAATTTTATGCTTCTGGCGTTGACTTCTAAGGCCCTAACTATTCTATCTTGTGTATAAATGCCCTAGAGTGAAGCCTAGATTGCTCGGAATGTAAAAATGACCATAACATTCACACTGGTTGAAATTATTCGTCTTATACGATGGAGAAACTGTTGTATTTAAATTGTATTTTATGCTTCTGGCGTTGACTTCTTAGGCCCTAACTATTCAATCTCGTGGAACAACACCCTAGAGTGAAGCCTAGGTTGCCCGGAACGTAGAAATGACCATCACTTCCTTACTGGTAGCAATCATTCGTTTTATACGATGGAAAAACTGTTGTATTTATATTGTAATTTATGCGTCTGGCGTTGACTTCTAAGGCACAAACTATTCGATCTGGTCGAGCAATGCCCTAGAGTGAAGCCTATGTTGCCCGGAACGTAGAAATGACCATCTCTTTCAAACTGGTTGCAATTATTCCTGTTATATGATGGAAAAACTGTTGCATTTTTATTGCATTTTATGCTTCGGGCATTGACTTCTAAGGTCCTAACTATTCAATCTGTTGGAGCGACGCCCTAGGGTGAAGCCTAGGTTGCCCGGAAAGTAGAAATAACAATAACTTTCACACTGGTTGCAATTATTCGTTTTATACGATGGAAAAGCTGTTGCATCTTTATTGTATTTTATGCTTCTGGCGTTGACTTCTAAGGCACAAACTATTCGATCTGGTCGAGCAATGCCCTAGAGTGAAGCCTAGGTTGCCCGGAACGTAGAAATGACCATAACTTTCACACTGGTTGCTATTATTCGTTCTATACGATGGAAAAACTGTTATATTTATATTGCATCTTATGCTTCTGGCGTTGACTTCTTAGGCCCTAACACTTCGATCTGGTGGAGCAACGCCCTACAGTGAAGCCTAGGTTGCCCGGAACGTAGATATGACCATGACCATCACACAGGTTGCAATTATTCGTTATATACGGTGTAACGGCTGTTGTATTTATATTGGATTTTATGCCTCTGGCGTTGGCTTCTAAGGCCGTAGCTGTTAGATGTGGTGGAGCAACGCCCTAGAGTGACGCCTAGGGTGCTCGGAACGTAGAAATGACCATTACTTTCACACTGGTTGCAATTATTCGTTTTATACGATGGAAAAGCTGTTGTATTTATATCGTATTTTATGCTTCTGGCGTAGACTTCTTAGGCCCTAGCTATTCGATCTAGTGGAGCAACGCCCTAGAGTGGAGCCTAGGTTGCCCGGAAAGGAGAAATGACCATCACTTTCAAACAGGTTGCAATTAATCCTGTTATACGATGGAAAAGCTGTTGTATTTTTATTGCATTTTATGCTTCTGGCGTTCACTTCTTAGGCCCTAACAATTCGATCTGGTGGAACAACGCCCTAGAGTGAAGCCTAGGTTGCCTGGAACGTACAAATGACCATCACTTTCACAAGGGCTGCAATTATTCCTGTTATAGGATGGAAAGACTGTTGCATTTCTATTGTATTTTATGCTTCAGGCGTTGACTTCTGAGGCCGCAGCTATTCGATGTGGTGGAAGAACGCCATAGAGTGAAGCCTAGGTTGTCCGGAACGTAGAAATGACCATAACTTTCACACTGGTTGCAATTATTCGTTTTATATGATGGAAGAACTGTTGTATTTATATTGTATTTTATGCTGCTGGCGTTCACTTCTTAGGCCCTAACTATTCGATCTGGTGGAACAACGTCCTGGGGTGAAGCCTAGGTTGCCGGAACGTAGAAGTGACCATAACTTTCACACTGGTTGCTATTATTCGTTTTATACGATGGAAAAACTGTTGTATTAAATTGTATTATATGCTTCTGGCGTTGACTTTTAATTCACTAACTATTCGACCTGGCGGAGCAACTCCCTAGAGTGAAGCCGAGGTTTCCCGGAACGTAGAAATGACCATCACTTTCAAACTGGTTGCAATTATTCCTGTTATATGATGGAAAAACTGTTGTACTTTTATTGCATTTTATGCTTCGGGCATTGACTTCTAAGGCCCTAACTATTCAATCTGTTGGAGCAACGCCCTAGAGTGTAGCCTAGGTTGCCCGGATCGTAGAATTGGCCATCACTTTCAAACTGGCTGCAATTATTCCTGTTATATGATGGAAACGCTGTTGTATTTTTATTGCATTTTATGCTTCGGGCGTTGACTTCTAAGCCCCTAACTATTCAATCTGTTGGAGCAACGCCCTAGGGTTGAAGCCTAGGATTCTCGGAAAGTAGGAATGACCATAAGTTTCATACTGGTTGCAATTATTCGTTTTATACGATTGAAAAACTGTTGTATTTTTATTGTGTTTTATGCTTCTGGCGTTGACTTCTAAGGCACTAACTATTCGATCTGGTGGAGCAACGCCCTAGGGTGTAGCCTAGGTTGCCCGTAAAGTAGAAATGACAAGAGCTTTCATACTGGTTGCAATTATTCGTTTTATATGATGGAAAAACTGTTATATTTATTTTGTATTTTATGCTTCTGGCGTTCACTTCTTAGGCCCTAGCTATTCGATCTGGTGGAACAACGCCCTAGGGTGAAGCCTAGGTTGCTCGGAAAGTAGAAATGACCATAAGTTTCATGCTGGTTGCAAATATTCGTTTTATACGATGGAAAAACTGTTGTATTTATATTGTATTTTATGCTTCTGGCGTTGACTTCTAAGGCACTAACTATTCGATCTGGTGGAACAACGACCTAGAGTGAAGCCTAGGTTGCCCGGAACGTAGAAATGACCATCACTTTCAAACTGGTTGCAATTACTCCTGTTATATGATGGTAACACTGTTGTATTTTTTTTGCATTTTATGGTTCGGGTGTTGACTTCTACGGCCCTAACTATTCAATCTGTTGGAGCAACGCCCTAGGGTGAAGCCTAGGTTGCTCGGAAAGTAGAAATGACCACAACTTTCATACTGGTTGCAATTACTCGTTTTATATGATGGAAAAACTGTTGTATTTATATTGTATTTTATGCTTCTGGCGTTCACTTCTTAGGCCCTAACTATTCGATCTGGTGGAACAACGCCCTAGGGTGAAGCCTAGGTTGCCCGGAACGTAGAAATGACCATAACTTTCACACTGGTTGCTATTATTCGTTCTATACGATGGAAAAACTGTTATATTTATATTGTACCTTATGCTTCTGGCGTTCACTTCTTAGGCCCTAACAATTCGATCTGGTGGAACAACGCCCTAGAGTGAAGCCTAGGTTGCCTGGAACGTAGAAATGACCATCACTTTCACAAGGGTTGCAATTATTCCTGTTATAGGATGGAAAGACTGTTGCATTTCTATTGTACTTTATGCTTCAGGCGTTGACTTCTGAGGCCGCAGCTATTCGATGTGGTGGAAGAACGCCATAGAGTGAAGCCTAGGTTGCCCGGAACGTACAAATGACCATAACTTTCATGCTGGTGGCAGTAATTCGTTTCATATGATGGAAAAGCTGTTGTATTTATATTGTATTTTATGCTGCTGGCGTTCTCTTCTTAGGCCCTAACTATTCGATGTGGTGGAACAACGCCCTGGGGTGAAGCCTAGGTTGCCCGGAACGTAGAAATGACCATAACATTCACTCTGGTTGCTATTATTCGTTTTATACGATGGAAAAACTGTTATATTTATATTGTGCTTTATGCTTCTGGCGTTGCCTTCTTAGGCACTAACTGTTCGATCTGGTGGAACAACGCCCTAGAATGAAGCCTAGGTTACCCGGAACGTAGAAATGACCAGTACTTTCACACTGTTTACAGTGACTCCTGTTATACGATGGAAAAACTGTTGCATCTTTATTGAATTTTATGCTTCTGGCGTTGACTTCTAAGGCCCTAACTATTCTATCTGGTGTATAAATGCCCTAGAGTGAAGCCTAGGTTGCTCGGAATGTAAAAATGACCATAACATTCACACTGGTTGAAATTATTCGTCTTATACGATGGAAAAACTGTTGTATTTAAATTGTATTTTATGCTTCTGGCGTTGACTTCTTAGGCCCTAACTATTCAATCTCGTGGAACAACACCCTAGAGTGAGGCCTAGGTTGCCCGGAACGTAGAAATGACCATCACTTCCATACTGGTAGCAATCATTCGTTTTGTACGATGGAAAAACTGTTGTATTTATATTGTAATTTATGCGTCTGGCGTTGACTTCTAAGGCACAAACTATTCGATCTGGTGGAACAACGACCTAGAGTGAAGCCTAGGTTGCCCGGAACGTAGAAATGACCATCACTTTCAAACTGGTTGCAATTACTCCTGTTATATGATGGTAACACTGTTGTATTTTTTTTGCATTTTATGGTTCGGGTGTTGACTTCTACGGCCCTAACTATTCAATCTGTTGGAGCAACGCCCTAGGGTGGAGCCTAGGTTGCTCGGAAAGTAGAAATGACCACAACTTTCATACTGGTTGCAATTACTCGTTTTATATGATGGAAAAACTGTTGTATTTATATTGTATTTTATGCTTCTGGCGTTCACTTCTTAGGCCCTAACTATTCGATCTGGTGGAACAACGCCCTAGGGTGAAGCCTCGGTTGCCCGGAACGTAGAAATGACCATAACTTTCACACTGGTTGCTATTATTCGTTCTATACGATGGAAAAACTGTTATATTTATATTGTACCTTATGCTTCTGGCGTTCACTTCTTAGGCCCTAACAATTCGATCTGGTGGAACAACGCCCTAGAGTGAAGCCTAGGTTGCCTGGAACGTACAAATGACCATCACTTTCACAAGGGTTGCAATTATTCCTGTTATAGGGTGGAAAGACTGTTGCATTTCTATTGTACTTTATGCTTCAGGCGTTGACTTCTGAGGCCGCAGCTATTCGATGTGGTGGAAGAACGCCATAGAGTGAAGCCTAGGTTGCCCGGAACGTACAAATGACCATAACTTTCATGCTGGTGGCAATAATTCGTTTCATATGATGGAAAAGCTGTTGTATTTATATTGTATTTTATGCTGCTGGCGTTCTCTTCTTAGGCCCTAACTATTCGATGTGGTGGAACAACGCCCTGGGGTGAAGCCTAGGTTGCCCGGAACGTAGAAATGACCATAACATTCACTCTGGTTGCTATTATTCGTTTTATACGATGGAAAAACTGTTATATTTATATTGTGCTTTATGCTTCTGGCGTTGCCTTCTTAGGCACTAACTGTTCGATCTGGTGGAACAACGGCCTAGAGTGAAGCCTAGGTTACCCGGAACGTAGAAATGACCAGTACTTTCACACTGTTTGCAGTGACTCCTGTTATACGATGGAAAAACTGTTGCATCTTTATTGAATTTTATGCTTCTGGCGTTGACTTCTAAGGCCCTAACTATTCTATCTTGTGTATAAATGCCCTAGAGTGAAGCCTAGATTGCTCGGAATGTAAAAATGACCATAACATTCACACTGGTTGAAATTATTCGTCTTATACGATGGAAAAACTGTTGTATTTAAATTGTATTTTATGCTTCTGGCGTTGACTTCTTAGGCCCTAACTATTCAATCTCGTGGAACAACACCCTAGAGTGAAGCCTAGGTTGCCCGGAACGTAGAAATGACCATCACTTCCTTACTGGTAGCAATCATTCGTTTTATACGATGGAAAAACTGTTGTATTTATATTGTAATTTATGCGTCTGGCGTTGACTTCTAAGGCACAAACTATTCGATCTGGTCGAGCAATGCCCTAGAGTGAAGCCTATGTTGCCCGGAACGTAGAAATGACCATCTCTTTCAAACTGGTTGCAATTATTCCTGTTATATGATGGAAAAACTGTTGCATTTTTATTGCATTTTATGCTTCGGGCATTGACTTCTAAGGTCCTAACTATTCAATCTGTTGGAGCGACGCCCTAGGGTGAAGCCTAGGTTGCCCGGAAAGTAGAAATAACAATAACTTTCACACTGGTTGCAATTATTCGTTTTATACGATGGAAAAGCTGTTGCATCTTTATTGTATTTTATGCTTCTGGCGTTGACTTCTAAGGCACAAACTATTCGATCTGGTCGAGCAATGCCCTAGAGTGAAGCCTAGGTTGCCCGGAACGTAGAAATGACCATAACTTTCACACTGGTTGCTATTATTCGTTCTATACGATGGAAAAACTGTTATATTTATATTGCATCTTATGCTTCTGGCGTTGACTTCTTAGGCCCTAACACTTCGATCTGGTGGAGCAACGCCCTACAGTGAAGCCTAGGTTGCCCGGAACGTAGATATGACCAGTACTTTCACACTGGTTGCAATTATTCGTTTTATACGATGGAAAAGCTGTTGTATTTATATCGTATTTTATGCTTCTGGCGTAGACTTCTTAGGCCCTAGCTATTCGATCTAGTGGAGCAACGCCCTAGAGTGGAGCCTAGGTTGCCCGGAAAGGAGAAATGACCATCACTTTCAAACAGGTTGCAATTAATCCTGTTATACGATGGAAAAGCTGTTGTATTTTTATTGCATTTTATGCTTCTGGCGTTCACTTCTTAGGCCCTAACAATTCGATCTGGTGGAACAACGCCCTAGAGTGAAGCCTAGGTTGCCTGGAACGTACAAATGACCATCACTTTCACAAGGGCTGCAATTATTCCTGTTATAGGATGGAAAGACTGTTGCATTTCTATTGTATTTTATGCTTCAGGCGTTGACTTCTGAGGCCGCAGCTATTCGATGTGGTGGAAGAACGCCATAGAGTGAAGCCTAGGTTGTCCGGAACGTAGAAATGACCATAACTTTCACACTGGTTGCAATTATTCGTTTTATATGATGGAAGAACTGTTGTATTTATATTGTATTTTATGCTGCTGGCGTTCACTTCTTAGGCCCTAACTATTCGATCTGGTGGAACAACGTCCTGGGGTGAAGCCTAGGTTGCCGGAACGTAGAAGTGACCATAACTTTCACACTGGTTGCTATTATTCGTTTTATACGATGGAAAAACTGTTGTATTAAATTGTATTATATGCTTCTGGCGTTGACTTTTAATTCACTAACTATTCGACCTGGCGGAGCAACTCCCTAGAGTGAAGCCGAGGTTTCCCGGAACGTAGAAATGACCATCACTTTCAAACTGGTTGCAATTATTCCTGTTATATGATGGAAAAACTGTTGTACTTTTATTGCATTTTATGCTTCGGGCATTGACTTCTAAGGCCCTAACTATTCAATCTGTTGGAGCAACGCCCTAGAGTGTAGCCTAGGTTGCCCGGATCGTAGAATTGGCCATCACTTTCAAACTGGCTGCAATTATTCCTGTTATATGATGGAAACGCTGTTGTATTTTTATTGCATTTTATGCTTCGGGCGTTGACTTCTAAGCCCCTAACTATTCAATCTGTTGGAGCAACGCCCTAGGGTTGAAGCCTAGGATTCTCGGAAAGTAGGAATGACCATAAGTTTCATACTGGTTGCAATTATTCGTTTTATACGATTGAAAAACTGTTGTATTTTTATTGTGTTTTATGCTTCTGGCGTTGACTTCTAAGGCACTAACTATTCGATCTGGTGGAGCAACGCCCTAGGGTGTAGCCTAGGTTGCCCGTAAAGTAGAAATGACAAGAGCTTTCATACTGGTTGCAATTATTCGTTTTATATGATGGAAAAACTGTTATATTTATTTTGTATTTTATGCTTCTGGCGTTCACTTCTTAGGCCCTAGCTATTCGATCTGGTGGAACAACGCCCTAGGGTGAAGCCTAGGTTGCTCGGAAAGTAGAAATGACCATAAGTTTCATGCTGGTTGCAAATATTCGTTTTATACGATGGAAAAACTGTTGTATTTATATTGTATTTTATGCTTCTGGCGTTGACTTCTAAGGCACTAACTATTCGATCTGGTGGAACAACGACCTAGAGTGAAGCCTAGGTTGCCCGGAACGTAGAAATGACCATCACTTTCAAACTGGTTGCAATTACTCCTGTTATATGATGGTAACACTGTTGTATTTTTTTTGCATTTTATGGTTCGGGTGTTGACTTCTACGGCCCTAACTATTCAATCTGTTGGAGCAACGCCCTAGGGTGAAGCCTAGGTTGCTCGGAAAGTAGAAATGACCACAACTTTCATACTGGTTGCAATTACTCGTTTTATATGATGGAAAAACTGTTGTATTTATATTGTATTTTATGCTTCTGGCGTTCACTTCTTAGGCCCTAACTATTCGATCTGGTGGAACAACGCCCTAGGGTGAAGCCTAGGTTGCCCGGAACGTAGAAATGACCATAACTTTCACACTGGTTGCTATTATTCGTTCTATACGATGGAAAAACTGTTATATTTATATTGTACCTTATGCTTCTGGCGTTCACTTCTTAGGCCCTAACAATTCGATCTGGTGGAACAACGCCCTAGAGTGAAGCCTAGGTTGCCTGGAACGTAGAAATGACCATCACTTTCACAAGGGTTGCAATTATTCCTGTTATAGGATGGAAAGACTGTTGCATTTCTATTGTACTTTATGCTTCAGGCGTTGACTTCTGAGGCCGCAGCTATTCGATGTGGTGGAAGAACGCCATAGAGTGAAGCCTAGGTTGCCCGGAACGTACAAATGACCATAACTTTCATGCTGGTGGCAGTAATTCGTTTCATATGATGGAAAAGCTGTTGTATTTATATTGTATTTTATGCTGCTGGCGTTCTCTTCTTAGGCCCTAACTATTCGATGTGGTGGAACAACGCCCTGGGGTGAAGCCTAGGTTGCCCGGAACGTAGAAATGACCATAACATTCACTCTGGTTGCTATTATTCGTTTTATACGATGGAAAAACTGTTATATTTATATTGTGCTTTATGCTTCTGGCGTTGCCTTCTTAGGCACTAACTGTTCGATCTGGTGGAACAACGCCCTAGAATGAAGCCTAGGTTACCCGGAACGTAGAAATGACCAGTACTTTCACACTGTTTACAGTGACTCCTGTTATACGATGGAAAAACTGTTGCATCTTTATTGAATTTTATGCTTCTGGCGTTGACTTCTAAGGCCCTAACTATTCTATCTGGTGTATAAATGCCCTAGAGTGAAGCCTAGGTTGCTCGGAATGTAAAAATGACCATAACATTCACACTGGTTGAAATTATTCGTCTTATACGATGGAAAAACTGTTGTATTTAAATTGTATTTTATGCTTCTGGCGTTGACTTCTTAGGCCCTAACTATTCAATCTCGTGGAACAACACCCTAGAGTGAGGCCTAGGTTGCCCGGAACGTAGAAATGACCATCACTTCCATACTGGTAGCAATCATTCGTTTTGTACGATGGAAAAACTGTTGTATTTATATTGTAATTTATGCGTCTGGCGTTGACTTCTAAGGCACAAACTATTCGATCTGGTGGAACAACGACCTAGAGTGAAGCCTAGGTTGCCCGGAACGTAGAAATGACCATCACTTTCAAACTGGTTGCAATTACTCCTGTTATATGATGGTAACACTGTTGTATTTTTTTTGCATTTTATGGTTCGGGTGTTGACTTCTACGGCCCTAACTATTCAATCTGTTGGAGCAACGCCCTAGGGTGGAGCCTAGGTTGCTCGGAAAGTAGAAATGACCACAACTTTCATACTGGTTGCAATTACTCGTTTTATATGATGGAAAAACTGTTGTATTTATATTGTATTTTATGCTTCTGGCGTTCACTTCTTAGGCCCTAACTATTCGATCTGGTGGAACAACGCCCTAGGGTGAAGCCTCGGTTGCCCGGAACGTAGAAATGACCATAACTTTCACACTGGTTGCTATTATTCGTTCTATACGATGGAAAAACTGTTATATTTATATTGTACCTTATGCTTCTGGCGTTCACTTCTTAGGCCCTAACAATTCGATCTGGTGGAACAACGCCCTAGAGTGAAGCCTAGGTTGCCTGGAACGTACAAATGACCATCACTTTCACAAGGGTTGCAATTATTCCTGTTATAGGGTGGAAAGACTGTTGCATTTCTATTGTACTTTATGCTTCAGGCGTTGACTTCTGAGGCCGCAGCTATTCGATGTGGTGGAAGAACGCCATAGAGTGAAGCCTAGGTTGCCCGGAACGTACAAATGACCATAACTTTCATGCTGGTGGCAATAATTCGTTTCATATGATGGAAAAGCTGTTGTATTTATATTGTATTTTATGCTGCTGGCGTTCTCTTCTTAGGCCCTAACTATTCGATGTGGTGGAACAACGCCCTGGGGTGAAGCCTAGGTTGCCCGGAACGTAGAAATGACCATAACATTCACTCTGGTTGCTATTATTCGTTTTATACGATGGAAAAACTGTTATATTTATATTGTGCTTTATGCTTCTGGCGTTGCCTTCTTAGGCACTAACTGTTCGATCTGGTGGAACAACGGCCTAGAGTGAAGCCTAGGTTACCCGGAACGTAGAAATGACCAGTACTTTCACACTGTTTGCAGTGACTCCTGTTATACGATGGAAAAACTGTTGCATCTTTATTGAATTTTATGCTTCTGGCGTTGACTTCTAAGGCCCTAACTATTCTATCTTGTGTATAAATGCCCTAGAGTGAAGCCTAGATTGCTCGGAATGTAAAAATGACCATAACATTCACACTGGTTGAAATTATTCGTCTTATACGATGGAAAAACTGTTGTATTTAAATTGTATTTTATGCTTCTGGCGTTGACTTCTTAGGCCCTAACTATTCAATCTCGTGGAACAACACCCTAGAGTGAAGCCTAGGTTGCCCGGAACGTAGAAATGACCATCACTTCCTTACTGGTAGCAATCATTCGTTTTATACGATGGAAAAACTGTTGTATTTATATTGTAATTTATGCGTCTGGCGTTGACTTCTAAGGCACAAACTATTCGATCTGGTCGAGCAATGCCCTAGAGTGAAGCCTATGTTGCCCGGAACGTAGAAATGACCATCTCTTTCAAACTGGTTGCAATTATTCCTGTTATATGATGGAAAAACTGTTGCATTTTTATTGCATTTTATGCTTCGGGCATTGACTTCTAAGGTCCTAACTATTCAATCTGTTGGAGCGACGCCCTAGGGTGAAGCCTAGGTTGCCCGGAAAGTAGAAATAACAATAACTTTCACACTGGTTGCAATTATTCGTTTTATACGATGGAAAAGCTGTTGCATCTTTATTGTATTTTATGCTTCTGGCGTTGACTTCTAAGGCACAAACTATTCGATCTGGTCGAGCAATGCCCTAGAGTGAAGCCTAGGTTGCCCGGAACGTAGAAATGACCATAACTTTCACACTGGTTGCTATTATTCGTTCTATACGATGGAAAAACTGTTATATTTATATTGCATCTTATGCTTCTGGCGTTGACTTCTTAGGCCCTAACACTTCGATCTGGTGGAGCAACGCCCTACAGTGAAGCCTAGGTTGCCCGGAACGTAGATATGACCATGACCATCACACAGGTTGCAATTATTCGTTATATACGGTGTAACGGCTGTTGTATTTATATTGGATTTTATGCCTCTGGCGTTGGCTTCTAAGGCCGTAGCTGTTAGATGTGGTGGAGCAACGCCCTAGAGTGACGCCTAGGGTGCTCGGAACGTAGAAATGACCAGTACTTTCACACTGGTTGCAATTATTCGTTTTATACGATGGAAAAGCTGTGTATTTATATCGTATTTTATGCTTCTGGCGTAGACTTCTTAGGCCCTAGCTATTCGATCTAGTGGAGCAACGCCCTAGAGTGGAGCCTAGGTTGCCCGGAAAGGAGAAATGACCATCACTTTCAAACAGGTTGCAATTAATCCTGTTATACGATGGAAAAGCTGTTGTATTTTTATTGCATTTTATGCTTCTGGCGTTCACTTCTTAGGCCCTAACAATTCGATCTGGTGGAACAACGCCCTAGAGTGAAGCCTAGGTTGCCTGGAACGTACAAATGACCATCACTTTCACAAGGGCTGCAATTATTCCTGTTATAGGATGGAAAGACTGTTGCATTTCTATTGTATTTTATGCTTCAGGCGTTGACTTCTGAGGCCGCAGCTATTCGATGTGGTGGAAGAACGCCATAGAGTGAAGCCTAGGTTGTCCGGAACGTAGAAATGACCATAACTTTCACACTGGTTGCAATTATTCGTTTTATATGATGGAAGAACTGTTGTATTTATATTGTATTTTATGCTGCTGGCGTTCACTTCTTAGGCCCTAACTATTCGATCTGGTGGAACAACGTCCTGGGGTGAAGCCTAGGTTGCCGGAACGTAGAAGTGACCATAACTTTCACACTGGTTGCTATTATTCGTTTTATACGATGGAAAAACTGTTGTATTAAATTGTATTATATGCTTCTGGCGTTGACTTTTAATTCACTAACTATTCGACCTGGCGGAGCAACTCCCTAGAGTGAAGCCGAGGTTTCCCGGAACGTAGAAATGACCATCACTTTCAAACTGGTTGCAATTATTCCTGTTATATGATGGAAAAACTGTTGTACTTTTATTGCATTTTATGCTTCGGGCATTGACTTCTAAGGCCCTAACTATTCAATCTGTTGGAGCAACGCCCTAGAGTGTAGCCTAGGTTGCCCGGATCGTAGAATTGGCCATCACTTTCAAACTGGCTGCAATTATTCCTGTTATATGATGGAAACGCTGTTGTATTTTTATTGCATTTTATGCTTCGGGCGTTGACTTCTAAGCCCCTAACTATTCAATCTGTTGGAGCAACGCCCTAGGGTTGAAGCCTAGGATTCTCGGAAAGTAGGAATGACCATAAGTTTCATACTGGTTGCTATTATTCGTTTTATACGATTGAAAAACTGTTGTATTTTTATTGTATTTTATGCTTCTGGCGTTGACTTCTAAGGCACTAACTATTCGATCTGGTGGAGCAACGCCCTAGGGTGTAGCCTAGGTTGCCCGTAAAGTAGAAATGACAAGAGCTTTCATACTGGTTGCAATTATTCGTTTTATATGATGGAAGAACTGTTATATTTATATTGTATTTTATGCTTCTGGCGTTCACTTCTTAGGCCCTAGCTATTCTATCTGGTGGAACAACGCCCTAGGGTGAAGCCTAGGTTGCTCGGAAAGTAGAAATGACCATAAGTTTCATACTGGTTGCAATTATTCGTTTTATACGATGGAAAAGCTGTTGTATTTATATTGTATTTTATGCTTCTGGCGTTGACTTCTAAGGCACTAACTATTCGATCTGGTGGAACAACGCCCTAGAGTGAAGCCTAGGTTGCCCGGAACGTAGAAATGACCTTCACTTTCAAACTGGTTGCAATTATTCCTGTTATATGATGGTAACACTGTTGTATTTTTTTTGCATTTTATGGTTCGGGCGTTGACTTCTACGGCCCTAACTATTCAATCTGTTGGAGCAACGCCCTAGGGTGAAGCCTAGGTTGCCCGGAAAGTAGAAATGACCATAACTTTCATACTGCTTGCAATTATTCGTTTTATACGATGGAAAAGCTGTTGTATTTATATTGTATTTTATACTTCGGGCGTTGACTTCTAAGGCCCTAACTATTCAATCTGTTGGATCAACGCCCTAGAGTGAAGCCAAGATTGCTCGGAATGTAGAAATGACCATAACATTCACACTGGTTGAAATTATTCGTTTTATACGATGGAAAAGCTGTTGTATTTATATTGTATGTCATGCTGCTGGCGTTCACTTCTTAGGCCCTAACTATTCGATCTGGTGGAACAACGCCCTGGGGTGAAGCCTAGGTTGCCGGGAACGTAGAAATGACCATAACTTTCACACTGGTCGCTATTATTCGTTTTATACGATGGAGAAACTGTTATATTTATATTGTATTTTATGCTTCTGGCGTTGCCTTCTTAGGCCCTAGCTGTTCAATCTGGTGGAACAACGCCCTAGAGAGAAGCCTAGGTTGCCCGGAACGTAGAAATGACCATATCTTTCACACTGGTTGCAATTATTCGTTTTATATGATGGAAGAGCTGTTGTATTTATATTGTATTTTATGCTGCTGGCGTTCTCTTCTTAGGCCCTGACTATTCGATGTGGTGGAACAACGCCCTGGGGTGAAGCCTAGGTTGCCCGGAACGTAGAAATGACCATAACATTCACTCTGGTTGCTATTATTCGTCTTATACGATGGAAAAACTGTTGTACTTAAATTGTATTTTATGCTTCTGGCGTTGATTTCTTAGGCCCTAACTATTCAATCTCGTGGAACAACACCCTAGAGTGAGGCCTAGGTTGCCCGGAACGTAGAAATGACCATCACTTCCATACTGGTAGCAATCATTCGTTTTATACGATGGAAAAACTGTTGTATTTATATTGTAATTTATGCTTCTGGCGTTGACTTCTAAGGCACAAACTATTCGATCTGGTCGAGCAATGCCCTAGAGTGAAGCCTATGTTGCCCAGATCGTAGAATTGGCCATCACTTTCAAACTGGTTGCAATTATTCCTGTTATATGATGGAAACGCTGTTGTATTTTTATTGCATTTTATGCTTCGGGCGTTGACTTCTAAGGCCCTAACTATTCAATCTGTTGGAGCAACGCCCTAGGGTTGAAGCCTAGGATTCTCGGAAAGTAGGAATGACCATAAGTTTCATACTGGTTGCAATTATTCGTTTTATACGATTGAAAAACTGTTGTATTTTTATTGTATTTTATGCTTCTGGCGTTCACTTCTTAGGCCCTAACTATTCGATCTGGTGGAACAACGGCCTAGGGTGAAGCCTCGGTTGCCCGGAACGTAGAAATGACCATAACTTTCACACTGGTTGCTATTATTCGTTCTATACGATGGAAAAACTGTTATATTTATATTGTACCTTATGCTTCTGGCGTTCACTTCTTAGGCCCTAACAATTCGATCTGGTGGAACAACGCCCTAGAGTGAAGCCTAGGTTGCCTGGAACGTACAAATGACCATCACTTTCACAAGGGTTGCAATTATTCCTGTTATAGGATGGAAAGACTGTTGCATTTCTATTGTACTTTATGCTTCAGGCGTTGACTTCTGAGGCCGCAGCTATTCGATGTGGTGGAAGAACGCCATAGAGTGAAGCCTAGGTTGCCCGGAACGTACAAATGACCATAACTTTCATGCTGGTGGCAATAATTCGTTTCATATGATGGAAAAGCTGTTGTATTTATATTGTATTTTATGCTGCTGGCGTTCACTTCTTAGGCCCTAACTATTCGATCTGGTGGAACAACGCCCTGGGGTGAAGCCTAGGTTGCCGGGAACGTAGAAATGACCATAACTTTCACACTGGTCGCTATTATTCGTTTTATACGATGGAGAAACTGTTATATTTATATTGTATTTTATGCTTCTGGCGTTGCCTTCTTAGGCCCTAGCTGTTCAATCTGGTGGAACAACGCCCTAGAGAGAAGCCTAGGTTGCCCGGAACGTAGAAATGACCATATCTTTCACACTGGTTGCAATTATTCGTTTTATATGATGGAAGAGCTGTTGTATTTATATTGTATTTTATGCTGCTGGCGTTCTCTTCTTAGGCCCTAACTATTCGATGTGGTGGAACAACGCCCTGGGGTGAAGCCTAGGTTGCCCGGAACGTAGAAATGACCATAACATTCACTCTGGTTGCTATTATTCGTCTTATACGATGGAAAAACTGTTGTACTTAAATTGTATTTTATGCTTCTGGCGTTGATTTCTTAGGCCCTAACTATTCAATCTCGTGGAACAACACCCTAGAGTGAGGCCTAGGTTGCCCGGAACGTAGAAATGACCATCACTTCCATACTGGTAGCAATCATTCGTTTTATACGATGGAAAAACTGTTGTATTTATATTGTAATTTATGCTTCTGGCGTTGACTTCTAAGGCACAAACTATTCGATCTGGTCGAGCAATGCCCTAGAGTGAAGCCTATGTTGCCCAGATCGTAGAATTGGCCATCACTTTCAAACTGGTTGCAATTATTCCTGTTATATGATGGAAACGCTGTTGTATTTTTATTGCATTTTATGCTTCGGGCGTTGACTTCTAAGGCCCTAACTATTCAATCTGTTGGAGCAACGCCCTAGGGTTGAAGCCTAGGATTCTCGGAAAGTAGGAATGACCATAAGTTTCATACTGGTTGCAATTATTCGTTTTATACGATTGAAAAACTGTTGTATTTTTATTGTGTTTTATGCTTCTGGCGTTGACTTCTAAGGCACTAACTATTCGATCTGGTGGAGCAACGCCCTAGGGTGTAGCCTAGGTTGCCCGTAAAGTAGAAATGACAAGAGCTTTCATACTGGTTGCAATTATTCGTTTTATATGATGGAAAAACTGTTATATTTATTTTGTATTTTATGCTTCTGGCGTTCACTTCTTAGGCCCTAGCTATTCGATCTGGTGGAACAACGCCCTAGGGTGAAGCCTAGGTTGCTCGGAAAGTAGAAATGACCATAAGTTTCATGCTGGTTGCAAATATTCGTTTTATACGATGGAAAAACTGTTGTATTTATATTGTATTTTATGCTTCTGGCGTTGACTTCTAAGGCACTAACTATTCGATCTGGTGGAACAACGACCTAGAGTGAAGCCTAGGTTGCCCGGAACGTAGAAATGACCATCACTTTCAAACTGGTTGCAATTACTCCTGTTATATGATGGTAACACTGTTGTATTTTTTTTGCATTTTATGGTTCGGGTGTTGACTTCTACGGCCCTAACTATTCAATCTGTTGGAGCAACGCCCTAGGGTGAAGCCTAGGTTGCTCGGAAAGGAGAAATGACCACAACTTTCATACTGGTTGCAATTACTCGTTTTATATGATGGAAAAACTGTTGTATTTATATTGTATTTTATGCTTCTGGCGTTCACTTCTTAGGCCCTAACTATTCGATCTGGTGGAACAACGCCCTAGGGTGAAGCCTAGGTTGCCCGGAACGTAGAAATGACCATAACTTTCACACTGGTTGCTATTATTCGTTCTATACGATGGAAAAACTGTTATATTTATATCGTATTTTATGCTTCTGGCGTTTACTTCTGAGGACCTAACTATTCGATCTGGTGCAGCAACGCCCTAGGGTGAATCCTAGGTTGCTCGGAATGTAGAACTGACCATAACTTTCACACTGGTTGCAAATATTCGATTTATACGATGCAAACGCTGTTGTATATATATCGTATTTTATGCCTCTGGCGTTGACTTCTAAGGCCGTAGCTATTAGATGTGGTGGAGCAACGCCCTAGAGTGACGCCTAGGGTGCTCGGAACGTAGAAATGACCATTACTTTCACACTGGTTGCAATTATTCGTTTTATATGGTGGAAAAGCTGTTGTATTTATATCGTATTTTATGCTTCTGGCGTTGACTTCTTAGGCCGTAACTATTGGGTCTGGTGGAGCAACGCCCTGGAGTGAAATCTAGGTTGCCCGGAACGTAGAATTGGCCATCACTTTCAAACTGGTTGCAATTATTCCTGTTATATGATGGAAACACAGTTGTATTTTTTTTGCACTTTATGGTTCGGGCGTTGACTTCTAAGGCCCTAACTATTCAATCCGTTGGAGCAACACCCTAGGGTGAAGCCTACGTTGCTCGGAAAGTAGAAATGACCATATGCTTCATACTGGTTGCAATTATTTGTTTCAAACGATGGAAAAACTGTTGTATTTATATTGTATTTTATGCTTCTGACGTTGACTTCTAAGGCACTAACTATTCGATCTGGTGGAGCAACGCCCTAGAGTGAAGCCTAGGTTGACCGGAACGTAGAATTGGCCATCACTTTCAAACTGGCCGAAATTATTCCTGTTATATGATGGAAACACTGTTGTGTTTTTTTTGCACTTTATGGTTCGGGCGTTGACTTCTAAGGCCCTAACTATTCAATCCGTTGGAGCAACGCCCTAGGGTGAAGCCTAGGTTGCTCGGAAAGTAGAAATGACCATATGCTTCATACTGGTTGCAATTATTTGTTTCATACGATGGAAAAGCTGTTGTATCTATATTGTATTTTATGCTTCTGACGTTGACTTCTAAGGTACTAACTATTCGATCTGGTGGAGCAACGCCCTAGAGTGAAGCCTAGGTTGACCGGAACGTAGAATTGGCCATCACTTTCAAACTGGTCGAAATTATTCCTGTTATATGATGGAAACACTGTTGTATTTTTTTTGCATTTTATGGTTCGGGCGTAGACTTCTAAGGCCCTAACTATTCAATCTGTTGGAGCAACGCCCTATGGTGAAGCCTAGGTTGCTCGGAAAGTAGAAATGACCATAAGTTTCATACTGGTTGCTATTATTCGTTTTATACGATGGAAAACTGTTGTATTTATATTGTATTTTATGCTTCTGGCGTTGACTTCTAAGGCACTAACTATTCGATCTGGTGGAGCAACGCCCTAGAGTGAAGCCTAGGTTGCCCGGGACGTAGAATTGGCCATCACTTTCAAACTGGTTGCAGTTATTCCTGTTATATTATGGAAACACTGTTGTATTTTTATTGCATTTTCTGCTTCGGGCGTTGACTTCTAAGGCCCTAGCTATTCAATCTGTTGGAGCAATGCCCTAGGGTGTAGCCTAGGTTGCTCGGAAAGTAGAAATGACCATAAGTTTCATACTGGTTGCAATTATTCGTTTTATACGATGGAAAAGCTGTTGTATTTATATTGTATTTTATGCTTCTGGCGTTGACTTCTAAGGCCCTAGCTGTTCGATCTAGTGGAGCAACGCCCTAGAGTGAAGTCTAGGTTGCCCGGAAAGGAGAAATGACCATCACGTTCAGACTGGTTGAAATTAATCCTTTTATACCATGGAAAAGCTGTTGTATTTATATCGAATTTTATGCTTCTGGCGTTTACTTCTAAGGACCTAACTATTCGATCTGGTGGAGCAACGCCCTGGAGTGAAGCCTAGGTTGCTCGGAATATGGAAATGACCATAACTTTCACACTGGTTGCAATTATTCGTTTTATACGATGGAAACGCTGTTGTATTTATATTGTATTTTATGCCTCTGGCGTTGACTTCTAAGGCCGTAGCTATTAGATGTGATGGAGCAACGCCCTAGAGTGACGCCTAGGGTGCTCGGAACGTAGAAATGATGATTACTTTCACACTGGTTGCAATTATACGTTTTATACGATTGAAAATCTCATGTATTTCTATCGTATTTTATGCTTCTGGCGTTGACTTCTTAGGCCGTAACTATACCGTCTGGTGGAGCAACGCCCTGGTGTGAAACCTAGGTTGCCCGGAACGTCGAATTGGCCATCACTTTCAAACTGGTTGCTATTATTCCTGTTATATGATGGAAACACTGTTGTATTTTTTTTGCATTTTATGGTTCGGGCGTTGACTTCTAAGGCCCTAACTATTCAATCTGTTGGAGCAACGCCCTAGGGTCAAGCCTAGGTTGCTCGGAAAGTAGAAATGACCATAAGTTTCATACTGGTTGCAATTATTCGTTTTATACGATGGAAAAGCTGTTGTATTTATATCGTGTTTTATGCTTCTGGCGTTGACTTCTTAGGCCGTAGCTATTCGGTCTGGTGGAGCAACGCCCTAGAGTGAAGTCTAGGTTGCCCGGAAAGGAGAAATGACCATCACGTTCAGACTGGTTGAAATTAATCCTTTTATACCATGGAAAAGCTGTTGTATTTATATCGAATTTTATGCTTCTGGCGTTTACTTCTAAGGACCTAACTATTCGATCTGGTGGAGCAACGCCCTGGAGTGAAGCCTAGGTTGCTCGGAATATGGAAATGACCATAACTTTCACACTGGTTGCAATTATTCGTTTTATACGATGGAAACGCTGTTGTATTTATATTGTATTTTATGCCTCTGGCGTTGACTTCTAAGGCCGTAGCTATTAGATGTGATGGAGCAACGCCCTAGAGTGACGCCTAGGGTGCTCGGAACGTAGAAATGATGATTACTTTCACACTGGTTGCAATTATACGTTTTATACGATTGAAAATCTCTTGTATTTCTATCGTATTTTATGCTTCTGGCGTTGACCTCTTAGGCCGTAACTATTCCGTCTGGTGGAGCAACGCCCTGGTGTGAAACCTAGGTTGCCCGGAACGTCGAATTGGCCATCACTTTCAAACTGGTTGCAATTATTCCTGTTATATGATGGAAACACTGTTGTATTTTTTTTGCATTTTATGGTTCGGGCGTTGACCTCTAAGGCCCTAACTATTCAATCTGTTGGAGCAACGCCCTAGGGTCAAGCCTAGGTTGCTCGGAAAGTAGAAATGACCATAAGTTTCATACTGGTTGCAATTATTCGTTTTATACGATGGAAAAGCTGTTGTATTTATATCGTGTTTTATGCTTCTGGCGTTGACTTCTTAGGCCGTAGCTATTCGGTCTGGTGGAGCAACGCCCTGGATTGAAACCTAGGTTGCCCGGAACGTAGAATTGGGCATCACTTTCAAACTGGTTGCAATTATTCCTGATATATGATGGAAACACTGTTGTATTTTTGTTTTTGCATTTTATGGCTCGGGCGTTGACTTCTAAGACCCTAACTATTCAATTTGTTGGAGCAAGGCCCTAGGGTGATGCCTAGGTTGCTCGGAAAGTAGAAATGACCATAAATTTCATACTGGTTGCAATTATTCGTTTTATACGATGGAAAAACTGTTGTATTTATATTGTATTTTATGCTTCTAGCGTTGACTTCTAAGGTACTATCTATTCGATCTGGTGGAGCAACGCCCTAGAGAGAAGCCTAGGTTGCCCGGAACGTAGAATTGGCCATCACTTTCAAACTGGTTGCAATTATTCCTGTTATATGAGGGAAACACTGTTGTATTTTTTTTGCATTTTATGGTTCGGGCGTTGACTTCTAAGGCCCTAACTATTCAATCCGTTAGAGCAACGCCCTAGGGTGAAGCCTAGGTTGTTCGGAAAGTAGAAATGACCATAAGTTTCATACTGGTTGCAATTATTTGTTTCATACGATGGAAAAACTGTTGTATTTATATTGTATTTTATGCTTCTGGCGTTGACTTCTAAGGCGCTAACTATTCGATCTGGTGGAGCAACGCCCTAGAGTGAAGCCTAGATTGCCCGGAACGTAGAATTGGCCATCACTTTCAAACTGGTCGCAATTATTCCTGTTATATGATTGAAACACTGTTGTATTTTCTTTGCATTTTATGGTTCGGGCGTAGACTTCTAAGGCCCTGACTATTCAATATGTTGGAGCAACGCCCTAGGGTGAAGCCTAGGTTGCTCGGAAAGTAGAAATGACCATAAGTTTCATACTGGTTGCAATTATTCGTTTTATACGTTGGAAAAGCTGTTGTATTTATATTGTATTTTATGCTTCTGGCGTTGACTTCTAAGGCCCTAACTATTCAATCTGTTGGAGCAACGCCCTAGGGTGAAGCCTTGCTTGCTCGGAAAGTAGAAATGACCATACGTTTCATACTGGTTGCAATTATTCGTTTTATACGATGGAAACACTGTTGTATTTTTATTGCATTTTATGCTTCGGGCGTTGACTTCTAATTCTCTAACTATTCGATCTGGTGGAGCAACGCCCTAGAGTGATGCCTAGGTTGCTCGGAATGTAGAAATGACCATAACTTTCACACTGGTTGCAATTATTCGTTTTATACGATGGAAACACTGTTGTATTTTTATGCATTTTATGCTTCGGGCGTTGACTTCTAAGGCCCTAACTATTCCATCTGTTGGAGCAACGGCCTAGCGTGAAGCCTAGGATGCTCGGAAAGTAGAAATGACCATAAGTTTCATACTGGTTGCAATTACTCGTTTTATACGATGGAAACGCTGTTGTATTTATATCGTATTTTATGCTTCTGGCGTTTACTTCTAAGGACCTAACTATTCGATCTGGTGGAGCAACGGCCTAGGGTGAAGCCTAGCTTGCCCGGAACGTAGAAATGACCATTACTTTCACACTGTTTGCAATTATTCCTTTTATACGATGGAAAAGCTGTTGTATTTATATCGTATTTTATGCTTCTGGCGTTTACTTCTAAGGACCTAACTATTCGATCTGGTGGAGCAACGCCCTAGGGTGAATCCTAGGTTGCGCGGAATGTAGAAATGACCATAACTTTCACACTGGTTGCAATTACTCGTTTTATACGATGGAAAAACTGTTCTATTTATTTTGTATTTAATGCTTCGGGCGTTGGCTTCTAAGGCCCTAACTGTTTGATCTGGTGGAGCAACGCCCTAGGGTGAAGCCTAGGTTACCCGGAACGTAGAAATGACCATAACTTTCACACTGGTTGCAATTATTCGTTTTATACGATGGAAAAGCTGTTGTATTTATATCGTATTTTATGCTTCTGGCGTTTACTTCCAAGGACCTAACTATTCGATCTGGTGGAGCAACGCCCTAGAGTGAATCCTAGGTTGCTCGGAATGTAGAACTGACCATAACTTTCACACTGGTTGGAATTATTCGTTTTATACGATGGAAAAACTGTTATATATATATTGTACCTTGTGCTTCTGGCGTTGACTTCTTAGGCCCTAACAATTCGATCTGGTGGAACAACGCCCTAGAGTGAAGCCTAGGTTGCCCGGAAGGTAGAAATGACCATAACTTCCACACTGGTTGCAATTATTCGTTTTATTCGAAGGAACAGCTGTTGTATTTATATCGTTTTTTCCGCTTCTGGCGTTGACTTCTTAGGCCCTAACTGTTTGATCTGGTAGAGCAACGCCCTGGAGTGAAGCCTAGGTTGCCTGGAACGTAGAAATGACCATCACTTTCACACGGGTTGCAATTATTCCTGTTATAGGATGGAAAGACTGTTGTATTTTTATTGTACTTTATACTTCAGGCGTTGACTTCTGAGGCCGTAGCTATTCGATGTGGTGGAAGAACGCCATCCAGTGAAGCCTAGGTTGCCCGGAACGTAGAAATGACCATAACTTTTACAATGGTAGCAATTATTCGTTTTATACGATGGAAAAACTGTTGTATTTTTATTGCATTTTATGCTTCTGGCGTTCACTTCTTAGGCCCTAACTATTCGATCTGGTGGAACAACGGCCTAGGGTGATGCCTAGGTTGCCCGGAACGTAGAAATTACCATCACTTTCACACGGGATGCAATTATTCCTGTTATAGAATGGAAATACTGTTGTATTTTTATTGTATTTTATACTTCAGGCGCTGACTTCTGAGGCCGTATCTATTCGATGTGGTGGAAGAACGCCATACAGTGAAGCCTAGGTTGCCCGGAACGTAGAAATGACCATTACTTTCACACTGTTTGCAATTATTCCTTTTATACGATGGAAAAGCTGTTGTATTTATATCGTATTTTATGCTCCTGGCGTTGACTTCTAAGGTCCTAACTATTGAATCTGTTGGAGCAACGCCCTAGGGTGAAGCATAGCTTGCTCGGAAAGTAGAAATGACCATATGTTTCATACTGGTTGCAATTATTCGTTTTATACGATGGAAACACTGTTGTATTTTTATTGCATTTTATGCTTCGGGCATTTACTTCTAAGGCCCTAACTATTCAATCTGTTGGAGCAACGCCCTGGAGTGAAGCCTAGGTTGCCCGGAAAGGAGAAATGACCATCACTTTCAAACTGGTTGCAATTAATGCTGTTATACGATGGAAAAACTGTTGTATTTTTATTGCATTTTATGCTTCTGGCGTTCACTTCTAAGGACCTAACTATTCAATCCGTTGGAGCAACGCCCTAGGGTGAAGCCTAGGTTGCTCGGAAAGTAGAAATGACCATATGCTTCATACTGGTTGCAATTATTTGTTTCATACGATGGAAAAGCTGTTGTATCTATATTGTATTTTATGCTTCTGACGTTGACTTCTAAGGTACTAACTATTCGATCTGGTGGAGCAACGCCCTAGAGTGAAGCCTAGGTTGCTCGGAATATGGAAATGACCATAACTTTCACACTGGTTGCAATTATTCGTTTTATACGATGGAAACGCTGTTGTATTTATATTGTATTTTATGCCTCTGGCGTTGACTTCTAAGGCCGTAGCTATTAGATGTGGTGGAGCAACGCCCTAGAGTGACGCCTAGGGTGCTCGGAACGTAGAAATGATGATTACTTTCACACTGGTTGCAATTATACGTTTTACACGATTGAAAATCTCTTGTATTTCTATCGTATTTTATGCTTCTGGCGTTGACTTCTTAGGCCGTAACTATTCCGTCTGGTGGAGCAACGCCCTGGTGTGAAACCTAGGTTGCCCGGAACGTCGAATTGGCCATCACTTTCAAACTGGTTGCAATTATTCCTGTTATATGATGGAAACACTGTTGTATTTTTTTTGCATTTTATGGTTCGGGCGTTGACCTCTAAGGCCCTAACTATTCAATCTGTTGGAGCAACGCCCTAGGGTCAAGCCTAGGTTGCTCGGAAAGTAGAAATGACCATAAGTTTCATACTGGTTGCAATTATTCGTTTTATACGATGGAAAAGCTGTTGTATTTATATCGTGTTTTATGCTTCTGGCGTTGACTTCTTAGGCCGTAGCTATTCGGTCTGGTGGAGCAACGCCCTGGATTGAAACCTAGGTTGCCCGGAACGTAGAATTGGGCATCACTTTCAAACTGGTTGCAATTATTCCTGATATATGATGGAAACACTGTTGTATTTTTGTTTTTGCATTTTATGGCTCGGGCGTTGACTTCTAAGACCCTAACTATTCAATTTGTTGGAGCAAGGCCCTAGGGTGATGCCTAGGTTGCTCGGAAAGTAGAAATGACCATAAATTTCATACTGGTTGCAATTATTCGTTTTATACGATGGAAAAACTGTTGTATTTATATTGTATTTTATGCTTCTAGCGTTGACTTCTAAGGTACTATCTATTCGATCTGGTGGAGCAACGCCCTAGAGAGAAGCCTAGGTTGCCCGGAACGTAGAATTGGCCATCACTTTCAAACTGGTTGCAATTATTCCTGTTATATGAGGGAAACACTGTTGTATTTTTTTTGCATTTTATGGTTCGGGCGTTGACTTCTAAGGCCCTAACTATTCAATCCGTTAGAGCAACGCCCTAGGGTGAAGCCTAGGTTGTTCGGAAAGTAGAAATGACCATAAGTTTCATACTGGTTGCAATTATTTGTTTCATACGATGGAAAAACTGTTGTATTTATATTGTATTTTATGCTTCTGGCGTTGACTTCTAAGGCGCTAACTATTCGATCTGGTGGAGCAACGCCCTAGAGTGAAGCCTAGATTGCCCGGAACGTAGAATTGGCCATCACTTTCAAACTGGTCGCAATTATTCCTGTTATATGATTGAAACACTGTTGTATTTTCTTTGCATTTTATGGTTCGGGCGTAGACTTCTAAGGCCCTGACTATTCAATATGTTGGAGCAACGCCCTAGGGTGAAGCCTAGGTTGCTCGGAAAGTAGAAATGACCATAAGTTTCATACTGGTTGCAATTATTCGTTTTATACGTTGGAAAAGCTGTTGTATTTATATTGTATTTTATGCTTCTGGCGTTGACTTCTAAGGCCCTAACTATTCAATCTGTTGGAGCAACGCCCTAGGGTGAAGCCTTGCTTGCTCGGAAAGTAGAAATGACCATACGTTTCATACTGGTTGCAATTATTCGTTTTATACGATGGAAACACTGTTGTATTTTTATTGCATTTTATGCTTCGGGCGTTGACTTCTAATTCTCTAACTATTCGATCTGGTGGAGCAACGCCCTAGAGTGATGCCTAGGTTGCTCGGAATGTAGAAATGACCATAACTTTCACACTGGTTGCAATTATTCGTTTTATACGATGGAAACACTGTTGTATTTTTATGCATTTTATGCTTCGGGCGTTGACTTCTAAGGCCCTAACTATTCCATCTGTTGGAGCAACGGCCTAGCGTGAAGCCTAGGATGCTCGGAAAGTAGAAATGACCATAAGTTTCATACTGGTTGCAATTACTCGTTTTATACGATGGAAACGCTGTTGTATTTATATCGTATTTTATGCTTCTGGCGTTTACTTCTAAGGACCTAACTATTCGATCTGGTGGAGCAACGGCCTAGGGTGAAGCCTAGCTTGCCCGGAACGTAGAAATGACCATTACTTTCACACTGTTTGCAATTATTCCTTTTATACGATGGAAAAGCTGTTGTATTTATATCGTATTTTATGCTTCTGGCGTTTACTTCTAAGGACCTAACTATTCGATCTGGTGGAGCAACGCCCTAGGGTGAATCCTAGGTTGCGCGGAATGTAGAAATGACCATAACTTTCACACTGGTTGCAATTACTCGTTTTATACGATGGAAAAACTGTTCTATTTATTTTGTATTTAATGCTTCGGGCGTTGGCTTCTAAGGCCCTAACTGTTTGATCTGGTGGAGCAACGCCCTAGGGTGAAGCCTAGGTTACCCGGAACGTAGAAATGACCATAACTTTCACACTGGTTGCAATTATTCGTTTTATACGATGGAAAAGCTGTTGTATTTATATCGTATTTTATGCTTCTGGCGTTTACTTCCAAGGACCTAACTATTCGATCTGGTGGAGCAACGCCCTAGAGTGAATCCTAGGTTGCTCGGAATGTAGAACTGACCATAACTTTCACACTGGTTGGAATTATTCGTTTTATACGATGGAAAAACTGTTATATATATATTGTACCTTGTGCTTCTGGCGTTGACTTCTTAGGCCCTAACAATTCGATCTGGTGGAACAACGCCCTAGAGTGAAGCCTAGGTTGCCCGGAAGGTAGAAATGACCATAACTTCCACACTGGTTGCAATTATTCGTTTTATTCGAAGGAACAGCTGTTGTATTTATATCGTTTTTTCCGCTTCTGGCGTTGACTTCTTAGGCCCTAACTGTTTGATCTGGTAGAGCAACGCCCTGGAGTGAAGCCTAGGTTGCCTGGAACGTAGAAATGACCATCACTTTCACACGGGTTGCAATTATTCCTGTTATAGGATGGAAAGACTGTTGTATTTTTATTGTACTTTATACTTCAGGCGTTGACTTCTGAGGCCGTAGCTATTCGATGTGGTGGAAGAACGCCATCCAGTGAAGCCTAGGTTGCCCGGAACGTAGAAATGACCATAACTTTTACAATGGTAGCAATTATTCGTTTTATACGATGGAAAAACTGTTGTATTTTTATTGCATTTTATGCTTCTGGCGTTCACTTCTTAGGCCCTAACTATTCGATCTGGTGGAACAACGGCCTAGGGTGATGCCTAGGTTGCCCGGAACGTAGAAATTACCATCACTTTCACACGGGATGCAATTATTCCTGTTATAGAATGGAAATACTGTTGTATTTTTATTGTATTTTATACTTCAGGCGCTGACTTCTGAGGCCGTATCTATTCGATGTGGTGGAAGAACGCCATACAGTGAAGCCTAGGTTGCCCGGAACGTAGAAATGACCATTACTTTCACACTGTTTGCAATTATTCCTTTTATACGATGGAAAAGCTGTTGTATTTATATCGTATTTTATGCTCCTGGCGTTGACTTCTAAGGTCCTAACTATTGAATCTGTTGGAGCAACGCCCTAGGGTGAAGCATAGCTTGCTCGGAAAGTAGAAATGACCATATGTTTCATACTGGTTGCAATTATTCGTTTTATACGATGGAAACACTGTTGTATTTTTATTGCATTTTATGCTTCGGGCATTTACTTCTAAGGCCCTAACTATTCAATCTGTTGGAGCAACGCCCTGGAGTGAAGCCTAGGTTGCCCGGAAAGGAGAAATGACCATCACTTTCAAACTGGTTGCAATTAATGCTGTTATACGATGGAAAAACTGTTGTATTTTTATTGCATTTTATGCTTCTGGCGTTCACTTCTAAGGACCTAACTATTCAATCCGTTGGAGCAACGCCCTAGGGTGAAGCCTAGGTTGCTCGGAAAGTAGAAATGACCATATGCTTCATACTGGTTGCAATTATTTGTTTCATACGATGGAAAAGCTGTTGTATCTATATTGTATTTTATGCTTCTGACGTTGACTTCTAAGGTACTAACTATTCGATCTGGTGGAGCAACGCCCTAGAGTGAAGCCTAGGTTGCTCGGAATATGGAAATGACCATAACTTTCACACTGGTTGCAATTATTCGTTTTATACGATGGAAACGCTGTTGTATTTATATTGTATTTTATGCCTCTGGCGTTGACTTCTAAGGCCGTAGCTATTAGATGTGGTGGAGCAACGCCCTAGAGTGACGCCTAGGGTGCTCGGAACGTAGAAATGATGATTACTTTCACACTGGTTGCAATTATACGTTTTACACGATTGAAAATCTCTTGTATTTCTATCGTATTTTATGCTTCTGGCGTTGACTTCTTAGGCCGTAACTATTCCGTCTGGTGGAGCAACGCCCTGGTGTGAAACCTAGGTTGCCCGGAACGTCGAATTGGCCATCACTTTCAAACTGGTTGCAATTATTCCTGTTATATGATGGAAACACTGTTGTATTTTTTTTGCATTTTATGGTTCGGGCGTTGACCTCTAAGGCCCTAACTATTCAATCTGTTGGAGCAACGCCCTAGGGTCAAGCCTAGGTTGCTCGGAAAGTAGTAATGACCATAAGTTTCATACTGGTTGCAATTATTCGTTTTATACGATGGAAAAGCTGTTGTATTTATATCGTGTTTTACGCTTCTGGCGTTGACTTCTTAGGCCGTAGCTATTCGGTCTGGTGGAGCAACGCCCTGGATTGAAACCTAGGTTGCCCGGAACGTAGAATTGGCCATCACTTTCAAACTGGTTGCAATTGTTCCTGATATATGATGGAAACAATGTTGTATTTTTTTTTGCATTTTATGGCTCGGGCGTTGACTTCTAAGACCCTAACTATTCAATTTGTTGGAGCAAGGCCCTAGGGTGATGCCTAGGTTGCTCGGAAAGTAGAAATGACCATAAGTTTCATACTGGTTGCAATTATTCGTTTTATACGATGGAAAAACTGTTGTATTTATATTGTATTTTATGCTTCTAGCGTTGACTTCTAAGGTACTATCTATTCGATCTGGTGGAGCAACGCCCTAGAGAGAAGCCTAGGTTGCCCGGAACGTAGAATTGGCCATCACTTTCAAACTGGTTGCAATTATTCCTGTTATATGAGGGAAACACTGTTGTATTTTTTTTGCATTTTATGGTTCGGGCGTTGACTTCTAAGGCCCTAACTATTCAATCCGTTAGAGCAACGCCCTAGGGTGAAGCCTAGGTTGTTCGGAAAGTAGAAATGACCATAAGTTTCATACTGGTTGCAATTATTTGTTTCATACGATGGAAAAACTGTTGTATTTATATTGTATTTTATGCTTCTGGCGTTGACTTCTAGGGCGCTAACTATTTGATCTGGTGGAGCAACGCCCTAGAGTGATGCCTAGGTTGCCCGGGACGTAGAATTGGCCATCACTTTCAAGCTGGTTGCAATTATTCCTGTTATATTATGGAAACATTGTTGTATTTTTATTGCATTTTATGCTTCGGGCGTTGACTTCTAAGGCCCTAACTATTCAATCTGTTGGAGCAACGCCCTAGGGTGAAGCCTAGCTTGCTCGGAAAGTAGAAATGACCATGCGTTTCATACTGGTTGCAATTATTCGTTTTATACGATGGAAACACTGTTGTATTTTTATTGCATTTTATGCTTCGGGCGTTGACTTCTAAGGCCCTAACTATTAAATCTGTTGGAGCAACGCCCTAGAGTGAAGCCTAGGTTGCCCGGAAAGGAGAAATGACCATCACTTTCAAACTGGTTGCAATTAATCCTGTTATACGATGGAAAAACTGTTGTATTTTTATTGCATTTTATGCTCCTGGCGTTCACTTCTAAGGACCTAACTATTCGATCTGGTGTACCAACGGCCTAGGGTGAAGCCTAGCTTGCCCGGAACGTAGAAATGACCATTACTTTCACACTGTTTGCAATTATTCCTTTTATACCATGGAAAAGCTGTTGTATTTATATCGTATTTTATGCTTCTGGCGTTTACTTCTGAGGACCTAACTATTCGATCTGGTGCAGCAACGCCCTAGAGTGAATCCTAGGTTGCTCGGAATGTAGAACTGACCATAACTTTCACACTGGTTGCAAATATTCGTCTTATACGATGCAAACGCTGTTGTATATATATCGTATTTTATGCCTCTGGCGTTGACTTCTAAGGCCGTAGCTATTAGATGTGGTGGAGCAACGCCCTAGAGTGACGCCTAGGGTGCTCGGAACGTAGAAATGACCATTACTTTCACACTGGTTGCAATTATTCGTTTTATATGGTGGAAAAGCTGTTGTATTTATATCGTATATTATGCTTCTGGCGTTGACTTCTTAGGCCGTAACTATTGGGTCTGGTGGAGCAACGCCCTGGAGTGAAATCTAGGTTGCCCGGAACGTAGAATTGGCCATCACTTTCAAACTGGTTGCAATTATTCCTGTTATATGATGGAAACACAGTTGTATTTTTTTTGCACTTTATGGTTCGGGTGTTGACTTCTAAGGCCCTAACTATTCAATCCGTTGGAGCAACGCCCTAGGGTGAAGCCTAGGTTGCTCGGAAAGTAGAAATGACCATATGCTTCATACTGGTTGCAATTATTTGTTTCAAACGATGGAAAAACTGTTGTATTTATATTGTATTTTATGCTTCTGACGTTGACTTCTAAGGCACTAACTATTCGATCTGGTGGAGCAACGCCCTAGAGTGAAGCCTAGGTTGACCGGAACGTAGAATTGGCCATCACTTTCAAACTGGCCGAAATTATTCCTGTTATATGATGGAAACACTGTTGTATTTTTTTTGCATTTTATGGTTCGGGCGTAGACTTCTAAGGCCCTAACTATTCAATCTGTTGGAGCAACGCCCTAGGGTGAAGCCTAGGTTGCTCGGAAAGTAGAAATGACCATAAGTTTCATACTGGTTGCTATTATTCGTTTTACACGATGGAAAACTGTTGTATTTATATTGTATTTTATGCTTCTGGCGTTGACTTCTAAGCCACTAACTATTCGATCTGGTGGAGCAACGCCCTAGAGTGAAGACTAGGTTGCCCGGAACGTAGAATTGGCCATCACTTTCAAACTGGTCGCAATTATACCTGTTATATGATTGAAACACTGTTGTATTTTTTTTGCATTTTATGGTTCGGGCGTAGACTTCTAAGGCCCTAGCTATTCAATCTGTTGGAGCAACGCCCTAGGGTGAAGCCTAGGTTGCTCGGAAAGTAGAAATGACCATAAGTTTCATACTGGTTGCAATTATTCGTTTTATACCATGGAAAAACTGTTGTATTTATATTGTATTTTATGCTTCTGGCGTTGACTTCTAAGGCCCTAGCTGTTCGATCTAGTGGAGCAACGCCCTAGAGTGAAGTCTAGGTTGCCCGGGAAGGAGAAATGACCATCACGATCAGACTGGTTGAAATTAATCCTTTTATACCATGGAAAAGCTGTTGTATTTATATCGAATTTTATGCTTCTGGCGTTTACTTCTAAGGACCTAACTATTCGATCTGGTGGAGCAACGCCCTAGAGTGAAGCCTAGGTTGCTCGGAATATGGAAATGACCATAACTTTCACACTGGTTGCAATTATTCGTTTTATACGATGGAAACGCTGTTGTATTTATATTGTATTTTATGCCTCTGGCGTTGACTTCTAAGGCCGTAGCTATTAGATGTGGTGGAGCAACGCCCTAGAGTGACGCCTAGGGTGCTCGGGACGTAGAAATGATGATTACTTTCACACTGGTTGCAATTATACGTTTTATACGATTGAAAATCTCTTGTATTTCTATCGTATTTTATGCTTCTGGCGTTGACTTCTTAGGCCGTAGCTATTCGGTCTGGTGGAGCAACGCCCTGGATTGAAACCTAGGTTGCCCGGTACGTAGAATTGGCCATCACTTTCAAACTGGTTGCAATTATTCCTGATATATGATGGAAACACTGTTGTATTTTTTTTTTTGCATTTTATGGCTCGGGCGTTGACTTCTAAGACCCTAACTATTCAATTTGTTGGAGCAAGGCCCTAGGGTGATGCCTAGGTTGCTCGGAAAGTAGAAATGACCATAAGTTTCATACTGGTTGCAATTATTCGTTTTATACGATGGAAAAACTGTTGTATTTATATTGTATTTTATGCTTCTAGCGTTGACTTCTAAGGTACTATCTATTCGA
Source organism: Calliopsis andreniformis (assembly GCF_051401765.1). Lineage (NCBI taxonomy): Eukaryota > Metazoa > Arthropoda > Insecta > Hymenoptera > Andrenidae > Calliopsis > Calliopsis andreniformis. The sequence goes on from NC_135072.1 coordinate 10,616,518, forward strand.
TCTGGTGGAGCAACGCCCTAGAGAGAAGCCTAGGTTGCCCGGAACGTAGAATTGGCCATCACTTTCAAACTGGTTGCAATTATTCCTGTTATATGAGGGAAACACTGTTGTATTTTTTTTGCATTTAATGGTTCGGGCGTTGACTTCTAAGGCCCTAACTATTCAATCCGTTAGAGCAACGCCCTAGGGTGAAACCTAGGTTGTTCGGAAAGTAGAAATGACCATAAGTTTCATACTGGTTGCAATTATTTGTTTCATACGATGGAAAAACTGTTGTATTTATATTGTATTTTATGCTTCTGGCGTTGACTTCTAAGGCGCTAACTATTCGATCTGGTGGAGCAACGCCCTAGAGTGAAGCCTAGGTTGCCCGGAACGTAGAATTGGCCATCACTTTCAAACTGGTCGCAATTATTCCTGTTATATGATTGAAACACTGTTGTATTTTTTTTGCATTTTATGGTTCGGGCGTAGACATCTAAGGCCCTGACTATTCAATATGTTGGAGCAACGCCCTAGGGTGAAGCCTAGGTTGCTCGGAAAGTAGAAATGACCATAAGTTTCATACTGGTTGCAATTATTCGTTTTATACGTTGGAAAAGCTGTTGTATTTATATTGTATTTTATGCTTCTGGCGTTGACTTCTAAGGCACTAACTATTTGATCTGGTGGAGCAACGCCCTAGAGTGATGCCTAGGTTGCCCGGGACGTACAATTGGCCATCACTTTCAAGCTGGTTGCAATTATTCCTGTTATATTATGGAAACACTGTTGTATTTTTATTGCATTTTATGCTTCGGGCGTTGACTTCTAAGGCCCTAACTATTCAATCTGTTGGAGCAACGCCCTAGGGTGAAGCCTTGCTTGCTCGGAAAGTAGAAATGACCATACGTTTCATACTGGTTGCAATTATTCGTTTTATACGATGGAAACACTGTTGTATTTTTATTGCATTTTATGCTTCGGGCGTTGACTTCTAATTCTCTAACTATTCGATCTGGTCGAGCAACGCCCTAGAGTGAATCCTAGGTTGCTCGGAATGTAGAAATGACCATAACTTTCACACTGGTTGCAATTATTCGTTTTATACGATGGAAACACTGTTGTATTTTTATTGCATTTTATGCTTCGGGCGTTGACTTCTAAGGCCCTAACTATTCGATCTGGTGGAGCAACGCCGTAGGTTGAAGCCTAGGTTGCTCGGAAAGTAGAAATGACCATCAGTTTCGTACTGGTTGCAATTATTCGTTTTATACGATGGAAAAACTGTTGTATTTATAGTGTATTTTATGCTTCTGGCGTTGACTTCTAAGGCCCTAGCTATCCGATCTAGTGGAGCAACGCCCTAGAGTGAAGCCTAGGTTGCCCGGAAAGGAGAAATGACCATAACTTTCACACTGGTTGCAATTACTCGTTTTATACGATGGAAACGCTGTTGTATTTATATCGTATTTTATGCTTCTGGCGTTTGCTTCTAAGGACCTAACTATTCGATCTGGTGGAGCAACGGCCTAGGGTGAAGCCTAGCTTGCCCGGAACGTAGAAATGACCATTACTTTCACACTGTTTGCAATTATTCCTTTTATACGATGGAAAACCTGTTGTATTTATATCGTATTTTATGCTTCTGGCGTTTACTTCTAAGGACCTAACTATTCGATCTGGTGGAGCAACGCCCTAGGGTGAATCCTAGGTTGCTCGGAATGTAGAAATGACCATAACTTTCACACTGGTTGCAATTACTCGTTTTATACGATGGAAACGCTGTTGTATTTATATCGTATTTTATGCTTCTGGCGTTTACTTCTAAGGACCTAACTATTCGATCTGGTGGAGCAACGCCCTAGAGTGAATCCTAGGTGGCTCGGAATGTAGAAATGACCATAATTTTCACACTGGTTGCAATTATTCGTTTTATACGATGGAAACGCTGTTGTATTTATATCGTATTTTATGCTTCTGGCGTTTACTTCTAAGGACCTAACTATTCGATCTGGTGGAGCAACGCCCTAGAGTGAATCCTAGGTTGCCCGGAACGTAGAATTGGCCATCACTTTCAAACTGGTTGCAATTATTCCTGTTATATGATGGAAACACAGTTGTATTTTTTTTGCACTTTATGGTTCGGGTGTTGACTTCTAAGGCCCTAACTATTCAATCCGTTGGAGCAACGCCCTAGGGTGAAGCCTAGGTTGCTCGGAAAGTAGAAATGACCATATGCTTCATACTGGTTGCAATTATTTGTTTCAAACGATGGAAAAACTGTTGTATTTATATTGTATTTTATGCTTCTGACGTTGACTTTTAAGGCACTAACTATTCGATCTGGTGGAGCAACGCCCTAGAGTGAAGCCTAGGTTGACCGGAACGTAGAATTGGCCATCACTTTCAAACTGGCCGAAATTATTCCTGTTATATGATGGAAACACTGTTGTATTTTTTTTGCACTTTATGGTTCGGGCGTTGACTTCTAAGGCCCTAACTATTCAATCCGTTGGAGCAACGCCCTAGGGTGAAGCCTAGGTTGCTCGGAAAGTAGAAATGACCATATGCTTCATACTGGTTGCAATTATTTGTTTCATACGATGGAAAAGCTGTTGTATCTATATTGTATTTTATGCTTCTGACGTTGACTTCTAAGGTACTAACTATTCGATCTGGTGGAGCAACGCTCTAGAGTGAAGCCTAGGTTGACCGGAACGTAGAATTGGCCATCACTTTCAAACTGGTCGAAATTATTCCTGTTATATGATGGAAACACTGTTGTATTTTTTTTGCATTTTATGGTTCGGGCGTAGACTTCTAAGGCCCTAACTATTCAATCTGTTGGAGCAACGCCCTAGGGTGAAGCCTAGGTTGCTCGGAAAGTAGAAATGACCATAAGTTTCATACTGGTTGCTATTATTCGTTTTATACGATGGAAAACTGTTGTATTTATATTGTATTTTATGCTTCTGGCGTTGACTTCTAAGCCACTAACTATTCGATCTGGTGGAGCAACGCCCTAGAGTGAAGACTAGGTTGCCCGGAACGTAGAATTGGCCATCACTTTCAAACTGGTCGCAATTATACCTGTTATATGATTGAAACACTGTTGTATTTTTTTTGCATTTTATGGTTCGGGCGTAGACTTCTAAGGCCCTAGCTATTCAATCTGTTGGAGCAACGCCCTAGGGTGAAGCCTAGGTTGCTCGGAAAGTAGAAATGACCATAAGTTTCATACTGGTTGCAATTATTCGTTTTATACGATGGAAAAGCTGTTGTATTTATATTGTATCTTATGCTTCTGGCGTTGACTTCTAAGGCACTAACTATTCGATCTGGTGGAGCAACGCCCTAGAGTGAAGCCTAGGTTGCCCGGGACGTAGAATTGGCCATCACTTTCAAACTGGTTGCAGTTATTCCTGTTATATTATGGAAACACTGTTGTATTTTTATTGCATTTTCTGCTTCGGGCGTTGACTTCTAAGGCCCTAGCTATTCAATCTGTTGGAGCAATGCCCTAGGGTGTAGCCTAGGTTGCTCGGAAAGTAGAAATGACCATAAGTTTCATACTGGTTGCAATTATTCGTTTTATACGATGGAAACGCTGTTGTATTTATATTGTATTTTATGCCTCTGGCGTTGACTTCTAAGGCCGTAGTTATTAGATGTGGTGGAGCAACGCCCTAGAGTGAAGTCTAGGTTGCCCGGAAAGGAGAAATGACCATCACGATCAGACTGGTTGAAATTAATCCTTTTATACCATGGAAAAGCTGTTGTATTTATATCGAATTTTATGCTTCTGGCGTTTACTTCTAAATACCTAACTATTCGATCTGGTGGAGCAACGCCCTAGAGTGAAGCCTAGGTTGCTCGGAATATGGAAATGACCATAACTTTCACACTGGTTGCAATTATTCGTTTTATACGATGGAAACGCTGTTGTATTTATATTGTATTTTATGCCTCTGGCGTTGACTTCTAAGGCCGTAGCTATTAGATGTGGTGGAGCAACGCCCTAGAGTGACGCCTAGGGTGCTCGGGACGTAGAAATGATGATTACTTTCACACTGGTTGCAATTATACGTTTTATACGATTGAAAATCTCTTGTATTTCTATCGTATTTTATGCTTCTGGCGTTGACTTCTTAGGCCGTAGCTATTCGGTCTGGTGGAGCAACGCCCTGGATTGAAACCTAGGTTGCCCGGAACGTAGAATTGGCCATCACTTTCAAACTGGTTGCAATTATTCCTGATATATGATGGAAACACTGTTGTATTTTTTTTTTTGCATTTTATGGCTCGGGCGTTGACTTCTAAGACCCTAACTATTCAATTTGTTGGAGCAAGGCCCTAGGGTGATGCCTAGGTTGCTCGGAAAGTAGAAATGACCATAAGTTTCATACTGGTTGCAATTATTCGTTTTATACGATGAAAAAACTGTTGTATTTTTATTGCATTTTATGCTTCAGGCGTTGACTTCTACGGCCGTAGCTATTCGATGTGGTGGAGTAATGCCCTAGAGTGAAACATGATTTACCCGGATCGTAGAAATGGCCATAGCTCTCACACTGGTTGCTATTATTCGTTTTATACGATGGAAAGACTGTTATATTTATATTGTATTTTATGCTTCTGCCGTTGACTTCTTAGGCCCTAACTATTCGATCTGGTGGAACAACGCCCCAGAGTGAAGCCTACTTTGTCCGGAACGTAGATATGACCATAACCTTCACACAGGTTGCAATTATTCGTTTTATACGATTGAAAGACTGTTGTATTTATTTTGTAGTTTATGTTTCTGGCGTTGAATTCCAAGGCCCTAACACTTCGACCTGGTGGAGCAATGCCTCAGAGTTAAGTCTAGGATGCCCGAAACGTCGAAATGATCGTTACTTTCACACTGGTTGCAATTATTCATGCTATACGATTGAAGAACTGTTGCATTTTTATTGTACTTTCTGCTTCTGTATTTGAATTCAAAGGTCCTAGCTATTCGATCTGGTGGGGCAACGTCCAAGAGTGAAGCCTAGGTTGCCCGGAACGTAGAAATGACCATCACTTTCAAACTGGTTGCAATTAATCCTGTTATACGATGGAAAAACTGTTGTATTTTTATTGCCTTTTATGCTTCGGGCGTTGACTTCTAAGGCCCTAACTATTCAATCTGTTGGAGCAACTCCCTAGGGTGAAGCCTAGGTTGCCCGGAAAGCAGAAATGACGTTAACTTTCATATTGGTTGCAATTATTCGTTTTATACGATGGAAAAACTGTTGTATTATATTGTATTTTATGCATCCGGCGTTGACTTCTAAGGCACTAACTATTCCCTCTAGTGGATCAATGCCCTAGAGTGAAGCCTAGGTTGCCCGGAACGTAGAAATGACCATCACTTTCAAACTGGTTGCAATTATTCCTGTTATATGATGGAAAAACTGTTGTATTTTTATTGTATTTTATGCTTCAGGCGTTGACTGCTGAGGCCGTAGCTATTCGATGTGGTGTAACAACGCCCTAGGGTGAATCCTAGGTTGCGCGGAACGTAGAAATGACCATAACTTTCACACTGGTTGCAATTATTCGTTTTATGCGATGGATAAGCTGTTGTATTTATACCGTATTTTATGCTTCTGGCGTTGACTTCTTAGGCCGTAACTGTTCCATCTGGTGGAACAACGCCCTAGGGTGAAGCGTAGGTTGCCCGGAAAGTAGAAATGACCATAACTTTCACACTGGTAGCAATTATTCGTTTTATACGATGGAAAAACTGTACTATTTATTTTGTATTTTATGCTTCGGGCGTTGACTTCTAAGGCCCTAGCTATTCGATCTGGTGGAGCAACGCCCTAGAGTGAAGCCTAGGTTGCCCGGAACGTAGAAGTGACCATCACTTTCAAGCTGGTTGCAATTAATCCTTTTATACGATGGAAAAACTGTTGTATTTTTTTTTGCATTTTATGGTTCGGGCGTTGACTTCTACGGCCCTAACTATTCAATCTGTTGGAGCAACGCCCTAGGGTGAAGCCTAGGTTGCTCGGAAAGTAGAAATGACCATAAGTTTCATACTGGTTGCAATTATTCGTTTTATACGATGGAAACGCTGTTGTATTTATATCGTATTTTATGCTTCTGGCGTTTACTTCTAAGGACCTAACTATTCGATCTGGTGGAGCAACGCCCTAGAGTGAAACCTAGGTTGCCCGGAACGTAGAATTGGCCATCACTTTCAAACTGGTTGCAATTATTCCTGATATATGATGGAAACACTGTTGTATTTTTCTTGCATTTTATGGTTCGGGCGTTGACTTCTAAGGCCCTAACTATTCAATCGGTTGGAGCAACGCCCTAGGGTGAAGCCTAGGTTGCTCGGAAAGTAGAAATGTCCATAAGTTTCATACTGGTTGCAATTATTCGTTTTATACGATGGAAAAACTCTTGTATTTATATTGTATTTTATGCTTCTGGCGTTGACTTCTAAGGCACTAACTATTCGATCTGGTGGAGCAACGCCCTAGAGTGAAGCCTAGGTTGCTCGGAATGTAGAAATGACCATAACTTTCACACTGGTTGCAATTATTCGTTTTGTACGATGGAAACGCTGTTGTATTTATATTGTACTTTAAGCCTCTGGCGTTGACTTCTAAGGCCCTATCTATTCAATCTGTTGGAGCAACGCCCTAGGGTGAAGCCTAGGTTGCTCGGAAAGTAGAAATGACCATCAGTTTCATACTGGTTGCAATTATTCGTTTTATACGATGGAAAAACTGTTGTATTTATATTGTATTTTATGCTTCTGGCGTTGACTTCTAAGGCCCTAGCTATTCGATCTGTTGGAGCCACGCCCTAGAGTGAAGCCTAGGTTGCCCGGAAAGGAGAAATGACCATCACTTTCAAACTGGTTGCAATTAATCCTGTTATACGATGGAAAAACTGTTGTATTTTTATTGCATTTTATGCCTCTGGCGTTCACTCCTTAGGCCCTGACTATTCGATCTGGTGGAACAAGCGCCTTGGGTGAAGGCTAGCTTGCCCGGAACGTAGAAATGACCATAACTTTCACACTGGTTGCAATTATTCCTTTTATACGATGGAAAAGCTGTTGTATTTATATCGTATTTTATGCTTCTGGCGTTTACTTCGAAGGACCTAACTATTCGATCTGGTCGAGTAACGCCCTAGACTGAATCCTAGGTTGCTCGGAATGTAGAAATGACCATAAGTTTCACACTGGTTGCAATTATTCGTTTTATACGATGGAAACGCTGTTGTATTTATATCGTATTTTATGCTTCTGGCGTTTACTTCTAAGGACCTAACTATTCGATCTGGTGGAGCAACGCCCTAGAGTGAAACCTAGGTTGCCCGGAACCTAGAATTGGCCATCACTTTCAAACTGGTTGCAATTATTCCTGATATATGATGGAAACACTGTTGTATTTTTCTTGCATTTTATGGTTCGGGCGTTGACTTCTAAGGCCCTAACTATTCAATTGGTTGGAGCAACGCCCTAGGGTGAAGCCTAGGTTGCTCGGAAAGTAGAAATGTCCATAAGTTTCATACTGGTTGCAATTATTCGTTTTATACGATGGAAAAACTGTTGTATTTATATTGTATTTTATGCTTCTGGCGTTGACTTCTAAGGCACTAACTATTCGATCTGGTGGAGCAACGCAATAGAGTGAAGCCTAGGCTGCCCGGAACGTAGAATTGGCCATCACTTTCAAACTGGTTGCAATTATTCCTGTTATATGATGGAAACACTGTGGTATTTTTTTTTGCATTTTATGGTTCGGGCGTTGACTTCTAAGGCCCTAACTATTCAATCTGTTGGAGCAACGCCCTATGGTGAAGCCTAGGTTGCTCGGAAAGTAGAAATGACCATAAGTTTCATACTAGTTGCAATTATTCGTTTTATACGATGGAAAAACTGTTGTATTTATATTGTATTTTATGCTTCTGGCGTTGACTTCTAAGGCACTAGCTATTTGATCTGGTGGAGCAACGCCCTAGAGTGATGCCCAGGTTGCCCGGGACGTAGAATTGGCCATCACTTTCAAGCTGGTTGCAATTATTCCTGTTATATTATGGAAACACTGTTGTATTTTTATTGCATTTTATGCTTCGGGCGTTGACTTCTAAGGCCCTAACTATTCAATCTGTTGGAGCAACGCCCTAGGGTGAAGCCTAGCTTGCTCGGAAAGTAGAAATGACCATACGTTTCATACTGGTTGCAATTATTCGTTTTATACGATGGAAACACTGTTGTATTTTTATTGCATTTTATGCTTCGGGCGTAGACTTCTAATTCCCTAACTATTCGATCTGGTGGAGCAACGCCCTAGAGTGAATCCTAGGTTGCTCGGAATGTAGAAATGACCATAACATTCACACTGGTTGCAATTATTCGTTTTATACGATGGAAACGCTGTTGTATTTATATCGTATTTTATGCTTCTGGCGTTTACTTCTAAGGACCTAACTATTCGATCTGGTGGAGCAACGCCCTAGAGTGAATTCTAGGTTGCTCGGAATGTAGAAATGACCATAACTTTCACACCGGTTGCAATTATTCGTTTTGTACGATGGAAACGCTGTTGTATTTATATTGTACTTTAAGCCTCTGGCGTTGACTTCTAAGGCCCTATCTATTCAATCTGTTGGAGCAACGCCCTAGGGTGAAGCCTAGGTTGCTCGGAAAGTAGAAATGACCATCAGTTTCATACTGGTTGCAATTATTCGTTTTATACGATGGAAAAACTGTTGTATTTATATTGTATTTTATGCTTCTGGCGTTGACTTCTAAGGCCCTAGCTATTCGATCTGTTGGAGCCACGCCCTAGAGTGAAGCCTAGGTTGCCCGGAAAGGAGAAATGACCATCACTTTCAAACTGGTTGCAATTAATCCTGTTATACGATGGAAAAACTGTTGTATTTTTATTGCATTTTATGCCTCTGGCGTTCACTCCTTAGGCCCTGACTATTCGATCTGGTGGAACAAGCGCCTTGGGTGAAGGCTAGCTTGCCCGGAACGTAGAAATGACCATAACTTTCACACTGGTTGCAATTATTCCTTTTATACGATGGAAAAGCTGTTGTATTTATATCGTATTTTATGCTTCTGGCGTTTACTTCGAAGGACCTAACTATTAGATCTGGTGGAGTAACGCCCTAGACTGAATCCTAGGTTGCTCGGAATGTAGAAATGACTATAAGTTTCACACTGGTTGCAATTATTCCTGATATATGATGGAAACACTGTTGTATTTTTCTTGCATTTTATGGTTCGGGCGTTGACTTCTAAGGCCCTAA